>NC_064617.1:733647701-734897701 GCF_023898315.1 Schistocerca nitens
CTCTGTCGGATGCCAGCTGTATGTCCAGAAACCTCCGGCGCCTAATTTATGCGAATTGCGTGACCTGCGCTTAGATAGACATCTGGAAACATACCAAGGCCATGTCGAATTCATGTCACGATGCCACGCAGAGTTGTTACTGCCCTGCGTTGCAAAGGCGGATCCACTCTCTATTAGCCGGCCGTTGTGGCCGAGCGGTTCTAGGCGCTTCAGTCCGGAACCGCGCTGCTGCTACGGTCGCAGGATCGAATCCTGCCTGGGGCATAGATGTGTGTGATGTCCTTAGTTTAGTTTAAGTAGTTCTATGTCTAGGGGACTGATGACCTCAGATGTTAAGTCCCGTAGTTCTCAGAGCCATTTGAACTCTCTATTATGTATGAGATTATAATTTTTAGTTCATTAGTGTACTTCAAGAACACTTTCTTTGTGACATCCGAAGTAGTCTCTTGTTTTTCTGGCCGATTAGATGCCCAGGAGAATTTCGTGGTATATATGGACTTTGAGAAAGCCATGTGTCATCTAATGTAGACAATGCGTTCGAAATTCTGAGGAGAACAGAAACAAAGAGCGGTGAGAGACGAATTGTTAACAGCACAAAGTGGGATCAGGAAGGCAAGAATAGTGTTTATCCTCTTGCCGTCATACACTCATGCTCATAAATTAAGGATAATTGCAGATTGTGAAGGCACATAGGGAACACACACGGCACAGATCTGTAAGTCCACGGTGTTGGTGATAAGTTGAGAAAACCGTCCGGAAACACATGTGCTACAAAACGAAACTGTTCCCTGCGCATGTACACCGACATCAGTACGGGATATGGTCACCCTGCACACGTACACAGGCAGCAAAACGGGTTGGCATACTCTGGATCAGTTGGTAGAGCAGCTGCTGGGGTATAGCCTTCCATTCTTGCACCAGTGCCTGTCGGAGCTCCTGAAGTGTCGTAGCGGTTTGAAGACGTGCAGCGATACGTCGACCGAGTGCATCCCAGTCGTGCTCGATGGGGTTTAGGTCTGGACAATAGGCAGGCCCCTCCATTCTCCTGATATCTTCTGTTTCAAAGTATTCCTCCACGGTGGAAGCTCGGTGGGGCCGTGCGTTATCATCCGTCAGGAGGAAGGTGGGACCCACTGCATCCCTGAAAAGGCGGACATACTTGTGCAAAATGACAACCTGTAACAGTTCCTCTGTCAAAGACATGCAGAGGTGTACGTGCACCAATCATAATCCCACCCCACACCATCAAACCACGACCTCCATACAGGTCCCTTTCAAGGACATTAAGGTTTTGGTATCTGGTACTTGGTTCACGCCAGATGGAAACCCGGTGAGAACAGATTATACCTGGACTCGTCCGTCAACATAACCTGGGACCACTGTTCCAATGACCATGTACTGTGTTCTTGACACCAGGCTCTCCTGTGACCAGGGTTCAGTGGAATGCACCTTGCAGGTCTCCGGGCTAATATAACCATGTCTGTTCAGTCGTCTGTAGACTGTGTGTCTGGAGACAACCGTTCCAGTGGCTGTGGTAAGGTCCCGAGCAAGGCTACCTGCAGTACTCCGTGGCCGTCTGCTGGCACTGATGGTGAGATATCGATCTTCTTGTGGTTTTGTATACTGTGGACGTCCCGTACTGTAGCGCCTGGACACGTTTTCTGTCTGCTGGAATCGTTGCCACAATCTTGACATCACACTCTGTGGCACACGGAGGGCCCGTGCTACGACCTGCCGTGTTTGACCAGCCTCCAATCGCTCTCGTATTCTACTCCTCATAACGTCATCAATATGTGTTCTTTGAGCCATTTTCAACGCGCAGGCACCATCAGCACGTCTGAAAACGTCAGAACACTTACTCGCTGCACCGTACTCTGATATACACCAACACACCTCTGCGTATGTGGTCTGCTGCCAGTACCACCGTCCAATGCACCTCATGGTCATACCCCGAGGTGATTTAAACCCGCAAACCTCCCACCATAGCGTTGTTTCAACATGTATAAGCATTACATTTATGAGCATGAGTGTAGATTGGTTGAAAACACAATGAAGGTTCCGTACAGGGAAAGATATGGAAGCAAAACGGCTTTGCCTTTTTCAGAGGTGTCATTCTTAAATTTGACTATGGAGAAAGGGAACATGAATGGCCTCTTGCAAAGAATCAGCACCATACCAGTGGGAAAGACATCTCATAAATACGTGTCCTTTTATGTATGTTCTACTTCTGTTATTCTTCTTCTGGACTTCTCCAGCTATGGGACATATAGTGCAAGTAAATGAGTGGTGTGCCAAATTTCAGAAGCATTTCTAGAATTCCATTTGTTTCCTCTTTTTCATATTCTGTGACAACTCTGTCGCTCTCCTTCCGCATATATATATATATATATATATATATATATATATATATATATATATATATATATATATATACGGGGGTCCATTGATCGTGACCGGGCCAAATATCGCACGAAGCATTTATTTCATTAATGTGGTATTTACAGGTAATCACGCTGTAACAGCATGTGTTCTCAGAAATGATAAGTTCACAAAGGTACATGTGTCACATTGGAACAACCGAAATAAAATGTTCAAACGTACCTACGTTCTGTATTTTAATTTAAAAAACCTACCTGTTATCAACTGTTCGTCTAAAATTGCGAGCCATATGTCTGTGATATTACAGCGCCATCTATCACAAAGCGAAAAAAGTGGTCCAACTAAAACATTCATATTTTTTACGTACTACACGAATAAGTTATAAAAATGGGGGTTCCTATTTTAAAAAACCCAGTTGATATCCGTTTGACCTATGGCAGCGCCATCTAGCTGGCCAACCATAGCGCCATCTGGTTTCCCCCTTCAAGCTAGACGAGTTTCGTTCTTTGTAGTTCTTTCGTTTGATGCTTATTTCGTGAGATATTTGGCCCGGTCACTATCAATGAACCACATTGCATCGGTATTAACTTCATTTGCAGCCTAATAATTACAGTTATTACATGTGGCATGTTTTAGGTTGGTTAGAACCTCAATGTACGCGTGGCACAAGCAATCCATTAATGTTTATTTTCTCCTATGCGACAGGTCAGGTATGAAGTGTGACACGCCGACATAAGACGAAAGGTCTTTACTGACAATGAAAGACGTGCTGTAGTTCACTTCACGGCGCAGCTTTGACGGTGCAGAAAACAGGTAGTAAATTACGTGATGTGTATGGGGATGACCGTTAGACGCAGAGAAGAAACAACTAACACACTGAAGTGAGTACACATTAAGTACCGACGATCACAAGTCTGTACCTACGTATATCCCTAACGCCCTGTATGTACAGGGCTATTACAAATGATTGAAGCGATTTCATAAATTCACTGTAGCTCCATTCATTGACATATGGTCACGACACACTACAGATACGTAGAAAAACTCATAAAGTTTTGTTCGGCTGAAGCCGCACTTCAGGTTTCTGCCGTCAGAGCGCACGAGAGCGCAGTGAGACACAATGGCGACACGAGCCGAGAAAGCGTATGTCGTGCTTGAAATGCACTAACATCAATCGGTCATAACAGTGCAATGACACTTCAGGACGAAGTTCAACAAAGATCCACCAACTGATAACTCCATTCGGCGATGATATGCGCAGTTTAAAGCTTCTGGATGCCTCTGTAAGGGGAAATCAACGGGTCGACCTGCAGTGAGCGAAGAAACGGTTGAACGCGTGCGGGCAAGTTTCACGCGTAGCCCGCGGAAGTCGACGAATAAAGTAAGCAGGGAGCTAAACGTACCACAGCCGACGGTTTGGAAAATCTTACGGAAAAGGCTAAAGCAGAAGCCTTACCGTTTACAATTGCTACAAGCCCTGACACCCGATGACAAAGTCAAACGCTTTGAATTTTCGGCGCGGTTGCAACAGCTCATGGAAGAGGATGCGTTCAGTGCGAAACTTGTTTTCAGTGATGAAGCAACATTTTTTCTTAATGGTGAAGTGAACAGACACAATGTGCGAATCTGGGTGGTAGAGAATCCTCACGCTTTCGTGCAGCAAATTCGCAATTCACCAAAAGTTAACGTGTTTTGTGCAATCTCACGGTTTAAAGTTTACGGCCCCTTTTTCTTCTGCGAAAAAAACGTTACAGGACACGTGTATCTGGACATGCTGGAAAATTGGCTCTTGCCACAACTGGAGACCGACAGCGCCGACTTCATCTTTCAACAGGATGGTGCTCCACCGTACTTCCATCATGATGTTCGGCATTTCTTAAACAGGAGGTTGGAAAACCGATGGATCGGTCGTGGTGGAGATCATGATCAGCAATTCATGTCATGGCCTCCATGCTCTCCCGACTTAACCCCATGCGATTTCTTTCTGTGGGGTTATGTGAAAGATTCAGTGTTTAAACCTCCTCTACCAAGAAACGTGCCAGAACTGCGAGCTCGCATCAACGATGCTTTCGAACTCATTGATGGGGACATGCTGCGCCGAGTGTGGGAGGAACTTGATTATCGGCTTGATGTCTGCCGAATCACTAAAGGGGCACATATCGAACATTTGTGAATGCCTAAAAAAACTTTTTCAGTTTTTGTATGTGTGTGCAAAGCATTGTGAAAATATCTCAAATAATAAAGTTATTGTAGAGCTGTTAAATCGCTTCAATCATTTGTAATAACCCTGTATATTGAGCCGAGGCGAGCTGGCGCCAGTCTCATTTGTTCATGTATCGTTGAGATCGATTTTGGTTGAGGTAAGCTATTTTTCCTTTTCGCGTGTCTTATCTTGCGGCTTCGCAGGCGAAGCGAGCTGGTTGTTAACCTTCGACAGGAACCCTCGCGATCTCGTGTCATTTGCGAGGGAGACGAGTGTCAACAGCTGCCGAACGAGTGTGTTGACCGTTACACGTTGTGGTGTGAAAATGGTTGGGCGTTTTTCCGACATGGACAGCTTGGCAATACAAGTTCTGTGACTTAGCTGGGAACAAAATTTGAATGAAAGCGGTGAAGCTGTGGAACCCGCTCCCTCGTATTGTGTACCTGATACGGAGTAGGTCGTCGTAACTGTTTGTACACCGACGCACTAAGAGATTTTAAACTTTATTATTATTATGGGAGACTTTCTTGGCCTTGTTAAATGGTGGCCGTTATTTGAACATTTTCTCAGAAGTTTTTTTGTGTCTCTTGCAATCAAATGATTTCATGTTGCTGTTTTTAAAAGCCTGCACTCTATTAATACAGTTGTCCATATGTAAGTGAGTCAAAGGTTCTACCTAATGTTTCTATGTTTCAGAGTTATTGGAATGTCTTTGAGATTCGGGCAGAAACTTTTAATTGCGCCATTGCCTTGGCGGGGAGTGAAACGCCATCCGAGGTCTAAGCCTGGAAGTGTTAAAGAACCTGGCCACAACCGGAGTTGGTCACATACCCCCTTCCAAAGTTTAGTATTTGTCTTCCTTCCGTCAAGGCGGGTTAAGCTGGTGGATATATATTTTATATGGAACCTGTTTGTATATGAACTTGTTTTCTTACGGACCGGCAACTGGCTAAACCTTAAACTGCATATCATCTTCCGAGTTCCTTGTGAAGCTTTCTCTAGTACTTTTATTAACACGTCTGAGTACGTGAAAATTTATTTTTTTAAGATCAGTGTCTCTGTTGTAGTTATTTTTAATTAAGTGATTCTATCATGTTATGTAATGGAACTTAGTTTGGCACTAGTGCTCAAGTGTTATTAAGTCACCCTTTACCTGTAATTGTTTCCTTATATCTATTTGGAGGGAAGTCCTATATGGGAGTTTGAAGTTCTCAAGTTTGTCATTAACTCCCTTTTCTTAATTTGGAATTGTTTGTTAGAATACTGATTACGTTGGGTTTCTAATTGTATTTGCAAAGTTTTATCTAGTGGCTCGTTCACAATTTGTAATTGTCAAATTATTTTTCTAGAGGCCTAATGTCAATAAAGTGTCTTAATTATAAAGTGACTACCAACCATGATTCCATCCCGCTTTCTTTTTTGTGATATTTAAGATATACCGTGAAAGTGTGGTACTACAAAGGAATCACGTATAGTATATTATCAAAAGTATCCGGACTCCTGTTTGTGAACTTTAAAATGGAGTGTATCCATCCTTCGCCTTTGTGACCTCTTCAACTCTGCTGTGGACATTTTCAGTGAGACGTGTGAGTATCTATGGATGAATGAGAACCCATTCTCCCTCAAGAGCCGAAATCAGAGAATATGGAGTTGTCGGACACTGGGTCTGGAACTAAGTTAACATTCTCATGCCAAAGATGTTACATTAGGTTTGTATAGGGACTCTGACCAGACCACGGCATTTCGGGATTTCTATTGCTCACATATCATTTCCCACAGGTACTGCTTTATGGCAGGGTATATTGTCATGCCGAAACAGTATTCGTCTTCGAACTGTTCGTCTACTGTACGCTATGCCTAAAGCTGGAAAACGTGTTCATATCCTTCCATATTTGTCGTTTTCTTAAGTTCGAGAAGGGGATCATTCCACAGCCACGAGAAACACACTCCTACTGTAACGCCATGTCCTTTGTATTTCACTGTTGGTGTTACACATAATGTCAGGTAACATTCTCCACGTGCTCGCGAAATGCGAACCCCTCTGTCCGATTGTCGTGGTGTATGCCGTAATTCATCATTGCAAAAAACTCGTTTCTAGCCATCCACTGTTGAGTGGAGCGACTCTATACTGTACCTCAAGTGTCGCTTAGCATTCACTACAGAAATGTGTGACTTACTAGGAGTTGCTCGACCATTGTATCCCATTCTTACTAACTCCTTACGATCTTTGGAAATCACGAGTAATACCGCGGAGTTAATGTGACTTTTTGAAACCACAACCTGCAACGCTCGATGGTCCCTATCTGTCGGTATATTAAGACTGCCTGATCTTAAACTCGAGTTGTTTCTTAGTATTGCAATTTTTTCTTTCAATGTATAAATGGATTGCAAATGTTAAGGACGAAAATAGCTTCCATATGATGTGTCACTGCCAAGTAATATAGCTTAATGAAACTTGGACAACACAAAGAAAGGAGTGCTACAGTACAGTTCAGACCGCTGGACGTACCCCGTATGGTGAGTGGTGGGGAAACGTAATGCACCCGGGAACTTTGTCAACATGATCGTTTTGGTGGGATACGGGAACGGTTAATGCTGGTCGTGAATGACGCTATGACGCTGGAGCTGTTGCCGATGACTTCCCTTTCTTTTCTTCTTTTTTATTTATCAGTCTTCTGACTGGTTTGATGCTCTAGATGTTTTTAGAAGTCATTTCCTGATGTCTTAACAGATGTCCTATCATCCCGTCAGTGTTTTTCACATATCCCTTTCCTTGCGATTCCGCGCAGAACCTCCTCATTCCTTACGTTATCAGTCCACCTAATTTTCAACATACGTGCTCGATTGGAGACTGATATCGTAATCGAGGATGCCAAGACCACATGTCAACACTTCGTAGAGCATGCTGGATTACACCAGCGGTGTGTGAGCGAGCGTTATCCTGTTGGAAAAAATCCCATGGAATGCTGTTCATGAATGGCAACACAACAGATCGAATCACCAGACGGATGCACAGTTTTGCAGTCATGTTGTAAGGGATAACGGCGACAGTGCTCTTGCCGACATAAGAAATTGCACCCCAGACCGTAACTCCACGTGTAGGTCCTACGTTCTAGGCCGCTGATAGTTTGGTTGCAGGCGCTCAACTGACCTTCTAAACAACACACGGACATCACTGGCACCGAAGCAGAACCAGCTATCACCACAAAACACAATAGACCTCCACTCCACCCTCCAGTGAGCCCTGCATGGATACCACTGAAGTCGCAAATGACGGTGGTTTCGGGCCAGTGGAATGCACGTTACAAGCTGTCTGGCTCGGAGCTGTCTTTGGAGTAATCGATTTATAACAGTTCGTTGTGTCACTGTGGTGCTAACTGATGCTCAAATTGTTGCTGCAGGTGCAGCACGATGCGCCAAAGGCTTATGCCGTGTGGCCACCTGGAACCCGGCTTCTTGGGACCGTACATTCTCTTGACTACCACTGCCAGCAATCATGTACGGTGGTTACATTCCTGACAAGTGCTTCTACAATACCGCAAAAGGAACATCTAGCTTCTCGTAACCATATTATATGACATCTGTCAAACTCACTGTGGTGTTGATAATGGCTTCTTTGTCGCCTTGAAGGCATTCTTGACTAACATCAACTCATCACGTCTAGTCTCAAAGGTAACTAGCGCTCTCGATGGTTGCAGCGTGTATCTAAAGCAAACCTGGTTTCTATCCTCATAGTGGGGCTAGTAGCGCCACTCTCACGCGACTAGTGCGACATTTTAATAGACATCATCTTTCAGATGTAGAAACACGCCTAACAACTTTCGTTTGTATCGCATAATTGCTACTAGATGTTGTGATCTTTTTCAGTCAGTATAATTGTAGCTCTACATCACTGACGTGAATCTGTTGTAGAACTATGGAACATGATTTATGCTTAAGAATTTAGTTGTTTTTAGAGAAGGTTTACAGAGAAACAGAGAGAGAGAGAGAGAGATAAAAAATCTAAAATAGTAGTTAGAATACCTACTTCCTTCAATTTGTTCTGCCTTTTTGTTGATTAAGTCTGAACGTCATGTACTATGTTCACTACTTGCTTTTGTGCAACTCATACACTGTTCCTAAGTGATGAGTTACCGCAGAAAGATATACCACAAGTTAAGTATTTTAGTCGTGTTCAGCAAATGTAGTTCTAGTTGTACAATCAGCAATCAATTACACTAAATAAATTTTATTTACTTAATCTGTTTCAGCCACTCAGCCCCATTCTTCAGAAAGCTGTGTAGAAAAATATACTACAAATAAATAGAAGTCAGATAAGAATATTAAAATTAAGGACGAAAAGTTTTAAAAAATTTTAAATTAGAAGGTAAAAAAATGCTTAGTACTTATAACTATCAGATTATTTGTGAGCGTCCAAAATAAGATGCAAGCAGCATATTTCTGTGGTCCTAAAAAAATACTAGAACTATATGTGAAACAATATAGAGTCCAATATTACAAAAAGAGCTCGCAAATGTTTACTTGTGATCATAGTGCCTAGACAAAAAAGGTATAAGGAAGCCAAACAACAAGTGCAGACATCATACCAGGAATGGAGCTAACCAGCTAATGATATGATAAATGAAACGTATTCGCAATTGCGAATATGAAGAAACACAGCTTTATAATGGAATGACGTCAATGACAATAGCTGACGACGTATGGAAATCTGGGTCTGGCCGTGAGGCGTGTTCGGATAGCTCAACGGTAAGGCGACCGCTCGTGATAAGCGGGAAATCTGGGTTCGAGTCCCGGTCTGCAACAAACTTTCATTACACTTATTTTATTATACAGCTGATGGTTGTTCATTTTCGCAACTGCGAACACATTTTGCATGTTTCATGACCTCTGTAGTCGCTGCATTGCCTATTCCTTCGGACATGCATGTCCGAAAGAACATTCATCGTACTTATGAACAACACAGGCACTGCAATAGCGTGCATGTCTTGAGACTGGTCTCAGGGTGGGGGTAAAATTTCGAAAAAATAATAAAGCAAACCTTACACACACCCATGCTGATCGTAAGGCAGAAACGAAAATTTAAGTGCGTATAAGCAGTGTAATAAGTAGTACATAAAAACCTATTAATGAGTAAGTAAAATTAATACCAACGAGAAGTGGCACTATGGATGGGAAACTTGAGAATTAAGTCCCAGACAACTGTAGTGATGTCAGTAGCGTGCTAGGAGGGAAACTGTCAGCAAAAACAAAGGATAAAGCTCATCATGTGGCTGGAAACTGTAACTGGAGTAAGTGGAAAGAAATTCTCAATGACTGGCTAACTTTAAGCATCGGAAAGTGACTATAGAGGAAGTACGCCACAAGACATTACTAAGTGGAAATATACAAAATCTGTTTGTACGTTGATTTGTTTTTTTCCCCTAAACTAGCATCGTTGCATCTGTTGTACATCAAGAAATTAGGAATATTTTATGCTGTTCACAGACTCCGGTTCATCGTGTTAAAGTAATGTACGTGATAACCCACTTGTTTTAAATGGTTCAAATGGCTCTGAGCACTATGGGACTTAACATCTGAGGTCATCAGTCCCCTCGACATAGAACTACTTAAACCTAACTAACCTAAGGACATCACACACATCCACGCCCGAGGCAGGATTCGAACCTGCGACCGTAGCAACAGCGTGGTTCCGGACTGTAGCGCCTAGAACCGCTCAGCCACAGCGGCCGGCCCACTTGTTTTACAGAGCTGAAAATGTATTACGTTTTTTTTTTTAAAATAAGGGAGGGCAATTTTCAGAGAAAAATTTATCATTTCTGCGTTATACGTTACTGACAATTTCATCTGCTGCTGTCGCTCTAATCGGATTAAGCAGAACACTAGTATTAGCTGCGAAACTGTGCTCGAATAATATGTAGTGGAAGGTCGTTGACGTGAGAAGAGAATAGAAGGGACCCCAAAATTCCACTCTGTGGAGGTCTATTTTTCCCCAGCAAATAAAAATTTCTTCCCTTTGCAGAGTCACGGCTAGTAGGAAATGCAATGAGTTTCTAAAGCTCACTGCCTTGTCTTGCTCCAGCGTAGTTTGACGCATTAGTGCTGCGGCCTATGTCGGAGCGAGAAAATACTTGGGAAACAGTTTGCCGAGGGCGACGATTATCACCTCATAAGGCTATCGCCAACTCGCTTACCAGATTCGTAAAGTACGTACGCAGGACAAAAGCCGCTTTGTTGGGGCACAGACTATTCTTATCATTCTACGAGGGCAGTTCAATAAGTAATGCAACACATTTTTTTCTGAAACAGGGGTTGTTTTATTCAGTATTGAAATACACCAGGTTATTCCCCAATCTTTTAGCTACACAACACTATTTTTCAACGTAATCTCCATTCAATGCTACGGCCTTACGCCACCTTGAAATGAGGGCCTGTATGCCTGCACGGTACCATTCCACTGGTCGCTGTCGGAGCCAACGTCGTACTGCATCAATAACTTCTTCATCATCCGCGTAGTGCCTCCCACGGATTGCGTCCTTCATTGGGCCAAACATATGGAAATCCGACGGTGCGAGATCGGGGCTGTAGGGTGCATGAGGAAGAACAGTCCACTGAAGTTTTGTGAGCTCCTCTCGGGTGCGAAGACTTGTGTGAGGTCTTGCGTTGTCATGAAGAAGGAGAAGTTCGTTCAGGTTTTTGTGCCTACGAACACGCTGAAGTCGTTTCTTCAATTTCTGAAGAGTAGCACAATACACTTCAGAGTTGATCGTTTGACCATGGGGAAGGACATCGAACAGAATAACCCCTTCAGCGTCCCAGAAGACTGTAACCATGACTTTACCGGCCGAGGGTATGGCTTTAAACTTTTTCTTGGTAGGGGAGTGGGTGTGGCGCCACTCCATTGATTGCCGTTTTGTTTCAGGTTCGAAGTGATGAACCCATGTTTCATCGCCTGTAACAATCTTTGACAAGAAATTGTTACCCTCAGCCACATGACGAGCAAGCAATTCCGCACAGATGGTTCTCCTTTGCTCTTTATGGTGTTCGGTTAGACAACGAGGGACCCAGCGGGAACAAACCTTTGAATATCCCAACTGGTGAACAATTGTGACAGCACTACCAACAGAGATGTCAAGTTGAGCACTGAGTTGTTTGATGGTGATCCGTCGATCATCTCGAAAGAGTGTGTTCGCACGCTCCGCCATTGCAAGAGTCACAGCTGTGCACGGCCGGCCCGCACGCGGGAGATCAGACAGTCTTGCTTGACCTTGCGGCGATGATGACACACGCTTTGCCCAACGACTCACCGTGCTTTTGTCCACTGCCAGATCACCGTAGACATTCTGCAAGCGCCTATGAATATCTGAGATGCCCTGGTTTTCCGCCAAAAGAAACTCGATCACTGCCCGTTGTTTGCAACGCACATCCGTTACAGACGCCATTTAAACAGCTCCGTACAGCGCTGCCACCGGTCGGAAGTCAATGAAACTATACGAGACGAAACGGGAATGTTTGAAAATATTCCACAAGAAATTTCCGGTTTTTTCAACCAAAATTGGCCGAGAAAAAAAAATGTGTTGCATTACTTATTGAACTGCCCTCGTAGCATTCAGATGTCACACAGCAGGAGCTGGCCACAGAGCTGACAATTCTCAGTTAAATGTCAAGGGGCAGCCAATCACTTTCCTCGTTTGGTTACGGCAAAAGATACAAAAAAGTAAGAAAAGTACATTTAAGTGTAACGTCTCGTCTGCGAGGAATTAATTAGAAACGGCAGAGAAACTCAGATTATGGCAGTGTCCTTTCCAAGGTACGGTACTGTCCCAGTATTCACCTTCAGCCTGTTGGTGATGCGATGGAAAATAGAGATCTATATGACTGATGACGATTCCAGTGCGTCTCCAGAATTTAGCACCACGCACAAGATACCTACAAAAAATATTTAATGGATTTGACGCTCATATTTCGGTACCTGAAGTCTGGTTCAAATGGTTCAAATGGCTCTGAGCACTATGGGACATAACATCTCAGGTCATCAGTCCCTTAGAACTACTTAAACCTAACTAACCCAAGGACATCATACACCCATACCAGAGGCAGGATTCCAACCTGCGACCGTAGCAGCAGCGCGGTTCCGGACTAAAGCGCCTAGAGCCGCTCGGCCACACCGGCCGGCACCCAAAGTCTTCTTATTTGCAAATGGTACACGAACATTTTAGGTTAGGCTTTACCGTGACTGTTATTGACATTAAATTAAACAACATGTTTACTGTTACCAGTTACTGTTTGTTTTCAGTTGTCGTGTTTGTTTTGACGTCAATCTTGACATAATTTGGAATGACGTTATTTTTGAGACAGTTTCTATTGAAGTGAATATGCTGTCACTGGTAACAGTAAACTTGTTGTTTCATTTAATTTAAATGGTTCACATTTATTAGAATATATCTCGCATGATTCTTTCGTGATCATTTTACAGTAGCACTTAACCTGAAAAAGAAATTCTAAAGAAACAGAAACGTAAACCAAGACAAGATGCATACTTTTGTTCTGTAGATAGAAATTGCTACAGTGGTGTTTTAGTCTGAATATGTTACTATAAAAGTAATTTTAAACACTGAAGTCGTAAATAAGGTACAAATGAGCTAACTGACTTAATAAATCGCAATCTACATTCATAGTACGCATTTAATTTGCCTAGTTACAAGTGGGTGATAAATTTCTTCATAACTTACCAAAGATGTGGTATTTTAGTTTTTTATAGCAAATGAATATTATTTTTCATTGTGAACTCAATCTGGTTTTTCTGTTACACTTTACGTAGAGCTATAGACAACCTTTTACCGCACGGACCTCTGCGAGACGTGCAGAAAGAGAATCGTTGAGGTCCTGGAAGGCACTGACAGGGATGCTGAGCCAGGCCAACGCCAGTGCCGTGGCGAGCTACGGCACGGTTCTCGGTTGGAGGATCCAAGGTCCCCAAGGATAGATGCATATGTAAGTTGATCCACTGTGCCTTCCAGTAGCCACGAAAACATTCCCCAGACTATAGCACACGTGGAGTGTTTGTTTTCAGAAGTATCACACCGGACACGCCAACGGCCATGTGTCCGATGGAACATAAAACGTAGTTCATCTCAAAGGCCAGTTACTGCAACTCAGTGGACGTCCATCTGCGGTTTTGGCTTGCAAATTCCAGCCTTCGTTGCATGTGTGCACAAACCAGGCGCCTGCTGCGGAGATCCTATGCAGCAACCCTGAAGGGTTGCTGAGGAGATACTTTTGGTAGCCAATTGGTTCATCTGAGCGGTCAGTTGCTCGACAGTTGCACGTCTGTTCGCTCGTACACATCTTTGCAGCCATCGTTCGCCTCTATTATTAATGGCTAGTAGATCACCACAGTTTCCTCGGAGACGGGTTTGGATAGCGCCATTTTGCTGTGCACAGTATACTTTAACCACGGCGACACACTAAGAGTTTACATACTTTTGGGCGTTTTGGAAAAGTTTTCACTCTTGGCCAATAAGCCTATGATCATGCCATTTCAGATGTCACATAAATTGCTTCGATCTCACGTTAAGACAGAGACTGCACTGTTTTCTTCGACCAGCCCCCCCCCCCCCCCCACGACACGATTTGTCTAGTGCTGCCAACTGCTGTGTGTGAGCGGTTAGTGCAAGCTGACGAGAACCTTGGCGATGATCACAGTGATGTGACTGTACCGTATATGATTATGTGAAATATAAGGGTTCTCACTGGAAGTTCTCATAGCACTGCATGTCCTAACGGAAGCTGTAAAATCCACTTGAAGATCTCAAGTGGCTCTAAGCACTATGGGACTTAACATCTGTCATCAGTCCCCTCGACATAGAACTACTTAAACCTAACTAACCTAAGGACATCACACACATCCATGCCCCAGGCAGGATTCGAACCTGCGACCGTAGCAGCAGCGCGGTTCCGGACTGAAGCGCCTAGAACCGCTCGGCCACAGCGGCCGACTTGAATATCTGTTTTTGTTTTTTTTTTGTTTTTTTGTTTTTTTTTCTTAATCTCATTTTGTTCGTTTTCGTTCGTTGTATTTGCTCGGTGCGGATGGTAAGGGACAGTTCCTCGGCATAGTTTCAATACACTCTCATAAAGAAGATATTTCAGGTACGTTCAACGTGATTGCTTTTATTCACATAAGTCATCGTTTTCAATTATATCTACAGTAAAGACACATCCTTTAAAAATGTAAATTCTACCCAAAATTTTATTCTTAATAATTCATGAATGGATACCTAGCGTTGTTTACTCTGAGACGTAGTTATCGACATCCATGTGAAGTAAATCGGTTAACAACGACTCACCTCAACTAACCTGCTGCATGAATTAACGAAACATTACTCCAAACATCTAATAGATACCAGTTTGAAGTCTAAGTTTTTGATACTAATATTTATGAGGGACACATTTTAACATTGTTTACTTTCTTAAATATTCGGATTACCGGATTACCAATCAAATCGCGAGTAATGAGTATAATGGGCAGGGGCACTACACATGTAGTGCGGGACAATACGTTGAGAATGTGGGTCTCGCGGGAGGGGTGCCAGAGATAAATCCCTGCAGTCACGCCATCCTCTGTGTCCTCGGTGGCTCAGATGGATAGAGCGTCTGCCATGTAAGCAGGAGATCCCGGGTTCGAGTCCCGGTCGGGCCACACATTTTCGTCTGTCCCCGTTGACGTATTTCATTTCATTGTAATATACTTTCTTAATACTGACGCTGCATATTGTTTTACAGTTTCTAAGTTTAGTTCTGATGATGGTAGTATTCGAAACGACCTTCTAAATAAAGGAATATGTTAAATGATATGTTGTTGTTGTGGTCTTCAGTCCTGAGACTGGTTTGATGCAGCTCTCCATGCTACTCTATCCTGTGCAAGCTTCTTCATCTCCCAGTACCTACTGCAACCTACATCCTTCTGAATCTGCTTAGTGTATTGATCTCTTGGTCTCCCTCTACGATTTTTACCCTCCACGCTGCCCTCCAATGCTAAATTTGTGATCCCTTGATGCCTCAAAACATGTCCTACCAACCGATCCCTTCTTCTAGTGAAGTTGTGCCACAAACTTCTCTTCTCCCCAATCCTATTCAATACCTCCTCATTAGTTACGTGATCTACCCACCTTATCTTGAGCATTCTTCTGTAACACCACATTTCGAAAGCTTCTATTCTCTTCTTGTCCAAACTGGTTATCGTCCATGTTTCACTTCCATACATGGCTACACACCATACAAATATTTTCAGAAACGACTTCCTGACACTTAAATCTATACTCGACGTTAACAAATTTCTCTTCTTCAGAAACGATTTCCTTGCCATTGTCAGTCTACATTTTATATCCTCTCTACTTCGACCATCATCAGTTATTTTACTCCCTAAATAGCAAAACTCCTTTACTACTTTAAGTGTCTCATTTCCTAATCTAATCTCCTCAGCATCACCCGATTTAATTTGACTACATTCCATTATCCTCGTTTTGCTTTTGTTGATGTTCATCTTATATCCTCCTTTCAAGACACTGTCCATTCCGTTCAACTGCTCTTCCAAGTCCTTTGCTGTCTCTGACAGAATTACAATGTCATCGGCGAACCTCAAAGTTTTTACTCCTTCTCCATGAATTTTAATACCTACTCCGAATTTTTCTTTTGTTTCCTTTACTGCTTGCTCAATATACAGATTGAATAACATCGGGGAGAGGCTACAACCCTGTCTCACTCCTTTCCCAACCACTGCTTCCCTTTCATGCCCCTCGACTCTTATAACTGCCATCTGGTTTCTGTACAAATTGTAAATAGCCTTTCGCTCCCTGTATTTTACCCCTGCTACCTTCAGAATTTGAAAGAGAGTATTCCAGTTAACGTTGTCAAAAGCTTTCTCTAAGTCTACAAATGCTAGAAACGTAGGTTTGCCTTTTCTTAATCTTTCTTCTAAGATAAGTCGTAAGGTTAGTATTGCCTCACATTTCTACGGAATCCAAACTGATCTTCCCCGAGGTCCGCTTCTACCAGTTTTTCCATTCCTCTGTAAAGAATTCGCGTTAGTATTTTGCAGCTGTGACTTATTAAACTGATTGTTCGGTAATTTTCACATCTGTCAACACCTGCTTTCTTTGGTATTGGAATTATTATATTCTTCTTGAAGTCTGTGGGTATTTCGCCAGTCTCATACATCTTGCTCACCAGATGGTAGAGTTTTGTCATGACTGGCTCTCCCAAGGCCATCAGTAGTTCTAATGGAATGTTGTCTACTCCCGGGGCCTAGTTTCGACTCAGGTCTTTCAGTGCTCTGTCAACCTCTTCACGCAGTAACTTATCTCCCATTTCATCTACATCTACATCCTCTTCCACTTCCATAATACTGTTCTCAAGTACATCGCCCTTGTATAAACCCTCTATATACTCCTTCCACCTTTCTGCCTTCCCTTCTCTGCTTAGAACTGGGTTGCCATCTGAGCTCTTGATATTCATACAAGTGGTTCTCTTCTCTCCAAAGGTCTCTTTAATTTTCCTGTAGGCAGTATCTATCTTACCCCTAGTGAGACAAGCCTCTACATCCTTACATTTGTCCTCTAGCCATGCCTGCTTAGCCATTTTGCACTTTCTGTCGATCTCATTTTTCAGACGTTTGTATTCCCTTTGGCCTGCTTCATTTACTGCATTTTTATATTTTCTCCTTTCATCAATTAAATTCAATATTTCTTCTGTTACCCAAGGATTTCTATTAGCCCTCGTCTTTTTACCTACTTGATCCTCTGCTGCCTTCACTACCTCATCCCTCAGAGCTACCCATTCTTCTTCTACTGTATTTCTTTCCCCCATTCCTGTCAATTGTTCCCTTATGCTCTACCTGAAACTCTCTACAACCTCTGGTTCTTTCAGTTTATCCAGGTCCCATCTCCTTAAATTCCCACCTTTTTGCAGTTTCTTCAGTTTCAATCTGCAGTTCATAACAAATAGATTGTGGTCAGAATCCACATCTGCCCCTGGAAATGTCTTACAATTTAAAACCTGGTTCCTAAATCTCTGTCTTACCATTATATAATCTATCTGATACCTATTAGTATCTCCAGGATTTTTCCAGGTATACAACCTTCTTTTATGATTCTTGAACCAAGTGTTAGCTATGATTAAGTTATGCTCTGTGCAAAATTCTACAAGGCGGCTTCCTCTTTCATTTCTTCCCCCCAATCCATATTCACCTACTATGTTTCCTTCTCTCCCTTTTCCTACTGACGAATTCCAGTCACCCATGACTATTAAATTTTCGTCTCCCTTCACTACCTGAATAATTTCTTTTATCTCGTCATACATTTCATCAATTTCTTCATCATCTGCATAGCTAGTTGGCATATAAACTTGTACTACTGTAGTAGGCATGGGCTTTGTGTCTGTCTTGGCCACAATAATGCGTTCACTATGCTGTTTGTAGTAGCCAACCCGCACTCCTATTTTTTTATTCATTATTTAACCTACTCCTGCATTACCCCTATTGATTTTGTATTTATAACCCTGTAATCACCTGACCAAAAGTCTTGTTCCTCCTGCCACCGAACTTCACTAATTCCCACTATATCTAACTTTAACCTATCCATTTCCCTTTTTAAATTTTCTAACCTACCTTCGCGATTAAGGGATCTGACATTCCACGCTCCGATCCGTTGAATGCCAGTTTTCTTTCTCCTGATAACGACGTCCTCTTGAGTAGTCCCCGCCCGGAGATCCGAATGGGGGACTATTTTACCTCCGGAATATTTTACCCAAGAGGACGCCATCATCATTTAATCATACAGTAAAGCTGCATGTCCTCGGGAAAAATTACGGCTGTAGTTTCCCCTTGCTTTCAGCCGTTCGCAGTACCAGTACAGCAAGGCCGTTTTGGTTAATGTTACAAGGCCAGATCAGTCAATCATCCAGACTGTTGCCCCTGCAACTACTGAAAAGGCTGCTGCCCCTCTTCAGGAACCACATGTTTGTCTGGCCTCTCAACAGATACCCCTCCGTTGTGGTTGCACCTACGGTACGGCCATCTATATCGCTGAGGCAAGCAAGCCTCCCCACCAACGGTAAGGTCCATGGTTCATGGAGGGTTAAGTGATACAGACGGGTTTATACACAAAATATTAGAAATACTTTAACGTCGGTGTTTACTGGCCATCATCCTCGTATTTGTATCCAGAATACAATTGACTTTTACTTCAATGTCAGTTCTTGAGATTTAGATTGGTTGACTGAACTTACTTAGTTGATGTGGCACCTATAGTTGTCATTTCCAAAACATACATACTTTTCCTTTCGGGTTACCTTCTCTGTTTCCATTCGGGTTTCCATGAAACATCCCTTCCTCACATTTATCGCGTCAGTTAGACATTCATTCCGCGTTTTTCTTCTAAGATTAAGGGTATTTCGGTATCTGTGCGCGAAGCATGCAACAACTACAACCGTAACACCTTAGCAAACCTTCTGGCTGAGAACCAGAGAAAATCCTGGTCTTTTGTAAAATCGCTAAGACAATCTAAAGCTTCTATTCAGTCACTTGTTGACCAGTCTGATTTGGTAGTTGAAGATAGCAAAATGAAAGCCGAAATTTTAGATTCCATATTCAAGAAATCGTTCACACAGGAGAACCGTACAAACAAACCGTCATTTGACCATCGGACAGACTCCCGTATGGACGACATAGTGATAAGTAAACCTGGCCTAGTTGAAAGCAAATAAATCACCAGGTACGGATGGAATTCCAGTTCGATTTTACAAAGAGTGCTCTACGGCATTGGTCCCTTACTAGTTTGTGTTTATCGTGAATCTATCGCGCAGTACAAAGTCCCAAGCGACTGGAAGAAAGCACAGGTCACTCCAGTATATAAGAAACGTAAAAGAACGGACCCGCAAAATTACAGACTAATATTCCTAACTTCTGTTTGCTGCAGAATCCTTGAACATATTCTCAGTTTAAATACAATAAACTTTCTTGAAACTGAGAGGCATATGTCCACTAATCAGCATGGTTTTAGAAAGCATCGTTCTTGCGAAACTCAGCTTGCCCTTCTCTGATTTGGTATATTGCGAACTATGGGCGAAGGGCAACAGACAGATTCCATATTTCTAAATTTCCGGAAAGTATTTGAGACGGTGCCCCATTGCAGGCTATTATCGAAGGTACGAGCATATGGAATAATTTCACAGATATATGAGTGGCTTGAGGACTTCTTAAATAATAGAACCCAGTATGGTGCCGTCGGCGGTGAGCGTTCGTCAGAAATAAGGGTATCGTCAGGAGTGCCCCAGGGAAGTGTGATAGGACTGCTGTTGTTCTTTACATACATGGCGGACAGGGTGGGTTGCAATCTGCGGGTGGTTGCTGATGATGCCATGGTGTACGGTAAGGTTTCGAAGTTGAGTGACTGTGAGAGGGTACAAGACGACTTAGAGAAAATTTCTAGTTGGTGTAATGAATGGCAACTATTCCTAAAAGTGAAAAAATGTAAGTTAATGCGGATGAGTAGGAAGATCAAACCTGTAATGTTCGGATACCGTATTACTAGTGTCCTGCTTGACACAGTCAAGTCGTTTAAATATCTGGGAGTAACGTTGCAAAGCGATATAAGGCGGAACGCGCATGCTAGAACGGGGGTAGAGAAGGCTAATAGTCGAATTAGGTTTATTGGGAGAATTCTGGGAGAGAGTGGTTCACCTGTAAAGGAGACCGCATATAAGACGCTGGTGCAACCTATTCTTGAATACTACTCGGGTGTTTGAGATCTGTACCAGATCGGTCTGAAGGAAGTCATCGAGGTAATTCAGAGGCGGGCTGCTACATTTGTTACCGCCACCGGTAACGAGGGACAAGTAAGTATTACGGAGATACTTCGGGAACTCTAATGGGAATACCTGGAGAGAAGGCGACGTTCTTTTCGAGAAACACTATTGTGAAAATTTAGAGAGTCTGCATTTGATGCTATCGAACTATTCTACTGCCGTCAACATGCATCGCGTGTAAGGACCACGAAGCTAAGATACGAGAAATTAGGGCTCATACAGAGGCGTACAGACAGTCGTTTATCCCTCGCTCAGTTCGCGAGTGGAACGGGAGGGAAATTACAGGTAGTGGTCCAGGGTAACCTCCGCCACGCACCGTACGGTAGCTTGAAAAGTATCTATGTAGATGTAGATGTAAACCTCGTCTTCTCCGACGAGCGAATTAATGGTATACATGTCATCCATACTTTGATATTGTCTTAATGGTAGCACTGGTGCTCTGTAAGAATAATTCATACCTCTCCAAGATGACACTTGTTCCTGTTCCTCGATGAGTGAAAGTGTTACAGACGAATGAGGAAAATCTAAATATTTAGCTAGTTTTCGTCAGGCTGTGTATCAGGTTTGAAGCTGCTGTAAAATTTAAAGTGTATTAATATACCGTTTGGTTGTTCTTTTTACAGTAGGAAAGTATTACTTCGAAAATATTAGCACGAAACGGAAAGTTGTAGAATAGATCTTTAAAATAATAACAACGAAGTTCTCAATATGGTTAAGACGACTGAAAGTTATTCGAACATTTCCTTCGATTGGCATCTGGAAACATATTGATAAATCTAAATAACGTATGTCGTAGTTTCTACGGTAATGTTTGTGGATTTTGCTGTCTAGAAAACAGTTCTATCTTTCTACAAACACCTTGCAGAGTTATGTGATTTTAAAGATAGTGGAATATGGCATTTCTTAGGTCTTTCAATTTTACTACAGTACCTTAACTGCAATCACGTAGATGAAAAGACCATCAAGTGTGATTTGTTCAAGTTTTACAGCATAAAAAATGTTTCTTGATGGCGTGTGACCAGAATAAGGAGAAAGAAGAACAACGGACAACTGAGCAGTAACAATGGTCTGTGTACGAAAAACTGTTAATATGCTCACTGGATAACCTATTAGTCACCACAGTGCACACGCACAGGTGAATCGCTAAGCCTTTACCGACGGCTCAGAGATCGAGTCACATGCTCAACTGCGTGCGCACTGACTCTGCGTGAGCATGAGGCACTAGCTATGAGTGAAACATTTATGTTTCAAGCGGTCATTGGACTTAAACGTGGGTGCGTGTAAGGACACGACAGAGCGGCAAAAAGGGGCAATCGTGTTAGGCCATGCCCATGGCCATACAGTGTGTGAAGTTTCTGGATTTCTTGGTGTTTCACGGAGTACTGTTCAATGTGTCTATAAACAATGGTGTAACACACGCAACGAAACACGACGTTGGAATTGTTGTCGAAAAATGATCCTGACTGAGAGGGACCAGAGACGCGTATCACGACGTGTGAATCAGAATCGCGTCCAAATCCGACAAAAATTGCTGCCGGGAGTGAAGTAACATCTACTCCAAGCTGTTAGCGAGAGAACAATGGCACAGAAACTGCCAGCTCGCAAGAGGCCATTGTTTACACAGGCACATAAAGACAAAAACAGCGAAGTTCATGTGTCTGGAAGAATATGTGAGTGGTTTTCTGAATAGTCCCTCACCATATTACATCTCCACTGGCCTGCAAAATCGCCTAACTTGAATCCCACAGAGAATCGGTGGGGGATGTTGGAGTATCGGGTAAAATGCCAACATCAGAATTCTCGCAACTCGGTTGAATTTCGCTATCAGATCTTTAGCGAGTGGCTTAAACTAGATGCGACGTACCTGCACAACGTCGAGGACTCTCTCGCCAACCGAACCCAGGGGGTTATCAAGTCCAAGGGCGAAATTACACGGAATTATACGATGCTTCTAATGATTTCTCCAGTGTAGACTAGTTTTCTATCCGGTGAGTTTGTCCGCAAATAATATGAAATTTATTTAAAAAGTAGAAGTACCGTCGGAAATCAACCTGTGAAGACGCTTCGTGAGTCGTGCGTGTAGAAAAAATTTGGAAATTCAGCCTGAAGGTCTGTCCAACCTCCTTCTTCATCGCAAATGATGGTCTGCCTTGAGTAAATGAAATGCTGCGTAGGAAGTGGTGAGTATCATATTTACTGAGTCCATCAGGATGACAGCATCTGTGATGGCTAACATGTTTGTCCAAAAGGAAACCGGTCAGCGCTGGAGCCAAGGATCGCTCACGTGGCGTAATTTTAAGAAGCAGTTTATTACAGTGTTTATTTTAGTTTTTCACGTCTTCTTGCTCTGTGAACATTGTGCGGGTGTAGAGTAATCGTCAAACACGGATGCAGAAGCAGTTGGCAGCTGTCTTCAACGGAAAGCTGCGTCATTTTCCTCCTCACCTTTGAAGGCTACCACCTGCAGATCTGAATATTTCACTGTACATCTCTGGTAATAATACAACACTTAGGTATTGTTGACGTGATTGCTAGAGCATATTCTGCTCAATGGTGTACTTCCAGTTGTTGAACCGAATTTTCCTAAAACGTAATCAACAACTTGGTTGAACACCTGTGGGTGCACCATTAAACAATGATAGGAGTAGTTTTTATACTGCGAATACGTAAAAACCTCGAGACCGAATAGGCACAAAAACGGGTAGGTTTAATAATGGATAAATTGTGAGCGCTATTACAGTGTCCAAACAGGCCTTTCCTTCGATGTCCGGCTTAGAGAACATACATGCATTCCAAAAAAAGGACAGTCTTCGGTGTGCATATCAATACGGAAAGACACGATTTCCGGTTATTACGAAAGGAATGAAGGTGGTGCACAATTCGCCCAAAGTTGAATAATTGGAGATTTATGGGTGTAGGGAGAGAGATCCACATCGTGTACTGAACGAGCAGACTGTGTTTAATCAGAATTATTTCTTTGGTGTTTTTGATGAATTAATATAAATTTTTGCCGATATTCTACACAAGAGACATGCTGTGACAACTCTTGACTCCAAGTCCGCGAGCGTCACTGCCGTTTTCCGACTTCTAGAGGAGCCTGCGCATTCAACGGCGGCTTTCGACCTTCTCTGCTTTCACGTCCTAGGAGGTGGCGCTCTCCCAACATCGGCACTGTTTTCAACTTATTCTTATTTTAGTTATTTAACATTATATGACGGTAAGTGAATTAAATTAGTATACTTCTATTGTAATTTTCTCATAACATGTGTTGTTACAAACTTTTGCAATGTCCTTATTAAAGATTACTGACCCTATTTTGTTCTTTTTTCCTATATTTTTTCCAGCATTTCCTTTGTGTCATTGTTGTTAGTGTATATATTTCAATGTATACTACAGCTTTTCTTATTCTTATACAGGCCTATTCAAGAAGAAGGAACAGACTTCAAACAATTATTACTTCCAAACTACAAGAGATAGGAACACTGTTAGAAACGTTCTTGGAAAAAGAAAAGTACGAACGTTTATGCAGTCAATGTGCGGACTGTCAGTTACGCGACAAATATCAGAACGATGGCTCATTCCGTGCCACACGCGAGGTAACTGCTCTCTCGTTATTGAATTCACAGCTTCAGCAATGCGATGCCGAACACTTTCAAGAGTGTCAGGCATGTGGGGGGGGGGGGGGGGGGGAGGGGGGATAAAAACGCGGTTTCTCGCACAACCACGCAGATCAAAGTCAAAAGGTGTGAGGTCGGGAGACCTGGGAAGCCACTGGAAATAAGGTTCATCTTCTGCTCCTCCTCTCCCAAACCAAATTCCTGGAATGGTGTGATTCAGGTAACTTCGTGCTTAGAAAAATCCTCTACCATTAGGCACGGTATGTTTCATTTTGTATATTATTGATGTTTTTACCTACTCAGTTATTTTCAGTACGCAAAATATTCTTTGTTTCTGTCATTCCTATGTTCTGAAATACTTTGTTTTACATTGCTGTTTATTCAGTTATGTGTTTAAAGTCCACGCATACAGACATGGCACTTTTTATACTACGTCGTTCACGTAATTGTGTTATATGACACTCATTTACTGTCTAAAAAAGTTCCAAGCTGCATAGAAAATGCATAAGCTGACATTCATTTCATTTATTGTACCGTGATTGGAATGTTATTACTCTGATTAGTTTCCTCACTTTGAAAATCTTTATAACTTTATGATTTTGTCGGTAAAATTTAACTTCAGGTAATTTTCTTTTCCGTTCTTGTACGCAGACCAGTTAACTGAAACCAGTCATCACATTTCAGTGTCTCATAAAGTACACGATGTAGACAATCGCAGAACAAAATATTTTAAATATCTTTTATATCTTAAGAAATGTATATTTCATCGCTCTCTCAAATGGCTCGGAGCACTATGGGACTTAACATCTGTGGTCATCAGTCCCCTAGAACTTAGAACTACTTAAACCTAACTAACCTAAGGACATCACACACATCCATGCCCGAGGCAGGATTCGAACCTGCGACCGTAGCAGTCGCGCGGTTCCAGACTGAGCGCCTAGAACCGCTAGACCACCGCGGCCGGCAACGCTCTCTCTTTCTTGGACACTGTTAAATGTAGCCATTAGTCAATCACATCGAGACAACATGAGATATAGCATATTCTGCTCGTTGTATCAGCAATAGCGTATGCAGCATGTGGGGCTGTGACCAAGAATCTCGTTACGACTTTCTGTACATTTGCCGTAGTGGCTTGAAACCTCAAAAGAATTCCTCTCGTATCTTTAGCGGACCCGAAGCAGGGAATATAGTTACAGTTTACTGAACGTTGATATATCCATATTTCACATTACAAGGGATACCGCTACGGAAATACGGAAACTTCAGCCACAGAGAACTCAGAGTGCCCGCGAGGATGGAGTGCTGACAGCGAGGCAATGGAGATGGGCGGCTGAGCGTGAAAAGAGTCAAGGTGAGGGGTGCGATCCCATTCCTATTACGAGTGTTATTTACGAATACTGTATTCCACGGCAGTCAGTACTTTAACGTAGACACGTAAAACTGAAAAAAGCACGTATGATACAGAATTTGACAGACCCCGATCCTGTTACGTGAGTGGTCTTGGGTGTAAGGGAGTGTAATTGGCAAAGCTGTTGAGAAAATTGCAGACAAATAAAAAATAGCTAACTTAATGCGTTTGATGATCACAGTCCAGCGTGTAGATAAAGTAGTCAGAATATTTACAGAGCCGATGAATAATGATAATGAACTCAAATACGAATAATTTCAAATCTGCATTACATTTTCAGTAAATAAAACGATCTTGAAACAGATACTTAGGGAGATACAGAATGCATGTAAGAAATCAATATTTAAAATAAGAATTGCACAAGGCTTCATAGGATATGATTCAGACTGAGGCTATTAGATATTGTCAACGACATTTTTTACATGTTAATGTACACGTACATCTACATGTACACCTTGCAACCACATTCTGGTGGGTGGCAAGGATACTTTATGTGACACTGGCACTCTTTCAGTTTCTTTTGGTTATGAGTGACTGTTGGTGACCCCTAAGCGAACTCGAATTTTTCTAATTTTTTTTCTACTGTATTTTTGTGAAATATTAGTAAGAGATAGCAATATATTGGTAAACTCTTATAAGAAACTGTAGACGACTTGTTCAGCAACGGTACTGATAATTAAGGTAATTCCCATATATTATTCCGTCTCACTTGCACATTTTTGATTAGAGTAGATGTTTTAGTCACACAGGATCAGCTTCAGATCTGAAACAAAGTAAAACTAAATAAGTACCATCTAATATGAAAGTAATTGTACATACATGTAGAATTTACCTGAGTAGTTTGCGTCAGCAACCCGTCTTTTTTACTCAGAAACTCATATCAGACTACTGTGTTTTGCAACTGCGGTGAGTATTTTAGAAAGGTATATGTTGGAGATACAAGAGAGGAGGTCAGGCGGAAGTGGAAATATAGTGAGGTCGCTTGGGGAAGGGAAAGGGAGCAGGGAGGAGGTGGTACAGATATCATGAGTTCAACAAGAGGGGCCGTGCTAGATTATAGACCGTATAATTATGTCAAAATTCTCGTTAAGATACAAATGAACAATAGTGGGTATGCAAAATGTATAAGGCATAAAATAGTATATTATAAAATAGAGCGAGGGGGTTTGAGAGTGGGCAAAGGTTTATAGTGGCACGGATACAATGGATTAAACAAGGGAGTTTTTTATACTAAAAATGAAAAAAGTCAGTTATGTAAACAACATTGTTAAAATACCAGGATGGATGCGTAAACTGTAGAAAAGGATAAAATAGTAGATTACAAAAGTGAAAATAAAGTAGCGAAAACACCAGGACATGGATTAAACAAGGGAGTGTTTTATACTAAAATTGAAAAAAGTCAGTTACGTAAACAACATTGTTAAAGTACCAGGATGAATGCGCAAACTGTAGAAGAGGATAAAACAGTAGGTCATAAAAGTGAAAATAAAGTAGCGCAAACTGAATCAGAATCTTAAGATACTCAAAAAGTGAAATTTTGAAAGTATAAAATCATAAGCTCTTAGGCTGAACATATAAAAATTGTATAATTTTTTTCGTTGAAATGTTAAAAGTATGTGACTAGAACAATGGATGTACGAGTACACGAGGAAATACTCTAGAAATATTAGTAGCGAAACACATCATGAAGCACAAGACTCATCTCGCAGTGTCAGCCATCGACGTTGGATGAGCATGTATGAGACGTTTTCACTATTAGTAATGGACCTGTGACGAACTGTCTACTCATCTATGGATCTTGTTTATTTTATCAATTGGTCCTGCCTGGTAAAGACTCCGGACTGAGAAGCAATAACGAAATTTCGGACGAACAAGCGTTTCACCTACAGCTACACACATACCCTGCAAGCCAAAGTCAGGTGCATGCCCTAAGGTACCTTTTGCCACTACTAAGCAATCTTCTATACTGTATCATTCGAAAATGGTGCGACGGAGAGAGAACTATCTACACGCCCCCGTACAAGCCCTAATATCTCTTACGTTCGTGGTCCGTACGTGGAATGTATGTCGACGGTGGTAGAACCGTTCTGCAGTCAGCTTCAAATGCCGCTTCTCTAAATTTTCTCAATAGTGTGTCTCGCCAAAAAACGTCGTCTTCACTCCAGGGATTCCCATTTGTGTCCATGAACCATCTCCGCAATACATGCATGCTGATCGAACATATCGGTAACAAATCTAGCAGCCTGTCCCTGAACTGTTTTCATGTTTTTCTTTAATGTGACCTAATGCGGATCCAAAGCACTAGAGCAGTACTCCAGAATATGCCACACTAGCATCTTATACGCGATCTCCTTTCCACACTTTCCTAAAATTCTCCCTGTAAACCGAAGTCGACCATTCGCCTTCCCTACCACAATCCTCACAACCTAGTTCCATTTCATATCGTTTTGCAACGTTGCGCCCAGATATTTAAACGACGCTACTTTGTCAATCAGGACACTACTGATGCTGCATCCGAAAATTACAAACTTGTTTTACCTACTCATTAGCGTTAACTTACCTTCTTCTAAATTTAGGGCTAGCTGCCATTCATCACACCAACTAGAAATCTTGTCTGAGTCATCTTGTATCTTCCTACAGTCACTCAACGGCAACTTCCCGTCAGCAAGCAGCCGCCAGTTGCTGGTCACCCTTTGCGTCAGACCATCTATATACACGTTCGGATATTCCCGTTACTAACTTGTAGGAATTGTAGAGGGGAGTGAGTACATAATATTTTGAATAGGAACGCATGTTCAGAAATGCACCGTTTCCGTTCTAAGACGGTTTCGTTTAGGATGTTTACCTCATCCACCTCCTGAGCAATTGATATAGGCGTGACGCGTTGTAATTATTAGGTAATAATTCGAAAGGAAACATAACGAAGCACCTTTCTTCAGCACTTTTTTTGTATTAAGACTTCAACATTGAATGTTTACATTATTCCAAAACAAAAAAGAACCCGGGACACTGTAAGTGCAGAGAGTAATGTTTAAGTCTTAACACAAACCATGGACCTTGCCGTTGGTGGGGAGGCTTGCGTGCCTCAGCGATACAGATAGCCGTACCGTAGGTGCAACCACAACGGAGGGGTATCTGTTGAGAGGCCAGACAAACATGTGGTTCCTGAAGAGGGGCAGCAGCCTTTTCAGTAGTTGCAGGGGCAACAGTCTGGATGATTGACTGATCTGGCCTTATAACACTAACCAAAACGGCCTTGCTGTACTGGTAATGTGAACGGCTGAAAGCAAGGGTAAACTACAGCCGTAATTTTTCCCGAGGGCATGCAGCTTTACTGTATGGATAAATGATGAAGGCATCTTCTTGGGTAAAATATTCCGGAGGTAGAATAGTCCCCCATTCGGATCTCCGGGCGGGGACTACTCAAGAGGACGTCGTTATCAGGAGAAAGAAAACTGGCATTCAACGGATCGGAGCGTGGAATGTCAGATCCCTTAATCGGGAAGGTAGGTTAGAAAATTTTAAAAGGGAAATCGATAGGTTAAAGTTAGATATAGTAGGAATTAGTGAAGTTCGGTGGCAGGAGGAACAAGACTTTTGGTCAAGCGAATACAGGGTTATAAATACAAAATCAAATAGGGGTAATGCAGGAGTCGGTTTAATAATGATTAAAAAAATAGGAGTGCGGATAAGCTACTACAAACAGCATAGTGAACGCCTTATTGTGGCAAAGATACACACGGAGCCCACGCCTACTACAGTAGTATAAGTTTATATGCCATCTAGCTCTGCAGATGACGAAGAAATTGAAGAAATGTATGAAGAAATAAAAGAAATTATTCAGATACTGAAGGGAGACGAAAATTTAATAGTCATGGGGGACTGCAATTCGGAAGCAGGAAAAAGGAGAGAAGGAAACGTAGTAGGTGAATATGGATTGGGGCTAAGAAATGAAAGAGGAAGCCGCGTGGTAGAATTTTGCACAGAGCACAACTTAGTCAAAGCTAACACTTGGTTCAAGAATCGTAAAAGAAGGTTGTGTACATGAAAGAAGCCTGAGATACTGACAGGTTTAAGATAGATTTATAATGGTAAGACAGAGATTTAGGAACCAGGTTTTAAATTGTAAGACATTTCCAGGGGCAGATGTGGACTCTGACCACAGTCTGTTGCTTATGAACTGTACATTAAAAATGAAGAAACTGCAAAAAGGTGGGAATTTAAGGAGATGGGACCTGGATAAACTGACTAAACCAGAGGTTGTACAGAGTTTCAGGGAGAGCATAAGGGAGCAATTGACAGGAATGGGGGAAAGAAATACAGTAGAAGAAGAATGGGTAGCTTTGAGAGATGAAGTAGTGAAGGCAGCAGAGGATCAAGTAGGTAAAACGATGAGGGGTAGTAGAAACCCTTGTGTAACAGAAGAAATTTTGAATTTGATTGATGAAAGGAGAAAATATAAAAATGCAGTAAATGAAGCGGGCAAAAATGAATATAGACTTCTCAAAAATGAGATCGACAGAAAGTGCAAAATGGCTAAGCAGAGATGGCTGGAGGACAAATGCAATGATGTAGAGGCTTATCTCACTGGGGGTAAGATAGATACTGTCTACAGGAAAATTAAAGAGATCTTTGGGGGAAAGAGTACCACTTGTGTGAATATCAAGAGCTCAGATGGAAAACCAGTACTAAGCAAAGAAGGGAAAGCAGAAAGGTGAAGGAGTATATAGAGGGTGTATACAAGGGCAATGTAGTTGAGGACAATATTATGGAAATGGAAGAGGATGTAGATGAAGATGAAATGGGAGATACGATACTGCGTGAAGAGTTTGACAGAGCACAGAAAGACCTGAGTCAAAACAAGGCCCCGGGAGTAGACGGCCTTGGGAGAGCCAGTCCTGTCTGTTGCTTATGAACTGTTGATTAAAACTGAAGAAACTGCAAAATTGTGGGAATTTAAGGAGATGGCAAAAAGTTGGGAATTTAAGGAGATGGGACCTGCTCTGGTGAGCAAGATGTATGAGACGGGCGATATACCCTCAGACTTCAAGAAGAATATAATAATTCCAATCCCAAAGAAAGCAGGTGTTGACAGATATGAAAATTACCGAACTATCGGTTTAATAAGTCATGGCTGCAAAGTACTAACGCGAATGCTTTACAGACGAATGGAAAAACTGGTAGAAGCCGACTTCGGGGAAGATCAGTTTGGATTCCGTAGAAATATTGGAACACGTGAGGCAATACTGACCCTACGGCTTATCTTAGAAGCTAGATTAAGGAAAAGTTAACCTACGTTTCTGGCATTTGTAGACTTCGAGAAAGCTTTTGACAATGTTGACTGGAATACTCTCTTTCAAATTCTGAAGGTGGCAGGGGTAAAATACAGGGAGCGAAAGATTATATACAATTTGTATAGAAACCAGATGGCAGTTATAAGAGTCGAGGGACATGAAAGGGAAGCAGTGGTTGGGAAGGGAGTGAGACGGGGTTGTGGCCTCTCCCCAGTGTTATTCAATCTGTATATTGAGGAAGCAGTGAAGGAAACAAAAGAAGAATTCGGAGTAGGTATTAACATCCATGGAGAAGAAATAAAAACTTTGAGATTCACCGATGACATTGTAATTCTGTCAGAGACAGCAAAGGACTTGGAAGAGCATTTGACCGGAAAGGAGGGTATAAGATGAACATCAACAAAAGCAAAACGAGGATAATGGAATGTAGTCGAATTAAGTCGGGCGATGCTGCGGGAATTAGATTAGGAAACGAGACACTTAAAGTAGTAATGGAGGTTTGCTATTTGGGGAGCAAAATAACTGATGATGGTCGAAGTAAAGAGGATATAAAATGTAGACTGGCAATGGCAAGGAATGCGTTTCTGAAGAAGAGAAATATGCTAACATCGAGTATAGATATAAGTGTCAGAAAGTCGTTCCTGAAAGTATTTGTATGGAGTGTAGCCATGTATGGAAGTGAAACGTGGACGATAACTAGTTTGGACAAGAAGAGAATAGAAGCTTTCGAAATGTGGTGCTACAGAAGAATGCTGAAGATTAGATGGGTAGATCATATAACTAATGAGGAGGTATTGAATAGGATTGGGGAGAAGAGAAGTTTGTAGCACAACTTGACTAGAAGAAGGGATCGGTTGTTAGGACATGTTCTGAGGCATCAAGGGATCACCAATGTAGCATTGGAGGGCAGTGTGGAGGGCAAAAATCGTAGAGGGACACCAAGAGATGAATACACTAAACAGATACAGAAGGATGTAGGTTGCAGTAGGTACTTGGAGACGAAGAAACTTGCACAGGATAGAGTAGCATGGAGTGCTGCATCAAACCAGTCTCAGGACTGAAGATCTCAACAACAACACAAACAAATGTGCTTAAGTGATAAACACATGTTTCGTGATGTTTCCTTTCGAATTGTTACCTAATACGTGTAATGCGTCACGCCCAGTTTAGTTAACTAAGCCGAAGTGGATGGGGTTCCTGTTCAAAATACAGTATTATGTACTCGCTCCTCTTCACAAGTCCTAGAAATGCCTAACGGGAATTTCTGAACACACTGTATTGAGAGTAAGGGCGGTCCTAGCACACTTCCCTCGGTCACTACTAACGATACCCTTGGGTCCGATGAGCACTCGCCCATCGAGGACAACGTACTGGGTTCTGTTACTTAAGAAGTCTTCTAGCCACTCGCATATCTGGCAGCCTACTCAGTATGCTCGTACGTTAGTTAAGTTTGCAGTGGGGCAGCGGAAATCTAGGAATATGGAATCTGTCTGTTTCCATTCATCCACAGTTCACAGAACAACATGGGAGGAAAAGGCAAGCTGAGTTTCGCATGAGCGATGTTTTCTAAACCCATGCCGATTTGTGAACAGACGTTTTTCTGTATCAAGGAAATTTATGATACTCAAAACTCGGAATACGCTCAAGAACTCTACAGGAAACCGATTTTACGGATATTGGTCTGTAATTATGCGGGACCGTTCTTTTGCTCTTCGTACATAACGGAGTCTTAATTTTTTTTCAGTCTCTAGAGGCTTTGCACTGGGCGAGAGATACACGATAACTGTAAGTTAAGTAAGGAGCCAATTCCACACCATACTGCCGGCCGCGGTGGTCTCGTGGTTCTAGGCGCGCAGTCCGGAGCCGCGCGACTGCTACGGTCGCAGGTTCGAATCCTGCCTCGGGCATGGGTGTGTGTGATGTCCTTAGGTTAGTTAGGTTTAAGTAGTTCTAAGTTCTAGGGGACTTATGACCTAAGATGTTGAGTCCCATAGTGCTCAGAGCCATTTGAACCATTTTTTCCACACCATACTCTCTGTAAAACCGAATTAGTATTTCATCGGTACCTCGCGATATATTTGTTTTCCATTCTTTCAGCTGCTTCTCCACGCCGTGGTTGCCTATTACTATGTCTTCCATATGAGAGTCTATGCGATCGCTAAACGTCGGTACGTGTGTACGATTCTCCTGTGTGAATGATTTCTTAAACGCAAAATTTAAAATTGGATTAAAAGCCGTCCTGACAACGATAAAATATTTGTTGGCAATAGTAACCGGTTTCAGTTAAAATGTAACCATCTTCTGACCGTATTACATCAAGATGGCAGGCGATGGCGGTAAACGGAGTAGGTATTGTGGCTCCACGAACGCCAACTGCTCAGCCGATAAATATTTTATTGTGGTCGAGACGGTTTTTAATTTAATTCTAAAATATTTTGTCCAGACAGCTGATATTCTCCACGAGAAATGTCCTCAAAAATTAATGCGAAATTTAGAACTTCAGTTTTCCTTTTGCTGTCTTCCATTGCTATACCACTCTGGCCGATGAGTAACTGGATGGAAACCCTCGAAGCACTTAGCGATTTAGCATGGAACCAGAAATTTTTAGGGTTTCGGCAAGATTTTTCGCTAAGGTATTACGCTGGAAGTTGTATGCTTCGCGCATCGATTTTGCGAACGCGTTTTTTAAGTTGAGTTCCCCGTGGGTGGACTACATTTCTTGAGGATTCTTCCAATGAATCTGTCTGCAGTCTGCCTTTCCTGCTATTAAGTTTATGTCATCGTCCCACGCCATATCGCTCCGTACTCATACTACTAGATATTGATGAATAGTACTGTTTCCAATGATTGTCGGCAATCATGTGACGATACAATAACGGGTCTCTACACCTACTTATGCACATTACGTTAAATTTGTGTGTGTTGAAGATCAATGGTCAATTCCCGCAACCCGCGTTGATCCTCTACAGGGCCTCCTGCACTTAACTGCAAGTTGCCGACGTTGAGACTTATCTACAGAGTGCGTCTGAAAAGTTTGGTGAACGGTCACAAAACAAGAAAGAAGTGTGAGAAGTGAAATACTTTTTCTGGCCTTCAAAATTAATCGCCATTGCTACAACATTATTCTGACATCGGTAGTAAGGCTGTTGAAAACTGTCAGCAGACGCGTCCTGTGTAATCTATCAAAGCATTGTGAACACATGCCTGGTCTGGTCTGGTCTGGTCTGGACACCAAACAACGATGGCATGGTGAGTGTCTGTCCCCACCACCTCTACCTTGCTGACGAAAATGGCGATCAACATTGTAGTACCCTCTCTCACTCCCGGGAAAGACGATAAACGCAGTTTGCCATTTCAGTTGAAAGTGCATCTATACATCTGCAGATGGAACGGACTGATCTGCAGTGTAATTCTTTTACAGTAAAACTGTCCAGGACGTTTACATTATTTTTCTCGAAATGAGAATAAGGTATTTCGAACAACATATATGTTTCAAAGACTTTTTTAATATGAAATTAAATAAGTCACGATTACGTGGCAACCTGAGCGCAAAAATCTGTGAAATTATGTGTGTCAATCCGTCTGCTGACAGTTTATAGCAGATAAAAACTACATCACGTCTTCCGCGTGCAAAAAATACGCCGAAGATACAAAGAAACTGGTACACCAGCCTAATATCGTGTAGGAGTCCCGGAAGCACGGAGAGGTGCCCCAACACGACGTGGCATGGATTCGACTAATGTCTGAAGTACTGCTGGACGGAACTGAAACCATGAATCCCGTAGCGCCGTCCATAAATCCGTAAGGGTAAGAGGGGATGGAAACTTCTTTTGAACAGTATGTGGCAAGGCAGCCAAGATATGCACAATAATATTCACGTATGGGGAGTTTGGTGGCTAGCGGAGTGAGAAGAGTGTTCCTGCAGCTACTCTGCAGCAATTTTGGACGTATGGAGTGTCGCACTGTCCTGCTCGAATTTCCCAAGTCCGTCGCAACGCACAATGGAAGTGAATGAATGCTGGTGATCAGACAGGATACTTACGTACGTGTCACTTGTTAGAGTGTGTCTAAACATATCAGGGGTCCTATATCACTCCAGGTGCACACCCCACACAGAATTACAGAGACTCCACCAGTTTCAACAGTCCCCTGATAGCACGCGGGCTCCATGCATTCGACCGAGCGAGGTGGCGCAGTGGTTAGGCACTGGACTCGCATTCGGGAGGACGACGGTTCAATCACGCGTCCGGCCATCCTGATTTAGATTTTCCGTGATTTCCCTAAATCACTCCAGGCAAATGCCAGGATGGTTCCTCTGAAAGGGCACGGCCGACTTCCTTCCCCATTCTTCCCTAATCCGATGAGACCGATGACCACGCTGTCTGGTCTCCTTCCCCAAACCAACCAACCAACCAACCTCCATGCATTCATACCCGTACACGTCCATCCGGTCGTTACAATTTGAAACCAGGCAACATGTTTCCAGTCATCAATAGTCCAACGTCAGTGTTGACGGTACCAGGCGAGGCGTAAAGCTTAGTGTCGTGTCGTCATCAATGGTACACGAGTGGGCCTTCTGCTCCGAAAGCCCATATCGATGATTTTTTGTTTAATGGTTCGCACGCTGACACTTGTTGATAGCCCATCATTGAAATGTGTAGCAATTTGCGGAAGGGTTGCACTACTGTCACGTTGAACGATTCTCTTCAGTCGTCGTTGGTCCCATTCTTATAGGTTCTTTTTCCGGCTCTGCGATGTCGGGAATTTGACGTTTTACCAGATGCCTGATATTCACGGTACACTCGTGAAATAGTCATACAGGAAAATCCCCTCTTCATGCCGGCCGGAGTGGCCGTGCGGTTCTAGGCGCTACAGTCTGGAACTGAGCGACCGCTACGGTCGCAGGTTCGAATCCTGCTTCGGGCATGGATGTGTGTGATGTCCTTAGGTTAGTTAGGTTTAATTAGTTCTAAGTTCTAGGCGACTGATGACCTCAGAAGTTAAGTTGCATAGCGCTCAGAGCCATTTGAACCCCTCTTCATCGCTACCTCGTAGATGCAGTGTCCCATCGCTCGTGCGCCAACTATAAAGCCACGTTCAAACACAAATATTGATAACTTGTCATTGTTGCAGAAGTAACCGAGCTAAAAACTGCGGCAGACACTTGTTGTCTTATAGAGGCGTTGCTGACCGCGGGGCCGTATTCTGCCAGTTTTCTGTATTTCAATACGCATGCCTATACCAGTTTATTTGCAGCTTCAGTTAGTTGGATAACAGTGGAAATTTATTTATTGATCTACGTCGAGGAGAAATACGAAATATTAAACCAAGTGGTATGCAGTGTGACTGCGTTGCCATTTACATTCGGCGCGTGCTACAGCTATGACACTTGCGCCGATACACGGATCGTGTGGCGTAATCTCGGCCATCCAGTATTACTCAGAATTTAATAGCTCATTAGAACACTTTCGATCAAATAATGCATAGAAAATATTCTTGAAATCACTGTGGAAGTGGCAACGAAGCGGCTATTAAATTTTGTTTGTAGAATCTGAGTGTGGAAATATACCATCAACCTTTGGGAAAGGTATCATCCACACAGTCCGGAAATATCACAGAGAAATGATTAAGAGAACTAGCACACAATCAGCTTAACAGCTCATGCATCCAAGCCGCTGACAAGTATAAAGTACAGACTAATAGGAAATGAAATTGAGAATCCTTAAATGACTATCACTTTTGTACAAGTGAAATAAAGGCGAAGGCACAGGCTATTAAGACGTTCCGCTTGATAACAGAGGCAAGACTGAAGAAAAATCAACACACCTTCATACGATTTGTCGACCTACCTAAAGTATTAGACAGTTTAAATGTTGCAAGATGTTCGAAATTATATGGAAAAAACTTGCAAATATAGTGAAATGCGTTTAATACACAACACGTAAAAGATGGAATCGGGAAAAGTAGGAATGGAAGAAAAAGAGCGAAGTACTCGGACTATGGCTAAAGTAAAAGAGACGTTCAAGAGTGAGATTAAAATTCAGGGTGAAAGTATGTCAATGATAAGAGCCGCTGATGACATTGTTATCCTCAGAAGTGGAAAATTGGAGAACCGGTAGTATGAACAGTCTAATGAGCACACACTAAGGGCTGAGAGTAAACAGAAGAAAAGCTAAAGGTTGGTTGGTTTGATCCGAATAAAACAATGCCACAAGGGTGAGAAGAAAACAAGCAAAACTAACGACACAAAATGGAGAGAAATGAAAAACCACAAGAACGACGGAAGGACAACAAACACTTAATTGCAAAAACGGGGTGAGGAAAACCACAGAAACGCGAGAAATAGGTAGAAGACATTAAAACAACAAAACAGATTACCATAGCTGGCTGACCATGAGAATAAAAAAGGAGAAGCCAGCAATTCTGCAACACATTAAAACCTCCACCCTTAAAGCACTATTGTGGAGGACACAGAGGGACAAAGGACATACGTTAAATTTAGACCAAATGATAAAACCCACCCTCATGAATAAAACGTAGAAGTAAATCAGCCGATGAGGTGTTGTCAACTAAAATTGGCGGCAACGAGTCCGGTAACCGAAGATTTCGTCTCAGGGCAGTGCACCAGAATATGGGCCACTGTCAACCGCGCGCCGCATCGACACAGGCGGGTGTTCACGGCGCGGGAGGTAGCCGTGGGTCACCCAAGCGCGGCCAGTGCGGAGCCGGCAGGGAACCACAGAGTAACTGCGAGAGGCCCGCATGTCACACATTCGTAGTCTCCTTAGTGGCACGCAGTTTTTTGTGCGTACTGAGACTATGCCATTCAGTCTCCCAAAGCCGAAAAACCTGGCGACGTAAAAACAAACACCGGTCAGTTATTGGAATGCCGATCTCCATAAGCGTTTTCCGTGTAGTCTTTTTGGCCAGCCTGTCAACAAGTACGTTGCCTGAGATTTCGACGTTTCCTGGGGTCCACAAAAACACCACAGAACTTCTGGACCATTCAAGGGCATATATGGAGTCCTGGTATCACTGGTCGATAGCTTGTAGGCTGCTCAAGGAGTCAGTAGACGAAAGAAACGACTCCTCAGGACATGAACGGATATGCTCAAGAGCATGAGATACATCCACCAGCTCTATAGTGAAAACACTGCGGCTGGTCCCGGCGGAGGTTCGAGTCCTCCCTCGGGCATGGGTGTGTGTGTTTGTCCTTAGGATAATTTAGGTTAAGTAGTACGTAAGCTTATGGACTGATGACCTTAGCAGTTAAGCCCCATAAGATTTCACACACATTTTGAACATTTTTTGAAAACACTGCAGCCATCGGGCAAGGAATGCTGCTCAATATGTCTTTCATGGACTTACACGAAGCCGACGTGACCATTAGCCACCGAACCTACCGTGTAAATCACTTCATGCCCTCGGTACACGTCAAGAGTCGGAATGAAGTGAGAGCGGAGAGCCACGGGGTGAGCTGAGTCCTTTGGGCCATGTGAAAGGTACAGGCGAAGCCGCTGGCTATGTGTACACTATGGAAGTGTACGTGATTGGACCTCGAGTATAGCTAGTAAAGGCAAGAACTCCAGTTCAGATAGAAGGGATCGGACGCGAACTGCAATTGTATTCCCTGACCTGGGCCGCCGATGCGGGAGATGAACTGCCGTGGGTGGGAAAAGGAGACGGTAATTCGGATGCACAGGAGAACTACGAACGTGTGCAACGCAACTGGCGAGCAGTTGTGCACGCGTGACATGCAATGGAGAGACTCCAGCCTCCGCAAGGACGCTGGTCACCGGTCTCGTCCTAAAAGATCCCGTCGACAGTCGAACGCCACAGTGGTGTACTGGGTCGAGTAAACGCAACGCTGAGGCACCGTCGAACAATAAACCAGACTCCCCTAGTCAAGGCGGGATTGAACAAGGGCTCTGTATAGCTGCAGCAGCGTAGAACGATCAGCACCCCAGTTTGTGTTGTTGAGGCAGCGGGGGGCATTGAGGTGCTGCCAACACTTCTGCTTAAGCTGACGACGGTGAGGAAGCAAGTCAATTGGGCGTCGAAAACCAGTCCTAAAAATCGACGCGTCTCCACTACAGTGAGGGGATCGTCAGTTCTGGTACCGCATGAACGGCACGACGCAGACAGAAGTGCATAACACACGACTTTGAGGCTGAAAACTGAAAGCCGTGGGCTAGAGCCCATGACTGCGCCTTGTGGATGGCTCCCTGTAGGCACCGCTCAGCAACACCAGTACTAGTGGAGCAGTACGAAATGCAGAAGTCGTCTGCATACAGGGAGGGTGAGACGGACGGCCCTACAGCTGCTGCTAGACAGTTAATGGCCACTAAAAATAGAGATACACTCAATACAGAGCCCTGCGGGACCCCATTCTACTGGATATGGAGGCACCAACTTGGACATGGAGAGTACGAAGCGACAGGAAATTCTGGGTAAAAATCGGGAGCGGGTCTCGGATACCCCACTTGTAGAATGTACAAAGGATATGATGTGGCCAGATGGTGTCATACGCTTTACGTAAATCCAACAAGACGGCAACCAGGTGTTGGCGTCTGGAAAAGGGTGTTCGGATGGCAGACTCGAGGGACACAAGATTATCAGTGGTAGAGCGACCCAGGCGGAAGCCGACCTGGCATGGAGCCAGTAGGCCATGTGACTTAAGGACCCAACCCAACTCCCGATACACCATACGTTCCAGCAGCCTACAAAGAACGTTGGTGAAGCTGATGGGCCGATAGCTATCCACATGAAGCGGGTTTTTGCCGTATTTGAGCACTGGTATGTTGCTGCTCTCGCGCCTTTGCGATGGAAAGATGCCATTTCACCAGATCCGGTTGAAGACCACGAGGAGATGTCGCTTGTAGTCATATGAGACATGTTTAATCATCTGACTGTGGATCCGATCGTGTTGAGGAGTTACGTCGGGGCAATGTGCAAGGGCACTGAGGAGCTCCCACTCTGTAAATGATACATTATACGGTTCACTGTGGCGTGCAGTGAACGAGAGGACTGTCCCTTCAATCCGCCGTTTGAAAGTATGAAAGGCTGGGGAGTAATTCTACGACACAGACCCTTGAGCATAGTGCTCAGCCAAGTGCTCGGTATTGCGTTTTCGTTGGTAAATAACATGCCATTTATGTTAACACTGGGAACACATTTTGGGGTCTGGTACCCAAAAACTCGTTTGATCTTTGCCCAAAGGTGACATATGGCACCAAATGGTCGACACCTACAACACTCCTGTTTCCGCCTTTTGATGAGCTGGCGAACGCGAGCACGGAGCCATTTAAAGGCTATGAGGTGCTCCAGAGAAGAGTGCCGCTTATGCCGCTGTAGAGCTCGCCGACGGTCCTTAATCGCCTCAGCGACTTTCAGTGACCACCAAGGGACTGTGTTTCACCAGGGGCACCAAAATAACGAGGGATCGTGTTTTCCAACTCATAAACGATCGTTGCAGTTACCTGATGAACCACCACATCGATGTTACCATGTGGGGGAGATTCAGCGGTGACAGCTGAGGTGAAGGCTTCTTAGTCTGACTTGTTTATAGCCCGTCTGGGCAGGCGTCTGTGGGCCAGATGCCAGGGCAGTGATGGGAAGATGGGGAAGTGATCACTACCACACAGGTCGTCACTACCTTGTTTAAAGCCCGTCTGGGCAGGCCAGAACAGCAGACCGAGAGATCAATGGTCGAGTATGTGCCATGTGACACACTGAAATGTGTGGCGGCCCCAGTTTTTAGGAGGCAGAGGTCGTGTTGTGACAGTAAATTTTCGACATCTCTGCCTCGGCCAGTAAGAACTGTGCCACCCCACAAGGGGTTATGAGCGTTAAAATCTCCCAAAAGTAGGAAAGCTTTAGGGAGTTCATCAATCAGTGCAGCAAATGCTTTCAGGGGTATTGCACTATCTGGAGGAAGATATACGTTGCACACAGTTATTTCCTGCATCATCCTTTCCCTGAGAGCCACAGCTTCTAGATGGGTTTGAAGGGGTACAGGTTCACTGCATACTGAGTTCAGGACATAGACACAAACTCCACCTAACTCTCTATTACAGTTGCTACAGTTCCTGTAATATCCCTTAGAGCTACAGAGGACAGGAGTCCGCATTACCGGGAACCAGTTTTCCTGGAGGGCAATGCAGAAAGCTGGTTTAAAGCTTAAAGTTGCCGTAGCTCAGCTAGGTGGTGGAAGAAACCGCCGCAATTCCACTGGAGGATGACGTTCTCGCGAGCCTGGGAAGGCATGAAGTGCGCAAGGAGCAGGTTATGCCTCAGGGTCTCCTGCTGCCTCCGACTGAGTATTTGTAGCCATTTCTATGGTGGATGAGGCATCAGTGAGATCCAGGTCCGCAGGTGATGCTAAGATCTCCACTGCATCCTCAGATACAGAATTGACAGGGAGTGGTGGTGTTGGGGCCACCAGAGGGTTATGTTTCTTAGCAGACTTATTCTTAGTTTGCTTGATCTCTCAGTTCTCTTCAGGGGCTTGCTGGGAATATTTCTCTGAAGTAGCTTCAGGCATGGGTGAAGTTCTTCGTCCACAGCTTATGGCTCCTTAAGCCAATGTCAAGTGTCCGCTGTGGAATTAGTGAAGATCTTGGGAGAGAGGGACCCAAGAGACCCTTTCTGCACGAGAGGAGCCGGAGGAGTCTGTTGCTTCTCCAGCAGGGGGGAGGGGACTGATGTCCCCTGTGTTTTGGGAGGCCTTGCTCCCGAAGGAGGTGCTTTGGGAGTAACGGAGGAATATTTGCCCCCTATCAACTATTCTTGTGGCCCGGAGTGCCCACTATTGGTGGCACAGAAGGAAGAACCACTGGCGCCGGCCGATGTGGCCGTGCGGTTAAAGGCGCTTCAGTCTGGAACCGCGTGACCGCTACGGTCGCAGGTTCGAATCCTGCCTCGGGCATGGATGTGTGTGATGTCCTTAGGTTAGTTAGGTTTAATTAGTTCTAAGTTCTAGGCGACTGATGACCTCAGAAGTTAAGTCGCATAGTGCTCAGAGCCATTTGAACCATTTGAAGAACCACTGGCACTTGGGAGGACACTGGTGATGTAGCTGCAGCGTATGTCAACATCAACCGAATGGGGTGTAATTTTTCGAATTTATGTTTAGCCTCTGTGTAAGTCAACCGGTCCAGTGTCTTGTACTCCATAATTTTCCTCTCTGTTTGGTGAGCAGGGGGAGTGGTGATCTCCACAGTTGATGCAAGTGGGAGGTGGGACACATGGAGTATCTGAGTGCAGCGGACGTCTGCAGTCTCGACATGTGGCGCTGGAAATGCAGTGGGAGGACATGTGCCCGAATATCCAGCACTTAAAGCACTGCATAGGAGAAGGGATGTATGGTTTAACATCACAGCGGTAAACCATCACCTTGACCTTTTCAGGCAATGAGTCACCCTCAAAGGCCATGATGAAGGAACTGGTAGCAACCTGTTATCTTTGGGTCCCCTGTAAACGCGCCAGATGAAATGAACATTCCGCCGTTCTGAATTGGCTCGGAGCTCGTCGTCAGACAGCGAGAGAAGGTCACGATGGAAAATAATCACCCGGAACATGTTGAAGCTTTTATGGGGAGTGATGGAAACAGGCGATAACGCTACCGATTGGGTTGGGGATGCTGTCTGAATCAAGACTGCGTCGTTTCGCATCTTGGACAGCGCTGGCATTAGTACAAACTTATCCTCAAAGTGTTCAACGAAAAATTGACGCTTTGTACGTAGAAAAGAGTCCCCATCAATTCTGCTACAGACTAAAAACCGAGTTAATATGGCTCTCTCCGTTCTGTAGTTCTCCGTTCTCCGTGATGTAGTGAGGGAGGGAAGCGATTTAGGGTCACAGCTGTCGGCATTGTATTCTATCTTGCCCTTCTTAGAGACTGCTGGTGCCGTACGGTCACCAGCAAGAGGTGACTTAGTCCACTTCATTGCAGGTCATCTACCCTGATGCCACCCACTCCGATCAGGGGCTCTCACCACGGGCGCCACACAGCCACAGCAAAGGCGAACTGGCATGATGGCCGTTGCCGGGGGTCCTGATGCCACAGGAAGACAGTCATCTACTCTTTGGCATACGTGGGGAGTTTACAACTCAGGCATCAACAGTGCGGCGCCTGTGTTGTCAGGGGCTACCACCAAATGGGTACATGTCGGACCCACCACAACAGACTGGAAAACAGGCTGGGTATTGGATGCAGAGAAATCCAATATAGTCATGGGGGAGAAAGAGGATAGGAGACAACGGAAGAAGATGACATACCCTGGAAAGTGTCCTCGCCCAAATAGTTGAATCGCAGGTGGAGATGCAAAGCCATGACAAGAGATTCAGGAGATCGAATCTAATGGCACTCGTGCACCACATAAGGTGTCCTTCCCCATATTGCCCGCACTTCCGTATAATTTTAAAAGTGGCAGGTCAAACCATAAAATGGACCTGAACTCATAGAGCCGAAAAGTGAGACTCCTTTCAGTCGCCTCTTACGACAAGCAGGAATACTTTGGGCCTATTCTAACCCCCAGACCCGCAGGGGGATAAACGAAAGTAATGGAGAGGAGCAGAAATGAGAATAGCGAACTTCACAACAAAATTGCACACTGCGGGGTAGACAAGGAATTCTGTTACCTTGAAAAGAACGTAAGGCGAATGAAACAAGGAAGACATAACAAGAAAATTAGCACAGGGAAAGAGGGCAAAATAAGTGCAATACCATCAAATATCGGCCTTCATTTGAGGAAGAAACTTGTGAGAATGTACTTTTGGAACACAGTACTTTATGGAAGTGACTCATAGACCGTGCATGAACTGGAAAGGAATAGAACATAACGTCTGAGACGTGGTTCTATAGAAGGATGCTGAAAGTTAGGTGGACTGATATGAGAAGGTCCTGTGCAGTATCGGTGAAAAGCAGTAACAAGATGCAGCGACAGGATGATAGAACGTCTGTTAAGACATCAAGGAGTAAGTTCCATGTTACTCGAGGCAGCTGCAGAGGGTAAAAACTGTAGAGGACGACAATTATTGAATATACTCTACAAATACCTACGGACACTGGATGCAAGTGAACTCCGATATGAAGAGGATGGTAAAAGAATTTGTAGTGGGCCGCATGAAAGCAGTCACAAGACATGAATTTCCCCCTCCCCACACCATCGTCGGAAAAAAAATCAGACAGATGGCAGCAAACGGAGCCCCATTCTGACTAAACCTAAAAATGCTACAAAAGGAGGGTTGGCTTCTAAGATGTGTTGTAGGTTCATTATCGACTCGCGTGCTCCTACAATTCTGCGTCAAGTTAATTGGTCTTCCCCCAGATTGTGTTCTACAAGCATTTCCATTATTCTGCAAACAATTCGTGTCAGTTTTTTACAATCATGGCTTGTTAAACTACCAGTTCTGTAATATTAACACCTGAGTTCTAACAAACTCGGGACGACGCACTGTTTTGTACATCGAGCTAAATCCTAATTTTTTCTAAAGGTTTGCCTAACATTGTACAATATCGCTTATTATTGGAACGTCAGAAGCTTTCATGCTTAGTAACACCGAACTTCTCTTTCGTCTCACGGCTGAGAAGTGAAAAACAGATGAGTAGCAGGGATACCCACGCTCAATGAGAGCATCCATGACGGAAGAAGATCGCAGCTTGGTGATATAATACCGCCCGAAACCAAACGGAAAGAAGATTGTCAGCGTCGGGTGCTGCGTACACAATAACGTCAGACTGGTTGTACGCGACCCCTGCATCGGCTTCCTTTGTCCGTGTAGCACAAGAAAATCTCAGACTGTAGCGTACCGACTGCCGACAACTGAACTTTTTGAATTAGTCCTACCAGTGATAAGCCCATACGACGCGATCGTGGTGTGCAAACCTGGCCGTTTCCAATCTTCTGCGGCGTAGTTTAGAGTGTCATTGGATACAGCGTATGACCTCGATGCTTGTGTAATGACGTCTGTTCTAACAGAAAATAAATCAAGGAGGTTTTAGATCCCGAGCTACAGTCTCTCGGAAAGCTAAAAAGCGAGCGAGCCCCTACGTAAATCACCACACTGTACACTGCACTACTGAACTACCTTGCCTTCAGGCAATCCAGCGTGCTATATTCGAACAAAATAACACTGGTACTGCGAAAGTTCTTAGAAGACGAACAGGTATCACTACTAGTCAGCCTCAACATTCATTTGACGTGTTAACCTTCGAACGTGTTCGTCTGAAGTTGGTTGGCAACCTGTTTGCTACCGTCCACAAAGTATCGCTTTTTCTTCTGTGTGGAATGTCTAACTGCATTGTTGAAAAACATATGCGGACGCTCTTTGTTTCCACGCCACAATGTTTTGAGGCACTGACTGCAGCAGTTGTAGGATTCACACAATTTTGATTTCTTAATAATCAGAGATTATCTGGCGTCCTGCAGTCACAGTGCTTTGATACATACGTACTACGTTGTATAAAGTTTCCTTCAGGTACATATAGTGGTATTTTACACCGATAGTTCGATATTGGAGAGGTATTTCCGCTGTACATATTAATGTAAAACAGATCTGTGCTGAATCTGACGATAGGCATCCTATGACAATATCACAGTTTCATAAAAGGTACTGATCAGTGTAAAAAAATTGGATGTTTGCTCTTCCGCAGCTTTCAGATATTCATTGAAGGACATCCCCTATGCACGATGAATTGCAACAGAAATTTTTATTAGCCAAGCCGTTTCCGTGTTAAGAACCCACTGTGAGTGGCATCTGATACAGAGGAGCAAACAACTCTATGTACGCAGAATTGTATAAAATGACAACTGTGTGTATAGTTATAGTAATATGCAGTAATACACTATGTGATCAAAAGTATCCGGACACCTGGCTGAAAACGACTTACACGTTCGTGGCGCCCTCCATAGGTAATGCTGGAAATGAATACGGTTTTCGCCCACCCTTAGCCTTGATGACAGCTTCCACTCTCGCTGGCATACGTTCAATCAGGTACTGGAAGGTTTCTTGGGGGAATGGCAGCTCATTCTTCACGGAGTGCTGCGCTGAGGAATGGTATTTATGTCCGTCGGTGAGGCCTGGCACGAAGTCGGCGTTCTAAGACATCCCAAAGGTGTCAGCCTATTACACACGACGACCCTCTTCAACTGTCGGCGGTCTCTGTCAGCCAACAGACGAGGTCGGCCTGTGCGCTTTTGTGCTGTATGTGTTTCTTCACGTGTCCACTTCACTATCGCATCGGAAACAGTGGACCTAGGGATGTTTAGGTGTGTGGAACTCTCACGTACAGACGTATCACACAAGGTGACGCCCTATCACCTGACCACGTTCGAAGTCCTTGAGTTCCGCGGAGTGCCCCATTCTGCTCTCTCATCGTGATTACTACTAAATTCGCTGATATAGAGAACCTGGTAGAAGATGGCAGCTCAATGCACCTCATATGAGAAACGTATGTTTTGGGGGTGTCCGGATACATTTGATCACATAATGTACACTCCTGGAAATGGAAAAAAGAACACATTGACACCGGTGTGTCAGACCCACCATACTTCCTCCGGACACTGCGAGAGGGCTGTACAAGCAATGATCACACGCACGGCACAGCGGACACACCAGGAACCGCGGTGTTGGCCGTCGAATGGCGCTAGCTGCGCAGCATTTGTGCACCGCCGCCGTCAGTGTCAGCCAGTTTGCCGTGGCATACGGAGCTCCATCGCAGTCTTTAACACTGGTAGCATGCCGCGACAGCGTGGACGTGAACCGTATGTGCAGTTGACGGACTTTTGAGCGAGGGCGTATAGTGGGCATGCGGGAGGCCGGGTGGACGTACCGCCGAATTGCTCAACACGTGGGGCGTGAGGTCTCCACAGTACATCGATGTTGTCGCCAGTGGTCGGCGGAAGGTGCACGTGCCCGTCGACCTGGGACCGGACCGCAGCGACGCTCGGATGCACGCCAAGACCGTAGGATCCTACGCAGTGCCGTAGGGGACCGCACCGCCACTTCCCAGCAAATTAGGGACACTGTTGCTCCTGGGGTATCGGTGAGGACCATTCGCAACCGTCTCCATGAAGCTGGGCTACGGTCCCGCACACCGTTAGGCCGTCTTCCGCTCACGCCCCAACATCGTGCAGCCCGCCTCCAGTGGTGTCGCGACAGGCGTGAATGGAGGGACGAATGGAGACGTGTCGTCTTCAGCGATGAGAGTCGCTTCTGCCTTGGTGCCAATGATGGTCGTATGCGTGTTTGGCGCCGTGCAGGTGAGCGCCACAATCAGGACTGCATACGACCGAGGCACACAGGGCCTACACCCGGCATCATGGTATGGGGAGCGATCTCTTACACTGGCCGTACACCACTGGTGATCGTCGAGGGGACACTGAATAGTGCACGGTACATCCAAACCGTCATCGAACCCATCGTTCTACCATTCCTAGACCGGCAAGGGAACTTGCTGTTCCAACAGGACAATGCACGTCCGCATGTATCCCGTGCCACCCAACGTGCTCTAGAAGGTGTAATTCAACTACCCTGGCCAGCAAGATCTCCGGATCTGTCCCCCATTGAGCATGTTTGGGACTGGATGAAGCGTCGTCTCACGCGGTCTGCACGTCCGGCACGAACGCTGGTCCAACTGAGGCGCCAGGTGGAAATGGCATGGCAAGCCGTTCCACAGGACTACATCCAGCATCTCTACGATTGTCTCCATGGGAGAATAGCAGCCTGCATTGCTGCGAAAGGTGGATATACACTGTACTAGTGCCGACATTGTGCATGCTCTGTTGCCTGTGTCTATGTGTCTGTGGTTCTGTCAGTGTGATCATGTGATGTATCTGACCCCAGGGATGTGTCAATAAAGTTTCCCCTTCCTGGGACAATGAATTCACGGTGTTCTTATTTCAATTTCCAGGAGTGTATAACTTCTTACATTACGTATATCTATAGCTGTAAGATTCGTGTTAGTTAATATGATAGGATCCGAAATCTGTCCTGTCACACAGTATACAGTGTATCATTTATACATTGAACAGACAAAGAAACTGGTACACCTGCCTAATATCGTGTAGGGACCCAGCACGCAGGAGTGCCTCAACACGACCTGGCATGGACTCGACTAATGTCTAAAGAAGTGCTCGAGGGAACAGACACCATGAATCCTGCAGGGCAGTAGTTAAGTCCGTAAGAGCGCGAGCGGGTGGAGATCTCTTCTGAACCGGACGATGAAAGACATCCCAGATATGGTCGATAATGTTCATGTCTGGGGAGTCTGGTGGGCAGCGGAAGTGTTTAAACTCAGAAGAGTGATCCTGGAGCCACTCTTTAGAAATTCTGGACGTGTGGGGTGTCGCACTGTCATGCTTGAATTTTCCAAGTGCGTCGGAACGCACAATGGACATGAATGGTTGCAGGTGATGAGACAGGATGCTTACGTACGTGTCACCTGTCAGAGACGTGTCTAGACTTATCAGGGGTCCCATATAACTCCAACCGCACACTCTCCTCCCCATTACAGAGCCTCCATCAGCTTGAACATTCCCCTGCGGACACGCAGGTTCCATGGATTCATGATGTCGTCTTGATAACCGTACACGACCATCCGGTCGATACAATTTGAAACTCGACTCGTTCGACCAGCTACATGTTTCCAGTCATGAACAGCTTTCGGTTCCGAAAGCCCATATCGATAATGTTTCGTTTAATGGTTCGCACGCTGACACTTTTTGATGGCCCAGCGTTGAAATCTGCCGCAATTTGCGGAAGGGTTAGTCTAGGAGCGCTCTCAACATACAATCTTGTGCAATTGGTTAGAAAACCAACTGAAGATGTGAACATATTAGATATCTTGGCGACAAACAGACCTGAACATTTTGAGGAAGTTAATCTAGAAGAAGATATTAGAAAAAAATACAAGAAAAACAGTGTAGAGTTTTCTTGTTTGGGAAAGCAAATAAAAGTGTCATTAATGAATATCTTCGTAGTCAGCTCCAAGTATTCACCGCGGGACACAAAGATATTTAGCATATTTGGTCGGAATTTAAACGTATTGTCCCCCACATGATAGGGAAATATGTGCCTAGCAAAAATATAGGAGAGGGAATGGATCCACCTTGGTTCAATAAACATATTAGGAAGCTACTGCGGCCCCTCCCGCCGGAGGTTCGAGTCCTCTCTTAGTGTTGTTCTTAGTATAAGTTAGTTTAAGTAGTGTGTAAGTCTAGGGACCGATGACCTCAGCAGTTTGGTCCCTTAAGAATTCACACACATTTGAACATTTGTTTGGAAGTTACTGAAAAAGCAGAGAATTTTGCACAGTCGTTTCCAACGTAGTCACTGCCCCGCTGAAAAACAGAAATTATGCGAAATGAAAGCAGCTGTCAAAAGGTCAATGACAAAATCTTTTAACGAATTTGAAAGCAATATTTTATTTGCAGATTCTAAAAATAGCCCCAAAATTTTGGTCGTAAGGGCTTTCTAACAGTACGGGTAATGCAACGGATGATAATAAACAGAAGGCCGAAATTCTAAGAGGAGCTTTCAAAAACTCGCTTGTAGTAGATGACTTCAGCACCATTCCCCCTTTCAACTATCGAAGAGACGCAAGGATGGCTGACATAGTGTTTAGTGTATCTGGGATTGTAAACCAGTTAAGATCCTTAGACGCCAGGAAGGCATCTGTCCCAGATGGGATCCCCGTAGGATTTTATTTTGACTATGCTACAAATATAGCACCATTCTTATCCATCATCTATCAGAGATCATTGGAACAGCGGAAAGTTCCACGGGAGTGGAAGAAGGCCCAGGTTATAACGATCTATAAAAAGGGTAGAAAATCGGATGCACAGAATTACCGGCCAATTTCACTGACATCGATTTGTTGTAGAATCATGGAACATATTTTGTGTCAGACATAATGACCATTTTAGACTCTGAGAAGCTCATCTGCAGAAACCATCACGGTTTTAGGAAACAGCAGCCATGCGAGACACAGCTGACCCTCTTTGTGCATGATATACAACAGGCTCTACATACGGGATCCCACGTTGATGGCATATTCCTGGACTTTCGAAATGCGTTCGACTCAGTTTCGCTCTGTCGCTTGCTCCAAAAAGTGCGTGGTTACGGTCTATCCGATGACATATGTGGATGCATAGAAAGTGTTCTGACAGACTGAGAGCAGTATGTCGTCCTGAATAGGGAGACTTCAACAGAAACAAGCGTAACATCAGGTGTGCCCCAGGGCAGTGTAATAGGTCAGCTGCTTTTCACGATTTACATAAACGATCTGGTTGATGGTATTGACAATGGCATTAGACTGTTTGCCGATGATGCTGTAGTCTACAGGAAAGTTGTGAAAAAATCAATGAGGATTTGCAGAAAATAAATGTGTGGTGTAATGACTGGCAATTATCTCTTAATATTAGTATGTGTAACCTACTGCGTATAGCAAAGCGAAAATCCCCATTAATGTATGAGTTCAAAATGAATGAACAGTCTTTGGAAGCGGTAACATTTTCCAAATATCTGGGTGTCACTATTCGAAATGACCTCAAATGGAACGATCGGATTACACAAGTAACGGGTAAGACGAACTCTTAATTGCGGTTTATTGGTAGAATCCTGAAGCGATGCAGTCCTTCAACAAAGAAAATTGCTTACAATACTTTACTTCGTCCAGTCTTAGAGTATTGTTCGTCTGTATGGGACCCTTACCAGTTGGGTCTGATTCAAGAGACTGAGAAAGTCCAAAGAAGAGCGGCAAGATTCGTGACTGGTAGATTTAGCCATCGCGAGAGCGTTACAAATCCCATAGAAAGTTTGAAGTGGGACACACTTGCAGACAGACGACGCGCTAAACGGAAGGGGCTGCTCAGTAAATTCCAAAATCCGATCTTCGCCGAGGATGTAGAGCATATATTATTACCACCAACTTTCATATCACGCAATGATCAGTATTCATAGATAAGAGAAATTAGAGCTCGTATTAAGGCGTTCAGACAGTCGTTTTTTCCCTCGCGCGATCCGTGAGTGGAACAAAGGGGGGGAATATGACTTCAGCACGAATGGTGCCCTTCGTCACACACCGCTTGGTGGCTAGTGGAGTGTATATGTAAATATGTATACTCACGGTACACTCGTGAAGTGGTCGTACGAGAAAATCATTTCATCATTACCTCGCAGTTGCTGTGTCCCGTCGCTCGTGCGCCGACTATATCACCACGTCCAAACTCACTTAAATCTTGATAATCTGCCATTGTAGCACCAGTAGCCGATCTAACAACTGCTCCTGAAACTTGTTATTTTATATAGGCGGTGCCTACAGCAGCGCCGTATTCTGCCTGTTTACATATCTCTGCTTTTGAATACGCATGCCTATACCAGTTTCTTTGGCGCTTCGGAGTATTACTGCCGTCAAACTGTACGCAGTTGACAATTCTTGATAACGTTTGACATACCTGTCACGTAGTGTAAAGGTAATTAGACTCTTTGAACTGCCAGCTCCATGTTTACGGTGTATGACAGATATGTCAAACCTTATCAGGAATTGTCACTTCTGGCATTTGACAGCAGTAACATAAATGACAACCTCTGTATTCTGTGATAGGACACATTTCGGGTCCTTTCATATTAAATGACAGCTGTCAGTGCTGTAGAAGTAAACAACGTTAGTAGAAATACTACTAATACTATTACATAAAGTTGCCATTTAATAGAGATTGATGTTTCCTCCTGTATGTCAGATGCACTGATCATGGGTTATAAATCAGAAAATCTGTTTTGTCACATAAACGTTTCTAGTGCAGCTCATGTTGTGTAGAATATGTCCTTCAATAAAGTGATCAGTGTAAGATACGGACTTAGAAAGTAATGACAACATGAGAGAAACCATTTATGAAAACTCTGCATAGGACTCGTTTGTCGACTACGGAAATGTAGAGGATGTTTTGACCTCCAGCGAGGTTTCCTGTGCTTGTACACGATCCACGTTAAGCCGAGCATCGCAGAGCTCGCATTGTTAGTGTGTGCGGCACCCTTAATAAACTTTTATGCGTTTTTGTTCGTTACTATGACGCATGTAATACTTGTTTTTTTTTTTCCTTCACGTAAATTATGAGGTCGTCCGCAACACCGCTCACAAACAAGTTTTTCTGTCGTGCATTCCTAGTCAGACTCAGCTGACTTCTAAGTGTTACCCAGAGAACGGTAAGACAACAGTCTACATCTACATCTACATTTATACTCCGCAAGCCACCCAACGGCGTGTGGCGGAGGGCACTTTACGTGCCACTGTTATTACCTCCCTTTCCTGTTCCAGTAGCGTATGGTTCGCGGGAAGAATGACTGCCGGAAAGACTCCGTGCGCGCTCGAATCTCTCTAATTTTACATTCGTGATCTCCTCGGGAGATATAAGTAGGGGGAAGCAATATATTCGATACAAAAAACGGTTCAAATGGCTGAGCACTATGGGATTTAACATCTATGGTCATCAGCCCCTAGAACTTAGAACTACTTAAACCTAACTAACCTAAGGACATCACACAACACCCAGTCATTATATTCGATACCTCATCCAGAAACGCACCCCTCGAAACCTGGACACCAAGCTACACAATCTCACAGTAGTCTTCCAAGAAAGTCACAGAAAATCTGGATACCCTCTTGGTAACGGCTCAAAAGATAGCTGTGGCTCAGCTGTAACTACTAAAGTAGATACCAGAACGTTACAGGAAGACTACATCTCCAATCACGAGAAAAAAATGTGAATATAACGCTCTTTTCACTTGAACCTACTTTCCGTTCTTACTTACAGAGTGTTATGGAATGTATTCCAAAGAAACGGGAACTAAGCTGAATGAACGGCAGGAAACAATGCAACTTTTTAGGAATGTTATGGCCATGTCGTACGGGAAGTTTTATTAAACAGTAATATCAGATAATTTGTTTAAAGAAATGCTGGATATGTTACTCTTGTCTAAATAATAACCTAGACAACATTCCCATTGTAAGGTATTTTCGGTTAATAGTGTATTACTTTTACTGATGACCAGCGTATCATTCTTTATCAGCCACAGCATACCATGTGGATGAATACTCCAAACTAACGTTGCGAAAATAAAAAAGGAACCGTTCATTAAGATAATCAATCGTTTCTGAAAGAGAAATTTGGGAAAAGAGTGTGAATAGTGGCAAGGGCAATCCTCTGTCCGTATCTCCGTTATGTAAAGTACAATACATTCACCAAAACTCCTCTTCTTGCATACATGCAATGACATTCAAAGTACTGCGAGGGAAATATGCTGCTAATACTAAAATAGCTGAGCTGTTAAACATTTCTTGTTTGTTGTTGCTTACTATGTACATGACTTAACAGACTTTACCATAGTCGCTGTGGAAATTATAGCAATTTGGTGATCGATCAGGTAATACTTGGGTATCGGTGTAGCAGCTAAGTCAGAGTCCCATCACAATACAGTAATTGAAAAGACCAGATATGTTGTGTACGTAGTTCCACGTAGTCAGCGCGTACACAACTTTCCCACTAGAGCGCGCCCCCACTAAGCACAACAGCGCAGGCGCAGCGCTCGTCCGTCTCCGCACTACGAGATGGCGCTGCCATAGAGACGGACCAAATTCTGCTTCCGCCGATTCGCGTATTAATATGTAACGCAGCCAATGAGATTGCTGCTAACGTAGAACCTTTTCTCCTCGTGGATCACACTCGTGCAGTGATACACGAACGCGTGAGGTATTATAACGAGTGTACAGACCTCCAATTAGTGAGTCTACATTTGTCTGCACCAGTCTATAGTCAAGTTTCGGTCTGCGCCTAATAAGATTACCATATTTCTGTACATAGCCATGAAGATAAATGTATAGACACTTTTGTCAAGTATCAGAGATATATGTGAGAATAAGATTAACGTACCAATGCCAAAGGAACTTCAGATTGTCAATTGTAAATAGCATCCAGAAACAAGTTAAGTAATTTTTATGCTTGTTATTATTTTAATAAATGTGTGTGAAAATTAATCAAGTTCTGTTTAAAGGTGGTCACCATCAATCTGCTACTCTGAGCGTGCCAGTGGCATTTCTGTCGTCTGACCTAACGGCAGAAGATAAACACGCCACGATAAGACCACGAGATATATTGCTGACACTCGCCTACTTCGTTAGAGCGACAAGTCAAATAATCAGATTAAGCGTGTACTGAAGGTCTTACAGTACGCACACCACAAGACATCTAAAGGATAATGGTATCCATCCTTTAGACATTGCTTAACACAGACGTAATTCTGAAACTTGGAAGTTGTGTTGAAATGCCCTGCACACATCAAGATTATAAGTAGATAGAAATTTAAACATGTTTAACGAAATCTAGATATTCCACTTTCGCTTATTTCTACGCTTCCAGTAAATCTTTTCAAAGTAAAATAATTGCGAAAGACTTCTTTCATGAGTAGTTGCAATTAAAGCCTCTTCTGGCGACGCAGTTGAGTTCAGCTATAGATCCTACATTCCAACATAATTACCGTAAAGAAGCGTGACTATAATTAATGTTAAATGTTTATTTGACACTACAATACTGAAGCCATAGTCACAGCACATAAAATTAATATTTAAAAAAAGAGGGTTACATTACCGGTTTCAACGAACTACGTCATCATTTTCAAATGTAAAACATCAGTTGGAGAATATATAATGGGAATTGTGACTATACATTTGTCAACAATTACGAAAAATAATGAGACCAGGCAACTGAAGCAGTGGTGGCATAACCAAGTCACCACAAGTTATGGTTATGTTTGCCCAACCGTTCATTCCATGTCCTAATGTAGAATAGATAAAAACTTCACCAGGCTAAAAATTGCCAAAGATTCTTGCAATGTGTCCTGCTGTGACACAACGATTGTATGGGTGATAAAAATTCTCCAACTGATGTTTTACATTTCAAAATGACGATGTAGTTCGTTGAAACCAGTTATTTAACCCCTTTTATTTAAAAGAAAAATCTTATATACTGTGACTACGGCTTCACACTCATAAAAACTTAAAAACAAATATAGGAAACTTAATCATCATCTCAGACAAAAAGGACGGTCTTCTTATATCAGTGTAGGAAAGTGAAAGAGAAAATACGGTATAACTAGATGTATCGCGCTTTATCATTTCATTAATTGGTAAACACGAGGTAAACAGATATAACACGATATAAGGTAATACTGTATGTATTGAAAACTAGTAAAAGTCAAAGGACTATACGCGCAAAATGCACGGGCAAATTTTCTTTATGACATGGTTGTAATTTTGGTGAAGCAGAGCCTAGGACCAGAGTTCACTCGACTAGAGAAAATTCGTTCCTCTTTGGTGAGTCTGGTGACAGCTATTTATGCACCCTTCATCGCCGATCATCCAGAACCATGTCGTTAACTTTCTCAACGTTTTCATCAGTCACTTCTCGCCCCACCAAATTCCACACATGCTCGATTGGAGATAAGCCTGGAGATCGTGTTGGTTAGGGAGATGGCTACATGTCTGGAGATTGTTTTCATGGAAGTTTTAATTTAGCCATCCTCTCTTGCACACTGAGCAATTCTACACTGCCAGAAAAAATTATTACACCCTTTTACAGGTTTCCAGTTCACTCAACATTTTGAGAGGTTCCATGCCCTCTTTTGCATGTCACCTCTCATTTTCACAATTTTATTAATGTTTGATGTCATTGTACGGGGGTAACAAGCTAAATAAGGTTTTTGTAATGAGAGTATTTGTACTGAGAGCTCAAAATACTTTTCACGTGATTACTATGCATGTTGGGTTACTTGCTTGGGTGGCCTGCGTGAGGCGAGCCTCGGAGGAGGCGTCACAGTGCGTTTCTGGTTGGGGGCTGCACTTCTCCGAATAATGAGACGCTCGAACATCAATGGGCTTAACCGCCTGGCGGAATGACTGACGTCAGTCGAGTTTCGCCTATTGTATGCAGGGCGAGACGACCTGCAAGACGTGTGACTGTCGCAGCACTGTATGTGTTTACTGTTCTGGCGCGTCCGGAACGAAGACTGTTGGCACCGACGGACTGCATTGTCCTCATGACTCTGAGAATGCATGTGGACCGTGCCCTGCTGGGCATGAGTGTCTGGCGCCGGATGGCCGGTGGTCTAGGCATGTTGTTTTCGTAGCCGGTCAAATGGCAAGTTCAGTGCCCTCAGCTGAATAGCAGAGGCATGATTGGTCAACTTAAACTAAGGGTAGTTGACGTCATAAAGCCCTGCTCGAAATTGGATTGAACAGTCGTTATTGGCACGTATGATGTTCTGAGACAGTGTGGGAGAATTTTGGAATCAGCACTGAATGCTAATTAGCGGTTTTCGAGGATGGTAGGGAATTGAGAAATGTTGGCTTTGCTCTTGCATTGCGCGGGTTTGCGGCATTCGGGATCTGATCTTCGTCGGAGTCGGACGGTCATGCGACTTAGTCGCAATTTTTCGGCAGAATTTAGATTTCTCGGACAGCCTTCGAGGACAGGGGTTGAAACAGAGATGCTGCACAGCAGACGTCGGCTCCTACATCATCAGAACGCTGCCTACCGACGACGTGCTGCAGATTTCAGGTCTGGTACAGTGTTTTACGGCTTCGGCATTGTAGGACCTATGATTTTTATACTGAATCCTTCAGCAGCACACGCGCTCGCTTTGCTACACGTCCGCCTTGCTTGTTTCTCCCTGTGATACTGTTTGTGCTCTCACTACTTGTCACAATACTGCAATGTAGTCGGGAGAGTAATATTTGATTCATTAGGACCTCGAGTCATTATTGTCAATCTATAGCATCACAGAGAGTAGGAGCCCCTTGTTCTCGAGCCAACTCTTATTCTCATAATACGAGGGGCGTTCAGAAAGTAAGCTCCGATCGGTCGCGAAATGGAAACGACTATGAAAATCCGATAAAGCTTTGCACAGATGTGTTGGGTAGTGTCTCTAGTATAACCCCAGTTAGCATCACGTCGCTCTTCTCATTTCTGAGCTCGCAGTGAGTGCGTAAAGATGTCTAGAAAATAGTGTCTGCCGCCAAGTACGAGGGCCTGGTGAGAAATTTCGCCTGAAGCTATGCAGCTAACATTACATAACTGTCGTGCTGTTTCTTCTTCAAGACAATTCTCAGCCGCATTCTGCAGGGGCAGTGAAGATGCTCCTGCATCGTTTTCAAATGGAAATGTGAGATTACCCACAATACAGTCCGCAATTGTCTCCCCCTGAGTTTCATCTCTGGTCACATGAACCGCTGTCTTTGAAGACAACATTTTGACACAGACAACGAGGTGTAGGCCAGCGTGGAGAATTGGCGGAAAGCACTGACGGCTGCCTTCTATGATGAGGCTATTGAAAAGTTGGTACAACGCTATGACAAAAGTCTAAGTCAGAACGGCGACTACGTAGAGAAGTAGCTGAAAGGTGTAGCTAATTGTTACAAGTAAAACATTTCTGATGTTCACTGTGGTTTCAATTTGGCAATCAATCGGAGCTTACTTTCTGAACAGGCCTCCTTTAACCTACTGTTTGTGTCGATAATCATTTGCCTTTATGATCTGATGTAAAATAAATCTCATTGTAATATTTAATCCGCATATCGTTTCGTAGATATATGCTGAATCTCTGTTCCTGTTGTTTATTATGATAAAGTTATCTTTTTTTCCCTGAGTAGATTGCGATTTTTATTAAATTATTGTGTGAGTGTGCACTCCTTATTTTACCAGATAGCAGGCTCCACGATCATTTCTTTTAGTTACCATTGTCTGCATAACTAATTAGGTGCTAGGTAAGGAGGGGGCCGAGTGCATGTCTTGTTCTTATGCAAAATTCGTCAGAATTCTACATCTACATCTACATGGATACACTGCAAATCACATTTAAGTGTCTGGCAGAGGGTTCATCGAACCACTTTCACAATTTTCTATTGTTCCAATCTCGTATAGCGCGCGGGAAGAATGAACATCTATATCTTTCCGTACGAGCTCTGATTTCCCTTATTTTATTGTGGTGATCGTTCCGCCCTATGTAGGTCGGTGTCAACAAAATTTTTTCGCATTCGGAGGAGAAAGTTGGTGTTTGGAATTTGGTGAGAAGATCCGTCGCAACGAAAAACGCCTTTCTTTTAATGATTTCCAGCCCAAATCCTTTATCATTTCTGTGACACTCTCTCCCATATTTCGCGATAATACAAAACGTGCCTCTTTGAACTATTTCGGTGTACTCCGTCAGTCCTACCTGGTGGGGATCCCACACCGTGCAGCAGCATTCTAAAAGAGGACGGACAAGCTTCGTCTTCTTTTGTGAAGGCATTTCGGAAGGCTGTGTTTAGTAAATCTGCTTTGGCAGCGCTGTCTTCGATAGTATCTCCATTGTTATCGCGTAGTGTAGGCATTGATTGTCTGTTGTCGTTAACATACTTCACATACGACCAGAATCTCTTTGGATTTTCTGCCAGGTTTCGAGACAAAGCTTCGTTGTGGAAACTGTTACAGGCCTCTGGCAATGAACTCAGCGCTAAGTTTCGAGCTTCTGAGAAGGATCACCAATCTTGGGCATTTTGCGTCTGTTTAAATTTGACATGTTTGTTTCGTTGTTTCTGCAACAGTGTTCTAACCCGTTTTGTGTACCAAGGAGGATCAGCTCCGTCGTTTGTTAGTTTATTTGGTATCAACCTCTCAATGGCAACGGATACTATCTCTCTGAATTTAAGCCACATTTGGTCTACACTTATATTATTAATTTGGAATGAGTGGAAATTGTCTCTCAGGGAGACGTCAAGTGAATTTTTATCTGCTTTTTTGAATAGGTATATTTTTCGCTTATTTTTCGAGGATTACAATATTCAATCTCGCTACGACAACACTGTGTTCACTAATCCCTATATCGGTTTTGATGCTGGTTATTAACTCAGGATTATTTGTTGCTAGGAGGTCAAGTGTGTTTTCACAACCGTTTACCATTCGCGTGAGCCCATGAACTAACTGCTCGAAATAATTTTCAGAGAATGCGTGTAGCACAATTTCGAATGATATTTTATGCGTACCTCCAGAATTAAACATGCATTTTCGCCAACATATCGAGCCTAAATTACAGTCACCTCCAACTATTGTTGTATGAGTCGGGTACGTGTTTGAAATCAAACTCAAGTTTTCTTTGAACCTTTCAGCAACTGTATCATCTGAACTGGGAGGTCGGTAAAAGGATAAAATTATTAATTTATTCCGGTTGCCAATAGTGACCTCTGCCCATACTAACTCACAGGAAGACTCTACTTCAATTTCGCGACAAGTGAAACTACTTCTAACAGCAACAAACACGTCACCGCCAACCGTGTTTATCCTATCTTTTCGGAACACCGTTAGGTTCTTAGCAAACATTTCGGCTGAGCTTATATCCGGCTTTAACCAGCTTTCAGGGCCTATAACGATTTGAGCATCAGTGCTTTCTATTAGCGCTTGGAGCTCTGGTACTTTCCCAACACAGCTACGACAATTTACAACTGTTGTACCAGTGGTTCCTGTATCTATGTTCTTCCTGCATTCAGCCTGCGCCCTTTGTGACTGAAGCCCATCCTGTGTTTTCCCGAGACCCTCTAACCTAAAAAACCGCCCAGTCCACGTCACACAGCCCGTGCTACCCGTGTAGCCGCCTCCTGCGTATAGTGGACACCTGACGTAATCAGCGGAACCCGAAACCCAACCACCCTTTGGCGCAAGAGATACAAACTCTTCTCCACCCCGGCACCTCGCAATTTGTTATGGCGACAATGGATATGGAGTTCATGAAATGATTACATTAACATATCAATAGCACAAGCGGTTCTGAAACACCCATAATAATACATGGTGTAGCCTCCACGGATAACAATGCATGCAGTGACTCTGGCATACAATCGATCGTACAGGTGGCGAGTACTGTCCTGGAATACGTTATTCCAGGCCTGCTCGGCCTATTCACGTAGTTCTGTAAGAGTTGTTCGTTGACGACTCACTTCTCGTCCCATCATATCCCATACGAACGCGATTGGAGGCAAGCCCGGAGATCCTGCTGGCCAGAGAAGCTACTACACGTCTTTAGAGGACGTTGAGTTTCACAGACAGTGTATGGGCGAGCATTATCCTGTTGTAACATCACACCACCTTCTTGACGCAAGAACAACAGAACGAATCTAATAACAATTTGTATGTACCAAGCACAGGTAGCGCCCCCTCCACAAATACCAAAGATGAAGGGGTGTGTCCTGGACGAATGTACTCTACGACCCCAGCACCCATCAGGTGTATGTCGTACACATAAACGGCCATCGCCTGATTGCAGGCAGAATCTGCTTTCATCGCTGAAGACCACGGCGCGCCATTCCAAACGATCCTGTGTCGACACCATTCGAGCCGTGCACGTCGATGCTGTGGCGTGAGTGGAAAACGCGCTAAAAGTTTATGTGCCTGTAGTTGCTCTGTTAGTAACCGTTTCGCAGCAGTTCGTGTTGACACGTCTGTGATTACAGGTTCTCTTACCTGAGCTGTGGTAGCTGTACGATCTGCCACTCGCCACTCCTGCAATAACAATACGACGATCCTGGCGGGCGTTTGTGTTTCGTGTACGTTCAGACACCCGTCTACAGGTAGAATGTTCATTTTACCACTGACACGCATTGCATCGTAGAGAAACTGACGCAGCATGTCCAAATTGTGTTAAAATTCTCAGAAGGGGCTGTACCGCTACTGGAAACGCCACAATTTTGCCTCTTTCAAACTCGCAAGCACGAGTGCGTCTCCGCTGCGGGGCAGCCTGCTTGTTTCAGATATCTGCCCCACACTGAGCCTTCTGGCTGTGACCGTTCCTTATTAGCGGATAGACACAGATGGCGCTCTCGTAACTATGTCACTAGGCTGTCTGTTGGCGGATGACGTTAAAACTGTTATCAGTACACTACCATCCCCCAGATGACATATGCTATCATCAGATCACAATCGACGTCGTCTTTCCGTGTGTACCATTTTTTTCTGACAGTGTATATAGAATATTTACTGGCTTCAAAAATTTTGAATGAATTTATGTTGATGATAGGCCACCAGAAACTAAGAACGTTTGATGACTCATTTTTCCATTTTAGTTGCTCGAACGCAACACACACAAGAAATTAATCCAAATGCTGTATAAACAAAACCAAGTTTACACTTAAGCATCGAGCAACGTTTACCATCGTGACAAATACAACATTTTATCACTGTCGGCAGCTTCCCACACTCTCTTTGCCCCAAAACGTCGAAAGACCTGTTCATTTAACGTAAAGAACATACTATCGCCAACTTAAGATCCTCTTCAGTACCAGTACCACATATTCGCAGCCACATTCCCAGCTCTCGTCTTCTGTCTGAGCACCTCCAACGTAACTTCCAGTAGACCTCCTTGCCAGTCACCTGTTCTTCCCAAGACTGATAGGTAGTTCTCTTTCTTACCTTTATCACCACCAAGTTCCCAGTGGCAGCACCAGTGATGCTGTCTCCTTTACTGCCCCTCTCTGAACCGGTTACTATAGCTGACAATTTCATACAGTGCTGAATTTCCACATATTAGAACTAATTTATTATACTCCTCAAAAAAAAAAGAATTCTTTTATGCATCATAATTCTTAACAAATATCTAGAATTGCAGCTACTTCTGCGTTTCCACTTCATAATCATATCTTCGACTTTATCTCTCTGTAGTGGTAGCCCCTACATATTGTGAAGCAGCATCCAGAAGGGATTATCGAATGAGACAAAGAGTTATTGTTACCAGTCTCTGTTTAACTTATTTCCACATCACGTTCCAAAGATTTGAAGCTTCATCATCACGTGGATTTATTTGTATTAATATGACACGTGCATGTTGCGTTACGACTTTAGGGTAACCTGTGGTTTTGTCTGGTAGAGGAACAAAACACTGTTTCAGACCATGGCTCTGTTCAGGTATGTGACTAAAAACTGAACGTAAATATAAAAAGTAAAAAACTCATAAAAACTATAATAGATACCTTGATGAATAAAAACACCACTGAACAGCTACTAAAAGCTGTTTTACTTGATCACACTGCCGGTTTGAGGGCTTACAATCGCATCTTCAGGTGCAAGAAATTTATTACCTTCATCCATCGTAGATAAACCCAACGTTCTTCGACTAAGCATTGCGGTTCAGAGATCATAATCAAAAATTAAAAATACTAGACGAACGAAGGCTATCTAGAAAGGTGATCTATGTAATATCTTTTACTAATGTTGCCGGGTAGATCGAACCGATACACTGACCATTCATTGCATGTTCAAGTATCATCCCTAACCAGATAAGGGAGACGCAGCTTGCAAGAGTAGCCTTGCCTTCACAGTCCACAAGCACATTCAGCCTCACATGAGCCAACAGTTTGGGCACACCTGTAATAGATTTCCTGAGAACTGATTCCTAAGGTGCTTTGGAGAGGCTGCAAGTTCTCAACAAACAAACCGTTTAGTATCTTGTTGCTTGTTCCTCGCAACAGTTTATTTCAGTAAACGTGATGGTGATGGCTCGTAAGTATGGCAACAGACGAATGTGCAGAAATAGATACAGGAGTACAACTACAACCAAACCGCGGAATCATCAACACTGCATGCTAAGCGTTCTGTGCCACCACTACAGTACAACCTTTGGAGACCTAAGAAGTCACGGAGAAGAAGTAGCCACTGCATTTATTTCTTACACTGGCGCGCTGTCGGAGAAAATCGGACGCATATTAAAGAAACATCGAGTTAAAACTGTCTTCTGCCCGCCCAATAAAACGCCAGCGTTATTGATAGCTGTGAAAGATGATCTCAGCTTGCGGAAGGCCGGCGTATATCAGATTCCCTGTCAGTGTGGTAAGACTTATATTGGACAGACCGTGCGCACCATCGAAGATCGGTGCGGAGAACATCAAAGGTACACACGACTGAAGTATCCTAAGAAGTCGGCGGTTGTAGAGCACTGTTTGTCCGAAAAACACCAGATGGATTACGAGTGTACCAAGATATAGGCCCAGACTTCTAAATACTGGGACAGCGTTCTCAGAGAGGCCATCGAAATTCGCACCAGGGACGAACTTATCAACCGAGACTGCGGCTATAATCCTAGCAAGTCATGGGAATCAGTACTGAGTATATCAAAAAGACACTCAGCAACTAAAACGATATGGCGATCTGCGCGGACGTAGCAGCTACACCGACGCTACTACAGACGCCGACCCTGCGTCCTCGAGACTGCTGACGCGCGCCCGCGGGCGCGGACCGCGGAGGGAACGGCCCGTGTGGGGTGAGGATATAATGCGGCCTCCCGCCCTCAGGATCTAATTCGTCAGAGCACCTGACGGTGGTGACGTGTCTGATCGTCGAAATATTGTGCCCATTGGATACTATGAAACGGCAGTACACAGGTGGACTCTTCGATCAACAAATACGCCGGGAGGAACCAAATAATCACAAGTGTGATGATGTCTAAATAAAGCAGCAGCCAGTAACGTATAAACAAAATGTAGTTATTAAAATAATGTTATCTGGTGCAAGTAACATTAATTTGACGGATTAAGTTGCTACAAAAATGTGCACATTGTGGGATTCGACCATATAACAGTAGCTACAAGTTTAAGTGCGTTTTCATCCTGTAAGGCGGAAGAGGTTGAGATAAAAAATATTTTTCATACTATATGGCTTGATCGTTCAAAACGTCATTTGAAGCAAGACGGACGATTGCAGGGGAATTTCGGTCTCCGAGTATTCAAGACGTTAATTCCTTCCATTCTAAATAGTGTGCTATTCTGACATTGTTTACAGCCTCATTTATGTAAGACGACGTAAGCAGCAATAATTATTCCTATCGACTCAACAGTGTGGTTCTCACTTCGTTTTCTCTGAACCAAAGCTAATTTATACACAAATCCATCCTTGTTCATGATAAAGTAAAAAAAAAAAGTATATACTATATTACTCACCTCAACAACAAGTAATGGTTAATTTACATTTAGACATTTAGCATCATATGTGACTCAAAATTCATGAAGGTTTTTGCACACATTGCATCTCTCTAAACAAAGGGAGACAATGGAAAGAGTCCTGTAATAAGCTACCACAAAACTGGAAACTACGGGTGTTGTCCCACGAGGTTCTATTTCAGGGCCCTTTCTTTTTCTTAAGCACGTTAATGACCTTTCATGTGTAATATTAACAGATACGCGAGATCGTCTTGCTAGCAAATGGTACAACCAATGCAATAAATATTTGATGCCCTTTCCCTGGACATTAATAAATGGTTCATAGAGAATTCTTTGTTTGGACCTCACATTTATTTTTCAAATCAACAACTCAATTCATTGAATCGAAACAAGAAATAAGCGTAATGTTCATAAATATTTAGCGTCAATTACTTTGGTCCCGAAAGGTTTCCATTATTGGGGAACATACATTTTCAGTAACTTGACAACAGCTGTAAAGAGTTAAGCTGTTATAAAGTCAATTCAAGTGAATGCTAAAGGAATTACTGGTTGCCAACTTCTCCTACTCCACCCACAAATTTCTTAGTAGAACCTATTCTTGAGTATGTATTATTAAGAACAACAAATAACGTGATTGGTACGGAAAATATAACTTCTGTGCATCTTCAGCGCAATAACGTGATCAATGCAAATAAATATTGTAAACTGATATCCTGTCTGATAAGGCGTGGATGCTATACCATAAGAATTATTACATGCACATCAGTGTTTTGTGTCACGTCTGATGTAGTAAATATTTACTTCTGTAAGTGGCACTAAAATACTTGCCATACAGGTTTTAGGAGACTAGCATCCCTCCTGTGGACGTACAGGTGTCTCTCACTTGTCGAATATTGTCCAGAAACCGTCCTCAGTCACTGTCCTTAACGCATCCTAGTAAGACATATAGTGGGAGTTGAAGGTGATATACACAAATATAAGAGACAACATTATACATAGTTTTTATTTATTATCATACTATTATGAAGTATGAGTGCGTATAAATAGAATGATGAAGTGATGTGATAAACATGTGAATAATTTCGAAAATAAGGGTGAATAGTTCTATAGTTTATCTTACGATTATCTGCCACAAAACCAAAATCTTCCGAAAGTGAAAAATGAAAGGTGGAGAAAGAACAATAGCAGATGTAAAATTCAACAAGACTAAACATTACCAGAAAAATATTAAAGAAGGCCTTAGTTAAATATCAATTAAGGAAAACAGAAAGAACAGGTTAGTACATGTTGTCACCAAGGGAATAATCTTTGGTTTTGGAGTTCTTAGAATATTTTCTTATTAATTTGCTACCCAGCTGTGTTTACTGCATAATTTATCTGCAGTAGATATCGAAGTCTTTTTTGGCTCATTCTCAGGTACTTAGGCGCAGTTACGGAGATGACATACATCAGTTTTTTGCTATATCACAGCTGTGAAATAAACAACATAGTAAGTTAAATATTCGAAAATGACACCAGGTCATTATTCCACAGACGTGGTGCTGCAAGAAGATGTACTTGCTGGTCTTTTCTCTATCTGTGGCTGAGGATGAAGCCAGAAAAAGGCTTCCTAACTGATTGCAAATAACCTAAAACATAGATGAGGAGACAAAAAGTGTGGAAACAGTGTGTGTGCACAAAAACAAAATAATTTACAGTTGAAGTCCACATTATCCAGAGTAATGAAAGCAACAATGCAATAATGTGATAACAACAGACTGGTGAAAGAAAGTGAAAATGAATGTCGTAAGAGTTATAGATAGTCAAGATTGAAAGATTCAGAAATTTTAATTAAGCGAGCGGAAATTTCGCATAAGTAAAGTTTGAAGTTAACGTAGGTGCTCGCGCAGCACAATGAGACGATCCAGTACATATTGCAATAATGTTACGTACACAGACTCGCACATACAGACTCTACGTGAACAAACGAATAATGAGCTTCATCATATCTTCAGAAACACTTTTGACAGTCATAGACGAGATGTATTAATGACATAATGATCACGGAGGAGTGCTGATGTTGCAGGAAGGACGATGCTCCCCCGCTCATATTTTGAAGCTGGAGCCGTCCGCGGCCGTGTAGAGCTGCGCGACCCTAGCGCCCCTGGTGGCGTCCGGGGAGAACTGCGGCGGCGTGCTGGGTCGCTGCCCCAGAGCCTGTCGTTGCCCGCGGCTGGAGCGCCTGCGCTGTATAAGCGGCTGCGTGTTGCGCACCAGGTTGTTGACCGCCGTCAGCGTCTGGATCGGGATCTGCAACACGACACGTCGCTCTGATCACGGTGCAGTCATGTGGCAGCTCAGTGAACAAAAATGTTCAAATAAGCGAAAAATGTTAACTGCTCATCTTCTAAAATGAAAAAAGAAATATGGTTGGAGTAAAACATGCAGACTGTAGGATAGCTACTGTGAACAGAAAAATTAAAGTAAACTTTCAAGAAAAGAGTAGCAACATTATGAATCATATGCCTTACTTCTGAACAGCGTTTTTTTTTTGTTGGTACGCCATATCTTCTGTATCACTTAATCAAAATCAATGACTGAGGCATCATTTTCAAGATTTCATTCACTACTAACAACGAAAAGTACACAAATAGTTTAAGGTTATTGTTTTCGTGAAAAAATTTATTTTGAAAACATTTTTGTCAAAGGAACGCAGAAGGTTCCATGTGTTTACAATCTGTTTAACTAACATACACAACAAAAAATGGCTCTGAGTACTATGCGACTTAACTTCTGAGGTCATCAGTCGCCTAGAACTTAGAATTAATTAAACCTAACTAACCTAAGGACATCACACACATCCATGCCCGAGGCAGGATTCGAACCTGCGACCGTAGTGGTCGCGCGGTTCCAGAATGAAGCGCCGAGAACCGCTCGGCCACTCCGGCCGGCTGTAAATGTAATTATTTCATGAATTCCATATACTCTGCTACAGTAATAAATCTTGAGTGAATTTGAAGCCTCTAAAAGGGTGTATAATTTTTTTTTTTGCATCCGTTTAATAAGTCGTGAATCCAAAAACTGAAAACGAATGTTTTACAGAAGAATGGAAAGACAAATAGAAGCCAACGTCGTGGAAGATCAGGTTTGATCCTAGAAAACTATAGGAACATGCGATCCAATACTGACAGTATGACCAAACCGTAAAAGGTACATTGAGAAAAGAAGGCAAACTTACATTAGTTGCCTACATTAATAGTATTTATAAACTTTAATAGTGTCTGACAGTGATGACTGGAATACATTCTTCGAATTCAAAAAAGTTACATGGATAAAGTACAGGGATTGGAAAGTTCGAATGTTTGTTAAATCTTATGGGACTTAACTGCTAAGGACATCAGTCTCTAAGCTTACACACTACTTAACGTAAATTATCCTAAGGACAAACACACACACCCATGCCCGAGGGAGGACTCGAACCTCCGCCGGGACTAGCCGCACAGTCCATGACAGCAGCGCCTTAGACCGCTCAGCTAATCCCGCGCGGCGATTGGAAAGTGACCTACCGCTTTTACAGGAACGATACAACAGTTGTAAGATTCGTCAGAGACGAAAGGAAGGTATTTGTTGAATTGGGTGTGAGACAGGTTTAGAATGGAATGGACAGTGTCTGAGACAAGTGAACGTCAATAAAAGTAACTGAATGTAAGTGAATTCAATCAGTTGAAGGTAAGAGAATTACACTGCTGGCCATTTAAACTGTAACACCAGGAAGGTGAGCAAATAGCGATGTTCCTCTTACTGTGCTTCTTTAGTACAGAAGGAAGAATACACAAATTTGTAACCGACTTGGAGGTACACTGAGTAGCAAATTTAGCGCACAAAGCTGCAACCAGTGGCAACTACAATGGATCGATCAGTGTTTAGTCACCGAATTGAACAGAGCTTGGATGACAGGTACGAGTGCGTCATTCCATGCTGCTTTAAATCCATTCTAGAGTGCATCAGTTTTACTGTTTATGAGTGCTGGCGCGTCCGTCTTCAGGCAACCCATGACCACATGTTTCCAATTATGAGATTTCAACATGTCGATCAGAGAATATAAATCTTTCCACTTCATGACTATGGTGCAGCAACCTTAGTGATATATTTCTAGTAAGAAAAAGAGTATACGTTCCAAATGACAGCAGAAACTGATTAACCATTTCACCTTTTTGAGGCATCTCGAGAATTTCCACGTGGAGAAAGAGAAATAGAGAATTTAAAATGCTGTACAAAGAAACCAGAAAAAAGTGAGATTTACGTTACGAACTGAGTGTAAAGCATTAGTCATAAATAGCCAAAATATTGGTATGCAACTAGAACGCAAGAATTATAGTTCAAATTTTCAAAAATGTCCAAAACTAGGAACGAAAAACTAAATTCGTAGAGGAACTGTACAAATAACGATGGTCCTTACTTTCGACGAAGGCATGCAGTAATGCTAAAATAGGGCCACGCCTATAATCTTGAAACATACATATTGGAACAAAAATTGTGGTAGTCTTGAGTGCCTAACAACATATGCGCACTCTAAGTAAGGCAAATATGCCGAAAGCTGCTGATGCAGAGGACGGAAATTCCGCCAGTCAGCGCTTATGTGTTTACCAGTACAATAAGTAAGAATAAGGTAAAACATATAGTGGTAAGTAAAGGCAATGAAAATGAAAACTGGATATACAATACATGACACAAGTAAAACGTATATAAAAGCAGTTAAAGAAGGACACATGGTGCCATCTGTTTGCATCAATAGCAAAGACGAGATGTACATAAGAAATGTATAGAAGTTACCATTTCTATACAAAAAAGATATAAATTATATAAATATTTTGATAAGCCAAGTGTTAAATATAAGGCATAGCCAGGAATTGACGCGTTGAAAAGAAGAGTTATGCCAGTTATCAGCTATAAAATGGTTCAAATGGCTCTGAGCACAATGGGACTTAACATCGGAGGTCATCAGTCACCTAGAACTTAGAACTACGTAAACGTAACTAACCTAAGGACATCACACACATCCATGCCAGAGGCAGGATTCGAACCTGCGACCATAGCTGTTGCGCGGTTCTAGACTGAAGCACCTAGAACCGCTCGGCCACACCGGCCGGCTCTCAGTTATAGTGTTTGAAAAATTGTCATCACTGAATCATAAAATGTCTGATTCTTAGTGAATAGCTGGTCATTAAGACTTATCTCTTCAGCTGCATTAGAGCGTTTTACAATGTTCTTCCCTCAAGCAAAGTCAATTTTTTTATCTTGAGTGCACGATGGGCGATTCCGATACAGGTTCTACCTGTCCGCTAGCCTTTGACTGCTCAGCGGACGAGGAATTATTTTAACTGCATTTCTTTTAGTGAGCATATGCTGCAACCCAGTTCATCAAGTATTTATCATCTACTATATTTCATGAGTTTAAAACCGGTCTTTGTACTTATGTACATTTGTGAATTTTGGCTGTAATTAGTGTTTATGAAACTGTAATGTATGCTGAAAGAAATCATTGTACTAAACACGCTGCCAATCTCATGAAAATTTATATCTACGAAACACAAAGAATATATTTCAAGTTACACAGTCGTATAAATGAGAGCAAAGTTGAGTTGCGAAGCATCTGTGGTGTGATACAGACGCGTGTGTTGACGCGCAAATTCCAAATCGATATTCTACTGGAAATGGTGTTATAATATCAGGCAAGTCAAAATATAAGTGAGCGAGTACGTGTATGGACACAGTAAATGGTCGCAAGAGGATTTTAAACTTAATAAAGGATACTGTGTGGCCCAAATTTATTCAAACTGCTCGCTAATCAAGAAGAGCCTATTGTTAGTAATGGATTCCATAATAAGTGTTACATCCCGCCAAAAGCAACCCACCGCAAAATAGTCCGCAGCTCGTCGTCTCGCGGTCGCTTTCTCGCTTCCCGAGCACGGGGTCCCGGGTTCGGTTCACGGCGGGGTCAGGGATTTTCACCTGCCTCTAAAAGACTGGATGTTTGTGTTGTCCTCATCATTTCATCATTATTCATGACAGTGGCGAGACTGGACTGAGCAAGGGTTAGTAATTTGTACGGGCACTGATAACCGCGCAGTTGAGCGCCCCACAAACCAAACATCATCATAATCACCATCATCATCCATCTGAAAGTAAGATCAAGCCAGTATTTTTATAGCTGTCTAATAGGCAAGTCAGCGTAAGAGTAACATTTTTGGAGCATTAGAGTCTGCTTAGTCAAAGAATAAACCTTGCGAATGAAACTTTATTGACAAACGTCGTTAACCGTAAGAAGGGCGATTATGTCCTTCTACCATAACTTCCGAGATTATTACGAACAAAGAAACAGTTAAAAGTAAATAGATTCAGTTAAATTTACTGTTGATTTCTGCCAATTAACTGCTGTAATAAAAAGCATTATAACTATAGTTGTTCATATAATGTTGCACTACTATTGTAGATAATCATTTAAAACTAAAAGTGATTTAAGCCCAATTCATATTTCTATGAGAAAAATATGCTCGGTCTCTTTACTTCAAAGTAATTTTATGTTGTGTTCTGTACATGCTATTATATGTATATTTAGGTAACAGTAGTATTGACAAATAGTTCTGGCCATGAAAGAAATTAATCAGTAAAGTACATTAATTAAATTTGGTCACGATTATGCAAACATCCAGACAGACAACATTGCCTTGACTTATGTAATACAGTGCAGTATCAACGAAATGTTGTTAGTTGTTGCATATTATTGGTTTTTCATATTTTAATTGGCAACATCGCATCCCAAATAAAAGTCTTTAGTGTTCATGTTACACGTGTTTTCTACATCTAAGCTCGGTGGAATGCATTTTGTTCAGTTGCCGCTTGATTATTCCTGTCCACTATTTTCGCGAGTTCAAAGTCATAGTCATTACAGTATTTTACCAAATTTAAAATTTTCTATTTTGGAGGTAGTGAGCGTTTTTATTCTGCAACCTAAATTCATTCAAACAATTTTGGGGTACAAAATTAGGACTAATTACAGAGAACCTTTCACTTATTACCAATGATTTGTTACATTTCGACGTTGTACACAGTAAACACTTTTGCGATAGCGACTAGGTTGTAACTATACGTACGCTAGTGATAAGCATTAATCTACTAATTCGATGCGGTGTTTCCGTTAGTTATAGAACAAACTGTGTAAAAACTATGGAACGAATCTTTTTATACACCGGACAATAAAGATATGTTGTATTCTGGAATTTCATGGCAGTCTGCCCAATGTAAGACAAAACACATTGAGCACATGTTAGTTTAAAAACGACGGTATGAGAGAATTTGTCCTTACACGCCTGCTCATTATGTATAAAGTAATACTAGATATTGTTATAAGTGGTGCAAACTAATTTAACATTATAGCTCTTAAACAGGCCTAGCGAGCTGATTTGAAACATTACCCAAGAACGGTACGACAACAAGATTAGCTTTTCGAATTACAAAATTAGCCTCCGTTAAACTACTAGTTTTCTCCACTTTTCGTTTGTACAACTTATTGGCAGTTTTACTACCAGCAACAAGCGCTATATTAGCTAGTTCACGTTCAATAGCGGACGGCGTTAAAGGAATTTCGCGTAGGCTCTCTATCGAACTCGATTAAGTTGATCAGATGGTATGAAGACGCATGGGTTTCTAAGTCGCTCGTATTTAGCTTGCGAAAGATGTCAAGATGAGTTTTATTATTGCCGAACTGATGTATATGGTGATTATAATTAAAGTTAAACTTTCAAACCGCTGTAGAAATAACGCCGCTGGTCATAATGACGTCAAATTGCAACGGAATATTGTCGGAAGCCGCCTTGTAGAATTTTGCACAGAGCATAACTTAATCATAGCTAACACTTGGTTCAAGAATCATAAAAGAAGGTTGTATACATGGAAGAATCCTGGAGATACTAAAAGGAATCAGATAGAATATATAATGGTAAGACAGGGATTTAGGAACCAGGTTTTAAATTGTAAGACATTTCCAGGGGCAGATGTGGATTCTGACCACAATCTATTGGTTATGAACTGCAGATTGAAACTGAAGAAACTGCAAAAAGGTGGGAATTTAAGGAGATGGGACCTGGATAAACTGAAAAAACCAGAGGTTGTAGAGAGTTTCAGGAAGAGCATAAGGGAACAATTGACAGGAATGGGGGAAAGAAATACAGTAGAAGAAGAATGGGTAGCTCTGAGGGATGACGTAGTGAAGGCAGCAGAGGATCAAGTAGGTGAAAAGACGAGGGCTGATAGAAATCCTTGGGTAACAGAAGAAATATTGAATTTAATTGATGAAAGGAGAAAATATAAAAATGCAGTAAATGAAGCAGGCAAAAAGGAATACAAACGTCTCAAAAATGAGATCGACAGGAAGTGCAAAATGGCTAAGCAGGGATGGCTAGAAGACAAATGTAAGGACGTAGAGGCATATCTCACTAGGGGTAAGATGGATACTGCCTACAGGAAAATTAAAGAGACCTTTGGAGAGAAGAGAACCACTTGTATGAATATCAAGAGCTCAGATGGCAACCCAGTTCTAAGCAAAGATGGGAAGGCAGAAAGGTGGAAGGAGTATATAGAGGGTTTATACAAGGGCGATGTACTTGAGGACAATATTATGGAAATGGAAGAGCATGTAGATGAAGATGAAATGGGAGATAAGATACAGCGTGAAGAGTTTGACAGAGCACTGAAAGACCTGAGTCGAAACAAGACCCCGGGAGTAGACAACATTCCATTAGAACTACTGATGGCCTTGGGAGAACCAGTCATGACAAAACTCTACCATCTGGTGAGCAAGATGTATGAGACAGGCGAAATACCCACAACTTCAAGAGGAATATAATAATTCCAATCCCATAGAAAGCAGGTGTTGACAGATGTGAAAATTACCGAACTATCAGTTTAATAGTCACAGCTGCAAAATACTAATGTGAATTCTTTACAGACGAATGGAAAAACTGGTAGAAGCGGACCTCGGGGAAGATCAGTTGGGATTCCGTAGAAATGTTGGAACACGTGAGGCAATACTAACCTTACGACTTATCTTAGAAGAAAGATTAAGAAAAGGCAAACCTACGTTTCTAGCATTTGTAGACTTAGAGAAAGCTTTTGACAACGTTAACTGGAATACTCTCTTTCAAATTCTGAAGGTGGCAGGGGTAAAATACAGGGAGCGAAAGGCTATTTACAATTTGTACAGAAACCAGATGGCAGTTATAAGAGTCGAGGGGCATGAAAGGGAAGCAGTGCTTGGGAAAGGGGTGAGACAGGGTTGTAGCCTCTCCCCGATGTTATTCAATCTGTATATTGAGCAAGCAGTAAAGGAAACAAAAGAAAAATTCGGAGTAGGTATTAAAATTCATGGAGAAGAAGTAAAAACTTTGAGGTTCGCCGATGACATTGTAATTCTGTCAGAGACAGCAAAGGACTTGGAAGAGCAGTTGAACGGAATGGACAGTGTCTTGAAAGGAGGATATAAGATGAAATCAACAAAAGCAAAACGAGGATAATGGAATGTAGTCAAATTAAATCGAGTGATGCTGAGGGGATTAGATTAGGAAATGAGACACTTAAAGTAGTAAAGGAGTTTTGCTATTTAGGGAGTAAAATAACTGATGATGGTCGAAGTAGAGAGGATATAAAATGTAGACTGGCAATGGCAAGGAAATCGTTTCTAAAGAAGAGAAATTTGTTAACATCGAGTATAGATTTAAGTGTCAGGAAGTCGTTTCTGAAAGTATTTGTATGGAGTGTAGCCATGTATGGAAGTGAAATATGGACGATAACCAGTTTGGACAAGAAGAGAATAGAAGCTTTCGAAATGTGGTGCTACAGAAGAATGCTGAAGAATAGGTGGGTAGATCAAATAACTAATGAGGAGGTATTGAATAGGATTGGGGAGAAGAGAAGTTTGTGGCACAACTTGACTAGAAGAAGGGATCGGTTGGTAGGACATATGCTAAGGCATCAAGGGATCACAAATTTAGTATTGGAGGGCTGCGTGGAGGGTAAAAATCATAGAGGGAGACGAAGAGATGAATACACTAAGCAGATTCAGAAGGATGTAGGTTGCAGTAGGTACTGGGAGATGAAGAAGCTTGCACAGGATAGAGTAGCATGGAGAGCTGCATCAAAACAGTCTCGGGACTGAAGACCACAACAACAACATTGTCGGAGAAGGGGGAAAACGTATGGCAGAAGAAAAATAAATAGTTACGAAATGCAGCAATAGATGGCTCTGTAAGCATCATAATTTATTAGTAGTTGACTACAAATGACAATTGAATCATACAACAATGCCAAAGGTGTACGTTTAACGTTAAACAACTGTACTACTCATTATGCATGGCTGTGCAGGTGTGATACTGTTACTTACGTAACCCCATCCACCACGGCAACGTCATATCACATCGGACGGGAAGTATCCTTTTTAATTGTCCTCAGGCCAAAAACCGCAATAAAAGCATCATAACATCGGTTTTTTATTGTCCTGAGGCCAAAAAGTCGTAAAAGCATGAACCAAAATCAAATCGGATTATGCATTTCTGTGTGACTGGCGCAAAACATGTTCAATATGCTGCCCAACGTTTTCTGCAACAAGTTGAAATGTTCCACAACTGATCGAAGTGTTTCCGTGGTTACGTTCAGAATGTGTTGTGCAATGCGTACCTTCAATGCAGCTATGTTTTCAATTGGAACACTGAAGACAATATCTTTCAGATAGCCCCACAGCCAGAAGTCACACAGATTAAAATCAGGTGATCGGGACGGCCAGGATGTAGGGAAATGACGGCTCATAATTCCAGTATTTCCGAAATGCTTCAGCAGCTGCTTAACTGGGTTTGCAATGTGCGGAGGTACGCCCTCTTGCATACAAATGATCCCATCCACACACCCACGCTGTTGGTGAGCTGGAAAGACATGGTTGCACAAAAGACACTCATAGCACTTACCAGCGACGGTACGGGTAACAGGACCGGAAGCACCTGTCTCTTCGAAAAATATGGCCCCATGATAAATGATGCCGTAAACTTGCACCACACAGTGACATTTTTAGGATGAAGTGGTACTGTTTGGTTCGCGTCTGGGTTTTCCGTTACCCATATTCGACTATTCTGTGTGTTGACATATCATGTCAGATGGAAGTGGGCTTCGTCTGTACACAAAATCTTCCATGGCCAATCATTGTGCACTTCCATGCGAGCAAGAAATTCTAAAGCAAAAGCAATGGTGTCTCTTGCTGGCAGGTCAACATGAAGCAATTCGTGAACATGATAATTTTGAATGGGTAGCAAAGAAGGAAGTTTCTTAGAATTTTACGCACCGTGCTCACGGGTATGTTCAATGTTCGGGCAATTCTCCGTGGAATACACGTTTGCACACCACCACTTGCCTCCTCCTGCATTGCTGTGGCCACTGCTTCCACTGACGTCGAATCAATTCGTTTCCTCCCTCTACCAGGTTGCACACTAAAAGAACCCTTCTTTTCACATTTCCGAATCATTTACTCCAGGCCCACAGCAGTCATTGGACCAACGCCTTCTTTCAAACCCTTCAGTGCCCGGAACTTCTGCAGAGCAACGTGTGCACAGTGATCATTCTTGTAATACAGCTTTACAAGCAGAGCATGATCCTGCATTGAGACAGTCATGACGAACGTCGCGGGGGCGAAAGGAGAAAAAGCCGAGTTCCCTGCATGTTTATACCAACATAAGTGGATCGCATGACAGGTGTTTTTATTTACGGTTTCTGATACCTAGAGCGCCATCTATTGATCAATTGTTACACTATTTTTTTTCTTCTGCTATATGTTTTCCCCCTTCTCCCAAAATATTCCGTGGCAATTCGACGTCATTCTGACCAGTGGTATTATTTCTACAGCGTTTTGAAAGTTGAGTTTTAATTATAATCACCCAGTATTACGTCCAAATAGGACCCATTACTTTGTAAGTGAAAGATATTTTAGAATGCAAAGTTTTAAATTCATCTTTCACTAAATATATACTTTCCAAAGAGCCATAAAATAGAATTAATATGTCGTCAAGATAGCGACAATGAAATATAATTTTCTTGCAGAAATCGGAACACTGTAGAAAGCATTTGGATTCTAAACTGTTCACAGAAATGTCAGTGACTGACCAGGGAGACAACTGCCCATAGGCATTCCGTCAATTTTCCGTCAAGTTGGTTGTACACGTTATTATTAAAAGTAATTATAGGAAGTTACCAATTTAAGATGTGAAGTTAATTCTCTAATGTCGTCGGTACTAAACTGACACTCAGAAGATGAGTTTCTTGGATGATACCGATCGCCTTTCAACAAGAATATTAATTTACAGATTCTTCATATTGAGAGAAACTAGATTCTTTTTCTTGTTATTTGGCTCGTTAGCATAGTTTTCTAACGCTCTCTTGGTTGTTTGGATTGTCATAAAATGCAGTAACTGAATACTTCAGGCCGGTTTTGTTTCGTTCACTCTGTATACTATCCGCAGATGATATTTTCTCCTACAAGACTATGCATTTCCTTTCCTTGCGTAGCCCGTGTAACATTCATGTAGGCCTACATAACGCAAGCCTTTCTTCTTGTATATACAACAACGCGCTCGACGTTCGAACACAGATCAGTACTGGAAGAATACTTTCACTTCACGTCATGTGAAACAAATTACGGCCCTGGTTGCTAAACAGATAGTTGCTTATACAGGGTGAACCAGAACTCCACAGACGAGCTTTCAAAGGTGGTAATATGGTTCACAACAAGAGAAAAATGTCTCGTAAACATGGCCTCTGAAATTGATACCTTAAGAGATTCGAGCGTTTGCTAATCTTGGCTACCGTGAAACACATCTCTCCTACTGAAGAAGTGCTCGCAGGTCTTAAGGTGCACGTTTCAGAGCCCATGTTTACTGAACATTTTTTCTTGTAAATAAGTTATACACAACTGCAACCAGTCACTTTTTTGAATAATAATGCTTTATTCTATAAACAGGTTTTCAAACCTTTTCAGGTTCATCTTCAGATCTTTGTTACAAGCAACAGTTGTAAAGCTCATGCTGGATGCTGGTAAAGTGTAAACTAATATAGTTCGTGTGAAAGTGTTCTGGACATCAAAATGGACGCAGACATATCCGAAAAAAGCCGCCTATACTGTCACAAACCAGCACCCAGCATTATGCTACTACCAGTAATGATGTAACTTCCCGGATCCTCCCGAAACCATCTGAAGATGAACCTGAAAAGTTTTGAGAACCGGTTTATGGAATAAAGCATTATTATTCAAAAAAGTGACTGGTTACAGTTGTGTATAACTTATTTATATTCAATATACAGTCACGATTCTAAAATATCCGTAATGGATAAGCATAACATTTTTTATTGTTGTGGTCCATACTGCCACCTCCAGAATTTGGAAAGCAAGAAGCTTGCGGCTGAAGAGATTTGTTTCACAGTATCGATAAAGAAGTTCTCGTAGCTGTTAGGGTATGTAGTTTCGACCCTATGTTTACTGGCCTGTTATACTTGTTTTGGTCCGTACTATGACCTCTGAAAGTTTGATGAAGGAGTTCTGGTTCACTTTTTATATGATGAATTCATTCCAGATGCTGATATTTCTTCATCTGCCGATCTTCTGTCTTCTCTAGGAAACGTTTATTTTTAAGTAATGTAGTTTAACAATGTCCTTCTTGTAATATACGACGTGTACACACAAAAGAAAGGAGGTATAGGGCACAGTTTGAGAGAGACATACTTCTACTACTTTATGTAATAACAAGAGCTTCTACGAACGTGACAGTGACTGCACCCAAAAGATTTTACGTAAGAGGAATGGTAACCTAACGCGCGCTAATGACCATGCTGCAGTAACAATACGGACTTTTCTTCACACAGCAATTACACATAGGAAAATGGTCTCCTGGATGTTGTTCTGCAGACGGATTCGTCAGAGCTACGGAAATGACGTCTAATGAAAATTACGGAAAACTCCGAGGAGCAAAGCGCTCATGGACATGCATGTCATATCCGAAGATTTACTGGGTATAATGGCCACGATCGTCCGTAAACATGAGAACTCCAAGTGTTGTGACAGTGAAATGAAATGTAGCTTGAATAACTGATTCCTCGTATTTCCTATTAAACCATCGTTCCCCGTACCGCGATGACCACAACGAGTTAGATGGCCCTACGATCAAATGGCCCAGGAACTGTAATAGATGAGAAGTTTTACGACAGTAATTCGTTGAAGTATAACAAAATGAATACCATGCACATCCTGAATATGACACTGACTTTCAAGATTCGATAAAACATTGAATGTAGCGTACGTAGCTGCTGGAAGTGGAGTTACCTTCTCTCGAAGCCGGGAAGTCCTTGTAAGCGTTCCTCTCATTGTATCGCACCAGCGTAAGCATCAGCCTTGGGTAAGAATGAGAGCAATAAGCATTAATTAAGTGGAAAATTATAATGCGCGGGAATGTCGGCCGCAGTGACTTAACTGATTATTTGATAAATATGTTGAGAGCGCAGGTGAATAGCGGGCTGAAATACGATAAGATTGTGGACTGTTTTCATAAAAATGGTGTAAAAAATTATTCTTCCGATCTCACAAGCCTATGTTAATCGAAATTCGAGGTGAATTTTAATTTTACGCATCGTAACTACATTGTCCACTCACGATTAATGTGAAGATCTGACAAAAACCTGAATAACTACTTTTTGCAGCTTGAGACGTGAAGGAGGAGAGACAATGAGGTTCTGAAAGGCATCGGTAGGGAAGTAGGGTCCTGCCGACTTCAGTGCCGTAGCCAGTTGCACTAGGTTTCTCGGCTGAGGGTCAGTGGCGCGGGCAGCCCGGTCGAAATGGTCCCACAGATTCCCGATTATCTTTAAATCAGGGGAGTTTAGTGGCCAGGTGAGTAGGTTAAACTCATCTTTGTGCTCTCTGAACAACACACGCTTACACTGCGAGCTGTGGGACACTTTGCCGGCCGCAGTGGCCGAGCGGTTCTAGGTGCTTCAGTCCGGAACCGCGCGCCTGCTACGCTCGCAGGTTCGAATCCTGTCTCAGATGTTAAGTCCCATAGTGCTCAGAGCCATCTGAACCATTTTTTGTGGGACACTTTGCCTTATTCTGCTGGCATGTAGCATCACACCGAGGGAAAAAAAAAACTGTAAGTTTGTTGCAGGGTGTTTGCTTCCAGACGTTTCATGCCGTACACGCCAACGCTCATCTGTCCCATGAAGCATAAGATGTCATTCATATGAAATGGCCACTTGTCGCCATTAAGTGAACGTCAAATTGCGGTACTGACATGCAAATTCCAGCCTTCATCGCCGATATACAAGAGTCAGCATGTGTGCATGAACTAGGCAACGTTCGCTGAAAGGTCATTGAGGAAACATTGTTGGTAGCACCTTCGTTCAATTTGGCTGTCAGTTGCTGGACAGTTGCACGTTTATTCAGCAGCACACGTCCTCTCTGATGTTTTTCAGCCCTGTCATCTATTGTCCGTGGTGCACAACAGGTGCGTCGGCATCGGGTTTGGATAGCACCATCTTTCCATGCACGGTATATTTTAACCACAGCGACACGCGAACAGTTTATAGACATAGCCTTTCTGAAATGCCTTTACCCTTAACCCCAAAGTCAATGATGACGCCCTTTTGATCGTCTGATGAATCGCTCCGCTTCCGCTTCCGCATTGTGACAGCGACTGCACTGTTATCCCCCCCCCCCACCCCCCCTCTCGACAAGCTTTCTGTACCGTCTACTACTGGTGGTGTCACCTGCCGTCTGTGTGTGGTTATTGCACACTGACTTCGAACACACGCGGTGGTCACATAAATGTGACTGGACTGTGTAAAAGTGTAAGTTTACCTTTGCGCTGGTTGTAAGTTCCCAGAATGAGATTTTCACTCTGCAGCGGAGTGTGCGCTGATATGAAACTTCCTGGCAGATTAAAACTGTGTGCCGGACCGAGACTCGAACTCGGGACCTTTGCCTTTCGCGGGCAAGTGCTCTACCATCTGAGCTACCCAAGCACAACTCACGCGCCGTCCTCACAGCTTTACTTCCACCAGCACCTCGTCTCCTACTTTCCAAACTTCACAGAAGCTCTCCAGAGCACTTGCCCGCGAAAGGCAAAGGTCCCGAGTTCGAGTCTCGGTGCGGCACACAGTTTTAATCTGCCAGGAAGTAGTTGTAAATTGTTGGTCCATGTGGTTGCCAATAGATGTCTTCGCGGTGCCGCTAGCTCGCTCGCTCGGTCATTCATTGGCCAATGAGCATCGAGTCGAGAAGGCAATAACACAGCGGCAAAAGACTGGGGATTTTTCTGGGCACGGGAATACTTCAACATCACGCAGACAGTTCACAGAGACATGTGCCAAGTGTGAACCAGCATTGTTCTCTTGAAAAATGGCATCACAATATTGTCATATAAGGGGTAACACATGATGGCACAAGATGACCGTGGTGTACAGTTGCGCCTTGAGCATTACCTCAATCACTGTCAGTGGTAACGTGAAACCTTACCCGATGGCTCCCTTCACGATGATGCTGGGACTAACATCGGAAGAATAGGACATCCCCCATGCCGTCGCATTATTACCAACAATGGCCTTCCTGGATAGTGCAGAATTGTCATATAAGGGGTAACACATGATGGCACAAGATGACCGTGGTGTACAGTTGCGCCTTGAGCATTACCTCAATCACTGTCAGTGGTAACGTGAAACCTTACCCGATGGCTCCCTTCACGATGATGCTGGGACTAACATCGGAAGAATAGGACATCCCCCATGCCGTCGCATTATTACCAACAATGGCCTTCCTGGATAGTGCAGAATCGCGAGTCGTTGCTCGGCACAATGCGATTCCATTCATTGGCAATCTGTGCAGCTCGGTCATGGGAATTCTCTATATGCACTCGTTCGTGTTGTAGTGTTGGCAGTAGCCTGCGCATGGGACGGTAACTGCCTGGTCTGGCTGCTTCAACTTCGTTTAAATTTTTTTATAAATGTAAACAAATTTATAAAAATTCAAACAAATTATATTCGAATTGAATGAGCAGTCTCTATTGGGGGGCAACTCCATACTAACCCCATCAGCTGCAGGAGTAAGCTCTTAAAGTAAAATTCGAAATTCGAATCCATTTTTCACTTGATGGTGAGACTTCCCTTAATTGATTAAATAAAGACTTGTGTCCAGTTCCTAGGAAGGGGTAACTTAGGTTAGTGGAGGTAGCCCTTTCTTTCTCGCCATTTTCTTAGGTTAGTAGAAGTAGCCCAATTGACCTATCTTCCCACGAAAAGCAGCCGTCTTGAATGACACCAATCGCGTCATCAGCTGACGTCACTGCTGCCATCCTGGGTAACGCTACTTTGGCCTGACGCCGCACCTGGGGTGACTCCCTCACTGGGGTGATGCCCTCCCTGGGATGATGCCACCACTACTCAGGGAGTCTATTACTTGTCGGATGGCAGACGCAAATGTGAAGGAGTTAAGATGAGCTTGGTGCAGAATACAGCGGTCCTCCCTGTGGTGGTCAGATATCGAGTCGAATCTTGACGAGAAAGCCTGCACTCACTTTAGAGTGCGGTCCAACATCAGGCCACTGTCTCTTCCGAATGTCCCACAAATCTTGATATTGCACTGTTCCCCAGACGACGAAATGGAGACGCATAGTGAGACTCGTTGCAAACTCTATCAGATGCTGATAACGCTGTCTCACATCCAAATAGGGCATCTTCGTGGCCCTGTCAGTGATCACTCAACATCTGGCGCTGTCATGCCCCTTATGTAGCTTATCAGGCCTGGTAAGAATACCAAACACGAACAACACTAATCCACTCTGGTGGCCGATGGTGTTTGTATAAACGAAGTTAAATTGACACCCAACCATGCCTTATGGGTGCTTCATTTTTTTCACGCAGTGTATTTCAGTATCACGTCACAAGTTTTACCATTACCAGTTTTCACTTTTACCAAGTCATCATGATGTTGATAAGTTGGAACTCGTAATGGAACAACTTCTGTGATGTGAGGCCGAATTATATAAGAAAAACAGAAAAAATGTAAATAGGTACAATAGATACTTTACGTAATCAGGGAAGTGCGCTCTTTTTAAGTAAATCCCATTTTACGTCATTAACAATACGTACATGAAGCCTAAGGTAAAAGTTCTCGAGGTTCCTGTAGATAAATAGGGGGTATCTTTTAGCAGAACAGCTTAAATTCACGAGAGAATGTTTGTGTAGTGACGGTATTTTCATTTTGAAACAATGAAATCAGAAGCAAATAAGACACTAGAAGCAGATGGGCACACACGAAGATCCCATTTCTACTGGTATGAAATGTTGATATGCAAGCGAAAGGTAGACCGTCGATAAACTGGAGAAGAAAACGCTGACGCACTTTAATTAGGCCGTATCAAATAATATTAAAAATTAAGTGGTCGCTTAAAGCATTACATGCAGAGATACTAAAAGGTATAGCCGAGGATATCCACGAATGGTAACTCGATGCTGGAAGCATCAGTAGAGGGAATGAAAGTAGGAAAATCTAATACAACATGTATAGACATCTCCCATACTTATAAGTATTATTTTTGAAAAAAGCCGTTTTGATCGTGATATTATGCTTTGATGAAGCGTTTTGCCTTTGTAGGGTGTCATGACATTATCGTGGTTCGAGATACATTCGTTAACCTGAACTTATACCTATACCATAGCATAATAGGACTACGAATGTCTCTCAATCCAAGATAAATGTTCTACAAAGGCGAAACGCGTTATGAAAGCAATATTTTCTCAATCAAGATCGTTTTATTAAAAAAATTAATATATGATACAGGTTAGAGAGTACGTCGACTGTAGCATTTACGTAGACAAGATTAGCATAAGGTAGGAAAAAATGAAGGAGAACATAAAAGACTAAGCCAGAAGTTCGACTTACAAACGAATTGGCTACACATAAACATGAAACAACGTTTACAGACACGGCTTTTGGAGACATAATAGAACAAAAGGGCTACTCACGTCACTTGTTCTAGTCATAATAAGCGTATGTACGGATATTCTAATGTTGCCAATGAAGGAAGAAGAGAGTTAAATGCAATCATAAATCATTTTCAGAAAAAGGTCCAGTACGCGATTGAAGACAGCGAGGGGTAACACGAAGTTTAGGGTTAATTAAAATAAATATCACACCTAAGTACGTAGAAACGTAGAACAGAAATTCCTGTCACTTGACACTGAGTTGATAATCTGTAAGTCGCTACAGCGCTAAGCTTAAGTCAACTCCTGCAGCTAGTTAACCTGCTTCTCAACAGTGCTGTGATGGTTGCCTAACGCAATGTAGTGGAAACGGGGCATACAGAGAGGCTGGATTACAATATTTCGATTATGTGATTTCACTATATCTAGCAAGAAAAGTACAAATATGTCGAAAGTTATCAAAACATTAAATAGGCTTAGCGCAAAGTAAATTTTCTAAAGTCTTATTGATTGAAAACTTTGTTTTTATTTTCCTTTCATGGAGGAATAATTGTAGTTACGAACGAATTTTTCACTCTGCAGCGGAGCGAGCGCTGATATGAAACTTTTTCTGGTTCGAATCCCGCTCCGGCACACAGTTTAACTGTGCCAGGAAGTTTCAGTTGTAGTGTGCATTCAGGTCCAGTTTTCATCATATTGAATGACATATTTATAATAGTGCGACCTATTAGTTTCTCAAGTGTCATGACCGTGGTGAAGCGATGGCGTTCTGGGTCCCAAATTCGGAACCACCCAAGGGCCTTGCCAAAGAGAGCGGAGGAGCGAACAGAGGTTCAGTGCATTCTCTTGATCTTGTGGTGGGAAAGTTCCCCCAAAACGCAGAATCAGCAATGGAAACCACACAGTTTAAGACACGTAACGTGTAACCACAGCACATGTTGCCTGTGACTGAAAAAGGGTCATTATGATCTTTCCATTGGCAAAAGATTCTGGATTAGACCCCAGCTCGGATCTCCGGGAGGGAACTGCCAAGGGGAATGTAAATATGAGAAAAAAATGAAGTTGCCCACAACTAGATAATATTGTATGACTCGGAGCTTGGAATAACAGAACTTTCAACGTAGTAGGAAAGTTAAAAAGGCTGAAAAGGGAAATGCTAAGGCTCAGTCTATAGTGGGGGACAGTTAACTGAAACGGAAAGAAGATAAGGACTTTATTCAAAGAAGATAAGGATATTTGCTCAGAGTAATGTAGTTGAATATGAATAGCAACAGAAAATGATATAACGGGAGTAGGATTCGATACGAATAGAACAGACAGTGAGCTACTGTGAAAATGTCAGTGAAAGGGTTGTTCTCATCAGATTCGACAGCAAATCAACAGCGACAGTGATAGCTCAGGTATACATTCCGACGTCGGAAGCAGAAGATGGAGAGACAGGGAGTGTATATGAGGATACTGAACCTGTAATTCAGTATGTAAAGGGAGATGGTAATCTAACAGTCATGTTTGACTTGAATGCTGCAGTAGGGAAGGAATAGAAGAAAGATTTTCTGAGGAATATCGATTTGGTAGCAAGAAAGGGAGAAGAGAAAGACCTATTGAATTCTGCAATAAACTTCAGATGTATAATAAAGATTACTTTGTTCAGCAGCCACAAACGCAGGAGGTGTACTTGGAAAAGATCCGAAAACACAGGAAGATTCCAGCTTAAGTACCCGATTGTTAGAAACAGTTTTCTAAATAGTATAATGAACCGTATGGAGTATCCAGGAGCAGATATAGACTCAGATCAAATTTTGGTAATGGTGAAGAGCAGGCTGAAGTTTAAGACAGCCGTCCAGAAAAAGCAGTTGGGAAGGAAGTAGATGTGTTTGAAGTCCGCTAAGGATGTGACTACTGTGTTAAGGGCTACCAGAGTAGGCAGTTCGGTTGGAGAGCAGTGGAGTTCTCTAAAAAGGGCAATCGCAAATGATGTTGGCCAGATAAGCATAGGTATTAGGTAGGTAGATACGAAGTCATCTTGGGTAACGGAAGAAATACTCAATTGATCGACGAAAGAAAGAAGTGTAAAAATGTTAAGGGAAACACAGGAATACAACAGTCAAAATCCATTGGTAATGAAATAGATAGGAAGTGCCGGGCATCAAAGGTGATATGGCTCCTGGAAAGATGAATAACTCGAAAAAGATATGATTGTTGGGAGGACTGATTTCGGAAATAGAAGGCATGGACGGTAACATTAAAAGTGCAATGAGAATTCCTGCGGTTAAACGCAGAGGACAGAGAGGGTAGCTAAAAAGACTACATTAAAGGCGTCTATGACGGAATGGACTTGTGTGCTGACGTGACAGGGGAAGAAATTGGAGTCTATATGGAACACATAGGGAATCCACAATTATAGTCAGAATTCAAAAGAGTTCTGGGAGAGCTAAGATAAAATGAGACAGAAGGATAGATAATACTCTATCGCAATTTCTCAAATCATTGGGACAAGTGGGGACCAAATGGTTCAAATGGCTCTGAGCACTATGGGACTCAACTGCTGAGGTCATTAGTCCCCTAGAACTTAAAACTACTTAAACCTAATTAACCTAAGGACATCACAAACATCCATGCCCGAGGCAGGATTCGAACCTGCGACCATAGCGGTCTTGCGGTTCCAGACTGCAGCGCCTTTAACCGCACGGCCACTTCGGCCGGCGGACAAGTGGGGACCAAACGACTATTAAAGTTGATGTGTAGAATCTATGAGACTGGCGACGTACGATCAGACTTTAGGAATATCATCCACACAGTTCCGAAGGTACCAAGGACAGATAAGAGCGAGAACTATTTCACAATCAGCTTAAGAGCTCATAAATTGCTGACAAGAGGAACAGATAAGCAAATTTAGGATCTGTTGGATTACGATTAACTTGGATTTTTTGGAAGGTAAAGACACCAGAGAGGCGGTTCTGACGTTACCCTTGATAATGGAAGGAAGAATGAAGAAAATTCATTATATATTTATTATATTTGTGGAACTAAATTGCGTTCGATAATGTCAAATGATCCAAGATTTTTAAAATTCTGACAAAATATAAGTAAGCTGTAGCGAAAGGCTGGTAATATTCAATTTGTACAAGAGTCAAGAGAGGATGACCGAGAACAAAGTGCTCGGACCAAAAAGGGTGTAAGACAGGGACGCCGTTCTTCGCTGCTGTTTCATCTATACACCAAAGAACCAATTACGGTAATAAAAGAAAGGATCTAGAGTGGGATTAAAATTAGAGGTGAAAGAGTATCAGTGACAAGATTGGCTGATGAAACTGCTTTCATCAGCGAAAATGAGAAATTACAGGACCTGTTGAATGTAATGAATGGTCCAATGAGTACAGAATATGGATTGAGAGTAAACGGGAAGAAGAAAAAATAAATAAAAGTAGCTGAAAAGAGAATAGCGAGAAACTTAACATCCAAGTTGGTGATCACGAAGTAGGCGAAGTTAAGGAATTCTGCTACCTTAAAAGCCAAATAACCCTTGACGGACTAAACAAGACATAAAATCCAGACTAGCACAGGCAAAGAGGGCATTCCTGCCCAACTGAAGCCTTCTGGCATCAAACATAGGCGTTAATTTAAGGAAAAAGTTTGTGAGAACGTACATTTGGACCACAGCATTGTACGGTCATGTGTTGCGGACAGTGGGAAGACCCAGACAGAAGGGAATCTAAGAGTTTGAGATGTAGTGCTACAGAACAACGAAGGGAATTAGGTGGACTGATTAGTAATGAGGAGTTTCTCCACAGAACTGGCGAAGGAACATATGGCAAACACTTACAAGAAGAAGGGACGGGATGATAGCACGTAATCTGAGACATAAGGGACTAACTTCCACGGTACTAGTGGGAGCTGTAGAGGATAAAAACTGCAGAGTAAGAAAGATTGGTTGCTGTTCTAGAAAATATTGCCATAATTCACTTTAGACTTGGTGATGATTTAGGCTAAACGGGTGTTGCACAGTATGTCTTACCTGAAATATGTTGTCAATGAGCTGTGCTCTGTTACCGTTTGGCGTCTGCCTCTTCGCCCTCTCCAAGTGATGAGCCTCGCGTGAATCCTGTACAAACGTAATACTCTTAACTACAAACCCACTACACTTTAATATAAAAGATGAAATTATTAATTAATTCACTAATTTTTAAAAAAATATATCTTTTAGTTATACAACACTATCTACGTTAAGATTTTATAGGTTAACAAACAAACATAATTTTAAAGGGTTAAACAGTTGCATTCTATTCTTATACGTTGCACAGTAAAACGTACTCTTTAGTGTACCGCATATTAAGATTTTTTTCTCGTTTGTTTCACTAATGCATAACAGAAGTGAATTTCTACTTACATACCCCAGTGACGTCATTATCAGCTCAATTTTATCTGTACGCTTCTTAAGGAAGCGATATACCATTGACGAATATTCTTGAATTCACTATAACATTGTTCTCGAAAATTTCTAAGTAACTTTTAGCGATATATTTATCGTCTTTTTTCAGTATATCTCAGTTTACAGTTCTCACTATTTCAGTGAAATTCTCCTCCGAATCGTACAAGCCCTTCATCATTCGCCCTGCTGATCTTCGGGTATTGATCTGAGTGAGATCTTTACATAGCCTCAACAGTGGTCATGACGCTATAATTATAAGTATAATAAACTGATCTAGAAATGACTCTAATATACTCAGTCAGGACTTAAAGAAACGTTTCTGAGATGTGCTGATCGCTTCTTATTCAACAAGTGGCATGTTATTTATTATAACATAGGTGATCATGACAGTCCAACCAGTTCAACATGACAATCCACCGGGAAGGGTGCCCAGTATATATATACAAACTTGCTCCTTAATTTTGGCCTACGGAATATGATATCAGCAACTCATTACAAACAATATTGTAAGATACTTAAAATGTTATTAACAATGCAAAAAGATATGTGGTACGCAAATAGAACAGCTAATTCTCGGAATAGTAAGACTAAAGAGGAATAACATATAAAATGAATCGTGTATGAATCATAGGCATATGACATGCCACACGTTTAAATAAACATTAACAGCAATGTACCACACACAGGTTTTAGGGTCTTCTCTAAATTTTTCCAGGAGTTCCTCGACGGAGTAGAAGGAGTGAGCCTAGAGGAAAATCTTTAATTTAGACTTGAGATCGAGTGGATTACTGCTAAAACATATGAATTCTTGTGGTAGCTTATCGAAAATGGATGCCGCAGAAGAGTCAAGTAGGTGCGTTCCAAATGCAGACCGGATTTCCTGCCTAGTATTAGCTGAATGACGGTTGCTAACGCTTGGGAACAAGCTGATATTGTTAGCAATAAACGACATTACAGAAATATGTATTAACAGGCCTATGTCAGAATTCCCAGAGTAGTGAACAGAAGTCTACAAGAGATTCGAGAACTGCACCAATAATGATCGAACCGCCCTTTTCTGAGCCAAAAATACTCTTTTTGAATCAGAAGATTACCGTGAAATATAATACCATGCAAAGTAGACTACTTTTCGTGCTGAACTCTCACTTATTTCTAACACTGTTCTAATGGTAAATAAAGTAGCATTTAGTTTTTCAATAAGTTCCTGAACATGGGCTTTCCACTACAGCTTACTATCTATCTGAACGGCTAGGAATTTGAACTGTACAATCTCACTGATCATATGCCAATTTTTTGTAATAAAAATATCAGTTTTTGTGGAACTGTGTGACAGAAACTGTAAAAACTGAGTCTTACTGTGATGTAGCATCAATTTATTTTCTGCAAGTCATGAACTTATGTCTTGTACTGTAGTATTTGATACTGTGTCAGTATTGCACACAATATGCTGAACTACCAAGCTGGTGTCATCAGTAAACAAAAATATTTGAGGATCACCTGTAATACCACAAGCTATATCATTCATATAAATAAGAAACAGTTACGGTCCCAGCACCGTCCTCTGGGGCATCCTTTACGTTACTGTGCCCCACTGGGACTGCGCGTTGTACCCATTCTCAGTACTGCAGAAAACAACCGTCTCATGTCTACTCTTAAAGTAAGAGGTGAACCAGTTGTGAGCTACTGCTATTATTCCATAATGGTCCATCGTCTTTACTCAAATCAATGAAGACACCTAGAGATTGCAACCTTTTATTTAATCCGTCCAGTGACTCACAGAGAAAAGAGAATACAATATTCTGAGTTGTTAAACTACATCTTAAACCAAACTGCACATTTGACAGCAAATTATGCAAACCGAAACGCTCAATTACCCCTGTATATAGAGTCTTTTCAGTAATTGTAGCTAACACTGATGGTATAAAAATGGGTTTAAAATTGTTTGCATTATTCCTTTCTCCTTTGTTTGAATTGGCTTCACTACTGAGTACTTTAATCTGTCAGGAAACTAATCATTCTGAAGGGAAAGAAAGTTACAAATATGGCTAAGTACTGGGCTAAAATGCAAAGCAGTACCTTAGTATTCTGTTAGATACCTCGTCATACTCACGAGAGTCCAGAGTCTTTAGTGATTTAATTATTGACACAATCTTCCGCTTGTCACTTTCGTGGAGGAGTATTTCAGATACCGATCTCGGAAAGCTATTTTCTAAGACAGTCGTAGGATTCCCTGCAGGAACCACGCTTCTATTTAGTTCAGCTGCTATATTGAGAAATTGATTGTTCAATATTGTACCTACGTCCGATTTAACAGTAACTGAAACATTGCTACAACGCATTAACTTTATTTCCTCAACCTGGTGCTGCTGAAGAAACAGTTTCTTCATGACCGACGATATGGTTTTAATTTTATCCTGAAAATTAGTTATTCTATTTGCGCACCACATTCCTTTTGCGTTGCTAATAACATTTTTAACCACCTTACTGTTTGTAATGAGTTACTGCAGCTCGATTGTGAATGCTTCTAACGTTTTGACGTAATTCCCACTTTGTCCTACATGATATTCTTAACCCCCCAGCCATTCAGGCTGCATGTTAGTGCCAATCCCTGTTTGGAACGTTATATTGGAATGCAACTTTCAAAGAGAATGATAAATGTGTTGAGGAAGGGAAATTGAAAATTGTGGTAAGGGCTATGGGACCAAACTGCTGAGGTCATCGGTCCCTAGGCTTACGCACTACTTAAACTAACTAACGCTAAGGACAACACACACATCCACACCCGAGGGAGGACTCGAACCTCCGACGGGGGGAGCCACGCGAACCGTGACAAGACGCCCTAGACCGCACGGCTACACCAGGTGGCGTTGTGGAAAGCATAATATTTATCTTCTAGGTTATCAGCACTATAAATACCGTGCCACTGTTGTTCCTTAATGAGTTTAAAAAGATCTCTGTTGCGATTGGAAAAGCTTTTATATTCAGTTTATAATTAAATTTAACATGTGATTAAGTAAAGAAACTTCTTGTGTTAAAATCTGTGTGTCGTGGTCTGAAAGCCCATTCATCGTTTTGTTAACAGAATGCCCCTCTAGTAATGAAGAATGAAACCAAAATCTTGTCTATGCTTGTGCTACTGTTCCCCTGCACTCTCGTTGGAAATAGTACAATTTGCATCACATGATAGGAATTAAGGAGACCTACCAGCATCCTCTTTCTGACACACTCTCTTACACAATTGATATTGGAGTCATCACGTACAACAAAATTTTGCACTTCCTATAAATTGTACCAAGATCCCTCTCTAGCATGAACAGAAATGTCCTGAAATAAGACAGGGGATCTATAAATAACGACACAGAAATTCCGCTAAAATCAAGCACATCTGCACAGCATTCAAATACCTGTACCATGCAACATCTGAAACATCAATGGACTCAAATGGAATACCGCTTTCTACGTACATGGCCAATCCCCTCGACCACATATAGAGAAACAACCAGATAACCTGTATCCTGGTAAAGGAAGCCCCTGAATTGTCACCTTATTTAAGAAGTGCTCTGAAATACCAATAATGTCAGAGTCAACATCTATAAGCATTCACTAAATCTCTCATACCTTGTATATTTTGATGAAATATGCTAATTCCCTCTTTACATGAATACTCAACCCTTGTCGAAAGTGGTTTCGTCAATAAAGAGAGTGAATTTTAGCAGGCGTAAAAGGTGACACCACTGCAATGTGAGCCATGCCCTCTGTTATCAGTGCCTTCTGAAGCCTCACATTAATACTCCTGACAGCCGTATTGAGGCCGATCACGACGAAGAAACGTTGCACGAAATGCACATTTGTACCACCAGTTTGAGTAGCTACTTTTTTTCAAGTCACCATCTATATTATACTCCCCGTCCCTATCAAGACTATTCACATCTCGCCTACAAACACTACCTGAGCCTTATTCGTAAAATTCCTGTATAACTGTGACCGAGCGAGGTGGTGCAGTGGGTAGCACACTGAACTCACATTCGGGAGGACGACGGTTCAATCCCGCGTCCGGCCATCCTCATTTAGGTTTTCCGTGATTTCCCTAAATCACTCCAGGCAAATGCCGGGATGGTTCCTTTGAAAGGGCACGGCCGACTTCCTTCCACGTCCTTCCCTAATCCGATGAGACCGATGACCTCCCTGTCTGGTCTGCTGCCCCAAACAACCGCCCTCCCCCCTCCTGTATAACTCCTCTATGTTAAAAGTCACCAGAGCCAATCCTACACAAGGCTTCACAATGCTAATGACCTGATAATAACACCCCCAACACTTCCTGCAACTGCTGACAATCGCCTCTGCCACGAGAAGTACTTAGCAACAGAACCATCTTCTTTCTATTAGAATTTGCAACTGACGTAGACTCGCTAACTGCTGAGGTCTGCTGCTCTGGCATGAGGGACACATTCTTCTAAATAATTAATTTGTGAGGGTTAAAAGAGTAACTCGTGAATACCACTGAAATACCGCTTTCTGGAATGTCGAGCCTATCCAGCAGGTTCTCCAATGTTCAGCTCTGTTCGCGTCTAGACAAAAATTCATCGAAAAATTATGGAATTCAGTGAAAAGCCTGTCTATGACCTCAAACAAGGGCACTTCAAGAATGGTATCAGTTCATATGGAGAAACGATGGGTCACGTGTACTGACCGAAATGCAGACTACGCCAAGTTGAAAAATCGAAAAAGAAATGGGATTTTATGAAATTTCACTAAGTAGATCCAGCAGCCTACAAAGTAGCACGCTCACAATACAGGATAACAAAGAAAATGCCGAAACGTAGAATTTGGTCCTCCGGGATTGTTTACACTGCGGAAGCTCATACAATTGTACTTCCTTTCAATGGTCGTTGACATAGCAGGTACTGTGATAAGTGATTGCAGAATAGAAAACCAACTAAAACCACAACTGGACCTGTTCGAACAACTGTATGATTTTATAAAGTGTGAAAGAGCCCTCTCTCCTTCTGGAAGCAGTTTACTGCGGGGGTCAGGTGCAGCGAAGCTTTCTCATAAATTGGGAAAAGTCGATGGGTCGTTGGCCCATGACAGACATTAATAACTGCGTAATAATCACTCTCCTCACAGGAACTAGAAGTTGGAAAGATCCATTATTATTTGATTACACTATTGGAGATAAATCACCGGATACCGTAGGAACCTGAAGTATGAAACCGTCCGAGGCTAGCTAAAGTATAGAACCCACAAAAAACTATTTTTGGTAAAACCACATGCCGAAGTTGTTGGAATATAATTAAGGAAATGCAACGATCTACGAAGGAGGTAGTTCACAAAAGCCTCGTTAGACAGAAAAGTGAGTATTGTTTGTCAATCTGAACGCCTGAGCCCCTTCGTCCACATCATTCGTGCATGGAGCAAAAAGGGGATGCCCGTAATACCCTAAGCTATATACAACGAAAACTTATTTGCGTGTGGATGTAAATATAAACCACGGTAAATAGCTCGTAAAACTATTTTATCAGTCCACACGTAACGCTGGATGTTTCTTCAAACCGATTTTATAAACAGTTTTGAAATCTTTGTCCGTAACAACACACTGCTCTAATCTGACGTTTGCTTGGTCCTGATACGGTACAGCAGGGATAGCTTTCTGGACTGCAATGGAGCGTCCCACTGGTACCTGAGACGGGCCAGTGACCTATGCGGTTGGCCGCTCCCCAACTACCCACGTGGTCCACAGACAACTTTCTCCAGCCACCTATTGCGTAACGCTAGCGCTTTGTTACTGGGCGGTATGACTCGCCACTTGTTCGCATCTCTGCACCCGTGCCGATACTTCCTGGTTCCACAATTGCACTAACAGCAGTATTAGATGCCAGGTAATGAGTGACCAACCCACTTTTGTGTGCGAACAGTAGTTGCTTCATTTTGGGTTACTAAGTAGTGTGCCCCGCAAATAAAGAAATATCGTAGGCTACAGAGACGTTATAGATGAAGTATTATCTCGGCTGAGGAAGACCATGTTGGGAAAGGTATTCCGGAATTCGTTTGAAGTTATATTACAAAATTAAGAGAAAATTCTGTAAGAATAGGCTGGTGAGGGGTTAAAATCAGTTTCACGTTGGAAAACAGTCTGGATTGCAAAGCGTTTCGTCCTTTTGGGGCATTATCAGATTGTCTACAAAACAATAAAACCATTAAGGACAAATACCGGAGGGGTGTTGTCCCATCCTGTGACGCTACCGCGAATAAATAAGCTAAAAGGTACTTTAAAACTTACGCGAAGGTAACAAGGTAAAAAACCCGTCCGTCGTAGAGTCATAAGGAATTAGAGTTTGGCTTTAGGCAAATTAGCAGACATCGCCGTAGCAGCACAGCATAGGAGCACGCTCACAAAAGTATAAACGCAGTATCAGCTTCGCACGGTGCAATACATCCGTTTAGGTCTCACGCAGATATGACTATGACAGACAAGAAAGCGCACGTAGAACTTGGGTCGCAAAAGATAGCCAGACGACGCACAAAAGTAGTCATAAGACGCTTACATGAACATAAAGCTAGGTAAAACGAAGAGATTAAAATACGTATAGCCACAACATTAGAAATTACACAAATTACAGAAAACCAAATATATAAGGAAAAGGAAAAAGGTAAAGTTATGGTAGCACGATAGATAGTGAATCAAGTGTGTTATAAAGACGTAATGCACAGTAAATTGGCTAAAATTTAAAGTGCGCGTACACCGCATAGATTCAGTAACCAATAAATCCAAAATTCAGGCACCAGAATCAGGAGTTTCAAAAGGAAAGACTTATCCTCAGATATTAAGAATAAAGAAATACAAAAATGTAAAAAAAAAAAAATATGCGCGTGTTAATACATACTTCGTTTTTCTATAACTTCTTATACTTCGCACAAACACGTGTTAGCTACTTGTGTTACACAGCGCGTCTTGCGGCTAATTTTACCAGCCATTTGGTTATCTATCCACACTAGTGCTGTGTGTGCTTTCTATTCTGTCGTAGTCACGTTTGGTGCTGCTACGGTCGCAGGTTCGAATCCTGCCTCGGGCATGGATGTGTGTGATGTCCATAGGTTAGTTAGGTTTAAGTAGTTCTAAGTCTAGGGGACTGATGACCTCAGTTGTTAAGTCCCATAGTTCTCAGAGTCATTTGACCATTGGACCATCATGTTTGTGTGAGCGTTAAATGAACATATTGTGCCGTGCGCAACTTACACTGCGTTTATACGTTAGTAGGTGCGGTGCTATGCTGTGCGGTGTCTGCTGGTATCCTTAAGGTCTATCTCCAAGCTTCTGTGGCTCCATAACGCATGCGTTTTATATCCAGGTACTTCTGCGTAAGTTTTAACATTAATTTTAGTTTATTTATTCACATAGTCGTACAAGATACTACCATCCCTTCTCTCTATGTGTAGCTAACGGATTGTTTTCTTCTTTTGTAGAAAGTCCGACCATGTCCCAAAATGGCGAAATGCATTATTGAAATTAAATAACTTTAAAACCTACCGATTTGAAATAATTCATAACACTTGCTGTACGAGCCTCGCAGAATACAATGGAATAAATTTTACTTCAAGTCAGCGTTATCAGAATGCAACCATTTCGCCACCTAGTTTGGTCTTTCTCTTACAGGATTGGAAGATCTCACGCAGTTGACCGATTCTGAATCTTAGGTATCGATTCGTTGTTCTGAATATCCCATCCAGTATCTGGAACCTCGCATACTGACGGTAAACTCTGTGTTGTATTAGGAGCGGCCATACTCCTGCGCATGACGGTTTTTCAGGTCGCGTGTTTGAGTATATTATAGCGCTGAACGGCTGGAAAAGGTTTTCTTTATAGAGTAGGTCTAGGAGCACTGTAGGGCTCGCTTTTTTTTCACTTAAATCTTTACCAGCAGGGAGTGGAGCAAAGGAGCTCTCAGGTGGTAAAGATTAGTAGCGGGTTGCTACTCCGCCATTTGCATTACAACTAAAGTCAAAAAACCTTTGTTAGAACTGGTGGACTGAAGTTATTTTTATGTTATTTCTGGAACAATAAGACACATAAAAAATATACAGCCTGAATAACGTAAAACTTGCACCGCATATATTGCGAAAATGGAAAGCGCTGTTGATGTGTGGTTTTCACAGATTAACTGGCAGTCAGGGCCTCATATCATCAGCCAATCAACAGATTCTAATAATCCTTAGATGGTGTATTTTTGTGCAAATATACACTTTTTCAAATCGAACAATGGCTATTGACATTACGAAATTAAAAGTAGAGTAAATCAGAATGTCAGTGAGGTCTGTTGCAGCGTTCTAGTGCTGGTCGTTTACGAGATATCGTATTTTGAAAAGTTCCCACACCGACACTTGTACAGTACCAGTGGTAGCACACATTAAAGAACATCACAAGCGGTTAGTCTAGTTATGTGGATTCTGACGAGAAACAAGACAATTGACCAACACAAGTTATGTTCAAAACGACCAACGGCAGTGGCAATGCACTCTTCCAGTCTGATTTCAGCGTAGACGTCCGAGTACGTTGCCGTAATTTAAAGCATAAATCTACCGATCACGGGTCAGTAAATTTTAACATACATTTAAGCATGGCGAAAAGTCTAATCAATTTCTTACAGGTAAGTAAAATAAAATTAATTAATCCATAAAATTAATTAACCCATAAATTAATTAATCCATAGATTGTTTTGAACATCAGACTACTTTATTGGAAACGATGTTGTTGGAGTTGGTATGGCGTAGCCCTCCTCCGACCTTTGAAATGACTTACCCAGCCAGTTATGGGAAGGATGTACTGTCTATAACGGATTCTGAACTGCGGTACAGATACAATGCTTAAATAGTAGTTTATAGAGCTATGATAAGTGTGCAGAACAGTATTTTACCTATCCTCTAAATCAACTATCATCGAAGACAGACAAGGAATTCTTTATTTCTTTCAATTAAAAACCATGTGCTCGTCTTATGTGCACATTTGGACACTTTTTAATGTTTACATGAATCTCTATAATCAGAATTCGATCAGAAAATTGGTCCTCACATGCTGGTAGCAACAGTAGATAAGTGTCTCAGTACATCACTATTACTTTCATTGTAAGTTAAGTCACGAATGGAAACAGGATAATTTATGTCAAATATAGTATGTGAGTACTAAATAATTTCACGCTTCGTTCATGAAATGTGCTGTTATTCCATAATAAACTAAGGCTTATTCGATTTTAGCCAAATTACGTAAGAGAGACCTGTTTTCAAAACTGGATACGAGTTCCTCTAGAAATGTGGTGAATCCTTGTTCTGATAAACAGGCCGAGCAAAGGGTGCAGTAGTTAAAACACAGCATTCATTTCAAGGGGCAGAGTGAGTTAATTCCCCGTCCAACTATCCAGATTTACGGCTTTCCTTACGTCGACTAAGGCGAATCTCAGAATGACCTCTATGACGAAAAAAAAAGAAAAAAAAACACCAGAAACTGGCCGATTATCTTCACCATTTTGTCCTATCAGAACGTTTCATCCGTATTTAATAGTGCGTCATAGACGGGATGCTAAACCTTGATATCACTGTTTATTTCTCAGCAATACTTAGGTTAAATTTTGTCAAATCGTCTGCCACTGTTTGGTTCATCAAATTTAGTCACTTCTCGTGGTAAGTAGTATTTTAAAGTACTCCGTCTTCAGGCCACAAGTGGTCCATCGGGACCATCCGATCACCGTGTCATCCTCAGCTGAGGATGCGGATAGGAGGGGCGTGTGCTCAGCACACCGCTCCCCCAGTCGTTATTATGGTTTTCTTTGACCGGAGCCGCTACTATTCCGTCGAGTAGCTCCTCAGTTGGCATCACGAGGCTGAGTGCACCCCGAAAAATGGCAACTGCTCATGGCGGCCGGGATGGTAACCCATCCAAGTGCCAGCCACGCCCGACAGCGCTTAACTTCGGTGATCTGACGGGAACCGATAGTATTTCAAAGGCATTATGTTAAATCAGATAGCTGCATCAAACCATTCTCAGGACTGAAGACCACAACAACAACAACAACATGTTAAACCAACTACTGTAGTTCTCAACAGCACGGCCGAGGGGCAGCGGTCAGACAGAAGCGCCTACTGCGGATGGCCAGACATGGCAACACCACGCCTCGCGTGTCCATTCTGTGTCTACGTAACAGCGCCGCCACTGTTTGCAGCATCAGTTGCTGTTCGCTGTGAATTTGACTGTTACTAGGACCACTGGCTGCAGTACTGAGCTGACGGACCGTGTACGAGAGGGACTGCTCTCTACAGCAGCTGATCGAATTCTAATTATAGAGATTCACGTAAACAATAAAAAAGTCTCCAAATGAGCACATAAGGCAAGCATATGGTTTTTAATTGAAAGAAATAAAGAATTCCTTGTCTGGTTTCGAGGACAGCTGATTTAGAGGATAGGCAAAATGCTGTTCTGCACACTTATGGCGGTTATTTGTGTTATCATGAACCGGAAGCCTTGTGAATTTTATTAGTCTAATTTGTTTGCTCTATTTAACAATGACTCCCGAGCCTATGACACAAATTAACTGAAATAAATATGATAGTAGAAAAGTCTGTACAAATGTAGGGACTTTCGGTACACTTATCCACATGTGTCCCATTGAGTTCAATTCAAAACTACAAATAATATCCAAATAAAGGTGAGGCTGGCTTATTAACATGATCCAGCCATTTTGATCTGGCTTTTCCTTTGTGTCCTCGCATCATTTCTGGAGGTACATTCTGATAGGCCCTGATCGGATATTTCCTCACTACTGTGCTTTGGAAATGAATGTTCATGCTGAATGTTTATTATTATTATTATTATTAATTTTTTGATACAAATACGTTCTGATATTTCTTCTAAAATAAATGTATACATTTAACAATACGTACCATGAGCTTGTGTCACTGACACAGAACTTCGCTGGAACAAATGCGCAAATAAAAACAACAGTAATAATAATAATAATAATGATAAAGTGGGCACTATGATTCCACAGTATGTCCACAGAACAGTAAACATTAGATGAACTATAACGTTTTAACCGATATAGCGTGCATTAGCTGTTATGTGAATAATTTATGAAGTTAACAAAGACCTGGAATCTGATTTTCACAAGTTTAACTCCAATAGCTCGGAATGAAATGCATCAAACTTTCTATTAATTGGTCTGTCGCACTCCATTCGTTGGATTGAAAGTATGTCGTTAATATTTAATTGCTTTTAAGAGACTTATCACAGATAACTGCAGAGCAGATCACTAAATTAATTTAGAAAATAGTCTGCTTAAGTATGCTAATTACAACGAGAAATTATATGCAGTCTAACGGAAAAACTGTGCTAAACAGTACGTTATAGTAAAATTCTTGTTGTAGCATATAATATTTTTCTTCATAGGGTATCTCTGCATATTACACACAACAAACTCACCACACTGTGCAGGGCAGGCAGCAACAGCGCTAGCAACAGCAGTGACGTTACGTGCTTCATAGCGACTAAACGCTTCTCCAGTGGTTTAGCCCAACCAAACTGGAACAGAACTCTTTCCTCACACCAATGGTAAGACACCTCCCACAATGATGAATTCTTTAAGCGTTGTTTATGGGCTGAATTTGGAGTCTGCAAATGAGATAAACAAATAAATCCAACCTCGTGAGGTAATAGTATACTTTACGAACAACTACAGCTGTTATTAATGCATCCTGCAGTCCTGCTATTAGCATTACTTCAATAAAAATTAAAGAAACTGTTTCTAGCAGTAGTTGATACCGCTGTTTCATCTAATGTACATGTGACGTGTAACAATTCAACAGGTTTCATTTGTTAAATGGGTTTAAAGAAAGCTACTGTTAGCAAATACACCTTACACTGAGAATAAGCGTTAGTCAACACAATGACGTAATACATATATGACATCAAAGAAGGATAGTGGCACCAATATTTTGGGACATGAACACTTCGCTTCCAATATTTCCTCGGGTACACAATATCCATGTTCATGTTCGCTGTAGATATTACAAAAATTCTCAGTAGCAACATACATACATCAACAAAAGTTTTGCTGTTGTGACTGTTCCTATAACAATCGAGAGGTCACCTCTAATGTTTGGAAGGTACGTACATTTACTCTTAGCACTGCCTACAGGCAGATCTTCGCATTGGAATGGATTTCAGCATTTCAGTTGAAAATAAAGAACCAGTATGGAGCTATTAGAAACATTTGTGAAACAGTACAATGAACATCCATTACCCCAGGATGGAGAAGAGACTAGTGGTCTGGTTCGCTTCATCACGTTATGCGCAGAAGGCTTATCAAACATCGAAGTTGCTCGACGTGTGCACTGGAGTGGAAGTGATGTGTGCGTACATGGAATCGTTTCCAATCAGCTGATGGTGTTGAGGACTTACACCGCACATGCCGTTACCGATCTACCGGTCCACAGAATGCTAAGACTTTTGATTTAAAGGAACCGAGGGTTCTGTGCTCCAGAATTGAATAAGGCGTTCGAACAGGATATAGGGCGTCATGTATCGCATCGAACTGATAGGAGACGTAGGTACTATCGAACGCCTCCAATACTATTCATCACATGTGCAATGAGGCGTTTGTGGAGTGGCTTTCTGGAGTGCTATTACATGGGTCCATTCAACCCCTGCCGCGACTTTTTAGTGCAATCTCACTGTTCTATTGTACATAGACTTGATTCTGCGACCAATATTCCGACCGCATCGCATACTTTTTGACGAAAATTTCATGTTGCTGGATACTAAACTGCGTGCTCATCATGCTGATCTGGTGAATATGTTCCTTCAGCATGCTAGCATCATTAGAACGGAGCGGCCTGTCTGTTTTCTGAACATGAACCTGGTGGAACATGGGTGGAAACTTATGTAGAATCGCCATTGAAGAGTGGAACAATTTATACCAGGGCTGGCTTGGTCTCATCCATAGTACGCCACAATCTTAGCAAGACGACGTTCCACCACTTACTGATGTTGCTCAGGAGTGCAACGAAAAACTCCCAATGGGAAACAGACGACTTGGTCGTTACACATGGGTGGGCAGCGTCGTTACACGCATTGTGTCTTCCCCGACAGCGATGGCACAAATACAGTAGGATAACTGTCCGTATCAGTCGGCCAGTATCGTGTTACATAAAGTTTGAGAATCATGGTAGTAAATTCGCGTTAATATCTTCGTCACCAAAGTCGCCTGACCTGAACCCAATGAAACACAACTGGGTCGCTATTGGGCACCAGCTCCGCGCTTTCGAACATCCGGCCCGTAATTTACGAGAACTGCGTGACTTGCTCGGGGATGCATGGTTTCAGTTACCTTCGGAAACCTCTCAAGGGGTTGAATCCATGTCACGGAGAATCACTTTTTTATTGTGTTCCAGAGGTGGACCAACACGCTGTTCAGGTGGTCTTAACGTTTTGGCTCAACAGTGCATAACAAAAACTAATAACGAAAATACACACTGTTAAAAATAATTAAGGGAAACGTGTATCAACGTCCGGTATGTTAAATCTGTTTTGATATAGGCGATACCAGTGGTCTTACTCCATAGCTTTTACCTTCATTTTCGGTGTAGGCAACAATTTAAAGCCGGCCGATGTGGCCGAGCGGTTCAAGGCGCTTCAGTCCGGAACCGCGCTGCTGCTACGGTCGCAGGTTCGAATCCTGCCTCGGGCATGGATGTGTGTGATGTCCTTAGGTTAGTTAGGTTTAAGTAGTTCTAATTCTAGGAGAGTGATGACCTCAGCTGTTAAGTCCCAAAGAGCTTACAGCCATTTAAACCATTTTGAACAATTAAGACCATTCGACATCTATTGGATATGTTATGCATTCTAGTATCAAGTGATCCCTAAGTAGGAAGTGAGTACCGGTGAACCAGTATTTTCAAGTGAGGTACAGAGACGGTAGTTCATGTGTAGACGTTGTATTCTACCAAGCACGTGCAATGCGACATCGTAAAGCAGTGCAAAATCCAAGTGCAGTCTGTTTAATCCGAAAAGGATGGATTTGCGGTCGTGTTGCTGCAGATGCCAATGCCTCTCCATGTGTTATCCATAGATTGTGGAGACGCTACAGGGAGACAAGTCAGTACACAGGGAAAGTTGGATAAAGTCACTGACGCGTTGCAACCCTGCGTGAAGACCGACGTCTGGCCACCTCTGCGCTGTGACGTTGTATGGACGCTGCCAGAGCACTGCAAGACGATCCCTGGAGCCGCTGTGTCCGTGCAGGTTACGAGAAAACATCTAGTGACCCAACTGTCATGTTCGAGTTCCTCGCTTGGTATGACAATATCTTGCAGGTCGCCTTCAGCAACTGTCAACTTCGTCACTGGCTTAACGTGTTTATCAAAGACGAGTCCATAAATCCCCTGATCACCGTGATTGTGAGCGGAGACCCGTGGTGAGGGGTACCTATCAAATGTTGTCTAGGAAATCATTTCCAAGGTTATGTGATGTTGTGGGGGGTCTTCAGTGCTGACGGGCATACGGATCTTGTTGGTGCCTATGGCCCTATTACCATCAGGCAGTACATCGAACGCATCCTGTAGGATCATGTGGCGGCTGCTGCATACGATTGTGGCCTTGGATTCCTTCTAAAGCCAGAACCAATGTGGCGCGCGTCAGCAGGGATGTCTTGCGACGCCTGGAAGTTGGAGTGATGCAATGGCCGGTAGTGAGTCCCGAGATCAACACCATCGTTCATAAGTGGGACATGCTTGAAAGACATTTCCGTGGTCCTCCTGCTCCATCACAAATTGTCCAAGAACTCTCATGGGTTCTCGCTGAAGAATTGGAATGGATACAGAAGGCGGACCTTCATAGACGTGTACGGAGCACGCCACATAGATGTCAGGCTGTGATAAACGCTCACGGAGGGTGTAAACGTTATTGAAGCTCTCTAAGTCCAATGAAAAGTACCCAAGATGAAGGAATGAATGATTATTTCCACTTTTATTCGACAAATGTGGGACATTTGAGGTTTTTTTTGTTTTTTTTTTTGTTTTTTTGTTTTTTTTTTTTTAAGCAATCGGGGATGTAATGATGGTTTGCAGTGTTCTTAATTTGTGAAAGGAAAAGATAACATATCCAGACCTTAACTATTGCTCAATGGAAAATGGCAGACGCCCAAAGTCATGTTCCTAAAAATCTTCTGAGGAGTGTAGTTCCTGAAAAACATATTGTGCTCTTCGTGTCTGTTGCATGGATGATTTTGACCGTACCCGTAGATACATTTCAGGAAAAACCAGAACATACTATGAAGTAGCAGTCGCAGTGAAATAAATCTACAGCTTGGACGTCAGAACGTTAAGAATTTTTATGTTGAGCTACAACGTCATTCCACAACGAGAGAAGGTATCTGAGGAAGATCGTGTTACGTCTCGACCTGTACACCCTACGATGCAGCTTCCGTGTTTTGTGGCTGACATGACTGGGGAGCTTGCAACTCATTTTAAAATTTACCCAGTGGTCAAGACATGTGCGATGCTACAACTCCTGTGAGAAAAAAGAGTCGTACGGAAGTGGATTGCCCTTAATATACCGGGTGATCAAAGAGTCAGTATAAATTTGAAAACTTAATAAACCACGGAATAATGTAGATAGAGATGTAAAAATTGACACACATGCTTAGAATGACATACGGTTTTATTACAACCAAAAAAAAAAAACACCCAATATTTCTAGACGCGTGAAGGGTCTCTTGCGCGCGTCGTTTGGTGATGATCGTGTGCTCAGCCGCCACTTTCGTCATGCTTGGCCTCCCAGGTCCCCAGACCTCAGTCCATGCGATTATTGGCTTTGGGGTTACCTGAAGTCGCAAGTGTATCGTGATCTACCGACATCTCTAGGGATGCTGAAAGACAACATCCGACGCCAATGCCTCACCATAACTCCGGACATGCTTTACACTACTGTTCACAACATTATTCCTCGACTACAGCTACTGTTGAGGAATGATGGTGGACATATTGAGCATTTCCTGTAAAGAACATCATCTTTACTTTGTCTTACTTTGTTATGCTAATTATTGCTATTCTGATCAGATGATGCGCCATCTGTCGGACATTTTTTGAACGTTTATGTTTTTTTGGTTCTAATAAAACCCCATGTCACTCCAAGCATGTGTGTCAATTTGTACCTCCGTATCTACAGTATTCCGTGATTTATTCAGTTTTCAATTTTATACTGACTTTTTGATCACCCGGTATTTCCGCACCGCCGTTGTTTCCAATATTAGGTTACTCCACGTTCACGCTGCGCTAGTACAGCGGTCGGCCACCTTTTATTACCCACTGGCCGCATTATAAAAACCCTAAAATCTTACTTCGAATCTTGGACATAGAACACAAGAAACTCGCTGCATTTTGAAATTCGTTCATAACAACGAAAGAACGCAGTTCACGCGGTGAAAATGATTTGTGATGTTTATTAAATAGCATGTGCTTTCAGTACAGGAGGCTCCAAGATGAGAAAATCTTTCACCGTCTAGAAATTTTGACTTCAAAAAAAAAAAAATGGTTCAAATGGCTCTGAGCACTATGGGACTTAACATCTGAGGTCATCAGTCCCCTAGAACTTAGAACTACTTAAACCTAACTAACCTAAGGACATCACACACATCCATGCCCGAGGCAGGATTCGAACCTGCGACCGTAGCGGTCACGCGGTTCCAGACTGAAGCGCCTAGAACCGCACGGCCACACTGGCCGGCATTTTGACTTCAAAGACTCACCTCAATCTTCTCAAGAAATCACTGGAGAAATTGATGAAATCACGATGAGACTAGAGCAAAAGTTAGCTGTATAGAAATATGTAAGAAACTAAACATTCACACAAAACAGATTTAAGCCGTCAGCTAAGACTAATTGCCGACCACATAATCTTATGGTGGAGCAAAAATGTCTAAGAAATACCTGAACCAGTATGAATTTCAATAATTTTTCAAAGTGTGCTTTATGCACGACCACATTCTTGCCTGAATGAGATTTTCACTCTGCGGCGGAGTGTGCGCTGATATGAAACTTCCTGGCAGATTAAAACTGTTTGCCGGACCGAGACTCGAACTCGGGACCCTTGTCTTTCGCGGGCAAGTGCTCTACCACCTTTTTTAAAAGTATATCAACCTACCATCAATCCATTTTTTTCTTTTTTCTTAGGAAGGTCAGGGCGTGGTACACGTCGCACTAGCAGTGGGGTCTCTTTACGGCACTGCCAGTGTGTCGAGGCCCAAACCCCTCCCACCCCTTTTTTCATGTCCCCTGTTGGGTCACAGCACTAAGTGTGCAGAAATCTTAGCACAAAATCCCATTCTCCGATGTAAGAAAGACAAAGAAACCTCTTCTCTGAGTAGAATCTGAACACTGATAAAACTTAACAATTCTTCTTGAACTGAGCTTCCCGACCAAATGGCGAATTCGGCCTAATTCCAACAAAACACAGACAGTTCTTTTCAAACACAGACATCTGACAAAAAAACGACAACAAGACGACAACGACATCCGACTAACACTATGGATCACGCCACTCACACTGACCAACTCAGCCAGATACCTTGGAGTATATTTTGACCGACACCTGAACTGGAAAACGCACCTAAATCACCTTCTGAACAAAACACGACTACGACAAAACTTAATAAGACAGGTTCAAGGACGAACATCAATGAGTTACAACCGGGACCAGCAGCTCATAAATACAGCTGAGCGTGGCGATTTGTTTTGATATGGATGAAATTGCCACATAGGCTCAGTCCATAGAGTAAGGCAGGTTGTAGCCGTCGGAACATTGGCAGGACACTGGGAAAATGCAGTCGGTCTACACATGAGACCGCTCACAAATCACTTGTACGTGCCAGTTGAGAATATTGACGATATGATTACCAGGGGTCATTGAACGCACAGTATAGAGACAAGGGCGGCAAAGTATGGCGGCACGAATGGTCTCAGGTTATCTGGCTTATGGGAGAGCGTCACGAAAATGTTGAAAGAACTGAACTGACAGACTTCTAAAATTAATTTGGCCCATGAAAGCCCACTTATATGCTTCAGGAACGATCATTAAGTGGAGAATGAAGAGGTATTTCTCAATCTCCTACAGCTCTTTCTAGTAGGGACTGTAGAGACAAGATTAGATTCATTGCAGCACTCAGAGAAGCATCCAAACAGTCATTCCTCCCACGCTCCATACACGGTTGCAACGGAAGAACCCGTAACGCCTGGCACTATGTCAACTATTCATCCTCTGGGGCTCTCTTCAGTGTTTTACAGTGTGCATGTAGACGTAGACAACGAAATGAAGAGAAAATAACTGATAGGAAATGTAAGTGGAAGTTAGATGTTTAACTTTTCTTAGTTGATGAGCTCACATTTATGGCATATAGTCAATGTCGATCTTACGTCCGATACTGAAGAGAACTAGGAAGGAATATAGGGCAGTAGGGCAGGTGACATTCCCAAGGAATTTCTTGCTTCAGATAAAGAGGCAGCTGTTAAGAAAGTATATGTAACAGCAGAGAATACTTCGGAGCTGAGTAGCTACTGGTAAGATTTAATATACCTTGGATAATTCAAAGGAAATTCTGCCTACCATATGACCATTTTAATTTTATTTTGGTCTCTCCTGTTATACGGTGCGTGTGCGAAAAATAAAAAGACATTCATTATAGTAGCAAAGGCTTCTACAGAATCATTCATTTTACAGTATGGTGACACAAAAATGTATATTTTTCAGCCAAATTTTTAATTAAGAGGAACTTTGGTTTAGCTCAGTGGAAGAAAAACCATTTTTGGCTTTTCATCTTCTGCTTAACCACGATATTGACCAAGTGTTGCAAAACGAGATTATCATACTTCCCAATGGCATTTTTTAATCACAGCATGTTTAAAATAAAAAGTTGAAGCAGTATCTTTGACATATGCGGGGGCATAAAGTTATCCTAGCGTAATTTTGAAGGTCATTGAGTGAAGTAAAGAAAAGAAAATCGGGGGGACATAACGCAAGAGACGTTTGATAGCCAATGACAGTCCTTAGGTATAATGCTGTTCAGTGATGGTGTGGAAGGCATATTGTAGCAGCTAGAGATCCTTGCGCTCAGGTTCAAATGGCTCTGAGCACTATGGGACTTAAAATCTGAGGTCATCAGTCCCCTAGAACTTAGAACTACTTAAACTTAACTGACTAAGGACATTACACACATCCATGCCTGAGGCAGGATTCGAACCTGCGACCGTAGCGGTCGTGCGGTTCCAGACTGAAGCGCCTAGAACCGCTTGGCCACACCGCCCAGCCTTGCCCTCAGGAAGTGGAACTAGGTAACAAAAAATACATAATGAATACTACATCTGATGGCCTGGCAAAATTATTTTTATATGTTGAAATTACTAAATGTTTCCAGTTGTTGCATTCCTGTGTTTTTGCTTTCACTATATTTTTTTTTTCTTATTCTTCGAAGCCAAAGTGGCCCAACTGCTTCGTACGTACAGTATTACAAAAAAATAGAAACTACTGCGAAAAACCTGTACATTACACAAAGACGGTGTGCAGTGATAAATATTTTCAATTTCAATTCGTAAACCTGAATTTTGCCGCATATCATCGTCTTTTCAGCAGGATAACGCACACAATTATGTACAATCATTGAGTATGTGCTATTCAAGGGCAAATTGTTGATTTGTCTTGTGTTTACTGAAACAATGCTGCAATTCCTTTGTTACTAACAACTAATTCACAAGGAGCTATCAGTACCAAGATGACTTTGTAGGAAAGAACAAGACGTTTGGAGATTGCCTACTGACCGTTCGTGGAGTGATACCGCAAATTAATTGGTAACCTTCTACTGAACATTAATGTGACCGTCGCCTTTCTTCGACGTCAACGTGCAATAACCAACCACCGTAGCGCCGATGCAATTGTGGAGCACCACAGACCATAGATAGCGTGGGTGAACGACGGCTGCTGAGATGTGGACGAGCAAATAAACGTGTAACTATCAAGCAACTGACCACCCAGATGTACCAAAGGGCTACTAACTGTCTCTTCAACGGCCTTTCCGCGAACGTTGGTTGGTATCGGCCTCTGCAGCAGTCGTCTGGTTCGTGCACCCATGGCGACTGCTGTTCATCGGCGACCAAGGCTGGAATTTGAATCGCAATACGGCCACTGGACGTCCACCTTTACAGGTGAATCACGTTTTACGCTATATCTGAAAACAAACACCCTGCAACAATCATCGGGAGAGTCCAGGCCGGAGGACGGAGCATTGTGGTCTGCGGAATGTTTCTGTGGCGTTCCTTGGGTGATCTCGTCATTCTGGAAGGCAGAGTGGATCAACACAAGTATATATCTGTCATTCGGGATCACTTTCACACCTGCAACATTTTGCTTTTCCTCGGTACGAGGTCATCTATCACTAGGACAATGTAACATGTCATACAATTTTCAGTGTAGGTGCATAGTTCGAAGAGCACCACGATGAGTTTACTGTAGTCTTCTGACCACCAAACTCCCCGGGTTTAAAACCAGACGAGAATCTGTGGGACCATCGCTATAAGGCTGTTCACAGTATGGATCCTCAATCTAGAAACGTAGCGCAAATGGCCACAGCACTGGAGTCACCATGGCTCCACGTCCCTGCTGGTACCTTTCAGAAACTCATTGACTCTCTTGTTGCACATCTCGCAGCCAAAGGTCTATTGTACACTGAGGTGATAAAAATCGTGGAATAGCGACACACGCATATACAGGTGGCGGTATTATCGAGTGTACAGAAGGTATGAAAGGGCGGTGCGTTGTTGGAGCCGCCTTTTGTCTCAGATGATTCATGTGAAACTGTGTCCTACGTGTTTGTGGCCACTCTTCGGGAATTAAGAGACTGTGAATGTCGATTGCCAGTTGGAGCAAGACGCATCAGACATTCCATTCTGGAAATTGTTGGTGAATTCAATATTCCAAGATCCTCAGTGTAGAGAGTGTGGTGAGAATATCATATTTCAGATATTACTTCTCACCATGGACAACCCAGTGCTCGAGGGCTTTCGCTGAACTGCCGAGAGCAGCGGTGTTTGCGTAGGATTGTCAGAGCTAACAGACAAGTAACACTAGGCGAAATAACTTCAGAAATCAATGTGGGACGTACGACGGACGAATCCGTTAGGACAGTGCGGCGAAATTTGGCGCTAATGGGCTAAGGCAACACATGACCGACGCGAGTGCCTTTGCTGACACCACGACATAGTCTGCAGCGCCTCTCGTGGGCTCATGACCATATCAGTTGGACTGTAGATGATTGGAAATCCGTAGGCTGTTCGGATGAGTCCAGAGTTCATTTGGTAACAGCTGATGGTTAGAGGGTAAGGAAGACCCCACGAAGCCATGGACAGGAATGGACTGGGTCCTCTGGTCCAACTGAACCAATCATTGAGTGGTAATGGCTGTGTTCGATTACTGGGAAACCATTTGTAGCCATACGTGGATTTAATGTTCCGAAACAAGGATGGAATTCTTATGGTTGGCAATGCGTAATGTCATAGGACCACAATTGTTTCCAATTTGTTTGAAGAACGTTCTTGACAATTCTAGCGAATGATTCGGTCACCCATCGAACATGTATAGGACACGATCGAGTTATCAATTCGTGCACAAAAACCTACGCCCCCAACACTTTCGCAGTTATTGACGGCTATAGAGGCAGCGTGGCTCAGTATTTCTCCAGGGGACTTCTAACGACTTGTTGAGTCCACGCCACGTCGTGTTGCTGCACTATGCGAGGCAGAAAGACTTCCGACACGATATGAGGTGGTATCCATGGACATTAGTCACGTCAGTATAGTATCCTCTTAAAACGTAACCTCCGTATCGACATAACAGACTGATAATAATGCTGTGCACAACTTCTAATTTAAGAGATTCTGTTTACATAACGTTAAGTAATGCAAGTCACACAAGGAAAAGCGTATTTGATACTCAGATTTTCAGGACCAGACTAGGGAAAAGAAAGGAGAAATGTGTAGAGTCTGTATCATTAAAGACACTCTTCACAGACGTAATAACGAAAGACCAGGACGTAAGACCATCTCTGCACGCCATCGTTATTAATATTAAACTGAGATTCCAATCGCAACCGGCCTTGTCAGTCAATAGCTTGGACATACAGCACTGTTTATGTCCAAGAAAATAGGGGAATCGTAAGAGAGCAATGAAGGACGACGAATGCAGCGTTGCTGATTGTTACCTTGACACGCGTGTCCACAGCACGGCACGTCGTCCCAGAGCCTTCTTGCAGACGCGCCTACTTGAGTAGCAGCCGGCAGCGTTCAAATGGTCGCGAGCGACCGTCCGCCACATTTATAACGCGGCCTGGGCCCGAGACTCCTCCCCTCCAGTTGCACTCGCTGTCTAGAAAGTGTCCGCTACCCACGACCGTGCTTCTTGCCCCAGGTCTCGCTTATACCGAAATGAAACGTGATATCGCCTCTCACACACGGAACAGATTTATATAGGCACGGCTAAAGCTGTCACCACCGAACGGGAATGAGACAGTCCGATTGAATATTTAAGTACAGTGACAGTAACGAGTAGCGCTATGATTGCACAAAAATTCAATGTAAAATACAGTTCAAACAGCTGCTCGTAAGACCACCCTTTCTCTGATTACCACTCAGTATACATTTTTTCTTGTAGCAGATGTTAATTTATTTCCTCCTGCTAAAGTTGCTGTTGTTATCTTCAATCCGAAGACTTGTTTGATGCAGCTTTCCGTCCCACTCTGTCCCATGTAAGCTTCTTCATCTCTGAATGACTACTGCTATCTACATCCTTCTGATTCTTCCTACTGTATACACTTCTTCGTCCCCTCTACGACTTTTAACCCCTCGCCCCTCTCCCCCTCCCTCACACTTCCATCCAATAATAATTTCGTGTCCCCTTGTTGTCTTAGAATGCGTCCTATCAACAAATCCCTTCTTTTAGTCAAGTTGTGTCACAAATTTCTTGTCTCCCCAATTGTTTTCAATGCCTCCTCCTTAGTTACGTGATCGAGCCATGTAATTTTCCGCATTCTTCTGTAGTACCACATATCAAAAATTGCTATTCTCTTACTGTCTAAACTGTTTATCGTCCACGTTTCCCTTCAATACATGAATACATGGCTACACTCCAGAAAAATATCTTCAGAAATGATTTACTAACACTTAAATCTATATTCGATGTCAACAAAATTCTCTTCGTTAGAATGCTTTTCTTGCCATTGTCAGTCTACATTTTATTTTTCTGTCCAAACAGTAAAACCCTTCTACTACTTTAAGTGTCTCGTTTCCTATGCTAATTCTCTCAGTATCACCTGATTTAATTTGACTACATTCCATTATTCTTGTCTTTCTTTTGTTGATGCTAATGTTACATCCTTATTTCAAGACACACTCCGTTCAAATGCTCTTCCAAGTCTTTTGCTTTCGGTGATGGAATTACAATATCATCGGTAAACATAAAAGTTATTATTTCCCGTAAACTTCAAAAAAATTGTTGAAATGGCTCTGAGCATTGTGGGATTTAACATCTGAGGTCATCAGTCCCCTAGAACTTAGAACTACTTAAACCTAACTAACCTAAGGATATCACACACATCCATGCCCGAGACAGGACTCGAACCTGCGACCGTAGCGGTCACGCGGTTCCAGACTGTAGCGCCTAGAACCGCTCGGCCACTCCGGCCGGCGGTAAACTTTAGAGTTTTTATTTATTCACTCTGAACTTTAATTCCCACTCCACATTTCTCTTCGGTTCCCTTCACTGCTTCCTCGGTGTAGAGACTGAATAACATCAGGGAAAGGCTTCAACCCCATCTCACTTTTCAACCACTGCTTCCCTTTCACGCCCCTCGATTCTTGTAACATAGTACCTGTTAACTCACTCCGTCTTCAGGCCACGAGTGGCCTACCGGGACCATCCGACTGCCGTGTCATCCTAAGCTGAGGATGCAGATAGGAGGGGCGTGTGGTCAGCACACCGCTCTCCCGGTCGTAATGATGGTATTCTTGACCGAAGCCACAACTATTCGGTCGAGTAGCTCCTCAATTGGCATCACGAGGCTGAGTGCACCCAGAAAAATGGCAACTGCGCATGGCGGCCCGGAGGGTCACCCATCCAAGTGCCGACCACGCCCGACAGTGCTTACCTTCGGTGATCTCATGGGAACCGGTGTATCCACTGTGGCAAGGCCGTTGCCCTTTTCTAGTACCTGTACAAGTTGTAAATAGCCTTTCGCTCCATGTATTTTATTCCTCCCGCTACACATGGTGAAACCGACCTCCACATACACGGTTTAACAAGTATAAGTGCAGAAGTGCAGATATTTTTATATGTGGTACCTTGATATGTACATACATCATCGTGTTGGTAGTTTTTTCTCTGTGTGAAACAGTCTTACCACAAACATGTCACAAACTTTACGAGCTGATATTTTCTGCACGGCCGTGCCTAGGCCGTAAAGAAAACAATGCCTGGTAGTGCAGACAATCCGTTTTGCGCCCATGTGCCTAACTTTCAGTATCCGGCCTGCTGCCCAAAGGAAAGTGGACAGTAATGGCTTGCTTGTGCCACACGTACGTGGAGGTACTAACCAACCAGGTACTAACCAACCTAAAAACATACGACTTGTAACCACTATGGGTATTAGGCTGCAAGTGACGTAAATGCTGATGTAATGTTGAGGTTGGATTCCATTCGGAAGTTTGTGCAATACGACCACACAACAAGTATTGCAAATAAACGAAACTGCAGCACTAGTCGTATATCTGTAAATATGAAATCACTTTTTCTTACTGCAGACAGATTTGTCATACAGCGAGCATCTTGCACTGAAGATGATCAGTCTGTAATTGAAATCGATATGCAGTAATTAAGAAACGGTTTGAAGTTTATACGATCAATGGTGGAGTTACTCTTGTTTTCAATGATGTAATGTTGTTCAGTACACAGTCATGAGTCCCTAACAGAAGAATCTGCGCTTATACCCATTGCACTCTGTACCAAATTTCAGTTTAGGGATGTTTTCTGAGTAATTTGGTACAAGGACCACGTGGTTTCCAGTCGCTCATTACAAAATGATACTTAAATACTTAATGATACATATAAGTAAATACTTATATGTATTTATGATGTATTCAATTTGTTACCGCAGCTATCTTTATTTCTGTGAAAATATATTCACAACAGTGAAGGGGGTTGTAATAGGTCATCAACAGAACGTTTAACACGAACACATTAGTCCAACAGCCCTCAATCAGTGGCGAAATTATGAGGTTCTCTACCACTGTATTCAGAGAACTCACAAATAAGTTGGTTATCGGCCAGTCCTTGATCAATTAACCTGTCCATTCTCTGTGTATCACTGTTAACGTACGACTAGCGGTGCTAAGAAAAGAAACCCAAGACAGGAACGAGCAGTTTTCAGTGCAAGTTTGGGGGCGAAGATTGTCAGGGGCTCTTATTACTAGCCAATCAACAGATTGTAATGATACTTATTAAGTATATTTTTGTGCAAACGTACATTTTAACGTTGAAACTAACAAATTAAACATAGTGGTATTTGTTGCAGGAGTCTAGTGCGAATCGTTTACGAGGTATCGTATTTTGAAAAGTTTCCACAATGACACTTGTTTGTGCCATTCAAGGCATTGTTACGTTTGCTATTAGTGTGCTTGTGTGTTTCTTGAGTGCATTGCAGCTTGCTAGTCAGGTACTGAATAACAGCCCAAGCAGTAGGTCATGACTGAACGATGGAATTTACCAATGCAGAAAAGGCGGACATGCTCGTGGTGTATGGAGAGTATAGGAAGAATGCAGTCCGTTCTTGTACGGAGTATGCTACAAGATATTCCAATATACTCACCATCTCGCCAATTATTTATCAGTCTCTTCAACCAGTTACGTGAAAGTGGTACTCTAACACTAGACAACGTCCCAGAAGAAAACAGGTTACGACCGAACAGGAGAAATTAATGTTGTTGCTGCTGTTGCAGTTGTTCCCCTCGCTAGCACCCACACAATTGCACGAGGAAATGCCATGACTCAGGCAAGTGTCCCACGCATTCTCCATCGACATAGGTTGCATCCCTATCACATCTCTCTCCGTCAAGAGGTGCGTGGAAACGATTATGGGAAACATGTTAACTTCTGTATGTGTGAATTACGACTGGGTACTACAGATGTGTCATGTATCTAGTTTAGTGATGAAGCCAAGTAAACCGCCGAAACATGCACTATTGATCCGTTGACAATCGTCGTTGTATAAGCGTGTCGATGGGATAGTGACTCATCAGTACATAGGCCCGTTTCTCAGAAACAGAAAACTGAACGCGAACGAGGATCGCAGCCTCCTAACAATCTTCCAAGAATGCTAGAAGACGTTTTTCTGTAGACTAGAAGGAACATGTTGGCTGTGCAGACCGTAGTGAATGAAGTACTACAGCATGTCTTCACGAATTGTTTCCAAATCGTTGGATTGGACTCAGAGGAACTGTACCTTGTCCGACTTGTTTCCCGGATTTGACGCCTATAGATCTTCTTTTGTGAGGAAAGCTGAAAGGCCCTCTCTGTATTGACACACCACCTACATCCGATGACATCCAACGACGTATTACTGCAGCCTGCTCGGTCATTTCCGCCGAAGATCCAGCACGTGTGCAGCAGTCGTTCTGTACCAGACTGGAGGTGTGTACTGCCGCTGCCGGTGCTCATTTTGGATACAACCTGGGATGGTCAGTTGTCTCGTTACTGGTCAGAGTCCACACCACTAGCGCATGCATTTGTGTTGTTTTTTAGTGTGTGCTACCACAGGTATTGTACAAGTGTCGGTGTGAGTACTTCTCAAAATCTCGTAAGCGACTCGCACTAGAATGCTGCAACCAACACCACTGACATTCTAATTTACCTAATTTTTAGTTCGTTGATGTCAATAGACATTGATGCATGTAAGCAGTTTATGTTTGCTCATAAAAAATATTTTCCAAGTGTTATTACAATCTGTTAATTGGCTAACAATACGAGTTCCTGACTACCATCCATTTTACGAAAACCACACTTCAACACACTTTCCATTTCCCCATTTCCGCAATATTTGCGGTGCAAGGTGGCGAAACGAAGCTACTCTTCAAGTATCCGTGTTAGACCACACTTCCCTTATAATGAAAAGCTCTAAAAAATCTTCGAAATTTTGATGGTGTTCAGTTTCAGCATGCGTAGCTACCTGCTGTAGGGAGACGGCTGCACGTAAAGCTTAATACTACATGTGATGTGTGAGAATTCCTAAGGGACCAAACTGCTGAGGTCATCGGTCCCTAGACTTACACACTACTTAAACTAACTTATGCTAAGAACAACACACGCACCACTCGAACCTCTGGCGTGAGAAGCCACACAATCCCTGACATGTCGCCTCAAACGGCGCGGCCCTTCTGCAAGGCTACTACATGTGAGAGCAAGTAATGTGCATGTTTATCCAGTTTCTTATTCAAGTTTACAAGAACCATTATGAAACAACCTAAGTAATTATGATATGCTATTCAAGCTTTTATACCGTCTTCACCCATAATATTCCACTTTATTGGTCCTCGGAGAAAGCCTTGTAGCATTTCTGTAATCTTTATTACCTCATCCATTGAGAAGGTCATTGCACTACGTAGCTTTCATAACAGTTCCTGAGACAATGGCACAGGCATTTGAGGTACGCAGGAGTTCTCAGGAGCGTGAAAATTGCAGACGCTTGGATGCACCCAGAATGTAAATGAGAGAAACTGTGGCTGTTTCACTGGGTACGAATGGAAATACATACTGGGTTACAATCAGGGACAACAGACTGACGCTGGTTAAGGGCCGAATCGACTTCACACTTCCATTCAGGATGAACTCTAGAAAATAATTCGGATGATTATTACACGAAGGTTGGAAATTTAATTGTGGAAACTATTTGTTTAGAACTTATAGAAAATAGATACATGTTTCAAACTTTTAGTGTCCTTCAAAGTAGTCGGGATCAGTGCGAATAATACGTTGTCAGCGATATGGAGGTCGTAGTATACGCTTCGCAGCGCCAAGTGAGTTGATACTTCGAGTGGAGCGGTCTAATGTCACACGAATCTCTGTAAGATTTCTGAAGCGAATGCCGTTAAATGCTTCCTACAGTTTAGAAATCAAGTTAAAGTCACAAGAGCACAATTCCGGAGAATGTTGTGGGTAGTGCAGCACTTCCTAGTTCCATCGATAGAAAACATCAGCAACAGAATGCGCCATTCCGCCCGAACTCTGTTATGCAAAATTATGTGCGGGCGCTGTAGATAGTGTCGCCGCTTCTTTCTCTAAGGCAGTCGCAGGCTGTGTTCCTAAATTTTAATACACGCATTTGAAAGTGCACTATACACTGCAATATGAAAAAGTAAGTTTTGACTAAAATTCCAGGACCTCTTCGACCACTAACAGAGTGGAGTGAATAATGCTTTATCATTAAAGAGTCAGTTCACCTACCAAGATAGCCGAGAGCCCTAATGCGCTGCTGCCTGAACTCGGGTATGTGCGCCAGCCCCAGATCGAATCCGCTGGGCGGATTAACGGCGATGGCGCGTATGCCGGCCAGCCTGCATGTGTTTTTAGGCGGTTTCCCACATCCCACTAGGTGAATACCAGGCTGGTCCTCACGTTCCGCCCCAGTTACACGACTCACAGGCATTTGAAGACATTCGCAGTATTCCATGGCTACACTAGACGCATGCTACTAAGGTACACTACTTACGTGTTGGGAGGTTCGGGGTGGCGGCAGAAAGAGCATCTGGCCACCCTCTGCAACTAACACTGCCAAATCCGTAACAACACGGCCGATATCGTGTTGGAGCGGGACAAAGGCCCACAGAAAGAAAGAAAGGAATTAAAGAGCCAGTATCCAAAAGATAATAATTTTATTCGTTAGCTTCGTTTCAAAGTTTCAAATTACATTCTCCCACCCCCACTAGCGCGCTTATGTAAATTACCATAGCAAGAGTGCTCACGGAGTCTGAGAAACTGTAATTATGCAAGGCAGTGTGCTGCCCGGATAAATCTCTTAATGCGACACCTCGGTCAAAAATGCATGATACGCACACTGCTAAACCGTAAGACCGAATGAGTCCGGGCACACCGATTTAGGTTTCCCGTTGTTTCCACAGTTAAGGCAAATGTTCAGATGGTTCCTCTGAAAGGACACGGCTGTTTTCGTTCCCCATCCATCCCCAATAGGAGCTTGTACTTCGACTTCCTTAAAACTATAAAAACAGCTACAGTCAACCAAGTGAAGGAAATCATTCATCAACAGTGTGAGAAGTATTCAGTTACTATCTGGATGCTATCAACGCAGCAGCAGGGAGTAGATTTGAAACCTATATACCATCAAGTCGGTATACTGAAATGTAAAGTACGTCATTCAGATATCAAAAGCAAAATACACTGACAGAAAACAACAATCGCAACATGAAAACCAATTTAAATAGAGTAATGATATTAGCAGAATACATTTGTGTTGGTAACTTATGTAGGTGATTTACTTTGCAAGATCACAGGTCAATGCAAGGGCAAGATTAGTCATGCAAATGCGAAATGTAGGCACATTAACAGCCGGTGTAGCCGCCAGAATGTTGAATGCAAGGACGACGCACAAATTTGCCATTAGTGTGCATGAGATAACTAGGAGAGTGCTCCTGCTGTCATACGAAGTCGCACCCCAGACCATGGCTCCAGGTGAACGTCCAGTGTGCCTAGCACGCTGACAAGTTAGTTGGGGGCTGTCAGTTGTCCTCTTTATAACCAAGACAAGGCCTTCACTGGACGGAGGAACAACCAGCTTTCATCAGAAAAGACAACAGACCTCCGCTCTGCCCTCGATTTAGCTCTCGCTTGACACCACTGAAATCACAAATACCGATTTTGAGTCCGGTCGAATGTACGCTTACGGGCGTCTGGTTCCGGCTGTCTTTTAAGTAACAGATTTGTAACGTCGTGTCACTGTGGTGCCACTGCTTCTCAAATATCGGCTGCAGTTGCTGTATGGTGCGCCAGAGCCATAAGCTGAACACGATGGTCTTCCCTCTCGGCAGTACCACGTGGCCGTCGGGATCCGTGTCTTCTTGCGACCGTACGTTCTCGTGACCACCGCTGCCAGCAGTCATATACAGTATATAGGAACAGATCTCAAAGCGAAAGTCTTATGTACGTCAAATCCTGCTGAAGAAAAAGAGGCTGAATTCATGTTCATTGAAATAAATATACAAAGTCGGAAATTCTTGACTGGCGTCGTGTACAAGCCGCCAAAAATAAGCTCAATGAGTTCCTTCCAGTCGGAATCACATTCACTTCAGTGTCAATACGAACATGTCATCGTAATGGGTGACTTGAACATAGACCTGCTAAGAGACACTCCCTCTGCAATAAACCTAAGAAGACTGTTTAGTTGCAATAGCATGAACATTCTTCCATTACAACCTACACACCATACGGCGCACAGTCATACTCTTATAGACGTAATCGCAACGAAACAGACTGACAAAGTAAGAGATGTTGGTCAAACATCGGCCCCTGGCCTCTCAGCACATGATGTAATATTCCTGGCCTACTCTGTGCAGCCCCCAAGGATCAAATCGCGTTACATGAAACGTATTGACCTTGACGCTCTAACAGCCGATTGCTCAGAAATCTCATGGCATCAAATAATCAGAAAACCCACAATCGACGGCAAAATTAATGAACTTGGTGATAAACTCACTGCCCTCTATGACAAACATGCACCTGTGCGCACAATCCGTGTAAGAAAATCTCCTGCTCCATGGCTGACAGCTGAATTACGTCAAATGATGACTAATAGGGATGCTGCCCACAGGCGTTTCAAGGCAGATCCGAAACCCGAGCGTTTCGAAGAATATAGAAAGCTACGGAACAGAGTGAAACAATGCATTCGCAATGCTAAAATCAGGCACGCACGCTCCCTTGTATGCAGCGATCTGACGCCCACGACTTTATGGAAGAATCTCCGTAGCTTGGGGGTCGGAAAGGCAAAATCGGAAACCACTTTTCATGTGTCAGCTAACGAATTAAATGAATTCTTCTCTGCACCTCTGAATACCAGCACAGCTGATAATTACCGTCCACAAGAATCCCTAAACAGGATAACTAACAACGATACCTTCCATCTAAAACATGTAACAACAAATACGGCAAGAAAAGCAATAATGAGAATCTCTTCTGATGCAATAGGCAACGACAGTATCGGTATAACCATGATTAAGAATGTTGCCGATATCTTAGTGCCTGTCTTAACTGACATATTTAATTTTTCCCTCGTGAACGGAATATATCCCACTGCATGGAAAAGAAGCCTAATTCGACCCATCCCTAAGATCGAAAACCCGCAACTGCCTAGTGATTACCGACCAATTAGCATACTGCCTGCTGTTTCCAAAGCACTTGAATATATTGTTCATGACCAAATCACTGAACACTTGCATGAATTCAGCCTATATGACAAATTTCAATCCGGTTTCCGTAAACATCACAGCACAAACACTGCTCTAATTAAAGTAACTGATGACCTGAAATATGCCATCGACAATCGAAAGGCAACAATATTGACGCTACTGGATTTCAGCAAAGCTTTTGACACTGTTAACTTTGACATAATGCTCAGAAAAATGCAACAGCTTAATTTCTCTGAAAGTGCAATGAGATGGTTTGAAAGCTACTTAAAAGACAGACAGCAATGTGTTGTCTGCGTAAATGAAAAATCTTCCTGGAAACATGTTTCCTCGGGAGTGCCACAAGGATCAGTCTTAGGACCACTTTTGTTTTCTTTATATGTCAACGATATTTCATCGGTTCTGTCCTCCTGTAAATATCATTTCTATGCCGACGACCTCCAGCTCTACCTAAGCGTCAGACCTGAAGATGTAAACACTGCAATCGCTCAGATGAATGATGATCTGTCTTCAGTAGTGACATGGGCGAAAAACCTGGGGCTTAAACTAAATGCAAAAAAGACGCAAGTAATCTTAATAGCCCATCAGAAATTAATAAGTTCAGATTTCCGCGAACGGCTACCTCCTATTCTGCTCGACGGTACTCCAATACCATATCAGAAAACAGTGAAGAACTTGGGTGTAACTTTGGATGAGCATCTCAACTGGGCGGAGAATACAGTCGCAGTGTGCCGAAAGACGTCTGCTTGTCTCTATGCTCTCAAAAAGTTTCGGAACATATTTCCACAGGACTTGAAACGCCAGCTCGTGCAAGCACTCGTTCTACCGAACCTCCACTATTGTGATGTGATTCAACAAGGCATGAGCAGTGAAAACAAAAGACGGCTAGAGCTAACCATGAATGCCTGTGTGCGTTACACCTGCAACATTCGCCGATACGATCATGTTAGTGCTTCATACTCCCAGCTAGGGTGGCTGCGGCCGGACAAATTGCGCGACTACCACACTCTATGTCTACTCCACCGACTCCTCGAGGCGCAAACACCCCAGTACCTTGCTTCAGAGATTAAAAACCTGTCATGTCATCATAATCGAAACACGAGGTCACTCTTATTTGGTATCCTAACTGTGCCCACTCACAAAACAAAAACTTTTGCAAACTCCTTCCCAGTTGCCGCTGTCCGCCTCTGGAACAAACTGCCCCTTACCTTGCGCAAAATTCAATCTCCTGCTGCTTTTAAGAAGAAGTTGAAGCATTTCCTACTATCATCCTTATAAAGTTCTCCACAAAATTAATGCACAAGGACAATCCCCTCATCTGTCAAATAGCAAAGCTAGCGTCTCCTATGATGCTCCTGAGATGCCTTCCTCTTCATCTATCTCTATTAGCCACGCAATATTCTTTTCCTTTATATTTCCTTAATTATGTTTCATCATGTCTCTCTATTCTTCTCCTCCCTTCACCATGAGTCTCCCTCATACTCCCTGCTGCCAGCACTCCTATCTCAAATCTGTCTGTTCAATAATGTCTAATTATAACAGTACTTGTGATCTAAGAATATAAACTCTATATGTATGTATTTTTCCAGGTGTACCTTTCAAATTGTTTATTTCACTTTTTGTACTAGATGTAGTTTAACATGCCTACTAAAACATATGAATGTAAAATAAGTAGAATGCCTGGTTAGATGTAAGAGAGGGCCTGATGGCCCTAATCTTGCCAGGTTAAATAAATCAATAAATAAAAAATAAATAAATAAAAATATACAGTGGCCATATTTCTGTCACGTCTTTTGAAATATCGCAGAAGGAACATCCAGCTTCTCGTAGCCCTATTACAGGATCTTGTTCAAACTCATTGAGGTGTGGATAATGGCGTCTTTCCCCGCCGTAAAAGCATTCTTGACTAACATCAACTCGCTACGTTCAGTCTCAATGGTAACTAGCGCTAACCACCATTCCACCGTGTATTTAAAGCAAACCGGATTTGCGTCCTCATAAGGGTCCCACTACGGCCACAAGCAACTGGCACGAAATTTGAATAGACATCATATTTCAGTGGTAGGAAAACGAATATCAAATTTGGTTTACGTCACTCAACTCCTTCTTAGTGTTGCGATTTTTTCCCATCAGTGTATGCAGGAACGAAATTGGGCGCATTCAAATGGTTCAAATGGCTCTGAGCACTATGGGACTTAACTTCTAAGGTCATCAGTCCCCTAGAACTTAGAACTACTTAAACCTAACTAACCTAAGAACATCACACACATCCATGCCCGAGGCAGGATTCGAACCTGCGACCGTAGCGGTCACGCGGTTCCAGACTGTAGCGCCTTTAGCCGCTTGGCCACCACGGCCGGCGAAATTGGGCGCATTAGCCTGAATTAAGTGTATAGATTTTCTTCTTTCAGAACGTGAGTGCAAAATGTTCATGCGTAGCGACTTATATTTTTTTATTACCACTAATGCTAAATATTTTCAGGATACCGTTATTGTTACAGATGATGACATCACAAGGAATCGAGCTAAAATCTGTTTCTGAAGAGCGTGTGCGGTAACGTCCCCTTGCCGAGATATCAGATGGGGGTAGTTTGCAGACACACAAGGGTGCCTGGCTGCGGCCACCCCAGACCGTGCGCTGGCCAACAGCAGGAAGGGACTTGTTGGGGCCAGCTTCTATTTTTTAAAAGTTGCAGCTCGCTATTGGAACCAGTTTATTTCAGCAAATTTAGCTGCTCGACTCTATGTTACGCTCTACACGCAGACCCTGCGACATGCAGCGAACAAACCTTTAGTCAGAATCGCACATCATACAGCAACTGAGACTTTGATGTCGCTGACCTTGGAATCGCCAGCAGCAGTGGAGAACACTACGTCAGCAGCAGCAGCGGCGACTTCAGCATCAATGCCAGCAACAGTGTGTAGACAGCCAACATGATTGCTATGTTCACACGCCGAACGTGTAAATATATGCACATTTGTAGATTTTCCGCCAGAGATAGAGACTGGCATGATTAATCATTGAGTCTACGTGGTTCAGATAATGTTATCGGGCCAAATAGTCTTACATCGGAACGTAGAAATATTACAGGAGATCAGATGGCATTTAAATTGGAAGCTATTTCAAATTCATCAGGAAATTTTGGAAAATTAAAATCTAATATGCTTGAAAATTAAAATGTAATACTGAATGCACAGAACTTAATGCTGTAATTGTAATATCTGTAGTTAATATTGATAATGAAGATGTAAAATCTAATATTAGAGAATTAAAATCAGATAGTGGGAACGTAAAGCTCAGACGGGGAAAGTAAAATCTGAAACCGATAGAATAATGTAGGGCGAATTGACAAATTAAAATATAGAAATTGGGAAGCTTTCATAACCAGTTGGCCATGTTAGCGGCTGAGTCGATACAGGTAGAGAAATATTAGAGGGAGAAAATCTATGAGGTACAGGATAAGGTGAATAATATTGTAAGGGGTTGTGAGTAAAAGCAAACTATGCTCGAAGAGGTAAGAACAAGGTAGTCAGCGGTTTATCGGAAAAAAATTCGAATGATAGGATGCAAAGAGCAAAAAGAATACAGAGACAGGAATCAGTGATGAAGCTGCGCATAACGAACAGCTAATTAAAGATTTGCTCGCTGAGTTAAATTCCTCAGCAGTTGGTCACGCCGCTACCATAGTTGGAATATCGTGGCTTGGGTTTTCAAGTGTGACGAGTTTCGCAAATGGCGGGAAATACCACATAGGTAATTATCTCACTGCTTGCAGGGATGGGTTTCTGCTAGACGTGTCAGAGATATTTCCTATGTAAGTTTTGGGGAGGGTCGAAGCAAACATGGCTTCAAAATGAATCTCTAAACGGTTTTTAAACGGACCAAAGTATAGAAACTGTGGCCTGAAACAACCAGGGAAACAATCACATAAATCGTCTGTTGGGTGTGTGGATTGAGACTATAATGCTCAAAAGGCAAGTGCCAGATTATTTACAATGGGATCTTGTACATTGTCCAACAGACCTGATGAACAATTATTTTACATTTTACAGAGAAACTGGAGCAGGTGCTAGGAAATAAGGTACAGAAATTTCGTAACGGCAAGGGACTGTAAACTGAAATGCGCACTGAAATGATAACTAAAATCTGAAGAACAACAATAATTTTCATTGGAATCGTAGTAATAATAGTTTCTAACTTGGTAGTAACGGTTATCAGCGTAGGGAATACGATGAAAATCGAGGGACCAGCGATTCACGGACCGCAAAATCAAAATTGGACTTCCGAAAACTAAGGTGCACCACATCTCAAGTGATAGAAGAATGAAACTGAGATAAAATGGAAGCAGAGAATGTAATAACCAGTATATGAACAAGCAGGTGGTGTAGAAGGCACAAGCATTGGAAATGACCATGAATTCTGGATCAGATGGCGCAACAGGAAAGAAAACGCTATGAAAATAAAGAAAGGTAATCTTAATTTAGATATTGAGGGTATGGGGTTAAATATTCGTGCAAAGAACTTCCAACTTATGGATTTATCGCTTCTGGTGAGTTCCTCAATGTGAAATTGATTGTAATTGGAACTTGGCATCTTCTGTTGTTAAATACAAGAAAAAATACGGGGTAACATTCGACATACACGACAACTGAAATAAGGTTGTTTGCGCCACCGCAGAAGACAACACAGTGGAGAGTTTTCGTTGAGATTTTAATCACTTTTATCAATGCTATCCGCCAAAACACCTGCAGCAGCTTTGCTACCAGGAAGGAAATTTCATGCAATTATTTTTAATAAAACAATGGCATTCTTTAACTGTTAAATGCAACGCATGAAAAATGCAACTTCATTAACTCCAAAGATCGCGGCGATCTGTTGCATGGGTGACCCAGCAACGTGTGTGGCCAAATCACAGTGATCGGTTTCTGATCTCTGATCACGTGGAAATCCCTGGCAGTCCGATGGATCGAATGAGATTCGTTCGCGCAATCTGGCCGCCTGGCGGGTAAGCAGTGGTGTGCGGCAGTATATCTGCCACTCGTTTCTCTAGCTGTTGAAGGTAGTTGTGCACATTTGTTTCCTTTCACTATGCTCATTTTGAGTAACAGCTTTACGTTATAACTAATAGTTACTGAAGGACCATGAACTACTCTGAGAAGTTAAGTGGAGGTCAGAGTTCCCATTAATACTAAGAAGTAGTGCAAAGTAGATACTCTGTTTATGCAGTGATTAGATTTTTGAAGCTTGTGCTGTAGAACTTCATAGTAAGAGTCAAGATACACTGGACTCCAGCTGGTGATTTTGAGGTATTTATGACTCACTTCCACGTATTATTAAAGTCTTACCTTCTAAACAGAATGACGTACGGGTGCCATTATATTAAGTGGAAATTTTAATTTAAACGTTCAAGGCATATCTATTATACAGCTACACTCAAGCCCCTTGTCATTTCATATAACCAGACTCAGCCTCCTACAATTTATCACAAGAAGTATGGTAACCAGCAGAGCTGCTATCGGCAACATTTCTACAGACACACCGAGACTGCAATACAAATTCTGTAGTATAACTACTTGAAAAACTATGAGATCAATGAATAGATGCGAGCAAGACTTGCTCACTGAGGGTTCCGTACAAACGTAACTGTGTACATAGGCAGCCCATCCATTCCGGAAATCGAGGACCTCGATGATTTTTGCGTTTTATCGACACTGATACTGACAGTATGTCGGTCCCAGGACACCAAGGCTTTCCAGAATGTTTTAATTTCGCGTTCAAAGTCGGATAACAAATGACAAAACAAATATTTTTTCTGTTAACGTAATTACAAATTAAAACTTTTCTGATTTGTTTCCTTTAATGTACCGTTGAATCTTTCTTCTTGCCAACTTTTATGATTCTACGTCAGGGGGAAGCACCCATAAGATTTTAATGAGTGAGTCTGCGAGTATCAAAGTATGTGACATAAATGGCAGTATCTTCTGGCTGAAATGACTTAGAAGTTTAACTTTTTTTACTTCGTCAAGGATCCATGAACCTTAATATGTGACACAAATTTCAATTTGATACATTCATCCGTTCCTGAGAAAAAATAGGGCTTAACAGACGGACAGACAGACAGGTAAAAAAAGGAACAAAATTTCTTCGTGTGATGCAATTGTAAATTAACAATTTTCGGATCTATTTCCTTTGTTTGTAGTGTGAAATCTTGTTTCTTGACATATTTTATGATTATAGGTCAACGTGTAGTGGTCTGTAGGTTTTGTTGAGTGAGTTTGCGACTGTCAAAATATGTGGCATAATTGGCCTATCTTTTGACTGTATTGACTTATAACCATCAGATCGTCAAGGGAAAGTAGACCTTAATATGGGGACAAATTTGAACTTGATACGTCCATCTGATCCTAAGAAAAGTGGTTTTGAAAAGTCGGACAGACAGACAGATGGAAGGGGATCAAAGTGACGCTATAAGGCATTTGTTTTTACCGATTAAGGTACGGAACCATAAAAAAGAACTGCGAACTAATGAACAAAAAACGAATTGCATTAGCACACTGGAAAGATTCACAAACCTACTTGGCATCAGTGAAAAATGTAAGAAATTCTGTAAAAAAGATCTACAGTTCCCATGAAAAGCGTTTCAAAATATGTTTAAGAAATTACGATTCCTGTTTTTCAAAACTTTGTCAGAGGTTGTGGGCTGCATTAAATCGTCCGTCAAACTTCACCAGGAAGACAGTTTAGGAGGCAAGTGCCACCATTTTTGCTTACAGGACATTGCTTTTTGATATGCAGGAAAATGTGATGTTGTTAGCCTACACCTATCCAATTCGCCCACAAATTTTTCCTCTACTCTCATAGGTCACGTTTCTAAAGGATCCGAGATGTGCGCCTGGTTAATATAGATCCCAAGTTTTGTGGGATATTCACGCATTGCAAGAAAAAGTTCTGTTATTCCAACAACGAATTTCACTTCTCTATTGGCTGGCAGAGGCCGAAGCAATTACTACTGCTCTTGAAAAAATTCAAATACGGTTGAGGGGCCAAATGAGGACGTAGGTATGTGGAAAGAATTTAGTAAACTACCGATTTCACCTATCGTCATTAATAAAAGTATTCAGAGCTTATCTATTGAAAATACTAAACAAAATTTTGCGGTTACTGTGGTTAACAGATTATAGAAAGAAGCTGATGTGTTGGAGATTATACATGGCATTGTGTTCCAAATTACTTATCCATTAGCAGTCGATCGATTAAGTAGGCTAATTTCCGAGTGCTAGCAAGGTGATGGGTCGCTACATGAGCTCTGCACTGGGTATTCCAAATTCCAACTTACCGTTTGTTGTAGAGACAGATGATTCGAGTTCTGATGTTACCACTATATTGTTTCAGGAAAATGATGAAGTGCGGAGGCCTTTCACGTATGTTAAGAGCCTTGTCAGCTACCGATTATTCTGTTCATGAGCTGGAAGCTTCGGCCTAGAAACGTCTAAAGTTTTACCTGGTTCAAATGGCTCTGAGCACTATGGGACTTAACATCTGAGGTCATCAGTCCCCTAGAACTTAGAACTACTTAAACCTAACTAACCTAAGGACATCACACATATCCATGCCTGAGGCAGGATTCGAACCTGCGACCGTAGCGGTCGCGCGGTTCCAGACTGAAGCACCTAGAAACGTTCGGCCACAACGGCCGTCCTTTACCTGGAGCATAATAAATTTAGATTAAAAGCTGATAACAGACAATGAGTCGGTTGCCTATTAGGCCCAGTAAGACCAGAAGAATTGCGCAATTCAGGCTGTTTTTAGTTATTTTCATCGTCCATTGTGCGGGACATTAGAAAACCCAGGTGAAGATTAAATAACACCTGGCCTGAAAAACATGTATTTAGATATTAAAAAATTAGGTCACTGCGAAGAATGTAAGAACGCTAAGCCTAACACTAACACAAAAATGAGTTTTTTTCAGTCCACTGGCGAACATATCTATTAATAATCTTTTACTGATTATTTAGGACTCCCCTCTTCCATACCAAAATTGATAAAAACTTCATTTTAGTGGGGGTTGCCGCGGTTTTGAGGTTTGTGAGGTTGGTGCCTGGTTAAGAAATGACGATAGTTGCTAGCATTCAACGGTTAACTGTTATATTTGCCAGTCTAGACTCTCCTAAGACCATCGTATGCGACGAGCCCCTTCAGTGAAGTGAGGGTTTTTTATTTTAATTTCCAGGGCCAAATTAAAGGGACACAGGGGACCAAGGGGAAAATATTGCCTCGATTATTCGTGCTGTCTAAAGCTATTAAGTGTTTGTCCCGAGTCAGACTGCTCTTGCTGCAAAACCTGAAAAGGCATAAGAAAAGCAGCTTACTTTTGAGTCAGCTGAAATCAGGTTCTGACACCACGTGAATTAAAAAAAAAGTTTTAATAATGGAATTTCTCATTTCGACTACCACGTATTACTCTCTGCTGTCTTTTGCGAAACTTATTAACAGAAATTTGAAATTTATCTAAACAATTTACTACTCTTATTCGCAGAAACGTTGGGATGGTTCCGTGAACTGGCGTAGTCTTGCCTTTAATACAGCCTGCCATTAGGCACGTAAGTTAACGCTTGCCAATAGCATTCTCCCTTAATATGCTTTTGAGTAATTTGTGATCAGTGAATGATTTGAAAGTATTGATCCTGAAGAAATCAGGGCCGAGTGGGAGGCGGTGAAAAAATAACATCTTTCTTGTACATTGGAGGGAGGCTCGTAGGTACAGTCTAGGGAGACGAGCCCCTTCAGTGAAGTGAGGGTTTTTTATTTTAATTTCCAGGGCCAAATTAAAGGGACACAGGGGACCAAGGGGAAAATATTGCCTCGATTATTCGTGCTGTCTAAAGCTATTAAGTGTTTGTCCCGAGTCAGACTGCTCTTGCTGCAAAACCTGAAAAGGCATAAGAAAAGCAGCTTACTTTTGAGTCAGCTGAAATCAGGTTCTGACGAAGCGCAAGCTGTTTGTTTTATGAATTAAAGAAATTCAGCTGCCCACGGATGTTTCCCATGTAAGGGGGGAGAGTGATACATCTTGTGTCGATATACTGTAAGCTAGCGCTAACACCTTGACCTGGGGTGCCTGAAGTTTCTTCAGCACGTCGCGAGAGGGAGCGAGTTCCCACGCACCGGTTTTAAGGTGACACACAAGCGCTGAGTGAGAAACAGGCTTTGGAAGTACACTGGATGCGGAATCTCCTGATAGCGGAAAGTACACACAGTGACAGTTGCCAACTAGAAAGGCGGCAGCTTTTTCAGTCTGGAGCTGGCTATGCGACTAGTAGCCACATATAACTTCTTAGATTCTTTCGAGGAGTTTACACTGCTGGTCTGGAACAGTTACACGCGTTACATCCAGTTTCTGATCTTGCGTGAAAGTAAGTCACCTAGGTCTACCTAATGTTAGGTCGTTGCGACAGTCATCATCCTCATGTAACCGAAGTTAATGGTGAGCTTGCTTCTGCTGAATTACATTTTGACTGAGTTTAATAGCACCAAAGTGAGAGAACTGGCATGGGTAAATCTTGATCACGCTCGTGCGAAATTGGCTACCTCTTCGTTTACGCGTCGACAAGAATTATTTTTGTGTTTATTGTTTTTAATCAGGTGCCACTTGTCATGGTACAAAATGTAAAATTTATGTGCACCTTTAATTTAACAGTACAAAGAGGAAAATGACGATTATGTGCTGCTGCGATTAAATTTAGTCTGTAAATATCGCACGCCTGTGTGGGATTATGTCGCAAACTTCACTTTGTTTTGAACTGGTGGAGCTGGTCGAAGTTTTTTTATTATGATGTCTTTTGAGGGTAAAGGTTGTCACACTGGTAGATTTTATTTAACAAAACCGGTTACGAGTGAGCTCCTCAGGTGTGGTTCCCTATATATTAGTTTGTACTCGGTTTAAATATGTGGCACTGGGCCATAGGGCAGTGTAGTCAGCCAAATTACTGGAAAACTGATGTGATACGCAGTCGTTTTAAGATGATGTAGAATGTGTGGTAATGTCGTTTCTTTTCTTTTTTCGAGCGCTAAAACGTAATTGTTCATTATACCTGTCTAAATCTTGTGGTAAGGTCTGTTGAGAACTGCGCGAATGTAAACAATTCTCGCACTAGCTTCTGAAAGAAGTTTCCCAGACTGTCTTTAACTTTGTTCGTCGGCTTTTGACCTGCTGATTTGGTACTGTAATTAAGTTGTAGACTATAATGTAATTCTTAGCATTGGAGCTTTGTCGACTGCTAGCTTTGAATTAATTGGACACTGAGGCACAGAGATCCTTTTAAAGAAAAGTACTTTGATGTTTAAAGTGTCTGCTTCACTTGTTAGTGAAACTGCCTGTGACTAGGATGCTTGGGGAATGGTAGGGCTAGGCTGTCAAATAACAGAATTTGTACGGTAAAAGATTTCTTAAAATAAACTAGCACTGTGCTCATTAAGTATGAAGAAATAAATGATTGCCCAAAAGTTTACAGTGTGATTATAAATACCAGCAGCTGTCCAAGTAGCTTCGTTTTACAATCAACCGAATCTGGGCAGAATTCAAACCCGTAATCAGTTCACAGCAATGGACGCGCCGTTGTACAGAACACTGACGAAACAGCACAGTCAGCAGTACTTCTAAAATATGTAAATTTAACAAACGCATAGTGACAGGTTCAAAAAGCGGGTGGCTCTTCAAAATTTCACAGTAATACACATTTCGTTCTCCGTGCCCAAAAATATTTTAAAAATAACCTTTCACAATACTAATAAATAATTTAATCCCGACAAAAAAGAATTACTTAAAACAATAGTTCTTGTCTCTAATGCCAATAGCTACTATCTCTTGAATAATAAACCAAAAACCAGGTACAAGCATTATACGACAAAGCTGAAACTTGCAAGAAAATCTGCTGATAACGGAGGACTAATCGAATAGAATTAAGTAAGAGTTACAGCATTAACTAGACTAGTTTCAATATTCACATAATAAAAATCTTCAAACTAGATGCATTCACCGATCAAAGTTCACATCGCTAACCACTCAGATCTATTCTCTGCGTAGATGTTGGGGCTCAGACAAATAAATGCACAATTTACGATAACAAGAACAAATTAACGAGAGGAAGGAGTTTAACACCACACAATAAATAATCAACTCTTTCCAAGTTTGCCGACGCTTGTATCAAACACCAAGTAAGAAACCAACTGATGACTAACAGGGAGTGAAGTTCTGGCAAACAGCACTAACGGAGAGTGGACTGTACATCAAAGTCGGGTCTACTGAAGAACGGGATACAAACCGTCGGCTTTGACGAATGACGTCAGAATTTGCCAGAGATCATTTATTACACAGATGTAACAGCTGAGAGGAGTGTTCAGAAACAATACAGGAGAGAAAAAATATGAAGGCGAATAATATTTCGACCTTAATGTTAAGGATATCACTTGTTTATGTCCTAGTCCTTCTGTGGAAAATAAAGGGCAAAAAAAGAGATAAAAGTAGCGGTAGCACAGAATACCTCACGTCACTTATATATGAGCTGTACCTCGAACTTCAGTCGAGATGTATAGGTTAAATGCAGTACGGGATACAGATTTCACGTACGTCGATTTCTTCTTTTTCGTTAGCATTAATATCCTGTTTTCAGTTGAACTATATAGGTCAATGTGTTATTTTTTTCGCCTCCGCTACTACTAATAGTCTGTTCTTACGTAGATAGTATATACATATATATATACTGCTAACGAAAACGAGGAAATCGACATAGTACGTTTCATTGTCCCTAACTTGAACTACGCGAAGGCGCAAGAAGAAGACACCCACAAAATTGGCATCTCGTACTTTCAGTATTGGATATAATGTTTTTGCCTTGGTGCTAATAGTATCGACTCAAAGTTATAGTCGTGCTAGCGACGACAAGGAAACCAACAGCACTGAAATTCGTATCCCATTGTTCAGTTGAGCTACATAGGTCAACTGAAGAATAGAAAAATAGTACTAGCGAGTGGGAAATAACGACATTTATAGCATGTGTATTCAATTATGGCGCTTATCCGCAGCAGACAACCGATTTATTATCTATGGCTGGAAAGTAAAGATGTTAATACCTATGAGCAACCTATGACATCATTGGTCAAAGAAGTTGGCACCGTGGCACAACTACACACCAACAGGAAACGCTCTGAAATGTGATCACCATGTTCAGTTCTTTATGGTTGAACAGGGGCTCTTCTAAGTGGTAACTGGTACACCACTCTTCCTTGGTCATGCCCCACGACCCGACAGTTCCTTCGCCCGATGTACAGCCGTCCACTTCGCATCCTGTCAGCGTGCTCAGATATGCAACGCGCCGGCGTCAGGCACTCGGCCACGCATTGCTATAGAGGTGCCCACTCAGCCTGTCCACTTGGAACGGACTCCATGCCGCTGTTGCCAGCTGGAACCTTCCTTCTTGACTACGAGACAGAGAGTCCTCTCTCGGAGCGCCGTAGGCCTGGCAAAGGCTCGGAAGTGTTCGCGCACACACTCTCGGGGGCCATACATGAAGCTGTTACTGGGCAACAGCCAAAGAGCATATTACGCAGAATAATGATATGAGCCCGCATGGCTCAGTTGGTGATTTTAAAACACTAAGTAATTATATGACGAGTGTTTAATAATCCAGTGTGCTCAGGTCATCAGCTTGTGCCTTATGTAAAGTTGAAATATTTCATGGAAGAAAGGCTCCTAGGACAAAAGGGTTATTCAAGATACGGCAGTTAAAATACCTACTTTTAATATACTTGAATCACGAAAAGGTTAGAATAAACAAGTACCGGGTGATCAAAAAGTCAGTATAAATTTGAAAACTGAATAAATCACGGAATAATGTACATAGAGAGATACAAATTGACACACATGCTTGCAATGTCATGCGGTTTTATTAGAACCAAAAAAAAAGAAACGTTCAAAAACTGTGCTACAGATGGCGCTTAATCTGATCAGAATAGCAATAATTAGCATAACAACGTAAGACAAAGCGAAGATGATGTTCCTTACAGTAAATGCTCAATATGTCCACCAACATTCCTCAACAATAGCTGTAGTCGAGGAATAATGTTGTGAACAGCACTGTAAAGCATGTCCGGAGTTATGGTGAGGCATTGGCGTCGGATGTTGTCTTTCGGCATCCCTAGAGATGTCGGTCGATCACGATACACTTGCGACTTCAGGTAACCCCAAAGCCAATAATCGCACGGGCTGAGGTCTTGGGACCTGGGAGGCCAAGCATGACGAAAGTGGCAGTTGAGCACACGATCATCACCAAACGACGCGCGCAAGAGATCTTTCACGCGTCTAGCAATACTTTGTTTTTGTTTTTGTTTGGTTCTAATAAAACCCCATGTCAATCCAAGGATGTGCGTCAATTTTTACCTCTCTATCTACATTATTCCGTGGGTTATTACGATTTCAAATAAATACTGACTTTTTGAACACGCGGTATATTCCAATAGGATGTGTGTACTATTAAGTAAATCTTTTCATAACAGTAGATATTTTAACCTATGTTTTGAATATGAAAAATTATATAACTTCCTTCCACGCTGTGCGGCTCGTTAGTGGAGACAGGAGTGAGGAACAGATGCTGTTCATCAATAGAGAATTCAAATATTAATTTATTCTACATTTAATCTGATAGGTATGCTGTTGGGCCTTGGAACTTTGTTCAGTTTTAGCGATTTCAGCTGTTTCTAGACACCACTGACACTAATACTTATTTCATTTATCTTTTCAGTGGTGCGTGTTGCTACAATTGCAGCATCAGTTGCTAACAGCAGCTCTGAATGTTGAAACATGTACAGATATTACAGATCTTAAAATAGGGCAGTCTTCAATGCAACGACTATTCAGTGGATCAGAAGCCTTCGCCACTATGAAAGTCTGTAAACATCATTCAGTTGGCAAACACACGAAATGGGCTCATTGCATGAATGTTCAGACTTAAGTAGATCCTCCGCTGGAGCTCTGGAGAAGGTATGCCTGCATCTCGTTGGCAGTGGCGAAATCGTTCTTGGTAGCGCCCTCGTGCCGCGGTGGCGGCTGTAGGAAACGCCGCAGCGTAATTGGCGGAGCGCATTTGGAAGTGCGGCCGACAAGGCGATAACCCAAAAATAGCATTCATAATAAATATTTATGGGCCCTCTTCCCATAAATCACTGTAAGTACGTTATAATGAGCAAATGTTTGTTTCACCAAATGTTGAGTTAACCCTCATAACACATTAAAACAGAACTAATATTTATCGCAATAACAACAACTATCATGGAACCTTCAGAAAGGTACAGAAACAAAACAACAGCAGGAAAATTGATAACAAAATACAACTATTCAAATAAAATACCACTGTTTTGTCCTGTGATCCATACATTGTGATAGTTTTTCTGGTATAGTTTATAGCTAGTGAGGAACCTTTTGTTTTTCTTCTTCCTCTTCTCCTTCCTTTTCTGCACGGATGTCTATTTTCTAAATAAAATCTGCTTACTAATGAGTATTTTGAAGCTTATTGTGTAACCATGAATTACTTTCATCATTCATGTACTTAAAAATATCCCGAAAATCCTTTGGGTTATTCCGGCTTCACTGGATTAAACGCCATTATTGATAGTGCCAGGTTTTTCAATACTCCGTTGCTGTATTTCTGTTTCCAAAGTCTCAGTGATGCATATGGACGTACGTATGTTAGTGAGTCTAGACTAAACAAGTGCCAGCCGTGGTGGCCGAGCGGTTCTAGGCGCTTCAGTCCGGGACCGCGTGACTGCTACGGTCGCAGGCTCGAATCCTGCTTCGGGCATGGATGTTTGTGATTTCCTTAGGTTAGTTAGGTTTAGGTAGCTCTAAGTTCTAGGGGACTGATGGCCTCAGATGTTAAGTCCCATAGTGCTCAGAGCCATTTAAACCATTTGAACTAAACAAGTGCCGATGCTCCAAGTAAGCTGACTTGCAAACAAGCACTCTTTACATTAAACTCAATGGGAAGTGCTGCGCACACACGCTTCAAGAAAATTCTGACTTCTACCACTGGAGTAATGAAGAATACTTCGGTAGAACATTCTCCATAAACCACTGATCAAGTTTAAGAAAATCTGGAAAAGGGCGTATAGTTATATGGACCCTTCTTCCCGAAAATGCCTGAATTATCAGTGTGAAAGAAATTGTGAAATTTTGTTTTACTGAGTGCGGGCTTGGCGGCTTACCACTCCAAGATCCTCGCATCGTTACCATTTCATGCATGTGAACACTGTGCACTGACCTGTTCTGAGGAAGTTTCTATGGCTTGGCCGACTTTAGTGTGACGATACTGATGCCTGGACACCAGCTCCATTCCAAATATTTCCACGTGACACACAAACACGGCCGCTTTCGATAAGTCTGCTTGGAACAGCACAATTTAAACCCCCCTGGACCAGTATATGGTGGTTCAACTGCTGGGCAGTAATGTGACGTCTAGTCTGTGCTGGTTAGCACGACACAGGTTGAAACCTGAAATTGATAGCAGTGAGATTTTTGCAGAAGATTTATGTATTTATCGAAAGGACGGGCAAGTAGGAAGTGGAGGTGTATTTGTCGCAGTACAAAAGAAAATCATATCCACCGAGATAGAAATCAGAGGTGTATGTGAGACTGTTTGGGCAAAATTCAGTATCAGGGGTGGAAATAAAATAGTTGGATCCTTCTATCACCCACAAGGTTCATTTCCTGATGTAGCCGAAAACTGCAGAGGAAACTTCAGTTCACTTGACGAAAGAATCACACTTCAGTTCACTTGTACGTAAGTTTCCAAATTATAATGTTATCGTCGATGGAGACTTTAAGTCATCCAACAATTAATTGAGAAAATTAGAGTATTTTTACTGGTGAGCGTCGTAAGACTTCTGGGAAGCATTACTAAATGCCTTCTCCTAAAACTACATAGTATAGATAATTAGGAACCCCACTCACGATGGAAATATATTGGATCTAATGGCAACAAACAGACCTGACCTCTTCGAATATGTCCACATCAAAAATGGTATCAATGACAATAACGCGGTTGTGTCAACAACGAATAGCAAAATACAAAGGATAATTAAAACAAACAGCGAGATATATATGTTCAGTAAACTAACTAAAAAATCAGTAGTGTCATATCTCAGTGAGGGACTTGAAACTTATTGCACAGGCCAGGAGCATGTAGAGGAACTATGGCTCAACTTTGAAAGAATAGTTGACCACGCACTGGATCGATGAATACCCAGTGGAGCAGTTCGTATTGGGACGGAATCTCAATGGTATACAGTTACTGTAAAGAAATTTTAAAGGAACAGAGATTACTGTGCAATAGGTGTAAAACAAAGCGTAGAGCTATAGATAGAGATGCTGAATGAAACGCGTTTGGCTCTCAAGGGGACAATAAGTGATCCCTTCAATGATTACCACAGAAAAATATTGTGAAATGATATTACACAAAACCTAAAAACAATTCTGGTGATGTGTAAAGACTGTTAATGGCATCAAACTTAGTGTCCACTCCCTAGCGAATAAGACAGGAACTGGAACTGACGATAGCAAAGCAAAAGCTCAAATGCTTAACAGAGTTTTCAAATGTTCCTTTACAAAGGAAAATCCAGGAGAATTGTCCCAATTTAATCTTCGCACCACTGAAAAGATAAATGAAATAAGTATTAGTGTCAGTGGTGTCTAGAAACAGCTGAAATCGCTAAAACTGAACAAAGTTCCAAGGCCCAACAGAATACCTATCAGATTCCATACTGAATTTGCGGCTGCGTTTGCCCCTCTTCTAATTATAATGTATCTCTCGAACTAAAAACCGTGCCCAGTTCTTTGCAAAAAGCACAGGTCACACCCGTCTATAAGAAGGGTAATAGAAGTGAGCCACAAAGCTACCGTCCAATATCCTTGACATCGATTTCTTGTAGAATCTTAGAATGTGTTCTGAGTTCAAACATAATGAGGTATCGTGAAAAAAAGTGACCTCATCAATGCCAACCAACTTGGATCCCGAAAAAATCGATCACACAAAACCTAACTCGAACTTTTCTCTCATGACATACTGAAAGCTCTGGATGAAGGCAGTCAGGCACAAACAGTATTTCTTGATTTCCGAAAAGCATTTGACTCACAAGGGAACCTCCCCATCGCACCCCCCTCAGATTTAGTTATAAGTTGGCACAGTGGATAGGCCTTGGAAAACTAAACACAGATCAATCGAGAAAACAGGAAGAAGTTGTGTGGGACTATGAAAAAAAGGAAAAATATACAAACTGAGTAGCCCATGCGCAAGACAGGCAACATCAAGGAGAGTGTGCGCCCAGGAGCGCCGTGGTCCCGTGGTTAGCGTGAGCAGCTGCGGACCGAGGGATCCTTGGTTCAAGTCTTCCCTTGAGTGAAAAGTTTATTTTCGCAAAGTTATGATCTGTCCGTTCGTTCATTGACGTCTCTGTTCACTGTAATAAGTTTAGTGTTTTGCGACCGCACCGCAAAACAGGGCGATTAGTAGGCGAAAGGACGTGCCTCTACAATGGGAACCGAAAACATTTGATAACAAGGTCATAGGTCAACCGATTCCTCCTCAGGAAAACACGTCTGATATATTCTATACGACACTGGTGACGGCATGTGCGTCACATGACAGGAATATGTTGTCGACACACCTAACTTGTACACTTGGCGAATGGGTAAAAAGATTCTTGTACCTTGCCCGATTTAGGTTTTCTTGTAGATATGATAATCACTCCCCAAAAAAGTGATGAAAACATAAGGGTTTGTCACATAAACTGCAACAAATGATTGCAACAGTTTCACAGTCGCACAGTTTTCCCTTTTAACGTTTTCAAATTTTTCTGTGTGTAGACCGTCAAATCCTGCATATGTCCAAGCAAATCTGAACATCTCCTGGAATTTTGTAGAGCGAAGTTGATTATGTGTGAGTGCCTGAACTTTGATAATTGGCTGAAAATAAAAAATTAAATTTTTCACTCGAGGGAAGATTCGAACCAAGGACCCCTCGTTCCGCAGCTGCTTCCTCTAACCACGGGCCCACGGCACTGCTGAGCTCATACCCTCCTTGATGTTGCATGTGTTGCGCATGGACTACTCAGTTTGTATATTTTGCTTACTTTTTCATACTTCCACGCAACTTCTTCCTGTTTTCTCGATTGATCTGTGTTCAGTTTTTGAAGGCCTATTCACTGTGCCAACTTATAACTAAATCTGAGGGGGGTGCGATGGGGAGGTTCCCTTGTCAGTACCCTACCTACGCTTATTGTCAGAAGTACGATCGTATAGTGTATCAAGTGAAATTTTTGACTGGATTGAGGACTTCTTGGTGTGGAGGACGCAACATATTACCTTGGATGGAGAGTCATCGTCATATGTAGAAGCAACCTTCAGGTGTGCCGCAGAGAAGTATGTTGGGACCCTTACTGTTCAATATTAACTACCTGGCAGCCAATATTAATAATAATCTCAGACTTTTTGCAGATGATACAGTTATCACTAATCAAATTCTACCTGAAAGAAACTGCATAAATATTCAGTCAGATCTCGATAAGATTTCAAAGTGGTGCAAAGATTGCAAGCTTGCTTTAAAGTTCAGAAATGTAAAACTTTGCGCTTCACAAAACGAAGAAAACGGTCTGACTATAACGTCAATGAGTCATTGTTGAAATCGGTCATCTCATAAAAATACCTGGATGTGGCACTTTGTAGGGATATGAAATGAAATGATCACATAGGCTCAGTTGTGGTTGAAACAGGTGGCAGAATTCGGCTTATTGATAGAATACTGGGGAAATACAATCAGTTTACAAAAGGGATTACTTGCAAATCAGAGGTTCTAGACTATTGCTCAAGTGTATGGGACATGTACCAAATAGGACTAACAGGAGATGTTGAACGAACACAGAAAATGGCAGCATGAATCGTCACAGGCTTGTTCGATGCTTGGGAGGGTGTCGCAGAGATTCTGAAGGAACTGAACTGGAAGACTCCTGAAGATAGACGTAAACTGTCCCGAGAAAGCCCATTAACCAAGTTTCAAGAACTTGATTTAAGTGATGATTCTAGGAATATACTATAATCCCCTACGTATCGCTCACATAAGGATTGTGAGGATAAGATTTGAATAATTACTGCCTGCTGAGAGGCATTGAAGCAATCAATCTTCCCGCGCTCCATTCGTGAGTAGAAGGGGAAGAAACACTAATAACTGGTACAGTGGGACTCTCTGTCATGCACCTTAGGGTGGTTTGCCTAGTATAGATGTAGATACTGCTGTCTCTGCCGTCACCGCGCCTCGAATCTCTGTCCACCGTCTGATCCTCCGGGCACTGGGCCAGCCCAAAGTTGTGCCGCCTTCTCGGGACGGTGACGCTGGGGATCCAGCCGTCCTCACCTCTGCCGCGGTGTCGACGGAGGGCCATTTCGCCCTGTACTACTGGGGGAATTAGCGGCCTGACGTCTTCACAACGGCAGCCGTGTTCGCCGGGCAGGCCATATGGTGGGCTGGACGGTAACGCAAGACTTCGAGACAGCAGCGTGGCAGAGCAGGCCCAGTGTTATCACCTACGAAGCAGGGCTGGAGGTCGGCGCAATGTGAGGCGCTGTGTCGGCGTATTTACTGTGCTCGCCATCAGTGCTGTCAACATCTTAAGATCTCATGATTGCGAACAACCTACACTAAAGAGATTCTTCTACACTGATGGAAAGAAAATCGTAACACTAAGAAGAACTTGTGAGACGTAAACGAAATTTGGTGTTTTTACATCTGAAAGACGATATCTATTGAAATTTCGCGCCAGTCGCGTGAGAGAGGCACTAGTAACACCACTATGAGGATCCAAATCACGCTGCAACGTTAGTGAGCATTAGATACCATTGACACTGGATGTGGTGACTTGATTTTAGAACAATGCCTTTAAGGCGACAAAGACGCCATTATCAACAACTGACTGAGTTTGAACGAGGTCGTGTAACAGGACTATAGAAGCTGCATGCTCCTTCTGAGATACTGCAGAAAGACTTGGCTCGAATGCAACCACTATACATGATTGATGGCAGCAGTGGTCGCCAGAACGTTCGGTCGGATGACGACCTAGCTCCGGAGGACCAAGCGGTGATACCGACAGGAAAGACCGTCGTGTTCGGCATATGGCTCTGTTGTATCGTACTGCATCTGCAGCAGAAATCTGAGCAGAAGTTGACAAAACAGTGATATAACGAACGGTTCCATGAAGGACAGTCAAGAATCAGGTCTTGAAGCGTGTATTCTACTGACACCAAACCACCGCATGTTACGACTTTACTAGTGTCAAGTGAGGGCTCATTCGAGGTCTGTTATATTTTATGACGAAAGCTGGTTCTGCCTCTGTGCCAGTGATGTACGTACGTTGATTAGAAGGATGCCAGTTGGGGGCCTGTAACTACCATTTCCGCATGCTGGACACACTAAACCTACTCCTGGAGTTGTGGTCTGTGGTGCGATTCGTATGACAACAGGAGCACTCTCATGGTTATCCCATACACCCTGACTGCAAATCTGTACGTCAGTCTGGTGATTGTACCTGTTGCGCTGCCATTCATTCCAACAGGGTAACGATCGCCCACACACCGCTGTTGCAGCCCAGTATGTTCTACAGTGTGTCAACAGATTGCCCTGGCCTGCTCCATCACCAGGGGAAGACTAATAGGCTGGACTAATAGGCTGAGAAAGGCCTGCAGACATGGAGGATACCATTTGGACTGCATCATGGCCAGACAGGGATTCCGAAATCAGCTGTTGGACTGTAAGGCGTATCGAGGAGCATTTACAGACTCCGATTACATTTTAGTAATGGCGAAGAATAGTCTTTAGTTAAAGAGAAACATCCAGCAGAAACAGTTCGCAAAGAAGTTTAATACTGAATTATTGAGGGATGATGAGATACGTTTGAACCTAAGGCGGTAGATACTGCGATAATGAATACTGCCGTAAGCCTTCAGACGAAGAGCAATGGGCAACACTCTGAAGAGCGATACTTCAACTGCCCGACGAAAGAAGAACATGAAAAAAAAATATTCGCTAAAAGATAGGAATATAGGAATGTAATTCACTTAGTATTGAAATAAATGGTAAATGGAGGGAAACTAAGGTGAAATGACTGCAGGAAAAATCTGAAGAAATAGAAAAAGAAATTGTCGCTAGAAGGACAGTTTCAGCAAATATGGTCAAAAAAATCTTTGGTGAATTTAATAATAAAGACGTTAAAATTAGGAGTACAAGAGGAATACCAATTTTAAACACAGAGGATCCAGCGAATTGGTGAAAGTAGTGTATTGAAGGCTTTTACGAGAGGGAGAAATCGTGTAAAAATGTGATAGAAGAATTATGAGTCAGTACAGATGACATAGATGATCAATTATTACAGTCCAAATTTAGCAGAGCTTTAGAAGACTTGCGATGAAATAAGGCGGATGGCATTGGCAGTATTCCTTCATAATTTCTGAAATCATTGGCGGGAGATGGCAATAAACGTATATTAAAACTGGTGTGTAGGATATATGAGTCTAAAAACATACCACAAGACTTTGGGAAAAATATCATCCATTCAATCCTGGTGATAATGATGGAGAGTAAATGCGAAGGCTGTCATACAAGCATCTTAACAGCCAGTGACTCAAAGTTGTTGACGAGAATAGTACATAAAATAAAGAAAAGTAAATTGAGAATCTCTTAGATGACTATCAATTTCGCCTTAGGAAGGGCAAAGGTACAAGAAAGAAGGTTCTGATGTTGCGCCTAATAACAGAAGAAAGACTTAAGAAAAATCAAGGCACGATTTATCCATCTACACAAAGCGTTCAACAATTTAAAACGGGACAGGACGTCCTAAGTTATCAGAAAAAGAGGTCTGAGATATAGGAGAGGAGGGGTAATACACAATGTGTCTAAGAACCAAGGAGGAAAAATAGGAACGGAAAACCAAGAACGAAGTGCTCGTATTAAAATGGTGCGAGACAAGGATACAGTTCAGTCTGCAAATTGAAGTAGCAATGAAGATAATAAAAGATGCGTTTAGGAGTGGGATAAGAGTTCATAATGAGCAAATATCGGCAGTAAGATTCACTGTTGATATTGCTATCCTCAGTGTCGGAGAGAACAAATAGTGCCCACTTAGAAGTGCAAACGACGGAACGATTTTCGAAAATTGAAGGAACTTCGGAGGTGCACGGGAAGTACACCGATGGATGTGTCACAGAAGAAAAGCAAGGGATTATGCCATCAAGATGAACAGAAAATTTTTGCCATACTAGATGCTATGTTACACTGTGTAGATTCAGAAACAGAAACAGTAGCGCAGGACCGCCGCAATTTCAATGCAAATCTGCGTACTGAAGTGGAAATGTGAAGAGCGAAGTTGAGGCGTTGATGAAGATGTTAGATAAAATAAGCAAAATCAGAAGCTGTTCGAAGAAAGTAGCTACAAAGGACAAATACTAGCTAATGCGTATAACATGAGAGAGGAAAATATTGAGAACTGGGCAGAAGTAACATGGATGTGGCATCAGGAAGATGTTAGTAATCATCACACATACAAACACACGAGTCAGTTGAGTAGAGGCATCAAGGAGAACATTGTAAATAGAGAGGATATAGGGATCCTGGAGATAACGTAATTTTCATATAAGTCCGACGGCCTTCACCCAAAAATTTGGATCAGCCAATTCGACCACATACTGCCATTGTCATGGTTCCGCACTCGAAGAATAAACTTTGTGCACGGACCTACATGGGGAGCCTGCAACTTCTATGAGACCAGTATATCTGTATGTCAGAATTATGATGACTTTTTGTGGGAGTACATAGAGCAACACTGGCTGCAAGTACAGCAGGAACGTGAAATAAGGGAACTACTCAAGCTGCCAAAGTATCTGAAATCCGAGCGCAACAGTTGAGTATAGTAATTTAAGTCTATAGTTATGAGAATTAACTTGTTGCATGATCTCCTTATGTCAACGACATGCTAAATGGAGTTTCCACGCATCATTGAATGAATACGTACGCCAGCTGCGAGGTCATATTGTGAACAGAAAAGTTGTTAGTAAAGATGACAAACATGGGGTCACTCTGTGCTGTGATACAAGACTGAGTGGAACTGCCAATCAAGAGGTCATTCTCTAAACATTTGCAGTTACAAGGAGTAGTATGTGTGATTAGTGCTCAGAAGTTTTACTTGGATGTAAGGTCATGTCGAGCTTGGTATATATCTTTTATTTGTCGAGATGGTTAATGCCACGATTCGCAGGAAAGTGCATATGTCTGAGATCAAGAGATACAGGGTTTGTTTGTGTATTTTGTTTGTGGTGTTCGCAGGGGATGCGACTGTCCATGATCGTGACGTTAAAACAATTTTACAGAAGATGAATACCACCCACAAATGCAATGATTTGGTGAAGAATACGGTAACTTAAAATACACTCCGTCTTCAGGCCACAAGTGACCCATCGGGACCATCCGACCGCCGTGTCATCCTCAGTTGAGGATGCGAATAGGAGGGGCGTGTGGTCAGCACACCGCTCTCCCGGTCGTTATGATGGTATTCTTGACCGAAGCCGCTACTATTCGGTCGAGTAGCTCCTCAATTGGCATCACGAGGCTGAGTGCACCCCGAAAAATGGCAACAGCGCATGGCGACCTGGATGGTCACCCATCCGAGTTCCGACCACGCCCGACAGTGCTTAACATCGGTGATCTCACGGGAACCGGTGTATCCACTGCGGCAAGTCCGTTGCCCGGTAACTTAAAAAGTAGAACTAAAATGAGGACACATATACAGGTACAGTCACTAAGATTTGTAAATATATGGCAACTGTAACGTCTACAATAATAAAGGTTTATGTTTTGTGATAACATAAAGCAAATGTTGTGCTAATTTGTTTTGTGTGTTGCAGAATAGTATTCAACGTTTTAGATTATGATAAACAGAGGAAAGTATCTGAGGGAGAGAAGACAACATCATGATAATTAGGGAGTACATCTGTGCATGGTATCATCACATTGGTTTGCTGTAGGGCAAAAAAACATCGTGTCTAAAGTACAAGCACAGTTATGTAGAGACGATTCCGTTTAGCTTCTATGCATACCTCAGACCTAAACTAACAGTTACATGTGATCTACACTAAATGCATGTTCAATAACTGCTGTTAACAACACTAATTTACCATCTGTTTCTCAGTGAACCCCATCGATAAATTTTATAATAGTTTAATTGATATACAGTAATATTTATATTTTTATATTTAAACGTGTTGATTGTTTGTTAAGAGGTCCAGGAGACCTTGTTTACATTTTCTATTTTAGAAAAATTGGAGCTCAGTCAAGTTATTCAACACTTCATGAACCTCGGCACTGCAGAGGTGATCGAACGTGCATCGACAGCTTGACTTATCAGGCAGGCTGTAAATCGACCTGAACCATTAACAACCCTGTGTCGAAGATCTGTGTAAGGAACTTTATATGAACATTGTACTGCCGACTAGGTCGTGCTAAACATATAAACATTAAATATCAGACAACAGACTTGAACTACTGCTTTGGCTATTCATTTAAATATTGAGTCTTGCTTTTCTGATTCATGCATATTATTTTTGTCAACAACATCATATTTCTTTATTGCTTGTGTGAGAGAAGGAATATTTTAATGGCACACACTACAACATCAAATAATTTATGAGTCAAGAACACTTTCATTGCTGCTTTCTAACTGAAGATTGGTCAAACATTTGGGCAGGGAACTCGTGAACTTCATTGTGAGAGACATTGTTTGTAGTGTGGAAAGGAACCAATTGTTGAAAGGATAGGCTATAGACATGAACTTCAAGCTGGTCATTTTATTAATTACAGTCAAGATGTAGCATTTGGTCAAGCTACTATCTTGGATTAGTGAATTATGTCGCACTTCCCCCCAGAAGACCTACAGGAACTACAAATACTAACACTTTCATTACGTGTTTGTCTCGCGTATCAATCCTTTCATAAAAACAACTTGTGATGAGCAGTGTGTAACCCAAAAACACTGAAGTGTACGTCGTTTTTGCTTTTGTTCTACATTTCATGGGCCATGACAAAGACTGACCGATAGGCCTGGCCAACATTTATTCAATAATTTTGATGCACACAGTCACTGGCGCTGCAGATTCGTTTGCATCTGTTGTTGGTGTTTGTAATTTGATAGTTACACAGTACTTCTGATGCACACCATCAGTGATGTCGCAGTTTGCAACTACCTTTGAATTTGTGATACTTATGATGAAGTCATCTTTTAATTGTGCCTCTTATTGTTCGATACTGTGTTGTCAATGCTGTAATTATGTCACTTATTCTGTAATACTGTTTGTGTTCCGATACTTATTCACCGATAGGGATAACTTTTTTGTACAGTAACACAAGTGTTTGCATATGAGAGTCTATCTACACTTTCAGTAGACATTTTTGCATGTACACATGTTGTCTGTAGTCCTGATTTTACAGTATCCCTTTGTAAATTTGCGATTATTTACTTATACATAATCACACCGTATACACAAGTGTAATACAATTTGTTTTTCTTGTTAATCGTGAAGATGTTTCTATAAATGTAATTCCTTCCGTCCAATGTGATATACTGCACATATGTTTCTGTGAACGTCACTCTTCTTGTTCAGTGTGATGTACTATGTATAATAGAGTCAATGATTTGATGCTGTAATATAATATGTGCCCATGGAGTAACTAATAGCAGATTGATCTGACTATATGTGGAACTTGCCAACACGCCATCTAGTGTGCGTGTGTGTGTGTGTGTGTGTGTGTGTGTGTGTGTGTGTGTGTCTAGCAACGCACTGCATTAATTCACGAGCCTTTGAAGAACGTACAGACTGTGTGTGTATTATTGTAATAGTTTGTTTTCTGTTTCTTATTATTTGTTTCCACCCTTGCACCAAGGTGAATTGATATGAGGTGGCTTATGCATAAGCGTGTATGTGTTTTCTATTACGTTGATACCAGCTTATCCCTTTTCATCCATGACGAGACACTCATCAGACGACGGGTATGTGAAAAAAAATAGTAACCATACCCCACTCAAAATATCCTTGGTGAATTTCTGCTACAGATGAATCTCATCAAACTTCATCAGCGTTCATTTTATTTGCAATGACGGGATGATGTTACGTGGCTGTTTAACCCAAACTGTCGTGCAACACGTTTCATAACGTTATATACACATCCCCTTGGTCTATGAAGTCAATCGATTACTGCTGCCTAAATAATCAGATAATATTCAGTACTACCCGTGACTGCTCAGATAATTTACTTTTCCTCTTCCCTTCCTTTTACTATGGTGGGTGGCCTGTTATTTTGTACAGTCTTGGAGAGTTTTTTCTAGCAAGCTCGCAACACTGGAGATTACTTAAACGTACTAGAGAGAAATAAATTTGTTCAGAGCTAGAGTGCAGATCGGTGAAGCAGAATTCATTTCGTTCCACCTCCATAAACTGGGAGACGCAGATGGCCAGCTGTCTGCCACAAAACAAATTGTCCGAGATGCTGGGAGGATTCATTTTAGAAAATGTAAAATGTAGATCAGGTGTAGCCTTCAGAGACAGTAGAGAGTGAGACCTATCATATATTCTGAGCAGCCGCACCACAGAGGAATGTTATTTTAAAGACCTTGGAACTGGTTTTCCGAATGGCTCATAATATTTATTTCTGTATAACACACGCTTTCCCATGTGTGTTTATATGCAAGCTCTTTGATTTGTCAGATGCAGAAACCTCTCATGGGGTGAGAGAGATTTTTTGCCTCCCTCAACATACCAATGCACAACTGGTTAATCGTAACAAAGTTCGCAGGAGTAGGAATTTGTTCAACTTGTTTACAAAGTTATTACTGGTCGGAACTTGCAAGTCCTGCTGCAGTTGGCCAGCGAGATTCCTACATTGGCACAACCAGACCAGTTTCAGGAGGTTAAGGTAGACAACAGTGGCTGCAGGGACATGGAAGAGGCCAGACATGGTGCCAGACGACCGATGATACGAGACTTCCTGTAGTAGAAAAGGATGTCTCCACTTTAGTATTGAGTACGCTTGTCCGTCCTCTTTTAGAATGCTGCTGCGCGGTGTGGGATCCTTAACAGGTAGGACTGACGGAGAACATCGAAAAAGTTCAAAGAAAGGCAGCACGTTTTGTATTATCGCGAAATATGGGAGAGAGTGTCACAGAAATGATACAGGATTAGGGCTGGAAATCATTAAAAGAAAGGCGTTTTCGTTGCGACGGAATCTTCTCACGAAATTCCAATCATCAACTTTCTCCTCCGAATGCGAAAATATTTTGTCCACACCGACCTACATAGGGCGGAACGATCACCACGATAAAATAAGGGAAATCAGAGCTCGTACGGAAAGATATAGGTGTTCATTCTTCCCGCGCGCTATACGAGATTGGAATAATAGAGAATTGTGAAGGTGGTTCGATGAACCTCTGCCAGGCACTTAAATGTAATCTGCAGAGTATCCATGTAGATGTAGATTTAGAGTACAGAGGGCAAGCTGCCAGCTGTTATTGCTGCCGTCCTCCACACTCACGCTATATAAGATTGTTCAGAATGAGCAAATAATGGCCGGCCGCTGTTGCCGAGTGGTTCTAGGCGCTTCAGTCTGGAACTGCCCTGCTGCTCCGGTCGCAGGTTGGAATCCTGTCTCGGGCATTTATGTGTGTGATGTCCTTAGGTTAGTTGGGTTAAGTAGTTCTGAGTCTAGGGAACTGATGACCTCAGATGTTAAGTCTCATAGTGCTTAGTCATTTGAACCATCTGAAGCAAGCAATGAAATCACGTAATTGATGGACATACGATGCTAGCAAACTTACTTGGGGGGGGGGGGGGGGGGCTAACTGCAAAGTTTTAACGTTCGCAGCCACATAGTTACTTCCCCCATACACTTTGGCGATTTTAATGGTGTTTATACTCATAAAAACTAAGACATCCGGGCTAACAGGGCTTGGTCGTTGTACAAAACTTTCTCCTGAGGTTTCTTCTCCAACTGCAGGAGACATCTTCAGAGGTACTGTGGCGAACTGCAACCAGAATTCGAGGGAGCGTCGTATATATGGGTAGTGTGGGAAGCACCAAAGTCCAGCACGTGACATTGGCTACAAGATTAGCTCTTGTATTGCCAACAGTCTCGACTGAAATTAATCGATCATCATCCTCAGGTTGTAATAGCATTGACATAGCGGTACCACTGGGCTGATCTTCTACTGTCAGTCTACAACGCCAGTTGTTCAAAGTGCTTCATAAACAAATTACTGACAGCTGGACTAAGAGGACTGCTCATAGCCACCCTGTCAGTCTATTCATAAAAACATTATTGTATTGAAAATAGGTCGCCGTGAGGCAGTGTCTGAATAACTTTACAATATCTGTTGGAAAAACATGCGCTATACATGAGGTAGATTCGTTCACTAGAATCGTGCTAAATAGCGACACACTATCAGAACTAACATGGATATTACTGTGGCCCACGTACATTTCTTTTAATTTGTCAATGGAATGATATGAATTTTTAATACCTCCTTTAGTTCCACCAATATGAGGTTGCACCAATGAAACAAGGTGTCTAGATAATTTATGAGTGGTAGACTCTTTAGCACTCACAATAGGGCTCAAAGGAATCTATGGTTTGTACACCTCGGGTAATCAATAGAGCCTCGACCGGCACGCATCCTTTTCGAATTCTTATTGTCAAAGGGGGGTGAAGACGGTTTCACCAATGTTAAAAATCTTCGTAGTCGGATTTTTCTGAAGTTTTTCATAAATGGTGGGATCAAAAATAAGGATGATGTTTTCGTCATCTTCCTCACTCCTCATCAGGACCATAGCATTACCACTGTCTGCAGTAACAACAACAATGTTTTTATCTGCACTGATATGCTTCAGCACCTTCCTTTGTGCTTGCGACAACTTACTGTGACGTGGCTTGCAAGTAAGTAAAATTCTAGCTCTGTTCATACTTTTTTTTCAGATTCTTCCTTTAAACCACTAACCATTGTTGCATTCATTGCCAGTATTAGCGATTTATTCTCATGATTAACTTTTTATTGTGCTCACCCACCTGTACCAAGATTTGATTTCCCAGTTATAATCATCTTTCCATTTATTAAATGTCCACTTACTTATGTCAGTGGTTATTTTATATGTTAATGCTTATGGTAATAACCCAAATTGTTGCAGTGAACACTTGCTTCTGTTGTAGATAGAAGACCCTTCTTTATTGTATCCCTGTGAGGTGTGCTTGATTCGACCAAACCTATTAGTTATCATTCAGTAAGACGTTTCTGTTGCGGGCCATTGGTACTTAATTTAAATTTGGATGATGTTAAGGAGAGCTTCCCACCTCTGTAGGTCTCCAAGGATCGGACTCGTAGCATCTCGAGGGTATGGTAAACAGTTCGAGTGCAATTGCATAAAATCTGTGTTTTTAGGGGAAATATCGGAGAATCTGTATATCAGTGATCTATTTATTGCATTCTTGTTGGTTCTAGGGTTTGTGGGAGAGTTTGTGTCAGTGGTGTCTACACCAGTAGGCTTCCATCGCATACCTCCTATAGAATGTGATGCTGTAAGTAGTGCCGTCGCTCTGTTTCCCCATTTTGTGCTCCAAATAGTTTTAAATATTTCAGCTGTGAAGTTACCAAGTGTGTTTCTCATAGAAAGTCATAGGTCGTGTTTTTTAATATCATTGTTGAAAGAGCACGTCTATGTATTCAGTTGTGCATGCCCTGCATATTATTCTGGTTTTCATTAAACTGATTTTGATTATTTGAACTTCTGCAACTACATGTATGCTACGCTATAAATTTGAATATGTACCAGGCTGAAAATTTGAATAATGGGCATATTTATGTCGTTGACTCTCTTGATAAATTCATAACTATTCTATATTGAAAATATAGCTTTTAGTTATCTGTCAACTAATATATTACGTACTTCTCTCATTAATGTATGGGCCTGGTTCTTAATTTAACTGGCAATGGACCTGAAAGGTATTTTATCTTGTGAAAGTGAGCAAACAAATTTCTGCAGTGAAAGTCACACAATTCTGTAGTGTGCTGCTCAGGGGTTATAGTCCTCTGATTGAGCAATATAGCTCAGCAATACAATGTAGTGGTTCCAGTAAGGTAATCGGGACAAAAGAAGCTTGAAACGCTGAAACTATAAGTGAAGCGTTTCGTTTGGTATAAGAATGTTAAATGATTAGTGCAGTACAGTAACTGATGTTACAGTATCTTCATGTGTCTAATTACAAGAACACCAACATAACTGGATCTCACTTTCTCCTCCTTCCCCTACCCCATCCCAATTTTACCACAATAACAGACTGCACTAACATTAAAGAGGAGAATATTTGTATCTTAGCACATTGTTACATTTAGATTAATCTAGTACCTTTTGTAGTCATATGTACGCAAAAATAAAAAAGACTGATGTTGTGCAAGACTCGCTCGGAACACATCGCGGTGTGTTAAAGTAGAAGAAAATGAATAATCTGACTGATATCAGTACCAAAAAAAATCTGTTTTGCCCCTGTCGAGAGAGAGAATTAACTATAACAGTACCTGGGCTCCAGCATACTATAACTACCCAACTTCCCATATTTCGTGTTCTGATGTGTATGGGGAACTTACACATATCAAATATGTAGGTAAATACTTCGAATGTCACTACATACCAATTTTGTAATGGCTGCAACTATCTCAACTTTAGTTACTGTAGTGCTCAATAAATTTGGATTGCTCCTACAGTTACTTCTACTCACTTAATGAACACCCTGTGGAAAGAAAGACCTTTATATACGGCAAACTGTTTGTGCTCCAGCGGTGTGGGAAAGAACCTTTCCCTAGTGGTGTCACGACTATAAAAATCAATAACTACATTCACGTCATTGCATCACGCCTGCCAGCTTACAGATTACATAACGTGTCTTAAAGACGCGGTAATTCACAGCAACTCTGCTAGGCAGCGTACGAGAATGTGTTAAGTGGGTCAGTGAGTGAAGAGGTCGCTGACCTCGGCTGCGTGTTCCACACATGTACCGCGAAGGATAAGGCGCCACTGTGACCCACCATTTGTCACCCACGCGTGGCAATAAGCGCCCACGGTTTCGTTTTCTCTTCCCGTTTCTGTTGCAACACGGAATTCTTCACACAAGCGGCTTTTCCGAACTCTGTGTCTCCTTATGCCCGCTAATAACTCTTAAGAACTGACTGACTCGAAACTCAGGCACATCTGCAAAGCACTGATCCTATCTGTCGTCTCCAAATCCAAGGGCTGGATTATCTGTCACTCGGTCTAACGCAATACTATCTGTCTTACATTTCTGTTCCGATCAGCTCGTCCATTTTCCCTCCGTTCCCATTCGCACTGAACATTTATTTCCTTCATGTTTCGGAACAGTTTTATTACACTGATGTACAGGCGTCACTAAGCCATAGACAAACTGGTTCACTGAAAACTGCTGCACAATTACCCCAAATAATTTTAGCCTGCAGTGTAATAACATTATGGTCAGCCTTCCACAAATCATTACATATACACTCTAAGACAAAGAAAAATGACGCACCACTAAGGAATTATCCTAATGGGACAGAAATCTGCAGATGTGATTTGCATGTACAGACAAACAAGTGACTACAATTTAAAAAATTGATGATTTATCCAAGTAAAACAGCTTTACAAATTGAGCAAGTCAATAAGGTGTTGGTCTACCTCTGGCCCTGATGCAGCAGTTATTCGGCTTGGCATTGATTGATAGAATTGTTGGATGTTCTCCTGTCCAGCTTGCAAGTTAGATCTGCAATATCCTGAGATAGTAGGAGGGCGTTGCCCATATAGCGCCAAATGTTGTCAATTGCGGGGAGATCCGGTGCCATTGCCGGCCAAGGTGGCGTTTGGCAAGCACAAAGACAGTAGAAACTCTCGCCATGTGCAGTGGAACATTATCTTACTATAACGTAAGTCCAGAATCGCTTGCCATGAAGGCCGACAAAACGGAGTGTAGAATATCATGGGCGTACCCCTGTGCTATAAAGGGACGCGGATGAGATCCAAAGGGTTGCCGATATGAAATGAAATGGCAGCCCGGACCATCACTCTTGGCCGTTGTGTAGTATGGCGGGCAACAGTCAGGTTGATATCCGAACGTTGCCTGGGGCATCCCCAGACACGTTTTCGCTGGTCATCGGGATTCATTTCGAAGCGGGGCTCATCACTGAGGACAATTAATCTTATACTCCCGTCAAGGAGATTCCAGGCCGAGTGTTCCCGAACACCACTGCAAACGGGGTTGATGGTGAGCAGAGAGCAATAGTAGTCACCACGAGGAGTGCCGTGAGCTCAGCCCGCTTTCTGTGAGTCGCCTATTAATGGTCGTTTTGGTCACTGAAGCACCAGTTGAACGTCGGACCGATGATGATGATGAATCCGGGGCTCTGAGTGCCTCTCTGGCGGTTGCTCTCTCCTCACGCTTTGTCGTCTCTGTAGTTCGACCTCTTCTTGACGCTGTGCCTGATATGGTTCACCCATTCCTGCCAGCATCGTGGCATCGCTGCTATTCAAATGTCGAGAGATTCGCCCATTAGTCCAGGAGGCCTCTTTGAGCCCAATTTCCCGTCCTTTGTCAAATGCTGACTACTCTGTATATTCCTGAGCCTTCCTGCAAGACATAGCTACCGTCCAACAGAGTACACAGCGTGAAATTCACTAAGACTTTTTGCCCTGGTAAAGAACAAGTCCCCTGTTTAGTATCCTTGCCAATTGCACGATCAAACTGTGTTGCAGTACCACATCTTTATCCATTGGCACCTAAAGTTTACCATTTTGCTTTTTCCGTCGATATCCGTGTGAATATCAATTTTTGACCCGTTTGAATATTTCCTTCACCGTGCACCATTTTTGTCTTAGAGTTTATATGTCACACAATACTACTATCTGCTTTTTAAGTACGATACCGCCCTTGTAAAGGATGGACGTAACAACAAGTTGCACTAGAGCCACACAGCTCAAGGCACTGTTCCAGATCGTGCCCTCCAGGAACCACTAGGAACAGTCCTGTATACCAAAACAGCACCAGGCATGACGTACATCCTCCCTTCGAACAGCACACTCGTATTGCCAGCCGCCTAACAGCCGGAAACTACCCAGCTGCCTCTTCAATTCTGTCCTGTTCAACTGCTCCGTCTTCCAGTCACTGTGGGCTTTCCTAATTGCCTCCAGACGTCGCTGATGCTATGCTCCTCCGATAACACTGTTCTCCCTTACAGAGCGAGAGAACTTATAAAGGCACATTTGCATGCCGAGCGTGAGTTTCCGCGGAAACGCGAAATATTAATTAAATAAATAATCAGTGACTAATAAATAAAGCCTATGGCACACAACTGCAGTGCTGTGTCGCTGATAAAGACAAAAGAATAATTACGTTACTCTTATGTTTGATTAAGAGAGGAGAGAGCTCAGGTAGAAGTGGTGCGAGAAGCACGTATTTTTTTTATTGTCTGGCACACCGCCATATTTCATGTTATAGAAGAATACTGCGAGTTGCAACCACACTAGGCACTCGATTCTGTAATGAATTTATATTTATAAAAGTAAGTAGGATTATGAACTGTAGGCTATTTCATTGAATATATCTGATTTAACTAACTGTGTAACTTTTTTATGTTTAGTAGACAATCACCTCTGTACGACGTATTGGCATGGCTGGGAAATCATTGTAATATTGAGATTAGATCATGAGTCCGTACCTACCGCAGCAGTCTTTGGAAACGATTTAATTACGAAGTCCGATTATTTCAGTTTTCTTTCACGGTCAACTACGAGTTACATTGCCTTTTCCAAATAGCCATTGTCAAGCGTCTGATACCGAATAATTAAACGTCCACGTTCCAGATAAGCAAATACCAATTACAACCAATCATCATACATACAGAATAATTAATCATTAATATTTTATTCCAAAAATTTTATTTTTATTTATTTTATATTGGCGACTGCGTGTCGGACTTGTTATTTTGTCATTTGTTACATTGTTCTTTTTGTTTCATGTCAAAAATCAACTTTCTGGACCTGGACGTGAATGTATGAGAGATAATGAAAATCTGAAGATATTTTCCAATTCTAAAGTTTTGCCGGAAGACGCAATGAAGCTTCCAGCAAAATAAGGTAAGACGCAGCATCTTTGCATTAGCAGGCTTGACCAGACGTATAATTCAGTGTATTAGCTTTTCAGTAAATTCTGTAGTGTTTCTTTCGCGCATAACAGTTTTCAGTAACAAATTTCATTCTTAGCACTTTTTCCTAAACAATAACGTATCCAACAATACCAATACACGAGTGTACAATATGGCCGACTTCTGTACGATATGATGTAACATGGCCAGCAGCCATTACCAATAATCTCAAATTCAGTTTATATTTTTAAATTAACGGGACAGCCATTGTTGCTACGAGCGATTCATGCTCAACTGCATTTCATTTTAAAATCAGTGTCAAATATTTTCTTGAAACATAAATCACGTGTGGCATGGTAATGACTAGAAATCAATACGCAAAAATGGAACAGCAAAGACGTACTATTCAGACACAATCCGTCTCGGACGAGAGACAAATGTTAGAAAATGACTTTACGACAGCAACCGGTAGTGACGATTTATCAAACATTGACGCAAGTGTTGACGGAAATTTTGACAATAGGCCGTCCACCACAAAAATTTCAGTCTCAGTCAGAGCCCATGTTAATGCATGACGTCACGTCTAATGACGCGGCGGGGGCACAGACGTTGCAAACGGTAAACATTGCCGACATGTTACAAATGATAATGAAACAGAACGCCGAAAACATGGCAACCTTACAGACACAAAATGACGAAATTAAATCTGACCTCATAGCACTCAAGACGAGTAATGACACTTTATGTAAACGTGTGGAACTTATACACGCCACACTGACCAAACAGATGACTGAACTCAGTACTAAATTTTCCCAGCTTAATACGACACAAGAAAAGACTACAACTGACGTAGCACTTTTACAGACAAAAGTAAAAAATCTTAATGTCACGTGTGAAGTTCTTACTGAACAAATTCAAACATATCCTTCAGTACACGACAACCTTGAAAAACGAATTACTGACGTACAGAATAAATTTGACAATGTTGAACAACACCTGACTGACATCTTACAATCTGATGCTACAGCTCATTTTCAAAACATTAATAAAGAATTTCATGATTGGGTAGTGAACAAAGACAAACATTTTGATAGATGCCTACGTGAAAATTTACCAACAATTGTGCACGACTCCGTAGCGCAATACATTACTAATAACAAACAGCTGATCAGTGACGCAGTACTATCCGTCACTGGACCAATGACACAATTCACCGATCGACCACAGTCTGAATGTAACGAAAATATCAGTCAAAATGTACAGTTCAGGAACCAATATACATTCGAGTATGACACACACATACCGCACACGACAAACACACAAGAACAAAACACACCACGACTACAACACATACCACGAGGTGCAAACACAAACACAAGCTATTATCATGGTAAACCACAGCAACATTATTGTAATTACTCGCCAGCTGAACATTGCAGTAATTACAGTGGAACAAATCCATATCACAATGCGAAGGAAGAAGAAAGCTTAATGAAACACAGGCAATTTCAGATTTTTATCCCAGAAAAACGAACCATTCATCCGGTGATTTTTCTTAAATCTTTTAGTAACGAATTTCCACGCACTTGGAGTGACCGGAAAAAGATTTCATATATTGTCGGTTACATCCAAGGCGATGCAGCTGTCTGGGCATACAGTCAAGCTGACGTATGTACCACGTACAGTGAGTTTGAGCGTGCTTTCCTGAACAAATTCTGGTCGCAACCCGTCCAGGAGCGACTCAGAAGACAAATTCTAGAACCTGAAACTTTTAACAGTAAAAATGGCAACTTACGCAGATATTTTGAAAAATACTTGAACATGGGACACTTTTTAGACGAACCAGTCGCAACACGCGATATACTCCGTGCGTTGAAGGCCAAATTGCCTTTCAACATTAAAGAAAAACTCCTACATATCCCGGATGACGATTCAGATTATTTTCTAACAGCTTTAGATTCGGTTGACATGTTACTTGAAGATCAGCGCTTCGCGCGGCAAAACAGCAGCCACAATGTTTACACTAGTGGAATGCAAAACATGCAGGCTTGCCAACTCAATTCTGGCGCGCCCACAGTTGGATACGCGGTACAACAAAAACAGCAAACTCACATGCCGTCTCAATACGGAAATCAAAATCAACACGCGTATTCCAATACAAACAATAGTTACAACAGTAATAACACTTCATGCGGCAATCCATACAAAAGACACCGCGGTAATAACTACAACGGTAACAAACGGATACATAGGCAACAACAAAAACACAAACAGAAACAGAAATAATAATAATAACTACGAGCCAAGACAGCGTCAAGGCTGGACTCGTAACGATCAGTACTTTCATTCAAATACTGCTTTACCACAGCAGCCACCAGGACAAAATTGGAGCATACCTTATGACCGACAGGTAAGTTATAATGCGCAACAGCAACAACAACCGCAAAAGTTTGGAGATCACAATAGGCAATATCCGAATGTGAATATAATAGAAATGACACCTGACACACAACCTCAATCTGTGTCAGTACCTAGTACAAATGCTAATCCAACAAACTAGAAACAGTCACTTCTATGCCCCAGGTCGTGGCTGAGGAATTCTTGGGGGGCGACTTCAATGTTAATCAGTTATTTGGCACCACAGTTGAACATCAGAATAATGATATGCCGAATAATTCTAAACAAAAATTACCTGTTTTATTTATAAGATACAACCACAATAACAATATATCAGATGAACTTTTACAAGACAGTACACAATGTCGTTCAAACACAAATGAAATTGTTTTAGCATCTACCACTGGTGTAGTAGGTGGGATTCCAACTACTATTATTCTAGATACAGGTGCAGCTGTGAGCGTTTTGTCTTTTAATTTCTATAAAAAGATGTGTGAATTGGAACCTGTGCCTGAGTTTCCTGCCCAAAACTGTAAAATAACTACTGCACTAGGTAATAAGTCATGTAGGGTTACGAAGCAAGTTTTTGTAAACATTAAAATAGGTAATGGAACCGTACAATGGCCATTCCTGGTTGTACAAAACCTTGTGACAAATTGCATATTAGGAATAGATATTATGAGCGAGAAGGACTGCATTATAGACTTCTCCAAGGGTAAATGTATTTTAAATGATAAAGGCAATGTAATTATTATTGATTTGGACAGGAAAACTCTAAAGCATGACAAACACTGTACAGGGTACAAGGTTCAGTTAGTACTTGACAATGACATTCAAGACACGCACACACACTCATTTGACACAGCGCTAATGGACTTGAAAACATTGCTTGATCATAAGATAAATGAAGCTACAGCTCTCAGTGCACATGAACGTATAAAACTACAGGAAATGTTATCCAAATATTTACAAGTTTTTGCCAAACGAATAGGTGTTATCAACACGTATGCGTACAAGATTGAAGTTAAGCCTCACAAGATCTTCTACCACAAGACATATAACGTACCGTTATCTCAACGACCTGCTGTGTGGCAAGAATTAAAACAAATGTTAGACTGGAAGGTCATTGAACCATCCACCTCACCTTACTGTAGTCCTCTACTTGTTGTCAAAAACTCAAATGGAAGCATTAGGTTAGTGTTAGACGCACGAGCAATTAATGAAATAATTTTACCAGTTCACACAAAACCCGAAAATTTAGAAGAGCAATTACAGAAATTTCTAGATGCAAAGTATTTTTCCACAATAGATCTCGCTAATTCATTTTGGCAGGTGAGTATCACTCCTGATTCTCGGAAATATACTGCATTTATGTTCGGGGGGCGAACCTATCAGTTTTGTGTTCTACCTTTCGGACTGAATGTCAGTTCTGGGGTATTCATTACAGCCCTGGATACCGTGCTTGGCGATGATTTAGTTGGGACAGTCACACACTATGTTGATGATATACTGATAGCTACACAGTCTTGGAATGAACACGTTGACACACTTCAAAGAATTTTAGAAAAATTTGCACAAGCTGGAGTCACAGCCAATCTTAGAAAATCAAAGTTTGGTTGCAGTGAGATAAAATATTTAGGACATATCATTAATTCACAGGGCATACGTCCTGATCCCAGTAAATTAGATGCTATCAGAAACTTTCCTAGTCCTCGAACTAAAAAGCAGTTAAAATCATTCCTTGGGCTATGTTCATTTTTCAGACGTTTTTTACCACAACCACTTTTGAACAGTAAACATCTGCTAAATCTACTCAGAAAGAATCAAGTTTGGATCTGGTCGGAACAGTGCCAGAATGACTTTAATACAATTAAACATGCTTTAGTGAATGCAAACATATTGAGCCATCCAGATTTCAATTTAGATTTTTGTATGACTTGTGACGCTTCACGTACTGGTTTGGGATGTTGCTCATTTCAAGTTGTAAAGAATAAAGATAAGGAACAGATAAGAATTATTGGGTTTGCGAGTCGTACTCTATCTGAATGTGAGCGTACATACTCCACTACTGAGTTAGAAACACTTTCCATAGTATGGGCATTCAAGAAATTCAATTATTATTTATTTGGAAAACATACAGTAATTTACACCGACCACCAGGCCCAGACATTTTTGTTAACTTGTAAACTTGTACATCCTAGACTATCACGATGGGCAGTTACACTTCAGAACTACTCTTTTGAAATTAAGTACATAAAAGGTAAGGACAACACCATTGCCGACGCTTTGTCTAGATTTCCACAAGGTATGAATGAAACCAACAGTGACTTAGAAAATATAAATGACTACAGGATTCTCTTAATGCAAGACAAGCAGTATCACAAATATTATATTGATATGTGCAGAAACATGGCTAAATTACAAAAATCTGATCCTCACTGGTATAAGATAATAACATTACTGGTAGAAAAACACAATCATCCTTTGACTAAGTATTACAAGTTACACAATGATGTGTTATTTTATCGCCGACATTCAAATGCTACTAACTGGTGTGTATGCATTCCCAAAGAGTCTGAACGTAATCTAATTTGGCACACACACTTAGTTTGGGGTCATTATGGGACGAAGAAGTGTTTAGCAAAGCTCAGCACATACTGTTATTTTAGCAATATGAGAAGAAAAATTTACAGGGAACTGAAAACATGTGTCATATGTCAAAAATCAAAACCTCAGAATTTATCCACAAAGACAGATTTACATTCTATTTTACCCAGTAAACCCCTGGAAATTCTGTGTACTGACATCAGTGGACCGCATCCAGCAAGCTCTGGAGGCGTCAAATATATCTTGGCTTTTTACGATATATTTTCTAAACATGTAAAACTTTATGCTTTAAAATCCGCCACTGCAAGTGCTATAATACGAAGATTCTCAAGTGATTACCTGACGCACGTGGGAAAACCAAAAGCAATTCTGCCAGATAATGCAGCATACTACTCTGGGTACAAATGGAGAAATTTCTTGAAGGACAATAACATTAGAAGTATATCTATTTCAAAGTTTAGTCCACAATGTAACCCGACTGAGAGACTTTTCCGAGAATTAAACCGATTCATGAGGACCTATATTTCATCAAAACATACTAATTGGGTGTCCTACCTAAGTCTCTTCGAAGACGTACACAATAACTTAAATATTTACGATACAAATTACACACCTAACGAGATCATGTTCAATTGCAAACAGAACGATCAGTGGATAGAACCATTACCTAAGTTGTCAGACAAGGAAATCACACCTGAACAGAAAATAAAAGAAGTTTTGACTACGCTGACACATCACGCACAGATACGAAACAAACATCATAGAAACATAATAAAAAGAAAACAAAAATTCGAGGTAGGAATGCTTGTACTACTTCGTACTCATCATAAATCTGTAGCACTCAAACGACGCAACGCTAAGTGGCGTCTGCTATATGAAGGACCTTATATAATTGTTAACATACCGCATCCTGGTGCGTATTTGTTACAACATCGTAGAACTAACAAAATTATTGGGCTATACGCACACCGAGATCTTAGAGCATTTCATGCGGAATAATGTCAAAGTCACATCCATCAAAACATTGCTAAGCAACTCCAAAAAACTCTGTTGCTACAACACAGATAGTAAGTAGTATAGAAATTTTCATTTCAGCGGTTCCAGTGACGCAGTTGAAGGCAGAAGAACTCTTCTTTCAGCGCGCGCCACCACCTGGAAGACGGAATATTAAAATAAAATTTATGTTTACGTAGCAGTGAATGATATATTAATTTTTTTTACGGAACATTTGTGACTGTGGGTATCACTGACTTGGTGTGACACCTGACGAACCGACAGACGTCATCTGTGAAGCGAACTTTTACTTTGAGAAATAGATTAGACGCACATCTCTCAACACGAAAAGCATCTATCAGTAGTCAAGGCCACACAGACACTATACACACACGCACAAAACGCGAGGAATCAAACATTTTCTCTCTTACTATTTTGAATATTTATTGAGTAGTGAAAATGCCTGGTCTTGCCTACTGATGTAATGAATGTTGTGTCTAACCTATCTTAATTTCAGATGACATCACAAAATAAACATCGATAAAATCCCAGCAAAACCCTTAAAGAGGACGTAATTATCTGCAATTCATGTAATCAAATGTGACACAATGTAATAACCCATAGCTATGTAATAATGATGTAAACATGTTTATGTGCAACTGTATTATATTTATGCTAAGAAATATGTGACGTGTGTATGTATGATTACTTATATTTTTTTTTCTTCTCTTTCAATGATGTATAATGTAACTGTTACTATGTAAAAGAAATTTGAACAAAACGAGTGCCAAAAGGACATTGCATAGTGAACCATTGTTCACGGACATTAATGAACATTATTAACTCTGTAACTACGCAGGAACCTATGTGAAAGAAACTGTTAATGACATTCATTATGCATCGTACCTATGTAAACGCGATGAACCATTTCTTTGATTAATAACTACGAACATTTAGGTGAGCTATATTCAGCAAAAAACTGAAAATGTGAAGTGCATAATTCGTGCATCGTCTAGTGACAATACTACAGTACCTAACTTCAAGATGCTAACTGGATTAAACGGACACAAAGTGCCTGTCCAGAAAACAACACGACGGGTGGAAGAATTTTGGTTGGAACTTCAGGGAATGAAATGTTCTCGAAATGTGACGGACACTCTTACCTGGACTGTCCAAGGATCCACGCCAGCTATGTGCCGTCCGAGGTTCTGCAACCAAGCTTCCACGGAATGTAAAAAACGAACTGCACGTGGACCAATTACTAACGGGTCACGTCAAATCTGTAATAAACAATGTTTTTTAGTCACAACGAACTGCATCACAACGACTATAATGGAAATGGAAATGGACACGCTTATGTTTTAATCACGTTGTTATACAACGATGATACTAACCTGTGAAAAAATTATTGTGCAGCAGATGAATATGAACTGTAATAACGACACGATGTGAATAGGTCGACGCACCTGAAACATACGGACATTTTTCTTTGAAGTATTTCAAAACAATACTATGTAACTAAGAACATTCAACAATCTGAGTTGTATTGTGATATAACAAATATTGTAAATTTAAAACTAAGTTACCTGTTATAGAATGTAGTCTTCATATGTAATCTTGGTTGAATATTTTCTTTGTGCAACGACTAAGATACGCGCGCACACGAACAATATGAACTACATTACTGTGCCGCGTGATCTAACTGTATGATATAACGGCACTGCCAGTCACACAGAGGCTTCTGCGCATGCGCGCACTCTATCTGCCAACATAAGAACTTTTACGACGCACCCGCGTCATTCAAATTTTGTATATAATGTGTATAATGTGTGTAATGTAAGTCATGTGAATAGTTGTAGATAACTTAGATTTTCTTGTGCCTTTAGGTGAATTGCTCGCCTGCAGGTGTGTCCTTTCGCCTCGCAATTCAGGGGGCAATATAAAGGCACATTTGCATGCCGAGCGTGAGTTTCCGCGGAAACGCGAAATATTAATTAAATAAATAATCAGTGACTAATAAATAAAGCCTATGGCACACAACTGCAGCGCTGTGTCGCTGATAAAGACAAAAGAATAATTACGTTACTCTTATGTTTGATTAAGAGAGGAGAGAGCTCAGGTAGAAGTGGTGCGAGAAGCACGTATTTTTTTTATTGTCTGGCACACCGCCATATTTTCATGTTATAGAAGAATACTGCGAGTTGCAACCACACTAGGCACTCGATTCTGTAATGAATTTATATTTATAAAAGTAAGTAGGATTATGAACTGTAGGCTATTTCATTGAATATATCTGATTTAACTAACTGTGTAACTTTTTTATGTTTAGTAGACAATCACCTCTGTACGACGTATTGGCATGGCTGGGAAATCATTGTAATATTGAGATTAGATCATGAGTCCGTACCTACCGCAGCAGTCTTTGGAAACGATTTAATTACGAAGTCCGATTATTTCAGTTTTCTTTCACGGTCAACTACGAGTTACATTGCCTTTTCCAAATAGCCATTGTCAAGCGTCTGATACCGAATAATTAAACGTCCACGTTCCAGATAAGCAAATACCAATTACAACCAATCATCATACATACAGAATAATTAATCGTTAATATTTTATTCCATTTTATTTTTTATTTATTTTATAAACTGCAGCAGCCTTTGTGCCACCAGCCGAAAGCAACGGAGCTTATTCTCACGTAACTTCGCGGCATTTTAAATAGCTGAGTACGTATGAGGTCCCGCATGTCACAGATATGGACAACAATAACAGTTCCAGCAGCAGATCGTGGAATAGCTGAAGTAAGTAGAAAATGGACCATGTCATCGGTTGACAACTTTCGCGCCTTTCTAGCCAAAAGGGGAAGACTAGGACGGTCACTTTTGTTGATGGCTGCCGCATTTCGAAGTATGAACTCCTCTGCCCAGGAAGAGTGCCGTAAAACGATTGCATCTTCTCCTGAGGCAATCTGGCCCACAAATAATGTAACTGCTCCTTGATATCCTGGATAATGGCACTGGGATGGAGTTGTTTCCGAACTGGTCCCAAACACGGTCCATTACGGACAGATCTAGGGATCTTGTACCAGATGAGAAAGTAACTGATAAGACGCAAAATTTCCGTGGCATACTCTTGTGCCATGGAACTTCGCTCAAGCATTACCATCGGTGACCTGAAGTCACACCTGGTGGCTCCCCACACCATTACGCAAGGAGTGTCACCGATGTGGCCATCCAAGCACTGGTGGAATGCCAACGCTCTCCAAGTCGGCGTCATACTTTACTACCACAGTCAACCAGGGTGTGGCAATACCGTGATTCATCACTGAACACAATGCGACACAATCAACATCATCACAATACTCCAAGTGTAGCCATTTGGGTTGTGATGTTATCGCCAACCCACGAAAGGGACATTAATTCCCTGTTGCTACTCTCCAGCCAATGGTGTGGGATGTCAGAGAATATCGCAGGGAGTCCATTACTTGTTCTAGGATGGCGGATGCAAATGTGAAGGGGTTTCGATGCGTTTGGCACACAACACTGCGAGCCTGTCTTGTGGTGCTCGACGGAAATCTTGACCCTGAGTTTTCCATACAGTCTAATGTAAGGCCACTGTCACATCTGAATACCCCACAAATATGGATAATGCACGATACGACCAGCCAGCCAAATGGAGACCCACATGAGGCCACTTTCATACCCATAACGTTGTCTCACCGGGGTACATAGCATCTCCTCGTCCTTCACAGTGATCATTCATATCTGACGCTATTCACACCCCTTTATATACCATAACAGGTCTGGTAACAATGCAAAACACAAGTAACACCTGTCCACTCTCTGTAGTAGCCGTTGTACCTCACAGGTAATTTCATCCGTAGTCGTTTACGTATCGGTCGATATGTACAAGTAGCCGTGTACGAAGCTACACTGACACCCAACAATATATTCTGGGTGCTTCGCTTTTTTTTATAAACGCAGTTGTTTGGTAAAATGTTGCAGTCGTTAAGAATTGGAATATTGACAATGCGGGAACTTTCATACGGGCACACATGTGATTCTTTTTATAGCAGTGAGACGCTCGCGCCCAGTAGCGCCAGTCAGAATTTCAGTTCGTTAGAATTACTGGAGTCGTTATACGGATGTGATATAGAAGATGAATCTAAACAATGAGTGAAGCTGTGAAACAATAATGAGAGGGAATTATTAGTGAGCACTATTGAAGGAAGCATATTACTAACGAATATGTGGGTATCCTGACAGGGTGAGTCAAACAAAAGAAGTCTATTATTAATATTTTTATAAGGAGAGCTAAACAATGTCCCCCACGAATAAATATGGCTGATAATGTTGGTTAATCTACATTCAAGTCAGATGTGCTTAATTAACTACCGAAGCTATATCAAGAAGAGTTCGATTACTACACATTTATTTTACCACGATCTCCACACATGAGAAAATTAAACATGGTGAACGTCTACGCTCAAAAATAACAAGAAATTCATGAAGTATTAAACTGTCTCGATTAGTAGTAACGGTGGGTCTGCAACTTACTGGGAAAGACAGTGTAAGAGATCATAAATGAATAGCCGTCAAGTAGCTGCGTTATCCATCAAATTAGGGAGAGATGAGACACTTTCCACGATTAATACGTGCACCGGAATGTTAACGAGCAAGTCAAGTTAAACCAAGGTTCCCTACAACAAATGTTGGGACCCGATTGGCGAATGAATTGAAATTAAAAATTAACGCTCATGACTACGGCTGTGAAACGACTCTAATTTGATCGCAAGGTTCCTGAATTTCAAACGATGATAATCTCAATTCAGTTCTGACTTTGCAGCGAGAATACTTATCATTCTGGCTGCCACCTCGGATCTCGAACGAACATCAGCTCCTCTCCATCGACCTCAGAACCAGAAAGCTTCTGTTCTCCGCCACTCCACGAAATAGGCCCTTTTTTCTGCCACTCTCCAAAAACGAATGTTCTCGCCACCGCACTTCAGAGGAAAATGTTCACTGTACTGCCCTCCAGAAGAGAATGTTCCCTCTACGTTTCGTTTTCCTAGCACTGGTGTCTCAGCAAAAGTAATTCCGATGGAACCCACGTAATCCAACCAGGGCTAGTGTTTATTCGTTTCAACTGTTGGAAAAGAGAAAATTTTCCACACGACTCCTCTCCCGTCATGGTATGAGTCCCAGAATGACACACGTCACACGTTAGCGGCCAATGAGAGTTCTAGCCTGAAGTTATCCTGTGAGGCGTTAACAAATGCTCGTTTCTCCCACTACGATCTAGTGTATTTTTTGAATATGTCTCAACTCTTTCCACGGCTTTTAGTAACACGGTGGCGATACATCTGTCATGAGTGTATGTTCCTACTTAATCAGCAAGCTGTCAACCTTCATCTGCCGCCAGTTTGTCGCCTATGGACGTAAATGGGCGTCAGTTTCCGAACTGTCGTCTCAGAGCTGGAGTCATAGAGTCTGCAAGAGAGTGTCTCCAGCGTTAATCATTGAGGTGTCCTCGGTACATACCGCCGGGAACGGTCCATGGCGAACCCCTACAGGGCTTGTAAAGCAACCGCCCTGGGCAGCCCCTCTTTTGAGTTGGTTACGCTCGTTCTGCGTCGGATGAGGGACACAAAGAAGGCCGTCCTACACTCATAACCACATGACTTTGCGTGTGGAACTCGGCTATCCGAACATTATTTCGTACACCGAAAAACTATCGTTCCAGTAATATCTATGAGCTAACCTACGAAAGTGGTCGCAGTTGCTCGACAGAAAATACTGGTGGAAACCAATCTTAACAGTTTCTCATTACATGTTGATCAAAGTCCAAGTAATGAGGCACTTGCCAACATCTTCCTATGTTCCTTTTATTAATCTACCTCTTTGTCGCCTGTTGTCAGATTGGATTTTCACATTATTTGGAGTAGGAAAGCAGTGAGGAATGTCGCTCCAGATTATTATTTATCAAAAGATCAAACCCAAAGAAAAAACATGGCACACTTCTTTCTGAGAGGTTGGTTATATTCACAGACATTTAGCGACTGACAAAAGTCAATGAACAGTTTACTAAAGCAAAAATTTATGAGAGGGATCTGGCAGATCTCTCTCACTGTAAGTGGAAAGATTGCAGTTATTAAAGCAGTTTTCTAGTAGGTAGGCTGGAACAGATTTGGTGCAAAGTAAGTCACTTCTTTCGAATTTCCTCACCTTCCTCATCTCTACGCCTCTGACAAAGGCGAATTTCCCTATGTATAAAATGACGGGAAATTCTAATTTTGATGGGCATTTAAAAAAATTCCAGGGTTTTCGCCCACTCATACGACGTCTTTGTGGAACTAAGACTGTTGTTCTAAGTGTAGATTGATAAGAAATTAAAAAATTCCAAGCTGGTGCATTGTCATACCGATGGAACTGGTTAACTTCTGCTAACAGGGACACTCCCCATGGCACCCCCTCAGATTTAGCGGTAAAATGGCTCAGTGGCTAGCCCACCAAAAACTGACAAGCACGAAAACAGGAAGAAGGTGTATTGAACTGTAGACAAAGAAGGAAAATAGAAATAGTGAACGGGTCAAGCTCAAGATGTACAACATCGGGCGCATTGCAAGAATCACGGTGTCGTAGTTCTCTGGTTATGATGTTGGACTGCAAAGCGGGAAATGTGTTGAAATCCCTCTCGTAGCTTACTTATTTTCACAGAATTATGGATTTTCGGTCCCGTCACTGACGTGTCTGTTCTCCTTCTGCACTCTTGACAACTGTCATGCTGTACTTGGTTGTAGAATTTGAGTTATATGGAAAAAAATATATTGCCGCCGCAAATTAGCATGATGGATTGTGATAGCAGGCAGACCTCCTACATAAATGAAAACAACAAATAATCAGATGTGACCTATGTTACAACAAAGCAGGTCAAGAGCCAAAACTTCCAAAACAAATGCAAGAGTCATTACATGTGCTCTTTGTACGGAACAAACAGATTGTACGTACGTCTGTAGGCCCCTTCATCACACCTTGATGTTGCAAACGGAAGTCACAACACGAAACAGGCACAAATTTGGAAACAGCGAACAGACACGTCAATGACCGGACGGACATTTCATAATTTTGTGGGAAAAAAATGTTGGGGACTAGGGAAATTTGATCACGGACCTGTCGCTTTGCAGTCAAACATCGTGACTGTATAACCAAGACTCTAGAGCTGCTAATGTTCGCTCTGTGCTCCACATCTTGAGGTTGTACCGTTCACTGTTTCGAGTTTTCTTCTTTTTTCACAGTTCAGTGTACCTTCTTCATGCTTTCATAGCTGATGTGTTCACAATTTTTAACAGGCTATCCTCTAGGTCATCTTACCACTACTTTGAAAAGTGCGCTGTGGGAAGTTTCCCTTTTAAGTATAGCATTCGAGACCGCTGACCAGTAATACTGATGCTGTTCTATGACGTCTTAATCCAAGATACTAGGAGAAGGAGAAATAATTTGCTTGGTACATAGTGCACATTCCTGTAAAGACATGTATAGTTATTTATATCAGTCAGGTCATTTGTTTTCTGGGTGGAGCTCCATATTGTCTGTCATAAGTTGAGCAATTCCCCTCTGATGTCACCATTTAAACAGCTGTCACTCTGGCCGGCCGGTGTGGCCGAACTGTTCTAGACGCTTCATTCTGGAGCCGCGTGACCGCTACGGTCGCAGGTTCGAATCCTGCCTCGGGCATGGATGTGTGTGATGTCCTTAGGTTAGTTAGGTTTAAGTAGTTGTAAGTTCTAGAGGACTGATGACCACAGATATTAAGTCCCATAGTGCTCAGAGCCATTTGAACCAACTGCCACTCTAAGTTCAAAGTGGCAACACACATGTCAGACAGCATTGTGTTATTTCAATTCAAAAACCGTGAGCTCACATATCCCTCAAGTCCACTTGTGCAATGTTTAAGCAATCCCTCTCCTATCTCTCTGACATAACAGTTTAAACGACTCCCCCTCTATACCCATTTCAAAAAGGTGAAAACATTCACTTACCTGAAATTTAAACTGATGGGAAGTCTTCTACCTGTCAAAACTATAGAGCACTCGTCCTAAAAGCGAGTAGCTACTGTAATGTTTGGTAGGAATGTAGGAACAGGACAGGAACAACTGCCGGCCGAAGTGGCCGTGCGGTTAAAGGCGCTGCAGTCTGGAACCGCAAGACCGCTACGGACGCAGGTTCGAATCCTGCCTCGGGCATGGATGTTTGTGATGTCCTTAGGTTAGTTAGGTTTAACTAGTTCTAAGTTCTAGGGGACTAATGACCTCAGCAGTTGAGTCCCATAGTGCTCAGAGCCATTTGAACCATTTTTTTTTTTGAACAGGAACAACTTCTCTTTGTTTAAGGAAACACCCCACCTGCAACAGCCTCCCTTGAATTGCACCACCTGAGGACCGTGTACTACCGTCTACAGACACGGCGGCAATGCACTGCTGTCAGCCACACCCACTGCTGTCTGCTTGCAGCTGAGAGCTGATATCGCTGGGAACCTCTGGTGCTGTCCATATGACGTCACGTGGCTCCCCAAATTGGCCACTACAGAGAGGCTGTTTTCACCAGCAGTAGCCGTCACGTCATAGAGTTAGGAATGCCGGCGGACATACTTCACCTTTCACTTGGTATGGGGAGCGTGCCTCCGACACAGCTGGTGCACACTATAAGACAACACAGCTTTCAGATGTATTCCTAAGACTACCGATTTTGCACCTAAACGTACCTTTACTTTACAACAGAACTGTGTCCTGTTGTGGTAGATTATCTCTGCCTAGTGATGACTGGGTGTTGTGTGCTGTCGTTTGATGAAATAGCATCAAATGTCTGTATTATTCTTTAATTAGCACCCCGTTTTATTGACGTGGACCTTAGGGATAGCCGTAGTGAAGATCTGATTGGCATGAATTTTACACTGTGGTCATACTGCGTGACACAAGCCATTCGTGGATTTCTGGAGATACAAAGCATGAATTAGTTCACGAAATTCACGTAAATTTTGTTTTCAGAGCTGTATTCCTGCAGAATGGACAGTAAAAATGGCTCTGAGCACTATGGGACTTAACATCTGTGGTCATCAGTCCCCTAGAACTTAGAACTACTTAAACCTAACTAACCTAAGGACATCACACACATCCATGCCCGAGGCAGGATTCGAACCTGCGACCGTAGCAGTCGCGCGGTTCCGGACTGAGCGCCTAGAACCGCTAGACCACCGCGGCCGGCCAATGGACAGTAAGCTCCAAGACTGGAGAAATGAGGACTTCCGCAGAAGCATAGACCCGTTCTCCCCTCGCTAAAGTATATTTTCTTGAGGCATGAGACCTAAGCTACACCACCCACGCTGACAGCCGCAAAGTCCAACATCACAGCCAAAGCTGTTTCATCTTGAGTCTAGTACGGTAGGGACGCTTTTTATGTATCTATATAACTGTAGGAGATGTGAGCAGACTGCATCATCAACCGATGTGCAGACGTGAGACCACCACGGTCGTACCGTACGCTTGCGGTCGTAGCAGAGCTAACCTGGAGGGTATGCTGGTGCAGGCTGCAATCCCTCTGCTAGTTTTCGAGACACCACCGGACGTAATTTGGTGTATCAGACGCTTCTGCACCAACTACCTAACGAAACGCACAACGTATTCACATTCAAATGTCTTGAATATCGTTCCGCAAAAGCATTAGGGCAGACGATGGACGCATCACGATAGTCCAACGGTTTCATAATGTGAAAGATATCTCGGAGCACCCCAAGTAACGTACACGTCAGCTTAATACTACGTTCTTTAGTCAAAGCACTTTATAAATTCGGTATCGTGGCTGTAGAATAGTGAATAGTGTTGGAGCCTTTGTAATCAATTTCCACATAGTGAGCATGTAAGTTATATGAAACGAATTGTCTTTAAATAGTAATGTTTCAAAACAATCTTTATGGATTTTATTAAACAGTACCCGAAACCGTCACGGCATATGTTCTGTCATGAAACGAAAAGTCTGACAGAATTTCTTGTACAGGTTCTTGCAGTTTCTTCCAACATATGAGCGTTACAGGATATGTTTCTATCAAAATCCTGCAGTGGTAGGAAGAGTTTGAGACACATTCCACTGTCAAAAGGGTAGTTTTTTGACGAGGTCGCAGATAGATGTTTGAAATTCTAAAAAAAAAAAGTAAGCATAAGACATGTGGAAAAAATTGTAATAAACGACATGTAGAAGATTTTTTGAAATTAAGCTCAAGAGCGACATAATTGGATTGAGGAGGGGTAAGACAAAGTTACAGTCCTACCAAAACAACTAAACTCCGTCCGAACAGGCCTTGGAATGCCCAACGGTACTAACCAGCTGCCGTGTCATCCTCAACCCACAGGCCTCACTTGATGCGGGTATGGAGGGGTATGTGGACAGCACACCGCTCTCCTTGCCGTATGTCACTTTACGAGATCGGAGTCGCTACTTCTCAATTAAATAGCTTCTCAGTTTGCCTGACAAGAGCTGAGTGTACCCCGCTGGCCAACAGCGCTCGGCAGACCGGATGGTACCCATCCATGTGCTAGCCCAGCCCGACAGCGCTTAACTTCGATGATCTGACGGGAACCGGTGTTACCACTGCGGCAAGGCCGTTGGCCACTCTCCTACTACCGTACATTTTATCACGTAATATACAAGACAGTAGTTCCATGAGAACACCAGTTTTAATGTCGGCCAACTACAATTTATATGGTATGATCGTCGGTCTTTTAGGTGCTTCCCAGCTGATTTTGCCCAGTATTCCTTCCGGCTACCACACTGTCGTCCCCATACAGGAGAAATGGTTTACAGCCTTATCACTGTCTCTCACAGATTGAACTTCAACAATTTACCTTGTAGTTGTTGTTGTTGTGGTCATCAGTCCTGAGACTGGTTTGATGCAGCTCTCCATGCTACTCTATCCTGTGCAAGCTTCTTCATCTCCCAGTACCTACTGCAACCTACATCCTTCTGAATCTGTTTAGTATATTCATCTCTTAGTCTCCCTCTACGACTTTTACCCTTCACGCTGCCTCCAATACTAAATTTGTGATCCCTTGATGCCTCAGAATGTGCCATACCAACCGATCCCTTCTTCTAGTCAAGCTGTGCCACAAATTTCTCTTTTCTCCAATTCTATTCAATACTTCCTCATTAGTTATGTGATTTACCCATCTAATCTTCAGCATTCTTCTATAGCACCACATTTCGGCAGCTTATATTCTCTTCTTATCTAAACTATTTATCGTCCACGTTTCACTTCCCTACATGGTTGCACTCCATACAAATACTTTCAGAGACGACTTCCTGACACTTCTATCTATACTCGCTGTTAACAAATTTCTCTTCTTCAGAAACGCTTTCCTTGCCATTGCCAGTCTTCATTTTATATCCTCTCTACTTCGACCATCATCAGTTATTTTGCTCCCAAAAGAGCAAAACTAATTTACTACTTTACGCGTCTCATTTCCTAATCTCGCAGGACCACCCGACTTAATTAGACTACATTCCATTATCCTCGTTTTGCTATTGTTGATGTTCATCTTATATCCTCCTTTCAGGACACTCACCATTCCATTCAGCTGCTCTTCCAGGTTCTTTGCTGTCTCTGACAGAATTACAATGTCATCGGCGAACCTCAAAGTTTTATTTCTTCTCCATGGATTTTAATGCCTACTCAGAATTTTTCTTTTGTTCCCTTTACAGCGTCAAATGTACGAAACACATTCCTAAGGGACCATCAGTTGGGCTTGTAGTCCTACCAAGAAGTGAAAGGCTGTCAGGGACTTAAGAGCAGAACAAGCATATGTGACTGTTCACTATTAGATGTATGGAACAGATTAACCGCACAAGGTATTTGGGGAAAGGAGGGATCTTAAATTTGCTTAAGTATTAAATCACTTTCTGTTTATAGGAGGGCTGACTGAAGTTTTGTGTCCTACGAACCACTGCAGTTTTGGTGTATTGGTTTTACTTTAACATCTGGATCTAAGGACTTATCGATGACGTTAAATCAACATCAGCACGTTTGCACCCAGCAGATAATATCATAAGCACTCTATTTGGTATGTAAGGAAAAATGGTATAGAGGACACTTTACGATCACTTCTAGAGTATATGACGAGGAATACCAAACGAAATCAGAGAGACTCTGTTAGGATCATGACAGTTATCTGCCCTACAGCATTCTTAGAGCGGTAGTCATATCACTGGACTGCAGCAAATGTGGTGAGTATTTTGTTCTTTGGATGATGCTGAATTACCTGATGCACTGAACGACGTCTGCCAGAGTCTCAGGCACTAGTGGAGTTGCCGTAGCCCGCAGCTTCTGTCACTGCAGGTCAGCTCCACTACGTTTGTTAGACGACTGTAGTGGTCTCGGATGATGTAGCCTACCGACGTATATACAGGGTGGTCCACTAATCGTGACCGGGCCAAATATCTCACGAAATAAGCGTCAAACGAAAAAACTACAAAGAACGAAACGTCTAGCTTAAAGGGGGAAAACAGATGGCGCTATGGTTGGCCCGCTATAAGGCGCTTCCATAGGTCAAACGGATATCAACAACGTTTTTTTTTAAAATAGGAACCCCCATTTTCTGTTACAAATTCGTGTAGTACGTAAAGAAGTATGAATGTTTTAGTTGGACCACTTTTTTCGCTTTGTGATAGATGGTGCTGTAATACTCACAAACATATTGTTCACAGTTTTAGACAAACAGTTGGTAACAGGTAGGCTTTTTCAATTAAAATACAGAACGTAGGTACATTTGAACATTTTATTTCGGTTGTTACAATGTCATACATGTACCCTTGTGAACTTATCATTTCTGAGAACGCATGCTGTTACAGCGTGATTACCTGTAAATACCACATTAATGTAATAAATGCTCAAAATGACGTCCGGCAACCTCAATGCATTTGGCAATACGTGTAATGACATTTCCCTCAACAGCGAGTAGTTCGCCTTCCGTAATGTTCGCACATGCACCGACAATGCGCTGACGCATGTTGTCAGGCGTTGTCGGTGGGTCACGATAGAAAATATCCTTCAGCTTCCCCCATAGAAAGAAATCCGGGGACGTCAGATCCGGTGAACGTGCGGGCCATGGTATGGTGCTTCGACGACCAATCCACCTGTCATGAAATATGCTATTCAATACCACTTCAACCGCATGCAAGCTATGTACCGGACATCCATCATGTTGGAAGTACATCGCCATTCTGTCACGCAGTGAAACATCATGTTGTAACATCAGTAGAACATTACTTAGGAAATCAGTATACATTGCACCATTTAGATTGCCATCGATAAAATCGGGGCCAGTTATCTTTCCTCCCATAATACCGCACCATACATTAACCCGGCAAGGTCGCTCATGTTCCACTTGACGCAGCCATCGTGGATTTTCCGTTGCCCAGTAGCGCATATTATGCCGGTTTACGTTACCGCTGTTGGTGAATGACGCTTCGTCGCTAAATAGAACGCGTGCAAAAAATCTGTCATCGTCCCTTAATTTCTCTTGTTCCCAGTGGCAGTACTGTACACGACGTTCAGAGTCGTCGCCATGCAATTCCTGGTGCACAGAAATATGGTACGGGTGCAATCTATGTTGATGTAGTATTTTCGACACCGACGTTTTTGAGATTCCCGATTCTCGCACAATTTGTCTGCTACTGATGTGCGAATTAACCGCGACAGCAGCTAAAACACCTACTTGGGTATCATCATTTGTTGCAGGTCGTGGTTGACGTTTCACATGTGGCTGAATACTTCCTGTTTCCTTAAATAACGTAACTATCCGGCGAACGGTCCGGGCACTTGGATGATGTTGTCCAGGATAACGAGCAGCATACGTAGCACACGCCCGTTGGGCATTTTGATCACAATAGCCGTACATCAACACAATATCGATCTTTTACGCAATTGGTAAATGGTCCATTTTAACACGGGTAATGTATCACGAAGCAAATACCATCCGCACAGGCGGAATGTTACGTGATACGACGTACTTATACGTTTGTGACTATTACAGCGCCATGTATCACAAAGCCAAAAAAGTGGTCCAACTAAAACATTCATATTTCTTTACGTACTACACGAGTATCTAATAAAAAATGGGGTTTCCTATTTAAAAAATGCAGTTGATATCCGTTTGACCTATGGCAGCGCCATCAAGCGAGCCAACCATAGCGCAATCTGATTTCCCCCTTCAAGCTAGACGAGTTTCGTTCTTTGTAGTTTTTTCGTTTGATGCTTATTTCGTGAGATATTTGGCCCGGTCACTATCAATGGACCACCCAGTATAAAGTTTCTACGCTATTACACACACGAAGACACAGCTTCAGCTGTAACGCTAGACCTTGCGGAGGTGAGCGTGGATGGTGTAGCGATCTTCACACGCAGCTCTGCATGCAGTGTTAGTAGATAAATAAATGTTCCTGCCCTATTCTATCATCTATTACGCATGTTGACGAATGGTCTTAGGTTGCATGCCTCATCCTAATACAGTCGGCGTCTAAAAGTTCCGGTGTCATTACACTTTGCGTGAAAACATATCAGACCATGAAGTAACGATACTTCAGCGAGGAGAAAAAGAGTATATGCTTGCGTGCAAGTCCTAATTTATCGTATCTTCGATGTCCCCCTTCGAGGCTACCATCCATCCCGTTTGTATACTGCTCAAAGATGCAATTAACGTGAAGTTCGTGAACCAATTAACGCCTTATATCTTCAGAAACCTGCCAATGACCTGTGTCACGCAGAATTATCGTTGTATTCGATGTAAGATTTGTGCCATCAGATCTTCATTTATGTTATTCATACTGTAAACATGCAATAAAAGGAGGTGATAGTTAAAGAATAATGCGAACATCTATACTGCGTGGTGTATATGTTCATCGATTGGAGTCAGTCTTCATCTGCAAAACAATCGTCGAGGTTCCTTGTGACATCTTCTCTCCCCTGAAGTCGGACAGCAGTGGGTGTGGCTGTTAGCGGTGCATGCTCACGCCAGGCCCGCCGAGTGTTTGTAGACGGTATTCACGGTCCGCGGGTCGCGAACTTTGTATAGTGTTTGTTTGAATAAAGATGCGATTGTTCCTGTCCTTTTCTTCCTGAACACGATAGTGACAAACATAATGGTTGTATCAGTAGGCTATTCCGTTTTAAATATAGGATGAGTGCTCTATAGTTTCGATATCCAGCAGACCTCCCATCATTTTAAACCCGTCGTAAGTGGATTCTGTCATCATTTTGGTGTGGTGGGGGGTTTAAGCTGTAATGACAGAGGAGTGGGAGGAGGATTGTTTAAGCATAGCTTATAGACTTGGGGTATATGTGGGCTCCCGCTTTTAGAATTGAAACTGTTTGATGCTCTATGACATATGTGTGGGCCATTTTGAATATAAGGAGACAATTGTTTAATAGTGACGGCAGAGGGGACTTTTTTCACCTATGAAAGGCGATATGGAATTCCACACATCAACCAAGTGGCCTCACTGCTGTAAATAGAATTACAAATCTCTACAGAGATGGGCACTTTCTAGCATTCAAGTTACTTCTGTTTTTCCTAGCATTTTGGATTCTGATACAGTTTCGCTGCACCAGTATCCCAGGTCCGTCATATCGGAGTCTGACTTCAGAGCTGCGTCAGTATGCATTGGCCTTCATGTTGACTCACCATCTCGGATAATGACGTTATAGAGGTGCTCCAGTATATCTTGTTCGCCATGTTTGATAACCATCTGGGATTCTGGTGTCATTGGCGGGCTGAAGTAGCATTCCAGGTCCACCATCTTTGGTTCTATTCTTAACACAAATGATATATTTCCGTCAGCATGACGATGCACCAACTTGGTTCTATGAATTTACTGCGAATACAGTCCTACTTCCTCAGTGATGTCATAGGAGTGAGCGAAAACCTTGGAAGTTTTTGAATTTCCGGCTACAGTTTGAAATGCCGCCATTTTTTCCATCGGACCGTATTTTCCATTGTCAAAGTCGAGGAGGGGGCAGGAGTGCGGAAATCCGGTGACTCATCGATGACGTCATTAATGACATCATAGGTGTTCTACACTACATTAGAACTGTTCCAGTCTACCTGTTTATACTGATTTAAGGAGGCTCTAAATGAATAATAAGAAACACAAATTGTCTTTTACAATGTTTCAGTTAAATTCTTGTAGTTTCATGGGTATTATCCAGAACGGAAACCATAGTCAAAATGATATTGCGACAATAGTGATCTGTGTAATTGTGAACTTCAGATGTTGGGACTGCCGTGCTTCTGAAAGAAACAATGACGTATTAACGTAATTTTTCGTACTTAATTATTAACATTTTCATACTGTTGTCTGAATTAAAGAGGAATAATGATCAAATTCTTTTTAAATCGACACGTGAGCATGGTATATCAAACATATATTCGAAGCTACTAATATTTCAGTATTTACTTGTGTATATGTTCTATCCCCAAACTAAATGGAGTCTGACTTGATCTTTTTCTTCTTTTGCATTTTTCGTGTTAGGTAAATTGTATCCCCTTACGTTTCCTATCTTATTCTCGGTCTGCCATGAACTTTTTTGCCTTTTGGTTTCAAATTTCTTTATCCGATGCTCTAGGCTTTCAGGATCCATTCATGGTAGATGTTGATTTCATTTCTTTTTGTTTTCATACAGTTTTTCTCTCATATGCAAATCTTTCATTTCCTTTCGACGATCCTCACGTCGTATTTTATCTATTCTTTTACATACCTTCACTGCTCCAAGAAATATTATTTCTACTCCTTGTATTTGCTTTTCTTGTGTTTTATGCGACACCCACGATTCACTTCCGCACAAAATGGCTAGCAATATGCCTGATTTATAAAATTCCAGTCTTACTTCCTTCCATACATTGTGATTTAAATTTCTAGTAATAGTTCCACAGATACTTACAAATCTGCTCTACGTAATATGCACCCGCTTTTATAAGACATTTTAAATCCTAAATATTTAAAATATTTCACATGTTCTGTTGTTTTCATCACCTACTGACTTAGTTCTCACTGAACGTTTTCCACAAAATCCTTTGATTTAGATTTATTATAAGATATTGTCATACTACATTCTTTACGTATTTTATTTAGTTCATAAATTCCTTCTTGCAAATCATCTTCTCTTGAAAAAATCAGTTGTACCCCAGTGGTTATTCTTAAATTCCACCTGAGAACTGCGCCATCAATGTAAATATTAAATAGATTTCCCTGTAATTTTCACATTTATTTTTTCTTCTTTCTTGTATGTCAATATTACTTATGCTTGCATCCAATTTCGTGGTACATCTTTTTACTTCGAGGTACATGTTAAACACGTGTAACAATTTAAGGTGTATTGACAAGCCTCAATACCTAATTAACTCAGCATCAATTCCACATAAACCTGTTTCTTTTTGATTTCTTGTGGTTTTCAAAGCTGCTGTGATCTATTTTATTGTTACGTCATCTAAGTGTTTTACTTCTATTTTGTGGATCTGCTTCTTTCCCCTTTTCAATTTTTAGTATCATACCACAGTCTTTTATAGTATTTAATCCACTCTTGTTTCGTAATTTTATTCAGACGAATTGTATCCTTTCGTTTTATTTGACATTTTCGAAGCCATGTGTGCTATCTGACGATGGCCATGAATATCACCCACTATTTTGCCAATGTATCTCTCCCGCGCTTCTGGTGAGCTATTTTCACTATGACTCTTGTGTAATTCATCTCTGTTTGCAGACCTGTCTATTTTGCAGGGTAGGCTTTGAAAAATATTTTTGATATGTTGTTTGTTTTTCTTGTATTTCCTCCGCAATTTCTTTCGACTAAATTTTTAATCCACCTTCGGCGCTATTTTCTTTCTTTCTTAATGTCTCATTTGCAGTTTTTCTCATTGCTTTTTCAAGATTTGTGCTTTCATCTTCAGTAATGTCCCGAGCAACTAATTGTTCTAATTATTTTTTTAATATATTCGTATATAGGTCCTTAATACTTTCATCTTGGAGTAGATACACTTTATAGACCTCTTCTTGCTTCAGTGTGGTAACCTCCGGTTGCTGTTTAGCAAAAGCGTCTGTTTCAGGTATTACAGGATAGGGATGTGACCCAACATCAAAACTTCTCGATAATCGTCTATCTTTTACTTCACGTTGTATTCCTGTATTCACTATTAGATAATCTATAATTGACCTGTATCCTCTATTAATCCGAATACCTTGTGATTATCGTGTCTACCATTGCATTTTTCTTATAATGGTTCTAACGATCTATAATTTTTTCAAGGGATAATGAAAATTGACTTTGGTGAATTACGCCGTGAGCTAAGTAAAGTTGACCGCCTTATCTCAGGGGCAGCTGCGTAAGTTGATCTGAGGATGTGAGAAGGCATATGGTTTTGTCTTCCAGTACTGAAGACTCAGTCGTGTGTGACTCGTACCGATCAGCTCATATGGTATAAGTCACGTAAGTAACATTGATTCGTCAATACGCACTTCACAGTCAGTCGGCTTCAAATGTTTATTTATTTGAAGCAAGGAAATGATTTTATACTAAGGCTTTCGTAACACAACGCAAAGAGCAGAAGAAAAATGAAATGCAAAAAATTCATTAAACATTGTGCTTCATATTGCATAATGCATCTACATATAAATAAAATTGTTATGAATCAAGAAACAATCCGCTCATATAGATAACACAGCAACACTACGTCAGGCAATTGCAGAGTCACAACTATGATATCGCTGAGGGTAGCAACATGAGATGTTCCGTTTGGTGTCGACTTTTGGAGATCAGTACCTGCTCACCGGCGCCAGTTCACCACGACCTTGCTGTAGCTAGTCTATTTGCGGCCCATGACATAATGATTTACGTAGGTTACTAATTAATAATAAGATCAGTACATATGGGGCCCGAGGTGCAGCCCCACGGTATCGGTACTTGCCCTTGAGCAAGTAAGCTGGATGGCCGCTGTACGGTCTCATCTGACCTTTTCAGAAACTAAATTTCTCACAATTATGCAAAATCTCATAGACAGGAATCCCCTGCACGGTGTTCTTCCTTCTGTGGTCGTAGTTTCATACATTGTACATTCCAATTGGATGTAATAAGCTATACCTGTTGTTTCGTAGACGTTATCAGACTTTCCTTTTTTGACAGTTATTCGCAGGTATTGCCCTGTTAGTGGACATGATATGTGATTAAATACAAGTGAACCACTTAAAGTGTCCCTCTGACATTTGAATAGAAGCACCTTCCAGTTCCACAGGAGTCTTACTTCAGTTCGTATGCTTGCTTTTCTTTTGCAAATATGAAGCATTTGAAGATGCTCTTCGACCCCAAGCACAACCTGAAGTCCGTATTTTGGTGCACTGTATCAAAGGCATGTGAGCAGTGCAGCAGGGCCACATGCTGAAGGACGGAAATGATTTTCTGTAGTTTGACAATCAGTTTCAGAAAATGCTTAGGAAATAGAGCTTTTGCACTCCTGGTTCAAAAATGAACTCGCAAATGGCGACGGGCAAAAATTAGTAGAAATTTTTACGTATGTAAGATCAGTGTGCGAACCGTAAAACTCCTACTGTCATACCTGAACGGAAGATCCCCCTGAAAACCCAAGAAAATTCTGGTCTCACGTGAAACAATTAAACGGATCAAAAACTTCTGTCCAGTCACTCGTCGGCACCAGTCTGCGATGGCAATATAACAGATAGAAGCCGGCAAAAGGAAAGCCGAAGTTTTATTTCTCACGTTTAAGAAATCATTCATACAGGAGGATCGTGCTAGAGTGCCGACTCCCGCATGGAGGACGTGCTAATGAGCATTCCTGATGCAGAGAAAAAAAACTGAAAGAGCCGAAAAATAAGTCGCTAGGTTCATATGGAATCCTGGTTTTATAGAGAGCACTCTGCGGCACTAGTCCCATTCGTAGCTTCCATTTATTGTGAATCTCTCGCCCGGCGCAAGTCCCAAGCCACTGGGAAAAGCCGCAGATGAGTTCTGTATATAAGGAAGATAAGACAGCACGCCTATATACTTACAGACAAATATCATTGACATGAGTTTGCTTCAGAATTCTTGAACATATTCTCACTTCGAATATAATAAATTTTCTTGTGACAGCAAAGCCTTCTTCTACAAAATAGCATGGCATCGTTCGCGTGAAAATCAGCTTGCCCTCTTCCCCTATGATATCTTGCAAACCATGGATGGGGCCAACAGGAAGAGTGCACATTCCTAGATTTACGGAAAACATTTGATACGGTGCCCCATTTCAGACTGTTAGCGAGGCGGGAGCATAGGGACTACGATCTCAGGTATGTGAGTGGCTCTAAGACATTTTAAATAATAAAACCTAGTACACCGTCCCCTACGGCGATTATTCATCAGAATGAGGGTGTCGTCACAAGGGCCCCAGAGAAATGTGATAGGGCCGCTCCTGTTCCCTATATTCATAATGATCTGGCTGACGGCCTGAACAGCAATTTACTCCTGTTTGCTGACGACGCTGTGGTATGCTGGAAGGTATCTTCTTTGAGTGACTGTGGAAGGATACAAGGTAACTTAGAAAGAAAGTGTAGTTGATGTTATGAACTGCAGCTTGCTTCAGTTTATCACACCAACTAGAAATTCTGCAGCTTGCTTCAAATGTAGGAAAATGTAAGTTAACGTGGATGAGTAGGAGAAAATCCTTTAAGTTCGAATACAGAATTAGTAGTGTGCTACTTAGCCAGATCGATTAGATATCCAGGCGTAACGTTGCAAACTGATATAAAATGGAATGAGCACTTCAGGTTGGTAGTAGAGAAGAGGAATGCTCGACTTCGTTTTATCGTGAGAGTTTTAAGAAAGTGTAGCTCATCTGCAAAGGAGACGGCACATAGAACGTAAGTGCGACCCATTCTTGAGTACTGCTTGAGTGGTTCGGATTCCCATTATGTCGGATTAAAGGAATTCAGAGGCGCGCTGTTATATTTGTTACTAGCTGGATTGATCAGCAACCAAGTATTACGAAGATGCCTCGTGAATTCAAACGGAAATCGCTGGTGGAAAGACTTTTCGTGAGGCTTTACAACGGAAATTCAGAGAACCATCATTTGAGGCTAATAGCAGTTCGATTCTGCTGCCGCCAGCGTGTAGTTAGAGATACGCACATAAGACAGGAGAAATTAGAGTTCTTAGGGAGGCTTAGAGGCAAGCGCTTCTTAATCGCTCTATTTGTTAGTGGAACAGGGAAGGAAATAGCTTGTTGTGGTAGAAGGAGCCCTTCGCCATGCACCGAATGGCAGTTTTTATGTATGTATGTACTTAGATGAAAGCGCACTATGGATAACTCCGCTTTCACGAGCATTGTTATGTGTTTGTGACATCCATCTATGGTAGTTACTGTGACCTAATGACAGATTTTTTTTCCTCGAGACCAGCAGCCATCGATTACTACCGCAGGTGCACGTCCCCCACAGCAGAGTACACTCCTCACAGTAAGTGACACACTGCATATTTGGAACAGCCGTTCGGCTGGATGACGGCATATCCGAAGACGAAATCGATCAGCTTTAACAAGAAACCTGATTCACACTACCGGGAGACTTACTTTCATTGTTCCATGGTCCTGTCTCGATGTTCCTGTGCCGATAAAATTTTAACTGTCGACTTTGTTGGAACGACATGGGAACATTTAGGTGTCGTCAGTTGTGAAGCCTCACGTTCAGCAGCATCTGCGTCTACAAGTACAAGATTTCTCAGTAATTCACAGTGCGTGGTAGAGGGTTCATCAAACCACCCGCAGTCTATTTCTCTACCTTTCCACTCCCGAACCGTGCTTGGAACAAACGGACACTTAAATCTTTCCGTGCGACCTCTTCTTTCTCTTATTTGATTAATATTATCATTTCTTCCTATGTTGGAGGGCGTCAACAAAATATGTTCACATTCGGAGGAGGAAGGTGGTGATTGAAATTTCGTGAAAATATTTCGCCGCAACGGAAAACGCCTTAGTTTTAATTACTGCCATCCCAACTCGCGTATTATATTCGTGACTCTCTCTCTCCTATTTCACGAAAACACAGACGAGTGGAACTTCTTTGAACTTTCTCGATGTCCTCCGTAAATACTATCTCGTAAGAACCCCGTACTGCGCAGCAACACTGCATAAGAGAATAGTATGGGCAGTCTCTTTAGTTGATCTATTGGATCTTCTAAGCCAGTAAAACGCAGCCTTTGATTTACCTTCCTTCACAACATTTTCAATATGATCATTCCTACATAAGCCGTTCGTAACTGTGTTACCGAAGTATTTAGTTGAACTGTATAAAAGGGGACCTTTTAGTACTCAAGTGGAAGGCTTCATGCTATTTAATATATTTTATAGTCTATTTCCACTTTTCGTGCCAGACAGATATCTTGTCTAAATCATTTCGCAATTGGTTTTGATATTCTGACAGCATGTTATGCAAACAATCTGAAAGAGAATCTTAGATTGTCTCCTAAACTGTTTATATAGCTTAAGAACAGCAGGGGGCCTATAGCCCATCCTCGGGGAATACCAGAAGTCACTTTTGTGAAGCACTGGGCTAAAAATCGTGCCGAGAAACACTTTGCGCCTGCCTCAGAATTATACTCAGTCATAAGATATAAAACAGATCGCCGCCTGGTTCACAGAATGAACAAGCGTCGGATTTCCACGTCCTGTGATGAAAGGTAGTGGTAAAACAGTGTCGCTTACTTACGGTTCCTTGAACCACTTTTATAGATATTCACGAAAGCAGCACACAAAGAGCTGACCATCTTTGCCGTTTCGAGGTACTCGTTCTTAAATGTCAGGTCATACCAATCTGTACTTTGTCAAAATCGCTTATGCAAGTAGATTTTCCAATTTTCGGCCTGAATCGTTACCCGAATGATTTCCCCATCGTATCGTAATTGCTAGTTGAGACACACATGCTTTGTCTTTATGTGTAAGGAAGCTCTGTCGCCTGTTCACATGCCACCAAGATTCATACTGCTGAGTTTAGTGAATACTTACAAGAAGACGCCCACAGAATCAGCTTGGAAGGAAATGAACAGGGTAATGACCAGCAGACAGCAATTAGCATTAATTCCTTAGAGAGTGCAGTCTCAAAACGGAAAGGCATAGAGACGTGAGTAAGTGAAACTGCGTCCCGTATCCAGTTTATAGTGCGTAGGTGTGACGCTAACCTGCCAGAGTTGGCGGTGGAAAGCAGTACCGACGGCCCCGCCACTGCGGCCAGATATGGTGAGTGGCAGTTTGTGGGCTGTGGACCGGTCACATGAAGCAACCGGCTGGTTGAAGTGCGAAAGCTTCCCTTGAAATTCGGATTCTATAGTGCGTACGTTAGCTACAAATCTCTGCCAACTGCTGCTCGGACCATGTTTGGGTGATATCTCGGCCGATAAGCTATTCAAGAAAAAAATAACAATTTAACCCTTTTGATTTCTAGGAATAATATCTATCTGAGAATTAATATTTCTTTAATATAGACGCAAACAAGTACATGTCAGTTTAACAAAAGTGCAAGTATTTTCATTTATTTTGGCTGTTTCTGGTTTCATAAAAATCGAGGGTGGTTCACTTTCTTGATATTCTGCAAATACATTGTATTACTTTGCAGAGGCCATCAGGGTTTAGCTTTCGAAAAGTACCATTTGTAACATATGATATTCTGTGCTTTGTTGGCCTCCATTGTTGGCGAACAAAGTGATGCTTCTAGAAGCCATGCAGTGACAGAAATTCTCAACCCTAAAATCCTTCTATCTTCTGCATTTATTTCGCTGAATATCTCACTCTAGTATTGACTATACCACTTCACATCCTATGTCACTGACGGATCTTTTTTGTAAACAATACTCCCGCTCCTGAACCCCACAACAGCATGAAAGTTTTAGTAAAATGGCCAAATAGTACCAATTTCAGCGAATCCAAGAGTGTAGGACTCTAATAGCGGCCGCAGTTTGGCTCAAAAATGGCTCTGAGCACTATGGGACTTAACATCTGAGGTCATCAGTCCCCTAGAACTTAGAACTACTTAAACCTTTCGAACCTAAGGACATCACACACGTCCATGCCCGAGGCAGGATTCGAACCTGCGACCGTAGCAGTCACGCGGTTCCGCACAGAAGCGCAGTTTGCAAAGTACTTAGAAGACGTAAGAGCGGTGCCGCGTCGTCGAAGTATTACAGAAATTATCGAAGTACCTATACTGACGGTCTAATAAAAGGTAATTCAAACATAGTACATTAATTAAAGTTAATTAAAATAATTTGTGGTAATTTGATCTCCTGGACCGACCGAAGTACAACAATCGCTCCAAAAGACTTTTCTGAATAACTTTCAAAATTAATACGAACAGTGCCCTAATCGTATGCAAGATGAGTTCATTAGAGCTATCCGCACAAAACGGATGAGTCATCGAGAACTGGAAGTGGTTCAGGGTTGTCAAAAGGTATTAGTAAAATTGAAGGTAATTCTTGTAGACCGTACACGAAAACCAAAAGCTGATAAAGACGATACATATAAGTAAATTATCGATTTAGAAAGGGACGTATAATTTCCTAAGATTTTGTGGTTTGACCTAAAGTTGTGTACATGAGAACCAACTTTTATTACGTATAATTTAGACTATGAAGGAACAGTCACTTTTCATCTGAAATAATGTATGTGGGATGAATCTATTGATATAAGTCGACCTCGGATTTAAGAAAAAGTGGCGAGTTCAGTACAATTATATCACAATTTGTACATAGCTTTTTGCTCAGTGGATCTTCGGCATATTATGGTCAAAATAGTCGCGAATTCAGTCATAAGTTCTACACAGAATTTTATCGGTATTTCATTGTGCCCTCGAGCTTTTAGCAGATTTTGCTATTTTCAACGCCGCTGACACTAATATCTATATTCCTAGTCTTTGATACGGAACAAGAACTATACTTAGGTAATAGTCCTGGATTTTCCTTCTAAATTAATATTTGTAAAAGAAGTTAAGTGTTTCTGTTGCCACTTTTCTAGTCACACACTGAGTTACCGTGCAATCAATGAGTGTCCCTTCACTTTTGTGCTACTGACTGCCTTTATACGTGGCCAGAATCTCTCTGGATTCTGTGAGATGCCTTTCGATAGGCTGCTACGGTAGTCACTGAAGACTCTGGGTGTACACTTTACATTGTCTAAATCGTATTATTATCATTTCTCTCTATAACACTGTTCAGGGTTTCATAAATATTATGAAGTAGTCTCTGCTTCTTTAGACTTTTTTTTCTTTTTTGCTGATACTACATTTCACTATAGTGTCCCACTGATCACGAGCTGTGCTACTGGATACATATGTACCCAGTACTGGGTCAATTATTCCTTTAAACATGAGCCGCAGCTACTCTACATAGTTGTGTGCAGAGCTAAGTCTTTCACTCCTCACTGAGAAATGACACAACTGATTATCTGGTCTATGTCTACCCTTGATACGGCGCCTTGCTAAAGCGATCTCAACTGCAGCTCCAGTTTCGGTGGATTTGAGTTTCTTGTCAATTGTGACCGATAAGCCACCATTCGATGCGCCCTTAGATTACTCCAAAAATTCCACTGATCTCAATTTCGCATTCGTTCTGTTTGACAGCATTGTTGCTACGATAAGTTGGCATCTCCTGGAGAGTATTATTTTTTGCTGTAGGAAACTGATGTTGAAACCGGTTCATGCAAGTAACTTTTACGAACTAGCGGCAACAGATAGCGTATGCAGTATGTATGACCTAGTTCTTAAAATAAACTGCTCGAAAAAGATTCATAGCAACTATACATCAACCAATGTGTTTAGGTTTAGATGCAAGGAGGAAAGGGAATATAGGAATATTTTCATGAAACTAAAAAGAAATTACGTCTCTGTGATCTAGAAACAAACTATAACCAAAAAATAGACTGCATGTTCTCAATTGCACATCTTTGAAATGAAAACTGGCGGTTGGGAGTAGCACTCAGTAACACGATACTTTACTGCATACATTGCAACATGCTGTCCGTACCATGTTTGAGACGAAGCCGCTCAGCCCTGCCAAATTCTTCTGCAGTGACATTTCTAAGGACATACAGTGTATGACGAGGTTTTCTGAGATGAAAAACCGGGAGTTTCAAGCACACCAAATCGAGTTCATGTCAGTAGATGCAGCGGAATGTTCCGTTAGATTTATTTCTGTATCTTGGATTAAAGTCTTCGTGGATAGAGTGGTGCACTCTAACATTATTTACTTGAGATAAGGACTCATCAACGAAATTTTGACTGTAGGATGGACAACAAGTTGTGGGACGCTGTCCCAATACTGCTACGCCCTGAAACACCCCTCACAATTAAGAGAGGCATACGACATCCATATATGTTATCAGTTAAAGAAAGAGTGACCAGCCGGCCGGTGTGGCCGAGCGGTTCTAGGTGCTTCAGTCTCGAACCGCGCTTACGCTACGGTCGCTAGTTCGAATCCTGCCTCGGGCATGGATGTGTGTGTGATGTCCTTAGGTTAGTTACGTTTAAGTAGGTCTAAGTTATAGTGGACTGATGACCTCAGCTGTTAAATCCCATAGTGCTCAGAGCCATTTGAACCATTTTAAAGAGTGACCCACATACCTGCTGAAGTCGTGGAATTGCATGCTTTCTGAACGATTGCCTCCACACTCTTCTATGACGATCATAGGTGTCAAAAAGTTCTACACACCGTGGTGAAGAGAACATAACGCTACTTGTAGGGGCTCTCCGCGATCTCTGGGCGTACTCGCTGAGTCAGCATTCATCTGCACATTTTTGTCACCACCTTCCGGAAAACATCGTCCCTTTTTTGTCCTACCCTGTAAAGACCACCCCTCTTCCGACCCTCACGTCCTCCACTCCACCAGCTCCCCAAGTCCCTGCGCCCCTGCTTTTCAACGTCATCACGCTGTCTGCCAACTGAAAGCAATCTCCTTACCTTTGACCAGAGTTTTACTAATATGGCTGCGTGTGCAATATCATTTGTCGTCCAGCACGAAGTGCTGCCAGCAGCAGCAATGATCAGCTGAAAAAAGAAGACTATGAGCAAGCGTTTCATCAGTTCATCTCCAGTTATTATTATTATTATTATTATTATGTCTGTATGTTGTTATACTTATTGCTCTGTTATAATTGTTACAAAAGAAGGCACACAGGTGTTTGTACATGTAAGAGCAGCAGCCACAGACCACAGGATGTCTTCGTGGCCCAGTGTCTTCCAACTATGCAGTAGCACAGTCGAAGCAACAACAGCAGCAGCAATCACTGTCCACAGGATGTCTTCCCAACCTTCCAGACCTAGTGTTATTCGACTATGTCATAGCACAGCCGCAGTGGTTACCGGAATTTGAGTCTCGGCTAAGTACCATAAGAGTACTTTTGTTCACCACTAAGTGGGGCTGCCAGTGGTTCTAACAAATGAATGTAGGCCTAGCACCCTACAAAAACTGTAAAGTAATTATAGCGGTAGGAAATGCATAACGTGTTGGTGCTAATGTGCAGTAATCATGGTATGAGTGCGACTATTGGTGTGACATATTGGAATGTATAGTGAGGAAGATGATGAACGAGTATGTTGCACCTGGTGCTCTGACTGACATTTACATATTTGACTGTAAAGTGTCTGTAGTAGACACATTTGGTGAGACAACGCTAGAATTAACTTAATGGGACATGATAATATACCTAAAACATTCAATTAATGTTAAAATTATAGACCTGTATTATGCATTGCAAACTGCCGCAGATAGACTGTGATGTTAACCATAAATGTAGATCAAGTGGAGAAATGTAACAATTCCTGTATTCCCCCTATATATATATATATATATATATATATATATATATATATATATATATATATATATATATATATATATATGTGTGTGTGTGTGTGTGTGTGTGTGTGTGTGTGTGTGTGTGTGTGTCTGTGTGTGAGTGGGTAAACTTTAAATAAAACTGTTCTACAAAATAAGTTTTGTACTTTTGCTCCCACTTTGCAGCAACTTTAATGGTAGGTGGATCACAAACTTCTGTAAATAAAACACCCACATAGCAAATTAACTTATGGTTTATTATGAATAACTACACTTTTTTCCAAAGGGATTTCATACTTCATACTAAGAGAGGAGGAGAGGAATTATTTCACATACATTATTTACACAACAGCAGCTGTTTGCTCTAATACATCACAGGGACTAGCAGAGATACACCAGACTAATGATACAAGAGAAAGAGGAGAATGACTTTGTATTCAGTATTCACAAGAATAACAGCAGCTGACTGCCATGATAAAACACATGCAGACTGGTAGAGATACATCACACTTCTACTATCGAATTGCTTGGGATTGTATGTAATTGCTTCATATGGATCCCAACTTTCACCAAATAGGTGAAACTGTCTGTATCCATATAAAGTAACTGGATATCAGAGAAGTTCGGTTCTGCAGATTCATAGTGCAGTCGCTGTATGTTTTGTTTGAAGGGGTCTAGATCATATATCAATTTAGACAGGCTTTGTGAAATCCACTGAAACCCTAGCCATCTCTACAGTAATTAGTCCTTCATTGAAGATCATTTCCTACTTAAAATTTGGCCTGGTGGTGTAATCTCTTGAGCATAAAGCCCATCCCAATGTTAAACCAAAAAAATTTCATGACTGTTTCTAACAGACTTTATGGTTTTGGTGAAAACAGAATTATTCATTACACAGTCTCACGTCGTGAGACCACCTTGTTTCGACATTAACTTCAATATACTCCTGCCGACAGAGATAATGGTCGAAAGGGATGCCATAGCGATTCTAAGAAGTTGCATCCCCAACCTGAGACACTACTCAGGGTTTCTATAGTGGGGAATATATCTCTGCTTATACCCCAGCATTGTCGTCAGCTTTGTAAAAGAACCATTTCGAGAGGCTAGAAGCTCTGGAGACACTGGAAGTCACCGTACTCATCCAATAAATCGATGCAGGTCCCCGGCAAGAGTCAGCAGCCACACCTTGATCGTGGATCTTATCCTTTACTCCGACGATTTCATCTTTGGATAGCCATCAGAACTATCCAAACGGCAGAGTTTGTTGCATGGCATGCCCTTAGAGGTTGTTTACATGTGAGTGAAGATGTAACTCAACTTGTCAGATGGCATATTCTCCTCCTCACTCAACAGCAAGTACCTGTGGATACACTGAGAAAGTCCCCCCCCCCCCTTCCCGAATTCTGCATCTGAAGAAAAACAAGATATAAACGTCAGTGAACAGTTTCATTTTGATACATATATTTTTCTTTTTTTAAATCATATCCCAAGAAAGTAGCACAGTGTAACAGAAGGCAGGTTGCAGCGTGCATTGGACCAGGCGTACACCCAAGAATTTCTCAGAAACGTCTCTGACTAAGTGTACATCTGTCTCCATGTACAGTTTAGCAAAACCCTCTGAGTTAGAGATGCTGAACTCCAGACAAACATTCACCACATGCCTATTCTTCCCATTTATAATATGTGTTATATTGGGTTACTCAGTTTTGAAGATTCTCTCCATCCAGTCCTCGTATTCATGTGGCAAAACCCTCTTCTTCATTATAAGCTGAAACTCTGGATCGTTGGAATACCTGTATGTGGCTCTGGTGATTTGCATATCCTTCCAACACATTCTCTCAACAAGTTTCTGGAAGACTGCCTTAATGAATCATAAGGAATCCTGGAAGCATAGTGTTGGTCTAGATGATATTAGTATGGAGAATGAAATGTATCCTTCTACATTGTTACCCAAGTGCTCAAGAAGAAAGTGCTCAAGTTACGGCGGTAGATAGGTACGTGTCATGGCAGTTGGTATCTCATGTCATGTGCACATTGGGAGCTGCACCATGGAACTTCCCCATTCGTTGACAATAATCTCTAGATTTTCTGTCCAATGGTAGCCCACGAATATGATATTCAACTTTCTGCTTGTACGAGTATCATTCTCCGATGAGTTAATCATTGAAATGTTGTTACTGTAAAGAACATAAACACTTAATTCAAGTTTTTCCAGCGCAAAGAGCAACCATCTCACAGCATTCTCTTTGACGGATGATTCGAATATGTTGTGACTGGAAGCATACGAACGTAAAACTTCATATGCTCCCACGTACAGTATGTGTGATTTTTTCAAAGTGGTTTGACAAATTGTGCGATGACCTTCATGACGTGCCACAGGAAAAAGCAAGCGCTCAAAGTCAGTGTATACAGCATACTGACAGTGTTCATTTAGGCAGGCATTCTTAAACTTTAACAACTTCTTACCCCTAGTGGACATTGCCAAACATACTGATTTCTGGGTAATGCAGTCAATCAGATGTCTTTCTACATACTCATACTGAGGAAAACAGTTGAGAAATTTTTGTGGAAAAAATTCATTGCCCCCTTAATTTTACTCGGTTGGGAAGAAAGTATTCAGGACATATTCTTGATCGAGACGTAGAAGATGCAGGTGTGTTACATTGTGTCTAGCAAAGTATGAGCCAAGATTTTGCGAATTGCTTGCAAAAGCAAGGTGGTTGCTTTGAACAGCTTCTCCAAAGTGAACATTGTTCATATATGTATATGTATGGCTCTCTGAAGATAAGCCGGGACGCCAAATGTACAGAATGGAATTACTGTGTGTAGCATAATGTGCAATACAGTGTAGCACACCTATTGTGTTTTTATACATCATTGCATAGAGACGATATTACTGTGCTCACTATTAATTTCTATTGGCTTTATCTGTGTCATCGACAAAACAAAGTTGTCGTTTACAACTGTAAGAAGTTCATGTTACATCTTAATGTTTAAATAAAGCTAACAGAAACCGGAAGAAATACGCAAGGTACTGTATTGTGAAGATGCAAATTGGATACAGTTTGATGCTTTGACTGAAAGAAGTTTGTTGCAAATGTAGCTCAAACTGAGCTAATGAGACAGCTCTGGCACAGTTTAGAGATCACCTGTGCTGAGCCACATTGCACGCAGATACAGCACTGCCAGAGTTTTCTATTTTTATTTAACCTATTGGTCTTACTAGGGTTTGCTACATACAGTTTTGTTTTGAATTGGGATGAGGAATAGTATGCCACCTGCAATGTGTCGCTTTTTTCTTCACTCCCCCAAAAATAGAAACATACATATAAACTCAATACTGTCATCGTCTTTGGCAGGTATGTGAGATGGCACAACTAACATATCAGTATATAAAATATAAACTTATATGAACAGCCGATTCCTCTTATTCTGGAAATTGTGCAGGCAGACTGTGAGCAAAAAAAAAAAAAAAAAAAAAAAAAAAAAACACAAACGCTGCTGAAGCAAGAAAAAAATACAGACATTCGTGCACGTGTAGAGATATGTCACATGCCATCAGTTAATCTGGTCACTGAATCATATCTATTTCACTCAAGCGAAAATTATCAACAAAAAGTAAGAAAAATAACGTAACAGTCAGTGACTCATTGAAAAAATAGACATACACACAAAATACCTGGTACTTACTCGCAATATATTCATTTTCATTTAGATCATCAAGAAGGAGTACACTGCCACCATCAGCACTACCCTCCTCCTCAAAACAGGAGTGTTTACTCGCCCTGTTACCATGAGCATGCCGCGCGAGATTAGCCGAGCGGTCTCAGGCGCTGCAGTCGTGGACTGTGCGGCTGGTCCCGGTGGAGGTTCGAGTCCTCCCTCGGGCATGGGTGTGTGTGTGTGTGTGTGTTTGTCCTTAGGATAGTTTGGGTTTAGTAGTATGTACGCATAGGGACTGATGCCCTTAGCAGTTAAGTCCCATAAGATTTCACACACATTTGAACATTTTTGAACCATGAGCATGTACTGATTGTTCCATGACCGATGCCGATCAAACCGAAATGGGTAGGTAATTTTCAGAACCGATTTTTATAGGCGGTGGCCAGGTTACATGTGCATCTGGTCGCACATACACATGTAATGAGAAAAATTATTTCCTCATCAGGCGAGCTGCTACTTTCAACAGTATATTTACATGGGAATTGGTGTGTGCTGTTTCTTTCTCCACATGTGTCTCTGATCCTAGTGTGACTGGGAGCTGCCATGCATTCCCGCGACCATATGGACAGTGATTTTTGTTAAGCGAAGATGTCACACACTCTTTTGCGATTGCTGATCCTGGTGTGACTGGGAGCTGTCACACAATCCCAAGACTGTGTGAAAAGCCACCCTGGTAAACAAATAATAAAAGCGATTCCGTCATATCTTCAGACACCGCTTCATCATCATCCCAGCTATTCGCATGCTAAAATCGTGCCAACCACACCACGGTCTTCGCGTTTTCGCTTTTTATCTCAGAACACTAGAGCTAAACGATTTGGGTGAAGAACCGCTTGAGGAATACTTTGTTAATACTCGTCCAGTGTCAGGAAATACAATGAATGCTACATTTTTAAATACAAATTGTCCATACTCATCAAAGAATCCATGTGTGTAAGTGATGAGGTTCACACATTGAGCCATCGGTGTAAAATACTCCACATGTTATGCAATACATCTCCATTAATGCTACATGGTGTGTAATTTCTCTTAATGGTGAGTAGATTACGAGACAGCCATGTAGCAATAATGCATACGTTGTGGTGTCTGCAAGGGAGTGTTGCAATGATTCAAATTCAGTATTTATGTCTACAGTTCCAGTTGTCATTGCCTTCTATTGCACTGAACATTCTGTCTCCTCAAGGGGTGATAAGTACTTGAACTTCTGTTTGATTAGTGTGCTTCTGTAACAATCATCAGTATCATAGTAACATGGATAGAATCTTGCATACATGTCATACAGTCTAGCTATAAGTTATTGTATGGAAGAAAATATTAGTTTAGGTAAACCCCAGTACTAAGAGGTTTACTATTATCAAATAAACATGAATTTTTCTCAGTCTCCAATTCCCGCCTGTTTACAGTGTTAGAATAATAAAACATGGTGTTTCTACCATCACACATGTCTTAATCATCTACATTTGGCTAGATGACTATTGAAGGACTGGATATTCGTGCAGCTCTCATGAACAGAAAGTTAATGGTAGTGGAACTCCACATTCGTTAGACATAAAAAATTACAGATTTGTCTGGTACAGATACAGAGTCCAGAAACATTAATGTGGTGCAGAAAACACTGCAATTTTTGTCATAATGTGGAAACAGAGCGATTTATTTGACTCCCAGATGAACATGAGCATTGCCTTTTGGGCCAACGGTGAAAGTTATTTCCGAAACGGCTACGACTGTAAATTGTATCTGTGCTGTCATGGTTAAAGTGTAACATCTATGGCAAAATGACGCTATCTAAAACCAGAGCCGAGGCAGCCGTTGTGTACCACAGGCCATAGATGACAAAGGTAAACGACTGCTCCAGAGATGCGGATGGGTGAATACATGTGCAACTGTTGAGCAACTGACGACCCAGATGAACCAAGGGGCTACCAATACCGCCTCCTTGACAACAAATGTTGAAATTCGCACGCCAATGCCGCACATGGACGTCCTGTGTGTGACGACATGTGGCCTGTACAGATGTATTACATTTTATATTTCATTGGGTAGATGGCCATTGGTGTGTATGGTCCTGCAACATCGTTGGAAGGGTCCATCCAGAGGAGGGAGCATTATGGTCAGAGGAATGTTTTTGTGTCATTCCTTGGGTAACCTCATCATTCTAGAGCGCACACTGCATCAACACAGGTATGCTTCTACTCTTGGAAACTTTGCTCACCCCTACATACAGTTTTTTTTTTCCTTTGCATGTTAGCACCTACCAGTAAGACAATGCAATGTGTCTCACAGCCCGCAGTGTATGGGTATTGTTTGAAGAGCATTACGATGAGTCATGGTTCCTCAACTGACAAAACTAGCACAACTGGCCATGGCATGGGAGTGAGCACGGCTTCACATCCTTGTCAGAACCTCACCAATTCTCTTCCTGCATGTTTTACACTGGTCCACAGTGTAAAAGGCGGTTATTCAGGCTTTTGACAGGTGGTCACTTGACAGTCAGTGGAGAGTGTATATGCAATAATTTCTATACCAATTGAAATAGGAAAATTTTATGCTCACAGTGAGAGTGGGATACACGCAATATAGCAGCCATCTATCGATCTCTCCATGAACCATTTACATCTATGTCTACATCACACCCCAGAAGTCAGATACCGGTGTGTGGCGGAGGATGCTTCTGGTACCACAAACTGATCACCCCTACCATGTTGTGAATGGCATGCAGAAAGAATGATTTCCCGTAAGCATCCTTAGTAGCTCTAATTTCCAGCGTTTCGTAAGCCGTTCAGATCCGATGATGATGCAGAGAGATCTGTTTTGAGAGCTTAGTGTGATTCTGTCGTTACTGTTGCAGTCTATATCATGTGATCCAGTTTGTATCTTATTTCTTGAAATAGAAATACGAATATTTTACAAGTAAGTGTGTTTTACTATTTCTGCTGGAGTCTGCTAAGTTGTAAATGAACCTTCAAATTACAGGAAGCTTTTTCTTGTAATTGTTAAACCATTTTGATTTTGAACAAGAATTCTTATCTCATCGATATTATTAAATATTGCTGAAGAAAATGATTCACAGTAGGAAAAATGTTGCTGACAAATTGTATGTTCATTATATTGAATTGATTAAGAAACTCATAATTTTCAAGTGTTGTCATGTTCTGCTTCCACTGAAAATTGGTCTTCTGATTGTTGTGCCCCTTACATTTAGGCTTTATACCCATGTTTGTGGTTTATATCCATGATGATTCTTCAGACTCCTCAGCCCAAAAATAGATCGGATTTCCGTTCTTATCTATGATATTCAGCTCGATATGGTCCAGTGTCTGAACAGTCACTCAGACATGTATTGGATCGATGGAGACCAACACTATTACAATTTTAAAACATGGCCGACTGCAGGAAAATTTTCGTTTGAGGTATGGGTTAATTTGTCATTAAGATATGAATTCGTCCTAATATTACACTCAACACGAATTGTATCGACTAGCAGTAAATCCACTTGGCCATTCGATTCACAAATTTTATAAGTACTAGCACTTGACCACTCGAGAAACCCAGTATCGATCAAACTTGACCTTTGTAGCTAAAGGCCACTGTCTCTTCTGTTATTTTTTTCTGTTTTAAATGTATTAATATTTGCACATAACTCAAAACCTTTTACAGAGCGTTTTACATACAGTTAAATTGTCAGTGTCATTGGAGCCAGAGGTATTACTACAACTTCCCCTAATCCTAGATGGAATTCACTCTTTGCTCAATTACATTAGCTAAGCTGTTTTATATTTTTCAGACTGATCAAACGCAACACTCCCCTCCCACTTAGGTAGTTATGATGGAGGAGAGTAGTTTATTTTAATGTTGACAAATGTTGTTTAAAAGTTAGTGTATACAGCATAGCAACTGAACCTCAACCGATGCAATGAAGTGAAAAGTGCAGTTTTCAGGAGAAACAGAAGACATAGATGACCACTGAGACATGAACTGAAATCTTCAGAGCAGCGAAAATTGTAAACACCTGGTTCTTGTAGATGAAATAAACGACAAAATCCTTTAGTCCCTCTGGTGTTTTTAAATCGTTGAATGAATTAAAGTAGTACATTGTATTCGGCTCTTTTTTAACATATGCAACCCAGCGAATCCCATATTCTCCCACAATATCTAAATTGACAATCCTGAATTCTTTGGATTTCAATATCGTTTTTGGCAATGTCTCTTGTTTGAACACACTGTAAAATATTGTGAATTTGAGTTTTCTGATGAGTTTAAGTAAATCTACGTTTTTAGGCGGTCTGTTTGGCAGAAACAGTATGAGCTTTTTTTTATGAACAACCTAAGCCCTTTTCCGTATAGTTCAAAAAATAGTACCTCGCTGATAGCATTTTCTTCCATTTTATTATTATGTCTTTTAGCTTCATGTGGTTGCTTCTCTGCATTCCACACCCTCTTTACTGCTTGAGTTATGGCAGCATTTCCTCCTGCTAATGAACCAATGGCCAAAAGTTCAACAAATTCAAGGATTAGAAGTGGAACTATTATACCAAATATCTTATGCATTGGCTCAGCCTAAGACATTTTAACACAACATTTTCATCCTCCTTTCTGCAACACATCGCCTTTCGCTGCTGTCACCACTGGCTGGTTGCAGTTTTTAAACATCATTCTCGTCGTCTTTAGTGCACGACAAGCTGCATTCATAGTTTGCCTAAAACGTATTGCAGCACATTATGTAAGTTTGACACACATTGCCTTATTGGCTGCGAATGCAACAATACGTTGTCATGTACCAACGGCCTTTTTTCATCATATCATATTGGTTTTATCAGTTAACATTCGCTCTGCAATGCGACGATCCTTTATTTGCTGCTTAAGCAATACTGTGCTCCTTGTGAGCCATATGTATTATATTAATTGCCTTATCTCCATGAGCTAGGCACTTTTTCAGTTTTTTTCCAGGTCTATAAAATTTGTTTTCGGGAAAAGAAGCTCCATTGGGAGATTATTGAGAGTGCCACCCCACCTCTGTTGTGTGTTTTCTAACACTCATGTAATACTATTGTGGGTGTGCGGCTTGTGTCTCCTATTATACAGCAAATCTAGAGCGTTCATTTCACTAATGCCTTGCTCTCTCCATGTCTTATGACCTACTCCATGAGGATAATATCCATGTCAGAGATTTTCTGTAATTTCTGTGTGTGAAAACTCCTTGAAATTTCTTCACCATCACTGTCCTTTATTATATTAGTTGTTGGGTTGGTGTGTTGCACTTTGGAAACTGCAAATAGCTCCATAAACTAGATTGGTAGGAAGGACATCTCAAACACAGTTTTGTATTTCGATGTACATACCAAGTACACTATAGTGTACTTGAACTCGCGTGTATCCAGCACCTTAATACGACTATGTACTGTATTTAGAAAGCCGTTATCATTGACGCCAGTAGTTCGCATTTTAATTGTATAATGAGTCCTTACATTATAATCGTCAATAATTTGTGGTAGAATATCTAGCCATTTGTATGATCCTCAAAGATTAATCTTCATCCAAATCTTGTGCCTCATTATCCTGTTCAGGTCTTCAAGATACTAGTGTTCAAATGAGAGAATACTGACTAATGATTTATTCCATACCATACCAACACCATTTTGATATACCTATTGTAAAATTCGCTTTGATGGTCGGTTCGAAGGTTGTCAGGACACTGATTCATTTCAGTCTGCAGTAATTGTTAATACACCTCTGCAGCTTCCTTCCCCATCTTTACCTTCACAGGCAGAGCCCATGTAAGTTTGAAATAGTTATCTACGACCATTTAAAATGCACTTGAAAGATTTATTATAATATGAATAGTCCCACATATCAAAAAGATCAGCCTGCCATAAATCATCTAATATTCATACATGTCTGTGCAGAAATATTTTGCATGCCAGCTCCATCGAGCTTATGAACAATATTCATCATAATTACTCAAAAATACGTCTTTCGCGATCTCTGAAATGACCCTGAATTCCCTGCACAATAGATGCTTTGAGTAGACATAGTCGTTCTATGATTTTGTTCAGGTCATCATAATATACATACTCCAAAGGTACACTGATCAGTTTTTTACGCTAAACTTCAATCCTTGGACTTCAATCGCTTTACCTGTGCTTATGTGCAGCTGCTAATGTGGGTATAATAATATTCTTGTATTTGTCACACTTTGAGGCTTTCATTTGATCTTTGAGGTGTCGCCTTTCCTATGCACATTATTCATATGTAATATTGCACCCATTGCTTTTACCTCTTTTGGAAAATAATTTTTGAGATTCAAAGTTTTTATGAACATTATATGGCCGGCCGAAGTGGCCGTGCGGTTAAAGGCGCTGCAGTCTGGAACCGCAAGACCGCTACGGTCGCAGGTTCGAATCCTGCCTCGGGCATGGATGTTTGTGATGTCCTTAGGTTAGTTAGGTTTAACTAGTTCTAAGTTCTAGGGGACTAATGACCTCATCAGTTGAGTCCCATAGTGCTCAGAGCCATTTGAACCATTTGAACCATTATATCTAACAAACAGATTACATAACATATATAGTTCCTTCCTGCTGACCCCATATCTTCTATCTAACTCAGCATCTCTGTATTTGTTAAAGACATCACTGACAGCTTATATCCCATCTTCTTCTCTTTCCTCCTCCTTCTCTTCTTCTTGTTCTTCCTCTTCTTTCCCACCTCCATCCATAGCATGTGACAGCCTCTTTAGACTGTCAGTTATTGGGTTAAATATATCCAAGGAAGACTGATCTTGTTGCAACTGCCCTAAATTCAACAGTCATTATTTCCATCAAAAAGCTTTCCGCGTTTCAATGACTTTGCACTTTGTCGTCGACATCCTGCTGTTATTATTTTTTTTTTAGTCATCAGTCTTCTGACTGGTTTGATTTGGCCCAGCATTAATTCCTCTCCTATGCCAACCTCTTCAGCTCAGAGCAGTAGCACTTGCAACCTATGACCTCAATTATTTGCTGGATGTAATTCAATATGTTTTCCTCTACAGTTTTTACTCCATACAGCTCCCTACAGTACCATGGAGATTATTCTGTAAGGTCTTAACTGATGATCTACCATCCCGTCTCTTCTTCTTGTCAGTGTTTCCCATACATTCATTTCCCCTCTAATTCTCCAGAGAACCTCACTTTTCCTTGCCTTACTAATACACCCAATGTTGAACATTTTTCTGTAGCACCGCACCAAAAATGCTTCAATTCTCTTCTCACAGTCCATGCCTCACTACCATACAATGCTGTGCTCCAAAGGTATATTCTCAGAATTTCATTCCTCAAATTAAGGTCTATGTCCGACACTAGCGGAATTAGCCAGGAATGCCCTTTTTGCCAGTGCTAGTCTGCTTTTTAAGTCTTTCCTGCTCCATCCATCGTAGGTTACTTGGCTGCCTAGGTAACCGAATTCCTTAGCATCATCTACTTCGCGATCACCAAACTTGATGTTAAGTATCTCATTTCTGTTACTGCTCATTACTTTTGTCTTTCTTCGATTTACTCCCAATCCATAATCTGTACTCATTAAACTGTCCAGTCCATTCAGGAAATATTGTAGTTTTTCCTCACTTTCACTGAGGACAGGAATGACATTAATGAATCTTATCAGTGATATCCTTTCACCTTGAACTTTAATTGCACTCTTGAACCTTTCTCTCATTTCCGTCATTACTTCTTCGATGTATAGATTGAGCAGTAGGGGCGAAATACTACACTCCTATCTTACAGTATTTTAATCTGAGCAATTCCTTCATGAGCTTCCACTCTTATTTTTCCTTCTCTGTTAGTGTACATTTTTATATTACCCGTCTTTCCCTATAGATTATCCCCTTTTCTCAGAATTTCGAACATCTTGCATCGTTTGAAATTGACAAACGCTTTTTCCAGGTCGACAAATCCTATGAACATGTCTTGAGTTTTCTTTAGCATTGCTTCGATAATCAACCGCAACCCCAAGATTGCCTCTCGGTGCCTTTCCCTTTCCTAAGCCAACACTGATTGTGACCTAACACATTCTGAATTTCCTTTTCCATTCTTCTGTATATTACTCTTGTTAGCAGTTTGCAAGCGGGACCATTTAAGCAGATTGTCCGATAAATCTCGCACTTGTCGGAACTTGGAATCATCAGCACTGTGTGGATGATGTTTTTCCGAAAGTCATACATTCTACACACCAACACGAAGAGTCGATATATTGCTACTTCACCAATGATTTTAGAAATTCTGATGGACTGTTATCTATCCCTTGAAATTTTAACGAAGGTGGTTTTGACTTTTCTCTGTGCTGAGTCAGTCGTTCGCATAATCATACCTTTTTCCATACAGCCATTTCACCTTAGCCTCCCTGCATATTCTATTTATTTCATTCCTCAGCAACAGATATTTCCTGAAACATTTTTGTACTTCCTTCTGTTTTCGGTCAACCGAAAAACTTCTTCTTTTTCCATGGTTTCTTCGCTGTTACCCTCTTTCTATCTGTATTTATATTTCCAACTTCCGTGATTGCCCTTTTGAGAGATGTCTTCTCCTCTTCAACCGAACTGCTTACTGGGCTATTCCTTATTGCAGTATCTATAACCTCAGAGAACTTCATGTAGCTCTCTCTATTCCTTAGTACTTCCGTACCCAATCTGTTTGTGCATCAACTCTTCCTCGCTAGTCCCTTAAACTTCATCCTACTCTTCATCACTACTACAATTGATCTGAGTCTATGTCTGCTGTAGGGTACAGCTCACAACCCAGTATCTGATTTCGGAATCTCTGTCTGCCCACTATGTAACGTAACTGACAACTTCGCGTATCTCCCGTCCTTTTCCGAGTATACCTCCCGCTCTTGTGATTCTTGAACAGATTATTCGCTATTACTAGCTGAAGTTTAACGCAGACCTCAGTTAATCTTTCTCCTCTGATTTTCCTAGCACCAAGCCCATATTCTTGAATAAAACTTTCTTCTACTCCTCCACTACAATTGCTTTCCAATCACCAATGATTAATACCTTTTCATTTCCCTTTACATAATTACCCATTCAATATTTACATATACATTTTCTGTCTCTTCACCTTCGGCTTGCCATGTCGATATGTACACCTTACCTATCGTTGTCAGTGTTGGTTTGCTGCTGATTCTAATGAGATGGACCCTATCACTGAACTGTTCACAGTAACTCACACTCTGCCCTACCTTGCTGTTAATAACGAATCCTATTCTCGTTATACATTTTTTGGTGCCCCTGGTATTACCCTATGCTCATCTGATCAGAAAACCTTGTGTTCTTTCCATTTCACTTCACGTACGCTAGTGTTTCTAGTTTGAGCCTTAACATTTTCCTTTTCCAGATTTGCTAGTTTCCCTATCATGTACAAACTTCAGGAATTCCACGCCTCATTTCGTAGAACGTTATCCTTTCGTTGGTACTTCAATATTTTTCTCACAGTCACCTCCCAATTGGCAGTCTCCCCTTATGGAGATCCAAATGGTGTACTAGTTCGGAATCTTTTGCCACTGGAGAGATTTTTGACTCTTTTTTCAATTACAGGTCAATGTCCTATCGATACGAATTATTAGTCTTTGGTGCAGTGATTTCCATTGTCTTCTGAATCCTCATGCCCTTGATCATCGCTAATTATTCCACGTTTTAGGCGGAGTTTCCCAACCCAAGAGGAAGAAAGTGCGCTGAACCTCCATTCGCTACTCCGCCCTGTTTGAAAAGACCATTGGCAAAATGAGGGTGAGACTGATGACCTCACCATTTAGTCCCTTACTCCCCTCAATCGTTCAGTCAGTCAAACTGAGGGTGACTTCTGATACCGATAATGTTCGGGCGCCATTACTGATGATTTTTATTCACAGTTTAAGTGGTGGTGGGGTTTGGACCTGGGACCAAGGAAGTTTTGATTACTAATCAAAGACGCTATCTCCAGACCATGGCTATCTATGAACTCTTTTTGAGACAGCATACAGCTTACATATACTCTGAGGCTACTGATGGTGATGGGCGTTAAGTGCTTTCGCTATTGCCTTGATAAATCCACTTGTAACTGTTAGTTTTTTTGTGGATTTTTTTATCTTTCTTTTTGACGTATACGTCACATTGCTGGATTCTAGCATTACCGTTCCAACACATCACTATTGCTCGCTACCACCTCGATAAGATTTTTTAGTTCCATTAATTTTGCGTTCATTGCCTTGAGTTTACTGTCAACTCACTGATGCCTGTGCTTTGCACCGCGGAACGAATGTGCGAAACACGTGTAAATGTATCCATTGTCCACATTATATTGATACAGTTACGTTTCTGTACACTGACATTTATGCAGAACCTTGTCCAAGTTTCGTCTATATCGACCCTCATTACTTTCCTAGTTTTGTAAGTAACCAGAAAGGTATGCTGTGCATTACTACAGCAATCTCCACATATGGCAACAAATTCATTGAATGACACGCTGGTTTCTACATGTGCTTGGCAAATGTGCCTAGAACTGTAATTGTCCTGTATGAACCTGCTAATAAGGTTTAAATTGTCATGAACCATCCGCTTCAGGGTCCTTGAGTACGTGTGGCACAAATAAAACGTATCAAGCTGCATATATCAGCCAAAGCAGAAATATTTCCGGATTTCATCGTAGTTTTGCGCTGTGACGTCATCAAATTTGACTATGCTGTTTGATTTTATTTTCTCAGTCAGTAGAATATCTCTGATTTGCTTGAACGTCTGGTACGCTACTCCCTCCATGCCATGAAAAATGTCCTGCAGTAGCTGATATTTTGGCTGAAATGGGGTTTCTGAAAAAAAAAAAAATACACATTATTGAAGCGAATTCCCCAAGGTTTTATAACAGTGTTAGAACAAGATTAGTCCTCCCACAATCTTAAGGAACAATAATTAAAGCACTAATGTTATGGGGAAGTAATGAACCGTTCCTCTTCTTCCAGTTTCGGGCACCATCATTGCAGGACCACTTTATTACTACAAGTATCTTGTGGTGTGGTTGTTTTGTCCACTTGGACATGATGGTAACTGTTCGTTTACATTAGGATACAGGGAATTTTATAGGGAAATAAATGACACACACACAGCGTTTAAACTTTTCAAATTTATAAACATGTGCATGTAGATGGGTATATATGAGCTTAAATAAGATCGTAGTTCTGTGCCCGTATCTGGCAAAGTTGATTCGCGCCTTCCTACATCCACTGATGCACAGCTTGAATCATAGAACTGATGGATGGAAAGTTTGGCGAGATAAGTCCCGTGGATTTCTCCACAATGCTGATTAAATCAGCACACATATGGCTGCCACCTTAGTCAATACTCTAGCTTATGATGTACAGAAAACCTGCTATACACTAAATTCGTAGAAGTCTGCAATTGTAGATGTACATGCTCTCTGTTGTTAAATACCTTGATTGTTCCAGGGAAGTCCCCTGCATAGATTGTATGATCACCCAGTATCATCGATGGCGCATCAACATTTCTATGGAACAAGACTGAAAGCTGCATTCACACATCCCACAGTCGACACCATTCATTCGCGGCGTTCATTCGTGGATAATGTAGCTTTTTTGTCACTAAATCAAAGGTTTTGAAATACTACCACCATGAACAACTCCTTATTCGACGCCATACCAACACTGACACACTCACAGTCTCTGGTCAGTTGGTTGCTGCTGCTAGATTTCCAGGAAAAATAATTGTCAGTTACACACTTTTTTTTGTCGCCTATGTACCTGTTAATCAGCATCGGCGTCAATACTTTACCCTTTGGCGGTTGTCTCATAAGGGAGTGAAATTTTTATCGATCACTGTAAATATATACAAGTCATAACCTTTTATAGACTAATACGCTGACCTCCATTGCCCGTTCATCATCGTCATAATCATCATCATTAACGTGAATAAGGTTATTATTATCTTTGACACTAAATGCAGGGTGATGATGTTCATTGTCAAGTTAAAAATGTCTGAATACAGTTAAAGAAAAATACCCATATCTGAGTGGTTAAAATGCAAAAAAAGTATTCTAAGCGGTTTGTGTGTGCTGTGAAATGGCGTGCTGAAGTCACAGCTGTAAATGTTACCACGAAGTGATGAGGTATGATAATTATTTAATATCACGCTGTGTGGATGATAAGCAGAGAGTCAGAGGCAACACAGTCACACATCCTGCCTTGCACGCAATTGCTAGATGCCATAAATTTGAAGTTATTGTTATTATAATTATTATTATTACCGCTGCAACATCACATAAAAGGTACCGTGTGTCTAGAGTTAGTCATAACTGTCAGTGGACACAAACAATATTAATGTGTACATCAACAAGGTGCTTTATGAACTTCAAATGTAACTGCTGTTATTAACAGATTCAGTTGAAAGTAAAAACATAAAATAAAAGAAATAATATATATTTATTTACATAGCAACCATGTTACAATATTCCTCCTTATTTCTATACATACTTTTGGGCTGTTACTGCTGCTACTGTAAACACCTCCATGTCCTAGGCCAGTAGCAGTTCTGCTAGAGCTGTAAAAATAAGAAAAACCCTCAGTATAACATCAAACAGACATAATAATAACAGTAATTATAGATGAGTGAATACTTACTGGAATCACTGTTATTATATGGCTAATGCTTCTTGTGTGTTGGGAGACAGTACTGACATTTTAAAAAGGGTATACAATTCTAGCAAACATGGGTTCCAAAGAGATGATTCATCTCCTTGCCATTCTGCTGCATTGCCATTATTTATGCTTCTCCGTTAGTATAGCTTTCCATACTTGATGCATAAAGCTGTGAGTATGTTTTTCTGATAGATATTCACAACAAACAGGCGTCTTAAATTCTACTTTCCTGAAAGCAAGCGCCTTGGCATTTGTTGTATGTGCTAACATCAAAGAAATGACTGCTCTCATGCCAGCGTCATGTATTTTAATAGTATCGCATATAACAAGTTATTCTCGTACCGTCATAATCACAGGCTTCGCCATCTCACAGCTTCTTTACAATACAACGATGGGAAAACTGCACTGCATTCAGACTGAAATTAATCGAAGGGTGGAGAGCATGAATGGCGTTGGCAGGCAGTTGATGACATCGATGAAAGAGGTTTGGTGGGGTTGGGTTGGGAGGCAGTGGGTGACGGGGAGGGGTGTTCTTAATAGGGCGGTAATGTGATGATGTCAGGAATCCCAAAATGCGATGATACAGAACTGCTAACGGATGTTGAGCCAACAGTTAAGCCCAGAAACTGCAGAGGCCCATTACTACCACTGACAAAGGCTACGATCTAAGTTAACCAAATAATGCAGAGAACAGCCAAAACTCAATATTAATTTATTTTATTAGTTAATGACTAGTTTGGAGCCTAAACTCATTATCAAATTATCTTAAAAGAAACAGATACCAAATACTAAGCACTTTGTGTATAACAAACCGTTGCCACGGTACAGAGGTAACTGATGAAAACTGGTGCATACCAACAAGCTATGCAATAGCATACAACAGCCACATGAATTTATGTTGTATTATATTTAGTATAAAACAGTGCAGGGCTGAACTTCACTCAACTAACTGAGACATCGAAGTGTGGAAGATATTAGGATGATTACGACAGGGGCTCTTATCAGATATGCGCAACTTCGTTTTACATTTTTTCTCTTTGCTCAGTTTTTTATGAAACTCTTCCGCGCAGTTGTGTACAGCATAACAAAAGACATATTTCAACTACACCCAGAAATCTTTACAAACAGACATTTAAGTACAATTTGTGACGGAAGGAAAAAATAGCCTGTATATCATCATGCCAGCGCCACACTCGAAAAATCGATGAAACAAATTTTGAACGTCTCGACGAATCTAGTAACACAAAAACAAATTTTCAGAACACCAAAAAACTGAATAACAGACAAATTTAAAAGACAACTTAGTACGACATAGAAAGACAGGAAAGTCCGTGATGAATAAAACCAAACATTCTGGTATAAAACAATTACATGGAATAGAACGTGCAATAGTGGTAGGCCTACATCTGCCTTTAAAAACATATTAACAGAGCCCCATACGCACAAAAAGAGCTTGTATTCATAAACGTTGTAAATTATCATACGTAAACGTAAGGTCTTTTTCACAGTGTGGAACTCGAGTCTTTCGCCTCCCAAAAAATGACTGTAGAGCAGAAATCAATAATAAGACATTACAATATTAATATAATAATATATTTCTAACAAAACTGTACAGAAGTGCTTCACCGGTAAAAGATAGATACATGAATATAAAAACTGAGGACGCCAAAGTTGTAAAGGCTAGTTTCTGTATCATATTGATTACGAACCTAAAATACAATACTCTCACATAAGTTAAGTTACCTAGTTTCAGAAATAAAACATAATATTCCCCCGTGGCAAGCGTACTTTCGGCATGTGAATTAAGACAATCAACCAAACTAATGGACCACGGGAATGGATATGTATCACGTTACAGATCCTCCTGAGGAGTGGTAGTGTAAAGTGCAGCACTAATCTGACTTGTCATGAAGCCGAGCTTATGAATGGACTGATAGCTGTGCGAATAAGCGAAAGTAACCAACACAGTGGCTTAGAGAAGCTCTTAAAATTTTCACAGTGGGGGTTGATGTTGCATATTAGTTGATCAAGCGAATACATTTATTTGTGTGGTACTCTGTACTTCTGTGAGCCAGTGAATCGGTTACTGTTTCTTATTCGCATAGCTCTCAATACATTCACAACCTCAGCTTTAAATTCGGTTCTCCTACCCCCCCCCCCCCCCATATTACCCCTCTAGCTTCAGACATGCATAACAAGAATGTACGAGATCTGAAAGAGTAACTATATCTACATCTACAAAGATCTCTGCAAGCCACCATACAGCGCGAGCCAGAGAATACCCTTTACAGCTACTAGTCATTTCCTTTCGTGTTCCACCTACAAATAGAGGGAGGGAAAAACGACTATCTATAAGCCTCCATGTGAGTCGCAGTTTCTCATATCTTATCTTCGTGGTTCTAACACGCAATATATGTTGGCGACAGTAAAATTGTTCTGCAGTGAGCTTTAAACGCCGGTTCTCACCTGTGGACTCCGCAACGGACCTTGACGCTCAGCTTTCTACCTAATTCTGCTCAGTATGTTCCGTACTTCCCTGTATAGCTGTATTCAATGACCCAGGCCACACGTTCCTTTTGTTAAATGTTAATCGTTTGGAATCAGAATTGTGATTGGCTTCGTTGCGTCACTTCATTTATGATTCATGTGCGGACGTAGTCTTATTACAGGACGTGTTGTTTAGTAATTTCTGCTTACCTGGCTTTTGTATGATCTTTAACGTAGCATCCGAATGTTCTACTAAGGCTGCCTTATTCTTTTGTGAAGGCATTCCCATAGCTGGGGTGAAAATGTTGGATTCTAGCAGGGGCATAGGCTGTCAACCTTTTAATCTTGCCTTGGCTCTTTTACATGCCCCTTCTGGCACTGGTTGCACAGTGGATCGTTCGCGTTTTTATAAAGAGGATATTGTTTATGTGTTGCGTATGAGTCCTCCGGGTATTCTGTTGGATGGTGATTTTAAATGTGTATTGCGTCATGCGGATCAATCCTCTAATTTTAATTTCTCTATTGAATTACATGAATTGGTCCGCTCTGTACGCCTCAAAGAAGTCTCGATATGTAAATACCCGACGTTAGTTAAATTTATCCACTTTACTGCGACTTCTAATAGCAGATAAGGTACTTATCAGACAGCCTGAGCGATTGCATTCTTAATGTTGAAGTTATCCCAGCTCCTTTTACGGATCACTGTGCTGTGGCCACAACTTTCAATCTTGAACAGCAACCATTCAAATTGTTTTACACTCCGTGGATGTTAAACGTCGCTCATCTAGTTGACCTCACTCTCGGAGACGTGATGCGAGCCGTGTGGAAGCGTACTCTACGGTCCAATGGGTAACACTCTTCCACCCTTAACTGATGGACACAGCTAGAAAAACTGAGGCTCAGGCAAACTTTGATACTTCTTTGTGCTGCCAAGGCGCCAGACTTTCGGAGAACTTACGAATATTACTATTCCATCCTGCGCGAGCTTTATGTTGCTTCGGATCACGCCCCTCTGCAAATTGTGGATGTTAGGCGTGTAAAGGCAAAATGGTTGACCTTGAAGAGAATACAAATCGAAGGTTTGAAAATCCGATCGAAGCGGAGTTTATTGGGAACGGAAGAACTGACTTCGTTCTATTATTTTCTTCGGCATCAGACCAGTGGCCGACGAGCTTGCATTCATTCTCTCACAACAAATGATGGACGTATCGTTATGACGCAAGCTGATATAGTGCGTATCTTACACCAGTACTATGTAGACATCTACTACAGCGATGAGTCCAATAAACCTTTTAGCACTCACTTGTCAGCATCTTCGATACGACAATTGCACCTGAACATAATGCAACGCTCTCTGCTGCCTTTCAGCCTGAGGAAGTTTACAAACTTAATGTGGGATCGCCTTCTCAAAAGTCCCCGGGTCTACATGGACTTCCAAAGGAATTTTACGTGTGCAGTTGTTGAGTGGTACCTTTACCTCCATTTTGAATGAAATGTTACAGGGAAGAGTAGTGCCGACCTTACTCAAAGTGGGAAAAATTGTCTAGTTCCGAAACGCACTGGACCGGCTGCTCCTGAAAGCTTTTGCCCACTTCCTTGGTTAAACTGTGATTAGGCTGGTCCTGGCGGAGGTTCGAGTCCTCCCTCGGGCATGGATGTGTGTGTTTGTCCTTAGGACAATTTAGGTTAAGTAGTGTGTAAGCTTATGGACTGACTACCTTAGCAGTTAAGTCCCATAAGATTTCACACATAGTTAGTAAACTTTTCCCATAAGATTTCACACATAGTTAATAAACTTTGATGACAAGACTGTGGCGAGGGCAGTTAATTTTAGGATGTCAGCTCTGATGAAGACAATTGTTGCAAAACATCAAGGCCTGTAGTCGAGTGTCGTGACGTGGTTTCAGTTGCTGTTGTAAAGTCCGTCCCATGTGCACTTGCTCTTCCAGGCGCCGGCCGAAGTGGCCGCGCGGTTCTGGGGCTGCAGTCTGGAACCGCGAGACCGCTACGGTCGCAGGTTCGAATCCTGCCTCGGGCATGGATGTGTGTGATGTCCTTAGGTTAGTTAGGTTTAAGTAGTTCTAAGTTCTAGGGGACTAATGACCTCAGCAGTTGAGTCCCATAGTGCTCAGAGCCATTTGAACCATTTTTGCTCTTCCAGACTTCAATAAGGCATTTGATCGTGTTAATCACGACTTCTTGCTTCAGATTCTGAAGGTAGTAGGTTTCACTGTTGACACACTGCGAGTGCTCTCAAATCTGTTTACGGGTATTTCGGCTTCGGTTGTTGTCAATGGCCAACTGACGCCCTCAATAAATTTCCGTAGGGGAGTGCCTCAAGGAAGCCCACTGTCAGTAACTTTGTTTGTGTTGTCTCTGGAGCCTCTACTTGGGATGCTAGCATCCCAGATGACAGGCCGGACGCTTTCCGGAGGGACTATAGCTATTCGTGCGTACGCGGATGACGTGATGGTTCTACTTCGCAATCCTGCTGAGGTACCTCGACTGAAGGCTGTAATCGATGATTTTTGTCGGAGTTCAGGTGCAAAACATAATGAAGGGAAATGCAAGCATCTTCCCTTGCGAGGTTTTGATGACGCGGTTGTTCCATGGGTTACTGCGGTGGATCGGCATACGTCTCTCGGTATCGTTGTCCACTCAAAGCGGCGGCGCTCAACTGGAAGTCTGTTACGGAAAAAATTCAAGGGGCGATACTAGAGCATGAAAGGCGTTCTCTTACTCTGCTCCAGGAAATCCGAATACTGGATACATAGGTCTTATGCAAAGCTTATTGTGTGGCCCAAGTTTATTCGCTTCCCTCGATGACGGCGAAGAAAAACTACAATTGTCTGGTCGTTTCTTACGAAAAAGACATGTTTTTCGCTTACGGTATCAGGTGATCATGAAGCCTCGTTCCTTTGGGGGGCTGGACCTGACTGATATATGAAGGAAGGCACAGATGCTGTATGCGCGTCGTACTGTTTTCACGATGACTCAAGAAACTCACACATTCACGTCTCCTTTATTTCTCTGTGTCCGTCCTGCTAGTCTTGATCCCCCTATTGATGATGGTCGCATAAACTATAAGTTAAAACACATATCTGACTTCTATCTTACGGTGAGCTATTTAGGGGCTGACATCTTATGGAGACCTGTCCTCACCAAGAAATTCCTAAAGACTCGTTGGGAAGCAGTCCCTTACTTGAACCTCGTTGAAAGAGAATCGCCGCAAACAGCCTGGACAACAGTTTGGTTCAATATCAGTCTTCCGATTTTGCCGATGCGCGTAGCGTCCTCATGGTATAAGGTAGTAAATAGCGTGATTCCAATGAACGTGTGACTATTCGTTATTGGGCTTAGTGACACGGATTCATGTAGTCGTTGTACGTCACCCGATACGATACGACATCGCTTTACTTATGAAGGTCATATCGTAAACTGGTCTTGGATCAGGACACGACTGGCCTTCTTTACTCGATCTTCTGAGACTGCATACACTACGGATATCATATTGCGCCCAGATTCTTCTTCCTTTCCACAGTCTAAAACCCATACCATTATGTGGTTACTGGGGAACTTCGTTCATTATGTTGTAGAAGGCGAGGGGGAAGATCATATGAACTTCGTGCAGTACATGGTCACTGCCTATTGGACATTCTTGCGAATGCCTCGATATCGAGACGTCTTCGCCAACATGTTGAATCTTGTTTTCCGTCGGTAAGGTGTTGGTTAATTTAATTTTTCTGATGATAAGTGTTTTTCTTTGTTATGTATGTTCCCACCTGATTTTCTTCAGCTCGTCCTCTCCTGGTTTCCCTGTTCGTTTTGTTTTGTGTTTTGACTCACCATCGCTCCAGTTCTATTGTCAAATGTGTATAGATGAAGTATAGATATACATGAGCGTATTCAATCCTTGCTATCAAATTGGGATTTTTCTTAGTTTGCTATTTAGAATGTAATCTTGTTTCGTTTTCCTTCTACTTTTAGATTCTATTACAAACTATAAAAATATATAAAGAACACAAAACAAAAAAATTAGAAAAATTACTAAAGACCATATAAAAATAATTGCTGATACATATTATGTGAGCTTGGTGGTGGTTTGTCGGCTATGTTATCGTTTTCTTCCTTTCTCCATTTATTTATTATTCTGTTGTCATAATTAATTTTTTCTCCCATTTGTAGCTTATATTACATAATGATTTGACTATGGTCTACTGAAGTGTCATGATAGTACAAATTCATTCTGATAATAAAAAAAAAAAAAACAAATGCGTCCCTAGAAAACGTATTACACGAAAGATTTTTTGAAGCAAGGCAAGCAGCATATTGCAGTTTTGTACAGAAAAGTGTCACCCTGCATTACTGTAAGAAAATGCACTGCTAATCTCATCTGAGCTACTTACTTGTTTATAATGTACATTATTTTCATCACATGCACAAAAACGTGAAATGGGAGAAGAAGCCTTATCCACAGCTGTAGACCCCGTGTGCATGTAAAATTGACAGACAACATGCCTGAAAATATTCGATACGCAATTTATTAGAAGTGCATTGCAGGTAATATGGCGTGAGCTTCATATGGAGACATACCGAAACAAAAATTTAAAAAAAGAGTCAAGAAAATTTAGCAGTAAATATCCATACAGGAGTATTAAAGAAGACTTAGCACAAATGAGGATTTTGCAGAAACAGGAGAGCAGTCATTCCATCCGAAGTCCTGAGCACATCTTTCATCAACATAAAGAAAAAATACTTTACCTACTTTTCAAAAGCAAAATCGATCTTAGCACAGGATCTACTGCTGAAGGTGAACACACACACACACACACACACACACACACACACACACACTCTCTCTCTCTCTCTCTCTCTCTCTCTCTCTCTCTCGCACACACACACACACACACACACACACACACACACTCTCTCTCTCTCTCTCTCTCTCAAACACACTCTATGGACCATATGATTAGCAAGTTTGGCTAACGATCGATAAGATTATGATAAAATTATTCAATAAAAGTAGTTTTGATCTCAAGTAAGTTATTTATTTCATTCGCTGACGGGTTTCGATCTGTTATAGGGGAGCCATAACACCATTTTACCCTGTAAAAAGGGCAGTACAGTTCCATATTGGCCAAAGAACTTAAAATAATATCATAAGAACAAAATAATATAAAAGTACTGCTGAAACACCTATCGGGATAGCGGGCGACAACGGTGAGTGGTAGGCCGCTCTGGAAGTTGAGAAGAACACTGCTGAATAAAGCTCAACCGCTAGTAGTTTTTTTAATAGCGAAAGTTCCGTCCACCATCTATGACATAACGTAGGTAATCGCCAATGTTTGTGAGACATGACTACATTTTGCGGAATCCCTTTACAAAAGTAAATACTTATTAGAACATGGTAATACAATAAACAGCTAAGGACGTTTTAAATATTATGTAGAAGTCGTGAATCACAAAAAGCTCAAAAACAGCGAAAAAATCGGTATTCAATGACAAAGGCTGATTTAAAAGTAAACTTCCCTCTACAGTGACTTACGGTAGACGTAAACGTAGCGTAGATTCTCGGTATGACATCATCTGGTAACAAAGTAAACGGTACGGCAGTCAACAAGTACTGCCCTTAGTCAAAGATCTTGCGGAGTTACCTGAAGTACACTCGACATGCATATATTATGCGCATGTACATGTGCAATTAGCTACCTGCTACACCGTTAAAGCTGAGTAGATGTAATGATATCGTTTAAAAGCTCTAGCCACTGGTTACAAGTCAAACAGAAGTATAAAATGGTACAATCTTACTTAAAAATTACAAAATGAGCATATTCGATTTACACATATTCACCAAGAATACAGCTGGCCTCCTGATCTCATGTGAATCTTAGTCAAGAAAGGCCGACAAAGCTAATAACGGTATCAACATAATGCAGTTATAAGGTTGTGTTTAGCTGTTAGGTACTGTATTTACATTATGTAAAATGTAGTAGCCAAAATAGAACACTACATTCTGTAAGAAGGGGCTTATGTAATAAAATAATATTTGCAAGAAACTCTAAGAATGTAACCTAAATTTTGTCACACACAAAAATATTTTAAATGGTGAGATATTCTAAATATTGAGATTTTTAAATACTAAAAAGGACATGAAGTGAGAAAAGGACAATAAGAATCATCTCATTTTTACACAGTACTTTGAAGTTGCACTAACGGATGTCATACAATAATATTTGTTTATTTGAAAACCCAGATATTACCAATAGTGCCAAATATCCTCTTAATTTTTTGCCTCCTGTAGTGTATATAAATATTATGAAAAAGCAACTGCTGCTGAAACAGTAAAGTAAGAGAATAGAAACATAAACTGTAAATTGCCATAAGGTATACTTGTCAGGTTCAAAAATGGTTCAAATGGCTCTGAGTACTATGGGACTTAACTTCTGAGGTCATCAGTCCCCTAGAACTTAGAACTACTTAAACCTCACTAACCTAAGGACATCACACACATCCATGCCCGAGGCAGGATTCGGACCTGCGACCGTAGTGGTCGCGCGGTTTATACTTGTCAGGTCAGACATGTAGTAAGTATGATATATAAATACAGTTACGAATAATGTGTAAGTGTCCTACAATTAGATTAACCAGATGTATGAGAAGCGTAAATTATGGGCAGGTCTGACTTTATACAATGTGCATAATAAAAAGAATAAACTTAAAACATTATGTACAATAAAAGTATTTTGTATTTGAAGAAAATTTCGTTCAAATGTAAAAAGACCAAGTGCAATTATAACTCAGCACAGAAGGTTCTGTGCAAACTTAATCCATCCTGGGGATCGAGAAGTTCAACGATTTTTGCCTGTTTTCGAAACATATACTGGCAAGATACCGATCCTTGAAATTTTAAGACCTTACCATAATCTCTGCAGCAGTTTCTCAGACTAGCCCACACATACAAAAGAATCAAGCACGGGACTTCACTCTATGCAATCTATATAAGTAGATATTGAAACGTTAATAAAATATTTTTAATTACGTCCTAAAACGTGACTATAACTTACATTTTTATGCACGCACAGTGATGTTCATGTATTATGATTTTGACAGATGATCAATGCAATGTATGTTGAAATGGCGGAAGTAGTTTTTGTTTGGTGTAATTATAATTTAACAACTTTCATATTTTTTTACTTTGCTTCTACTGTGAAACCTTGCTTCCCGCCAAATTTCATGATTCTGCATCAACGGAAAGTACCCTATAGATTTTGATCAGTGGGTTTGCGAGTTTCAAAATATATTACATAGATTTAAGCTTGATGCAGCATTCTGTTCCAGAGAAAAAGAGGTCTTAGAGACAGGTGGATAAAAAAGATAAAAGTATTTTTTTCGTTTTGACATAATTACAAATTAACGATTTTCTGATTTGTTCTTTACTTGTACTGTGAAACCGTGCTATTAGTTAAATTTTATGATTAAAGCTCAATGGCGAGTAGCTTACAGGTTTTGATGAGTGAGTCAAAATATGTGACATAACTGGCCGAATCTTTTGATTGCATTGACTTAGAACCTTAAAATTGTTACACTGCCAAGGGAGCATAGACCATAATGTGTGACATAAATTCGAATTTGGTACTCCAATCTGCTCACGAGAAGAAGGTGTCTTAACAGACAGACCGACAGACAATGAAGCGGTCCTGTGAGGGTCCCGTTTTTATAGACTGCGGCACAGAACCCTATAAACTAGTGAAGAAATAAATGGAAAGTTAACAGAAAAAGAAGGAAAATAGTATGTAACATATATCGAGAAAATCTGTGCTTGATTAAAATACGTAATAGATATAAAGACAACAAGTGATATAATAATGTCATATATATAGTGAAATCTATGAACGAGAAGAGCTGGGAATTTTAAACGAATTCATAAAAATATCGAAAAACTTCCCTCTAAAATCTTACAGCTCATTAAGGAAAGACGACTGTTACTATTTATGACGAATAGAGATTTCAGGTTCCTGTAAGGAATTAAGTAAACCAGTTTTAGGAACCATGGAGAGAACTTTGAGACTATTAGTAGTAATCTGTCTGTCTGACTTACGTAATTGTGTCACAAGTGTTACACATTATTTTACAAACTCTGGAGTTCAGATATAGCGCTACTACGGTTGTCAGTTGTTTCCCTTGACTTATTATGCGAAAGGTTATTCGTTGAAAGGGCTATGGTTAATTCAGTATTTCAGCAGTGTATTAATCTTTTCATGGACATCCCCTAGATAGGCCATTTTAGTAGATCTATAGTTGCCTTTAATTGTGGCTTGAACTAGATTTTCATAAGGCATTTTAAATTAGTAAACAGAGCATCAAAATATTCAATGTCATAGTTATTAGTTGTAGATCTGTTTGATCACGTTCAATCCCTTCTGAATTGCATCTGTTTCTTATGACAGCTTTAGAAACGTAAAATCATGGACTGAAGAAGTGCCTTTTATATCCAAATGATTACCAAGAAGAGGCGTTAAAAACTACATCACAAGTTATAGGTTTTCTGGGATAGAAAACTGATGTTTACTATTATGATGTAATTTGCTATCTAGAAAACTAATGTTGTTGTGGACATCATATTGAACAGTGAAACGCAAATTTAGGTGAATACTGTTAAGCATAATTGTCAGGAATTCAATTTCTTTTTGGAAGGTTTTATAGACCATGAGGTTATCATATACGTATCTTTTGTAAAGATGGCTTTACTGTGTGTATCACAGTTACGTTAAAATATTGTGTTTCTCGGTAATTAACAAATAAACAGCCTATCAGGGAGTTACCAAAGCAAGGCCATCTTTTTGAAAGTAAATTTTCTCTATATATGAAAAAGAGTTGAAGGATAAGTTAAGCTTGAGTAACGGAATGACTCCAAAATTTCCAGTAAGTTCAAAACTTTATGCTTGATGAGGCTATCTTTAATAATTGCAATAGTTTCTGTAATTGGAATAGTGGTGTAAAGCTTGGTAATATCCAGTGATTCACACGTAACACCAAGAGAAATACTGCCTCTGTAAATTTGTTCAGCTAATCGAGACGCATTTTTTAGAGAAATTTTTCTTGAAGACATAAAAAGGTTCCAGAATACTAGTTGATTTTCTGTCTTCTTTTTATGATGGACAATTCTTGTTAATGACAATGGGATGGATGGGAGACCTTAATTTCAGAACATGTGGACTCATAATCTTAAGAGAACTTTTGTGATTTGGCAGAAAAAGATAATTATTGTCATCATTTAATTGTTTTAAACTTTGTTTGAAACTTTGATATTAGCTCTTTTTCAACCTCTGTGATATCGTTTCTGGAAGAAATTTGAAAGTCTTAGAAATATAAGCCTGCTCATGTACTATAATTAGGATGTTCCCTTCATGTGCTTAGTATAGTAGCGTTTGCAGAGAGCTACACTATGTGATCAGAAGTGTCCGGACATTTGACTGACAATGACTTACAAGTTCGTAGTGCCCTCCATCGGCAGTGCTTGTATTCAATATGGCGTTGGCTCAAAGGAGTGCTGTTACTGAGGACAGGTGTTGATGCCGATCGGTGAGGCCTTGCACGAAGTCGGCGTTCCATAACATCCCATACGTGTTCTATAGGATTCAGGTCAGGACTCTGTGCAGGCCAGTCCATTACAGGGATGTTACTGTCGTGTAACCACTCCGCCACAGACCGTGCATTATGAACAGGTGCTCGATCGTGTTGACATATGCAATCGGCATCCCCGCATTGCTCTTCAACAGTTGGAAGCAAGAAGGTGCTTAAAACATCAATGTAGGCGTGTGCTGTGATAGTGCCACGCAAAACAACAAGGGGTGCAAGCCCCCTCCATGAAAAACACGACCCCACCATAGCACCACCGCCTCGGAATCTTACTTTTCGTACTTCACACGCTGGCAGATGACGTTCACCTATCATTCGCCGTACCCACACCCTGCCTTCGGATCGACACATTATGTACCGTGATTCATCACTCCACACAACTTTTATCCATAGTTCAATCGTCCAATGTTTACGCTCCTTACATCAAGCGAGGTGTCGTTTGGCATTTACCGGCATGTGTGCCTTACGAGCAGCCGCTCGACCATGAGATCCAAATTTTCTGACCTCCCGCCTAGCTGTCATAGTATTTGCAGTGGATCCTGATGCAGTTTGCAATTCCTTTGTGATGCTCTTAATAAATGTCTGTCTATTATACATTACGAGTCTCTTCAACCATCGGCGGTCTCTGTCAGTCAACAGACGAGGTTGGCCTGTACGCTTTTATGTTGTTCAAAATAGTTCAAATGGCTCTGAGCACTATGGGACTTAACATCTGTGGTCATCAGTCACCTAGAACGTAGAATTACTTAAACCTAACTAACCTAAGGACATCACACACATCCATGCCCGAGGCAGGATATGAACCTGCGACCGTAGCGGTCACGAGGTTCCAGACTGAAGCGCCTAGAGCCGCACGGCCACACCGGCCGGCTTTTGTGTTGTACGTGTCCCTTCACGTTTCCACTTCACTATCACATCGGAAACAGTGGACCTAGGGATGTGTAGGAGTGTGGAAATTCCGCATACATACGTATGATACAAGTGACACCCAATCATCTGGCCACGTTCGAAGTCTGTGAGTTCCACGGAGCGCCCCATTCTGCTCTCTCACGATATGTAATGGCTACTGAGGTCGCTGATATGGAGTACCTGGCAGTAGGTGGCAGCACAATGCAGATAATGTGAGAAACGTATGTTTTGGGGGTGTCCGCATACTTTTGATCACAGTGTATGTAAATATGGACTGACCTTTTTGGTTCATTTTTTTACTTCTTGTACAATTTATTATTTATACTATTTCCATATTTAAAATATGTTTATATGTATGACAACATTCATGAATCTTTCGAATTTCTTGAAAATGTTATTTAATTTTATTTGTCTCTTATCACGGACTTTAGCATTTTACATTCGCTATTACATTTTATGTAATGCCACTGTCTCCTACTGTCACTAATGGTATATCAGCCTACTTTTATATTATGTTATTCTTATGACTGTATTCAAGACCTTTATCCTCTAAGAAAGTGTATTACTTTATTTCACAGAGTAAAATGGTCTGATGTTTATTCTGTAATAGACTGAAACACACCACAAATTGAAATAAATTACTCACTATGGTATGAAGACTGATTTTACTGAAATAATTTCATGGAAGGAGTCCATCCCATTTCCTTTCAACTTTATTTCCACTGCTCTCCTTAAGTGTGGATGATCACAAGGCAAAGAACCAAGTAGTATCAGATGATATCAACAGTGGTAAATTATTGAGCCTATATGATGTATAAAGATCACGTGAAATTGATAGCAGATTATGTGAGGGAAAGTTTAAATTTGTTGGAAGGTTTCTGGGAAAGTAAAATTTAGTTGTTATGGAAACAACATACGATACTTCAGGCAGAAAATTCAGCATTACTGCTCCTTCGTTTGAAGTCCCTATCATGCGGTCAAGGAAATCTGAGCTCCTATGTTACAATAATGAAAGATTTAATACTTAGGACATCAGGTGTAGCAAATATGTAAAAACAAAGACTAGGCGTGTTCCCAGAATAAAATGAATACTGGGACAAATTAGGCGAAAGCTGATGAAGATAATAAACAAAATCAAGAATCAGAACTAAAACCAGGCAAAAAAATTATCAGGACATCGTCAAAATCATTTTGCTGAACTGAAGTTTAATCAAAAATTAGATTTCGTCTATGCATAATAATTATGTCACGTTCTTGTTTCTTAACTATATGAACAAATCTGTAGTTACTGTATATCTATTTCAGCAAGAGAAAATTTCAGCAATATATTAGATTCTTAGAATATCTCACGATGATCATATCGCGATGCTATATTTCGCTCCATGGCAATATATTTGCATTTGTGTGACCCCTGTCCCTTGTCTTACATGTGCCGTTGAAGAATTTATTAATTAAAATTCCGTCATCAGTCCTAACATCTTGCATTATTTTTTATATCCAGAGAGTCATGAAATTAAAGATAAGTGAAGCTGTTTACTTACTCAATTACACCTAACATAGCCATTAATATATAGACTGATTCAAAAAGAATATACATATTACAAAGTATTATATTGTCAAAACTATCAATCCGTGCGCCATGGCTCAGTTATTGGAAGAACGAATACATTGTCTAGTGTATATTCACTGTCGCTAGTCGTAGGTTATCTTCTGTATGGTTGGCTACTCCAGAGCAGAGATCATTCTGTGTTCTCTAGTTTGCTAAGAGTACCTCCGTGATTACGGTGAAAAGATGTTTCACGTCCAGGCACCAAACTACTCCTCCGAATGGACGGAAAATTTGCAGTTGGCATCGACGGTTTCTATACATAGGATGTGGGGTTAAAGGAAAGAGTCCCGGCAGTCCTTGTCTTTGCGACAAAAATGTTGCACGAAATCAAACCGCTTTCCAACGTATTCCTACAAAATCAATTCGTCGTACCAGTCGGAAGTTACAACTGCCAACAAAAACAGTTTGGCGTGCTTTGTGATGACGGTGATTTGAAGCCGTGCAGTTTACAGATGTTACAGGTTCTGCGTCATGACGACAAACGCAAGCATGTGGCATTTTCTGACGAGGTTTAGAATGCTGCTGACAATGATAACCCTTTCGCACAACGCATCGTGTTCAGTAATAAAGCGAATTTCTACGTTAGTAGGAAAGTTTACAAACGCAATGTCAGAATTTGCGACCTACAGAACCTACATGCACACATTGAACGAGTACGAGATTCACACGAATCTATATGTTTTTATATGATATCCCACTCATTCTTTTCGGCCCATTCTTCTTTGACGGAAACACTATTAACGGTCAGCTGTATCTTGTATTGTATTGTATGTTAACCGGGGGCCTGGAAACGAGCGGAGAGGCTCCGTCCCCGCCGCAGCTTCTGTGGTCCACAACACTACGACGACTACCGCAGTCCACTTCAGCCCTCTGCCGTCCCACACCGAACCACTCTTTCAGGGTTATTGTGCGGTTCGGCCCTCGGTGGACCCCCACAGGGAACGTCTCACACCAGACGACTGTAACTCCTACGTTTGCTTGTTAGAGTAATGGTGCTGTAAGCGTACGTGCAGAACTTGTTTGCGCAGCAAACGCCGACATAGTGTAGCTGAGGTGGAATGAGGGGAACCAGCCCGCAATCGTCGAGACAGATGGAAAACCGCCTAAAAGCCATCCACAGACTGGCCGGCTAACCGGACCTCGACACAAGTTCGCCGGGCGGATCCGTGCCGGGACCAGGCGCCCCTTCCCAGTCCGGAAAGCCGTGAATTATACCTCACGGCTAACCGGGCTGGCCAGCTGTATCTTACTATGTTACAAACGTGTTGTGTCCGAGGCTGTACAAGGACAACTTCATTTTTCAACAATATGGGGCATCCCCTCACTGGAGACATCAAGTATGTGAATCTCTGAACGAGACTCTCTACCAAGCCGTTAGATTGGTCGTCAAACACCCGGTAACTTAGCACTCCTCGTCTGATCTCCACGGCCACCAGATTTGTCGCCCTGTGACTTCTTCCTGTGGATTTTTATTAAAGTCAACGTTTGCGCACAACAGTACCGCAGAAACCAGAAGACGTGAAGAACCGAATCCATCCTGTTACACACCATTGACGATGGACGTGCTTACCCAAGTATGGGAGGGATTCTAGTTTCAATTTCGTTCTTGTCGCTAGTGGAGTGCATATTGAACATCTGTAATCTAAACATTTGTCCCAAGGCTCATACTTGTATGTTGTATACCTTAAAAAATATGTGCATTCGAAATATGGATTTTCTTTCCGAAACATGCTGCATTTACGTGCTTACCTTGTTAGTAAATCCTACAACGAAATAGTCCTTAGGGCGTAGGAGTAATAGCAAATAAACAGTAAACACGAAACGCTAACATTAAGGAAATATCACTTTTTAATTTTATTTGACGTATAGACATGAATAAATATTTATATACATTCATTTAATGAAAGTGATGAAGGTTATCTCTGAAACATAAGGTACCGTAGCGACATAAAAGGCAAATGAAAAAAGGAACTATAAAAGTTATTTATGTTTATACATGTCACTGACAAGCAATGCTTTAATTATTTTTAAAAATAAAATCGTCCTAGTAACATTCGTTATTGATGATATTCTGATGTGTAATTTTACGAGTGGCAGTTTTTGTATACCTATTGTACTAACCTGACAAAATGTTGCGTGGAGGCCGATTGGTAACTGACCCAAATTTAAATAACATGTGTCTCATATGTTCGATGTAGCTGTTAGATGTAGTGATATTGAATTCGACGAGTGGAAGCCGCACTTCTTCCACGATGATACCACATGAAAAAAATTCTGAAACTTTCTGTAGTATGGTTTCACAGCCTAGGCTTCTGTATGTTCGTTTTCAACTTTGAAAGACATGTTTTTCAGTCATCTCATTCTGTTACGTCTTGACACACACTGTACCATTAGGTCATCTGGAATTACGCGAAAAGTTTGATCGTGGACACTTCAAAGTTACGTTTCATTGATGTACGCTGCTCCCGAATCGTTTAATAATAACAAATGGAAAGCAGCAGTTTGCTTTTGTTCTACAATATTGTAGAACAAAAGCAAACTGGTGCTTTTCATTTATTAAAATGTTGTTCTACCAAGAACCAACGAAAGATTCTGCTAATACGTTTAATAATAGTACGAAATGCCAGAAGTCACTACTACCATTAGTTCATGCTGATTCCAGAAGCCATAGACAACTTCCGCAAACGTCTTCATCAGTGTTTGTCACTAATGATGACCCCTTAGTAGATATTATGACTGAAAATTGTATCATAAGTGCTTTCTATAAATTAATTATTTAGAGGTTTCTTGATTCACGTATCCAGAGATCTCTGAAATACGTACGAATTACCCTTCTATATGTGAATGTTATTTATGCTGCACCCTGTACATTCAGACAATGGCACTTCTGTATTCACAACCTAAGAGAACACAATAAAAACATCGTTTTAATATTTTAAGATAATCCTCAACATGAAACTACCTTTGTGAGCCTTCAGATACATCACTCTAGACACGACGATTGCACTCACAGCAACATAGAGTACACCATGATAGTTTGGAATGGAGATGGTATTACTACTAAACTTACGAAGAATGTTAATTGCACAGTTTCTCCTTAGAGAAAATAAGGTCACCATGAAAGAAGTGTCATGCTCTTGAGGTTATGAGCAACCGCTGGCTGTGCCCGACCTTAGACTTCGTTGCTGTCTGAGGTCGTGGTCCTTTGCGTAGTGGTCGTCGTGGTCGTGGTCGTAGCTGGCCGCAGAGCTTGCCGGAGAGACTCGCGGAACTCGGCACGTGTTTGTGCCACATTGCGATACGAATCCTGCAAATGGTTAACATCCAGTATAAGAGGCAGTATCAACTTTGTCCATTGCAAAGTAGACCAACTTTTAAGAGACAGCTGTCCTGTTTCCAAACAACAAAATGAGAGGTGTTTTCAGAGGCAATGCTCTAACAATATATTGAACAATCCGCCTCAGCTGTGAAAATTTGCTGGTCTTTACCATGGTTTTGGCTAGAATAATCTAGCCTTCTTCAGAAGCAAGACATTACTATAACATGCCAGAGTAAGGCACAATCAACATGACAAATTAAAACCTATAGTACCGAGGTTCCATGTCGAGTTAAAACTACTTAACTGAAGTCCAGTCCCGGCATCACTTCACCACGCGGTCGGTTGGCAGCGGCAGCGGCAGTGGCAACTACGTTGGCACTGAATGAGTCAGTGCCAACGTAGTTGCCGCTGCCAACCGACGGCGTGGTGAAATGATGCCGGGCCTGGACTTCAGTTAAATAGTTTTAACTCGACATGGAACCACGGTACTATAGGTTTTAATTTTTAATGTTGACTGTGTCTTACTCTGGCATGTTATAGTAATATTATGCTTCTAAAGAAGGCTAAATTGTTCTAGCCGAAACCTGGGTAAAGACCAGAAAATTTTCGCAACTGAGGCGGATTGTTCAATATATTAGTCTATTACAGTTGTTGACGGGGCTGCAATATGCTAAAAATTCTTAAACTCTAACAATCCTTCGAAGTATTTGCAAGCGAATTTACTGTACAACTCAAATAATTACAATTTTTTCTACCATTGCCAATAATAATAAACCCACCATCTGGATTCCAGGAATGTTATTCGACAGTTCATTGTTTACTCAGAACATTCTACAGAATTAAGTAATAAAATGTCATCAATCGAAGTTATTTGGCTGTAGAAATATCAATTTCGAGTTATATGATATCAGATTTTATACAATTTTTATGATGTTAATGGTGTAGCTAAGAGCTGGAGCCACGTTAAACAAAATGACTACTGATAGCTTTGCTTTACCATTCAACAGAGGTAGTAGGGCGAGACTTTTCTATCTGGCGAGTAATTTTTAATACGATTCCAACAAGATTCATCTTATGTTACAGTATGTTTGGAAATGGCTTTGGTTTTTATTCAAAATAATAAAAATTAGTTCTCTTTGCGTAAACAGTTAAGTAAAAGAAAGCGTATAAAAAGCATATTCATTTTCAAACATCAAGACTTAAGGCTTTAGCGGTAAATTTAACATGCAGTCAATAGTTAGAAAATAAATCAAAATCTTGCCTTCAAACAATTCAGTATGTTAATATACTGTGATTATCTTTATTCAGAACTGTTATACACCATCAATTTCTTAAGTATTGATTTTTGAGAAGGAAATAAATCATTGTACAAAATCGTTCTGTCTTCTACAACATATTTTGTCTCAGGAAAGTGAAAGGAATAATTCTGCCTTGCAGTACAGAAAAGTGAATATTACGATTGTCCTTTTCGTTGAAATCAAACTCAGCTAAAAAGGAGCAATAACTTCTGCTTCCAACATCTTCGTATTTTACCTAATGACATAACACGCCTGACAGACAGATTTCTAAATCAGAAGGACAAGTTTATTTGTTGTAAACCCCATAAAGCAATAATAGCTGTAATGGTTGTAGAAGTAGCAGTTTTATCTGTAAAATTCTGTGTACAAATGTAAATGAATTAAATACAGACTACTGTTATCCATGTAAATATTTTGGTCTTATATATAGTCCTGTATGTGAAGTAACTATACTTAAATTCGATTGTAATTACGTTAAATATCCAGTAAAGTGTCTTTCTCAGTCTCATTACGGTACATTGTACACATGACACCTTGTAACAAATCAGAAAATATATAAAAATATTAGCGACGGAAGTAATCTTATCAGATGTCATGTGTATTGCTGTGGGTGAACAACGATGAATGAACATGTGTTTTAAACCATAAACAGCTATATTCTTCATAAAAAACACGATATTTTTGCATTTGTCCGCCATGAGGATTTTTTTCTGTGAAAGCTTCTTGTAAACTGTGCCGACATATCATCACAAGCTATCCAAGTAACCAAGCCAGTAGTGGGAGGCGTAGATCAATTTTAATCCTAGCACCACTTAGCTCGGATCTGTCACATGGATGTCTAGGGGGGGGGGGGGGGGGGGAGGGCAGGCAAAAGTTGCCCTCACATTCTTTTCACTTTTTAACATTTTTTGTTCATTTGTTTATTTTCTTTTGATTATTTAATGATCTAGGAATTTCTTTACTATGTTGCAACACACTTTCCACAGCTAATCAGGAACATTATGACATATAAAAATACAATAAATAAAGTAATGAATATGAGAAATATTATTATATTTTTATCATGAATCTAACACTTTCATATACATAAATTTTATATTAACAAATCACATAGGAACGTACAATAGCAAACCACAAATAAGAAAATAGAAAATCAAAGTCAGAAATTACATATGAGTTTTTCCTTTCTACTCACTTTCACTTTCAATTTCACAACCTTTGCATATGATCGTTTTTGCAGAATGAGTGGAACCAAATATTTGGAATACCTGCAACAAACTATAGACACTTTTGTCATCTTGTCTTTTCCCTTTTTAGAGTTTTTATTTTTCAAACAGGTGTGACATCTTCCTCTTGAATAAATTCAACAGATTGAACAGTTGTAGTAACGCTGGGTCGCGTTTTCCCTAGAACACTTTCCACTGCAGAGATGACAGGCTTTTGTAAATCCATGATATTATTTGCTCTCTCATCCACAGCTGGTCTAACTACGTGTTGACCTAATTCTAGCAGATACAGCCTCCTTACATTATGCTTCTTCATATTCCAGTTTGGATCGCTTATCATTAAAATCATTCCAGCAGGCAATATCTGTCAAGGTGAAAAAGAGAGATAATGAACACCTTCTCGTCCCTAGTTTTACTGAATGATGTCGTGTCATTTGATCAATGCCGTCTGTGCCCCCTTTTGTTTCATTGTAGTAGAGATCGATGTTTGTCTTTTTTTTTCTCTCTGTCTGTCGACTCATCCACCTTGTTAGGATTGGGTTGTGTGGAAATAAGTAGGAGATTCTTAGTAGGCTTCAGTTCGGAGATGTATGAGACCAAGGTAACTGCAGCATTGCCTGTTTTCGGATCTGTGAATAAGAGGAAAACAGCGCTCGACCGTGTGTCTTCTTTAGCTGTTCTGGTATGTGTTTTCAGTTACTCTTCAATGTTCCCACCAAAGTTAACCTGTCATCATTGTAAAGAAGCTCGTTTAGGTCTATGCATGTATAATAACGATCTGTTGTTAAATTTCTTCCACTTCCTGCCAGCGGACTCACAAGGCGTCTAACAACTGCATTTGCACTCCTTTCTTCAGCAGCCCGTTTATCCTTCCCTGCATAGACCTAAATTTTTGGAACATACTGGGCGTGTGCATCGGATAACATCCTAATCAGAATGCCATATTTCCCAGGCTTGTCTTTCATAAAGACTTTAAAGGGACATCTTCCTCGAAATAGGGAGAGCATTTCATCGATCGTTAGATCTGCACTTGATATGTAATATTTCACAAACATTTCGTCAATTTTGTCGAAAACTTCACGAAGGGGGAAAGACTAATCCTGCTTTCGTCTTTCGGTTCCTGTTTCTTTATTATGAAATCTAATCAGCGACAGAAGTTCTCCACATCGAATACGACTCATTGTAGCAATGTAGATATTCTGTCCCAGTACGTTGCCCCGTAAGTCGTCAAGAGGCAGTCTAGTGTCATTATTTGTTCCCATGAGTATCAAAATACCATAAAGTTGTTGAAAGATTCTGACACACTAGAGATCAAGCCTTCATTAGTAAAACCTTCACGAACATTCACTATATTTTGTACTGACCTGCGCACTTGCCTTGGAGTCGCAGTAACATAATCCCTACCACTTTGCTGGAAGCTTTGCTGGAAGCAGCTGCATGCTGTTCATCAGGGGATGAACTCCGTGGACTTGACTCATTTTCAATTGCCGTGTCACTATCGTACGTCACAACTGAATAATCTTCTTCTGGATTACTTTCATCACCTTCTTTTGCTTCATTTATTATATCTGACACCTCTTCCTCTGTGAGAAACATCTGACACTGACATTTTATTAGAACTGCGAGTAATGTACAACTGCTTGAACAACAAAGGAGATTTATTTCAAAACAGCAATGGCAACACAATACATCGGTACCAACAGTCAGAAACTGCATTTCTTTCTGCCATATTGAAAAATATTTCAATGAGAAAAGTTGTCTCACCAATGTCAAGAAGGGGTGGGGGGGGGGGGTGGGGGGGCAAAAATTGCCTGCACTTAAATGTAATAGGCAGATTTAAAGACTTAAATAATTCACAAAAACTACAAAACCTAGACAGCACACACTCTACATACTTTTGTACAACTACCTAAATTCTTCCTTCTTCTCTCCAACAAATAGATGTTGTTGTTGTGGTCTTCAGTCCAGAGACTGGTTTGATGAAGCTCTCCATGCTACTCTATCCTGTGCAAGCTTCTTCATTTCCCAGTACCTACTGCAACCTACATCCCTCTGAATCTGTTTAGTGTATTCATCTCTTGGTCTCCATCTACGATTTTTACCCTCCACGCTGCTCTCCAATACTGAATTGGTGATCCCCTTGATGCCTCAGAATATGTCCTACCAACCGATCCTTTCTTCTCGTCAAGTTGTGCCACAAATATCTCTTCTCCCCAATTCTATTCAATACCTACTCATTATTTATGTGATCTACTCATCTAATCTTCATCCTTATTCTGTATAACCACATTTCGAAAGCTTTTATTCTCTTTTAGTCTAAACTACTTATCGTCAACGTATAACTTCCATACATGGCTACACTCCGTAGAAATACTTTCAAAATGGTTCAAATGGCTCTGAGCACTATAGGACTTAACTTCTGAAGTCATCAGTTCCCTAGAACTTAGAACTACTTAAACCTAAGTAGCCTAAGGCCATCACACACAACCATGCCCAGGGGCAGGATTCGAACCTGCGAAAGGAGAGGTCGCGTGGTTCCAGACTGTAGCGCCTAGAACGGCTCGGCAACCCCGGCCGGCAAATATTTTCACAAAAGACTTCCCGACACATATCTATAGTCGATGTTAACAAATTTCTCTTCTTCAGAAACACTTTCCTTGCCATTGCCAGTCTACATTTTATATCCTCTCTACTTCGACCATCATCAGTTATTTTGCTTCCCAAATAGCAAAACACATTTACTACTTTAAGCGTCTCATTTCCTAATCTAATACTCTTAGCATCACCCGATTCAATTCGGCTACATTCCATTATCCTCGTTTTACTTTTGTTGATGTTCATCTTGTATCCTCCTTTCAAGACACTGTCCATTCCGTTCAGCTGCTCTGCTAGGACCTTTGCTGTCTCTGACAGAATTACAATGTAATCGGCAAACCTCAAAGTTTGTATTTCTTCTCCATGGATTTTAATTCCTATTCCGAATTTTTCTTTTGTTTCCTTTACTGCATGCTCAATATACAGATTGAATAACATCGGGAAGAGGCTACAATCCTGTCTCTTTCCCTTCCCATCCACTGCATCCCTTTCATGTCCCTCGACTCTTATAACTGCCTCTGGTTTCTGTACAAATTGTAAATGGCCCTTTGCTCCCCGTATTTTATCCCTGCCGCCTTCAGAATTTGAAAGAGAATATTACAGTCAACATTGTCTAAACCTTTCTCTAAGTCTACAAATGCTAGAAACGTAGGTTTGCCTTTCCTTAATCTATTTTCTAAGATAAGTCGTAGGGTCAGTATTGCCTAACGTGTTCCAACATGTCTACGGAATTCAAACTGATCTTCCCCGAGGTCGGCTTCTACCAGTTTTTCCATTCGTCTGTAAAGAATTCGCGTTAGTATTTTGCAGCTGTGACTTATTAACCTGATAGTTCGGTAATTTTCACATCTGTCAACACCTGCTTTCTTTGAGATTGGAATTATTATATTCTTCTTGAAGTCTGAGGGTATTTCGCCTGTCTCATACATCTTGCTCACCAGATGGTAGAGTTTTGACAGGACTGGCTCTCCCAAGGCTGTCAGTCGTTCTAATGGAATGTTGTCTACTCCTGGGGCCTTGTTTTGACTCAGGTCTTTCAGTGCTCTGTCAAACTCTTCACGCAGTATCATAGCTCCCATTTCATCTACATCCTCTTCCATAATATTGTCCTCAAGAATATCGCTCTTGTATAGACCCTCTATATATATACTCCTTCCACCTTTCTGCTTTCCCGTCTTTGCTTAGAACTGGGTTTCCATCTGAGCCCTTGATATTCATGCAAGTGGTTCTCTTTTCTCCAAAGGTCTCTTTAATTTTCCTGTAGGCATTATCTATCTTACCCCTAGTGAGATAAGTCTCTACACCCTTATATTTGTCCTCTTGCCATCCCTGCTTTGCCATTTTGCACTTCCTGTCGATCTCATTTTTGAGACGTTTGTATTCCTTTTTGCCTGCTTCATTTACTGCATTTTCATATTTTCTCCTTTCATCTATTAAATGCAATATTTCTTCTGTTACCCAAGGATTTCTACTAGCCCTCGTCTTTTTACCTACTTGATCCTCTGCTGCCTTCACTACTTCATCCCTCAAAGCTACCCATTCTCCTTCTGCTGCATTTCTTTCCCCCATTCTTGTCAATTGTTCGCTTATTCTCTACCTGAAACTCTGTACAACCTCTGGTCTTGTCAGTTTATCCAGGTCCCATTTTCTTAAATTGCCACCTTTTTGCAGTTTCTTCAGTTTTAATCAGTTCATAACCAATAGGTTGTGGTCAGAGTCCACATCTGCTCCTGGAAATGTCTTACAATTTAAAACCTGGTTCCTAAATCTCTGTCTTAGCATTATATAATCTATCTGAAACTTTTCAGTATCTCCAGGCTTCTTCCATGTATACAAACTTCTTTTATGGTTGTTGAACCATGTGTTAGCTATGGTTAAGTTACGCTCTGTGCAAAATTCTACCAGGCTTCCTCTTTCATTCCTTACCCCCATTACATATTCACCTAATACGATTCCTTCTCTTCGTTTCCCTACTATCGAATTCCTGTCACCCATGACTATTAAATTACCGTCTCCCTTCACTATCGGAATAATTTATTTTATCTCATCATACATTTCATCAATCTCTTCGTCATCTGCGGAGCTAGTCGGCATATAAACTTGTTCTACTGTGGTAGGTTTGGGCTTCGAATCAATCTTGGCCTCAATAATGGGTTCACTATGTTGTTTGTAGTAGCTTATCCTACTCCTGCAATACCCCTATTTGATTTTTGTATTTATAACCCTGTATTCACCTGGCCAAAAGTCTTGTTTGTCCTGCCAACGAACTTCACTAATTCCCACTATATCTAGCTTTAACCTATCCATTTCTCTTTTTAACTTTTCTAACCTACCTTCCCGATTAAGTGACCTGACATTCCACGCTCCGATCCGTGGAACGTCAGATTTCTTTCTTCTGATAACGACGTCCTTTTGAGTAGTCCCCACCCAGAGATCCGAATGGGGGACTATTTTACCTCCGGAATATTTTACCCAAGAGGACGTCATCATAATTTAACAATACAGTAGAGCTGCATGATCTCGGGAAAAATTAGGGCTGTACTTTCCCCTTGCTTTCAGCCGTTCGCAGTACCAGCACTGCAAGGCCGTTTTAGTTAGTGTTGCAAGACCAGATCAGTCAATCATCCAGACTGTTGCCCCTGCAACTATTGAAAAGGCTGCTGCCCCTCTTCAGGAACCACACGTTTGTCTGGCCTCTCGACAGATACCCCTCCGTTGTGGTTGCATCTACGGTACGGCTATCTGTATCGCTGAGGCTCGCAAGCCTCAGCACCAACGGCAAGGTTCATGGTTCATGGGTGGGAACAAATAGATATATTACACAAATAAAACAAATACTGCAGGCAGTTGTTTTTTTGATACGACAAATCAGTGTCATACGGAGGCGTACAGACAGTCGTTTTTCCCTGTTAGAAAGTGGAACAGGAGGGGAAATGGCAAGATGTGGTGCAGGATATCCTCCGCCACAGAGCGTACGATGGCTTGCGGAGTATCCATGTAGATGTAATGGTTTTGTTAAGTATAAAATGTGACTGAGGTTGCCGTTTTGTAAGACAAAAATTTTCCTAGTGACATATTTTTCCTAAATTTTGAGGAAGCGTTGTACTTAAGAGTATAGCCAAGGATAGAAAGACAGAACATTTCAGTGAATACCAAAAAATGAAGGACACATGCAGCCTTTAAGAATAGGTTTATTGCTTTTCCTTAATTTATCTATCAAACATACATGAAAAAGGGATGGCCGCGTTTGCAGAGGCAACAAATTTTATAAATAATACTTTTAGAGATGAAGAAAATAAATGCTTAAAACTTATTTGAAAAATTAATAAATGTTTCTCTGCAAATGTACTAACCTCTAACTTTTTTAAAAAGAGTTATTTGCATCTGCTCAACGAACTGAATATATTAATAATCAGTGTGATACATAAACAGGGATCAAGAAGTAGGGCAGTACATTTCACCTTTTTGGGTATATATATATATATATATATATATATATATATATATATATATATATATATATATATATATATATGTTCAGATTTATATATACACTCCTGGAAATTGAAATAAGAAGACCGTGAATTCATTGTCCCAGGAAGGGGAAGCTTTATTGACACATTCCTGGGGTCAGATACATCACATGATCACACTGACAGAACCACAGGCACATAGACACAGGCAACAGAGCATGCACAATGTCGGCACTAGTACAGTGTATATCCACCTTTCGCAGCAATGCAGGCTGCTATTCTCCCATGGAGACGATCGTAGAGATGCTGGATGTAGTCCTGTGGAACGGCTTGCCATGCCATTTCCACCTGGCGCCTCAGTTGGACCAGCGTTCGTGCTGAACGTGCAGACCGCGTGAGGCGACGCTTCATCCAGTCCCAAACATGCTCAATGGGGGACAGATCCGGAGATCTTGCTGGCCAGGGTAGTTGACTTACACCTTCTAGAGCACGTTGGGTGGCACGGGATACATGCGGACGTGCATTGTCCTGTTGGAACAGCAAGTTCCCTTGCCGGTCTAGGAATGGTAGAACGATGGGTTCGATGACGGTTTGGATGTACCGTGCACTATTCAGTGTCCCCTCGACGATCACCAGTGGTGTACGGCCAGTGTAGGAGATCGCTCCCCACACCATGATGCCGGGTGTTGGCCCTGTGTGCCTCGGTCGTATGCAGTCCTGATTGTGGCGCTCACCTGCACGGCGCTAAACACGCATACGACCATCATTGGCACCAAGGCAGAAGCGACTCTCATCGCTGAAGACGACACGTCTCCATTCGTCCCTCCATTCACGCCTGTCGCGACACCACTGGAGGCGGGCTGCACGATGTTGGGGCGTGAGCGGAAGACGGCCTAACGGTGTGCGGGACCGTAGCCCAGCTTCATGGAGACGGTTGCGAATGGTCCTCGCCAATACCCCAGGAGCAACAGTGTCCCTAATTTGCTGGGAAGTGGCGGTGCGGTCCCCTACGGCACTGCGTAGGATCCTACGGTCTTGGCGTGCATCCGTGCGTCGCTGCGGTCCGGTCCCAGGTCGACGGGCACGTGCACCTTCCGCCGACCACTGGCGACAACATCGATGTACTGTGGAGACCTCACGCCCCACGTGTTGAGCAATTCGGCGGTACGTCCACCCGGCCTCCCGCATGCCCACTATACGCCCTCGCTCAAAGTCCGTCAACTGCACATACGGTTCACGTCCACGCTGTCGCGGCATGCTACCAGTGTTAAAGACTGCGATGGAGCTCCGTATGCCACGGCAAACTGGCTGACACTGACGGCGGCGGTGCACAAATGCTGCGCAGCTAGCGCCATTCGACGCCCAACACCGCGGTTCCTTGTGTGTCCGCTGTGCCGTGCGTGTGATCATTGCTTGTACAGCCCTCTCGCAGTGTCCGGAGCAAGTATGGTGGGTCTGACACACCGGTGTCAATGTGTTCTTTTTTCCATTTCCAGGAGTGTATATACATAAATCTGAACAAAGAGAAATATTACTTTCTATTTCAAAGATTTCTACTCTTGACAAAACGTTTAGTTTGAGAAACAAACAAACCAGCATCTTAACATACTTTTCATATTTGAACCTAATGTCTTCTGGCGTAAGTTTCTGAGGTAATGAAATTTAGAAAGGACTAATTAAGGAGAAACGAGCGAAAGCAGAAAACTACCTTCATTACCTAAAACTAAGTTCCTACATGACACATAAAGGTACGAACTAGAAAACTGTCCAACACTGAGCAACAAACCATTTGTCGTCTGTCTAATACCATAAAGTGCCTGACAAGGAAAGAAGTAGATTTTAAATCTAAATTGATATCGTTTCTTCCAGAAAATTTCTCTTACTATAGAACTAAATTATTAACTACGAATTAACGATATTATGGTACCGAAGATAGAGGTGTTTATTTTTGTCATTAACTTGAACTAGTTCGTGTGGTATGTTTAACTTTGTTACGCTTGAGCCCATGTGCTATTAGTAATCGCTAAGTAAGCTGAATGTTACACACGCAGATGTTTGGTAATCTGTAAACTCACTCGTCCTGCTAAATTTCAATAGAAATTCTCGCCATGATCTACTGAATATGAAATAATCGATTTACGTAACTATCTAAATATTGCAACAATAATGTCACTGTTTTACCACCACAATATTTTCCAATGATAAATAATTCTTCTTTCAGTTAATACTATAATAAACCAACATTTGGTAACGTAGGGTAAGAACGTTAAAGTTATAAACCAACTGGTTAGTCACTTAATGCAAGTGATTCTTCTTTTTCTTTTTCGTAGCGTTTATCATGTTTTCCAAGAGGTCTGCTTTTTCAGGATTTACGAAGTTTATTATTTAAGTCTGTGGCCGGATGCCCTTCGTGGGGACATCTGTCTGCATATAACGTGAACTTTGTTCTGTGTGTTATCGTATTTTATTTGTTTATGAATCGTATTATATGAGGTGGATTTAGGTAACTAGCCCAGCATTTGCCTAAACGAGCGTGGGGAACCGACTAAAAACTACACTAATGCTGGCCATTGTGCAAACCGCACGGATCCTATCTGGGTCTAGCTCATCTCCCTACCTCACAGTCTAGCCTACCCCATGTTACGCTGTAGAGCAGAGCACTTGACATGAATAATCAGAAAGCTAAGAGTTTTACCGTCTTATGTAAGTAGAGTGTGATTTTCCTATGAATGAACCCTATAAAACTAAAATCATTAGATAATATAAGTATCCAATAAATTAGATCTTATTTCAAATTATCAGCAAGCAGATCAGTGAAATTCATGATTTAGTATAGAACAAGTACAAGGATTTCGAAACGATGTTCATATTTAAGTACATTAAACTAGTTTGCTGCATCGCAAGAAGATCAGTATTATTGATTTGTAGATCGAATGACTCTCTTCAAAGCATTTTGACTTGTATTGAACTGGTGAGTATCTGAGTTGATAAGCACTAAATTGATACAATCCGAACATGAACTGCTATGTAGCAACCGCGTGTATGGAATTATTGAATCAATGTTGCTCTGTTGTATAATCCCAGAAGAAGATAAGACACTACAGGACTGTCTCATTAAATCCTTCGGTGCTAAACGCAAAACTAACAATTGGGACAACAATAGGAAAAATTGCTTTTATGTGTTATCTTGGAGGTGGAAGTGCGTGTAACTGTGGGGAATACTTGATGGTAATCTACGCCCATATGAGAAGAAATCTGTGGCTCGACTTACGTCGACATCAGTGTCAGTCTCCTGGATGAACATCAGAAGTATTCGGACGCCACTATGTAATGCGGAAGTAACCACTATGTGTTACGAGCGGGGACCACCATTATAGAACGAGATGGGGAGAATAGTGTGACTGCTAATAAACTCTTCCGAATCCTGAAATAGCCGACCCCTTAGAAAAAGTGATAAAGGCTACGGCAAAGAAGAAGGAGAATCACTTGTGTTAAGTGGCAACCAGTTGGTTTATAGCAGTAATAGCAGAATCGATCTGCCAGAAGAGTTCAGCGACTTAGAGTGTAGGCTAGCCATTGAGTGTCATCTGAAGCAGAAACTCATCAGGGACGTTTTAACCCTTGTAAAGCCGCCCCAGCCGACTGTGGGTGATGAGGCTGTGAAATAAAACACGAAGAAGCAACCACAGTTAAAACAGCAACAGGTAGATCTCCAGTACCGAAGGACAGGGCCCGTAGGGTATTGCAAAATGTGATTGCAAGAACTCGCATGAAATCAGCAGAAGGAACCACTCGTGACTTTGTAAGTGCTACCCGGCTAGCAGAATGAGTGTGGTCGAACATCTCATGTCTAAAGTTTCGGTAGCCAATAACAAACGACCTTGGAGGTGGCGTAAATAGAGACGCCACTCGACTGTGGAAAATTGTAAACGAGTGATTTGAGGTGATGAATCACTCTGTATCCTTTGACAATCCCAAGGAGGGGTTTGAGTCTGGTGAATGCCTGGAGAACTATATCTGCTATCGTGGCAAGTGACGATAGTGAAGTATAGAGGAGGTCGTGTTGTAGTACAGGGCTGCTTTTCGTGATTAACAAGACGCTAAGTGCGGAAGGATAAGAAATCACTTTACAGAACTGCGTGTTGCATACAGTAGAGAAACAACTCGGAGAGCGTGACTGTACCAGCATGACAATGCACTCTGTCATAAAGCAGCATCTGTGAGTCAATGTCCTGTGGACAACAACATTCGTTAAGTGGACTATCCTGCCCAGAGTCCCGGCCTGAACACAATAGAACATCTGTGGTGTGAGTCAGGACGTCGACTCCGTTCCGGACTCCAGCGTCCAGGATCACTCCCTTCTGTCTTTTCTGTTCTTGAGGAATGATTGGCGGCCATTCCTGGATAGACATTCAGACACCTAACTGTTGGTGTCCCCCAGAATAGTTTAAGCCATATAAAGACGAGGGTGGACACAGGTCTTATTAATGGCCACGAGTACACTGGATGAGATAGTTTATTCGGATGGTATTCTACACACAGCAGAGATGAGCAGTGGATCGCGACTTACGTTGACAGCAATGTCGACCTCCTGATTGAAGAGCCGCACGAGCCCTCGGATGTTGAGACGCGCGATCCTCAGCAGCTCCTGGCGCGTCAGCACGTACTCCGTGGTGGTCGTCATGTTGTCGCCGCCCTCGCCCGGCGGCGTGCTCTGAGGGGGAGGCTGCGGAATAACAGTGGAAGGTGTTAACTGCGTGTGGTAGTTATAACAGCAATACGCATAGACGATATGCCAGCGCAACAAGCAGAGACTGAGCGGTGATATGCTGAGACATTTGTGTGTTGATTCTGAAGGAGGAACGTTCATGAAATTGAACGAAAACGTCACTTTCCAATCAGTTTTATTTTATTTATTAGTACATCTCATGGACAGTAAGTGACAGAATAAAAAACTTTAGGTTCAGCTTTAAATAGCATTTCCCGAAAATTATGTTATTTTTTTAAAGTTTATGAGTCTATGAAGGCTATAATTATGAAATTTTGTACACTTATTTCTAAAAACCTAGTAAATTAGGCCTGAAGAGTAGGTTTTGTAATTTTCAGCGTAAGATGATGAATGGGGCAAAGTGCTTGGAATTTTGCACGAATTCATTATACTTGCAGTATTAAAATTCAAAATTTATTTAAATTCTCCTAGTCGATTTGCAAAGAGGTTAAACTAAAAAAAAGTATGGAAATCTCAAGAACAGTTTCTGACAAAAATGTCCTTATATTATTTTTTTAATAGAATTTTGTAATTGCACAAAAAGTCAAAAACATATAATCATAGAAAATCAAAAGTAAATCTGTTAATTCCATGTAAAACCATGGTACAAAATTTCATTACTGTAGCTAGAAAACGGTGCATTTGGTGAATATTTTAAATAATGTATGTTTTTCACGGACGTCCCCTGCTAATACAGTTACCTTACATGCCCAATGATACTGGCGCAGCAATAGTTTAGCTGTCTGATCACTAGATGAGGAGAACCACTATTTCCGCCGGACTTGGCTTTGGAAGCAGATCGGCAGCAGCCGTTCTAAGTAAACATTTCGGCACTTGAACTGCTGCTTCCGTATACAACTTATCTCGGGATATGTAGACGGGAATTTATGCCTTGGTCGGTTGGCGCCTGTGTTTAAACCACACGACAGAAATCAAACTAACCACACAACAAAAAACAATATCCTCGTGGAACGGAAGAAAAAATTTTAACATAAATAAATAGGTAATATTTTTATATAGAAAGGAATTCTTCGTTATTATTGAAAATGTTATGAACTGCCTTCGTCTGATTTGCCTTCATAATTACAGATAGTAAAACAGTGGTATGAATAACAAAAATAAACCTAATTTCATAATATTAGTAAAAAATCACGAAATTGTAAGTATTTTTGCAGTATGGAGGATTTACTTTATTAAAATTGATTCTATCCATGCACTTACTAAAAGGATATTTTCACAACTTATTTCAAATGGTTCAAATGGCTCTGAGCACTATGGGACTCAACTTCTGAGGTCATTAGTCCCCTAGAACTTAGAACTAGTTAAACCTAACTAACCTAAGGACATCACAAACATCCATGCCCGAGGCAGGATTCGAACCTGCGACCGTAGCGGTCTTGCGGTTCCAGACTGCAGCGCCTTTAACCGCACTGCCACTTCGGCCGGCCACAACTTATTTGTTTCCCTTCAAACAGTTAAGAAAACTCACTATAGTTGGCTGAAAACTGAAGATGTTTTACATTTACTTTATTTTTCAAATTCAAAAATGATTGGTCCTCTGATTTCTGTAGTGCCGTTCATTTACTTATAGTTTTTTATCGACTATGTCTGCTTACATGCGGATGTCTTGTTCGTGTGTACGTTGCACATTAATTTTCCTGAAAATTCGTTATTTTTAGCACTCGGAATATTCTATGCGATGCAACACATTTACATAATATCGGGAATACTTGGAAAATGGGGAGGGCGCTATGAGAATTAAAGAAATCTAATAATTCTCATTGCAGTACAGGAGTGGAGATAGAGATATTGAAAATGATATAATGAGAGGGAGGGACAGGTATAAGTATCAGGAACACAGAGGCTTGGAGCGGAGTGTACAGACACACACTGAAGAGGGAGGGAAAACTCTGAAGGTATATAGCATCCAATCCACATTTGAACCCTCCAACCACAACGCAGTTTTTTCACAGTCCTCTGTATTAGCGAGTGCACAGCACTTTCTGGCCACGGGCAAGTTAAGTAAATATTTTTTAAAGGTAATTATTCTGTCCTTGGTATTATTTCAGAAGCAGTACTGGGAAGATGAACCAAAGATGGCTTCTAAAACAATTAATGCTCTCGCATGTTTATATCTGAAGAAGCTAATGAGCCGTGGCGCCATTGAGTTAGTAGACTGTTCCGTCTGGCGCCAGTGGCTCAGGTGTAGCATCGACTACCCCTCTTGCCGACCCATTGCCAATATCTATGAGGTAGAGTTGCTACATGTGGATTGTGTCCTTAGAAGGTCTTTCCTTGCCGATATATACACGGGGTTCGCTGGCCCGAGGGGGAGTCACGAAGTTTGGGAATTGGCGGTAGCATCGCGACAAGAGAGAGTCACGAGGCCCGAGTGGCCGAAGCCACGAGCTGCGCTAGGAGGGCCTCTGCAGAGCGAAGATACCTGAGTACTTGACCGGCGCACCGTGGATCCATGGAATTGCTTGCTGAGAAATGGGAGTAACATTCTTTAAACCTCTTGGTGATGTGCTTCATTGTCTACCTGCCTTCCTATTATTTTCTGGTTTGTACCCGACCCTCAGAGTTGTACTCGGTCGCCTCTTTGGTCGCATATGTAGGCAATATTATTGTACTAAGACACTAGTTGTCGTTTGAGAATTTGTCCTGCTACTATATGGCCTTTCCTTTCTGTTTGTATCCATGTTCTAATTAATCAGCTCTTTGTCGTAAATACAGTCGGAACAACTCTACTAAGGCACAGATCGCCTTTAAACAAAAGAGGGACCTTGTGGTTAGATTTAGCTGTTAATCGGTTTAATTCTTTGAGTGTAATCTCATTTCTCAGTCATTAGCTATAATCTGAACAACCTGTTGTATTAAGGTGTTCGTTTCCGTGTTCGAAATCCCGGTAATTATTGGTGTATTTTAGCTGGACCTTGTGGTTCTGTCGAGTTAGTTCTCTTGTAATAAGTGTTCAAAAGTAATGTTTTCACACGTTCCTTCAGAGCGGTCTTAATAACTGACAATCAGTTTAACTTTGAAAACATTAACGCCAACTGTCACCATGGGATCCAGTCGCACCTTGGTTGCCGGTTGAAATTAAAAGATTGGTGGCTTTGAAGTAAGCCTTATCATTGTCATATTGTTTCCTAATATGTTTAACCCCTAAGCACAGGTGCGCATCTTAACCCCGAAACTTCCGACATAAAGCTTTCAAATTAAAAGTTAAATCATCTGTTTTGAGTAACTGAACCACTCTTGTCATCAGTGGGGTTTATATAGTTTTCATGTGTTGCAGAAGGGCATTTAATAAGAGAGACTGTGTCCAGCGCGGTAGTAAACACCGCTGTTTAATCCGATAACGGGCGGGCTGCAGGTCCGGCCATATTGTAATCATTGACATATTGTTTGGTGTTTTGCAATACAGCACTTCAGATTTCTTTTGCAAAGATCAAAAGCTTATTCAACTTAAGGCTTAGGATCAAAAGAATTTTTCAAGTTTTTCATTTTGTTAAAGAAAATTTTATGGTTATATGCTTCGATTATCTGTTAAACACAGTTTATATGTTGTTAAATAAATAGGTTGTGTGAAAAGAAAGTTATATTGGTGGATCCTCCATTCCCTATTTTTCTTAATTCCAGTAAGTACCACGCATGAAATAAAAATTGGAAAAGAGTACTGGTGGAACTACCAAGATGGAGAGACATTCTTCATGTTGTTGCAGTATGTGACACTGAACACATGGAGAAAATTATCTGTACTGAAGCAGTGTTTATGAGAGCATGGTTCCCTTAGTCAGAATGGTATATAAGCTTCAAATTACTTGAGATTGGTTGCTCTAATCTGGTATGTATTCAATGATGCCATACAATGTTTTGTTTTCAATGTTTATCTGATCACTAAGCAGACTTTTGTTGAGTGTCAATGTACTATATATTTGACAGTCTCTCTTTATGAGGATGTGTATGCTGCCACTCAATTTTATTATATTCATGTCTTTGGGTTTAGTGTTAGCTGTCGGATGTTATTTTTGATGTTGTGTGTACTGTGCTGCATGGTCTGATTTGTTCTTTATACTGGGTGTGAAAGATCTTAGTTGTCAGCATTGTGCATGACAAAGATTATCTCTGCATATCACATGTAACTCTGGTCACGCCCACTTTCTACGATATATAAGTCCACCGGAGGAGAAACACCCCTCTGAAGATGTCCAGCGCAGCTCTGGACGAAACGTTAGGAGCCGAAGAGTTTCATGGACCACGACCTTACATCCCGGAAGGTTTACCAGAAGAGGTGTATGATTGTTGGGAAATGGTAGATACTGGCTATTGATAGCGTATGTTTTTGGTTTTAATATCAGTGTATATTTCTATATTGTATTGTGTATTTTCTTTCCTAAGTATATTAATGAATGACAGAAGTAACAAGCAACTAATCACTGTTCAGCCATGGGGATAAAAATCATTGCTGTTGACACCAGTTCATTAACTAAAGCCGTTTTCCACTATAAGCTGGGTTTGAAAAGTGTCCTAGGCATGGACCGAGCGAGGTGGCGCAGTGGTTAGCACACTGGACTCGCATTCGGGAGGATGACGGTTCAATCCCGTCTCCGGCCATCCTGATTTAGGTTTTCCGTGATTTCCCTAAAATCGCTTCAGGCAAATGCCGGGATGGTTCCTTTGAAAGGGCACGGCCGATTTCCTTCCCCATCCTTCCCTCACATCTACATCTACATCTATACTCCGCGAGCCACCTTACGGTGTGTGGCGGAGGGTACTTATTGTACCACTATCTGATCCCCCCTTCCCTGTTCCATTCACGAATTGTGCGTGGGAAGAACGACTGCTTGTAAGTCTCCGTATTTGCTCTAATTTCTCGGATCTTTTCGTTGTGATCATTACGCGAGATATATGTGGGCGGTAGTAATATGTTGCCCATCTCTTCCCGGAATGTGCTCTCTCGTAATTTCGATAATAAACCTCTCCGTATTGCGTAACGCCTTTCTTGAAGTGTCCGCCACTGGAGCTTGTTCAGCATCTCCGTAACGCTCTCGCGCTGACTAAATGTCCCCATGACGAATCGCGCTGCTTTTCGCTGGATCATGTCTATCTCTTCTATTAATCCAACCTGGTAAGGGTCCCATACTGATGAGCAATACTCAAGAATCGGACGAACAAGCGTTTTGTAAGCTACTTCTTTCGTCGATGAGTCACATTTTCTTAGAATTCTTCCTATGAATCTCAACCTGGCGCCTGCTTTTCCCACTATTTGTTTTATGTGATCATTCCACTTCAGATCGCTCCGGATAGTAACTCCTAAGTATTTTACGGTCGTTACCGCTTCCAATGATTTACCACCTATGGCATAATCGTACTGGAATGGATTTCTGCCCCTATGTATGCGCATTATATTACATTTATCTACGTTTAGGGAAAGCTGCCAGCTGTCGCACCATTCATTAATCCTCTGCAGGTCTTCCTGGAGTACGTACGAGTCTTCTGATGTTGCTACTTTCTTGTAGACAACCGTGTCATCTGCAAATAGCCTCACGGAGCTACCGATGTTGTCAACTAAGTCATTTATGTATATTGTAAACAATAAAGGTCCTATCACGCTTCCTTGCGGTACTCCCGAAATTACCTCTACATCTGCAGATTTTGAACCGTTAAGAATGACATGTGTTCTTTCTTCTAGGAAATCCTGAATCCAATCACAAACCTGGTCCGATATTCCGTAAGCTCGTATTTTTTTCACTAAACGTAAGTGCGGAACCGTATCAAATGCCTTCCTGAAGTCCAGGAATACGGCATCAATCTGCTCGCCAGTGTCTACGGCACTGTGAATTTCTTGGACAAATAGGGCGAGCTGAGTTTCACATGATCTCTGTTTGCGGAATCCATGTTGGTTATGATGAAGGAGATTTGTATTATCTAAGAACGTCATAATACGAGAACATAAAACATGTTCCATTATTCTACAACAGATTGACGTAAGCGAAATAGGCCTATAATTATTCGCATCTGATTTATGACCCTTCTTGAAAATGGGAACGACCTGCGCTTTCTTCCAGTCGCTAGGTACTTTACGTTCTTCCAGAGATCTACGATAAATTGCTGATAGAAAGGGGGCAAGTTCTTTAGCATAATCACTGTAGAATCTTACGGGTATCTCGTCTGGTCCGGATGCTTTTCCGCTACTAAGTGATAGCAGTTGTTTTTCAATTCCGATATCGTTTATTTCAATATTTTCCATTTTGGCGTCCGTGCGACGGCTGAAGTCAGGGACCGTGTTACGATTTTCCGCAGTGAAACAGTTTCGGAACACTGAATTCAGTATTTCTGCCTTTCTTCGGTCGTCCTCTGTTTCGGTGCCATCGTGGTCAACGAGTGACTGAATAGGGGATTTAGATCCGCTTACCGATTTTACATATGACCAAAACTTTTTAGGGTTCTTGTTTAGATTGTTTGCCAATGTTTTATGTTCGAATTCGTTGAATGCTTCTCTCATTGCTCTCTTTACGCTCTTTTTCGCTTCGTTCAGCTTTTCCTTATCAGCTATGATTCGACTACTCTTAAACCTATGATGAAGCTTTCTTTGTTTCCGTAGTACCTTTCGTACATGATTGTTATACCACGGTGGATCTTTCCCCTCGCTTTGGACCTTAGTCGGTACGAACTTATCTAAGGCGTACTGGACGATGTTTCTGAATTTTTTCCATTTTTGTTCCACATCCTCTTCCTCAGAAATGAACGTTTGATGGTGGTCACTCAGATATTCTGCGATTTGTGCCCTATCACTCTTGTTAAGCAAATATATTTTCCTTCCTTTCTTGGCATTTCTTATTACACTTGTAGTCATTGATGCAACCACTGACTTATGATCACTGATACCCTCTTCTACATTCACGGAGTCGAAAAGTTCCGGTCTATTTGTTGCTATGAGGTCTAAAACGTTAGCTTCACGAGTTGGTTCTCTAACTATCTGCTCGAAGTAATTCTCGGACAAGGCAGTCAGGATAATGTCAGAAGAGTCTCTGTCCCTGGCTCCAGTTCTGATTGTGTGACTATCCCATTCTATACCTGGTAGATTGAAGTCTCCCCCTATTACAATAGTATGATCACGAAACTTCTTCACGACGTTCTGCAGGTTCTCTCTGAGGCGCTCAACTACTACGGTTGCTGATGCAGGTGGTCTATAGAAGCATCCGACTATCATATCTGACCCACCTTTGATACTTAACTTAACCCAGATTATTTCACATTCGCATTCGCTAATAACTTCACTGGATATTATTGAATTCTTTACTGCTATAAATACTCCTCCACCATTGGCGTTTATCCTATCCTTGCGGTATATATTCCATTCTGTGTCTAGGATTTCGTTACTGTTCACTTCCGGTTTTAACCAACTTTCCGTTCCTAATACTATATGCGCACTATTTCCTTCAATAAGCGATACTAATTCAGGAACCTTGCCCTGGATACTCCTGCAGTTTACCAATATTACGTTAACTTTTCCTGTTTTTGGTCTCTGAGGACGGACGTTCTTTATCAACGATGCTGATGTTCTCTCTGGTAAGCCGTCAGGTATTTTATCGTTTCGCCCAAGGGGGGGTCCCTCTAACCTAAAAAACCCCCGTGTGCACGCCACACGTACTCTGCTACCCTAGTAGCTGCTTCCGGTGTGTAGTGCACGCCTGACCTGTCTAGGGGGGCCCTACAGTTCTCCACCCAATAACGGAGGTCGATGAATTTGCAACGATTATAGTCGCAGAGTCGTCTGAGCCTCTGGTTTAGACCCTCCACACGGCTCCAAACCAGAGGACCGCGATCGACTCTGGGCACTATGCTGCAGATATTAAGCTCAGCTTGCACTCCGAGTGCGATGCTGGTTGTCTTCACCAAATCAGCCAGCCGCCGGAAGGAACCAAGGATGGCCTCAGAACCCAAGCGGCAGGCGTCATTCGTTCCGACATGTGCTACTATCTGCAGCCGGTCACACCCAGTGCGTTCAATAGCTGCCGGAAGGGCCTCCTCCACATTACGGACGAGACCCCCCGGCAAGCACACCGAGTGCACACTGGCATTCTTCCCCGACCTACCCGCTATTTTCCTGAGGGGCTCCATAACCCGCCTAACGTTGGAGCTCCCTATAACTAATAGGCCCGCCCTCTGTGACTGTCGGGACCTTGCCGGAGAATCGGCCACTGGCCCAACAGGCGAGGCATCCTGTGGTGGCTCGGAAACGATGTCATCACCACTAGGAAGCACCCCGTACCTGTTGGAAAGGGGTAAGGCAGCTGCCACGCGGCCAGATCCCACCTTCGCCTTTCGGCCAGGCACGCGCGAGCCCACCACTGTCCGCCATTCACCCTGGAGTGATGGCTGACCGGTAAGATGCTCACTGCCGGAAGACGCAGCGACATCAGGGGTTCCATGTGATTCCAAGGCCACCGAAGTAGGCATAGGTCTCACCACAGTTGCCCCAACGCCACTACGAGCCGACGCCTGCGCCTCGAGCTCGATGAGCCTAACAGACAAAGCCTCCACCTGCCCCCGAAGAGTGGCCAATTCTCCTTGCGTCCGCTCACAACAACCACAGTCCCTACACATGACTATGTTTACCCTACTCTATACGGTGACAAATTCCCAAGATAATCTTCTGATGAGCTACTCTGATAATCAAGAAACACTCACTGAAATACGAGACGCGAAAACTACGCTAGGTTTTCCCAGAAAAACTATTTAAAAGCTAAGCGCAGCAAATAAGTACAAAATAAATTTCTCTCCTAACGATCAAGAACTGTTAGTTACTATGCAGAGCAGATAAACACTAATAGAATCCCTTCCTTAGTGGAAGGTCGTATACAAAATGCAAAATAAACGCTTTATACAAACAGTACTCGCTGCTGCTGGTCCTCTCGCTCTGGCTGTCACAAGACAACTGCTGATTCAAGTGACTAGTGGCTAACGGCCGCGAAACAAACAAAAGACGGTTTTAGGGCGCTTTCTGTTCTAAACGATCAAGAAAACACTAAGAAATCTAACACGAAAACTACGTCAAGTTTTATCAAGAACTTTTAGTTACTATGCAGAGCAGATAAACACTAATAGAATCCCTTCCTTAGTGGAAGGTCGTATACAAAATGCAAAATAAACGCTTTATACAAACAGTACTCGCTGCTGCTGGTCCTCTCGCTCTGGCTGTCACAAGACAACTGCTGATTCAAGTGACTAGTGGCTAACGGCCGCGAAACAAACAAAAGACGGTTTTAGGGCGCTTTCTGTTCTAAACGATCAAGAAAACACTAAGAAATCTAACACGAAAACTACGTAAAGTTTTATCAAGAACTGTTAGTTACTATGCAGAGCAGATAAACACTAATAGAATCCCTTCCTTAGTGGAAGGTCGTATACAAAATGCAAAATAAACGCTTTATACAAACAGTACTCGCTTCTGCTGGTGCTCTCGCTCTGGCTGTCACAAGACAACTGCTGATTCAAGTGACTAGTGGCTAACGGCCGCGAAACAAACAAAAGACGGTTTTAGGGCGCTTTCTGTTCTAAACGATCAAGAAAACACTAAGAAATCTAACACGAAAACTACGTCAAGTTTTATCAAGAACTGTTAGTTACTATGCAGAGCAGATAAACACTAATAGAATCCCTTCCTTAGTGGAAGGTCGTATACAAAATGCAAAATAAACGCTTTATACAAACAGTACTCGCTGCTGCTGGTCCTCTCGCTCTGGCTGTCACAAGACAACTGCTGATTCAAGTGACTAGTGGCTAACGGCCGCGGAACAAACAAAAGACGGTTTTAGGGCGCTTTCTGTTCTAAACGATCAAGAAAACACTAAGAAATCTAACACGAAAACTACGTCAAGTTTTATCAAGAACTGTTAGTTACTATGCAGAGCAGATAAACACTAATAGAATCCCTTCCTTAGTGGAAGGTCGTATACAAAATGCAAAATAAACGCTTTATACAAACAGTACTCGCTGCTGCTGGTCCTCTCGCTCTGGCTGTCACAAGACAACTGCTGATTCAAGTGACTAGTGGCTAACGGCCGCGAAACAAACAAAAGACGGTTTTAGGGCGCTTTCTGTTCTAAACGATCAAGAAAACACTAAGAAATCTAACACGAAAACTACGTAAAGTTTTATCAAGAACTGTTAGTTACTATGCAGAGCAGATAAACACTAATAGAATCCCTTCCTTAGTGGAAGGTCGTATACAAAATGCAAAATAAACGCTTTATACAAACAGTACTCGCTGCTGCTGGTCCTCTCGCTCTGGCTGTCACAAGACAGCTTGCGCTCCGTCTCTAATGACCTCGTTGTCGATGGGACGTTAAACACTAATATCCTCCTCCTCCTAGGCATGGTCCATTTGGAAATGTTAAGTGCTTGCTTTCCTGTGACCATTCTGCTGACTTAACCAGCCAGTTACAAAGGGGCTTACAATTGGATATTGACTCAGAACCACAGTGACTCTTGATATTAATGTATCATTGCCAGAGGTAGAGAAAGTGATAAGTGACATAATGAAAATTTGAATTTGTAGGAAGCACTAATTGAAGGTGTCACAGAGCTACCTGCAATATGAGAAAAATGCTTCAACTGAAATTTAGTCATTAATGCATATACAACACATTACTCATAAATTATTTGGAGAGCAGCTTTTGTAATATATGTAAAGTATTTTTTTCTAAATATTCATAATTTTTCATATCTGTATTGTTCTATGGTGTTATTCTAATAGTCAATGACAATCAATCCAGATATGCAGTGGCACCAAGAAGCTTTATTTGGGCGTTTACATTAGAGTTGAGCACAGTTAGAAGAGGCTTATTAGGAGAACTATGAAACTGAATGCACAACTGACACTGAAGAGATTAAGTAGTAGATATGACACAGGCAGAATTCACTGAATGTATCTTATAAGTACCACACTTGGTCAGTAATATGAAGTCAAACCCACTCTTACAGAAAAGAAAAAATGTAAAATAGGTATGATAATAACAAACACATCAACAATTCTGTTATATCAGTGAGGTGTATCAACTCTGTTGTATCTATGAATAAGCATGACATATGGATACATTGTAGTACATGATTTTGAAAAAGATGATATATATATATATATATATATATATATATATATATATATATCCTATTTTTAAAACCATATATATATATATATATATTGAAATAAAGAAGGACAAAAAATACAGTATTTCTAAGTTGCTCCCATGATTCCTGGGTGTACTACCACATCTGATCATCGAAATTCCACATTAGTTTGATGGACAACCGTTCCACCACCATCAAGTGGTGCTGATGGACATTCCAGCAGCACCATCTAACAATGATGTAACTATTTTTGCTGAGATATTGGGGAGTTTGCTAATCGGATCTGGCAGTACAATGAAAATTCTGGAAGCAGCATGTATCCCGAGGAAGCCTCAGATCACATGTTACTTCTATGTTGGCTTTATTGATAGAAATTAAAAAGGAAAGGGTTTCTAGGAGAAATATAGGATGTAATGGGTTACAGAAATCGATGGTATGCATTAAGGTATGCACAATCCAGATAGTAAGCTGTCCATCTAAGATTTCTTGATGAAGTAAGTGTATAAACATTAAAAAGAAAGATTAACAGGATTGTAGGTTCACAATGTTACATGTAAATGCTCACAAAAAATTTAAAATTAAAAAGCAAAAAAAAACATACAATTAAAATGAAACATTATATTCAGCACATTTATATAATGATTTTCACTGACCACTAATACGTAAACAGAGTTCTACAGATTGCCTCAGGAAATAAATCAGCTATTCAGTTTGGTCAATGAAACTAAAATAGACTTTGAAACAGTCAATATTCAATGTGTAAAATAAATATAAAGTTTTGTCTAAAGTTATGTTGGAAATCTCTAAATTCAATACTGTACAGGTAATATGAGAGGTTCGATATAACACAAATGAAACAAGAGAAATGGTAAATATTTGTAAAATACTGAAGAAGCAGGAAATAATTAATCTGAAAACATTCAGGCTACCAGCCAGCAGTACAAATCATTTAACAAAAAAGGTAACAGAAATTACAATGAAATTAACCTGCAATGGCTTTGAGAGAAATGTAAACAATGAAATCCTGAAATATTATACGGAGGAACTGGTGTGTGGTGTAAAATGAGTTAATGGCTACTGTTGAACAGTGAAAATTGTAATTTCAGCTACCCCAGTGGAAAAAATGTTAAGTACATCAATGTGGAAAAATATGTAATGAACACAATGGATACCTACAATACAGGCGTAAACTCTATAACAATGTGAAGGAAACAGATAATGATGAACAAGTATATTATACAGTAAATTTGAGGAAAACTATTGCAAATGCGTGGTATGGATTGGCCTCATAGAGGGTTGTAGTCTGTAACAGATCCAGTATGTTAGAAAAATATAAAGAGGAAAAGAAGTGAAGTGAGCAGCTTACAGATTAAAGTTTCAAGTGAAATATGATAAAAGACATGCTTCTGATTAAAGAGAGAAGATAGTTAACACTGCCTATGGTTTAGTCTATAATAATGGAGATAAGACATAATGACAATGACATACAAATATATATGATAATTTGGGAAGATGAAAGGAAGGAAAACTAATAATTCATACATGTATGATGGAAATTAAAATGGACCTTCAGGAAGAAGAAAGATTTAGCAACTACAAAGAAATATTTCTGCCAACAAGTAAATATACTACTTTCAATATATTAACATGGAACAAGGGAAGAACTTGGTTTGCTTAATATACAACACATGTTAAAATGTAATATGAACAGTGGAAAAGTTGGAAATGTGATTTGCTACAAAATCATGTTAGAACTGTATGGAAGTAAAATGGTGAAAATTACATAAAGCAAGGAAACAAAGAAATTTGTGGAAAATGTTTGTGTGGTAGGTATTCATTTTGATGAAAGCAGTTACTTGGTTATTGAGAAGGATGCTATCATACTATCACAAATGCTATATTACAGTTACAAATTTTCTCTGGAAAACTTATATACTTGTTGATACCATGATGCAAGAAGGAGAAACAGCTAATATAACCAACCAAAAGACTGTATTATATTAACCAGTTCAGATTTGAGTACAGCATGTACATCAGTTTTTCTACAACTGAAAATTGAAAAATGTTGAAGAGTTTGTGTTTAGGACAGAGTGCATAAATTTATGATTAGTTCTGAACCCACAAGAATTTATTTGAAAGACTTTCACACTGCAGTTTGTTGTTTTTGTGCAAAACATTAAAATGCATTTCACTACAATATACGACATGTTAGTTTTCCCAGATTGTTTAATTTCTGTCAGCTTTTAGGCTGGAAGATATGCATGCTCATTACAATTTAACCTACTGTAAGATGGTACCACCTGAAGTGCAGTTATCTAGTTCTTCTGTTGTAAATATTTAATTACTTCTGCACTTACTTTAACTTGAAAGGATTTTTGGATTTTATGAGTTGATAACTGCCTACATTGCTGCTCTGGAATCACAAAATAAAAATGCATTCTCTAATGTGTGTAAATACCGTAGTTGTTTAGCTGACCTATTTACAGTACTGATGACTTCAATTTCCGCAAAAATTTGAGTGGTGCAATCCTAAATCTTGAGAGAATGAGGAAGTTTTGCTGTATACTCCTATGTCATTTCTTTCTTCTTCCATTAATGAACCATCTGCATAGATGTTGAGCCATGTATCTTGAGAGTGCCTCGGCATTGTTTCCAATGCTTTCATTATTAATTCATGTTTCAATTTTTTATCTATTAAGTATAAATGGTATTGCAACTTAGGAAACACAGTTTGAGAGAGTGGGAAAAGTGCCAACTATCAGCAGTTCATTTTTTGATCTTATGTCTTCCATCTTTGGCCGAGGTTAATGTGTGTTTCCAACTGTCAGTTGCAGTAGGCTCTAATCCAGTAAGAATTCTCACAGATAATAAGACTGTTGACTTTACTTGACCAGCTGTAGGTATTAACTATGGTTCTGGATTTTTTCTAACCGATTGACATTACTTGTAGTAGCTGTAATAAGTGCTACACTACCATATATTAAAATTTGTATTATGTAAGTTTTGTAACTGTTGTTAAGTACAGTCCTTGAACATCTCCGTTTACTACCAGCTAATCACTTCCCTACACCGAGTCTGTTTTTGTCTGTCTCAGCATGTTTATTTGTTTTGTTCTGTTAGTTTGATTTTTGATTCATATATACCCCTCAATATTTAGTGTGTTCATTCCTATATATGTCTACCATTCAATTTTCACAGTTACTTTTGGATGACAATGACAAGAAGATTGTGGCAATGTTTATGAAGTGTTGCACACTGGAGTGCTGTGTACTCTTGTGTGAAATCAGGAACGTAATATTACAGTTGCTTATCATTCTAACAGAGCAATAGGAAATGGAAGACTCTTTAACTATAACAACCAGGGAATACTTCTGATAATAAATTAAGTTATTGGAGTTCAGCGCATACATTCAGCACTTCTTTGTAGAATGATATCCAATTGAAGGTTGAAAAGCCAACAAATTGCCTTTGGTTCCATTCACATATTGGTGGGACAAATAGTAGTTTACTTGTTATCAATGTTAAATAATGGGATTCACCTCTGTGTTCTGTACTTTGTTCAGCTCTTTGCTTAAATCTGGCCACAATACATCACGTAATACTAAATATGGGAAACAGATACTTTCTGTCTGTAGAATATACAAATATAACAATAAAGAATTCAAATGGTTCAAATGACTCTGAACACTATCGGACTTAACATCTGAGGTCAGCAGCCCCCTAGAACTTAGAACTACTTACACCTAACTAACCTAAGGACATCACACACATCCATGCCCGAGGCAGGATTCAAACCTGTGACCATAGCAGCAATGCGGTTACAGAGTGAAGTGCCTAGAACTGCTCAGCCACTCTGGCCAGCCAATAATGAATTCATGAATGGTTTTAAGTAGTAGAGATAATGAGATGATATGGAAATGAAAATACATAACAACAGATGGAATAATCTTTTATTTGATGTTATATGGTTTGATTTTGCCTAGGTCAGGTAGAAATGCTTGTAGCAAATAGCATCAACAGATTAACATACATTAATGCCTTAAAATTTGTGTAGTAGAAAATCTTTCTCTCGTGTGGGACAAATAGATCTATCAGTTCAAAGGAATTCTTATTTTCATGTCAGGAGTTTTTATTGTCGTGTAAAAAATGTGTAATTAATGCTGACTACATATAGGTGAAATATTTTAATGGGTGTCAGATAAAGATTTTAATTTAACCAGAACTATTCTTAATCCTGGAGGACAATTAATAAATGTGGGTTAATCGAATACATGCAAGTTTTTTTCGTTCTGGTTTTCAGAATATACTGCTTGCAACTGGAGCAAGAAAATTTAAAGTATGTTCAAGAATAAATGTTTAAATTGGAGCAGAAAATCTGTTATAATGAGACCAACATAATGTACAACCAACACATCTACAAAAATATCCATAGTTCAATGTGATGAGCTTCCAAACAGAGTAGCTGATTACAAGATGATGATAGACAGAAAAATATACAGAAGAGTAAATATGGCCTGGACTACTTTTCTAAACCGAAAAATGGCTCCATCAAAAAGATTAAAATATGTTGAAAACTAAGTTTTATATCTGAATTTAATAATAGCTTGAACTAATACCAATAAATCATGAAGTTCAGTGCTAAAACCACTCGAAAATTTAGGTTCGCTAAGTAAACAATCGAGATATGCACACTTAGAATAACTGAGAAAGTCAGGGAATCACTCAAATGGACAATGGAACACAATGGAAAGAAAGGTGCAGTTATGACCAATATTTACATGAAATGGGGTGTGTGGGACATGCAGCCAGGTCAATGGATGGCTGATGCATCAAGGAAGATATCATGAGATTGAAGAAGATACAAAAAGAATGTGCTTAAATGAGATTATAATATACAAAGGAAGATTGTGCATATCTGAAGACAATAATGTTTGGGAAAGTGCAGTAGATGTCAAATGTTTCATTATAATTGTGATAATATTGGTCGTCATCATTCAGGGAGCTTTGGTTTACCCTGTGTACAACAGTATAGCTTACAAAATAAGGTTTAACAATCTTAAACATAAGTGAAAATTGTCATTAGCTAATGTAATGGTTTGGAATACAAATTAACATTATTTCTAGTTTTTCTCTGTAGCAGGTTACTACAATAAGTGTTTTTGAGCATAATTTAATGTAACAATCAACACATTACTAAGACAATTTGTGATCCACTTAAATCACTGCTGCACAGTTGATAGCAGTAACTTAATTTCTCCAACATCTTGTTTCATTGATGATGTTTTGCATACTTTTTGTACTAAGTCTGTGGAATAAAGTGGTTTGTGTTCTTGCTGTATTGATATGTTGTTACTACTTAGTATGATGTATGGACATTGTAGGTGCCAAAGGTGTCACTAGGGTGTACTGCACCATTGGTATAAGTAGTGTTTGGATGTATAATCTCAACTGAATTGATGTATATGCCAAATACAAAGTTGTAAGCAATATATTTTAAATACTTGCATGACATCAGCCATAAACTTGAGTCACACATTTATAGTCTTTATGTAATTCATAACAGATAGCTAAAAAAATTAAGGGGATACGGAATCGGATTTTGGGTTAAAAAATCGAATTTTTTTTTATTGGCGTATTATATTCTGCCATGTTTCCTCTTTAAAATGACGTATCATACATAGCTCTACTACAATTATAACTATTTTATTTTTATATATTTGTGAGATCGGGTATTGCGCTTCACAGTGGTATAATGTTCGCTATGTCAAATATCTGGGAGATGGTGACAATAAAGCATTCAAAGAAGTTTTGGAAAGCAAACCATATGGGAACAGTGTAAATATAAGCAAACTTGAATGTATAGGACATGTGCAGAAGAGAATGGGTGCCAGGCTGAGAAGGTTAAAATCAGTTATGAAAGGGAAAAAACTAGATGATGGGAAAACCTTGGATGGCAGAGGAAGATTGACTGATTCCATAATAGACCACATTCAGAACTGCTATGGCCTTGCAATCAGGCAAAATACAGGCAATCTTGAAGAAATGAGGAGAGCTATATGGGCTTTATATTTCCACACCGCATCCACGGATGAGCATCCACAACATGGTTTGTGCCCCAAAGGTGAAAACAGCTGGTGTAAATACAATAGGGGACTAACAACAGGAGAGAAATACATTCACCACCACAGTCTACCATCAGCCATCATGGCAGAAATAAAGCCCATTTTCAGAGATCTGGCTGACAGAAGTCTTCTGATGAAATGTCTTCACGGGTAAACGCAGAACCCCAACGAGTGCTTGAATAGTGTGATATGGCATCGTCTCCCAAAAACAGTGTTTGTCGGAATTAATACACTACATTTTGGTGTGTATGATGCTGTGGCAACCTTCAATCTTGGAAATATAACTAAATGCCAGGTCCTTCAAAAGTTGGGTATGTGTGTTGGTTCCCGTACGGTACGTGCTATGTTCTTTTTAGATCAGCACAGACTAAGGCATGCTGATAATATAATCAAGACATTAGTGAAAAAAGCAAGACAGGTGCAGAGGGGTGCCAAAAGAAGACTTGAAGATGATTATGAAGACTGTGAAGGGGGTATTAGCTACGGATCAGGAATGTTTTAATCTTCTTTCTCCGTTTCCCGTAAGTTTACTTTTTACTTCATCTAGGAACATTATCTCAGGTACTGGTCAACCTAGAAGTCTGAAATTTTTATGACGTAGTGACATAGGTCCCTATTACATACTGAAACAACGATTTTTTAATTACTTGATTTACAAAAGACTTAGGGGTGATAGTCTAGTAAAAAGCGATGGAAAAAATTTACTTAAAAATAAATGTACAATATCTCTGTAAGAAAATACTTTGACAATAAACTGTTGTTTCAGTATTGTTGTAACATATGAATGCACATACAGTAAAATTTTTACCTCTCTGTCTCCAGTAGTTTGTGAGAAAATGTTCCCTATAGTAGGCATATATTAACATTGCGGGGATAGGTGATTCCGTATCCCCTTAAATTATGTCTAATAGGATTGAATTTTAACATGACCTGAATAATATGCATCTCAAAAACATTATACAGTTGTTGCAGGATGTGGGTATAACATATTATACAATAACTTAGAATTACAGGTGTTTCACTGAAAATACTACGTTAAACAAGGAAGAAAGTATATGGGAAATATACTCATGTCATAATGTAGTCTGGTGTAGCCCTGTACCTCACGTAACTCTGGACCACCATGGAGAATAAATTTTTGATACCCCTTAATACATAGTGTTATTGTAGTTTGAAAAGAACTGTCTTTAATCTTTACACAGCTGTATTGCTATTCTTTGCTCCAGATACTGATATGAAGACATTAAAAGATTAAAATTGCATAAAGTGAATTAAAATATTTTCGTTTTCTGGAATTCATTTCAGCTAGCATTATGTAAAGACTAAGAAAATATAGCTACCAATTACTTTTACAGGCTATTGTTCTGGAGATTTGTGAACAATTTTCCTGACATATAACTTCATTAAACATTTACATAATTTGGTTTAAAGTTTAAGACCCAAACCTTAGATAGAGTACGGTTACCTGCTCTGTTGATGGTGCATCTCGAATGTTATCGTTGAGGATTTGGGAAATTTGTCGTATGGCGCTTTTTGTATCATTTCTCGTCTGAAACATTGAAACAAATGAAAATTATTCACTTTTTATACACATTCGATTACACCACAACACATCTGTTTACTTATTTTCAGCTTTTTTCTGTGTTGCAGTAAATATTGGTAACGAATTTCGTACATTTATGCCTATATTCCGTAAAATGTGTGACATTAATTAGAATTGTAACTGCAAAGACAGGAAAGAGAGAAACGAAAAAAAAATACAGTGAGGTGGAAGCAATTCGGATGAAAATACTCTGTAAGAAGCAGGTGTAGCACCGAATAATATCCTGCTAAAGATGATCAACGAGCCCTAAGACGGAGGCGTAATCAGATAGATAAGCACAGTATTTGTAAATAAATACAGAATAATTATCATCAGACTAACTATCGGACATACGAGTTTACGTTAGCAGAAGAGGCTGCAGCATTTAAGGCAGTCACAATATTGATACTCTCCACAGAAACAGAAATGTAGCATAAGGCTTACGGTTAAATTGGTTATCATTGCTTAATAAATGTGCTATTAAGTGTTACACAGCAAGAAATCGAAAGACACTATGAACACCTTGACCCGACGGTTCCAGTATTAGATACCTGTGGAATACGGTAATTAAAATGTTGTTCTTACGTGAACTTAATTCCAGACCAGAAGGAAACCATTTCTAAAGATGAAGCAAAGAGTGAGCATGTGATGGCTAGTGAGTGCATCTAATCTTAGGATCACAACACAGCATACCTGGAGGACTTGTACATGGTACTTATTGCTGTCTTAGATAATACATTTATACCACCCAGCCATAGAAGTTCAACGTACAAACCTAATAATACACGAAATTACAAATTTGTCTTATTGTAATTTTCATAGTCACTTATTGACAGTGTCCGTTAGGTACAAAGTTATATAGATAACACAGTTTACACACACATACGTTACCCTTGTTTCACGATGTAATGTGGTGTTTCAAATAAGGTGGTAGAAACATTGGAGTGCCATTCTGGTGATCACTTGTCTCATCTCGAAGTTTTCCTTTGTCCATGTTCGGTCAATCTCTGCTGTAAAATTCTTGATGTGTAACTTTCCTTTTTTCCTTCAACATCTTTAGTAGACTTTTCCGAAGCGCAGACATTGGTTAGCATCGGGTTTGTCCGTAGGTCTTCAGTGATGAAGGATTACCTCGTGAGCATGTATACGACTCTGGATCGAATTGGACACTCTGATCGCTTTCTTTGTATAGGGGATCCCCTTCACGCTATCTAGTGTCGTTAGGTTTTTCAGTGTGAGACGTTGTCTGCTGATTTCTGTGCCATACGTTAGTGTTAGCGAGATGTTGACCCTTAATATTCTCTAGGCTGTCTCTGGTCTGAGGGAGCTAATGTGTTCTATTTCATGGATAGCCATTGTTGCTTCACTGCTTCCTTTGTTAGATCTTGTGTGAAAAATTCTGCACTTGTTTGTATCGTGACACTTAGAAGTTTGAAATCTGGTACTACTTTTAGTTTTCTCTCTTGTATGGAGATCTCAGCCATCGCAGGCGCTCTGAGCAATATCATTTCTGTTTTGTCACATTTATTTAGAAGTTGAGTTTTTCGACTTAATCTACCATGACGTTTAAAGTTTCTTGTAGGTTTATAATGTCCATTGAGCCGGTTAAAATACCATCTGCATATGCGTATGAGATTGCACCCTCTCTTTTGGGTATGCTTACAGTTTTTTTCTACTCCAAGGATAAGTAACAGAAGACATACTGGCTCTCTCTGAAGTACGCTGTTCGATTGAAGTATCGCTGCTGATCGGGAGAGGTCGACTGAAATCCTTAAAATTAAAGGATTTTAAGTCTGTAGCTGGCATCAGCCAGCAATTTTGTGATTTTTAGTTTACTATTGCCTCACACACTTCATATACAGGTGCACCAACTCACATTAAAAGGACTGCAGTCAAGGAGTTAATGTGCAGTTGTGGGATACTGAAAAATATCACCAGTTACTGTGTATATTATGAGGTACGGTAGTGGAAAATATCAGTGACTCCTGGCCTTTAGAAAAAGAATCACGAGTTTCAATACATTCCCCTTTGAAAATTAAACTTCGGTGGCAACACAAACTGATGTTGCATATCTGTAATGCTTTTTAATCACTTCACTAGATGGAATTACTAGAGTGTTGACACTCAAACCATTTGCTGCAGTTGTTTAGAATGCTGTTTATTGTTTTCCAGGCTGTTAAACGTGCATATGTTGGCATTATTGTTTGCGGAGTATTCAATAAAATCTCATAAAATACACAGTAAATGGTAATATTTTTCAGTTTCTCACAAATTACGCATTAACTCGTAGACTGAAGCCCTTTTAATGTCAGTTGGTGCACCTATATACGAAGTGTGTGCAGAGCAAGGCAGTAATTCGAAAAAGTACAGAAAATGTGAATAATTGGATATTTCTTTGTTACAAGCGTGAGTCCTTCATTTTTTGGTGTCCTAAACGTCTATTTAGAAGACATGAATATTTATGTACAATACTCTCTTAAATTCCTTGCTTCTGTGCTGGGTCTGTGCTACAGTGAGTTCAGACCATTCTTAACCTCCAGCCTTTATCCACTATATCTCAGTAATGTTGTGTTACAAGAGTATTCTGCACTAAACAACTCCTGATAATGAAATGCATTCATTTTAGGTGGAAATAGGTATGTAAATTTTATTTTCATGTACATATTACGTTACCTGAAACTGATAACACAAAATCATGTCTTATTGTAGCGTGTACAGAATTTCTTGGGAAAAATTGCAGAAGAAAACTGCCTGGATGTATGTAAACAGTGTCACAATATTACAGCAAAACATGATCAAGGGCTGATTAATCTTTATGGTGTGAAGTAGAGGTGTCCACGAAATCACGCTCAAAGGATTAATTCTTCCAGCTTTAAATATCATGTACTTAATGGAGCTACAAGCGAGAGAGTGTGTTTCGATGTATTTACAGGAGTTTTTAGCGTCGGTGTGAGGAGAATAAGAAGACTACGAGCACTGAAAATCGCTGTCAGAATACCTGAAGACAAGAGAGGGAGGCATATTTCCCACAGCCTACCAAGAGCAGTGCATGGTTTAGTACGAGATCATATATAATTCTGTTCGTGGAAAGAACGCCATTATGTAGGCGGGCAAAACGATATTACTTAAAGTGCTGAAATCAACATCAAAGCGATACGGAAATTATTGCTTGAGAAACACCTCCAATAAAAAGTAATCTGTTACTTTTACTGGACATCCTTCACGGACAGTTTTAATAACAAATTTGGAAGGACACAAAGAGACGCTAGTTGCACTTCTGAGGAACTAAATGTTCAGCTGAGGTAAATGATACAATGAAGTGCAGAGCCGTGATTCAGCTCCTTCTTCATAGGCAGAGGAGCATACAATTTTACGCTTCTCTTCAACATCAGAAATCGGAAGCAGGTATATTAGAAGACCACACTGTTACTTTGTTGTTCGATTTAATGTAGAACGTCTTCCTACAAAAACGTGCAGTGCAACACGCGTTTTATGTAAGGAAACTTACTTTTAATTTATTTTGCTTACACATTATAAAGACCGGCAAAACCACAGTATACGTCTATCACGAAGATAAAGGCAAGAAAAGTCCATATGAAGTTAGCTCATTTATAAATGATTTATATAAAAGATGTCCCGTGAAAAACGTTGAACTCCAAGCGAGCAGCTAAAATAAGAATCACACCCTCAGCAGATTTGTGTTGTACCTAATTGTTTCTGGGAAATACAAAAATACTCTCTAGTGAGGGGGCACAGTTTTTTGTCCTGTGATTGGGATTTGGGCATTATAAAAAAGAAACTAAGGGAACAGGCCAGAATATCTACTGTGCATGACGTTTGAAATGTGATTCTTACAAGTTGTAATTCTTAAAGGTCCGGCGGTAGATAAATTCCTTCTTGAAGAAATTGGTGCTACTGAGAATTAGTCTCGAGTCATGTGGACGCTGTATTACAGGAATACGTGAATTTCTGAAGAAACTCAGAAGAGTGGCAGACAAGGAAATTTAACTTTCTCTGTCAGCACTTTTTCAACTTTTATTTTTGATAGTATCACACTGAGTTGTATTAGAGCTTTTACGATGATCAATGGACAGTGTTTTTGGGACTCCACCATGGCCCTCTGACTGCACCAGATAAGCTATTTTACTCATCAGGAATGGTTTCAATTAAGTCTAATACAGTAACAGACATGGAAAAATACCAACGTAATCTGCCTGACGAACACATTCATTTCTATGAAGAAATTTTGAAGTCCCCTGTAACGAACGATAGCCAAAACGACGAACAACTGGGGTGCGAAGTATTAATTTCTGTTGTAGAATTGTACATGACTATTGTGAAATGCAGAACTGTATATATTGTATAGTTTTCTTCAAAGATAACGATAATTTGAATAGAAGGGAGTATATGGTTTCAGAATTTTTTAAGGCACCAATTTCATGTTTAACAATTAATAACATTACTTTAAAATTACATTAGAAATCCAGTCTTTCGTCAAAGAACCAGGCTTTCATCATATTACATAAAATGTGAAGGAATACGCTAATAAGTAATAATTTTTAGATTTAAACGGTTTTTATCGATTTCCCACAAATGTATGACAGTTGATTTAAGCCCATTTAAAGTGTAAGATTTTTCCGTTCTATCTCTGGATTGCATTTATGATTCATGTCAACATTTAGATTTCACTTGCGGTTTTCCCTAATTTTTCTTTTGTCTCTGGATTCTTGTCCACAAAGTCAAAGACTTGTGAAGTCTATGAATTCCAAGTGGTTGCAAACAAAGTGCAGTTGCTCGCAGAGTCCCAGTGTGGGCTGTAACTATCGTATGGTGACCAAACTTTGTAGATATACTACGTGCTAATGGAGATCGGTATTTTTTTTTTTTTTTTTTGTCATCAGTCTTCGGACTGGTTTGATGCAGCCCGACGCGTGTTCCTTTCCTGTGTCAACCTCTTCGACTCAGAGCAACATTTGCAGTCTACGTCCTCAGCTGACTGCTGGATGTATGCCAATCTCTGTCTTCCTCTACAGTTTTTGCTTTCTACAGCTCCTCTAGTACCGCGGAAATCACTCCCTGATGTCTTAACATACGTCCTATCACCTTGTTCCTTCTCCTTGTCATTGTTTTCCACATATTCCCATCCTCTCCGATTCTGCGCAGAACCTCCTCATTCCTTACCTCATCAGTCCACCCAATTTTCAACATTCGTCTGTAGCACCACACCTCAAATGCTTCGATTCTCTTCTGCTCCGGTTTTCCCCCAGTCCATGTTTCACTACCGTACAATGCTGTACTCCAGACATACATTCTCAGAAATTTCTTCCTCAAATTAAGGTCGATATTTAACATTAGTAGACTTCTCTTGGGGAGGAATGCCCTTTTTACCATTGCTAGTCTGCTTTCTATGTCCTCCTTGCTCCGTCCACCATTGGTTATTTTACTGCCTATGTAGTAGAATTCCTTAACTTTATATATTTTGTAACCATCAAACCTGATGTAAAGTTTCTCACTGTTCTCACTTCTACTACTTCTCATTATCTTCGTCTTTCTTCGATTTACTCTCAGTCCACACTCTGTAATCATTAGACTATTCATTCAGTTCAGCACGTCATGTAATTCTTCTTCACTTTGATTCAGGATAGCAATGTCATCAGTGAATATTATCATTGATATCCTTTCACCTTGAGTTTTAATTCCACTCCTGGATCTCTCTTTTATTTCTATCATTGCTTCCTCGATGTACAGAGTGAACTGTAGGGGCGAAAGGCTACATCATTGTCTTAAACCCTTTTTAATACGACCACTTCGTTCTTGATCGTCCACTCTTATTATTCCCTCTTGGTTGTTGTACATATTGTATATGACCTGTCTCTCCCTATAGCTTACCCCTACTTTTTTCAGAATCTCGAACAGCTTGCACCATTTTATATTGTCGAACGCTTTTTCCAGGTCGACAAATCCTATGAAAGTGTTTTGATTTTTCTTTAGCCTTGCTTCCATTATTAGCCGTAACGTCAGAATTGCCTCTCTCGTCCCTTTACTTTTCCTAAAGCCAAACTGATCGTCACCTAGCGCATTCTCAATTTTCTTTTCCATTCTTCTGTATATTATTCTTGTAAGCAGCTTCGATGCATGAGATGTTAAGCTGATTGTGCGATAATTCTCGCATTTGTCAGCTCTTGCCGTCTTCGGAATTGTGTGGATGATGCTTTTCCGAAAGTCAGATGGTAAGTCGCCAGACTCATATATTCTACACACCAACGTGAATAGTCGTTTTGTTGCCACTTCCCCCAATGATTTTAGAAATTCTGATGGAATATTATCTATCCTTTCTGCCTTATTTGACCGTAAGTCCTCCAAAGCTCTTTTAAATTCCGATTCTAATACTGGATCCCCTATCTCTTCTAAATCGACTCCTGTTTCTTCTTCTATCACATCAGACAAATCTTCACCCTCATAGAGGCTTTCAATGTATTCTTTCCACCTATCTGCTCTCTCCTCTGCATTTAACAGTGGAATTCCAGTTGCACTCTTAATGTTACCATCGTTGCTTTTAATGTCACCAAAGGTTGTTTTGACTTTCCTGTAGGCTGAGTCTGTCCTTCCGACAATCATATCTTTTTCGATCTCTTCACATTTTTCCTGCAGCCATTACGTCTTAGCTTCCCTGCACTTCCTATTTATTTCATTCCTCAGCGACTTGTATTTCTGTTTTCCTGATTTTCCCGGAACATGTTTGTACTTCCTCCTTTCATCAATCAACTGAAGTATGGTTTCTTCGCAGCTACCTTCTTTGTACCTATGTTTTCCTTCCCAACTTCTGTGATGGCCCTTTTTAGAGATGTCCATTCCTCTTCAACTGTACTGCCTACTGCGCTATTCCTTATTGCTGTATCTATAGTGTTAGAGAACTTCAAACGTATCTCTCCATTCCTTAGTACTTCCGTATCCCTCTTCTTTGCGTATTGATTCTTCCTGACTAATGTCTTGAACTTCAGCCTACTCTTCATCACTACTGTATTGTGATCTGAGTCTATATCTGCTCCTAGGTACGCCTTACAGTCCAGTATCTGATTTCGGAATCTCTGTCTGACCATGACGTAATCTAATTGAAATCTTCCCGTATCTCCCGGCCTTTTCCAAGTATACCTCCTCCTCTTGTGATTCTTGAACAGGGTATTCGCTATTTCTAGCTGAAACTTGTTACAGAACTCAATTAGTCTTTCTCCTCTTTCATTCATTGTCCCAAGCCCATATTCTCCTTTAACCTTTTCTTCTACTCCTTCCCCTACAACGGCATTCCAGTCGCCCATGACTATTAGATTTTCGTCCCCCTTTACATACTGCATTACCCTTTCAATATCCTCATACACTTTCTCCATCTGTTCATCTTCATTTTGCGACGTCGGCATGTATACCTGAACTATCGTTGTCGGTTTTGGTCTGCTGTCCATTCTCATTAGAACAACCCAGTCACTGAACTGTTCAGAGTAACACGCCCTCTGCCCTACCTTCGTATTCATAAGGAGTCCGACTCCTGTTATACCTTTTTTTGCTGCTGTTGATATTACCCTGTATTTCATCTGACCAGAAGTCCTTGTCTTCTTTCCATTTCACTTCACTGACCCCTACTATATCAAGACTGAGCCTTTGCATTTCCCTTTTCAGATTTTCTAGTTCCCTACCACGTTCAAGCTTCTGACATTCCACGCCCCGACTCGTAGAACGTTATCCTTTCGTTGATTATTCAATCTTTTTCTCATGGTAACCTCCCCCTTGGCAGTCCCCTCCCGGAGATCCGAATGGGGGACTATTCCGGAATCTTTTGCCAATGGAGAGATCATCATGACACTTCTTCAATTACAGGCCACATGTCCTCCGGATACACGTTACGTGCTCTCATAGCACTTAAAGACAAAACCATATCGTCCATGGCGTTAATGTTTCAAGGGTAACGCACCAATGTGAATGGTACGCCTTTCCCGAAATGCCACACCAACAAATTTGGTCTCAAAACAGGCTTTTTTGAGAAAAGATAAATTTATATGTTCACATCAGAAGACCTTTACATCTATTTACGACTCGTAAACTTTCTTTCTTGAATTTCGGCTTTTCGGAACAACAATATAAAAACTTGCTTGCAAAATTCTGCTACTTATTGCTCTCATGCCCACGCATTTGTTCTTTTGACCGGACTGAAAGCAGTCGTGGTTCGAATCCGGCAAGCTATCCCTCTGTTCTCCACCCGTTGGTTAGGTGATGAACATCACCACTAAGTTTTATAAAGGTGCTTCATAGTGAAACACTTTTCATTTCCGTCAGCGTAAAATTAATTCACGATATTCTCTGCTGAGATAATGGGGAATGACATGCATGATTTCCACTACCTTAATACGTGTCATGATTGCTGCTATTATGATACGCGTTCCTTAATGCGAACAGTGTGGACAACGACTTTAAAATAAACTCCCGTTCTCTGCCTCTTCAGATAAACATCATCAACGACATCGTGTTATACGTGGATTATCTGAACGTTTTTGTGAAAATGTAGTACGTAAGCTAGAGAAAATAAAAGGGGAAATGGGTGGATTCATGTTAGATACACTGGAAATTAATGATGAGTGGTGGCAAGAAGAACAGGACTACTGGTCAGGTGAGTACGGAGTTATAAACACAAAATAAAATAACTGTACTGTAGAATTAAGTCTATTGATAATGAATAAGAAAATAGGAATATGGGTAAGCTGCTATCAACAGCATAGTGCGTGCGTTACCATAGCAAAAATAGATACGAAACCAACACCCACCGCACCAGTACAAGTTTATACGTGAAATAGCTCCGTAAATGTTGAGGCGGTTGAAAAATTATATGAACGTTCATGGCATATATAACATGTACCAATAAGACAAAATCTAACAAACTTTACGACACAGTAACACATGTTAACTCCATTGATAGACGTTAACGGTGTATCAGTGCACCAGGAGTCGAAATACAAAGACTAACAGAATTAAAGGATCACTTTACCGAAATCCCGTAATTGTCCACCGCGACACATAAGTTTGAAATTTCACTCAAAGGTGCCTACAACCTTCCTTTGCAATGGTGCAGAAACATGGTGCCCTGCGACGTCACCCTCGGGCACTGCCATGCTTCAAGCAGCAAAGTGTCGACACATGCGGAAAGAAGGCTGCAGCTCAGAAGTTCTTGTGAGCTGTAAGGTCGCTTAAGGATGTCACAATGTCACCAAATGTCCCCCGCAATTCTGTCCAGCCCCACCGTGGACGTCTCACACGATAACTAGGTCGTCATATCACCTCTTACCCACATTTCATCCTTTCTCTTGGCGTCTGTGGGATGGCGGTCAAACCCGCGACACACGGTGGTCAAATCACGCTGTATTCTGTCAATGAAATCACACCCCTGGGGGAGGGGGGAGGGGGAGTTAATTCCCACATATTTCACTGTCAAAAACGTCATTTCTATGTACGATTTCAGAATGTTCTTGACACCCTTTGTCACTTGTAGCACCGCCGAACGTTTCAAGCCTCCTATAAGCACATTGAAGGGCTGCATCGTCATTGAATGCGACTAAACAGCTGTGGAGTGCAACGAGACCACAAGGTTTGCTCCCGTCTACAGACTGGAAGAACTAGGAACCGTTTAAAACCATTCGACGAAATTTGAACGTGATCCGAAATACTCCCTCCTGTGGCGTGACCGCACGGAGTGGAACATTTACAAGTGTGAATGAGACGGCACAGGGTCCGTCTAAGACCCCGCAGTTCGGCAATACTTTCGGTGCCACCCACGAAACTTCAGTGAGCGCGTTATAAATGTACCTGTCATAAATGTCGACAGAATTCCAACCTGGAACCTACTCTAGCGCCTGAGCGTTAGGAATACCTTCCACACCCTTCCGGAGCGATCTGCCTAGCTTCAGGCACCACTTCAGCCAAGAAGCTGAATTGGTGTCGGAATTTCTGACATGTATGTTTGTTTATAATGTGCTTAGTAAAGTTGCTTGAGTAGCACGTAGGATATTGGGGAACTGGGGAGGAGGCGGCGGTGGTGGTTTGGAGATACACTTTGCTGTTTGATCCACGCATATGTTAAATTACCCACCCACGTGATGACGCCATAGGAGGGCGGAAAACAGAAGTGTTGAAGAAGCATAAGTACCCTTTAATGTTCCTGATGATGTTCAAATTTCGCCCAATGGTTCTGGACAGTCCTTAGTGGTTCAGCCTGTAACATCATAGATTAAGGGTCGACCTGCGACAGCAATCGCACAACTTACGTACGGGCCGCTACACGCCGCCGCGAGCGCTTAAGAGATGCCGCCACGAGCGCAACCGTATATATAAGGGTCGACGGAGTTCGGCCAGCTCTCATTTTGTTTGGCATCTCATTTTTGTCTATTCTCTTATTTCTTAGTTGCTTAGCTCTTATTCGTTTATGGCTCATATTATTGTGGTCTCTTTCAGCCATTCTGATTGTTTTGATTTACTCTCAATTCACAAGTGCTCATTTTGGCATTTCACGTTTGCATATTTCTCATTTTGCTAATAATACGCTCCTTAGCTTTTTACAGTTAAATTGTTTAACATAGTCTCATGTACTGTTTGTACCTTTCAGCCTGCTCATATTGTAAGTAGGCTGTTTAGTTTTTATATTGGTAATGCCAAGTAGCGCTCTGTATGAAAATCACTGGCTGTGCTGTGTGCAGTCGGTGGCTAGTTTGCATTGTTATCGGCCATTGTAGCGTTGGGCAGTTGGCTGTTAACAGTGCGTAGCATTGTGCAGTTGGAGGTGAGCCACCAGCAGTGGTGGATGTGGGGAGAGAGAATGCGGAGTTTTGAAATTTGTAAGACTGGATGTCATGAACTGCTATATATATTACGACTATTAAGGTACATGTTGTTCTCTATTAAAATCCTTCATTTGCTAACTATGCCTATCAGTAGTTAGTGCCTTCCGTAGTTTGAATCTTTTATTTAGCTGGCAGTAGTGGCGCTCGCTGTATTACAGTAGTTCGAGTAACTAAGATTTTTGTGGAAGTAAGTGATTTGTAAATGGTATAGGTTAATGTTAGTCAGGGCCATTCTTTTGTAGGGATTATTGAAAGTCAGATTGCGTTGCGCTAAAAAATATTGTGTGTCAGTTTAAGCACAGTCTTAATTAATTTTTCTAAGGGGACGTTTCATATGGCGACCCTGCCAGGATTCGAACCTGGAATCTTCTGATTTTTTCTTGTAGTTTATGTAATTAGTTTAGATTATGTTTATTGCCAGTGCGTAATAGTAGAGAGGATCTCCTTTGTAGTTGCAGTCTTTCATTGTTGTACAGTAAAACAGGTGTGGCACGCATTTAAATTTACACCAAGTATTTCGCAGCTGCGCTTGCAATTAACTAGATATTATTTTCAGCGCTATGTTAATGTGTTCTCTTATTTTTGCTCTTCAAATTGTGCTTTTCTGTGTTATCGTGTGAAATATTGTGACAATAATGGCGTGTGAAAAACGTAACAATAGGCTCCAAAGTAAACTGAGAAATAATAGTGACGACGAGCGTAGCTTACCAGCACCACTGAGTAATGAATTAACAGACATTCAAAGTAGTAATCTGGTAACTGTGCATAGGGAAATGGAGGGGGCGTCAAATAATGGTGTAGACAGTGAAACAGGTAGTGAACAGGGAAGCATTATCGAACGATCGGTCGGCAACAGCTCGCCTCAGGAATTGGGAATGACAGAACACAATATTGCAAATACTGTATACTCAGGTTTTGGGTTCTCACCGTTTTCTCAAATGAGTCATGACACATTTTCCGCTTGTCAAAATGTGAATGTTTCCGGTGAAAATTCACTGCCGAAAAGCATAGAGGAACAGATTCCAGACACAAATACATTATTATTGCAATTAATGCAACAAATGAAACAAAATCAGAGACAAACACAGCAAAAGTTAGACACAGTGGAACAAAATCTTAAAAAGTTAGACACAATGGAACAAAATCTTCGAAAGTTAGACACGATGGAAGAAAATCTTGGAAAGATAGATACCACACTTGAACAAACACGTGAAGGTTTAATTGCTGAGTTACTTAAAATCGAATCAAAATGTCAAAAAGTCTGTAATGACGTAAAAACACAAATTTGTGATCATTTCCAACCTATTTTTTCGCGTCATGAAAATGCATTACAGAATCACGAAGCAGCCATAAAAGAACTGCAAACTATTGATCATGAAAATCACGACACCTTGCAAGCTAAAATTGACTCACTTGCATCTACCGATTCGGTTACGCAACTTGCATAAACTCAGGAAAACTTAAAGGACACAGTAGATACGATTTCAACACAAATGGACACTCTGAAACTTGGTTCAGAAAAACACACAGAGGAAATAATTTCACTATCGGATAAAGTAGCCAAACTTTCAGATCATTTCACTAACTTATCTCCAATGGTAGATGATGATCTGAATGACACAAGACCTGTAGTCTTCACTGACACTGAAGAGTATGAACAAATTAGAAAATTCAAACAAAATCAAAATCAAATCAATACACAGTACAAAAGAGAAATCCGGGATGTACAAGATCAGTTGGCACAAGTAATACAAAAATTACATATTTCAGAGGACACTCGCGCTCCAGTACGGGAAGAGGGACATAGAAATAAGGAACAACCACAAAATAATAACACAGGACCCTTCGGAAATTATGAAAGAAATTGGCAAGGTGCATCGAATTTTGAAATGGAACCGCCGAAACGACGTAACAATGACCGACATGCGTCTCGCCGACACGATGATTTTGACTATAAGCTGTTCATTACTACACACATATTCAAAACATTTAGGAATTCTGGCAACGACATTCATCCACAAGCGTGGCTTCATCAATTCTCTCATTGTTTTCCTCCCAACTGGTCATTAGAGCACAGATTAGAATTTATGTGTGGCTATTTAGAGAATGAACCAGCTGTAAGAATGCGATCGGTCATTCACGATTGCTACAGTGAAGGAGAATTGTATCATGCTTTCCTCTCAGCATATTGGTCTCAAGCTACACAAGACCGAGTAAAACATAGCATCATAATGATGAAACATTTCGAACAATCTGAATTTTCCAGTCTTGTGAAATATTTTGAAGACATGTTGCACAAGAATCAGTACCTGTCAAACCCATACAGCCCCTCAGAACTCATCCGCATTTGCTTAATCAAATTACCTGAACATTTGCGACATATTATTTTGGCAGGACGTTGCAAAGACGACATTGAAGCTTTTCAGGGACTCTTACAAGAATTAGAAATTGACACAGACAGTCGCGGGATGCGAAAACAGCAAAACAATCACTACAGGTCACATCCGTCACAATTCCGTGACGACAGAAACAATAACTGGACACGACAAGTCGATTCTTACAACGCAAATCGTGACCAAAACAGACACCACCCATATGACAACCACTGGCAGAGTAATAATAGTTACAGAGAAAGATCGCATTTCCGTAGTAATGAATATGACAGAGATTACCATAGAAACTTGACAATATGGGAACAAAAACAATTATTATCAAGGGAGACAGAATAACTTCAGACGCAACAGTTCAGCGCGCAGTTACGATTCAGGAAGAAATTCCCCACCACGTGACCGGCAAGAAACAAACTATGTAAACTACCGGCAAAACGACAGACCTGAATTCCATCAGAACTGGCGGGATTCAAACAGAGCAGGGCACTCTCGACAAGGTGAATTTGTAGAAGTTAGGTCTCCTAATCCCAATAACGACGCACGCCAACAAAGAGAGAGACAATGACTCGCACCGCAGGCAGCCACGTGCGCCGGCTGGCTCAGAGAAAAATTACATAGACGCTAACCTTGAGAAAAATTTTAGCATTCTTTACCGATGTACCATATACCACATGATAATTCCACTGAAGCTGAAACTCTGCGTACTAGGAAGAGTAAAGGTTTACACCACATTTCACATGTAAAACCGTTTATTGAGAGATAATCTGCTTTTTAACTTAGTCTTTGCCATAAAACCTTTCACTTCACGCTACTAGTAAAACTTGTCACACTGAGAAACTGTTAACATGCAACAATGTTTGTAGTTAACTATCCAGTCTAGAACCAAGAGAACTTATTTAAACAGAAATTACGAATGCATTGTTATAGTGAACAGACGACCCAGTGTTATTTGTACATTCTTGCTTGTTTCTAGCACGATTACGTAACGACTGTCATGCTTACATACTTAGAACATGTACCGGTACTGCTAATGAGATTTTAATGCAACATTTTGGTATACTTGAAAATACATTCTGGATTTAAAGTACTTTCTGAGAGATATCGGATGACACAGTGGTTAGTTTATTTGACAGCTACACGATTATATCACGACGCTACTAGTGATTGACACAATTTATATTATTGCTTTTGTGCTGTATCTGTTTTACATCTCCACAGTTTTTCTGTATTATTCTGGAAAGTAAAACATGTTTTAGTAGTAACTTTTGTGGTATAGCTACAATGAGACAGCCTTTTTCGTAGCACAACAATACGTTACATTATAGTACTTTCTTGATCACGGTAAGGTACGTAATAACTACGATATCTATAAGCAAAGCATTTCACTTTCGTTTATGATGAGGTAAGTACATTGACTTCAGCAGAACTTTGCTTACAGTGGACGATAACTACGACAGTTCCACAGAATTATCTTACAGCAAGACGTACATTTAGCGCTACAGGACACGCATTTGAGTGATTAATTTTGTACTTAAACATTTATTTTTTAAGATTTTTGAATTACAATGATACAAAAGTTTACTGTGATACATTTCATTCCATTGCTGTAATCTGTAACACCTGAGGGTTGGTTGGTTGGTTTTTGGGGAAGGAGACCAGACAGCGTGGTCATCGGTCTCATCGGATTAGGGAAGGATGGGGAAGGAAGTCGGCCGTGCCCTTTCAGAGGAACCATCCCGGCATTTGCCTGGAGTGATTTAGGGAAATCACGGAAAACCTAAATCAGGATGGCCGGACGCGGGATTGAACCGTCGTCCTCCCGAATGCGAGTCCAGTGTCCACCTGAGGGTATAATTACATTAATCCTCAGGGGGGTACACGCTTACTTTGTGTATCATGTGTTTGGCAAGCACAAGGAGCCCTAACTAATACGGTATTTGCTTACACAACTTTACACATCGGTACCATATTTCTCTTACACGGCTATCTGATCATTTAACTGAGAGAGACAAACTTTTTTACTATGGCAGTGACAGATGTTTACGTAATTACACTGTTGGATAACTTCACACATACGAAATTGTATTTTGTCTGTACTTTGTGAACTGTTCATATTTTTTCGTGCCCATTGTGATATTATGAGAGCTTTGAATGACGTATTTGGTATGGGATCATGATTTTTAAAGTACGTTTGAGGTAGATGACACTATTGAAATGAGCAGAGAATTTTTTTTAGGTTTTGACATTATTGCAGAAAGCTACGACGTTTTTGAGATTTGACAGGTGTTTTGATGTTATTTTTACGACGACGATGTGTATTATGCTGTTGAGGTATGTTTATGATCAATAAGCTGATGTTATATGAAGAATTTGATTATGCTATGTATTTGTTAAGATGAAATATTGAAGAAGCGTCGACGAATATGTATATGTATAATAAGGTAAGGAGTAATGAATAGTGGTTAGGGACTCTGACTTGTGAAAAAGGATGTTGGAAACCAAGAATCGTACTTTAAGGGTTATGAAATGTGTGTAAATGCGTGAATGTATCACAATGCCAGCGAAAATTTTTTGGACACTGTTATATTCATAAGATTTTGTTTCTACACATATGCAACGCAAATTCTCGATCCGTGAAATTTTGTATATGAGACTGCCACTGTAGTGCAAACTGGTGTTATAAATATTTCGGTAAGAAAGTTAAGTGACCTTCACGTAATGCGTCGTGGGCACGATGCATTACATGGGCAGCTGCGCAACAGTCACCTGGAAAAAAACCATTAGTGTTTGCCTTTCAGAGGCACAGGTGGAGAAAAGAAGGAGGCCATTATCCTCGCTATTGACATTCCATTGTAGAAAGCATCGCAAATACGACACGCTCATTATTTGGAAACATATCGTACTTTGTGCTAATTACTGATATGCTTATGAATTGATGGGAAATATTCTTACATCTACAAACCTGATTATGACAAGTGTCTTTCTACGAGAGTTGCGAGCTACTGACTTACGAAATGCCACATAGCTATTAAATGATGTTTTTACGCTTTGGTTTGCGTAGTTGCTTATTTCATTTGATATCTGGTTTCCAGCTGTCTTGCAGCATTGGTTTCATAAAATAAAATTAAATGCATTTGCTAATGTGAACACTTTCTGTCAACAGATCTATTAAATAATTATTTTATGATCCACATTCTTCGAAAAAGGAGCTCTTGGAATGGAAAGAACAATAAGAAGGGATTAATAACAGTAACTGCATATATAATTTTCTTTTCAAGTACTTGGTAATTTTTTGTAGAATTAGTTTTTGTGGTGCGCCACTTTAATTACATAGACATTACGATGTAAATATACATTTCCCTTGTCTGCATTGTTGTCTTTAGTGTAATATTTTTTTCTGCTTAAGCTATGTCATGTTTAGATTAAGTTATTGCATTTGCTGCTGCTGTTTGCCAGGCATAGTGCTACTAAATTTCACTTTGTATTACTCTGTTAAGCTGGTTTTACTACTGATTTATTTTTCTTGTCGCTGCACATTGGCTCATATTAGTTGTAATGTTGCATTGCTCGGTAATTTAGATTTACTGAAGCTTGCTTTGACAATTTCCATTTTTTTTTTCATTGCTGTTTGTATTAATTGTTTTATGCTGCTGCATTGCCGCGTCCATTCGTTTAGCATCTGAGCTCAGTAGATTTAAGTTAGCTCAAGATGGGGTAGACTATATAAGAGAATGAGCTGCGATGAATTTGAAGAAATGCACTGAGAGGTTATACGAGAAAAGTACAGAAAGCAGGTATAGATAAGACTTTTTGGAAATAATGAAGAACGAAGGGAGATCTCCGAGAAGTAAAGAAAGTTTTGTTTGCAAAATACTGCAGTAAAACAAACCCTGTCCTTTCCTTGTGTTATCCACTATGTGTTTGTGTACCCTTGTGCATTTATGTTCTTCCTGTCTTTATATGTTTATCTGATAAGACTTATGTTGTAGAATTTTTCTAATACTCAGCTACATGAACTATGATGACGAATACTGTTATCCTAAAATATAATTTGCATTAATGATATGTTATTTACTTTGTACAGATGTTAGACATTATTAATTCTGTTTTGTTTTAATGCTCCTGTGTGAAGTTGGTGTTTCAATAATTATTCTGATCTTTTATGTATTTACTTATGTCATAATTCCTGTAACCCTGATGTATATGTCTATTTCTATTCTTTTGTGAAGCCTGTATTACTACAAATGTTATCTGTATTATTATGTTTTTAATGATGTATTTTGTACCTTTGTTATTGTATTCTTATGTTATAAAATTGTAATTGATACCAGTTCATCAAATTAAGTAACTTGTAAGTTACATTTCACTGCACACGTTTCTGTTGGTCATAGTATATGGACAATATGTGTGAAGTAGGGACTGATATTGTTTGCACGTGTGTTAATAATTCAGCAAGGGACTGGATGACAGCATTGCTGGTTCTAAGGACAATTCCAAAAACTTTGTGAGTGCACAAGTGGTGGTTATGGACTTGCTATATTCTCTGCAAGACTCTTCGATGATTGTGCACCTGCACAGTCGCAACGGATGGCTACTAGCCATCTCTACAAGGACTACAGTGGGGCTGCATCTTTGATGGGCCACCAATACCATTATTTCTACAAGGACTGCAGTGGGTCTGCACCTCTGGTGGCCCACCAATACCATAATCTCTACCAGGACTACAGTGGGTCTGCTCTGTGATGACCTACCTACCAGTATTCTTCAAAACTTCGAATGGCTCTGCTGTGGGTTTACTCTGTTGTGGCCCATTACCTGTCTGCATGTCAAGAGTCAGCACTGTCTTTCCGTTGGAAGGACAACACTACTTCTTCAAGACTGCATGGAAATCCACTACTTCCGTGTGCATTTTCTTTTACTGCTCAGACATTGAGAAAAACACTGCAGTTTTACTGTGATGAACGATCAGGACTGTCTTTATGGACTGTGAGCAAATTTTAGCTTTTGACCAACATTGTATCAATAAGTGTGTGCATTTGATATCTTTGTTATTGTAATTATGAAAAATTTCTTCAAATCTGTATTGGCCACAGCCCAAAACAATTTGTAAACTTTTTGTGGGGAGCATGGGGGCTATGTAAATAGGCTGTTTAGTTTTTATATTGGTAACGCCACGTAGCGCTCTGTATGAAAATCACTGGCTGTGCTGTGTGCAGTCTGTGGCTAGTTTGCATTGTTGTCGGCCATTGTAGCGTTGGGCAGTTGGCTGTTAACAGCGCGTAGCATTGCGCAGTTGGAGGTGAGCCGCCAGCAGTGGTGGATGTGGGGAGAGAGAATGCGGAGTTTTGAAATTTGTAAGACTGGATGTCATGAACTGCTATATATATTACGACTATTAAGGTACATGTTGTTCTCTATTAAAATCCTTCATTTGCTAACTATGCCTATCAGTAGTTAGTGCCTTCCGTAGTTTGAATCTTTTATTTAGCTGGCAGTAGTGGCGCTCGCTGTATTACAGTAGTTCGAGTAACTAAGATTTTTGTGGAAGTAAGTGATTTGTAAATGGTATAGGTTAATGTTAGTCAGGGCCATTCTTTTGTAGGGATTATTGAAAGTCAGATTGCGTTGCGCTAAAAAATATTGTGTGTCAGTTTAAGCACAGTCTTAATTAATTTTTCTAAGGGGACGTTTCAATATTTTGATGTTCTTTAAATACTGTAGCCGGCCGTGGTGGCCGAGTGGTTCTAGGCGCTCAGTCCGGAACCGCGCGACTGCTACGGTCGCAGGTTCGAATCCTGCCTCGGGCATGGCTGTGTGTGATGTCCTTAGGTTCGTTAGGTATAATTAGTTTTAAGTTCTAGGGGACTGATGACCATAGAAGTTAAGTCCCATAGTGCTCAGAGCCATTTGAGCCATTTTTTAAATACTGTAATAATTATCGGAAGAATTTCTTCCCTTAAACTTGTGTAAAGTATTTTCGATTTAGGATTTGTTCTGTGACACAGGTGGAAGGTTTTAATATAAATTATATACGAAACTGTGCTTTAAGAGGAATTTATTTTTTCAGTTTGTACTACATCAGACGACGATTTTGTGATATGAGGGAGGAATTTGAGGGACAAACCCATGCAAATAGTCTTAAGTGATCCCGTTTAAAAATAAAAATTTGTGTGACACTGAAAGACGTGACACTGTTGGCACCGAAAATTTTTATACGTCACAAGTCCTTTACAATCACGTCGCACACCCAGGTGGTGAGGTCACGTTCAATGGCGATGTAGCCGCACAGGCTCCCTAGAGAACTGTTGAAATGTCCGAGAGTGTCAGCAGTGTCAAAGGATGCCGGGAACACTTTCTGTTGATCATCGCACTGCACTTTGTTGTTTTCCACCACGAAATGTGTGCGAATCAACGCCTCAGGGAGAGGAGTCATGTCCTTGACGGCCTTTATGCCACTCCAGATGCGTATTCGTGTCGATTCTGAACGGCGGTGCGACGGTGTGTCTGAAATGTTTTCCTCGGCCCCCCCCATAAGAAAACCACGTGATTTCGACGCTGGGTATCGCGGTTTTGATCTCCATCGCAGAGACATCAAAAGAGGTGGTGATATGTGGGTAAGAGGGGCTGCGACGAGCTTTTCATAGCGTGACACGTCCCCGGTGGCACAGTGCAGAATTGTGACATAATTTGGTGCCAATGTCATATCATTAACTCACCTTATAGCTCGAATGAACTACTGAGATATGGCTTCCTTCTTCCTCGTGTGTCGACAGGTCGCTGTTTGAAGCGTCCGCGAGCCAGAGGGCGACGTCGCAGGGCACCACGCTTCTGCACCATTATACAGACGAAGGTGGTAGGTACCTTCGAGAGAAATTCCGCAGTATTGCGTCGCAATGGGAGGCGATTGTGGGGTTTTGAAAAAGTGGTCGCTTAATTCCGTTGCGCCGTATAGTTTGATCATAGAACATTACTACAGACTTTAACCTGTGACTAGATATTAATCAATTAAAATATCGCGATATTCTACCAACATCTGTTGTGTCATGAAAAGTTGTGAACTCACCTCTCTGAGAACCCTGAAGAATGTAAAGAGCAATCGAGGCAGCTGGAACAGTGCGACCTGTCGCCGTGGTCGCGTAGAGCTCTGCTGGGACTCCTGCAACAGTGACACAAAACCTCTAAATGCTAAAGTACATGTCAAGTACACGGCACTGTCAATGAATTGGCACAAAACGGCACTTTCCTGTAACAGACGATTCTCCTTGAGTGCTAAACAGTATACTAAGCCAAAAAGTAACTGTAGGAAAATGCGACTTCTTGAATGCGATTACTTAGCTGTAGGAATAACAAATACGGGAGCAATGACTAATTAACTCTATATAATGGATCACAGCGAGAGTTGACACCCATACAATATTCTTTGATGAATACTACGTACAATGAAAGGGACGGGCCAGGCTAACTCGGTAAATATTTCCTGCTCGTCAGCGGGGTAGTTACATCGGGTAGAACGAGTTTTCTGTTGTTTAGGCCACGTGAACAACACTAAGGGTATTCATTTTATGACCACATTGGATAAAACACATTTTGGAACAACGAAAACGATTTATTTTAGCAACATTTGCACTTAAAATCATTGACAAAGTTGGCGAGACACACGTCAGTGAGTTGACGTATTTTGCAGATTTTCATTCGATAACGTAGTAGAGACTAATTTCTGAGGTAGCCCATCTTTAAGAAATAAAGTTTTCGTTGCTCAAAACCGTTCTCAAAGGAAAACATGTGGTGCTTATTCCAATCATCTTGTAGGTCTGAGATTTTTTTTAATTTTCTTTTTATTTTTTTTATTTGGCCTTTGAGTGTGTACTCAATTTATCCATCGGCAACACATAGTGACAATGTACACATAATTGAATAAACAAATACAGAAATACATATTTACAAGAATAAAAAGCTTAACTGTTACAGGTTTGTACATAATGTTTTAAAAATTGAATTGAATTGAATTGGAAAATAATTAAAAGTGCCTTGGCTTACAATTCACACCAATTCTAAGAAAGGAAGTCTTCATTGTTAAATAACGTGCTGTAACAATAATATGTAGTACTCACACAAGATCATCTATCAAACATCTGTTTAAGGAGTTGTCCATTCTGACTTTTGCTTCACAGTATACTTATTCCCATATGAAATTTGTTCTAAACAATCATATTCCATTTCAGTTTAAAAGAAACAATGACTTTCATAATTACAGTACGACAAAGTAATGGTATCAGTTACTCCACATTAAGGTTATCCTTAATACAAAAAAAGAGTGCACAATAGTGAAACCAACATTTTTGATCAATTATCCAGCGATAAAATGTGTCTGACAGACAGCAAAATTAAATTTCAAAAACTGAAAAAGTTTCTCCTTGACAACTCGTACTACTCAGGAAAAAATATTCTGTAATTATTATGTGTGAAAAGTGGTGGGTAGGAAGTAGGAATTACTAGTTCACATCGGTATGTTAAAAAAAATGAAAATGTATGAAAAGCGTATACATTCAGAACGTCGCTATGTTTACAAGTTAATTTGTGATGTGAATGTAAAATGACTCCTTCCACATCATTACGAATTATCGTGCAAGTGGTCGATGGAGCATGAAAAACACAAAGTTAACTCTGTATCGAACGACAGACTGCAGCAGAAATTTTCCACCGTCATATTTAACAATCGGCTGATTCATTAGTCTTTCACTTTGTTCTCTTCTTAAAATACGCATAGAAAACTTAATGTTGATGAAACAAGTGAAATATTTTGTAGTAATCAATTTTATGTGACTAAAAACACACTGATCAGCAGAAACATTATGACTACTGTCCACCGTGAGCTTGGGTACCACCTCGTGACGTTACGGACAGATGATGCGGTATGGGAAGTATGTAACCGGTGCAGAGAATGGGGAACCAATCTAACGACAGTGAAGGTAGAAAATGTAGAAAATGTAGAATGGGGTGACCAGTATCCAAGCAATGTTCGGCAATATCAGGTCTACTTGGATGCTGTACTGAGTATAAACCGCATACACGATTACAGCAGCCAAGCAGATCTACTATTGCCAAACATTGCTTGGATACTGGTCACCCCATGTTATATAATAACACCGAGATATTAGCATGCACGTCCAGCTATTGGGATAGTGTTATTAAGGAGGCAGTTGAGATTAAATTAGCGAGCAACCTCGTTAACAGGTATGGAGGCTTGGTTTAAACTCTGTTTGCAATCCGGCTCTCTCCCTTGTCAAAAAACAGAGGGACAGAATGAATGCTAGCTCACCTGCGGGTTCATAGTCTCACTATCGATATCTCTGACTTTGGTCATCTTTGGTGGCACTAGTGTTCAGTGTGTGTGTTATCTTTCCTGCATCAGTCCGAGAACCGAGGTTTTAAGTTTGCATGTACGTCGCCTGTCCGTTGCTGTTTGCCTTGAAAATGGCGGGGTGTTCTCCCACCGAAATATCGGCGGTCGCTGAAAGTGTTACCTGGCTGAATTCCCGGAAGTTATTTGAAAGTTGTATACGCCAGACAAAACTCAGGTCTGACAGTGATACAGTATTTTGAAAAGCATCATAGTGAACCTACGGTGTTGTCATCCCCTCCAAGTTCGCGTTATCTGAACCCTATTGAGCGGATCTTTGTGCCTTTATACCAAACCTCAATAATTTAGCGAAACTGCGTGACCTGTGCACCCATCTGCTGCGACATCTGTTACGTCGCAAAATAATGTACCTGGTGTATCTACGAAAAAATTACTACGCCTTCCCTGGCAACACAAGCCATATAGCGGAGGAGTGTTGAGCAACACCCTAGTCCTGCGATGTGAACGTTCTGGCGCCAATGTAACAAAATAACGTCACAGAGAGAGAGGTTCCGTCAATGTTATGACCATGCACCATGAAGTAACAAGAGGAATTCACACTGCAAGCAAGCTCATTCAGGAAGCTGACAAAGTGATGGGGCTAGTCAGTCAATCTGAAGAATGAATTTGGGCAATATTACCACTCTGGCTAGGTTCCTTCAGGAGACGACTGAACAAAACAAGCAGAGTGAACGAAGTCGTCGACAGTGACGACTGGCTGCGACGACCTGCTGCTCTTTCTGCGGTGGGCTTGCTGTTGTTGCCAGAGGAGTCTCATACACATTCCTCAGATCAGACAACCAGTCTCAGTTCTGCTCAGTTTGCTCACGTATTCTCAGACACTCTTCACGTGTATACTTGAACCTGTGCTTCACCGGGGCACACGATGATTCAGGCAGTCACCTACACAAGCATTAGGCTCTGGGAACTATCGGCATGCGCCTAAAGAGAAGACTGCACGAACACTACACTGCATCTTCACACCGCCGAGTCAACTACTGGCTACTGGATGACTACCTTGACTACTGACTACCTCCTGAGTGTGGCCACCTTCCGCGGGGAGGGGGGGGGGGGGCTATTCGGATCGAAATTGGTTGCTGTCTTGTAGCTTGCCATCCTGTCTTTGCACGACCACCATGTCACTGAACATCGCCCAAAGTGGGCACACGCCTTTCATGTCGAGCTTGCTGGGGGTGACAGTTTGAATACCGTGCTCTCCTGTGCTGTATTCCTCCGCCCGAAGCGAGGCAGCAGCCTGGTCGGGACTGTCATTCATCCACGCGTGATCTCTGGCAGCGCTGGCAGCCCTGCTGACTCCAGCGAGTGTCCGATGATGGCTCGTTGGGCTCTGCAGCTCACTACGTCATCCGGGGGTCACCGGTCCCTCCTTCACCGGCAACCACACCTCTGTGTCCAACACGAACAAAATCTCAACCTACCAGTGACGCGTTACTGGCGGCTCGCCTCTCCATTCCAGTCCCCACCACTCACAACTCACGCACGGGTGAAGGACACGACGTTACTTCCTGACCAATGCACAGCTGTTGCCTCTTCTACAGGAGAGCTCGCATCCAGGGGTTCTACAATATTATGTCAAGCGTAACAAGGACTTGTCGAATCCACGCCACGCTGAATCGCTGTTGTGTAGCATTCCAAAGATTGACCATCATGGTCTTACGCAGATGCAGATAATGTTTTGGCTGATCAATGCATAATACATACTTTTATAAGTACGTGGCGTATTTTTTAATTAAGTACCGTTTTGATATTAAAAAAACTCGTGCTAAGATATCTGAATAATTTTGTTTTTACAGGAAAGCCTGTACCTTAATCTGCTTTTCTACATAATTCCCGTCAGTAGTGAGGCACTTGTCATAACGTTGTACCAGTTTTGGACATCCTCCTCATAGAAGTCTGTCGCCTGACTTGTTAACCACTGCATCACCACTGTTTTGACTTCGTCATCGTTTTGAAGACGTTGACCGCCCAGGTGTTTCTTCAAAGGCAGTAACAGATGGTAGTCACTGGGCGCAAGATCGGGGCTGTACGGAGGATGATCTAGAGTTTCCCATGGAAAAGATGTGATGAGATCTTTGGTCTGATTCGCCACATGCGGACGGGCATTGTCTTGCAGCAAAACGATGCCCTTCCTCAACTTCCATGGACTGTTGCTTTGATTCTGGTGTGATGTAGGCGACCCATATTTCATCGCCTGTAACAATTTGGCTTAAGAAATCATCACCGTCGTGGTACCGCTCAAGGAAAGCCAATGCACTGTCTAAACGTTTGGCTTTGTGCACATCAGTCAACATTTTCGGTACTCAACGTGCGCACAATTTTCGGTAATTCAAGTGCTCGGTCACCATGCCATAAAAACACTACGAGAAACATTAGAAAAGTCATTCCGCAAGGAGGAAATCATAAAGCGTCTGCTTTCTCTCACCTTATTGTCCACTTCCTGCACCAAACTTTCATTAACGACCGAAGGACGCCCACTCCGTTGTTCATCATGCACATTTGTGCGGCCATCTTTAAATGCTCTCACCCACTTTCTTACCATTCCATCCCTCATAATGTTTTCTCCGTAAATGCACAGATCTCACGATGAATATCGATCGCTTTTACGCCTTTAGCACTAAGAAATCTTGTAACAGCCCGTACTTCACAGTCGGCGGGACTCACGATTATCGGAGGCATCTTAAACACTCAGTACACAACGTAACCAACGATGAATCAGACTGTAATGGCTTCAGTGCGTAAATTAAGGTACCGGCTTTGATGTAAAAATAAAATTATTGAGATATCCTAGCACGTCTTTTTTTTTTTTAATTTTAAAACGGTACTTACTTAAAAAACACGCCTCGTATTTCAGACGTCGTGCATCACGTCACAGTGTCGAAGGCTTTTTCTAGGCCACCTAATCTGATGAAAGTGCCTTAGCCTTTCTTAAGTCTTCCTTCTTCTATCAACCGTGTGCCCTGGATAAATTACAGTGTCTCCAGCTTGACAGCAGCAGGCACAGCACTACGGTACGTCGACACATACCTGATGCAGAGGGCGCAGAGGCGTCTCCTGACAGAGGCAGAAGGCTACCAGGGCCGCGCAGTACAGGAACAACAGCCGAGGCCACATGTCTGCTGAAACACAACCTAAATGTAACGATAACGGGTAAAGAACTACAAGACGTATGATACAGACAATGCACGAGATTCTTAATTGGTTTTTCAGTGAAATGATAAATCATTTCATAGGGAAGGCTCTAGATGTGGTGTCGTATGTACATTTATTAGAAAAGTGTGTAAATCACCTGACATAAAACAGAATACAAAGAAAAGCTATTGAGTTAAGTGAATGTGAATTCAAATACTTTATATAAGAGATTCTTACATACACCATTAGGTAACTTTTTTTCTTTTAGAGAATTTGGAGTTCTGAATATTAGACTTAAAATTGAAAATTCTGCTTCGTGACTTCAATTAAATTTCATACCGCAAGTCCTAAGACAGACTAACTGATTAACTTATTAATCTCTTACAATGTGTCACAAATGTTACAAGAGACTGTCCGATACGATAAGGATAGTGAAACAGCAGTCGGCCAGATACTGTATTTATTGCCAAACAGATGTATGGTTAATATTAATATTAATTAGCATAGCTGTATTAAGGTAACTACATTTATTGTGTCACCAACAGTTTTCTTCAATGAATCGTCAGTTGAGCTGTATTTCAACAAACTGAAGTTTTGTTTTATTCAACTGGAGGTCATCCTATGGTATTTTTTGAACAAAACCAATGACGACATAACAAATGTACATTAATAAAGCTGTCGTGGGTTTCATTTACACTCACACTAATGAGCTGTGGAGCACAAGATGATCAAGTTTATTTAGGTGTGTTATTATAAGACTGGGATGACACGCTAATGTTTCAAATCAGAAGGTAATTAAATTTGCATTTAATAATGATTCCAGAGAAAAAGATAACTATGCCAGAAAACGAACCATTAATGGAAACATTTGGACTTTTAATTGTATACCACAGAAAGTAATTTTAAAAGAGGTGTCACAAGATAGTGTCAATGAAACATTGGAGTCATTATTCTGAAATTATAAATTTTGCTTTGATCCTCCACTTCGAAAGAAGAAAATGAAGGTTAAGATAAAGTCAAATACATGGGTAAAACTAGGTACAAATATATCACCAGAAACTCTAAGAGCGTTTAATACAGCAGCAAAATAAATCAATCAGTTAAATCATTAATTATAATGGAAAGCAGAAATAAAGTAACATACAAGATTCATCACAATCAATGTACACAATCCAAATAACGATATGACAGTCCCCCAAAATTAAAAAATCACATTTAGACTTGTATGTATACTGATTATAACTGATGTAAGAAATCAATTAGTAAACAAAAATAAGACGTCTCTTGTCTTAAATGGATCTTATGGCATTAAACAAAGTTCATGGAAAATAAACTTTCAGTTAACTCATCTAATCAAGGTTTCGCTTAATATGGAAATATTTCAAAAAAATCTTAAATTGCTAGTTATAAAGCATTTCGCCGGCAGCTGTGGCCGAGCGGTACTAGGAGCTTCAGTCCGGAACCGCACGCCTGCTACGGTCGCAGGTTCCAATCCTGCCTCAGGCATGGATGTGTTGATGTCCTTAGATTAGTTCGGTTTAAGTAGTTCTAAGTCTAGGGGACTGATGACCTCAGATGTTAAGTCACATAGTGCTTAGAGCCATTTGAACCATTTTTTAAAGCCATTTCACATAACGTATGATACAAGAGATGTTAGAAACTGTAGATGTTTCATTATTATTTAGCTTTTATAACATAATAAGAATCATGCATGGAAGGTTACTTACTTGAATAAGAATGAAATACAACTTAATGCTCTAAATGGCTCCAGGAAAAGCAAATTTACTTAAACATCAGACTGAGTTTACAAAGCAAGTCATCAATGCTACAGAGAAACATGCACTTGACTATTGGTTCCTTCTAGACCTACATAAAACCTTTCATCTGATCTATCATGATCTAATACTTTGGCAGTCATATATACATGGTATCTGTTGAGTTCCCCGTAACTTAAGTCTTACCCTTCTGGTAGGCAACAGGTGGGAGAAATAGGCTACGTAATTGAAAGTAATTTTTTTGTGTGTAGGAAAGTTAGCTATGGAGTACTTCATAGCTATGGGTCAGGCCATCTACTGATCTTAATTTTCATAAGTGATATCACTTTCAGCAGCAGAGGCAGAGATTCTTTTTCTTTTTGCAGATGATAGTAGACCATTATACTAAAGGGCATAATGTGACTGATTTACTGCAGAAGGTTCTGTGAAGCAGAAGAGGCAGAAAGACAGTTTACAAATAATTGTTAGAAGAAACGTTATAGATGAGCTTTAGAGAAAAAAATTAGTTCTGTAAGTAATGTAACCCTTTTATTAGGGAGCCATTTCATTGATTTAACATTCCACATAAGCTTTCTAGGAGTTTGGGTGGTTGATTATATCAGCTGGGAAAAGGGTATGTGATTTGAGAAAACACACAGTGTTCAATTTTGTACAATAAGTACCGCCATACGAACAACTGGTGTAGTCCACGAACGGGAGTCAACAAACACGTTAGAAGGCTCCAAACATTGGGTGTACATGTTTATGGAAGCTTATATTGGAAGAAGCATGTTACTGAGCTCAATGAAGTTGAGCTACTTTCCCCCTTCATATAACTGCTAGTCTCTGAAACAAACGATTCACCCTCAGTACTCATTTTGCATATTTCCACTGAATAATGTCTTGTGGAGTACTTTTGTGGGTTGCTCGCATCTTATAAAATAGTGATGGCACAAAAGCGAACAGTAAGAATAATAAGTGATGTTCACACACAATACACCATGTAAATCCCTCTTCAAAGAGTTAGACATTTTAATTACACGGTCCCAGTACATATATTCCCTAATTAAATTCGTCGTAAATAGTGCATCACAATTTCAGAAGAACAGTGTCGTCCATAGCTAGACCACTACAGGAAAAATGATCTTTATTACCCATCATTAATACCGTCAGTGGCTCGGGAAGGTGTTCGACATGCAGCACCAAAAATTTTGATTATTTGCCCAATTCCATAAAATGCGTGACAGGTAGCAAAGTAAGATTTAATTGTAGCGTAGTCAACTCATTCTATTCGATGGGCAAATTTCTGTTTAAAAGCTGGTAGTCTGTAGAAAGAAGAAAAAATTGTTTCAAATGCAGTTTAAGAAGAGGGCTAAATCATTATGTGTTCATTAACGTTAACGCTAATCGTGTACACATGTCCTATAAAGTGATTCCCCACAAATTATTACACTAAAAGAATTTTTCAAATGATCCATGGAACACTTACTAAGTGGATAGTGGCTTTTATAAACCTGATATAATGTTGCGTGCATTTCCAACTGGAATAATTTATTTATGTTACTATAGGTTAAAAAGGTCCGTGATGTATTTCATATGTGTCATATACACTGATCAGCCAAAGAAAGTAGTACACCTTCCTAATATCGTGTAGGGCTACCGCCAGCACGCAGAAGTGCCGCAGCACGAAACGACATGAACTCCACTAATGTCTGAAGTAGTGCTGGAGGGAATTGACACCATGAATCCTGCAGGGCTGTCCCTAAATCCGTAAGAGTCCAAGGGTGTGGATATCTCTTCTGAACAGCACGTTGCAAGACATCCCAGATATGCTCAATAATGTTCATGTCTGGGGAGTTTGGGGGTCAGCGGAAGTGTTTAAACTCCGATGAGTGTTCCTGGAGCTATTTTGTAGCAATCCTGAACGTGTGCGGTGTCGCAATGTCCTGCTGGAATGGCCCAGGTCCGTCGGAATGCACAGTGGACATGAATGGATGGAGGTGATCGGACAGAATGCTTATGTACGTGTCACCTGTCAGAGTCGTATCTACACGTATCGCTCCAAGTACACACGCTCCACACCATTAAGGAGCCTCCACCAGCTTGAATTGTCCCCTGCTGACATGAAGGGTTCATGGATTCATGAGGTTTTCTGCATACCCATACACGTCCATCCGCAAAATACAATTTGAAACGAGACTCATCCGACAAGGCAACATGTTTCCAATCATCAATAGTCCACTGTCGGTGTTGATGGGCCCTTGTGAGGCGTAAAGCTTTGTGTCGTGCAGTCATCAAGGGTACATGAGTGGGCCTCCGGCTCTGAAATCCCATATCGATGATGTTTCGTTGAATGGTTTGCACGCTGACACTCGTCGATGTCCCAGCATTGAAATTTGCAGCAATTTGCGGGAGGGTTGCACTCCTGTAACGTTGAACGATTCTTTCCAGTCGTAGTTGGTCCCGTCCTTGCAGGATCTTTTTCCAGGCGCAACGATGTTTCACTGGATTTCTGATATTCACAGTACACTCGTGAAACGGTCGACTGAAAAATCCCCACTTCATCGCTACCTCGGAGATGCTGTGCTCGTGCGCCGATTATAACACTATTTTCAGACTAACTTAAATCTTGATAACCTGCCATTGTAGTAGCAGTAACTGATATAACAACTGCGCCAGACAGTTGTCTTATATAGGCGTTGCCCACCGCAGCACCCTATTCTGCGTTTTTACATATATCTGTATTGGAATACACATGCCTATACCAGTTTCTTTGGCGCTTCAGTGGATAAGGAAAATCTCTAACGCTGAGTGTGTGTGTGTGTGTGTGTGTGTGTTTGTGCGCACATATGAGTCTAGAAGTGTAGTACAGGGTGATTCAAAAAGAATACCACAACTTTAAAAATGTGTATTTAGTGAAAGAAACATAATATAACCTTCTGTTATACATCATTACAAAGAGTATGTAAAAAGGTTTTTTTTCACTCAAAAACAAGTTCAGAGATGTTCAATATGGCCCCCTCCAGACACACGAGCAATATCAACCCGATACTCCAACTCGGTCCACACTCTCTGCAGCATATCAGGCGTAACAGTTTGGATAGCTGCTGTTATTTCTCGTTTCAAATCATCAATGGTGGCTGGAAGAGGTGGCCGAAACACCATATCCTTAACATACCCCCATAAGAAAATATCGCAGGGGGTAAGATCAGGGCTTCTTGGAGGCCAGTGATGAAGTGCTCTGTCACGGGCTGCCTGGCGGCCGATCCATCGCCTCGGGTAGTTGACGTTCAGGTAGACGATAAGGTTTCATAACTAACCTTTTTCGTAGGACTCTCCATACAGTTGATTGTGGAATTTGCAGCTCTCTGCTAGCTCTGCGAGTCGATTTTCCTGGGCTGCGAACAAATACTTGCTGGATGCGTGCTACATTTTCATCACTCGTTCTCGGCCATCCAGAACTTTTCCCTTTGCACAAACACCCATTCTCTGTAAACTGCTTATACCAACGTTTAATACACCACCTATCAGGAGGTTTAACACCATATTTCGTTCGAAATGCACGCTGAACAACTGTCGATTCACTTCTGCCGTACTCAATAACACAAAAAGCTTTCTGTTGAGCGGTCGCCATCTTAGCATCAACTGACGCTGACGCCTAGTCAACAGCGCCTCAAGCGAACAAATGTACAACTAAATGAAACTTTATAGCTCCCTTAATTCGCCGACAGATAGTGCTTAGCTCTGCCTTTTGTCGTTGCAGAGTTTTAAATTCCTAAAGTTGTGGTATTCTTTTTGAATCACCCTGTATTTGTAGAAGAACTAGAAAATAAGATTTTCATTGCTGTTGTTGTGTGTAACTAGCGACTCATCGCTACTTCGTAGGGTATGGCCGGACGACTTGTCTGATGAAGAGGTAATTTTATTTACAGGTCACTGGCTAGAGTTACAATTAGACTTCTGGGAACAAAGTAGGGTAACTGAATATTAACTCCAAATTCTGCTGTAAGCTATCTTATTCAAACAGTGGATGCCAGGAAAATTCTCAGGGGTCATGACTTCATCGAGGCACATCATCATAGTTTAGCCAGTTTGCACTATATTTACAAATTACATACAGAAATCTTGCTCATGAATCAGAATATCTGTTACTGAAAACCATATAATAATACCTAGAGCAGTTCCTGAAATTATCATTCACATACAAACAGAAAAACGTGTTAGTAACATTCATTTGTAATACGTAGCGAATAAGACACAATTTTGTGTTCTTGATAAATTATGTAAATAAGTTTCCTTTAATTTGCGTCTATGGTCACAAACTTTTTGTTAACAGATTACCACTTTTGGTTTATAATGACCATCATCAGATCAGTTTTATAAAAACAAAGTGCTCATGTGCTGCATTTAACATTTGACGATGCCACTATGGCTGCAGTACATTAGGACTTTGTTTTTATAAAACAGATCTGATGATGGTCATTATAGACCGAAACCGGTAATCTGTTAACAAAACGTTTGTGACCATAGACGTAAATTAAAGGAAACTTATTGTATACACTGGTCACTGGTTTATTCGCGACAATGTCGCAACTTGTCAAATTATATGTAAAGTCTATATATCTCTTTCGAAGTGACATTTCTATTTCATTGTGAACAATGATCAGAAACTGAATAATAATAATAATAATAATATTTATTATTATTATTAGAAAAAGAAAAACTCAGACCTACACTATCAGAGCCACTGGGAAAGGAGTGATGTAATGAAGGGGGTAAGTTCCATTTCTCCTACATAGCTTTAGAGATAACAGGAATTGTTTACAAAAGCACTGAATGTTGGCTGTTCAATATCAGTGACATTTAAAATGTTTGTATAGTTTATCAGATATTTAAAAAAAATGGTTCAAATTGCTCTGAGCACTATGGGACTTAACATCTGAGGTCATCAGTACCCTAGAACTTAGAATTACTTAAACCTAACTAACCTAAGGACATCACACACATCCATGCCCGAGGCAGGATTCGAACCTGCGACCGTAGCGATCGCGCGGTTCCAGACTGAAGCGCCTAGAACCGCTCGGTCACACCGGCCGGCTATCAGATATCGGTATGATATGTGTTTCTGTGCGTTACTAACTAATACTAAGGAATGTTTACTGTCATCAAAGTAGGACAAAATATATGAACGTATATTCCACAAAGCAATCTTAATAACATACAGGTGTTGGCAAAGTACGGAACATACTATGGTGATGTGTTTCTTGTGGAGATGGTTGTGAGATCATATATGAAGAACGAAACATGGAATGCTCAGATGGCAGCAGTGGTGATAAAATATTAACAGAATGTGGTACACGCGGGTTCACATATAGTGTATGGTGCAACGTTATCTACAGTCTCCTGATTGGCTCATGCATGCTACCTCGACAGCTGGATTAATCAGCTTACTTTAGTATCTTGAGAGACGTACAACGAAAAAATGTGCTCCTACCAGTTCTCCGATCCATACGGTTCAGGCAAGAGGAGACTCCGATGCACTTCAGATTGGATGTCCTCAAGGTTTTGGCAACCATCATAACAAGAATGTCTATTGGATGCTGAAGTCTGCTGCATGAACAGATTGTCCACGAAAATGCAAAGTATGGTCTGTGTTACTCCGTTTAACTTCAGCAACATGGAACAGTCAGTTGATCTCTGAGTAACCGTTCGACAGGACACATCGTTGCCACGTGCAGTCACTCTGAGTGTGTACCGTCAGCTAGTACTTGGGTTAATCATAAATGTGTAATGTTAATAGAATCACCTTGTGTTGATCCTCGAATTTCTCCTCCCCTCTCTGCCCAGGCTGTCTTATTCCTCAGGTAGAACCTCAGACACCACTGACGAATGGTGTTAAGAGCCTGACCCTGTGCAGATACATCGGAAAAATGATGATTGCTATTGCCAGTTAATAGCACATGGCTCTTTAACGGGATAATCATTTGTTCACTATGCTATACAGTGTTATTGTGCAGCACCTTCCACCCACCGAATACACCCAGAGCTTTAATTTATATTCCCCAGACTGTTGTCTTACGTTACCCTTGGTTTCCTCCAGTCACCAAGTGCCTGAAGCTCATTTCAGCTTTGACATGACCTGTGGCTTTTCCTCTAGTGTGCCAGTGTTTATGAGAATACATGTCTCCACCACCCTTATTAGGAACAGCATATCTTGATGATTTAATATTTTAACACTATTTCAGGTTTTGGGTAGCTACAGACAAGGTGCTGACGAGTGCCGCAATAATTTTCGTGTCTTACTTTTAAGGCGTCGGCATCAAGTTGACAAGTTGTGCTCGGTAGGAAATGCACTGATTAGCCAAAGCATTATTATCATCTGCTTTATAGCTTTTTAGTCCACATATGAAACACTTTACAGCAGCGAATCTGTGTGGCTTTATTTCGACAGATCCTTGACATGTCTCGAGAGGTACGTGCCTACGGATGACTATTCACAGATCACACAGTTCCCACAAATTACCAGCCTGTGGAGGTGCGAGTAGCGTCTCAGATATTTTCCATCGGGTTCAGATGAGGCAGCCAGAATATCAGCGTGAGTTTACTGTTATGTTCCTAAAAACACTGTAGCTCGTTCTGACCTTTTGGCACCGACAGTTATCTTGCTGGAAGGAGCAGTCACCGCCAGGAAAGACATTAAATGTGAGATGCAGCTGTTCCACAGATATGTTAACGTAGCGCGCAGAGTCATGGTTCTTTGTATTAGTAGCGCAGGTCCCATGGAAGTCCAAGTAAATCTCCCCCATAAGATAATATTACCCTCAGTTGGCTGTGTCTGTGGCGCGCCGCATGGTCAGAGTAGCTATTCGGCTGGATGGCGGACTATCTGGTCAAGACCGATACGTCGATACTTCTCCACTGATCCACCGTCCATTCTCGATGATCCCTTTAGGGGTCGTCTGCTGTGGAGCCCCATGTTCAACAGTGTGTGCTGAAAGGTATGCCCCGAAACACTTGTGTCTGCGCCATTATCGCTCTCTCTCTACAGATCTGCCGCAGATCGCTGCCTGTCCTCCTCTACAGCACGAATAAGCTTCACATAAGCTTCACGTACTGCAGTGAAGCCCCGTCCTACACCTTACCGCCTACTAGTGGTATTATGTCCTGCAGCCACTTTCCATAGTTGCTCACGACTGTAGCACGTGGCCAGCCGTTAATCTCCGCTGTTTCCAAGATGCTCGTCTCTAGGCGCTGGGCCATAACAATCTGACCTTTAACAAAGTCTCTTATGTAAGTGGATTTCTACATCTGCGGTCTGTATCGTCGTTAGTGTGATTCCCCACCGCGGCACCTAATTGCAACGTCATTAGGCGGTATGCAAGCTCGCCCGTGGATCGAGGTGAATTCGCTGTGGCTCAACTGCGTACGTCACTGTAATTGAAAGGGTTCCTCCTCAGGTGACCGAAAAATGATGTGAACTGAGAGTAGTGTCCACAGCATATTCCTTGTACTGTAATCTGAAATTTGGAAATTTGTGGTAATCTCTTATGGGACCAAACTGCAGAGGTCATCGGTCCCTAAGCCTACACACTATTTAATCTAACTTAAACTAACTTACGCTACGGACGACGCACACACCCATGCCCAAGGGAGGACTCGAACCTTAGACGGGGGGAGCCGCAGAGACCGTGACAAGGCGCCTCAGACCGCTCGGTTACCCCGCGCGGCCCAGAATCATGTTCGACATGACTCGCCCCAGTACAGATGACAGCATCGCCAATGCACTGCCCTAAATTCCTTCTTTAAGAAATGATCTGTATGTCAGAAACCGTGATTCTGATTTACGCATCCAGAGAATTTACATCAAACAGTTAACGATTCCTTAACTAGAAAGTCATACATGTTGGAGCTATTTGGTTAGTGTATTCATTAAAATAAAGAACATCGTCTTGCTCTGCATTGTGCTCAGCAAGAAAATTCTGTGACCGCGTAAGGGAGCGTAGCCTGAGCTTTTACTTTTTATTACAACAGAACATGCAAAGTAAATTATCAATTTATACTCAAAATGAACTTCAAATCAATCTTATTTGTTGTTCCCCCGATCGTTGTCACCTCCGATAAAAATTTTCTGGTGTGTTTTCGCATGTTTGATTTTGTAAATTTGTGATAAGATCTTATGGGACCAAACTGCTGAGGTCATCGGTCCCTAAGCTTACACACTACTTAATCGAACTAAAACGAACTTACTCTAAGGACAACACACACCCATGCCCGAGGGAGGACTCGAACCTCCGACGAGGGAGCAGCTCGGACAGTGAAAAGGCGCCTTAGACCGCGCGGCTACCCCGCGCGGCCTGTAATCTGGACTACGTCGGCTATATTATACTAGAAATACGTGGTTAACTCATATTAATATGACTACCACTTATGTTCGAAGACAACGCTTAGTAACCACTCACAGACCGCAGGTAGCAGCACTAGCAGTGGAAGATACATGAAGCCTGTGGGGGGAGGGGGGGACTCGGAAAACAATGCAGTTTTTATCGTAATGCGGAAATGGAGCGATTTATCTCATGTCCAAAGAGGCATGATCACTGGCTTTCGGGCCAAGTGTGAAACCATTTCCGAAATGGCGATGTTTGTTCAACTGTACTGGTGTCGCCGTGGCTGCAGTATGCTGTGAATGGCAAAATGGTGCTATACAAAACCGACGCCGAGGCTACTGTGGTACACCACGGGGCATAGATGACACGGACGAACGACGACTGTGGAGATGTGCAATGGCGAATAGGAGTGCAACTTTTGAGCAACTGACCGCCCAGAGGGACTCCGCAACGGCTGTTCAGTGAAAGTTGCTGCGTATGGGCCTTCGCATCAGATGCGAGATTTACGCACCCGTGTCGCCTAATTTTCATCGAAGATAGAGGCTGAAATCTGCACGCTAATAACTCAACAACTGAACATTCACTGAATGACGACAGCTACCTTTCCACATGAATAACGTTTTATGCTCCATCAGACCGATGGCAAATACACAATCGTCGGAAGGATCCAGGCCGGAGGAGGGAGCACTATTGTCTGGGGGATCTTTTTGATGTATTCCCTGGGTGCTCTCTTCATTCTAAATGGCACAATGAATCAACAAAGTAAGCATCTATCCACGGGCACCATGTCCACTCCTACATGCTTTTTGATCTTCCTTGGCACAGTGGTATCTACTAGCAGGACTGCGTGCCACGTAGTTCTCAGTGTATGTGCATGGTTCCAAGAACAGCAGGTCGTGACTGCTGTACACCCCTGGCCACCAAACTCCCTGGATTTAAACCCAGCAGAGAATCTGTGGGACCAATTAGATCGGGCTGTTGACGCCATGGACCCTCAACCGATGCACCTAGAGCAGCTGAGCACGGCGTTGTAGTCAACAAGGGACCTTGCAGAACGTCATTGACTCTCTTACTGCATGTCTTGCCACGGTCCGTGGCACAAAGGGTGGTCATTCAAACTTTTTACATGCGGTCACTTTAATGTGACAGGACAGTGTAAGTACTGCTCTGTGAGTGGTCATTTCAGTGACGAAGCTCTAGGTATATCAGTAAGTCTAGCGGTACATTTCCAATGTAGTTTACAGTGTAAATGCTGCGAAGAACATGAACGAAACAAGGCATCAGATATGAGCTGACAATGATTATTTCAGATTACACTCAGCCATAAACGTCTGCCAGCTGGACATTATGACATTCGAAAGAAATATCTACAGTTAATCTTGAAAACAATATTCAATTACCGGAATTAAATCATGAGATACGCGAGGACGGCGAAATGTGAGAATATGAAGTATTTGAGACGTGGTGTTACAGAAGGCTTTTTTTTGTTCTGTTTTTTGGTTTTCAGCCTTCTGACTGGTTTGAGGCTGCCCGCCACGAATTCCTCTCCTGTGCTGACCTCTTCATCTCAGAGTAGCACTTGCAACCTACGTCCTCAGTTATTTGCTAGATGTATTCGAATCTCTGTCTTCCTCTACAGTTTTTGCCCTCTACAGCTCCCTGTAGTACCATGGAAGTCATTCCCTCACGTGTTAACAGATGTCCTATCATACTGTCCTTTCTCTTATCAGTGTTTTCCACATATTCCTTTCCTCTCCGATTCTGCGCATAACCTTCTCATTCCTTACCTTTTCACTCCACCTAATTTTCAACATCCGTCTGTAGCACCACATTTCAAATGCTTCGATTCTCTTCTGCTCCGGTTTTCCCACAGACCATGTTTCACTACTGTACAATGCTTTATTCCTCTCAAAAATTTCTTCCTCAGATTAAGGCCGATATTTAATATTAGTAGACTTCTGTCAGCAGGAATGCCCTTTTTGCCATTGCTAGTCTGCTTTTGATGTCCTCTTTCCTCCGTCCGACATTCGTTATTGTACTGTCTAGGTAACAGAATTTCTTAACTTCATCTACTTCGTGACCATCAATGGTTCAAATGGCTCTGAGCACTATGGGACTCAACTTCTGAGGTCATCAGTCCTCTAGAACTTAGAACTACTTAAACCTAACTAACCTAAGGACATCACACACATCCATGCCCGAGGCAGGATTCGAACCTGCGACCGTAGCGGTCTCGCGGTTCCAGACTGTACGCGCGGTCACTCCGGCCGGCTTCGTGACCATCAATCCTGATGTTAAGTTTCTTGCTGTTCTCATTTCTACCACTTATCGTTACCCTCGTATTTCTACGATTTATTCTCAACCCATACTATATACTCATTAGACAGTTTATTCCGTTCATCAGTTCATGTAACTCATCTTCACTTTCATTCAGGATAGCAATGTCATCAGAGAATTGTATCATTGATATCCTTTCACCTTTAATTTTAATTCCACTCCTAAAACTTTCTCCTATTTCCATCATTGTTTCCTCAATGTACATATTGAACAGTAGGGGCGAAAGGCTACATCCTTGTCTTACATCCTTTTTGATAACAGCACTTCGTTCTTGGTCGCCCACTCTTATTATTCCCTCTTGGCTGTCGTACACATTGTATATCACCCGTGTCTCCCTATAGCTTACCCCTACTTTTCTCAGAACGTAGAACATCTTGTACCATTTTACAATCTCAAACGCTTTTTCTAGGTAGACAAATCCTATGAACGTGCCTTCATTTTTCTTTAGTCTTGCTTTCATTATTAACCGCAACGTCAGAATTGCTTCTCTGATGCCTTTACTTTTCCTAAAGCCAAACTGATCGTCATCTAGCGCAACCTCAATTTTCTTTTCCATTCTTCTGTATATTATTCTTGTAAGCAACTGGGATGCATAAGCTGTTAAGTTGATTGTGCGACAATTCTCGCACTTTGTCAGATCATGCCGTCTTCGGAATTGTGTGGAGGGCATTTTTCCGAAAGTCAGAAGGTATGTCGCCAGACTCATACAGCCTACGCACCAACGTGAATAGTCACTTTTTGCCACTTGCTGCAATGATTTTAGAAATTCTGATGTAATGTTATCTTCTTATGTTCTGCCTTATTAGATCTTAAGTCCTCCAAAGGTCTTTTAAATTCTGATTCTAATACTGGATCCCCTATCTCCTCTCAACTGACTAATGTTTCTTCTTCTATAACATCAGACAAATCTTCGCCCTCGTGGAGGCTTTGAATGTATTCATTCCATCTGTCCACTCTTTCCTCTGCATTTAAAAGTGGAATTCCCGTTGCACTCTTAATGTTACCACCCTTGCTTTTAATGTCACCGAAGGTTGGTTTAACATTCCTGTATGCTGAATGCTGAGTCTGCCCCTCCTACAATCATTTCTTTTTTGATGTCTTTACATTTTTCCTTCAGCCATTTCGTCTTAGCTTCCCCGCACTTCCTATTTATTTCATTCCTCAGCGACTTGTATTTCTCTATTCCTGAGTTTCCCGGAATATTTTTATGCTTCCTCCTTTCATCGATCAACTGAAGTATTTCTTCTGTTACCCATAGTTTCTTCACAGTTACCTTCTTTGTACTTATGTTCTCTTTCCCGATTTCTGTGATTGCCCTTTTTAGAGATGACCATTCCTCTTCAACGGTACTGCCTAATGAGCTACTCCTCATTGCTGTATCTATAGCCTTAGAGAACTTCAGTCGTATCTCGTCATTCCTTAGTGCTTCCGTATACCACTTCTTTGCGTATTGATTCTTCCCGACGAATGTCTTAAACTTCAACCTACTCTTCATCACTACTATATTGTGCTCAGAGTGTACGTCCGCCCCTGGGCACGCCTTACAATCCAGTATCTGCTTTCGTTATCACTGTCTGACCATGATGTAATCCAACTGAAATCTTCGCGTATCATTTTCCACTTATACCTCCTCCTCTTGTGATTTTTGGACAGCGTATTCGCTATTTCTAGCTGAAACTTGTTACAGAAATCAATTAGTTTTTCTCCTCTCTCACTGCTTGTAACAAGTCCATGTTCTCCTGTAACCTGTTCTTCTACTCCTTCCCCTAGAACTGCATTCCAGTCTCCCATTACTATTAGGTTTCCATATCCCTTTTCATACTGTATTACCCTTTCAATATCCTCACACATTTTCTCTATCTCTTCATCTTCAGCTTCCAACGTCAGCATACGCTCGTATATACCTGAACTATCGTTGTCGGTGTTGGTTTTGTCGATTCTGATAAGAACAACCGTATCAATGAACTGTTCACAGTAACACACTCTCTGCCCTACCTTCCTGTTCATAACGAATCCTACTCCTGTTATACCTTTTTTGCTGCTGTTGATATTACCCTATATTCATCTGACCAGAAATCCTTGTCTTCTTTCCACTTCGCTTCACTGACTCCTACTATACCTAGATTGAGCCTTTTGCCTTTCCCTCTTCAGATTTTCTACTTTCCCTACCACGTTAAAGTCTCTGACATTCCACGCTCCAACTCGTAGAACGGTATCCTTCCATTGATTATTCAATCTTTTTCTCATAGTAACCTTCCCCTTGGCAGTCCCCTCCCGGAGATCCGAATGGGGGACTATTCCGGAATCTTTTGCCAGTGGAGGGATAGTCATGACACTTCTTCAATTACAGGCCACATTTCCTGTGGACACATGTTACGTATCTTCAATGTAGTGGTTTCCTTGGTCTTCTGCATCCTCGTGCCACTGATCGTTGCTGATTCTTCCGACTTTAGGGGCAGCTTCCTATCCCTGGGACAAGATAGTGTCCAGATCCTCAGTCTGCCCCTCGGTCCTCTTTGACAAGGCCGTTGGCAGAATGAGGGGTGGCTTCTTATGCCGGAAGTCTTCGGCCGCCAATGCTGATTATCAATCAAAATTTAACCAGCGGCGGAATTCTAACCCTGGATTGAAGAAGTTTTGATTAGGAATCAAAGAAGCTAGCCTTTTTTTTTTAATTTTTTTCGGTATCGTTCGTTGCGTTTGGTCTTGGCGGACATCACAGGACATCTCTTCAAGTTGATCGTTGTTTCCTTTACTCATTTTTTTTCTTTTTATTACAGAGGGCTAGCGCCTCTCTGAGCGAACACGCTGAGCTATCGTGGCGGGTCCCTAGACCATGGTACAGAAGAACATTGAAAATTAAATAGAGCGTAAGATAAGAAACGAGGAGATTCTCTGCAGAATCAGTGTGGAAAGGAATGTTTGGAAAACTAAAAGAAGGGATGTGATAATGCACCCGTTAACAAAATGTGCCACATATTGCATGGATCTAGAAGGACTGTGTAGAGAACAAATTATAGGGGAAGACAGAGATAAGGATTTGCTCCTAAGAGTCGTCAGGAGAAGTCTCTCTGTTGTTTCGGCAGATATCTGCAGTTCAGTTTTTGCGGTATATACCTGAGGCCACAGCAAAGAAATACTACTCATAGCGTCTTTAGTGAGGGGCCTAGTGTCGACGAAAACCTGCGGTTTGTTTCCCGTTACGAACAAAATTAAATTGGAATTTCTCGTTGTCATTTGGTACAGCCGCCCCAAATTAATATAATGCCATATTCACTATACCGAAATATGTTTACAGGGAAATTAAAACTGAAGGAAAACGAGTACTGGAGCTGCGACTGAGCAGCGCTGCTACTCGACGGTACCAACCAGTGCAGGCCAGGGAAGTGCTGTAGTTGCTGGAAAACTGCTTATTTTTCGTGTTTTCATGCCCTTGTTAATACATACCGATAAAATGAATATCACAATAGATTAATTTCGGACCGTTCTATCGAATGCGCACGTAAAATTTCGCTTTAAATTCATTTTGTACATAACCGGGAACATACCGATGCTCTCCATCGACACTGAACGTTTCATGAAAGACATGATTAACAGTATTTGTTTGGTTTGACTCCAGTTGCACATCGCTGGAAAGAAACAGCAAATATCTGTCGAAACACTAGCCAAAATGCACCTGACGACCCTTACGAGAGACACTCTGTATACACTAATTCACTGAAGACGTTGGATGTAGTTGATGTTCTGATATGTAGAGGTTAGTACAGAGATAAACGGTGGCGAACCGCTTCAAAGCAGCCAGGAGATGTTTTCCACTTGAAAAGAATGTTTCTTCACAAATAGTAAGTGTGTAGCTGCAGAAACTGATTACTAACCGTTTTAGAGCTGCCTGTACACTACTTTTTCTTAGAGTAATTAATCTCTGATGTGTTATCTCCTTATTCTGCAAATAATTTCAGGTGTTGCTTCTGCTCCCGCTCTTAAAAGATATGATTATTACAGATGTCGCAACAGCATTTCAATTACTTGAGCAAGCTGTCGCGGTAACTGAACTTGGGCGTCATTAGGGCTCCTGACACGCAATGGAGGCGGTCTCATAACGCAAAAGCTGAAGCTGACGAAGAGGCAGCGTCTGTTGCAAACCGGAGGCTGGCGTCTTATGTAACAGCGGCAGGAGCAGCTCCGCTCGGACTGCTTCCTGGTGGATTTCCTTCTGGCACTGCCAGGGCTATCTCCGTGTGCACCCCCACCGTCGAAATTGTAAGCCACTTCCGTGAAACATATTCGGCGTTCCTATGTAGTTGATATGTACAACACACTGTTTCCCATAATACGAAATTACCAGTAGAAGCTGAGATATTCGTGTTGTGTCAGATTAGCGTCCACTGTGACCCGGATAATGGACTAACAAAATTACCTTTTGCTTGTTTCGCTTGGTTTGTCTCATTCAATTACAACTATTTTCTTTCTGATACGGAAGGTGACCGAGATTCGCCGCGCGGAGTGGCCGCGTGGTTTGAGACGCCATGTCACGGATTGCGTGGTGCCGAAGGTTCGAATCCTCCCTCGGGTGTGTATTGTTCTTAGCATAGGTTAGTTTTAGTTAGTTTAAATAGCGTGTAGGTCTAGGGACCGAGGACCTCAGCAGTTTGATCTCTTAGGAATTCACACACATTTGAACATTTCAACATTGGACCGAGATTCGGGCAGAAGCCCAAAGTTCACTTGATCAGTCTAAAATTTTACCCTTCAACTTACTGTTTTATGCCACATAAAACCATCATCACTGGAGTTTGGAGATTATCAGCCATCTTCAGACTTACATTCTATTGAATATACAAAGTATCCACTGACCACTTTGCATAACGGACGACCGGCACGAAAAAGTCGGAGGATGCCTTAAAGTTTATGGTAATAGTTACTAGAAGACAGGGTTTCACACTACTTTATACAGTTACAATGCCTGACAAAAAGCGAAGCGCACAGAAGTCATCGGATGTCAGTGCGCTTCATACACGTACACACCATTTGCACGTATGTAAATGTTTAGATTTGCAATTTTCTGTGACAGGCAACGGCCTTCGGAGTGCATTTATGTTATTCCTGTTCAGTGTTGTTACCATTCCTGCTATTGTATGTAACAGCCGCAAAAGCGTCAGTTTCTGATCACTGAAGGTCATGGATATGTCACACATGTGAGAGACAGCGTTATCTGGTGCTGACAGAGTTTCAAAAAGGTTCCATTGTGGATCTTCATAAGGCCGGCTGGTCGAATCTAACAGTCAGATTTATGGGGCATTGGGATGTTTCCTGTCAACCACAGCTCACCATCACAAGGTAGGATCACTGTAGGTTAGATATATGTAGGTTAGATATATATATATACTTTTCATTCCAATAGAAACATGGTGACGATATCCTGCAAGACGCAGAAAATTTCAGAAACAAGAATACACAATATGTATTCACAAAGAACAACAGATACGCTAATGTGCCTTCCGCACATCCTAAGTGAAATGGTCCCCATGAATGAGGAGTAAGCTAAAAACAATCTCAAATATATTTTCATTTAAAAGGTAGTAATAAACTTGCCACAAAAAATGCATGTGTTCAATACAATGAGGTACATATAATTCTTAGGCTGTTGTAGCCATGCATCATGAAATAGAAAAATAATTTCACAAAACTTATTTCCAGTGATCGCATTACCACATTGAATTTCCGCACAATTATTTGATATTATTAGTAACATACACAAATCAGTCAGTTCTGCTAATAAATGCATCAGTGTAGTAGAAAGAGCTGCTGGTAAACTTTTCGTGATGTGATGTCGTGGTTCGAGAAACTCTTCTGTTCCTGATGTTTCGTCCACGACTGCGCTGGACATCTTCAGAGGCGCTCCTCCGCTGAGTCTTGCCGAGTGGACGAAACATCTTGGACCACGACCTCAAGTCCCGAAAGGTTTACCTTCAGCTACATCATTCGTTCGTGAAAGCCTGCATTCTAGGAGTAGAAAGAGTTGGCCAGCAGTGAGTCCTTTACCCAGATGACTATCGTCGGCGAGTATGGCGGTGACTTGGGAACAGTCCCGCTCTTCAAATGTCTTGGAGAGCCACAGCAGTGTTACACCTGGCACTACGGTGTGGGACTCTTCGAACGTGACTTGAGGTTACTGCTGGTAGTGACTGGGAGAAGTCTGACGGCACACGAAAGCCCTTCGCCCTCACGTGTTATCTCTCATGCGGCACTATCGTGATGCGATTTATCAACACAACAATGCTCGTCCACACATGACATATCTCTATGAACTCTCTAGGAGATGTTGAGGTACATATGTGGGCAGCAAGGTCCCCAAATCTGTCCCTGTTAGGACATGTATGGGAGCAGCGTCGATGTCGACTCCGTTCTGGTGCCAATATCCAGGATGTCCAAGTCCAGTTGCAAATACTGTGGCTCACCTTACCTCAGAAGAGAATACAATGGCCTTATGAAACCCTTTCCAACCGAATAAGTGAATGCATCCAGAGGAGAGGAGCTGCAAAGTAATGCTGATAAGTGGGCTCATACTTCCAAGTTCTTTGTAAATCTGACTCTACATCACATACCATCAGAACCCATGAAGTTTCATTTAGCTTCCTTCTCCCTTTCTATGTGCCTTATTTTTTTGTCAGATGGGGTATTTTGAACTTTCGTCACCTAAATTATTCCAAAGGCAAAATGTTAAAATTTTTACATTGGTAGATTCTTGCCTACCAAATTCTGAAAAACCCAAACAGTCCCATTTTTGTTTCAAATTCTGGTTTGATGATCCTTTCCAGAGTTGGTGCCAATTTATTCTGGGATACGTGAGTGAACTGGGACACAAACAATTCTACAAACTAGGTAATGGGACAATGCGATACTCTAGACTGATTCTCATCTGAACACATCACTGGACAATGATTTTGGGGGGCTTTGTGGTTGCTTTGTCTTACATCATGCTTCACAGACAGAATCATCAACTGTACACGTGAAATATTTTCTTGCTCAAGAGGAAGACATTAATGAAGTTCCACAAGGATCCGTATCGGGTCCTCTGTAGTTTCTCATTAAATATTAATGATCTTCTAATCAGTACATCAATTAATTATTTTTGCAGATCATAGGATTATAACCATTGCCAGTAGACATGAAGCAACAAAATGTAAGTACTGTATTTAGAGGGATTATGGGCTGAATTTCCACGGATTATCCTCCTCTTAAATTTAATAAAACACAGCTTACTCATTCCTGCTGCTCAAAGAGTACAACACAACTGATAAATTTAAATCATGGTAAATTCTTCAAGTTTAGTGGAGTACATACTGATAGCTGAAACTGAATGAAACACACATTTTACAAATCCTTAAACAGCCCAGTTCTACCTCATTTTAAAACTGCAAGGCTTGGAAGGATACATTAAGTAATGTCAAAGGGAGCCACATTGTGGGGAAACTCATGAGTGAGAAAGAAATTTTTTATTGTACAAAAGCCTCATATTAGAGTATATCTCTTAAACTAGAGGATTATATATTTTCGTTACAGAATCACAATGCATATTTTCCCTCACGTACTTTGTTGCATATAATCCATTATGGTTCACAAAGGGTTATGACATCTATCATTATAGTACCAGAATGAAAACCGACCACCATTAATTTTCATTAAAAGTTACTTAAGCTCACAAAGCGGTGACAAATAACCTTGCAAAAAATGTTTAGCCATTAAGATAATGACATTAAAAGCTTGAGAGATAGCAAAGCTAAATATGAATGTTACATGAAGTTTTTTCCGCGCAAGTACTTCTATTCCACTAAACAATTTTTATTTACTGACTTGTATCACGAAATTACCATGTATAGCGGGAAGTGCAGCGTTTTAATATTGGATTTCGAAACCAGGGCCTCTATCAATGAGCTAAGTTAACTTTGTTGAGCAAACCGCTCCTGCGATGAAATACTCCTTGTCAGAACAGGAGTTGAAACTCAATACAGACCTGCTAACAGCTGATCTAAGGAGGAGAAATATATTTGCAATTTTGTACCTTCAGACGAAATATGTGAATGCGTAATTTGCTTCATTGTGTTACACTGGTTGCTTCAAAAATGGTGTTGTTGGACGTTTAGTTTCGAAGATCTGACGACATGAATGTCATATAACATTTGCATACTCATTGCTAAACCAGAGGTGAGATGGGTGAGTTACAATTAGCTCACATACAATCAAACAATGACTCAGTTCGACTGACGATGTGTAACTACAGGAAGCACGTGAAATAAACGGGGTTAAAAAAATCTTTTTAAATCAAATTCATAAACTCGATGAGAGGGGACAACGCATGGAAGAGAAACAAAATCACGAAGTAGGTAGTGTATTGGTGATGTCACTGAAAATTTGCTAATTTTACATAGGGCACAAAAAAGTAAAGTTTTTGAAGATTTTGAAAATTTGCATCATAAAGAGAAAGGAAGCTCGCAAGCCCCTGAATTTTTATTTATCAGCTCTGCAGAATATACTGAATGTCTTAATCCTTACATCATTTTGATTATCAAAGATTTATATTATACACGGCTATCAATTAAATTTTGTGTGAAAGTGAATGTGTAATAAAATATCCTGTATCTGTATGGTCTCATAAACATATTTGGAGATTGTGCATAGGACTTCGTTTTGGTATTTTTTTATTCCCTTCAGTCACAAATTTCTAACGGTAAGTCAGGCTTGTCTGCATCTTCATTCAAGGTGTGTAAACAGTACGCAAGATATAAACTACACACTTAACAGTTGCAGTAGTTATCCACAAATGTAACGAAATATGGCGCAAAACAAAAACGCAAAATTGGTTTGAAACATGCAAATCGGTTATGTCCATTGTGTGCAGAAGCTGAGTCTCATAAAGCACGTATTGTCTAACTCCCAGCAGAGGTACTGGTGCCTATAACTGACACCTATGGTTTCCGCTACAGCAGCATATTGGCACAATCTCGGAAACCAAAGTCAGCTCTTGGAGATCCAATTTCTTGGCTTTTCAGGTCGATTATGCACATAGAACGCACAGAACGAAACGCGTATTCAGCGATGTGTCACAGACACGTTTGTTGTTATCATTTTTTAAATCTTTTTCCTGTACTACAATATCTACTTGCTGGATTTTTAATTCGCAGGTGAACGAATAAATAGTAAATCACATTACGTTCTGTTTACTACGGATGTTTGTAATAACAACAAAAACGAAACGTTATAAAATATCAGCGGTACCACATAACTGAAGCGGTCTCCAGTTAACAACGCGTAAATTCTTTAAAACCGGATCGTTAACCTCCGTATTTACCTAATATTCCAAACCTCGATTACAGGTTTGTGAACATACCACATGTCACACACATGTTCTACATCGAAACTACATAATAACCAGTACTAGAAACATAACGCAGATCCTTATCTGTCCTGAATATGAAAGCAGAAGGAGACGTGTCTTAATGTAAGATTTTCAGAACTACCATTAATTTCAGTCACACTTCCTTGTGTTCTTCTACCTGTGAGGGAACAGTGACTTCTTAACACGATTAATCATAGCCATTTTACTAGACGAAATACTGACGTTTCTTTTCTTAAACTTCATGCTTGAAATCTTACAGGGGGCGCAGTCTTTGTAACTGGTCAAAAGAAGAAAGTGGTGATTCACTTAAGCGGATTCCAGTTGAGAGACCTGTTTATGCAAGAGACGTCTTCAGTAAACCTGTCGGCGCCGTAGTTGTCACACTTTCTAGACGCGCGTTGCCAAACTCTTTGTTTACCTGCCAGAAGGCCAGAGCTCCTTAACATTCACGAAGCTGATTACGATCGCTAGAATTCGCCTCGAGGAGGAGGCAGTGCCGCTCGACGTTGTACCTGTGGGGTACGTAAGTGGAAGTCGTACCTGATAGCACTACAGAGAGTTCGTGACCCGAAGCGACCTCCACCTCAGACGTGTTTGTGCCTCTGCATCATGGCTTTTAGCATGAAAGACTTGATTATCAGTTTGTACTACACAGGAGGTTTGTTCAGTATTTTAAAAAAAGATAAATGCATCGGCAAAGATGAAAGCATGAGAGTGGAGAAAACATTGTGGGCAAATTAGCACATCAAGAGTTTGCTTCATTTGCTGAAATTTTTTGACAAATCAGATGCACTACTATGCGTGGTCAGCAAATCATAGACCTTTAGGATAGATCTGACGTTACCATGGAACCCATAAAAGTCAAATTACCAGACAAGTTTTTCATTAAAATTGTCTTAAGTAAAGGGTGAATGCCATACTTAGAAATCTAGTTACGTGAGTTGGTAAATATGATTACCTCTATTCCAAATCTGTGAGCTTCCGACGAGGCTGAAAGGACTTAATTTCATGCCCATTTTCGGAGAAATAAAACACCAATCAAACCTAAGGAAAATTCTCCGAAGGGAGGAGAGAACCTGTAAGATCCACATCACTACAATACTGATGACATACAGTTAAAAAGTCACACGAACTTGTTGAAGGCGAGCGGCTTTTAACTTCAGTTTCTTTTTTTTTGTTATCCACGCCAAGCAACATTTAAATAATACATGAAGTGTATTTGCAGTTGCGAATATGTGCAACCATCATATTTATAATGAAATGAAGACAACAATAATTTGTGCCAGGCAAGGACACGAACCGGGACTTCAAGCTTATTAGCCTCACCATTAGGCTACCCGAGCACGTTTCACAGCCTTACCCACACTTCTGTATGTTGCCAGCATGTGTTTACAACCTGCACTCGTACATCCACTGTGTATATCCCTGTACAAAGGAAACGTTTTAATTGAAAGTTGCTTGCTCAGTGTCGGCAGATAAATACGGTATCGCACTGTTTGTGTTGTTCAGAAGTACGGTGCAACTGCGAATACGTTTCATGTACTTCATAACAGCTGTAGCCGCCACGAGGAACATTTCACAATACTTCTGAACAACAAAGGCACTGCAATATCGTATTTCAATTAAAATGTCTACCGTGTACGGGGACATATGTAATGGATGTACTAGTGGAGATTGTGCACACATGGTTCACGACATATGGAAGTTTGGAGTCTGGCCACGAAACGTGCTCTTATAGCCTACTGGTAAGGCGACCACTCCCGATAAGTGGGAAATCCGGGCTCGGGTTCCAGACGGGCACAAATCGTCGTCGTCGTCATTCCATTATACAGCTCACTGTTGTCCATATTCGCAACTGCGAACACGTTTAATGCATTTCTTAACGACTGTAGTCACTGCATCCCTGTTCCTTCGGACTTGTACGCATGTCCAGAGGAATACTGCATCGTACTTCTGAACAACATAGGCTCTGGAATATCGCAGTCACATTTAAATAACCTTATCTCGAGACATCAACGTTAGCTTTCTTGTATATACTTGTATAGCATCCGCTTAACTGTTCATTTCAATAATGAAAGCTAAAAAAAAATAATTGGAATGTGTGTGCTATTTTAGTTTTATTATCAACCCATCCGTGACACCTATTATATCAACATATCGTTTGTGATGCAATGAAGGAAGATTAGAATTGAACGTTCCGTCGATAATGAGGTCATTAGAGTGTACAGGCTCAGGCTGGTGGAGGTAGGATAAGCAAATTGATTGTGTCCGTTTCAAAGGAAATTTCCGGCATTTAGGGTAAGCACAGGAAACCTAAAACTGGATGCCCAAATCTTTGACGCAATACTGAGGTTTTCCTTCAATAGTGAGGCTTAAAACCTTATAGAGGGGCAATCTGTGTAACGGGCCGAAAAAAGAAAGTGGTGTCGCATTAACCGGATTCCAGCTGAGGGCTCGCCATTCTCCCCATCGCACATAGTGACCAGTTCAATTCTCTGTAAGAAAAGACGAAAAGAATATCGATTCTTAGTTTACCCAAAATACAGAAACTGAGATGAGAGTGTGGATATAAAAAAGTAGAAACAAGTAATTACAATTTTTAAAACGTGGTTATATCAATAGCATTTTTAACGAAATTTAGGCCCCTTCTAAAGATAAATTAATACTGAAGAAACCTAATAAAGTAAGGCTGTTAGAATAAATATACAACTCAATATTGAAGGAAATATTTGAAAACTAAGATTAATCATTCTGAAATCCTTAAAACATTCTCAGTGAAACTGAATATTTTTGTGCGTGTAGTTAAAAGAAAGTCATTGTTTGCGTCACAGATGCCTGATCAAATATCGATAAAAATTATTAGTGTACAGTGTAAATCAAAAATCAATATTCTAAGTATAAATAATGAGAGCATTTCAGGAATTTTGAATTATATGTATTTTTATCACTTAGTACTGAGTCCCCTTTAAGTAATGAAAATATTTGTTGGATCCATACAATTACGAGGGAAAGTCACAAAGCAAAGGGACTTTTGAGAAAATGAATATTTATTCTACTGATAGAAAACTGAAACATACATTATTTTTCTACGAAACCTCCCTGCACTTCAGCTCACTTGGTCCAGCGGTTCACAATTCATTTGATTCTTCTGGGGAAAAAAAGAAATGTTTTGCGTGCACCTGTAACCAATTTTGCACTGCACCAATGACTTCTGCATCGGCTGCAACTATTGTTACCTTGAGTGCTTCCTTCAATGGCCCAAACACATGGAAATCGCTTGCAGCCAGGTCTGGACTGTATGACGGATTTTCCAGCAATTCGAATCCGAATTGCTTTTTTGTTTCGACTGTCCGTTCGGTAGAATGTAGCCCAGCGCTATCTTGCGGCAGGATGACATCTTTTCGTAATTTTACGCGAAGTTTGGATCTGATTACAGGTTTCAGTTTAGTTTGCACCACATCACCACAGTTCTCACTGTTCGCAGTTTCGGCTCTTGGGATGAAATGAACAGCTACAGCACCTTCCATGTCCCAGAAGAGTGTTAGCATTATCTTACCAGCTGATGACTGATTTTTAAATTTCTTAACTTCTTGTGATGATGGGTGTTCCCAAATTGTGCTCGCAGACTTACTTTCCGGTTCGTGGTGATGTACACACATTTTTTCTGAGTAACGATTTGCTGTAAACATCCATTTCCCTCGTGATCATGACGGGTCACATGTTTACGAGAGACGTCCATCCCTCGCGAATCATGCAGCGCTGACAAGTCTGTCGCTGCCCACCTTGCACACACTTTGCGAAAATTTAGCTCCTCCTGTAAGATGGAATACGCTGAACCATGACTGATATGTGAAGTATTGGCGGTTTCGACTACTATCATTCTCTGTTTTCCATCACCATACCCTCAACTGCTTCCAAATTGTCCTCATTTGGTGATATCAATGGCCTGCCCGATCTTCCCTCGTCACCTAACCGACTCTCACCATACTGAGATTGCATTCGGCTAATAATTTCCGCAAACAAAAGTGAATCAATGCCTTCATTTCTCCTTGGTGCAGACCGACATGGGGCTGCCATGTTTCACGGTCTGCTACAATGCAGCGTTTAACGTGGGAATAAGATTGAGACGTTCTATAGAATTGTTGCAGACGACAGTACTTCAGCTCTGGATACTAACAGTCGACAAGCCCTACGGCGAGAATTTGCAAAAGTCTCGTTACATTTTGACTTCCCCTCGTATATGCTGATGAAAGAAACGAATAATTCCAATATAACTACACGTAGTACAAGAGGAAACAATTTTTAAGTGTGTATGTGTAATTTATTTATCTAATAATGAAATCATAAACCTCCACAGTAAATAAATTCCTCGTTTTCTCTCTCCAAGACACATCGAAGGGATTTTAAAGGGATTAAGTTTTTAATATTGACAGTTGTTGTAGTTTTTTAAGAGCAACGTTAATAATATAAAAGTGTAAGGTGATTTAGTGAAGTAATTAATGATTTGTATGATGTAAAGTAACCTGTAAGTTTTCTCCCAGAATACTGTTACATTGATGAAGTAGTCGTAAATGTGCAATATTTTTTGATGAAGTTCCTTTGGAGTGGCGATGTTTTAGTTTTCTTTGTGGCGAATGTGTCAGTAATTATTTAGCATTTTCAACAGTAGACTGTGCCGTGCAATAATTATGTGTTATACATTGACAATGTATTTGATTTATGAGTTTCATTCAAAAAGAAATTATGAATTCTCCAGACTGAAAATTAATAATTGAGATTTTTGGGATGATAAATTTTAGCTGTGCTGATAAATTACAAGAAACACTCAAACAGTTGATATTTTCAAAATGAGTAAGTTACCAGTGTAACAACTGCATTCTTAGATCATGTTTAGGAGAATCAGAGCGACTGACCTACGTTCTGTGTTTCATGAGAAACTGCTGAAGCAAATGATTCATTGGAAATTGTTCGATTCCCTTTGTAGATAATGACCATATTAGACTCAGCTCAGACTAAGTAGTAAATTTGTTTTAAATGAAGGAATGGAAACCAGAATGAAGTCGCATATGTAGATAAATATCTTGAGTGTATAGCACTAATTTTTAAGAAGCTGAAGTTGTGCTGCAACCAAGTAAGAAGTACTTTGTAGTCAAGTATCGATTGCCTTTTATTTTAATCTCCAATATCAGTCCACTGGTTCACAATTAATGATTATCAATGAACGGTTGGGCTACGTTGAGAATTACTTCAAATGGCTTTGCTTTTTAGATGACCTGAGGGGACACAGTGCTAGTATATGTAATGTTTGTTTTTCTGTAATGTTGTTGTGATCAGTAAAATTTTGTTAGTATTATGAAAAGCCTGACGATCCTCAAATACTTCAATAATATGTTAAGAAAGTACAGTGGTATTACAAACTGCATCGGGCGAAGTGTGGACTGAGAGCTGATGGGAGGCGTTCATCGAAGTACCCCGATCACGATCTTGTGCAGAACTGAATGCTGCTACCATCACTGTCCCTGTAGATGTTTATCTTGCCTATTTTCACTCAGTTACCTTGTAAGGTTTTATGTTTTGGAGCAGGTGTCTCCACTCACGAAAAGCATTCTTAACACACAGACCGTGATTTGCTGTGTCAGTTCGCGAATTTCGTGTAGGCCATAATTCAGGTGCCTGAGAATTCTAACTCTGCCATGCATGTACAGATAATCCAACATAGGATTTGTGGTTGAGAATATTGATTCATTCTGAAGAAACTGCAAAATTCATTCAGTGAGCACTAGACGGAAAACGATATGCCCGAGATCAACGCATGCTTCTGTGCACTGTTCAGCAGGTTTATTTTCAATAGGCTTCAGGCAAAACTGAAAAAAAAACTGAGTGATATACCGCAAGAATTCAATTAAAATTTGGAAGGTTTCCTTGTTGCACACACCTTCTATTTTGTTAATACTTGTATACTTTTTTTTTAAGCTTATAATTGGCAATCCGTAATCTATGCACTAACTCCTTCCATAAAGAAGTACCTTTGACTTGCTTGGTCCTATGGAACGATTTAAATAAACAAAGTCAGAGGAAAAAGTCATTAATTTAGCAACTCTTCCTCACACCATAATACGAGAGCTGACTATAAAACAGAACCCAGTGGAGGAGGAACCTTGTAGGAGCACGCGGTCCTCTGGGCCTGATCGCGTAAAGTAAAGTAAACGTAAGCAAGGTGGCTATAAAGCAACTGGAATTGCTGTCACCGAGCAAGGACGCATGCGCCATAGACGAGCGACCAATAGCTCTGAATCGTAAAGCCTTCTCAGTCGAATGAGGTATCTGTGGGGTCTTAAGCAATTTAGTATGACCATTATCTTAATTTGTATAAGAGCTGTTATTTTGTTTGCCGCAAAAGTAATAAGTTTAATAATAGAGCAAAGAACTGTCGTGAAGTTTCACATCAAACTTGAAAAATCCTACCGAAACCTAAACTTTACAGAAGAAGTGTATAGCGAAGACTTTTTTATCACGTAAGCGAGTTTTTGAGTGTTTCAAGCATTCTAAAGATGGCCGAGAAGACGTTGAAGATGACTCACGGCCGGGACGTCCTTCAACAATAAAAATAGATGAAAATATCGAAAACCTCGGTAATGTGATTCGATCTGAGCATCTGTTGGATAATCGATTGCTGAAAGTGCAGCATTGAGAGAGAACACTTAAGGAAATATTGAATAGTCAATTTAATATGAGAAAAGTGTGTCCAGAACTCTTATTGAAGATCCTCGCGATCGAACAAACAGAAGGTAGTCAAAGTGTTTGTAGTGACACTTTGGATACCACTGAAAATGAACCTAATTTCTCGGAAAGAGTGATATCGTGTGACGAATCTTTCTTTGTTTCTAACTTATGATCTGAATCGAAAGGCCCGATTTTACCGAGAGCGGAAGAAGCTCGAATGAGCAAATCAAGACTAAAAGCGATGTTTTTTTTAAATATTCATGGTTTGTTTCTTTTTATATTCATGGAAACGTGTATCTTCAATGGGTTGCAGAAGGTCAAATTATTAATCAACGTTACTAGCTTGATATTTAACAAGGAAATAAGCCAAACATCAGTGCAAATTGAGAAGCTATTTTATCTACGCTATAAGTTTCGGATATTGAATATGCTACCTTCAGGCCCCTTATGTGCTTCTCAAAAGTTGACGATGTTGACGTACAGCGGACATCTGCTTCTGGTTGTCGTGAATTCTCAAGTACCTCCTTCGAAGACTTTACTGCAACTCGTCAGTACATATACACAAAATGTTTTACAGCAATAGACACGTTATTTTGCAGCCACACCTTGAACGTACGCTACAGTGTCCCGTATGCTACAACGTTCTTAAGCCTTCGCCTTCAGGTACCAGTCTGTCGCTCTCTCTATCTTTCACATGCCGGGCAGTTATTTGCAGTTACGCAAGCGGCAGCGAGTCTGCTAGATGTTGGGGTGGCAGCAGCAGCAGCAGTAGGCCACCTCCCGTCCTTGGAGACTTTTACTTTCTGCTTACCTCTGGCTTGCCGGCGGCTGGATGTGCGCGGACCGGTCCTCCTTTGTAGGTCATAAGGGCGCGGCGGCGCCTAGGGCAGCGACTGGGCCCACAGACAACCTGGGAACACCACTCGTGACTCAGCCGCCAGGACCGTGTGTGTTTCTAAACAACCCACTCGAACTGTATCCAATATTTAGTAAGTTCCGTCTCTCGCTGTAAGGCCGCGTAACTATTAAGTCTGGGGCAACACAGTAACTTTCTACTACACAGAACTTCGGATGTCGTCAGATCCCTTACGTCTCATTCTTTATGTCTATTCGATTATATTCCCTGGCTAGATTTGGGTATTCTGTTACGTGGAATAAAAGTGAGAATCATTTGAGTTTTCAAACGTACTCGTGCATACCTTTTGGTAACTATTAATAGCAGTACTTTAGAGCATGGCCGTGCTAGAGCACTGGACTCCGCCTTAGAGATATCGAGTTAAATCTAGAGATACGGGCGGGGTGGTTTCCCCGTTCCAGTCCCTTCAAGACGGCCGCAGGTCCACTCAAACGAGTACCGGGTTTTTTTCCCTGGGGTAAAAGGTGGTCGTGGCGCTGGGCTCGCCCCCCGCCCCCTCCCAGTGCCTTGGGGAAGAAAGATTGTACCTTATTTGTAGACAGGCCAATAGCCCGGTCACTGGCCTGTACCACGTACTTTACAGTTTTACCTTTACATTGAAGTATGCAATCATTTGATATTGTAGTGATTACTGTGAGGCATTTTCGTCAGCGTTAGCCCCGACAGTGACAGCGATTTATAATTTTTGGAAACTATTCATCCACTGATTTTCGATCAGTCTACTTTAATTCTGTAGGCCCTTTGTGTCGCCCCAGTCGTCAGTTATCCTAAGGAACGGCTACGTTGAGTTGTGCGTCAGAGGGTACCAGTTAAGACTGTTTCTCCACTGGAGTCAGCGTATAAGTGAAACTTTAGCTAGACACCCTCTTTTCTACAGAAGACGTTAGGAAAAAAAGGGCCTTCTGCGTTTCGAATATACAGTATATAGATAAACTTGGGAAATTACATTAGATCCTCACATAGGCTGGTGAGGGTTCCAGACCAACGAATATTAATCCTTCATTTGAAAAGATTGGTCTTGATCACATAAATTGCACAATTTACAATTACTGTTTTCTTCCATGCCCATTTTCAGATCTCTTACAAACAGGAAAACAGTGGTGTGACGAAGGAAGTTCAGTTATCTGAAGCAAAATCTACGAAGAGGCCTGTCGTAAATTTTGCTTCACCTAACTAAACCTAGTTGGTTACACCACTGCTTTTCTATTTGCAGCAGATTTAAAGATGGCAGTGGACGAAACCGATAATTTACAAATAAAGTACCATAACATGACCACGGACTCATTTACAGACTTTATATCTTCAGTGAATGTTAATCCGTTCCTTGGATTCCAATCGGGCATGGCTTACTTTTTAGTCTCGCAAGCCAGCGCATTGGGCATTAAGCAGTATGAGGCTAAATGTACGTTATACCACTCATCAGGAGAAATTAAAGCATTCAAACGTCAAGGAAGGGAAAAGAGACAAAAAAGGAAAGGAAAGACGAAAAAGTACTGGAGTTACAGCTGAGACTTCCGCTAACAAAGTCTGCATAAGATTATGGTGCGTGGGCGCTCAGTGAGGTATAAAGACAAAAGATGAAATTTGTTGACTTTGGAACTAGGGAAATAGCTGATTCGCAGACGTAATTGGGCAACTCATTCTGGTCGAGTGCTTGTAGCACACGGGAACTTGCCCTCGTTCCTATATGAGTTTGGAGAAATTAATTCAGAATGTAACTCAAGTGTCATGTTCTTATAGGAATGTACTGTTCGAAGACTGCTGTCTAATTACTGAGCGGTAGATAAAGCAGACCAAGTCTGTAGTAACTGCCCAACTGCATTGCACATACCCAGGAGTATAAGAGTTTTGCGACAACGAAGTCATTACAGACGGAGTTTTAGGTTGGTGCAGGGTGAGGAAGTTAATCACCCGTGTCCGGTCCAAAGCTGCAATCCCGGCATTTCCCTTAAGTGACCTGGGGAAACGAAACGACAGAAAACAAATCAGGGTGGCCGCTCTGTGATCTGAACTGGCGTCCCCCTGAATGTGACACACAATGACGGTAGTTCTCCGCGGAAGAGGAAACTTGTTCATTGTGCCGGTTACGTACAACACACCGGAATTTAAGGCTGGTAGTCCCTTCTATTTGGAACCTCTTACAGAACCTCGCAATATTCGAAGATAAGTGAAACATTTTCCTCTTTTTCATTTAAAATGGGAACAGCAATGTTTCATGTTTTAGGAAAATATGATCAACATATACACCTCCTGGCACGTAAATACAAACTGACGGGCCAATCTTTCATCTTCAGAACGAAACCTAAAGGCTACAAGAATTTATTTTACTAGGTAATATGGAATTGCGACCTATTGGATCGAAGCAGTTTTGACAACAAAGTCACATGAAATCCAACACGTTACACGTGCAACTCTTTCAAGACTTTGGCGAATAGATAATGGGTTTCCGACGTTTCATTGAGAACTGATCGAATAAGCCCCTTTTTTACTGCGCTGGAGCTAAATATCATACCATAAGTTGTACTCAAGAAATTATTTATGAACTAAAACTGCAGAGAGATTACTGATAAGGAAAGTATAAATTCTTACTGATGGCAATGTTGTAAATCAACTCTTCTGTCGAAGTCAACTTTATTGTTCTATCATCTCCCGAGATGTATACAGGATCACAAGAACAGACTAACTACTGGGATGCAGGAGAGAGAATGAGAGAGAGAGAGAGAGAGAGAGAGAGAGAGAAAGGTGGGAGGTGGAGGGGGGGAAGGGTGGAGGGGGGGAGGAAGGGTGGATGGCAGAGTGAGAGAGACAAGGGGAGAAAAGAGGTAGTGGTAAAAACAATAAGTTTTATAATCAGTAATGGAGGCAGATAAGTAGTTTAAGTAGTTACTATGATACCGTAGCCTAATCGATACCTTCTCCTAAAGTTGTCTTACTATTCCTTTTCCCTTTACCACACTAATCCTTTACAACGAAGTGGAGAAATTCGTAGCAAGTACTACATTTTTCCTGTCCTACAAGTACTAAACTCAAAAAATAAATCTAAGTATGACATGTGTGGTACCGACTATGCGAAATACTTTTTGGCTTTGTTTTACAGCTTTATTATTAGGTTTCGATTTATAAGCCCATTTTCAACTATGTAAACTTCTTAACATTTAGTTTCTTGCCCAATCACCTATGACAAACTGAAATAATTGACGTTTACTAAAAACGGCTTAGATGTTTACAGATCTTTTTGGATAATGTGTAGCATGCCTTTCGAAGCTACATATTTGATTGGATGGTAAAAGTCTTTTTTTTTCTTTTTTACTACTACCTGATACCAAATCTTCTCTCTCAGTGAAAACCAAAGTTCTTCCTAATTATGCGACTCTGTTTTACTCAGTCTTATTCTCATAAAGGACTAAATGCAAGACGTCATTTGCTGACAATCCTAATAGTCTACTTGCTCTGTTGAGTTACTTATAATCGAAGCTCCAAGGTTATTCTTGTAACATATTTTCACTTGAAATTGCAGCCATCTCTTTTCTCGATAGGGTTCATTCCTATAGACATACCCACTCTATTTCTGAGACATGCGAAGCTCTCAGTTTTCGTTTACTATTGAGGAACATGAAATCCTCCAGCAGGGTAGATTATGCCTCCCGCAGTTCCTCAGCCCAGGCAAATGCTCAGACGGGTCCTTGAATAAGATCATCCTAGTATTCCGTCTGTTGTTACGTCACCGAGATGGAGCAATGGGTAAGACAATAGATCGTACCCGCGATAACTGGATTTCAGTTCTAGTTCCAGCCATCCAAGGCATAAAATCGGTTTTTTGTACTGAATTGTTAAGTTTTATTGCCTGTTATGCAAATTGGAATATTTTTTTTTTTGCTGTAAATAAATCTAAACAAGGTCTCTTTATTTGTAGTGGATATACACATATATATGGGAAAAGTGGTAAGCCATTTTATGTTCCGTTCGTACAGCTTAAAGTCTGTGTCCTACAGCTCGACGATGCTTTAGGGAAGAAAGAGGTTAGTCATAGAAATATTGACTGTTGTAACATACGTATGCAAGGAAAAATGTTGCATTTCCAGGGCCTACTGACACAGGTGTCTCATCGCATCATACTAACAGTAACAGTGGAAATATTTTGATTCTGAGTTAGTTAAGCCAAGTTTAAATTAACATACAGGAATCCTCAGTTTTAGTGTGTTTACTATTGATTTTGGAGCACTGTGTTTGTTGGTGCAGTGTTGTCATTAGTGAACCTTGGTGACCGACGATAGATGTTCCTTTTATATCGTTTTTCCTGCAAGATGCTGGAGGACGACAGGTCAGCTCTGACCGACGAAAACATTGAAATAAACACATCTGCAAATCGCGCTAAGAACGTAACGTGGACGGCTAAAAGATGCAAATGAAAGGCCCCGGGCGCAGTCACACGGACGAGGTAAGCTTGCAGCTGCGAACTGACGTGTTACAACAGTATACAGACACCAGAAAGGTCAAACCTAGCCAAAGACTAATACTTTAGCTTACCCAAAATCAAAGACCAGAAGTCTTCACTACCTCATAAGCAACGTATTACTGCTTTCAAAATATGAAATATGTTAAGTGACCTGTAATAAGCTAGAAAATTAAATGAATAAAACGTTTTTTTGTTCATATAATCTGGTATTATCCTCTTTTGCTCCTGAGTGGATTAATGTTACACTAGTTTATATTCAGTTTTATATTTGCTATAAATGTGTTCATATAACAACTAAAATATGTTTGTACTCCAATAATAATAATAATAAAGGAAGGTTTCAATAACACAATACTGGTGCATGATCATTGAGTTTCATTTTGTGAAATTGTTGTAAAATTTCTTAAATAATAAAAATTAGTTTTAAAACGATATTATGATCCATTATCGGTGCGAAATTAATTTAGTGAGTAATAGATAGGACTCATATTAGACTGTGAAATGAAATAAAAATAAGAATTCGTATAATTTTAAAATAAGACCTTCAGTTACCAAATAAATGTAAAAATAGATCTCATCACTATTACGGTAAGATATTACAATAATAACTTAGAGCGCCTCAGTCACCTGGAGCAAATTCACGAAATATTTCTACGAGTGTACATCACACAGTTTACTTCGAACTATTTAATGGCTAGGTGCTAAAATGATTCAGTCACTTACTTAGCCGTGAAGGTATCTGTACGCTTGGTAGTTACTTTTAATATACGCTGGTGACCTACCTCGGACCGGGGCACGCAGGTTTCAAAGCGTGGCGCCGCACAGCGGCAAGTTGGCTGGGTCCTCCGGTCGCAGGCCGCCTGCAGGAGGTTAGTTCGCACTGGCCGGCTGGCCACGCGCTTGTCGCGCCAGCAGCTGTCGACGAGACGCCAGAGACACCTGGCGGCTGAAGCAGCAACTTGCCGGGTGACCAGCGGCGTTAGGCTCGCGGGTTTTTCTGGCGTGCTTGCGTGTAGTTTTCCCCTGTTGTATCGGTTGTTGTCTGTCGTAATGCAGCTATTAAAGTAGCTCTACGAGGGACTGTAATTATGACATTTTCTGTCCCGCGGCAGCTACATAAAAAAAATTGACAACGCTTGAAGGTCCGTGCAAATTGAAATGACAGGGACGAAAGAGCGTAAGGCCTTCGTCATCCAAGCAGCTGTAGCTTCTTTCGGAACACTGCAATACCCTGCAGGTATTATGCAGGTATCAGTGGCAACGCGGATACAATTGTACATTGTGTATGACCATTACCATTTTTTCTTAGCAAATACCATACTATCTGAATTTTTTTCTTTCATATGGCGACTCTCCGCCTCTGAGAGCTAGACTTTTTAGTTCACGCCATTTAGGTGAGTTGCGTGCCGCTGATGATGAGGTGATGATGACGACATACAGACCCCGAGGGGAGAAAATTTCCGACCCGGCTGGGAATCAACCCTGGGCCCATTCGGCTGGCATCCAGCTACACTGACCCCGCAAGCTTCCGAAGACGACCATTGTACCTGATGATTCTTAGCCATTACAAGTCGTTTGCACCTGCGTTCATACCGACACTTTGCAAACGAACATTACTGCATCACAGACCGTACGTCCTGTTGTGTGCCATTCACACAAGCAGGAAGGAAATGACTTTGTGCATGGTGTATTTTAAAGATAATGGATAAGCGATATCAGCTATAAAACAGATACGATTGTATGTTGTGTATGACCATTTCATTTATTCGTAGCAAGTACTATGGTATCTAACGATTCTTGGTTATTAGATGTTCTTTACATCTACATTCATACTCTGTAAACGACAAAGTGCGTGTCAGAGGGCAAATCCTGCTGCCTTCCATTCACACAACTAGTGCGCAAAAGGAAACAGCTGAAATTACTCTAAATATGCTGTAATCTAAAGTTTCCGTGGAAATAGGACTGAAAGCTGTAGAAAATTCTTTGAGTCCCATATCAGTTCCGTAGTATATTTCTACGAGGGTAATCAAAAAAGTAAGGTCTCCTATTTTTTATAAGCACATAGACCTGTTTATTTCTACAATGATTTACATCAGTTTACAGCTTGAACATTTAGCTATTTTTCGACATAATCACCATTGCTGTCGATGCATTTTTGTGGACGCTGTGGCACTTTTGGCATGCCCATGTCGTACCAGCTCGCCGCCGTTCTGTTCAGAAAGTTATGAACCTCTTCTTTCACCTCGTCGTCGGAGCTGAATCGCTTTCCGGCCAAATGTTCTTTTAACTTAGGGAACAGGTGATAGTCACTGGGTGCCAACTCATAGCTGTAGGGTGGGTGGGTGGTTATATTCCACTGAAACTGTTGCAGGAGAGCAACGGTTTGCCAACCGATGTTTGGGCGACCGTTGTCATGGAGAATGTGTACACCCTGCTCAACATTCCTCTTCTCCGTTTCTGAATTGCCCGTTTGTGTTTTTTCAGAGTCTCACAGTACCTGTCAGCGTTAATTGTGGTGGTCCCAGTGGGCGTTAAGTTGACCAACAATACCCCTTTCTATCACAAAAAACGGTTGTCATGACTTTACCGGCAGTCTGTGTTTGTTTGAATTTCGGCGGCTTTGGCGAAGAAAGGATGCCGCCACTGGCGTTATTGTTGCTTGGTCTCAGGTGTAGAGTGGTGTGCCCAGGTTTCGTCACCCGCGACAATTGAGTCCAGAAAGTTGTCCTATTCTGCTGCAAGGCGGTGAAGAAATGCGGGGGAAGCATCAACTCGTTGCCGCATGTGGTCCTCTGTCAGCATGCGTGGCACCCATCTTGCGCACACCTTCCGGTAGTTCAATGTTTCCGTTAAAATTCTGTGAGCGGTGCTTCGGGAAACCTCAGGAACCAACGTGCAGAGATCATCCAGGGTGATCCGCCGATCTTCACGCATGCTTTGCTCAACCTTCTACACTGTCTCCTCAGAAACTGAAGGTCTCCCGCTCCTTTGTTCGTCGTGAATTTCGGTCCGACCAGCTGAAAACTCACTACAACACTTACGAACATTTTTGACATCCGTGCACGACTCACCATACTCTTCCGTCAATTGGCGATGGATTTCAATCGGCGCAGTGCCCTTTGCGTTCAAAAACCGAATAAACCGCGCGCAATTCGCACTTGACGGTAACATCCACATTTTCAACAGCTGCCAAGTCAAGACTGAGCGCCTCAGCGCGGCGTGCGCATGTTTACACACAGCGCGTGAAGCACTCTTCATAACAGTGTGACCAACTGCCACACAAACAGAGTTCTGTACTTATAAAAAAATAGGAGACCTTACTTTTGGGATTATCCTCGTAGATTCCTCCATACTATTTCTTGAAACACTGTTATTACATTTTCGTTGAATTCTTGACGTCTCTCGTCCAACTTCTGCCAGGTCAGGTTTCCCAGTATTTCCGTTGAGCTTCTGCACCTCATGTTGTCAAGTTTCTAGTTCAATTTTGGTATTCAATGAAAGTGACGTGTGTGCTCTTTTCATTCGATGTCTCATAACTGATATCTGTACACCGGTTATTTTTCAATCAGAAGTCTTCAAGAGTCGATGTGTTGCGCCACAGAGGTTCTAAGTACGAGCAATGTGATCTTTGGTTGTCACTAACATTGTCGTGTCCAGTGGAGCATTCAGAGAGAAGTAAGCGGGAATGTTTGGTGCTGGTCACGCTGCAGAGCAGTCAGGAAATAACTAGCACAACACAGACGTGCAAATGCAGAGGATGTTGCGTTTTGCAAAAACTTTTGTAAAGACTTGTCTGAAAAGTGTCAAGACATTCAGGTATTGTTGTCGCTACATTGCTTGCTCAAGCCTAATTTATTATGTCGAGAAAGACACACTGGTGCAATTACATTTTAATAAGATTGGAGTTATACACGTAAGTTGCGTGTGCTGTCTGTAAATCTGGTGAATTTTCGCTCGTGGCTGTAGGTGTTTTAATTTCGTTTCTTGATTTCTGTTTTGGTTTTCACTTCAGGAAACAGGGAGGAACAGCATTGTACTGGCCGATACTAGTGTGGAAATCTGGTTGAAAATTGTACTCGAGTTGCCATGCCTAGGAGACCGAAGAGTCGATTCAAACCTGGTTCAGTGCGACGTGTTACCTGAACAAACTACACTGGTGTGCTAAACTTAAGGGGGAAAAAATTTCTCATGCTGCGTCAGTGGCAAGTAACAAAGGTCGATGAAACTTAGAGCATGCAAGCAAAGAAAGAGCTACTGAAGTTAATGCAGAATGTGACTAAAAAAAATATTTACTTTAAGTAATACTGTTATTCAAAGACAGTCACCAGGATTCATGATGGTCCCTTGTATACCCAGCGACGTGCTCCCATTGTGGTCACAAAGTCGGTATGAAGTTCACGTGGTGGGGCGTTTCATTCCTCCACCAGAGTGGATGACAGCTACTTGATGGTCGCTAGTACACGTGGACGTGCCGCAGTTCGTGTACCAACGCATTTCGCACAGCGCCGGTGTGGTTTAAGTCGGGGGAACGTGGGAGTCAATCCATTCGCCCATCCCCGTTGCAAACAGCAAGTGCAATGTTCCTTTAGCTATCTACACATTTTGATTCTTCTGCCGTCATAATAATTTCTCGAAAACCAAGCAAGAATTTCACATAGAACTTTAGTATTACTAGAGTATAGTACTTATAAGATGTTGTGCAGTAATACGACGCATAAACAAAAACTTCGAACCATTGAGCGATGTGAAGCCGTTGTAATTGTGGATCTCATAACCAGAAGAGTTTCCGTGACTTGTGAAAGGGAAGTCTCACTCTTCAACATCTGGTATTGGTGGAGGTGGCTGCGCTGGTGAACAACAGATCCGCAGTTCTTAAATATTTTTCTTGATTATCACATTTTGGAGTAGTTCCACAATTTATTCAGCTAGTCTTGCCAGATAACTGCTTTAATTTTCTGCTACCTCTTTCTCTATTCCCACTTTAACAAGCGCAGATTTCCCAACAAACACAATCCGCTAACATGGGAAAGCTTTTTCGTAAGCGCTTTCCATACGACGGGAGGATTCTGACACTGGAGAGGAACAATATTCGCATTCCGCTTCCAACACAGACGATTCAGTCTGTAAGCGGGTGGCACAGCTCTGTCAGTGTAGCTATGATTAGTTTTTCAGTGTCGATACAGTTCTTTCTACAACCCTAATAAAAACGCTGTTGAGCGCCACATACACTCCGTTACTTTCACTGATGCTCTTCCTAACTTATAGCTTTTCTAGCGAACATTTGACAATAATGAGCAACTTACTACCCAAGCTGCCGTCTTTCAGCTACGTGATGTCACTGCGATGTCCCACCGGCCGAGGTGGCCCATCAGACTAGCACATATGCGAATTGGGGTTCGGGTACCCAATTAGGCTTTACGTGGTTTTCCTAATTTACTTAAGACAAACGCAGGAAAGCTCCGGGTTAAAAGTTACGGCCGATTTTCTGCTTTATTTTCGCCAATCCGGACATGTCCTTCGCCTCTATAGACTTTGTTGACATGACGCTGAACCCTAATCGTACTTTTTTTTTGTGATGTCTACAGATCTTGCTCTCTCCATGAGAGCATTTAGTAGGTGGTCAAGATTACATGATCACAATGTTACTGAATGTGGATTGATAAACTGCTGAGGAAAATATGTGGACCCCTTCTACTGCCTTCCCACTGTCTATGAGGACGACTGATGAGCTACCTCGAGCCAATATGGCCTCCAAACGCTTATGTCAACTTTCACAGTCTATAACGCAATGAGTAGCCGCTGTGATCATTGTGAAAGAAGGACGCTAATAGCTATTTCCAGTAGGACGTGGAGAAGTAAACACATCCGTACCCCAAATGTGGGCACTTGCTATCGACTGGCTGAATGCTCGCACACATTTTTTTCAGATGCGACTGTGCTTTCCTAGCAACGACTTCAGATTCCAGACGAATCATGTAATCAACGCAATCAAAAAAATGGTTCAAATGGCTCTGAGCACTATGGGACTCAACTGCTGTGGTCATAAGTCCCCTAGAACTTAGAACTACTTAAACCTAACTAACCTAAGGACAGCACACAACACCCAGCCATCACGAGGCAGAGAAAATCCCTGACCCCGCCGGGAATCGAACCCGTGAACCCGGGCGTGGGAAGCGAGAACGCTACCGCACGACCACGAGATATCAACGCAATCCAATATTTCACCTCAGAAATAATGTATTTCGTCGCCCCACCCAAATATTCTCACTCTGGAACCATTGAAAGTAAATGAAGTTTTAATTCGTCTGGGTCTAGCCTTATTAATTTATAGAACAGAAGAACAAACGTATTCCTCTTTTCAGCAAACATAGACAAAACATAACTGTCATAAATATCCTGTATAGTGATTAATAGCTAATATCTACGTTAGAAAATATCGTCTACCAAATTAGGGCTTGTTATTGCCATGGAAGGTACAGAATCCAGTTAATTCTGAGCCGCTACATACGATTCTGTTCATCGCACATGAAAACGGTTGTGGATGGCAGGTTACCTTGGAGCCAGAAGATGACACAATTTGGTGTCGAAACTAGTAGCATGTTTTAATAACAATAAAAGATTTTGGACTGAAATACAGCCGCTGGTTAGTTATCACTGTGCAGATACGTCGTGTCTGACTGCAGACCCACTTTACTCGATGGATTACTAGAGAAAGCCGGTAATGACCGTACCTAAAACAAAAAAAGGAGTTGTGGAATGAGGATGTTTTGAAAAGAGGTTATAAAATAAACATCAATAATAATTAAAAACGGGTAAATGAGTGTAGTGGAAGTAATCACGAAATGCTGAAGTAATTTGATAACAAAATCGAATTTTCCAATTCTGCTATTTTGGAAACAACGCAACTGACGACAGCCATAATGAAGAGGTTATAAAACATAGACTGACCATAGCAAAGAAACTGTTTTTGGGTTATATGCTGCTTCAAATGGCTCTGAGCACTATGGGACTCAACTGCTGAGGTCATTAGTCCCCTAGAACTTAGAACTAGTTAAACCTAACTAACCTAAGGACATCACAAACATCCATGCCCGAGGCAGGATTCGAACCTGCGACCGTAGCGGTCTTGCGGTTCCAGACTGCAGCGCCTTTAACCGCACGGCCACTTCGGCCGGCTATGCTGCTTCCATGGCTTTCGGATGTACTGGCAATTTTTGTTGTCGAAAGTCCACGAATCGAATAAATTCCATCAGCATCATCTGATGATGGCGGAACCGTTGTCCGCCGAAATATCGTAGAGTTTCAACGATCGGATGCGGAATCACACCCAAGAACCAAGGAAGCAACACAGGTGTTTCTGACAGAGAGACGTTAGCTTAAGTCGAACATTAATTGACGTGTTAGCATGTCATTTTTGAAAGTATTTTTATGGAGAGTAGACTTCTACTGAAATGAAACGTGCTCAATAAACAGTACAGATATGTGGAAAATAGACTCTTCAAAAATCTAGTTTTACAGGAGAATCCAGACGACTAGATGGGTAGTCAGAGTTTGTAATGAAGAGGCACTGTACTGAATTAGGGAGTAAAGAGTATTATGGAGGGAAGTCTGTGAAGCAAAAACCGCAGAAAAGACAAAGATCTTACACCAGTAACCAGGTTAGTGTAAATATAAGCTGCAATAGTTTTTCTTAGATGAGGACCTGGCTCAGGATAGACTAGCGTAGGGAACTGCATTGTAACGTTCTGCTGGATGGACACTACAACAGTATCAGTCGAATAAAATTTAACTAGTGATGTTTCTCGAATATGGTTTCAACAAACGAAGTTGGAATTTGCAATATTTTATTTAACTGCTACATTTAGATATATTCCCGTTTCTAGTGTCTACCTCTATCAATCAATCTCCTTGGCGACACTGTAAAAATTGTAGCTCCTTGCAACTGTATATGCTTATTACATTGTTATGTTATACTGGACAGCGTTCACCTGAAACTTATTTCTGGTACTACTTACATTCCTCCTGACGTGGAGAAAAAATCAAATTGCGTAACAATAAGAGATTTCACAATTTTACACTGTAAGATTACTTGATGTAATGTGTCAACGACTAGTTCTGCTGTCTGTCATTAGAGGTCTAAGCAGGTCATGAAACAAAAGTTATATCCGTACTTGAATATTAAATTGTTAAAAATGTTAATCGATTAAAACATACTTCTCATGCCGGAATAACGTTCACTTGCAGGTATTATGAGGTCAATGATCTGCTCTGTCATACGTTAGCTTAAATGTTTGACTGGCGCTTTCTTCTACTCGCCGAGATGCCTCAGGAGGAGCCGTTTGCGTGAATCCTGGTACAGCCGGTGGTGGAGGAACTTCCTGCACCTAGTTAGGGAGATTTTAAATGTGATGTAATAGGAATAATTGCGAAACAACCGCAATAACACACCGCAATGGCTTTCTCTGCTTCTGAGTAGGGAGGGAAAGCACGCCTCACGCCTTTTCCAGGGTTCGGTGATGTGTGCCCACGGCCGCTTCGCTCCAGCAACGCTAGTGAACGGAAATCACCGAAGAGGAACTAAAGAAGACAGCTGTGCTCAGTGCTAGAAGTGGTATCATTGCCTATACGAAAGTGAGTTACAACGCATCTGGAGAGACAACTCGATATAGGGCACTTACAGTGCTCAGCGACGACCACCAAGAATTTATGGTGTTTTATCCTTTGTCAGCATCATTTATTGACAATTGCATGATGGATCACGAATAGAGCCCTAATTATGTTAACAGTGATCGTAGGGATCGAGTGATAGCTGTACAGAAACGTACATATCAAGTGTCAGTCACTTGCACCGATGGAATATTGTATGAATTTCGTAGTGACATCTGACGTCTCACGCGAGAAGCACTCCTACATGTACATATGAAATTCATTAGAGACGGAATACTGGGAGAAGGTCAGGATGTTGAGCTGTTGTATGACTCCTAAGTTACTCGGGACAACGAATAGTTTAACCTACCTTCCGGCCATCTATATTTAGGTTTTCTGTGATGACCCTAAATCACTTACGGCTAATATCGGGGTGATTTCTTATAAAGAGAGCAGTCACTTTCGTCCCTTAAACTCTTACAATCGGAACTTACATTTCGTCTGTATTCATATCGTCATAGGACAGTGAAATTTTATTGTCATTCCTCCTTCCTTCTTTCCACAACGTCAGAAAGACGAAGTATGGGCAGGAAACCTTAAGGAACTACCGAAGATTGGAATAGGCTAACAGGGTTTTAAAGCCCACACATCCCGAATACGTCTCCGGTGTGGTAACTATTGTGCCAAGTCAGCGTTATCTTTTTCGTCCCGTGTGTGGACCGTTTCGGTCGCAGCTCCGAAGCCTGAAATCACTGGTTAACGGAAATTTGTTTAGGTAACTTCCAGTGTATATCAGCAGCTGAAATTTGCCTTAGACACCACGAGTGGCATTAACTACTAGTAGCAAAAATCACTACGGCAGGTTTCGACATGACAAGTCTGTCCATTTCCTTGTTAGTTCTATCAGATTCTGTGCTCCATGTCGTTACTGGTGGAACGTTATTTCAGTAAGATACTGGAAGATCTTTCTATTATTCGTCTGTGTCCAAGTAAGTAGTTTACACAGATCTCATATGTAAGACGAAAGCAACACGACTGATGTGACACAACAGTTAGCACACCGGAGTCGTATTCGGGACTTGTGGGCTATAAAACCCTGTTCGCCTATTCCAGTTGAGATCTTCCATGATTTTCTTAGTAATTAATATGAATCATTGGTAGTTCCTTAAGGCTACCTGCCCATACTTCGTCATTCTGACGTTGTGGAAAGGAAGGAAGGAAGAATGACAATTAGATTTCACCGTCCTCTGACAATATGAATACAGGTGAAATATAAGTTCCGACTGTGAGAGTTTAAGGGAGGAAATTGGCCGGTCTCTTTATAAGAACTCACCCCGACATTAGCTGTAAGTGATTTAGGGTCATCTCAGAAAACCTAAATATAGATTGCTGGAAGATAGTTTAAACTACTTTTTGTCCTGAGTGACTTACGAGTCATACAACAGCGCAACATCCTGACATTCTCCCAGTATTCCGTCTCTAATGAATTTCATCTGTACATGTAGGAATGGTTCTTGTGTGATACCTCAGATGTCACTGAGAAATTCATACAATATTTCATCGACGCATGTGATTGACAGCTTCAGGTCCGAAGAACACGTTGCTGAGTTATGACAGAAGCCTCCGTTTTATGGCAGTCTGAGTAAGAAACGCTTGGATGTGAAGGCGCCAAATTCGCTGGTGAATTGCGAAGATTTCTTCATCGGGGTCGGGAAGGACAACTACGCCACTTGTCGCAAGATGAACGAACGTCCGCGGTGCAAGCGCAAAGGCAACCGTTGTTCTCCATAACACCCTCTGTCGAAAGCCGCTTACTGAAATCCACATCCTTGACGACGTGTGACCACCCTAGCTGTCATTTCGCGTGAAGTTATCCTAGGAGCGCTCTCATCGTACAACCTTGAGCAACTGGTTAGGAGCCGGCCGAAGTGGCCGTGCGGTTAAAGGCGCTGCAGTCTGGAACCGCAAGACCGCTACGGTCGCAGGTTCGAATCCTGCCTCGGGCATGGATGTTTGTGATGTACTTAGGTTAGTTAGGTTTAACTAGTTCTTAGTTCTAGGGGACTAATGACCTCAGAAGTTGAGTCCCATAGTGCTCAGAGCCATTTTTTGAACTGGTTAGGAAACCAACTCGATATGGGAACATATGAGATGTCCTGGAGACAAACAGACCTGATCTTTTTGAAGAAGCTAATGTATGTCAGTGGAAGTTGCAAAAAAAAAAAAAAAAAAAAAAAAAAAAAAGAGACAGCATAGGGTTTTCTTGTTTGGGAAAGCAAATATAAGTGTCATTAATGAATATCTTCATAGTTCAGAGCATTCATAGCAAGACTCAAAGACATTGAGCATCGTTGGTCGGAATTGTCCACAACGTGCTAGAGAAACATTTGCCTAGCAAAAATATAGGGGAGGTGAAAGATCCACCCTGGTCCAACAAACGTATTAGGAAGTTGCTGAGAAAGCAGAGAATTTTGCACAGTCGTTTTAAACGTAGTCACTGCCACGCTGACAAACAGGAATTATGAGAAATGAAGGCAGCTGCCAAAAGGTCTATGAGAGATTCTTTTAACGAATTTGAAAGCAATATTTTATCTGCAGATTCTAAAAATAGCCCCTAAATAATTTGGTCGTACGTAAAATCTATGAACGCTACAAATAATTCAGTACCTTCTCTTGCTGCCAGTACGGGTAATGTAACGGATGAAGATAAACAGAAGGCCGAAGTTGTAAACCTAGCATTTAAAAACTCGATTACGGTAGAGAACTGCAGCACCACTCCCCCTTTCAACTGTCAAAAAAACGCAAGGAAGGCTGACATAGTGTTTAGTGTATATAGGATCGTAAAACAGTTAAGATCCTTCGACGCCAGGAAGGCATCTGGCCCAGACGGTATCCCCGTAAGGTTATATGTAGACTATGCTACAAATATATCACCATTCTTATCCATCGTCTATCAGAGATCAGTGGAACAGCGGAAAGTTCCACGGGACTGGAAGAAGGCCCAAGTCATAGCAATCTATAAAAAGAGTAGAAAATCACATGCAAATAATTACCGGCCAATTTCACTGACATCGATTTGTTGTAGAATCATGGAACATATTTTGTGTTGGGACACAATGACCTTTCGAGACTCTGAGAAGCTCATCTGCAGAAACCGGCACGGTTTTAGGAAACAGCGGTCATGCGAGACACAGATGGCCTTCTTTGTGCATGATATACGACAGGCTCTAGATACCGGCTCTTAAGTTGATGCCATATTCCTCGACTTTCGAAAGTGGTTCGACTCACTTCCTCACTGTCGATTTCTCCAAAAAGTGCGCGCTTACGGTCCATCAGATGACATATGAGGTTAGATATAAAGTTTTCTAACAGACAGAGAGCAGTATGTCATCCTGAAATGGAAGACTTCAACAAAAACAAGTGTACCATCAGGTGTGCCCCAGGGCGGCGTAATACGTCCGCTGCTTTTTACGATTTACATAAACGATCTGGTTGATGATATTGACAGAGGCATTAGACTGTTTGCCGATGATGCTGTAGTTTACAGGAAAGTAGTAGCACACGAAAGTTGTGAACAAATCAATGAGGAAATGCTGAAAATAAATGCGTGGAGTAATGATTGGCAGTTATCTCTCAATATTAGTAAGTGTAACCTACTGCGTACAACAAAGCGAAAATCCCCATTAATGTACGAGTACAAAATAAATGTCCAGTCTTTGGAAGCGGTAACATCTGTCAAGTATCTGGGTGTGACTATTCGAAATGATCTCAAATGGAACGATCGGATTGCACAAATAAGGGGTAAGGCGAACTCAAGATTGCAGTTTATTGGTAGAATCCTGAAGCGATACAGCCCTTCAACGAAGGAAATTGCTTACAATACCTTAGTTCGTACAGTCTTAAGAGTATTGGTCATCTGTATGGGGCTCTTACCAGTTGGGTCTTATTCAAGAGGTTGAGAAGGTCCAAAGAAGAGCGGCAAGATTTGTGACTGGTACATTTAGCCATCACGAGAGCTTTACAGATCTCATAGAAAGTTTGAAGTGGGACACTCTTGCAGATAGACGACGCACTAAACGGAAAGGGCTGCTCACTAAATTCCAAAGTCCGATCTTCGCCGAGGACGTAGAGCATATATTATTACCGTCAACTTTCAAATCACGCAATGATCACCATTCATCGATATGATGGTCAACTGTGGTCCTGAAGAGGACCAAGATGATGTTTCTGGTGTGAAAGGATCAGCCGCCAGAGAAACCTGACGCCCAGGGTACGCCCGATTGCAAGTCTTATCTTGGTCGGAAATCATTGCAATCTCCGTGGAGGCTCCTTTCATGTACCGAAGTCGACGCCTCACCTGCAGACGCCAGAAGCTGATGAACTACCACCTGGTCACAACGAGAGCTGGCTGGTGTGGAAATATTTAAACAGATTACCATCAGGAGTTGGACGATCCAATCTGAAGAGATGGGGATTCATAACAGAAGATACGTCCTGTGATTGTGGACAAGAACAAACCACAAGCCACATGCTCCAGTGCTTTTTGTGCCCTACATCCTGCACGAAGTTTGATCTCCTGCAAGCCACTCCAAGCGCCTTGGAGGTTGCAAAGTACTGGGCACATGTAATATAAATACAATTTGTGTATATATATGTACATATTTATTGATGTGTATGGCTACTGTAAATTTGTATGTTTCTGATTCGAGAATAAAATAAATTATCACCATTCAAAGATGAGGGAAATTGGAGCCCGTACCGAGGCGTTCAGACAACGTTTCTCCCTTGCGCGATCCGCGAACGGAACAGGGTGGGGGGGAGGGGGGGAGGGGGGTTGGGAGGAATATGACTTTGGCGCGAATAGTGCCCTCCGTCACATGCCGCTTGGTGGTTAACAGAGTATATATTTAGATGTAGATGTGGACGAGAATGGGAAATTCAACATCACCTGGGAGATGCTAGTTAACGTGTTTTGTGATTTACGCAAGGGAAAGGCTCCTCAACGTGAAATAGCAGGGCATGAGGTCACAAAACCCGTACTGCTCCATGTCAACTTATAGCTACGTCGTCCGTTGTGAGGACGGATTAAAACAGATTGTTTGTTCGCTGTCATTACGAAGCGCAGTGCGCACGATCATGTAATTCAAGAGGAATCTCGAATTGATGCTTTGTTAAAAACGACAGCTAATATTCCTTTTCTTTGCAGTACTGTCCAGTAAATGTAAATTTACTTTTTGCCAAATGTTTGTAGCTGTGTCGCTCTAACCAAACTGTAAACTCTCCATTAATCTAGACTTGTGGGTTAGGGAAGTCCTCCGAGTGTTTAGAAGTTTGCTATGGAGATACGAAAAGTATAATAACTAAAGACTTCAACAGAACAATCGGAAAGATTAAGTAACTTGCGAAATGGTGGTTAAACGTTTAGGCGAACGTTTATGTAATGTACACATCCTGTTAGGCATGACTGAAGCATTTTACGTTACAGTTTGCAAGTCCTTTGGTGGCAATGAAACTAAAGATAGCTATACTACTGAAGAATTTGTGAGTAGTATTGACACCTTGAGTTAACAATTATCTCCGAAAGGAAAGTCAAAGACTAAAATTAACACGTTATACAAAGATAAAGCGATGGTGCAATATATGAACTAACGTGGTTGTTACTGGTACAAAGGATTAAATTGTTTGTTACAGTGTTTCATGTTCATTATAGATCAACCTTATTTTGAAAATGAAATGTAGTACACTCTCATTCAATCGTGCAAGACATAGAAAGGCAACAACGTAGTCCATGTCTGCATCCACACATTCATACATGATAGTGACAGTAATCGGTCTGGATAGTTCAGTGTTGTTTACGTTATTTGTTTCTCTTCAAGGAATGACGAGAAACTTCGCACTATGTGTGAAAAGTACAATGTTTTGCACAGTAAGCCTTGTTTGAGTTTCAATAAGGTCGGAAAAAAGGGGGAAAATTACGTTTCTTCGTGAAAACAGATCCATTCTTCTCGACTATTGGTTAATACATAAGAATTCTGAAGCATTATCATCGGCATCTCGAACTCACATTGACAAATATACACGGAAATTTCAGATTCCCTCTAATACGACGAGTGTAATTTAACCAGTAGACGGACGGTTTTTCCGTTTAAATTACCGCTTTTTACAGAAATAAAATGATTATCGTCATTCATTGCAGCTTCCTGCCTACCAAAGTGACAATATTCTTAGGTTTCAGTGACTAGTATACTAACTTTCTCCTCTCTTTGTTTTCAAAATCCAATTAAATATGCAGAGAGCTCTCCAGAATATGTCGATCTTAGACAAGACTCATTTATAACAACAGCTCAGTTTTCTGTAAAAGTGTCGAAGTCTACCTGCTACTCACAGGGCTGTCAGTTGTTGTACTTAATATCTGTTCATAGAATACAAAAGAATATTATACATTATTCCACACTTTTTCAATAGTTAGAAGACCAGATAAAATATAAGTTACATTTCTCTGCGGATATTTAGTTACCTTTCGATCGCGTTCAGTCGCTCGCGATGCAGTGACACGCTGGTGTTCAGGTGTAACAAAATAATACATTGTGACTTTCATTTTTATTTATCCACAGTATCAAAATAAAATGTACGCCTATCCAAGCGTAAGATGAAAAGAGAAGAGACTATTCGGCAACAGTAAAAAGGCAAGCTATCAGTATATGAAGAAGCAGTCAGTTGTTAAATAGTACAAGTTTGTTGAGGGAAGAAGCTACTTTCCGTTAATCACTCTCGTTTGTTCTTAGGTATGAGTAGCTGGCAAGTCTTGTACTTCATGTTGTTTTGAATAATAAATTAACAAATTTATCAAAATTGTCTTCCGTTAACATAGTCACCTACAGATTTCCCATTTATGTTTTTATGCCGCGTGTCTTTGTTTTAGAGACGGTGTGTCAGGAAGGACAATGTACATTGATCTAAAGCTGTGAGGGCGACAGTGGATCATTTCTTCCTGTTTGAGCGCTGTATTCCGAACAGAAGTTGCACCTTTAAATACGAAGGTGCATTCAATTTTACTGCCACTACTTAAGGTGGAAATGAATGTAAGACTTTTCACAATCAATCTTCTTATCGAACAATGGTACGTTCATCAACACTACGGCCTGATAACACTCACCAATCAGTAACATACAGAGATTTCATTTTCCTTGCAGCAATTCACATTAATACTTATTGAGATAATTAATGTTTTGAGACGTCTGCTAGTAAATCTAAAGCGCCATGCTAGCTATCTGCGAAGCGTCCTTCCGACGGCAAACCTTCAATACATACACTGCATTCTGTTGAATACATTCCTTTGATTATCATTTTCACACTCGCTCGTTGCTGCTCGCAGTCCGATACATTACACTGGCGACCGCAACGGACGATGTCGAATATTGCTATATATTTTACCAATATGTAATTACTGTATGTGCATGTGCGACAAATTACTTCTTTGTTGCATATAATACGTCGATGCGACGGCTGATATGAGGGGAAATAATATGAAAGGAAGAAACTGCAAAATTATGTGTAACATCGGATGTCCTGATTCTTGGAGTTTGTGGGAAAATGTCGTATCCCATCATTAATTACAACAGTTAGGAAATTGCAAGACACTTAATTACAAGCATTGCTGAGTTGAGAATTGGTGAAATCAAGACGACTGTTGGCGCGCATATTGCAGTTAAGATGTCGATGCGACGCTAGTTTCTTTGACATTCCAACGAGGTTTTCCTAGTGAGCTGAGCGAGATAATTTATCATTGCCAAATGTAGAACGTTACTGTAGGCAAAGCGAGAGAATTTAATCTTTTATTTTGTGGTATGACTAAAATCATGGAACCTTTTATTTTGTGGTATGACTAAAATCATGAAACCAACAGACATAATTCAGCCTCCAAACAAATGGTGGGAAAACAATATGGGGAAAGCCAGACTCCGAAGTAGTAGGCGCGACTGCCATTGAGATCGAGGCAGGAATTCATGCGTGTCTTTTAGAAACAGTTTCGTAACAACCGTCTGTAGCGCCAGATCCTTTGGCTTCAATATTTCAAAATTTACAAAATATTATAAAGAAAAAATTTCAAGTTTATGGCACAAAGCCTTGACAGTGAACTAAAATGTGCATGACAGATAACAGTCAGATCAACTGAAAAACAATTTCGAGCTAATGGCACAGAATCCTTACAATAAGACAGACGCATGAATAAAACAGAATTTCGAGAAAGTAACATAAGAACTATCCGAACAAATAAGTGTTAAGCTTGATCACGTTTCAAAAGAACAGTCAGGAGAAACTGCCACAAATTTCATAACAATTAGTACCGGCATCGATGCATTTCAACAATCATACCGCTCAGTACCGTGAACATTAAAACAATTATCGTGTGAAGTAGGAGCGCTGAAAACAGAGCAGAACAGTATGGAAACTTCAACACAGCAGCGTACGAACCAGTTCCAACATTCAACTATGAAGCACGAAAAATAAATCAATGAAAGTTTTGATGCACAGCATCAGGACTGACAAGCTATGTTTCTCCCTGTTTGAAGGCATAAGAAAAAAAAAACCGACTCGCTTAACACAAACCAACAGTAGCACATATAGCTAACGTGTATGGTAACGCATCCTTCAACGGAAGACGATACAGAGAGGAAGCAGGACCAGTTAGTCTACACACTGATAATTCATTTTATCAGGTGAGGGCAGGGCCGACTTTATCTTGAATATTACTTAAAGAAAGCCTGTAATAACGTAGGAAATTCCGGGTATTCTTACCTGAAAAGAAATCACCCCGCCCACTTGTATTTATAAGGAGCTTCAGAGCTGTCTCGCCACAAACATGGACTGACCAACAGGAAATACAGTTTGTCATGGCATATATACATGTTGAGGGAGCGCTTTGATCAACGGAAGCAACTGAAAATGCACAACATATGCTGATATCGAAAAGGCTTAATAAATCAGTACCGCTCCGCTTCACTTCAAGAAAGATTACGGAAACGAGTCTATGATTCGGAGACCTACGATCCTAAACGGGCAACGAGAGGTATTTAAAAGAACTAGATACTGCGACGAGCAGACGGCAAGGAAAGATGTGGTTAAGTTGTTAAAGTCCATGTTGCCAGTGCTCAGGAAGGAGAAACTCATACGTGCACAGGAAGATAACGTGGAGCAATTCGTGTGAGCACTGGGTTCGTTAGGTCCACTACATGAGGACGCGAAGAGCACGTCTGGCAGTCTAGCTACATATGGTAACGGCAACAGCAACGACGGCCGTATACCGGAAGAATAACGATAATAAACTTAAAGCTGTACTTCGTATCTGTGAGCTAGCATGTGTCAGTTGTCAAGAAAGTTAAAGTAGCAAAAAGGCAAAGTGATCTTCATTATAAAGCAATAAGGAAACGGATAGTAAATGTGTTATCAGTGCCATTGAAAGAGCCCCTCTTAAATAGTTACTCTTGGCTAAACGCTAAAAGTGAGGTCATGTGTAACCATACCTTCCAGGATTTAAGGGGGCAATCAAGTGAAATAAAATATTGTGACGTTATTTCCAATTTATCTGTACTGTCATAATAAAATATACACCCATCCAAACATAAGATAAAAAGAGAGGAGACGAGTCAGTAACAGTAAAAAGGCAAGGTATCGATATATAAAAAAAACGGTCAGTTGTTAAACAGTAGAAGCTTTCTGAGGGAAGAAACTCCTTCCCGTTAATCACTCTCGTTTGTCCGGCTTTACAATGGAGACGTAGGTATAAGTAACTGGCAAATCTTGTGCTTCATATTGTTCTGAATAATAAATTAGCATATTTACCAAAAGTGTGTACCATTAACGTAGTCATCTATAGCTTTCTCGTACATGCATTTATGCTGTGTATTTTTTTTTTTTTTTTTTTTTGTATCAGAGCCGGTGTGTCAGAAAGGGCAACGTACATTGTTCGAAAGCAATCAGACCGACTGCGAATGGCCTCTTGCTGTTGGAGCATTACACTCCGACTAGAACCAGCACCCTTAAATACGAAAGAGTATTCAATTTCGCTGCCACTATGTAAGGTGGAAATTAAAGGAAGAGTTAGCACTTTCATCAGCACCTTGTTCCCAGGTGTGGTTGGCATGGGGCAGGAAGACAGTTCAGGACTTAACAATTGGCAGTTTCAAACGCGGAAACCGTGCGAAAACTGTCATATTTCGTAATTATTTTGGTTGACTTCCAGTACGTGTGGGCAGTTAAAATCCTGCATTCGGGTTTTTCTGAAAGCTGCCTGGCTATTGGACAAAAATCAGCACGTTATTCGACATAACGAGTTTGACCATACCCTTGTAAGATGAAGAAGTAAATAGACTGCGCTCGTCTCAACCTCCCCACAGTCACTTCAAATGGCTTAAAGAAACGGCAGAAACCTAAATATGTTTAGCTGGAAGAGGATGGTAGTATGTTCTTTCTAAGTGCAAGTCCACTGCGCTAACCACTTCATTAACTCGCTCAGTAGGAGGCAGATAATGAGGCATGATTTACGTTCATGTAAGCTTTAATTTATTTTGGTACTCACAATGGGATGCTATATTTCCAGATAACTAAGATATACTCCTGTCATAGGGGTGCGAAAGAAGCTAAGGGGCAAATATAATTAGTGTCACAAATCCTGGAGTCCAGCTGGCATGGGTGCACAATGTGTGCAACTAGTTAGTTAAGGACCACTTTCGTTCAAGGCTGGGTTGTTAAATGTCTTTTATAGCTGGCTGTTACAGAACACGTTTGGAGGTTTCCCACACTCATCTAGAAAAACGTTGCTTTCAAAGCACATTTTGTTCGATTTAGTTATGCCAGTCAACGTTGAATAATGGAAGGCGTAAGAGTAATCCTGCTAATCTTCCAGCGTGGTCGGACTTGAAATATTATATGCAAAGCATATGTTATAGATGGGGCCAAAGTTAAATAAGTGTTTTTCAAGGCGATGATTATCTGATTTGAGAACAATTAACGTGGCTTTTGCTGGTTATTATGTTGGTATCCAATCAAATCTTCTCAATCATTATAATTATTTACATTTCAGATTATAACAACCAGTATCAGCCTAACATTATTAGTGTATGAATAGAAATATTCTTGATGATTAACTAGTTGAATATCCGTAATGGATATTAAAATTTTGTTAAAATTTCCAGATTTTATCTTCTGTAATTTGTTGCAATCATGTAAATTCCATTCGTATCACTACGGGCCATACACCCAAATATCTACCTATATTGTCCAACACATTTCGCTATTTCTGATCGGTTCTGATCGGTCTTGGTACCTATATTTCTGTTACTTTTCTACTAAATATTCAAAATTAATTCTCACTTAAAATTTTTCCCTGTCAGTTATCTTTTCAATTTGGTCCTAACTTTTTCTGTCTCATTTTTTCGGTTATATAGTATGCTGATAATCAATTTTTTTACCACATGAAATTAAATCATAAAAAATGATACCAAACGTAATGTTGCCCGGAAATGGAGCATCGGTCTTAGTATAATATTTGAGGTCATGATGTAGCAAGCAGTAATCTACTCTACTTACAACACTGAAAAGAGTCAGATTTGTTCACAGCACGGGTTATTGGGAACAAAATAAAACGTGAAATTCAGTTCAAGGCAGGCCGCGCACCACTTTCACTGCTGATCAAGTATGTTGCTCAGCTTCGGATAGAACTGCTCTGGGGCACGTGCTCCACTCTCTGATGCAGGCACCCTGCACTGAGGCGTGACGCCTGTCGGGATGTAACAGAGTAGCATCGAAACAATTTGATTTTCAACTTTAATTTCCCCGTTACTTTATTTAGCTACAAAGACCCCATTTTAATAAATGAATATTACACTATACACTAACATTCAAAATACACAGTACAAAGTATTCGAAGATTTTGCCTTGAAAGGTGATTCTTAAGTGTTTACCAAATCAAGGTATCACAATGTACTTTTTTTTTCACGTCTCTACCAGTTAAGATTTCTTGAGATTTCTGTTACGCGCTCTTGTCATTCAAAGCATCCTTTGACGAATCGGATCCCCCTCTTCTTATACTCTCAACGTTACCTATTAATCTCACCTGGTATGAGCTCTGTACACTTTAGCAGTATTCGAGTTTGGACCGTAAAAATGTTTTCTGTTCCATCTACAAGTTTTCCATTATCCCATCAATGATTCGTAACTACTATGTGTTTTACCTACACGTTTTACTATGCACACATGGTTACTGAATTCATTGATTTTAGCTTCTTGGGAAGGATAGAGATAACTTGCCCTTCACCGATTTTCCTACTTAGACTCCCAGCCATTTGCACCTTCGTGTCTATGACCGTTGCTGCTCCATCGCTGATTGCACTCTCCGTATGAAGATTAACAAAGAGACCGACTATGACTAGCCAACAAGTCCAGCATATTTCTGTCACACGTAATGCTCTGACCCATCTGTTCCACGTAATTTCAGAGGAAGCTTTGTAACTGTTACAAAGGCAGTTTTGTGTCGTTCGTAGCTTCTGAAGTAAATTTTCTAATCGTCCGTGGGACAAAGTATTCGTCATTAGGATGTAAACATAGATAGCTCCAGTCATAGGTTTTTTCCAGAAGTTGGAATCTTGCCTGTTTATTGATCACTTTCCTTTCTTCGCGTTACCCTGCTTTTATTTCCGCAATATGTTACGTGAGTGTGCTTTAATCAGTTTTGATTAATCGTAAGGCACGCGGTAACTTTTCTGCATGGTCACTGTAGTAATTTGGCGTCTTTGGGGAGTCAGTTTGTTTTCGACCAATGGGATGCTCTGTTCCATGTTCTGTTGGACGCTAGCTGCTGGAGCATGTTTTGAGAGAAGGCAGACTTTGTTTGGTTGATGTCCATGCTGTTGTGGGGATTCTGCAATGAAAAGAATTGGGTGACACCACTTCAGTTTACTTGCCATGGCGAAGGTTAGTTATAATGGTGGGATTATGTTGGCATCGCTCGGTTATGACCATACCATGAGCAATAATGCGACAATGTGCTCGCAGGTAGTAAAATGGAAGCTCATACTTAGTTGAACTCAAGCTGATCATAGTGCCCTACATTATCTTTACACGTAGTCGTACCGTAAATTCGAAGTTTTTAACCTCTCAGGAAGTAATAGATACCTTATGCTCCTTCAAAACCGGGAAATGTGGACATGACGCCACCATTGCTCGTCATGAATCTGAATCTTGTACTTGTGAATATGAACAGCCATGCAAATTTGTAAAATCATGTCTTTGTGTCACTAGATCGTACCACGCTGCAGCTACATCATCTTCTTGAAATTTGTGGCCTCGCTTCACGATCAACAAGTATTCAGGCGATGTCGGAAATCAAATACCGAATTCCGATCTCACGAGACATTAGTAATTAGCAACTTTGCTTTGGATACTATTAGGTTGTAGGCCCAGCAGAGGTCGTTCTAAGAGTGTTGTGTCACCAACTGCAGCTTGTTACGCATTGTGTGAACAGATTTCGCGCATTAATGTGATGTTAAGTGAAGATGGTGTTCATCATATATATGTTCTTTCAGATGGTATTCAGATTTTTTACATTCAACGTCAATGTTTACGGAACTGAGGAGACGTCAACATTGTACAACTGTACGATGTAAGTAGAAAGTTAACACTTGTTCAAGTTAGTTCACTGCCTTGACGAGTCAGTAATCATCATTTCCCGTAGGAGCATTGAGGACATGACCACTCGTACTTCGTTTTGTCGCAGCCAACGGCTAAAAAATAAAATGGACTTTTGAAAATCGCTAGGTTAAAAATTGTTTTAGTCAGTAAAGAGTATTTGCGTGAGCATTGACTGATAACCCTCATAGACAAATATAGTGATCTCACATGGCAGATTTAAACAAGTTTATATTTTAGCTCAGATGGAAACCCAGTTCTAAGCAAAGAAGGGAAAGCAGAAAGGTGCAGGGAGTATATAGAGGGTCTGTACAAGGGCGATGTTCTTGAAACAATATTATGGATATGGAAGAGGAGGAAGAAGAAGATGAAATGGGAGATATGGTACTGCGTGAAGAGTTTGACAGAGCAGACTAAGTCGAAAAAAGGCTCCGGGAGTAGACAACATTCCATTAGAACTACTGATAACCTTGGGAGAGCCAGCCCTGACAAAACTCTACCATCTGGCGAGCAAGATGTATGAAACAGGCGAAATACCCTCAGACTTCAAGAAGAATATAATAATTCAAATCCCAAAGAAGGCAGATGTTGACAGATGTGAAAATTACCGAAATATCAGTTTAATAACCCACGGCTGCAAAATACTAACACGAATTATTTACAGACAAATGGAAAATCTGGTAGAAGCCGACCTCGGGGAAGATCATTTTGTATTCCGTAGAAATATTGGAACTCGTGAGGCAATACTGACCCTACAATTATCTTAGAAAATAGATTAAGGAAAGGCAACCCTATGTTTCTAGCAAAATAACTGATGATGGTCGAAGTAGAGAGGATATAAAATGTAGACTGGCAATGGAAAGGAAAGCATTTCTGAAGAAGAGAAATTTGTTAACATCAAGTATAGATTTAAGTGTCAGGAAGTCGTTTCTGAAAGTATTTGTATGGAGTGTAGCCATGTATGGAAGTGAAACATGGACGATAAATAGTTTAGAGAAGAAGAAAAAAAGCTTTCGAAATGTGGTGCTACAGAAGAATGCTGAAGATTAGATGGTAGATCACATAACTAATGAGGAGGTATTGAATAGAATTGGAGAGAAGAGAAATTTGTGGCACAACTTGACTAGAAGACGGGATCGTTTGGTAGGACATATTCTGAGGCGTCAAGGGTTCACCAATTTAGTATTGGAGGGCAGCACGGAGGGTAAAAATCATAGAGGGAGGCCAAGAGATGAATACACTAAACAGATTCAGAAGGATGTAGGTTGCAGTAGGTACTGTGAGATGAAGAAGCTTGCACAGGATAGAGTAGCATGGAGAGCTGCATCAAACCAGTCTCAGCACTGCCAGAGCGAGAGATACTTCATCAGCGAAACACCCTACACTAGCAAAGATAGCTGCGAGGAACGTTGGCGCCATTGAAGGAATTCTATACATCAGGAAATGCCGTGGAATATTGGAAAACAGGACGCGTGGTGGACAACAGAAGCACTCTGGTCTCATTACTGCTCCATTTTTACAGAACTGGGTTACCAAAGATTTTTTTACAAACGCGGGTAATTGATAAATAAACAGAGGCAACGGTGCGAGGAAATAATTTTACGCCTTCAGATTCCCCAATTTAACCTTCCTCGAAGTATCGCAGCGTTTTATCGATACAATACAATACAATGCCGTGGTATTTCAAAAACATTTACTATATCGCGAAAGCCTTAAAAAGAGCAGCATTTTAGTCTTGATGTGAATAAAAACGACGCTTTCCGCCAATAGTAGACATGCTCATCCATGAGAACTGGGGATATCTTTGAAAAAGCTAATCGATTCTAAAGCTGAAAGTTTAAGATGGTTTCTAAGATTTGACTACTGTCCGTCGAGTATCTCAACTCACTCACTAATCTGGATAATTATAGAGGGTCTTCAGTGATGACAATATTTCACATTTATGTATTTATTTTCTTAGTTAGCCCCTCAGTGCTACCAAAATCTATGTAGAACTTAACTCATTTTACTTACCAGCTACCTTGCAGCGTCAGTGAGTTAATGAGTTACCTTCAGATTTTGCACTTTCGTGCTGCAAATCACTATGAACAGTGGTGTAAACATAATAGTACCCACAACCTTTGCGTTTGTGGCGCATTGCACACGAAATTGGCCTTGTTGTAACAGAACTGCTAATATTAAGGATTCTTAATAACTGTGTTTGTGGATGCTTTTAGATCTGGAGCTAGTATAACTAGCTGATCATGTCATTCAAATCAAATTCTTTCGTAAATTAACATCTTTAAGTAGAGTCTTCTTACTGTAATCGCAGAATATAGTAAATGAAAAGCACCAGTTTGCTTTTGTTCTACAATATTACTTTTATTGCTAACCGGTTTCCGGCTTACAAGGCCATCTTCAGACATTTACTGAGAATTATCACCAAAGAAGTTAAATGTTAGCAGACAACACTAGAAGAGAAGTAACACATCTAGACTGAAGTAGAAACATACAGTAAGTAACATATTTGCAATGAAATAGTAAAAACTGAACAGTACATAAATAACAATGGAGTTGACAGGAAAACCTTTAGCACAAAATAGGAATAGCATGCCTACATAACAGTTTCTATTAATAAACAAAACTAATAAAATAAGACAAAATTAGTACTATTCATGGCTGCATCAAGAGGTATGAAACATGGAGAGTGATGCACAACCAATTGAAAAAGAAGAAACAGTTGTCAATGTGAATACAGAATACATAAGGATCTTAAGCAATATCTATAAGTTAAACAGAAATTAATAAATGCAGGAAAATGGAGGTGTTTAAGGGAACCTATAGTTTGAGAGTGTGGTGGTACTGCATTTTAACATTAACATTATAATAAAAGCAGTGGCTGTGTACCAGTTTTCATTAAATAAATGAGCAAAGTAAAATATGAACAGTATTTGATGAGACAACTACAAGGGGAGTTAAACATGGACAGTAATACAAGTACAAGTTAAAAGGAAACCCTTAACTATTGAAACTACAGCCTATGTGGAATACAAAGACAACTGCAACAAATAAAACAACTTAATGAATACAGGAAAATGGGAATATGTAGGAAGAGAGAGTGTGGGAAGTAATGAACAACAAAGATGGTTATATGAAGTTTAGCAGAGGGGAAGTGTTGAGTTGTGTCTGGTCATTTAGGATGAGATCAGGACTGTGGGCAAGATGTTTGTTAATTTCCAGGGCTTCCAGCAGGTTGAGTTTATGGCCTTTGTTTGCTAAGTGAAGTACATGGGACACTGGCTGGTAGTTGTGACCCTCACTCAGTACATGCTCAGCAAATGCAGAGTCTGAATTCTGCAACCTCCAGCTGCGTGCATGTTCAGCCAGCCTAGTTGATATGTCTCTGCCTGACTGACCATTGTAAAATTTGTCACAATCAGAACAGGTGATTTTGTATACCCCACTGTTGGCTGATAGCTGGAGCTTGCTTTTGCTATTAAAAACACACTGGGCTGTTGTGTTCCTGACATAGTAGGAAACCCTATACTTGCAGGATTTCAGTGCTTTGGCTACAATATGTGATACCTGACCTAGAAATGGTAGTATACACCATTTCTTGCAGACAGTGGATAGGGAAGCAGGTGGGGCTGTTAATATGCAGAATATAGTCTTTTTTGCTGCGCTACGCATCCGCGAGAGAGAGTAGTTGAATAAATTACTTCTTTAAGAAGTGAGCTGTATGTCAGAAACTGTGATTTTGATTTACGCATCCAGAGAATTTACATGAAAGAATTAACGATCGCTTAACTAGAAAGTCATATATGTTGGAACTATTTGGTTAGTGTATTCATTAAGATAAAGAACATCGTCTTGCTCTGAATTGTGCTCAACAAGAAAATCATGAGACCGCGTAAGGGGGAGTAGCCTAAACTTTTACTTTTTATCACATCAGAACATGTATACCAAACTATCAATTTATATTCAAAATGAACTTCAAATCAGTCTTTGTTGTTACTCTCCCGATCGTTGTCACCTCCGATAAAAATTTTCTGGTGTGTTTCCGCATGTTTGATAGTGTAAATTTGTGAGAAGAAATTATGGGAGCAAACTGCTGAGGTCATCGGTCCCTAAGCGTATACACTACTTAATCGAACTAAAACTAATTTGCGCTAAGTACAACGCACACATACCCATACCCGAGGGAGGACTCGAACCTCCGACGGAGGGAGCCGCGCGGACCGTGACAAGGCGCCTTAGACTGGGAGGCTATCCCATGCGGCTATTTGACAGTGACCGATATTTCGACCGAAATGTCGTTTAATGCCACATAACGGATATGTTTTATTGAAGGAATCGCTTTTGGTTTGTTACATCACCTTTACAGCTGCCATTTAGATTCTGGGGCACATTCCAGTGAAATGTTGTAAATTCCGTGATTGTTCTTTACTTAAGTGAAAGTTTCTGGCTGTTATGCCATGGTGAAATTTATTTCTTAGAAACACCCAACATTTCATCACTTTCCCACCCAAATAGCCTCAGGAGTTAACACACCGCTTTTGCTCTACAGGGTGGCTCGTCGGCTCCAGATGGAATCCCCGTGGTCGGTTAACGACGGGAAATGATGTGCCGTTCAGCCCGGATGTAGTTTTCAGGCAGTTTCCCACATTCGACTAGCTGAATAGCCAGCTGGTACCCATGCTAAACTTCAGTTACACAATTTCAAAGGTTTAGAAAATTAGACGCAGAAAATTGGGCACAAAAATGCCCCCAGTTGTGGGGGGAATGGTCTGTAACGATGGGGACGGTGGCCGGAGGGCGGGGGGGGGGGGGGGGGGAGGGGGGGGGGAGCGCGACGACGCGAACAACCCCATCACCCTCTACTACAAATCCTTGCAGATACGGGGTAATGGCCTGCAAAAGCAAGAAGACCCAAGTTTCGTCCCCACCTCCAAAGATCATCTTCAAGAAGGATAGTAGACCCTATGAAGGTTACATTTGTACCCTGACTGAAATAAAATTTCATTCTCCTTCGCTCCCATGCAGATGCGTGACGTCACATTTCTTCAGAATTCGAGTGTAATTCATCTTGATTGGTTGCTTACGTCCACTAGTGCTAACACTCCTCGGTAGTAACTGGTAGCAAGTATTTGATCTTAAAACGTGACAACTGTTTATTCTGTACCGTCTCATAGGTGTAGAACCTGTGATATTCGCTATTTTTGACTTCATTAAGACAGCAAATACGAGTAGTTAATACTTTCAGCCAGAAGGCAAATACTTTTTTTATAAATAATGATTAACGTATAATGAGGCGTCGCATGGCGACGGTGGAATTTTCTAAATAATGTAATTCGTCGTCTTTGGGCGGCAATATAAACAGAAAAATACGGATAGATATGCGATCCTTCACTATTTTGTTCGCTGGAGAACAAATGAAGCCTTGAGCGTTAAAGAGACTTCTACTGTTTTTCTCAAGTAAGACGGACGCAGATTTGTGGTAGTCTGATCTAATTTTTACTAAATGTATAAAAACGTGTTATGTCTAAGTTTGAGTGAAGTGTAAAGAACTGTTATAACTTACCGTGACGACGCACGAGCGACTCAAAGAAGACAATGGCTATATAAAAGAGCGCTCAATGGACATGATACGGACATAAAAATCTACCGTCATTGTAGTACTAAGCTTAAGGTACGATATATGTTTTAGTTATAATAAATATTTGTTCTGGGAATACTGAATCATTTAGCAGTGCTCATTCCTATCATCTCCTCAGTATTATTTTCATTTTAATTATGCATTTTGCTAAGATTGCAGACACGGAGATCAGCAGTCCAATGTGCGTGTTACATTGATAAAAAGAAAACTGTTTTATCGTCTTCTTGCATCAGCTTTAATATTGAATTTCCCTTTTGTGTGATGTTACAGTTGTTTTTGCGCCCTTAAGAACTTTCTGGTCCCTTAGGAAATTGTTTTGTCATAACAATAACTTCACAATCGGGTATGATCGTATCTACGATCATGAAGTAATTAGAAAGACGATAATGCGATTTCTTAATCAATAGCACGCTAGTTGTGACTGCCTCAAGCCACGCGAAACTGCAAGTAAAAACTAATCACATCTCATAATGCAATATTTTATGACAATGGTCAATCCATGATTCTTACGCCAATTGTGATTGATAAAACAGTAAGCTAAATCTCAATTTCCAACATTCCATTGAATAACAACATCACTTTTATTTTGTAACATCACACTTGGCGCCCGAACAGGGACTTGACCAAAAATTAGTTCATATACTTGGAAAATTTTCTATGTGCTTGTGTTAATAAATGTTCTGTCGATTCATGTACACATCACCTCTCTGTGAGTAAGACAGAAAATACGCTGGTCGATAACGCAGTTTAATTATCGAGAGAAAGGAAAAGAAAAGAGACGCGAATTTGCTGAGACAACCTAGTGCAAACCAAGCCATCAAAAAGTAAGTCAGAATTTTGCATACGCAGTGTAGTGCTTCAGTAGCAACGTTGCTTTTGCAAGTCGATCCACATCCTTTCTATCTCCTTCCCGCTATAGAAAATCTGCTTTATTTTATCTTTCAAAGTAAAATTCTTCGTAGTCTGATGATAGAAATTATTTCTCCCCCATTGTTAGTATAGCAGTATTACATTTTCAACATGGTGGATAGTGTGTGCAATTTGCAGTGAAGAGCATCTTCATTCATTTGTCTGAATCGTTTAGGTTCCATCTTGTCTTCTCGCCAGATAGAATTTCATTTGTTGCTCACGCGAGAGCGGTGCTCTTAGCGGACTCACCACGTCACTGACAAACGACGAAAGCCTTGCGTAGCACGTGATTTACTGACGAAAATGGCAGATAGTAAACAGAGACAGGTGACAACAGGAGACGGGAGTGAAGACGTTAATAGTATTCCATACCCTTTACGATCGCGAACGGTAGGTTCCCGTGTGGAAACTGAACCATGTCTGTAACAGGGGAAAGTGACCCTAAAGTCCAAATTCTTCCCGCTGCAGCTACAAATGACCTCGGTGCGTTAATGGAAATGCTGAAACAACAGTTTGACGCAGTAAATGAGACTATAAAAACACAAAATGAGACTGTTAACGCCCGATTAGATGCTGTAAGCGAATCAGTAAAAACACAAAATGAGACTGTTAACGCCCGATTAGATGCTGTAAGCGAATCAGTAAAAACACAAAATGAGACTATAAAAACACAAAATGAGACTGTTAACGCCCGATTAGATGCTGTAAGCGAATCATTAAAAACACAGCTAGGCACAATCAAAACAGATCTGCATAAAGAAATTACGGCTGAATTAAATACCCATTTGGGTGAGGTGCAAACTAAGATCAGTGATCAAATTCAGAAAATGCAGAAACAGGTGAAAAGTGAAATAGCTGAAGTATCTGGAACATTAAACACAAAAATTCAGGCAGCTACCAAAGAAATAAACTCAGTTAGAAATGCAGTATCTGACATTGAAGGTGTAGTGGAGGATCTGTCGAGGCAGATGGACTCAATCAATATTGAAGAACAGGTTAAGAGCACCGTGAAAGCACACATGGAGGCATTGTCGGAACACTACGGTGAATGGATAAAGGGTAATGATATTTTTATCGAAAAGAAGGTCAGGGAGGAGCTTAGGGAGACTGTCAAGGATATAACTTATGAAATCTTAGCTGCTCCTGGTTAAGTCGGGAGACGCAGTGGTTTCCGAATTGGGACAGATTCGGAGGACACTTACACGGGATCTTCCCGAGTGGAAGCAGCAAGTAGTGGACGAAGTCAGAATGCTGAGAAACTGGGTAGAAAATCCGCACACGCATACGCAAACTATAGGGAACAACTCTTTAGACGGTGACGAATGTCAGTCAACTCCTTATCGTTCACCGCCTGATTACATGCAAAACAACAGTCCTGTTGAGTCCCGAGTAGGGAAAATAAATGATCCGCCCACAATCGTGAGTTCAATGCAAGAGGAAAGTGTGATTAAGCATCGCACTTTTCCTGTTTTTCATCCGCAGAAGCGAGAAATACACCCCATCGTGTTCCTAAAGAATTTTTCAGGGCATATTTCCCAGGAGCTGGACAGACAGACAGCGTATTCAGTTCGTCACTGGATTTATTTCCGGTGATGCAGCATTATGGGGAACGGAAATGGTAGACACGTGTAGGAATTATGAAGAGTTTGAGAAAATGTTCTTGGCAAAATTTTGGAGTAATGGGGTACAGCAAAGATTAAGGAAGGAGGTGTATGGTGCGTGTTGTGTCTAGACCATACAGCCTAGACACAATGCTGTAGCCGATAGGGCACGCAAGGCTAACGCAGACGGGCGTGAAGTTTGGAACATGAGAACTTATAAATGAATAAGAAGAAAAGTACGTAGATGCTTGTTACTTAACTTTTAATTAGTCCTTGGAATACATCTCTCTTGAATATTAGTAAGCTATAGGCACTGATACAAATGGCGCCTTGCTAGGGGGTCGCCAGTTAACTTAGCAGAGGGCTATATCTCTCGGCAAATGAGAGCAAGGCTTAGCACGTCCAATCGCTAGCTATGTTGTCCGTACAACTGGGGGCGAGGTCTCCTCAGTCTCTCGAGACCTGCCTTGTGGTGGCGCTAGGTTTGCGATCCCACAGTGGCGACACGCGGGTCCGACATGTACTACAGGACCGCGGCCGATTTAAGTTACCACATAGTAAGTGTGGTGTCTAGCGGTGACACCACAGTGCGGAAATTTTCAATGAGAAGCATGGAAGTCTCCGGCGATACTTCCAGAAGTATCTAGCAAAAATTAAATTCTGGGATTCTCCGATTTCTTCCAAGGACGTAATTATGATTCTCAAAAGCAAACTCCCTGCGTCTATTAGAGAGGAACTAGTAAATGTGTCCGAAGAAGACACGGATGCATTCCTTTCTGTGCTGGATTCCTTAGATTTAATTAGCGAGGATGTGCGCTCCAAGGTTGGCAGCGGCAAATTCTTCCCTGGCAGCCAGCAGAATGCATCGCACGCGGACAACAATGCGCCGAAGGAGAGAGCGAGCTACTGCGACCGCTGTTGCCAACCTGCCAGCCGTTATGAAAACGCAAACGGCAATAACTTTAAACGGAAGCAGAAAACCAATTACAGTAATCAGCAGAGATACCACCCAATTTACAACCACCAGGTACAACATCAGTACGGAAACCCACCCTTTAATTCTGCGCCTGAGCAGCATGGAAATTCTCCACAAACTAGTGGTAATTTTTCAAATGGGCCGGTGTACAATCAAAGTTATAGGTCGAAATATAGCAAGTGGCATGGGCAAGGCGGAGGCCACCCAGCACATCAGAACAACTTTTCACAGAATAGAGGACCGCGGAACAATTTTCAAACGGCACCAAAGGCGAACTTTCCTTCACAAGGAAATGGTTTTGCCGGCAACCAAAAGATCGGGCGACAGCAGCCGTCTCAAGTATTTTTTTCACAAGTGAATGCACCCAGTGGATTTTACCCCTTTACAACGGCATTTGTACCACATAACCAGCACCAATATGAAACGGAACAAACACTTAAGGCCATGAATGACAAACAGGTTAAACATCCTGCGGAAAATTAGAGGCAGCGCGTTTCAGCCTCCTAGAGGTCGCTGCCGGTTCCAGTGGGGGTACTAACGAATACTCTGATTCTGAGTATGTTAATGCGATACGGTACGACCATGAGACCGACTTACGAGATGACCTTGCACGTGACAAAGAAGCTCAAGACATTAACAAAATTTATGATGAACAGGTCCAGGCTTCGATTAAGATTTCTATTGCCAACATTCCTTTCACAGCCGTTGTTGATACAGGAGCAAACATCAATGTGATGTCACCATGTCTCTTCAGACAGGTGTCTTCTGTTTCAAAAGTTTTATCATTGCCGATTCAGGGCTGCTCCATATCGGGAGCAATTGGTCTATTGAAACAGAGAGTTAGTTTACAGACGCAGCTTCAACAGCAGATAGAATCTGTTTTGGTTTCTTGCCTCTTGCGTACTGGAAATTTCCTTGTGTGAACTGTTAATGATAAGTATTGTGTTGAACAGCGCACTGACTACATGGTAACGGCTACTACATGTAAACTTTAAGTATTAAATGCTATGTATGGAAAAATTGTTTATAGTGATGGACATGAACTGATATTTCTTCAACAAGCTGAAGCAGGAAATTAAGGTTACAGAAAGAATTTCAATTTAGCTTTAAGTTAGTATAAACAAAATGTGCTTGCGAGGTGATTGCCAGGATCTATATAAATATGTAAAGGTGAGAAATGGAGGAGGATGCGTAAATAAGCACTTCTCTCAAGGTACAAGAAGATTTATAGATTTATTTTTAGTAATGTAAGTACTTGAAGTTCTGTTGTAAAAGCCCAAATTACCTGCCTAAAAAAAAAAAAAAGGTACATGTTCAAACAGTTCAGACAGTGGACAAGAGTAGAAGAAATAGCTTAAAGTTCAGTTAGAGCGTGCTGTTAAATGGAAAAACAAGTGGTAACCCACATGTCTTCACGCAAGGAGACAATAAGCTGTAGTAAACTAAGTTAGGTGAACAAATAGAGGCAAACCATGAAGCAACAATAATGTAGCGTAAGTACTCCACGAGGCCATTAATTGCTATGAAAGTAAACTAGTTACCTGTGATCTGAGCCCAATGTAAAGAGTATATGAGGAATGTTAGCTGACGAATTGATTTCAGTAGAATCAAGGTACTAAATAACCACACAGCAAGCCCCCTTTATCATAAATAAGTCCAAGTAAAGATCTTCAGAAGATTTGTAGTGTAATCTAGCGACCATTCAATACCCTAACTGAAGGCTAATCTAAAGAACAAGCAATGCAGTGATATTTAAATTAATACTGACTATAACAAGAGTAAGCCGTAGAAGTAGCAAAGCATGCTTTAATGAAAGAGGTTGAAATTTATATATGTGCCTATGTTTATTATGATAATTTTATTTACATGCAGATTTTATTGCAAAAATGTCTCCTAAGACACTCCTCTTATGAAATCCATCTTCCTTGTGCCCGTTCCTTTTGATCCTGGTTCATTAACCCAGACCAAGAGTCGACTTGTAAAAGGCACGTGTGCTTCGAGGCAAAGCAGTGCTTATGAGAAATGAGACACTTAGCGTGATGAACTTCGCTAGCTTTGGTAATGTTTGTTATGGACCGGTTGCGTAAACCCAGTGAACTGTCGGTAATTCCATTCATGCGAAAAATAGTAGACACGCGTTATCCTACTTTTTTTTTAACAGAGAACGATTGCTGAGTACATGAAGCGAAGAGGGAGACCTATTGTTATCCAGTCTGCCCTCAAATATAAAAAAAAAAAAAATTTGGCAAGCACAAAGGAAAGCACAAAAAAAAAGATTCAGCGTTAAATGCGTACTCGTTAAGTAGTAGATATGCTGCGTGGCAGTAGAAAATGATCTTGGGTGCACTAAAGAATAAATGCAACGAGTGTTGCGAAATCTGTAGTTTTCATAATGAGGAGATGAGCCCTTAAAAGAAAGTTTGAAAGAATATTTTTAGGTTCACTAGCGAAAGTAAACCTTGAGATATAAAGAGTCCATTCATAAAGCAGTTGTTCACTGGACTTAACAAAAGGAGTGACCATTAATTGTAAATATTAGCTCGTAAGTGATCTTTTGTAAATAGTAGAATATAAGTCTTTCTGTAGCAATGGAGGAAACCTGCAAAATTGATTGTTTTGTAAATGAACTCTATCGGCGAAGGAAGTAAGCACGAATGCTGTGTGAAGATGCACACTAAAGTGCGACGTGCATAATAAAAATGACTGTTCACTGTATATTAGTGGTAGTGTTGTACTGCATGTGTAAAAAGAAGTCAGGGCTACGACAACAGGTGCAACGCAAAGTTCAGTGTTGTTCTAAGTGCAGCGACAGCTAAAACATTCGTCGTCACTTACCTGTGAGCCTCATGGGAGGCAGTTGACAGAGAAGTATGGAGGCAGCTTCAGTGTCCGGCTCCTCCGATGGAAAACGCGCGCGAGGTGTTTGTAGCGATGCACTCGTGTGATACGAAGTTCACAAAAAAAAAAAAAGGAGCAATCGACGACCAGCAGCTGTGTTACAGCCTGAGCGCGAACGGATACTGAGTATTGGAGCTCATGCAACACTGTGCAGCCGCTGTGAGTGGCTGACGTGTGGGTGACGAAACAATCCAAACTTTAAACTGCTAACCGCCATGACTTCCATCGAACATACTGGAGGAAAGACATTTGTACACTTGTGTGACTACATTTACATACGTAAATTAAGCCATTTTCTTGAGTTGAAGTTAAGATGAGTGAGAAGTAGATTGTTAAATTACTCAGGCCTTAAAGCCATTAATACCGGCACTCCTGAACACTGCTAAAATGAATTATAATCCTGTCTCTTGATGGACAAAGAAAATGAATGTTGTAACGGAACATATTAAAGGCTTTACTTTAATGAAGTATGCGATCCCTTCCAAATTCAACCAGTTTAACGAGTATTTATGATTATAGAAAAGTTATTGTGTATGTTAACAATGATTGCACAACATGTCTCCATAAACAGTCAACCCATTAAATTATACTGAATAACTGACCCACACAAAAGTTTATATCACTTGATCACTGATACAGCAAATGTCATCATGAAAAACACTAAGTTTATCTTAAATAATTAATATGAAGTACGAAAAATAGTGGCCAACTTAGGTATTTTGGATCTCCTTAAATAAAAATCACCCAGTGAAACCTATTTGTTCACTAGGAGCGTTTTCACTCAGTATTCACGTAATCAATCCTATTTTAGACGAAAACCAATGTAATTCTTCATAATTCACGTTACTTACTTATTTATGCAAATTAGAGAAGTCAATTGACAAACTTCTAAAAAACGACCTTTTTGTAACAAAGAATTATTCTGTCATGTCAACAAATCTGTCTGTCATTTTAATAACATGTTAAATTATGTCACTCGATGCAAATTAACAACTTTTCTGCACAAATTATGATAACAGATGTACATGTGACTTATAAACTATATCTCTTTTTAGTAGTTCTTTGACAATGTTATAAATACAAGCAGCGAGAAGGGTCGAGAGAGCAGTCGGAGGCAGTCAGGGCAGTCGGAATGTCACTTTGGTGAAGTGTGTTTCTGTGTTATTGTTTGGCAAAACAAGTCAAAGAACATGTAAAGGAAGTATTACTTTGTGTTGTGTTATGGTCTTTGGTGGACAGTGGAATTAATATGGCCACTAAAGTAATAAATATTTGATGTTTACATACGTGTTGGTTTCGCTCGTTCTTTATCATCAAAAGCACATGAAAAACACGGAACCTCATGTGTTTACCCTAGACAACCAAATTTAGAGCCAGCATCAGCAACGAGACACAGCAGCGATCCAGCAAGCAGCAGCGATCCAGCAAGCAGCAGCGATTACTACAATACAATATTTTGTAATGGCGCCAACCTAACATCAAGTGCTAACAAGCTCCGTAAATGGGAGTGAAATAGTGCGTTTATCAGCAATTAGCAAAAGATATCTACGACGACTTTTGGCGGTCCATTTACAAAAGTGGGGGCTCAGCCGGGATCTTTAAGTGCATCGATGATAATAGTGCAGCGATAAATTTCGTAAGTGCTTGGCACTCCAAAAAAATTTTATTTGTGCAGTGTGGCAACAGTGAAAATATGTCAAAAATAAATAAATAAATAAAGTGTGTTTGTGCGACTACAAAAAAACTATCATCACACCGCTCGGAAGATTAACGTCTGGATTATGTCAATGGATTTCATCAATCAAGACTTCAGCTTCAATAAAACCGAATATAAGTGAAGAAAGCCAACAAGAACACCGACCACGACATCATAGCATAGACATAAAGCAAGGTATTTTGTTGTTGTTGTCATTTAAAATAATTAGTTGTTAACATGTCTCTACCTGAGAGGGATGAGATCGTAGGAAATGTAAAAATTGAACCAGGGGGTGGTGAACAATTAAACTTAACAGAGTGGCTAGCAGAGTTTGCAACTCAAATAAGCTCGCAACTTAAACAATCAAGTGAAGAAAACACAGATAGACTGAATAAGTTAAGTTTGGATTTTAAACAATCAAGTGAACAAGTACGTTTGGATTTTAAACAATCAAATGAACAAGTAAGTTTAAAACTTAAAGAAAACACAGACAGACTGGATAAGTTAAGTTTGGATTTTGATCTATTAAGTACTCATCTCAATGAGAAGTGTGAAGAATTTAAAACTACTCTCAGTAAGAACACTAGTGAACAGTTGATACACTTCAGAAAAGAATTTCAAGTTAAAGTTGAAAGTTTAAATGAAAACATACAAGCGAACACAGACAGCATTGCTGTCATCTACAACAGAGTAGATACTGAAGCTAAAAGATTAGATCAGAGAATAGACAAAACATCAGAAAACCTTAGACAGGAATACAACCTGTACACCACTAATGTAGATACAAAAGTAGAAAATATACACACTAAATATACACAATTGGAGGACGCATTGATGTCCAAACAAACGATTTACAATCAAAATGCAATGAATGGGCACATCCAAGTGAAATGCTTTCCTGGTGAAAATCTGCACCCTATTGACTTTATTCACCAATGTAAGGATATGTTTGTTGTAGGAATGTCAGATAACCTAAAAATTAAGTTAGTAAAACGGTTTCTAGAAGGGGAGGCCCTATCCTGGGCAAATGAGAATAATGATTCTTGGAATACTTTTGAAGAGTTTGAAGCTAAATTTATTTGCAAATTTTGGTCACAATCCATACAAGCCAGATTAAAGTCAGAATTTCTAAATGGACCAGTGTATAGAGGGAAAGTAGGGGGAATGCAAAAATTTTGCAGAGATCAACTGAAAAAACTTGCTCATTTAAATAACCCTTTTGATATTATGACACAAATTGATGTTTTAAAAAGAAGATTACCAGAGAGACTGCAGTGGGAATTGGTCCATGGACCAGACGATTCAATGGAAGAGTTCCTGAAATTTGTAGATAGATTAGATAGGGCCTTGGAAAGAGAAAATAACCAAAGTTTTGGCTCTGGCAACAACCAGTATGGGGGGTGGAACAGGAATGTAAATAGAGATTATCATGGGAGGAGAGACTTTGAAAATTCTGGAAATAATGCTCCAAATAGGGGAGATAGGAGATATGAAATTAATTTCAGAAACAATACACAGGAGGGAGGATGGAGGAGAGATAACAGGAATGATAGAAATAGGTATTGGGGAAGAGAACAAGAGAGAAGGGGGTTTGTTGAAACTAGTGAACAAAATGACAACTACAAACGGACAGACCGAGGAAACCAGCCGGGAAACGGTGGACAGTCCCACTAGATGTCCGTAGTTTTGGGGCTAGACAATATTATGACAGGACAACACATAACCGAAACTGGAAAAGGGGAGGATACAATGTAAAGAGTAAATACCATGAAAATACTGAAGTTGTTAGAATGAATAAATTAGAATTTAATAAAAGGTTTTGGGATACTATGAGTAAAAGTGATACAGTTAATAAAAACTGTGTTCAAGCACAGGTAGTTAGTGAAAGTGCAGAAGTTGAAGGTATTGCAGAGTTCCATAGTTGGGCTGAAAAGGATACTGGTGTGAATAACAAGTTAGACACACCACAAGTAGAATCTATTTTGGGGGGTTTATTTGATAAGAAGGGGGATGACGATGTGTTTAATGGAGCCAAAGACTCAATTGCTGAGATTCAGATACATAGGGGGGAAACTGAAGATGAGGTTATTGTTGAGGAGGAGGAAGAAGTAATAGAGGGACATTTAAATAATGATCCTAAATCAAGTGATGTTATTGATGAGAGTGTGAAGGAAGAAATAAAAGTATTTGTAGAATTGAAAAGTGATGATGAGATAAAGGTAAGTGATGTGACAAACATGGGTAATAATGAGGTTAATTTAAGTGAAATGCAGACTAGGGAATGTGTATCTGAGGACAAGCTATTGCCTATTGGGAACTATGAAATGCTAATCTATGAGAATGGTAATAAGAATAATATTAAAGAAAATATAAAGGGATTGAATGTAAATGTGTGTTTTCAAGAAAAAGGGGAAAAGTTTTTAGAAGTTTTGTGGAACAACTATGGGAACTGTATAAAGAAAGATGCCTTTTGGAAAGAATTAGCAAAGGTAAGTGCAACCTTGTATCCTATATGGTGGGTAAGAATCCGTAGTGGACTTTATAAAAAAGGGGGTGAAAACAGTAGGTTGTTAAGTGACAACACAGTGTTAAAAGGAACAGATGAAAACAAAGGTTTATATTTAAATGTCAATGCTATGCAGACAGAGAGGGATGTGGCTAAGCGTAGGAAAAAGACATTAGACTTAGGAACTAAAGAAATTGAAAATGATGCATTATATGTTAAAGTAAACATTGACATTTGTCCATTTGAAATAAAAGAAAGCCCACATCCTAATGCGTATAGACTTATCTTCCCCAGATCAAGAAGGTTATTTGGATTAAGAAACATCACTGAATTGAAACCATATAAACATGATTAAGCACATTTCCCTGTTTAAATACAGTTACTTACCCATTTTCCATAAAGCATGTGATCAGCAAAGATTTTTACTGGATGTGTCAAGTAGCAACTACCACTCATACTACAGACCCTGGAAAAGTTCCAGATTTCTGAGAGAATGTTTTTATATTTTTATTGTCACCATTCAATATTAAATTTGGAGACATCTTCTTTACTTGCAAGGGGCAAGTTTAACCAAGCACCCAAAGAGGTGACAAACATTTATTACTTTCTTTTTGTATTGTTGAATATGGGACATGATTGCACCAAATAAAAGACAATGTAAAAATTGTGGTGCAAGACCCATCATTGTGTTACTATTGTTTTCTTAGACATAAGATTTGTGGACAATTTTCTACAGCTAATCAGATGTTCACCAAGTTTGATGTTTGTGTTATGTTGTGACCAATTTAAGTGTCCAATTTTAGTATTCATATGTTCTTGTATTGTCTTGACTATGTGTCTCAATGGGAGACAAGTTTTTTAAATATTTTCTTTTTTTAAAATGCATATTATATTCATACATGTGACTTCTCTAGTGTTCGTGTTTATATATCATGTCCATACTTATAATTATATTCTTGGTTTTCATTTCTTTTATGTGGCTCAAAAGGAACAGACAGTGGCAATATTTTCTTATGGACATATGACCTGTCCATCTATGTAATATATTTATGTTCCTTCTATTATCTTGACTAATCTGTGACTCAATGAGAGCTGACTTTGAAATAATTTACATATATATTTTTTATATATCTTAAAATCACATGTGATATATTTGTGTCTGTTTTTGATCATTTTCCATGTGGCTCACTGGGAGCAAAGAGCAACAATTTTTTTACTTTCATATATTACTAAATAATTTTATTATGCTGTCATACTGATTGACATAACACAAAGTGCATTTCAAACAACACAACTAAAATATTTGCAGGAAAAAGTCATTTTGAAACGGTGTAAACGGTTGTTGTATACATACACATTATGCATAGTAATTGACACATTTGTCCTAGTCGGCTAATATCATTAACATTCTGTAAATGATATTACCCGAGGGGGGTATTGTAACGGAACATATTAAAGGCTTTACTTTAATGAAGTATGCGATCCCTTCCAAATTCAACCAGTTTAGCGAGTATTTATGATTATAGAAAAGTTATTGTGTATGTTAACAATGATTGCACAACATGTCTCCATAAACAGTCAACCCATTAAATTATACTGAATAACTGACCCACACAAAAGTTTATATCACTTGATCACTGATACAGCAAATGTCATCATGAAAAACACTAAGTTTATCTTAAATAATTAATATGAAGTACGAAAAATAGTGGCCAACTTAGGTATTTTGGATCTCCTTAAATAAAAATCACCCAGTGAAACCTATTTGTTCACTAGGAGCGTTTTCACTCAGTATTCACGTAATCAATCCTATTTTAGACGAAAACCAATGTAATTCTTCATAATTCACGTTACTTACTTATTTATGCAAATTAGAGAAGTCAATTGACAAACTTCTAAAAAACGACCTTTTTGTAACAAAGAATTATTCTGTCATGTCAACAAATCTGTCTGTCATTTTAATAACATGTTAAATTATGTCACTCGATGCAAATTAACAACTTTTCTGCACAAATTATGATAACAGATGTACATGTGACTTATAAACTATATCTCTTTTTAGTAGTTCTTTGACAATGTTATAAATACAAGCAGCGAGAAGGGTCGAGAGAGCAGTCGGAGGCAGTCAGGGCAGTCGGAATGTCACTTTGGTGAAGTGTGTTTCTGTGTTATTGTTTGGCAAAACAAGTCAAAGAACATGTAAAGGAAGTATTACTTTGTGTTGTGTTATGGTCTTTGGTGGACAGTGGAATTAATATGGCCACTAAAGTAATAAATATTTGATGTTTACATACGTGTTGGTTTCGCTCGTTCTTTATCATCAAAAGCACATGAAAAACACGGAACCTCATGTGTTTACCCTAGACAACCAAATTTAGAGCCAGCATCAGCAACGAGACACAGCAGCGATCCAGCAAGCAGCAGCGATCCAGCAAGCAGCAGCGATTACTACAATACAATATTTTGTAATGGCGCCAACCTAACATCAAGTGCTAACAAGCTCCGTAAATGGGAGTGAAATAGTGCGTTTATCAGCAATTAGCAAAAGATATCTACGACGACTTTTGGCGGTCCATTTACAATGTGCACTATACGAAGACCCTAAACTCCAGACCAGTCCCGATCCTTAACAAATGTATCCAGTAGGTTGTAAGTTATACTAATAATTTTCCACTTCTTCTGTTTCATATTGTAAATAAAAACCCGGGAAGCCACTTGAATTCCTGGCACCACAGTGGAAAGGACAGATGTACTGCATAATGAACGCCGTAGAAGCTAACACAGAAAGTGAAAGCATCACGAAGTGTAGTGCTACGTTATTAAACTGTAATTGAACCACAATGAGTCAACAGATGCTCTAAAATTGTCCACTCTAGTTTAGTGAAAATAAGCACTCACTGTACTCATGTACAGCTCAAGAGAAAGTAATTTCTGAATTCTATCCCCTGAAGAGCGAAACGAACGTTCACTTATTGTTATAAGCAAATATGGACCAAACTTAAATATGCACATAAATGTTAATCTTGGTATTATGGAATGAAGTGACTGATGAACAAAGAATGAAAAACTTTATTTTGAAAAAAGATAAATATCTCATATATGTTTATAAATGTAATTTCAATTTATGTACATAGTACGCCAGTAACATTATGTAAATGTCACACCAAAAATCACGAATATCTCATAAGGACTTGAGGATAGAGGTAATCCTTCGGCATTCCCTCTCTCCTCATGGGAGGCAATGTGATATTCGCTATTTTTGACTTCATTAAAACAGCAAATACGAGTAGTTAATACTTTCAGCCAGAAGGCAAAAACTTGTTTATAAATAATGATTAACGTATAATGAGGCGTCGCATGGAGACGGTGGAATTTTCTAAATAATGTAATTCGTCGTCTTTGGGCGGCAATATAAACAGAAAAATACGGATAGTTATGCGATCCTTCGCTATTTTGTTCGCTGGAGAACAAATGAAACCTTGAGCGCTAAAGAGACTTCTGCTGTTTTTTTTTTTTTTTTTTCTTGAGTAATACGGACGCAGATTTGTGGCAGCCTAATCCAATTTTTTGCTAAATGTGTATAAACGTGTTATGTCTAAGTTTGAGTGAAGTGTAAAGAACTGTTATAACTTACCGTGACGACGAACGAGCGACTCAAAGAAGACAATGGCTATATAAAAGAGCGCTCAATGGACATGATACGGACATAAAAATCTACCGTCATTGTAGTACTAAGCTTAAGGTACGATATATGTTTTAGTTATAATAAATATTTGTTCTGGGAATACTGAATCATTTATCAGAGCTCATTCCTATCAACTCCTCAGTATTATTTTCATTTTAATTATGCATTTTGCTAAGATTACAGACACAGAGATCAGCAGTCCAATGTGCGTGTTACATTGATAAAAAGAAAACCGTTTTATCGTCTTCTTGCATCAGCTTCAGTATTGAATTTCCCTTTTGTGTGATGTTACAGTTGTTTTTGCGCCCTTAAGAACTTTCTGGTCCCTTAGGAAATTGTTTTGTCATAACAATAACTTCACAATCGGGTATGATCGTATCTACGATCATGAAGTAATTAGAAAGACGATAATGCGATTTCTTATTCAATAGCACGCTAGTTGTGACTGCCTCAAGCCACGCGAACCTGCAAGTAAAAACTAATCACATCTCATAATGCAATATTTTATGACAATGGTCAATTCATGATTCTTACGCCAATTGTGATTGATAAAACAGTAAGCTAAATCTCAATTTCCAACATTCCATTGAATAACAACATCACTTTTATTTTGTAACATCACACTTGGCGCCCGAACAGCTAGCTTTGGTAATGTTTGTTATGGACCGGTTGCGTAAACCCAGTGAACTGTCGGTAATTCCATTCATGCGAAAAATAGTAGACACGCGTTACCCTACTTTTTTTTTAACAGAGAACGATTGCTGAGTACACGAAGCGAAGAGGGAGACCTATTGTTATCCAGTCTGCCCTCAAATAAAAAATACATAAAAAAAATAAAAAGAAAGATTCAGCGTTAAATGCGTACTCGTTAAGTAGTAGATATGCTGCGTGGCAGTAGAAAATGATCTTGGGTGCACTAAAGAATAAATGCAACGAGTGTTGCGAAATCTGTAGTTTTCATAATGAGGAGATGAGCCCTTAAAAGAAAGTTTGAAAGAATATTTTTAGGTTCACTAGCGAAAGTAAACCTTGAGATACAAAGAGTCCATTCATAAAGCAGTTGTTCACTGGACTTAACAAAAGGAGTGACCATTAATTGTAAATATTAGCTCGTAAGTGATCTTTTGTAAATAGTAGAATATAAGTCTTTCTGTAGCAATGGAGGAAACCTGCAAAATTGATTGTTTTGTAAATGAACTCTATCGGCGAAGGAAGTAAGCACGAATGCTGTGTGAAGATGCACACTAAAGTGCGACGTGCATAATAAAAATGACTGTTCACTGTATATTAAAAAAATGGTTCAAATGGCTCTGAGCACTATGGGACTCAACTGCTGTGGTCATAAGTCCCCTAGAACTTAGAACTACTTAAACCTAACTAACCTAAGGACAGCACACAACACCCAGCCATCACGAGGCAGAGAAAATCCCTGACCCCGTCACTGTATATTAGTGGTAGTGTTGTACTGCATGTGTAAAAAGAAGTCAGGGCTACGACAACAGGTGCAACGCAAAGTTCAGTGTTGTTCTAAGTGCAGCGACAGCTAAAACATTCGTCGTCACTTACCTGTGAGCCTCATGGGAGGCAGTTGACAGAGAAGTATGGAGGCAGCTTCAGTGTCCGGCTCCTCCGATGGAAAACGCGCGCGAGGTGTTTGTAGCGATGCACTCGTGTGATACGAAGTTCACAAAAAAAAAAAAGGAGCAATCGACGACCAGCAGCTGTGTTACAGCCTGAGCGCGAACGGATACTGAGTATTGGAGCTCATGCAACACTGTGCAGCCGCTGTGAGTGGCTGACGTGTGGGTGACGAAACAATCCAAACTTTAAACTGCTAACCGCCATGACTTCCATCGAACATACTGGAGGAAAGACATTTGTACACTTGTGTGACTACATTTACATACGTAAATTAAGCCATTTTCTTGAGTTGAAGTTAAGATGAGTGAGAAGTAGATTGTTAAATTACTCAGGCCCTAAAGCCATTAATACCGGCACTCCTGAACACTGCTAAAATGAATTATAATCCTGTCTCTTGATGGACAAAGAAAATGAATGTGCACTATACGAAGACCCTAAACTCCAGACCAGTCCCGATCCTTAACAAATGTATCCAATAGGTTGTAAGTTATACTAATAATTTTCCACTTCTTCTGTTTCATATTGTAAATAAAAACCTGGGAAGCCATTTGAATTCCTGGCAACACAGTGGAAAGGACAGATGTACTGCATAATGAACGCCGTAGAAGCTAACACAGAAAGTGAAAGCATCACGAAGTGTAGTGCTACGTTATTAAACTGTAATTGAACCACAATGAGTCAACAGATGCTCTAACATTGTCCACACTAGTTTAGTGAAAATAAGCACTCACTGTACTCATGTATTAGTTGTTAAGCTCAAGAGAAAGTAATTTCTGAATTCTATCCCCTGAAGAGCGAAACGAACGTTCACTTATTGTTATAAGCAAATATGGACCAAACTTAAATATGCACATAAATGTTAATCTTGGTATTATGGAATGAAGTGACTGATGAACAAAGAATGAAAAACTTTATTTTGAAAAAAGATAAATATCTGATATATGTTTATAAATGTAATTTCAATTTATGTACATAGTACGCCAGTAACATTATGTAAATGTCACACCAAAAATTACGAATATCTCATGAGGACATGAGGATCGAGGTAATCCTTCGGCATTCCCTCTCTCCTCATGGGAGGCAATGTGATATTCGCTATTTTTGACTTCGTTAAAACAGCAAATACGAGTAGTTAATACTTTCAGCCAGAAGGCAAATACTTTTTTTATAAATAATGATTAACGTATAATGAGGCGTCGCATGGCGACGGTGGAATTTTCTAAATAATGTAATTCGTCGTCTTTGGGCGGCAATATAAACAGAAAAATACGGATAGATATGCGATCCTTCACTATTTTGTTCGCTGGAGAACAAATGAAGCCTTGAGCGCTAAAGAGACTTCTACTGTTTTTTTTCTTGAGTAATACGGACGCAGGTTTGTGGCAGCCTAATCCAATTTTTTGCTAAATGTATATAAACGTGTTATGTCTAAGTTTGAGTGAAGTGTAAAGAACTGTTATAACTTACCGTGACGACGCACGAGCGACTCAAAGAAGACAATGGCAATATAAAAGAGCGCTCAATGGACATGATACGGACATAAAAATCTACCGTCATTGTAGTACTAAGCTTAAGGTACGATATATGTTTTAGTTATAATAAATATTTGTTCTGGGAATACTGAATCATTTAGCAGTGCTCATTCCTATCATCTCCTCAGTATTATTTTCATTTTAATTATGCATTTTGCTAAGATTACAGACACGGAGATCAGCAGTCCAATGTGCGTGTTACATTGATAAAAAGAAAACTGTTTTATCGTCTTCTTGCATCAGCTTTAATATTGAATTTCCCTTTTGTGTGATGTTACAGTTGTTTTTGCGCCCTTAAGAACTTTCTGGTCCCTTAGGAAATTGTTTTGTCATAACAATAACTTCACAACCGGGTATGATCGTATCTACGATCATGAAGTAATTAGAAAGACGATAATGCGATTTCTTAATCAATAGCACGCTAGTTGTGACTGCCTCAAGCCACGCGAAACTGCAAGTAAAAACTAATCACATCTCATAATGCAATATTTTATGACAATGGTCAATCCATGATTCTTACGCCAATTGTGATTGATAAAACAGTAAGCTAAATCTCAATTTCCAACATTCCATTGAATAACAACATCACTTTTATTTTGTAACATCACACTTGGCGCCCGAACAGCTAGCTTTGGTAATGTTTGTTATGGACCGGTTGCGTAAACCCAGTGAACTGTCGGTAATTCCATTCATGCGAAAAATAGTAGACACGCGTTACCCTACTTTTTTTTAACAGAGAACGATTGCTGAGTACATGAAGCGATGAGGGAGACCTATTGTTATCCAGTCTGCCCTCAAATAAAAAATAAATAAAAAAATAAAAAGAAAGATTCAGCGTTAAATGCGTACTCGTTAAGTAGTAGATATGCTGCGTGGCAGTAGAAAATGATCTTGGGTGCACTAAAGAATAAATGCAACGAGTGTTGCGAAATCTGTAGTTTTCATAATGAGGAGATGAGCCCTTAAAAGAAAGTTTGAAAGAATATTTTTAGGTTCACTAGCGAAAGTAAACCTTGAGATACAAAGAGTCCATTCATAAAGCAGTTGTTCACTGGACTTAACAAAAGGAGTGACCATTAATTGTAAATATTAGCTCGTAAGTGATCTTTTGTAAATAGTAGAATATAAGTCTTTCTGTAGCAATGGAGGAAACCTGCAAAATTGATTGTTTTGTAAATGAACTCTATCGGCGAAGGAAGTAAGCACGAATGCTGTGTGAAGATGCACACTAAAGTGCGACGTGCATAATAAAAATGACTGTTCACTGTATATTAGTGGTAGTGTTGTACTGCATGTGTAAAAAGAAGTCAGGGCTACGACAACAGGTGCAACGCAAAGTTCAGTGTTGTTCTAAGTGCAGCGACAGCTAAAACATTCGTCGTCACTTACCTGTGAGCCTCATTGGAGGCAGTTGACAGAGAAGTATGGAGGCAGCTTCAGTGTCCGGCTCCTCCGATGGAAAACGCGCGCGAGGTGTTTGTAGCGATGCACTCGTGTGATACGAAGTTCACAAAAAAAAAAAGGAGCAATCGACGACCAGCAGCTCTGTTACAGCCTGAGCGCGAACGGATACTGAGTACTGGAGCTCACGCAACACTGTGCAGCCGCTGTGAGTGGCTGACGTGTGGGTGACGAAACAATCCAAACTTTAAACTGCTAACCGCCATGACTTCCATCGAACATACTGGAGGAAAGACATTTGTATACTTGTGTGACTACATTTACATACGTAAACTAAGCCATTTTCTTGAGTTGAAGTTAAGATGAGTAAGAAGTAGATTGTTAGATTACTCAGACCCTAAAGCCATTAATACCGGCACTCCTGAACACTGCTAAAATGAATTATAATCCTGTCTCTTGATGGACAAAGAAAATGAATGTGCACTGTAGGAAGACCCTAAACTCCAGACCAGTCCCGATCCTTAACAAATGTATCGAATAGGTTGTAAGATATACTAATAATTTTCCACTTCTTCTGTTTCATATTGTAAATAAAAACCTGGGAAGCCATTTGAATTCCTGGCAACACAGTGGAAAGGACAGATGTACTGCATAATGAACGCCGTAGAAGCTAACACAGAAAGTGAAAGCATCACGAAGTGTAGTGCTACGTTATTAAACTGTAATTGAACCACAATGAGTCAACAGATGCTCTAACATTGTCCACTCTAGTTTAGTGAAAATAAGCACTCACTGTACTCATGTATTAGTTGTTAAGCTCAAGAGAAAGTAATTTCTGAATTCTATCCCCTGAAGAGCGAAACGAACGTTCACTTATTGTTATAAGCAAATATGGACCAAACTTAAATATGCACATAAATGTTAATCTTGGTATTATGGAATGAAGTGACTGATGAACAAAGAATGAAAAACTTTATTTTGAAAAATGATAAATATCTCATATATGTTTATAAATGTAATTTCAATTTATGTACATAGTACGCCAGTAACATTATGTAAATGTCACACCAAAAATCACGAATATCTCATGAGGACATGAGGATCGAGGTAATCCTTCGGCATTCCCTCTCTCCTCACGGGAGGCAATGTGATATTCGCTATTTTTGACTTCGTTAAAACAGCAAATACGAGTAGTTAATACTTTCAGCCAGAAGGCAAAAACTTGTTTATAAATAATGATTAATGTATAATGAGGCGTCGCATGGCGACGGTGGAATTTTCTAAATAATGTAATTCGTCATCTTTGGGCGGCAATATAAACAGAAAAATACGGATAGTTATGCGATCCTTCGCTATTTTGTTCGCTGGAGAACAAATGAAACCTTGAGCGCTAAAGAGACTTCTGCTGTTTTTTTTTTTTTTTCTTGAGTAATACGGACACAGATTTGTGGCAGCCTAATCCAATTTTTTGCTAAATGTGTATAAACGTGTTATGTCTAAGTTTGAGTGAAGTGTAAAGAACTGTTATAACTTACCGTGACGACGCACGAGCGACTCAAAGAAGACAATGGCTATATAAAAGAGCGCTCAATGGACATTAAACAAACATAAAAATCTACTGTCATTGTAGTACTAAGCTTAAGGTACGATATATGTTTTAGTTTATAATAAATATTTGTTCTGGGAATACTGAATCATTTAGCAGTGCTCATTCCTATCATCTCCTCAGTATTATTTTCATTTTAATTATGCATTTTGCTAAGATTACAGACACGGAGATCAGCAGTCCAATGTGCGTGTTACATTGATAAAAAGAAAACCGTTTTATCGTCTTCTTGCATCAGCTTTAATATTGAAGTTCCCTTTTGTGTGATGTTACAGTTGTTTTTGCGCCCTTAAGAACTTTCTGGTCCCTTAGGAAATTGTTTTGTCATAACAATAACTTCACAACCGGGTATGATCGTATCTACGATCATGAAGTAATTAGAAAGACGATAATGCGATTTCTTAATCAATAGCACGCTAGTTGTGACTGCCTCAAGCCACGCGAAACTGCAAGTAAAAACTAATCACATCTCATAATGCAATATTTTATGACAATGGTCAATTCATGATTCTTACGCCAATTGTGATTGATAAAACAGTAAGCTAAATCTCAATTTCCAACTTTCCATTGAATAACAACATCCCTTTTATTTTGTAACATCACAAACCTCATGAATTCTACAACTTATCAAACCACTTCGATGTTTTCCAGATGTAAATGATGATAGACACCTTTTTTCTGTTACCGCCACGGCCAATCTGGACTCGACAACAGTTTTAAGCCTGATTGTAAAATATCCAGTATTTTTTTCAGTTCTAACATGTAACAACTACAAACAAACTCTCCTGTTACACGTAATGAAGTGTTATTCTAGATTGTTTCGTGTACTGCCGGTGTCTTCAGGTAAGCTACATTTACCAGATATTTCGGTCTGATGTGTTAGTGCAACAGATCTCAATAAGCTATCATTACACTGTTCTGAACCATGAATCTATTACAGATACATGGTCGAGTATGGGAGCGTATGGGATAGTCTGCCAAGACAGCCCAAAGTGTACCTAGATTGAGATATGGGAGACACGGGACAACGACTGTGTCTGGTAGGGCTGCTAGCGAGTTTGATTTCGACGATTTTTTTTCGAGAATGGGTGTGGGATGGCGATATCTATGCTCCCCACCTGTCTATGTGGACGCCCTGGAGGATTATACAAATGGTCGTCTTCGACAAAGAGAAAGAGTAAGAACGTGTTTTGTCTATTATTTCACATACTGTCACCGGGAAGCAGCACTCGTAACGCCTCCCTTACGTAACAGTAGCATGTACGAGTATCGCTCTTCCTCCTGTATGCCGTGCACTCCCAAGGATAGCGTACGACTTCACAAACCGAATTTGGTGACGAGCCTGTAAATACTAAATGACTAGAAGTCCTCTAGGGTCTTCACCACAATTCTGAGTATCACTTCTTCTGTGTTGTGTAGTGATACATGCACTCCACCGTAATTAGAGCTTCTTCCATTAAACATGAATCAGTGCTGTCTCCTGAAACCAGGGAGCATCGACTTGGCACAAACAGACTTGTTACAAAACACCAACGACCAGTTCTGCTGTACACTGAAGTTCATTTATTAAACTTGTTACGTTACTCGACATTCCGACAAAGCTCAACAGTCCCGTTCCTATGATCATAGCAACTATTTATTGCTGCGTACAACTCTCGATTTTTCACTGTGTCCCAAGCGAGACGAATTCTGGAAACTTGGTAAGAATCGAAGAACCATACGCACAATGATAGCTGTTATACTGGAAAAGCTTTGTGAGCAACATTTACTTTGCGAGTGGTGAATAGGGCTATGTAGAAATTTTGAAATAAGTACTTATTGCAAGACGGACACGTGACATTAATCAAGGTGGCATAGTATCACTGTCAGCGGACGTGTGATGGAGTCCATTTGTAATGGGCACTATTAAGAGGAATATCGTTGTGTAGAAGATGCTCACTCAATTACTGCAGGAGATAAAAAGGGATTAAGCAAGTATGGATTTACACATAGACGAAGCTGGAGTCATTGGCAACATTTTTCAATGTGTCAGCAGATACTGTAACGTACTGAAGAAGTGTTACACCTGTGGTAAGTCCCACTTAGTTTTATATACTCACCATTCAGTAACTTCATACACGTTTCAACTGAGAATAAATTACTTTAAGTAAGCTTTAGGTGAGTCTTTGTTCGTACAGAGTATTTCATCGCAAACTAAAAACCTTTCGTGTGTCCTGTATTGTAAGCAGAATCATGAGCCATTGTTGATATAGTATTTATATGCGAACTATTCAGAGTCCGTCCACTTAGCTACTGGCTGAAGATTATGTGTAAAGGAAGCATGTTGCATTGCACCTGCGAACCTGCGTTCTAAAACTCGTGGTAAAACTGCGATATTGCTTCATTGTGCGCTGTGGATCGACGTTGCAAAGACTAGTGCTCGCGTAAATCGCATTTTTACGAGAAGTGTTTTACAAAATTAATTTCCAATACAGCAACAGTCATAATATCATTTATTGCAGATCTAGATTTCAGCTAACAATGGAGGTATCATAAGTGGTACAAATACAAATAATACAAGAATCAGACATAGAAACAGCACATCGAACAAAAGCCATGTCTCAGTTGTATAAAATTTCATTTCCGTAACTACATACCGTTTTAGACAGTTATGTAAACTCAAAGGAATTACGACACATGTTCCATTGTAACTTAGGTGTGTATAAGTATTAGACCAACTGAGGCTGCTGTTTACAGATCAATACTGCTAACCTCGGTTTACGTAATTCTGGATAGCCAACGCCCTCTATTTTATTGCCCATATTTAAAGTACTGAGTTAAGATAAAAAAAATTATACATAAAATACAGTGTATTCAAATAACAGTGTTTTCTGTAGGCACATAAATTCTTACGACTATTGTTACACAAACTGAATCAGCTATTGTGAAATACCTCGGAATATTAAAAACTTTGTTCCTATGAAACATCGAGCCACGACTAACAAACTGATTTAAAAATAGTAATTTACCGTTCCTTACTTAATTTCGTAGCTGAATCTAATCCATAATCATCAACATATACTTGTATGGAGACATTGTGTGATGAAATTGTAAAACTAGTGTCTTAGATCGACCGCAAAGATGACATCCAGTAAATTGTTTATGAGCTCTTTTAATACACATGTGTGGCATGCAGTGATGTCAAAAGCTATGTTATAAAATGTAAAATCTATAGATGCTTGAAAGACGGTTTAGATATCTGGTTGTACCGTTTGCACTAGTTAGGTATACTGTCAAAACGTTAGTACAGGGTGACAATTATTGAACTACATTAAAGAAACCCAAATTAGTTACAAACTACGGCGTGTACACATTTTACTAAAAATGTAAACGTCACTACAGATATTCGGATTTAGGTTATGACATGTTCGATATGCCTGCCAACATTGGCGATATGTGGCACAGACGAATAGCGAAGTTCTGTATGATCCTCTGAAGAGTAGGAACATCGATGCTTTCGATGACCTCCTGAACCGCTGTTTTCAGTTCAGCAGTGGGGTTATTGCTATCCACGTTGTCCTAATATAGCTCCACAAGAAGGAGTCGCATGTGTTCAGATCCGAAGAATATGGCGGCCAATCGAGGCCCATGCCAGTGGCCTCTGGGTACCGGAGAGCCAGAATGCGGTTCCAAAAGCGCTCCTCCATGACATTAAACACTCTCCTACCTCGATGGGGACGAACTCCGTCTTGCATGAACCATACCTCGTCGAAATCGGGGTCATTTTGGATAACGTGTATGAAATCATCTTCCCAAACCTTCACGTATCGTTCGGTAGTCACAGTGCGATCAAGGAATATCGTAAATCCAAACGTCTGCCCTGCTCACCCCTATGAAGCAATCTGAATTGTGAGGTCAGACACTGTGTCCTCTGTCAGTCAGGTGGGCGGTTAAATTATGTTTATCTCCAACATCCCTTCTTTCTAGCACCACATGCTCACGGGATAGGGCCTCAAGCCGTCTCCCAGTTTATAATCTGAACACTCCAATCTGTATACATCTGAATCATGAAAGATGTTAGTTCTTTTTTTAAGATGGGCGTTCAATTAGTTCAAATGGTTCAAATGGCTCTGAGCACTATGGGACTTAACATCTTAGGTCATCAGTCCCCTGAAACTTAGAACTACTTAAACCTAAGGACATTACACACATCCATGCCCGAGGCAGGATTCGAACCTGCGACCGTAGCAGTTCCGCGGTTCCATAATGCAGCGCCTAGAACCGCACGGCCACCGCGGCCGGCCATGTTCAATTAGTAATACGACATATTTTACCTGTTCGGTCTCTGTTGAACAATGCAGAATTTGTTGTGAGACGTCGAGGAATATTACTGCTTCAGTTTCATGAAGTTTCAGTAGGTGCCGGCGGCATACATAACCTTCAAAATGGCGTCTGTAACAGGGTTGCGTTCCAAGTAGAGACTTGCCACTGAGTTTCCTTTGGCGACAAACGAGATCATCGCTGATATTCATAGGCTCTTGCAGTATGTCTACGGAGAACGGCCAGTGAACAAAAACACGGTGAGTCTTTCGGCGAGGCGGCTGCCATAATCGCGAGGTCCCACAATACCTGTCCGGTCTCTCGAGTGCCGACCGGCCGCACACAACTGTAACGTCTGCACTGTCGGAACGTGCGGACACTCTCATTCGAGTTGATCGGCGGATGATTTCCAAACAACTTGCTGCACAACTAGACATCTGTTGGTAGCGCTGACACACTCGTCCTCGAGAGTTGGGGTACTCAAAGGTGTGTGTGTGTGTCCGCTGGGTTCCCCGCCCCCCAAACAGAAGAGCAACGAAGGACCATCTGTGCGGAGTGCCTCGGACGTTACGAGTCGATGGAGCATGGGTTCATCACTTCCAACCGGAAACAAAACTGCAGTCCACGGAGTAGAGAAACACCACCTCTCCTCCGAAGAAGAAGTTCAAAGCCGGACCCTCAGCCGGGAAGCTCATGGTGACATTCTTCTGGGACTGCGAAGGAATTATTCTGTTTGCTGTCCTGCCTCGTCGTGAGACAATAAACTCTTTAAGTGTATTGTGCTAGCATCATAAAACTGAATAAACGACTTCAGCGTGTTCGTTACCAAAAAAACGCAAACACAATTCTCCTTCTCCATGACAACACAAGGCCTCACACAAGTCTTCACACCCCAGAGGTGCTCGCAGAACATCACTGGACCGTTCTTCCTCATCCATCTTACAGTCCGGCTCTCGCGCCTCTCGACTTCCATCTAATTGGCACAATGAAGGGTTCGCTCTGCGGTTAGCAATATATGAGTGATGTGGAGGTTCATGATGCATAAAGATGTTGGCTCCGACGTGGACTAGCAGAGCCAGTAAGGTGGCGTAGGGCCGTCACATTGAACGAAGCTTGCGTTGAAAAATAACTTTTGTAGACAAAAGAGTGGGGAATTATATCGTGTATTGGAATCCTGAATAAAACCAACCTGCTTTCGGGAAAAATTGTGTTGTATTACTTATTGAACGCCCCTTACATGTAATGTAACAATAAGCGACCAAGATTATTCATGGTCGATAAAGATAGAGTAACTCTATATTTCGTAAAACTTGGAACTGTCAAGCTAACAATACACAGTAACGTGATAGCGAATTTCTTAATCTAGTCTTTTATTGTATTGCTCACATCTGGTGTTGTATTTTCTTCCATTTTCTTGTAGTTTTGTTGTAAATATTATTTACATAATTCTGTGGATAATTACCAGTTTTTGCGATGTATTTGATAACATCCACACCAGCTTGCGTTCAGCTTCTGATAGTGGTAGTTTAAAAAGGCTATTAGTGGCTCAAAGTGGTTCAAATGGCTCTGAACACTATGGGACTTAACTTCGGAGGTCATCAGTCCCCTAGAACTTAGAACTACTTAAACCTATCCAACCTAAGGACATCACACACATCCATGTCCGTGGCAGGATTCGAACCTGCGACCGTAGCGGTCGCGCGGTTCCGGACTGTAGCGCCTAGATCCACTCGGCCACCGCGGCCGGCGCTATTAATTGCAAAATTAAAGAAAATGCCTTCTTATGATGGCTCGGGTGGTTTTAGAAAAAATCTGAAACACCATGTGTACAGGTGTCTTTCCGGAAAATATCAGTGACGTGTCTCCCATTTTCATTCATAATTTTTAAATGTAGCAAATTTATAAAACTGTTTTCAGCTGTTTCACTTGAACTTCATTTTCTCATATAAATTATTCAACTGCTTAACAATTGTGTTAATGTCATCTCTATTACAATTTATTAACAAAAGCGTATCGTCTGCATACCGGATGTAAGAAAGAAGTTCAAGTGCTACTTCGGAAATTTCACGTAAAATGTGTTTTCCAAGTGGATAATAAGCAGCTCTGCTAATAAGCCAGGAATTGAACTCTTGATACTCATCACATCTTTTTGGAGGTATACCCACACTGAATACAAAATAATATTTCAGGATTACAAACAGCATAAATAAATTCGGCAACCTCGTCCCTATATTACTTTGTGGAAGCGTCGGCTGTTGTTCTTATGGTCTTCAGCCCCAGAGACTTGTTTGATGCAGCTCTCGGCTGCATAGGAATGTAAACAGCCGCTTGAGTTGGACTAGTGCTTGCATATGCCTACGTTATATTGAAACTTTATATAGACACTGAGTCTACATGGCTACCTATAATGGTATAGAGATATGGAACTGGAACTGTGTAGTACTGTGACATGACTTTTGATTAATGTGCTATTTTTACGTTTCATTCTTGTGTTATTTGTATTTGTAGCACTGATAATAGCGGTAGTGTTAGCTAAAATCTAGTTCTGCAGAAAAAAGGAGATCATATTACGTCTGATGCTAACCTCCGTTCTAATATTGAATTACATCATGGTCGTTGGGCACAGTCATGCCCTTGGATTTGAAAATGATCAAAATTTTTGATTTGCTTTAATATCCTTTAGAGCATTATTTTGCATGGGATCAATTTGTTCTACCGTTTCTTTGTTATTTCGTATGACTATGCACTTGTGGAAATTATGGCCACAACCCGTCCAGATAGTAGCTCGATTCCATTCGATAATTAACTGTTGCCGGCCGAAGTGGCCGAGCGGTTCTAGGCGCTACAGTCAGGAGCCGCGCGACCGTTACGGTCGCAGGTTCGAATCCTGCCTCGGGCATGGATGTGTGTGATGTCCTTAGGTTTAAGTAGTTCTAAGTTCTAGGGTACTGATGACCTCCGAAGTTAAGTACCATAGTGCTCAGAGCCATTTGAACCAAACCTAACTAAGCTAAGGACAACATACACATCCGTGCCCGAGGCAGGATTCGAACCTGCGACCATAGCGGTAGCGGTCGCGCGGCTCCAGACTGTAACGCCTAGAACCGCTCGGCCACTACGGCCGGCCGTTACGGACTAGAGCAGGGGATAAGTAGAAAGGCGAGGTTTGTGAAAAATGCTTACAAAAATGGTTCAAATGGCTCTGAGCACTATGGGAGTTAACATCTGTGGTCATCAGTCCCCTAGAACTTAGAACTACTTAAACCTAACTAACCTAAGGACATCACACACATCCATGCCCGAGGCAGGATTCGAACCTGCGACCGTAGCAGTCCCGCGATTCCGGACTGAGCGCCTAGAACCGCTAGACCACCGCGGCCTGCAAAAATGCTTACACACACCTGAAGGTTTAACAGCCATTTAACAGTGTTCAAACTCCAGGATATCTAAGCGATATTCCAATTCATGCCATGTCCAGCCTAGCGTTTCCTCATAAATGTGTGCAGTTAGTATCCTTTTGCAAGCTCGCAGTTGCTGCAGGTCCCTCACCGGGATCTGGTAGTCGGTGGACAGCTACAGAATAAAAGTACCTATGGATGAGTCAGAGACTGTAGTGGACACTGCTGATGGTGTAGGTTAATGGTACAGTCGTCGTATAGTTCCACTTATATGTGCACACCGGCGGTAAGAAATATGTTGACCATGCGATATAGTCGAGTCTCAGCTTGGACATTATATCTTGGCTGAAGTAAACGGTATTTATCACGTAGAAAAATATTACAAGAAGTATAAAGCCTTGTTTCATCAAACTATTACAATCGTTGTCTTTTTTAATTGTATATCTCATAGGGAGTCAGAAAGACATCTGTCAGTGTTTGAGGCAAGAATAGCAGTAGTTCTGAAACAAGAGGTAAGTGAACAGACTGCGTGCTGATATAGCCAAAATGTATCGTTACTGGGCGAACAGCGCCCTTACTTGATGTGGAAGTTACGAAATACCATTATCCACCTAAATGCGAGATTACCTCTGTAGGGAGGAGAGGTTTACGCACCACAATAAGACAGCACAGAAGGTCTAGCGGATCTTTCTGTATGTTGGGCACTTACGAACACAGAGCGCTATGCATTATACCGTCGAAAGTATATCGTTAATGAAAGATCAGACTAATGTTGTAATGACTGAACATTGTTATCAGAAAGCTTCCCTTTCTGCGTAATTCAACACACGAAAATCGGAAAAGCCAAAAAACGAACATATTAAACTATATCTGATAAATAAAAACAAAACAAGATAGTGGGAGCTGATTAACATATTCTTTGCCCAGTGCAGACTCCATTGAGGTTACATTACACGCTTCTGCTCCGGGCGAAACCGGCGACTGACTGTCGGGTCTTCTATGAGACTACTGTTTCTAGCTTGCGGTTTCCATTGTGATCGCCAATGCTCGTCTGTAGTAAAGTTCCGCAGTTGCGTTGCTGTTCTCGCTTGGGGACTTCTGTATTGCAGTCTTAATTCCTTATATTAGTTGGCAAGTTGTATAGAACCGGTGTGACTATGCAATACTGGCTTATAAGAACATTTTTGAAACTGAGATTTTAGAGCAGCAAGGCGTTTGATTTGGGGCGGTGGTATGTTGCTCATAACTGATAGCCAAAGGGTGGGAATTTTCCTGATAGTCTCCGCAACTAATTTTATTGGTTGGTTGAAATAGACGTCAACAATATCCATGTAGTGGCTATTGATCCAAACAGGGGCACAATACTCACCAGCTGAATAAAACAAAGTGGATGCTACTGGTTGTCAAGGTGTTGGCAAAAGATTCCCTAAATGCATAGAACGCAGTGGGTGAAAGGATATTTACAGTTTGCACAGAAACAAAAATATAATATTACGAGCCTTAGCTCGTGGAAAAGAAGCAGTAGTTGAGAAGGAAGTGAGACAAGGCTGTAGCCTACACCCGACGTTATTCAGGCAGTAAATAAAAGCAAGGAGAAATTTAGGAGCGGAATTAAAGTTCAGGGAGTATTAAATCAGGTGATACTGTGGGAATTAGACTGTTTGAGTAATACATGAGTTTTGCTATAAGCGGAGCAAAATGGTAGCAGAAGTAGACATGATATTACAAACTGGCAATAGCAAGAAAAGTATTCTTCAAAATGAGGAGTTTGTTAGTCTAATATGAACTTCAGTGTTAGGAATTTTCTGATTATATTTGCCATAAGTACAACCCTGTACTGAAGTGAAACGTGGAGGGTAAGCAGTTCACACAAGAAAAGAATAGAAGCTACTAAAATATGGTGTTACGGAAGAATGTTGAAGACCTGATGGGTAAATCTAATAAGGATTGACGGTGTATCGATTCGAGTTCGAAGAAGACAGACTTTTTGACACACATTAAAAGAAGAGATCGGTTGATAGGACACATGCTGAGGCGTCACGAAATCTACAATTTGGCAATGAAGGCAAGTGTGAAAGGTAAAAATTAGAGGGAAATAAAGATTCAAAGACAGTAAGCAAGCTAAGATGCATACAGATGATGAGGCTTGCACCGAAGGTATCATAGTGGAGATTTTCGTTAAACCAGTCTTCAGATCTGAAGACCATAAAACCAACAACAACAATGTCAGACTTTTGCAGAGCTGCTGGTAGCCTGTCACGTCGTTGCTCTGTGTGCTGCTGGTACTTTGTTTACCAGATGCTGCTCGTTTGACTTTGTAGAAACCGAAGAGTGAAACAAAAACTTCCATTTCTACAATCCGGTTGCCCAAGGAAACCCCCTTCTGAAAGCCGTGCGCCCCAAAATTGTTCAAATGTGTGTGAAATCTTATGGGACCTAACTGCTAAGGTCATCAGTCCCTGAGCTGACACACTACGTAACCTAAATTATCCTAAGGACAAAGACGCACACCGGTGTCCGAGGGAGGACTCGAACCTCCGCCGGGACCAGCCGCACAGTCCATGATTGCTGCGCCCAAGACCGCTCGGCTAATCCCGCGCGGCTCGTGCCCCCAATTCTGTCACTTATTGTCTTATAATCTGCCATAAATAAAGTATTATTAGAAAAAACAAGATTATTTACAATGAGAATAAGTACTTTAATCTCTTCTACAGAATGAGGGAACAGTAGTAACTGCCTTGAGAATTTGAAAACTTGCTACGATTCCAATTGCAAAATTGTAATTCGTGTTACAGTGCCCGTAACCGGGAGCGATCTGTCCTGTTAACAGAGCTGTCTCCTGTCGACGTTGCAGAACTGCCTGCGGACTCTCCACCCAGCGGAGGTCCCAGGCGCGGCACTAGAGACTCGATGGGCTCAGTCGTGGTGAAGGAGGAGGCGCTGATGTCCAGACCCAGCTTCGCCGCCATGAACGGCTTCGCCGCCTCCACCAGGCGCTGTTTGCGTTCCGCTGTGTTCTGTGGGAATAGCCAACAGTTATTTTTACAGTGGTGCCCTGACTCACAGCATAAACGTATTAGTATATTTACAATATGCTACTTACGAAGGTCGTTCAGTAAGTATTGTCCCTCAGTTTTTTAAAAAGCTATTAATATACATGACAAACGTTCTTGTTGGTGCCTCACATTTGATGCTTGTTCTTTGTGCCAGTGAAGTTTCGAACCGTTCTGGCAGATGGCAGAGCTGTAGTACAGCGTCAAAATGGCGCCTACATACGACTCACACTACAAACAGAGTGCTGTTATTGAATACTTGTGTGCATAAAAAGAAACCGTGGTGAACATCCATAAACGTTTGTGTGCACTGTATGGCGATACCGCAGTTGATAGGAGTACAGTTGGGCGATGGGTAAAGAAAGTTACAGTATCAGGAAATGCAGAAACATTGCTCGATGATAAGTAACACTCGGGACGTCCTGTCACAGCCACTGCTCCAGACGTGCTGAATCGTGCGGATGCCATTATTCGTGCCGACCGACGCATCACAACTCGACAATTGGCTCTACAGTTGTCGGTCAGCATTGTAAGTGCGTCTGCAATGAGCGAGGCTCTCGAATATTCAAAGAGGTGCTCATGATGGGTTCCACGAATACTCACAACGGACCATAAGATTCAAAGAAAGGCATTTCATCTGAATTGTTGGAGCGTTCTGAGACCGACGGATAGGCCTTTCTGTCATGCATCGTTACGGGGCACGAAAGCTGGGTGCACCACTTTGCGCAGGAAACAAAAAGGCAGTCCATGGGGTGGCATCATCCTCATTCACCACAATGGAACAAATTCAAAGCAACTTCATCTGCCGTAAAAGTCATGGTGACGGTCTTCTGGAATTGTGATGGCGTCATTTTAGTCGATGTGATGCCCAGAGGGTCAATAATTAATTCAGAGGCACACGCGGACACTCAAGAACCTTTTCCAACGTGTTAGATCGGTCAAGAATTCAGAAGAAATTTTGCTCCAGCATGATAATGCACACCCACACACAAGTCTGAGAACCCGGGAAAACATCGCCAAATTGGGTTGGATATCACTGCCTCATCCACCCTACAGTCCAGACCTGGCATCCCAGGACTTCCATCACTTTGGGCCGCTTAAAGATTCTCTGCGGGAACCACAGTTTGAAGCTGACGAGTGTGTCAGTCCTGCAGTGAAAACTTGGCTATGCCTACGGGACAAGAGTTTTCATCATCTGGGAATAAATGTTCTTCCATAACGTTTCGTACGGACATAGAACGTGATGGAGACTACGTGGAAAAGTAGGACATGGACAAGACATGTTGATGTATATTCTCACCAAATTCTGATTCTTAACAACAAAAATGTTCTGAGAAAAAAAAGTAGGGCATCACTTATTGAACGACCCTCGTATTTTACATTTATCTCGAGAATCTTATCGAGTTTACTCTATTATATTAAAAAACAGATAATCAAACATCCACGAGGCTTTCATATTTTTGTCTGGGACGAACTGTTCCACGAAGAGATTTAAAATTAGCTCCAATCCCTCAGGTACGACCAAGATATTTGGGACTGTAAATGCTCTCCTAAAAACATCGTATTGGTACTTCTTGTATCCCATTATGAACCACTGCGTTAGGGTCTAGAACCATTACATCTACTTCTACATCATTCTCCGCAAGCCACCTAACGGGGTGTGGCGGAGGGTACTTTTGGTACCACTTACTGATGCCCCTTTCCTGTTCCAGATGTGAATGGTGTGTGTGAAGAATGAATATCTGTAACCCCTGTATTAGTTTTAATTTCTCGAACTTTCTCGACGTGGTCATTTTTCGAGATGTATGTGGAAGGAAGAAATATGTTGACCGAATCATCCGGAAAGCTTTATCTGCAAATTTAAATACCAAACCACCCTAATATGCACATCACCTCTCTTGTAACGTCTGCCAACGGAGTTCGTTGAGCATCTCTGTAACGCTGTCACACCGATGAATCGATCCCGTGACGAAACGCACCGCTCTTCGTTGGATCTTCTCTATCTCTTGTATCAGTCCTGCCTGCTAAGTAACCCGTACTAATGAACAGAATCAGTTGAACAAGCTCCTTACAAACCACTTCCTTCGTGGATAAGTTGTACATTTTCTTATAATTCTTCCTATGAATCTCAGTCTGGCATTTGCTTCTCCTACTATTTGTTTTATGTGCTCATTCCCCTTCCCTCCTGGATACGTTACGGAAGATACTGTTTCCCGCAGTTTGTCTTCACAACTGCAGTTGTACAGTAGTGGATTTTTTTTCTATGTGAGCGCCAGACGTTAAATTTATTCACGTTCACGGTCAACTGCCGGAGGCTCCACAATATATCAATGCTCAGCAGGTCATTCTGTAAATCGATGTGTGCTCAGGCGTTACTACTTCGTTATAGACAACCGCGTCATACGCGAAGAATCTTAAACAGCATCTGACGCTTTCTAATCTGTCATTTATATACCTTGTAAACAGTACTCCGGAAATTATCTTGGCATCTGTCGACTTTGTTCCATTAAGGGCGATGTGTTGAGTTATGTCCACAAAAAAGTCTTCAACCCAATCGCAAATCTGGTCCGATACTCGATAGCCCGCTTTCCCCCCCCCCCCCCCCCCCAAACTAACTGGCAATGCGGAACGTAGATTGCAGTTCCGTTTCTTGTATCATACAGTTGAGATTGTAAGAGCTGCCCGTGTGGAAACGCCGCGTGCTTACAAAAGTAATTCGGGTGAATTGGAGAAATATAGCCTTCCTCACAGAAATTTTAAATGGGAAATAAGCATTAACAAGGCTAGCCAAGTGCATAAAAGTCACAAAAGAACCCTGATAAACATGATTCATGGTTGTACTGGCAAAACACAAGGTGATCAGTCAATTTTTAGTGCTAATGAAGAAGTGTGTGCGTTTCTTTGGTATCTCACAAAGTAAATTGTTTCATTCTTTTTGTCCTTAAACTTTCTCTGTCGGTTACCCTGAAATTAGTATTAAAATTTATATATTCTAAGATCTATTCTACAGTCATTGATAAGGTTTCTGAACAATTATAGTCGTCCTACTGTTGTCATCAATCCATAATTATCACATAATAAATAGATGGTCAACTATACTATCAGGTGGGAGAAAATTAAAACACAACCATGATCTGTTGGAGGAAAAAGTAATAAAAGCACTCCGTCAAGTGGCTCATCGGGACCATCCGACCTCCGTGTCATCCTAAGTTGAGGATGCGGATAGGAAGGGCGTGTGGTCAGCACACCGCTCTCCCGGTCGTTATGATGGGTTTCTTTGACCGGAGCCGCTACTATTCAGAAAAAGATAATAACGACCAAAAAGTTTATTAGTGAAGTTCACCAGCTTTGCTCTGAAGGAAAAAGAAATGTTTTATTGGTATAAGAACTTTCATTTTTAAAGCCCAAACTCGGTCAACTTCACCCCATTTGACGCTACGTACGACAGAAGAATTACATCGACTTTCTAAGGAGGCTATGCACAAAAAGACACTCTACACTGCATCCCTAAATGAATAAAGTATTTCGCGAAAAGAACAGCTAGGTTATGTCAAGTATTTTCATTTACGATCGTCAACATCAGCTAGTCCACCCGGTCACAATTGTAGTAGTAAATCTCTTAATATTTGCAACTTACCAGGAAGACGCTACCGATAATCTTACTGATACTGCTAGTGATGCGGTAGCCAATCAGGATCAGGTCCCCAGGGACATCCAGTTTCACGCGTATACGGTCGAACTGCGGCACTTCTGTCGTGGTGGCGGCCGGTGGTGGTGGCCGCGTGCCCCTGCCACTCTGCAAAAAGCAACGTAAATTGCACCAAGTGTACACCCCTAGAGAGGTATCCCGTGGTCGATGCAAAAGAGCTCTAAGACACCTTACTTAAAAACAAATGGTGATAAATGAAGATGGTAACGATCTGAAGCTAATGAAATAATATACGAAATACCGGTCAACTTTCATTCTGATCAATACGCAAATAATTACTTTAAAACTTAACAACACGTCGTTGATTTGTCATCACCTTGTGCGTTTCTTGTAGCTTTTACCATTCATCAAAATCATTTAATTGGAACATTAATACGTTAAAAGGTAAACGATTGATAAAATTACAAGACACCAGTCGCTGAAAAAATACGTCTAATTACGACCATCAGATTTACAAGAGCCAAAGAGAATTATTTGGCAACAATCAAATAATTTGCTTGAAAAATTAAACAACAATGAACCAAAACATGACGAGTACTGCCCACCACGGGACTGAACGCCACCTGCTGCTGTTACCGTCATGACGCGCTAAGGAGAAAGAGTGCAGGTAGTGGTTTAGTAAACTTTCACGGCGTAGTAATTGATGATATTCATGTCGGATCTATAGTTGGAACATAACGTCACCTTGACACAATATTTCGGCCCCTACTGAAATCTAGCTATCTGGCAATATTATAATCAGAGATAAGGGGTATCCTTCAAGTAAGCTTCGGAACCCTGTTTTGTTTGACATTAAAAAACAACGGTCTTTGTTTCGGTCATCAAAAGGTGCCATCAGTGTTTGATATCGATTTGTCGTTTCCGCAAGTTTTTACCACCAGTGCGCTGTCGTGATTTGCGCTATAAGGCAGTCAGTTATGTTCGTGCAGACACAGTGGACCCTCACGCGGTGTATAAAGGAGTCACCGCTGTGTGCTTAATTTGTTTCGGCGCGTTAGTGCCACGGCTTACTCACCTGACGATGGAGGCCAGGTGGACCGCCAAAATGTTGCGTCAAATTGACGTTATGTTACAGCTGGAGAGGTAATATGAATATCATCAAGTATACAGGGTCACTCCGAGATGACGTTCCAAACTTTCAGGAATTGTACGCAAGGGTCATTTTATCAACTTGTGGTAAGGGCTCCTGGTCCGAAGCAAACGAGGCGAAAGTTCGAAAACCCTTCTAACACCTCTGACAATAGAATGTCATATACCGGTACTGATGTTGCTGAGACTGAAGCGTAGGCAACGCCGAGAGATGGTAGCAAGGACCAAAACAAGGAAAATAATGTAAGCAAGGTGTCAACAGATACATGCGTTAAGAGCTATGGACACTTGTTCAGTGGAAGAGATTTGTTTCCCACTATCGAAGATACCTTAAGATACTCTTAAGGTACGCATTTTAGAGCCCAGGTTTACTACACATTTTTTCTTTTTTTTTTTTTTTTTTTGGTCCATACTACCATTTCTGAAGGATGTCTGCCCTACAATCTTAGCAAAAAAAAGTACCGGTATATGCATTCCACTGTCTGAAATATCAAAAAGATTTCCGCTTATCGCTTTAGTTTCTGGACTGGGGTACTTTACCTTAAAATGGAAGTTATAACGTTGTCATGGAAATACCCTATACATGTGGAGCACTGTCAAATGCGGATTCATTCACGTGACGTCCGGGAGATCCCTATTTGTACCATTAGATTTCCTTTCGTGCTCCACTCACAAATAGAGCAAGGGGAAAAATGACTATCTATATGCCTCCATAGGAACTCTAATTTCTCTCATCATCTCTTCGTGGTACTTGTGCGAAATGTATGTTGGCAGCAATACCACCGTTCTGCAGTCAACTTCAAATGCCGGTTCTTGAAATTTTCTCAGTAATGTTCGACAAAATGTACGTCGTCTCCTCTGCCAGGTCTCCACTTGAGTTCAAGTAGTATTTCTGTAGCAATCTCATAATGATTGAATCTACCTGTAACAAAACTAGCAGCACACTTCTTCATTGCTTTGATGTCAAATGGCACAGGACGGCATTTAGCTACAAGCGCTTTCAGTGCTTGCTCTGGTCACTGAGGTTTAATGATACTTTAAGGGGAAAAGAGCGACTTACAATTGACAAAGTTGTTGGCAACCGCGATCTCCACTCTGCATTTTTGAACAACTGCAGAAATAACTACAGCTCATTGGAGTTCGCAACCATGGACGAAATTCTGGTTCGGTTTTGTGGACATTGTGGCTTTGTGAAGTGCATGCACAATAAGTCTGCCAAGTATGGTTTGAAGTTGTACACATTGTGCGATAGCAAGGCATTTTACACTTATAACTTCGAAGTATACTGTGGCAGACAGAACCCTGGACATTATCTTGCATCTAACCAATCTATGGATATTGTAAAGAGATTAGCTGAATCAATCAAGGGTGTGTAACGCCGGAAATGCATATCCTCCTATTTCCATCTGTTGTACTATAAATCTATAAATTTTTTTCCTTATTTTCTTACCTCAAGATATGACATTTCTGTGTCTTTATCTATTGTAATTGTTCTACTATTTGTGTATATATATATATATATATATATATATATATATATATATATATATGTATATATATACGTCGATGTATAATTGGTTTGTTTTGTAAATATTATTTGAATTTTTACGCTGAGTCTGGCCTAGGGAAATCTATGCTATCGAACGATTACATCGATAGGTCGTGTGGAGAACCAAAGTATTTAGGATCTTTGGTAGTGTTAACTCTGCCGCATGGAGCGCGGGCAGAGAGAGTCTGGCTGGAGTAGGGCGGTGGAGCAAGTGTGTTGTGTTACGCTCCCGCGAGTTGCCGCGCTTTCGGGGTTTGGCAGCATGTCATTGCGCTCGACTTGCTATGATAGTTTCTGACACGGTGTCGCCGACGGGAAGCATTAGCTGGCGCACATCAAGAGCCCCTTTCGCCTGGTGACCGTGTGGAGAAGAAGGCGCGCCAACATCCAGCTTCTGCAACAGCGTCGGCCGACAATGAGTGACTGCCACCACCTCCCCGATCGACGACTGCAAACCTTCAATCAACCAACAAGGAAGACTAAAAGCACGTAAAGTTTTAGAACTGTATGGCAGATCTCAGCTTTTCAAACTGTTGCATCACAAAAATACAGCAACTTAGCATGAACCTTTGTTGCTCATTGTCCCAATTACATTACCAAGCAGGGTCCCTTCCTTTTCTGGAATGAACCCGAGTGTCGTTGAAATTCATAAGCCAACATTAAAGGAATATCATTCCATTTCACTGCTTTAATTTCAAAGTTCAGTTAAAGTATTCATAGCTGGCTACAATATTTAGATTACACAAGCAGAAATTAAGAGTGCGAGGTTTGTTACCATATTTTAGTTTACCTGTGACTGCAGCTCAGCTTGGTACATACTAAATTTTACTATTGTTAATTGTTCAGAATCATTTAATTCAAGTTCAAAGTTAAATCTCTTATTTTTAATTTGCGTAGATTCAAGTAGCCCAAGACTAACCTTATTTTATTGAATTTCGTAGTGCTTCAGAAACAAAGTTCACTGTTAATTTCAGTCACTAAATTAATTTTCAATTTTCCAGTTTTATTAATTCTTTTGCTAAATTAAGACAGAGTGAAGCGAAATTTACAACTTCTGATAAACATTCAGTTTTCAAACAGCACGTGTCAACCTTCAGTTACCACGCTTTTAGTGCTACTTATATGTGCATTAATCTTTCATTTTCAGTTATTATAGTAGTTGTCCATAGGATTGGCGACCGTAATTTTCCCCAAATCTCAAATATCTTTAACGCCAATTAACTGTTAACGTAACGACCACACATTTACTTTCTTTATTAATTTTAACCTTTTCTTAAAATTAACTTTCACCAATTTCATTTGCATTTTTCCTGTCATTTAGATGTAACCCTTTCCTCTCTTTTTACCGACAAATTAACTTCGGTGACGATTGCTTTTCCCAAATTTCCATTAGTTGCACGCAGTTTTATTTTTCACTGTCATTAAGGTCGATAAGTGAGGGGGAGGTTACAGGCGCTCACATGGATGTAACTATGGACAGCTACTATAGCAGTTACCCTTTAGGACAGTATCTTCTACAAAATGGCTAACCTTCATAGGGACACTGGCAAAACATCCGGAAGAATTTCCTTCTTGTTCTTTTCAAACAGGTTGCGAGAAACTGGAAACTGTCTTTTCGGAATTCAAGATGACTTCTGCCTTGCTCGTGCCAAACGGAAAGAAACAAGGCTGTGCTTTTCCTGTCGTCAGTTCATCAAACTGATGAAATTGACGCTTCTACAGGGAATTGTATTGTAGATCTGGACTGCAATGGAAACAAAGGTGGCGTGAAAGCTGTTGATTACATGTGTACATCCTACTCCTCTCAGAGGACAACAAAATGATGGCATTTGGTCTTGTTTTTCCGATACCTGGATATGACTGGAATTAATTCCCAAGTGCTATTCTTCGCAAATAACTCAGATAAAAGTTTCAGGAAAAGAACGTATCCCACAATCCTGGGCTTCGTTCTAATGGCGAGCCAGATGAAAGAAAGGGCCAAACTCTTTACTTTACCGACGGACATTCAAGGATGTCTGTCACTCTATTTACCAATCCCCGTATGAGACGAAGAGATTGTTACAAGGTGTTCAAAAATGGCTCTGAGCACTATGGGACTTAACAGCTATGGTCATCAGTCCCCCCGAACTTACAACTACTTAAACCTAACTAACCTAAGGACATCACACAACACCCAGCCATCACGAGGCAGATAAAATCCCTGACCCCGCCTGGAATCGAACCAGGGAATCCGGGCGTGGGAAGCGAGAACGCTTCCGCACGACCACGAGATGCGGGCGTTACAAGGTGTGGAAGGTGCTATCATTGTCGTGGTAAAAAAATAACGAAACAACTGTAACTTGCTACAGTTGCAAAAGATTTGTTTGCAAGCAACACAGTCATAGCATTGTGAATTATAATGACTGCAAAGCTTCTCCATAGAAACAAATTGCGTCATTCTTGATACTTGTCCATGATATTTTTTGCTTAATAGCATATCTTGTTCCTTAGTGTGACTACACAGTATTTCCTTTTCTCTTCACTATACATTGTTGTAAGACTTTCTTTCATGGTCTGTAATAGCACTGAAATCTGTGGTTATAACTATCTTATTTGTAAATCACAGTCGCTTCTATAAATTCTACCAGAAAATTAAAACTAAAGTCACTTAAATGGTATTTTTTGTTAGGTGGCACTGAGTGCCGTACGCGCCTGCTGGCGTAATTATTTTCAGCGCTCCTGCCGCAGGGTTAATCTGACCTGGTGAAGATCCCAGACACTCTAGCAGTGCTATATTGTTCTACATGCGGTCTCGTTTACAGATGAACCACACTTTCCTAAATCTCGTCCAGTAAACTGAAGCCGACCATTCACCTTCAATACTACTTTCCATAAAAGCTCATTCCATTTCGTATCACTTTACAGCGTTTCTCCTAGATGTTTGATCGATGGGGCTTATTCCATATTTAAAGCAAGTTGTCATTCATCCCACCAACTAGAAATTTTGACTAGGTCACCTCATACCCTCAGACAGATACTCAATGACACCTCTTCCTGTACACTACATCATCATCAGAAAATAGCCACAGATTGGTGCTTAACATGTCCTTCAGATCATTAGAAACGTAACAGCATAACTTCAAGAAACTCGCACCTATGATCTTAGTGCAGCTTCTTGCAGAGGAATACCTATAGAAGACACTAGGCGGGTGGGCAGTTGGAAACTGTGTGTTCTGCCTTTATGTGGCAGACGGCTACTAGGCCCCTCCCATGGTCTGCATCTACAGTACAGATTCCAAGCAATGTCTGTAATCTGTAGTAATATAGGTGACAATACACAGGACGTTAGCTGGACTGAACACTAACTATTGTTTCTATTTGGTTGTAATAGTTAATTAGTTACAAAACAGCACTTTATCTTATTGCTCTGCCATACATGGAATCCTGTATATGGAATTCCTTCACAGGATAAAAGATCTCCGGTACATGAGGCTGTAATTTACTAGCAAGGACAGTGAACTGTGAATTATTGATATTTGGCCTGTGTGAACTTGTCCTATGAACAACTCTCTACTGCGTAACAGTGATTGCCGACTGTGAACAAGTGCTAATGACTCAGCAGCAGTATATCTCAGACAGTTTTATGATTAACATTCATGTAGACAGTGGCTGGATTACGTGAGCGGCATCTTTAAGTATATTTCATTGTGTAAGGAAATTATGCAACGCAGAAGGAAACAAGGGAAAGCAGGGAGCGGCGAACGAGACACGATGTCAGATGATACAGGCTGTGCAAGCAGTCATGGTGTTAGCACCAGACATCACACTGGCATGGCATATCAATCTACAGTGAGATCTTTGTGATGGTGGCGCACAGATAACGCCATATATGAGTGAAGCTTTGCATAGTGTGGTTTAACGTATGTAGTGGCTCATAGCATGAACTGAGTAAACAGAGCTTTTAGTGTTTGCTGTAGTAATTACTGTATTTAAAAACTTTAAAAAATTTTTGAACTTTTATTTTCAAATTGTAAAAATTGCAAGTGAAGTTGAAAAGGGGAAAGAAGATATCTTATTAGAACTAGGGAAGGAGAGCAAGTTAACTATGGTAGTGACGTTCCTGCGGATCAGTTACAAATCACAAATAACCAACTTAGAATTAATAGGTATGAAAATCTAGATTATGTCACAAATGATTGTTATGAAAACGAAGAGTCTGTCATACCTGACCACAGAAGATGTGGAGGATTTGAATGAAGATACCAGACACACAATATCTGATGATAACATTGCAAATTAGCTGAGAGATTAAGCCATTCAAAGATTTTCACTGATAGCAGCTGCATTTGTGTATGAATCAATGGTAACAGATGGAAATATGTGCTGGAATGGGACTCAAACATTTATCTCCCCTTTAACGTGGGTGGTCACCTTAAATGCCTTGGCCATTCGAGCACACTTCCCATCGGTCCCAAATGCCAGCCTGTTACCCACTGACAGCGTAGTCTCACCTACCCATGAAACCCTCACTGGCTATTTTGGATTACCGCAAGAGATCTGGGTTGATGTACATCCACACTGAAAGAATGGATCTTTCCTCGTCACACTTAATTGATAATTATATATGTGGTGTGTGTTTTTGGACATGTCGGAAAGAACGGATATCACATACTTAGATAAGTGTAAGCCATCTTACTGGGTCGGCTAATAGTTTGTTAAATGAGAGTAATCGTGAGGAAAATAATATTGTAGTGGAACAGAGTCAAAATTGCATATTGGAAGCAGTGTTGAAAGCAGTAATGCAAGCTATGACCAATATGAACCACAAATTAGGAATAGGGCTAAAAGAACGAAAATAATTTGATAAAAAGTTACAGGATCATCTAAAAGACTAAGAGCTGAGTTTAACAAAAGTATAAACAGGTTTAGAGGCGATAGCAGTAATACGAAAGGACACTAAGAAAAACGAAGTTGTCACTACAGTAAAAGTTGTATTAGGCGCACTACGAATGTAGTGGTGTGGACATGTTGGGAATGTGGATCTCACGTGGAGCGTGCAAGGGATAAGTCCCTGCAGATGCACTATCCTCTGTGCCCGCGGTGGCTCAGATGGATAGAGCGTATGCCATGTAAGCAGGAGATCCCGGGTTCGAGTCCCGGTCGGGGCACACATTTTCAACATATCCCCAATGAAGTACATCAACGCCTGTTTGCAGCTAGGGTGTCCATTTAATTTTCATTTCATTTCTAGCAAAGCTGCATGGTCATCCACGGTAACTGCTCTTTCGGGAACCGATACTACCGTCATATATAGTTAAAATATGGCTTCCCGGCCATTGACCTTCTTGTGCGAACGCACACGCTATGCCCGAACTCGTACGGGACTTGGTAGATTAATCTGCCACGAGTAATGGGTATGATGGGCAAACATCTATTAGGCGCACTACAAATGTAGTGGTGTGGACATGTTGCGAATGTGGATCTCACGGGGAGCGTGCAAGGGATAAGTCCCTGCAGATGCACTATCCTCTGTGCCCGCGGTGGCTCAGATAGATAGAGCGTCTGCCATGTAAGCAGGAGATCCCGGGTTCGAGTCCCGGTCGGGGCACACATTTTCAACATGTCCCCAATGAAGTACATCAACGCCTGTTTGCAGCTAGGGTGTCCATTTAATTTTCATTTCATTTCTAGCAAAGCTGCATGGTCATCCACGGTAACTGTTCTTTCGGGAACCGATACTACCGTCATATATAGTTAAAATATGGCTTCCCGGCCATTGACCTTCTTGTGCGAACGCACACGCTATGCCCGAACTCGTACGGGACTTGGTAGATTAATCTGCCACGAGTAATGGGTATGATGGGCAAACATCTATTAGGCGCACTACAAATGTAGTGGTGTGGACATGTTGCGAATGTGGATCTCACGGGGAGCGTGCAAGGGATAAGTCCCTGCAGATGCACTATCCTCTGTGCCCGCGGTGGCTCAGATAGATAGAGCGTATGCCATGTAAGCAGGAGATCCCGGATTCGAGTCCCGGTCGGGGCACACATTTTCAACATATCCCCAATGAAGTACATCAACGCCTGTTTGCAGCTAGGGTGTCCATTTAATTTTCATTTCATTTCTAGCAAAGCTGCATGGTCATCCACGGTAACTGTTCTTTCGGGAACCGATACTACCGTCATATATAGTTAAAATATGGCTTCCCGGCCATTGACCTTCTTGTGCGAACGCACACGCTATGCCCGAACTCGTACGGGACTTGGTAGATTAATCTGCCACGAGTAATGGGTATGATGGGCAAACATCTATTAGGCGCACTACAAATGTAGTGGTGTGGACATGTTGCGAATGTGGATCTCACGGGGAGCGTGCAAGGGATAAGTCCCTGCAGATGCACTATCCTCTGTGCCCGCGGTGGCTCAGATAGATAGAGCGTCTGACATGTAAGCAGGAGATCCCGGGCTCGAGTCCCGGTCGGGGCACACATTTTCAACATGTCCCCAATGAAGTACATCAACGCCTGTTTGCAGCTAGGGTGTCCATTTAATTTTCATTTCATTTCTAGCAAAGCTGCATGGTCACCCACGGTAACTGTTCTTTCGGGAACAGATACTACCGTCATATATAGTTAAAATATGGCTTCCCGGCCATTGACCTTCTTGTGCGAACGCACACGCTATGCCCGAACTCGTACGGGACGTGGTAGATTAATCTGCCACGAGTAATGGGTATGATGGGCAAACATCTATTAGGCGCACTACAAATGTAGTGGTGTGGACATGTTGCGAATGTGGATCTCACGGGGAGCGTGCAAGGGATAAGTCCCTGCAGATGCACTATTCTCTGTGCCCGCGGTGGCTCAGATAGATAGAGCGTCTGACATGTAAGCAGGAGATCCCGGGCTCGAGTCCCGGTCGGGGCACACATTTTCAACATGTCCCCAATGAAGTACATCAACGCCTGTTTGCAGCTAGGGTGTCCATTTAATTTTCATTTCATTTCTAGCAAAGCTGCATGGTCACCCACGGTAACTGTTCTTTCGGGAACAGATACTACCGTCATATATAGTTAAAATATGGCTTCCCGGCCATTGACCTTCTTGTGCGAACGCACACGCTATGCCCGAACTCGTACGGGACTTGGTAGATTAATCTGCCACGAGTAATGAGTATGATGGGCAAACATCTATTAGGCGCACTACAAATGTAGTGGTGTGGACATGTTGCGAATGTGGATCTCACTGGGAGCGTGGAAGGGATAAGTCCCTGCAGATGCACTATCCTCTGTGCCCGCGGTGGCCCAGATGGATAGAGCGTCTGCCATGTAAGCAGGAGATCCCGGGTTCGAGTCCCGGTCGGGGCACACATTTTCAACATGTCCCCAATGAAGTACATCAACGCCTGTTTGCAGCTAGGGTGTCCATTTAATTATCATTTCATTTCTAGCAAAGCTGCATGGTCATCCACGGTAACTGTTCTTTCGGGAACAGATACTACCGTCATATATAGATAAAAGTTGTATTAATTACATACAGCAGTGCTCACATATTTATTCGGTGTCTGTGGGACAATTGTTATTAAAAGTAGCATTGCTAATGTAGAATCAGATAGTAAAGATGACAAGTGTTACTGAAACTGGTATTGACGCATTAGACTAAGAAGTCAAAATTTTGACCCTCCAAGTAAGGTATTTGGATCTTGTGATACAAATAATCAATGTCAGTACACTAGTATCGATAAAGTTCCCGAGGGATAATGTGGAATTAGCACTGCTGATCGGCTGATCGATAATCAGCTGATAAAGACTATAATGTAATTGCAATTAGCATTCAAACTTTGGACACGAAAGTCAGTGATGTTATTGAACTCGGTACTGTAGATCATCCACTTCAGTATACAATGTTCGATTCAGTGTCTAAAGAAATATGGAAACTTAATGGTATGATTTCCAGTGTGGAATCCTTTTGTAAGGACCACACAAATGTAATTAATTTTAGTCTGAGAAAAGTCAAGGAGAAAGTGAGGGAATCTACCAAACTTGTGATCGATACTGTGGACTAACAATGAAATTTAAAGCCAAAGTACTCTCGTGGTGTGATCGGGAAAAAGGAGAAGGTAAGAATTAATGTGAGTGGTACAGCATATTGAGTTACTGCATGTAAAGTTCACGCTGCGTCTGCAGAAAGAAATGTACAATTCTGACCATGTGTCAGAAATCATCATTCAGATGCATTGGAAACGAAAGAAACAATTCAAGAAGGTTGTGTGTATGCTAGGAGCAACATAATTGAGAACAGTGGATACCAAAAGTACACACAATTATGTTGATTTTCATCTGTGAGGAGTAGTAAGCAGATGTAAATACAATGTCGTTGAGTTGCAGCAGATGATTGTTACACATCTCCGAGAGCATGCACTCTTTGCTATATCAGGTAACTGGTAATTACCAGATGCCCAACTTAATTGAAATTATTATTTCATTTTTGTGTCGCTATGCCAGTTCCTCCTCTTCTTAAATTCAGAACCACATCTATCATCTTCATTATTCTTCTTTATCAGAATCATGAAAGGAGATAACAAAATCTGGCACGATTATAAGAAAAGCGGGCAAGGTAAACTGAAGTGATAGAAGTTTAAAATTCTGTTTCTCGATCGTATATACCATAACACGATTTCCATACATGAGCGCTATATGAGTGTCGCGTAATATTATGGATATGTGATATTATACTAATATGTGAAGCTATTCTGCAATGGGCAAACTGAATGGATAAAAAATTTTGAAACAGTCTATACCTAGACTAGTTACTACTAAAAATCAACTAGTGAAAGCATTTCTTAGTTAAGATGACACACATTTAGTTTTGTTTTAGCAGTAACCAAACTAGTCATTTCTCTGAACTAAATCTGAAACATCTTGTAGATTTTTTTTTAAGTAGGTAGACAAAGGCATTAATAGAATACAACTTGTGAATGAGCACACTTTATGGTTGGGCGAATATTTTTCTTTACATAAATCAGTCTAGTTAAGAGTTTAATCCACGATCATGAAGGCTTTTAAGGAACATATGACACAAAAGACAGGCAGTATTGTATAAATCACCGCAGCAGAAGGAACACATTTTGCTGAACAAAGTAAGTGGACATGAGGAAGTAACGAAGCGATGAAGTATTGGCAACTTACATCTATGCCAACAGAATGTATTACTGTATTGTAGTAATTATAAAGTGAAGGTTGTTTCACATATGTACAATGGTATTTTGTTATAGTAGGAGTTTATTACACGCCTTGTGTTTCGCCGATGTGAATTGTGTTGATGTTGTAGGCGAGGGATGTCCTGCCAGTAAGGTTATTGTGGTACTTGGAAGATTTAACAGGCGACAAGCAAGTCGGCGAAAGAGACGAATTATGACTGTAGAGATAATCTCAGGTAATGTGTAAGTCGGCCAATTAAGTAATGGAGATTGTGCGTATCAAGTTATAAGGTGATTTATTTTCCAATAAGTATTAACAAATATTAGTGAAGTATTAGGGAACAGGATATTAAGGTACAAGGTGATGTACTTTCCGACAAATTTTAGTAAAGTATTAGAGAGCAGATTTATAAGAGGAACGTTCAGTAAGTAATGCAACACTTTCTTTTCTAAAAGCAGGTTGTTTTGCTTCAGGATTCCAATAGACAATATCATTACCCACTCTTTTGGCTAGAGAACCGTATTTTTGAAGGTAATCCTCATTCAATGGGATGGTCTTACGCCACCTTACTTTGGGGACCTGTAAGCCCACACGATACCTCTCTACTGGTCGACGTTGAAGCTAACCCCCCCCCTCCCCCCATCACCAACGTACTGCTTCCCGTGGAGTGCATCCTTCATTAGGCCAAACAGACGGAAATCCAAAGGTGCGAGATTCGGCTGTAGGGTGGTTGAGGAACAAGAGTCAAGTGAAGTTTTTTGAGCTGTCCTCGGGTACACAGACTTGTGTAAGACCTCGCGCTGTCATGGTGAAGGAGAAGCTCATTTACATTTGTGTGTGACGAGCACGCTAAAGTCGTCTTCAGTTTCCTGAGGGTGCACAATGCATTTCAGATTCACTTGTTGCACCAACGATTCGCCATGCTTTGGTCACTACCATGTCTGCCTAGACGTCTGTAAGCGCCTACGAATACCTGCGATGCTCTGCCATTGCACCAAAAGAAACTCTGTAATAGCTCTCTGCTGGGAACGCACCTGTGACAGACGGCATTTCGAACAATATATACAGCGCCGCCACTTATCTGAACTTCATGAAACTAAATTGGCTGAGGCGAGAATACTACACGACGTCCCGCAACAAATTCTTCATTTTCTCAACCGAAATTTGCCGAGAAAGAAAATGTAGTGTATTACTTATTGAACGACTCTCGTAGCTGGTAAGTAACAAGTACTGAATTAGCAATACGAAGACCACAAATCAGACGCGAAATAGTGTGCAAAAATTTCAGAAATATTACCACAACATTTTGATTCTAAGAACTGTCATGCACTTTGCGAAATACATGTTTACATCATGGAAAGAATTGAATAGGCAGCAGAACATTTATTTAGCTTCATAAGACTTACACTTTACATACGAAGATACTTCAATGCAGCTGAAACACTATAGCATTGAGATGACGATGTTTTGAAATAATTTTCGAAGTGTTTACATAAACAAACACATGATACAAAAACATTGCACCACATTTGTGAAAGATAGTAAGACAACAAAAACATAATTTTGGAAAGATAATAGATAACAGGAAACACTACAGCAAAAAAGAAGGCGCGTCTGGCCGTGGAGTGAGGAAAATGACATATTTTGACTGAATTTCTTGTTTTTCATTAATTCAAGCATACGGTCAGACGTAATTTGACCTAAAGAGTTATGTCACGTGCACTACATACGTATATTGACGAGGGCAGTATGATACTACGTGTGACATTCACCTGAGCATGCGTAAGGGTTGTGGTAGTAATCTAAGACTGCGTGACAGCTATCTGTGAACGCAGTAGCGGACTACCCGTATTACTTAAGGCTTTATGTCTTCCCCAGTTGCGACGGCATCTTCCAGCAGAAAAACTGCACGTGCCACAACGTCAAAATTATGCTAAAGTAGTTTGGGTAGCATGATAATGAATTTCTGTTTATGTCTTGGCCATCAAATTAGCCTGATCTGAACCTGATGAAACCTATCTGGGATGCTATTACATGACAATTCCACCTTCACAAGACATAGGCTCGTATTTTACTGGAAGTACCTGACATTGCATGGACATATCACATCCTAGCAAGAACAGTGATACAACTTAAAAAGTGCAATACCTGAGAAACTCGACTTAAAGAATTATTTTTATATGACTGTTTATACTGAAATTAGTTTCCTTAAACCACAAGTAAGTATTGTTGGCAGTAAAAGTAACAGTGTTTTTCATGCACATAGGGTAACTTCACACTAATTTTCAATGATATAAAGTAAGGATGCTAATTTTTCTGTGTGTATCTTTTTTCGTGTCAGTGTGTGATACGGTGCCACATATCTGCGGAAACCTACTAGGGACTTGTCGAATCCAAACCATGCAGAAGCATTGTTGTGTTGAGTGCTGATAGTGGCCCATCAAGCTATGAAGCAGGTGATCATGATAGTTCAGCTTGTCAGTGTATGTTAACAGATATAGAACAGTCATACTGCCTAATGTAGAAATTGCTACCTTAGATATTCCTCCCTTACAGATCACTGAAATTTAAATGTGTAGTTTCAGCAAAGTTATCACCATACAGTTGAACCATTCAGTTCGTGGTATGATCTGCAAAGCGTTGAGGGGCGACGCACTACTCTCTCACTTAAACACCATAGTCAGGTTAACATTCATGTTTTAGGCCATGATCTCGATGTTCCACGATACATTTGTTATGTGGGTTAATGAATTTTTCTGCATGAGGGAATTGTGGGCAGAATGTTCTTGTAACTGCATGTGTAACCTGTAGAGAGCTTGTACTCGGGGGGCCATAGCAGATGCAACCGATAACATGGAGGAAGCCGCTGAATTGGGTGCCATAATTGTTGAGCGCAGCAAACTGGACACGTAAGTGATTCTAGGAAACAGTATTCAGAAGTTCATATCTGCAGAGGGACTTCTGGCTGAAGCTCTTTTCTTCCACATCTTGTCAGACAGAAGGGCACTGGTTTGCAAATCATTTTACCTGGGCCAGACACCAGGCCATTGCGGAAGTCGGCTGGATGGCTGAAATGGGTGGGGAAAGGTATTTAAGACGGATTGCTGTAAACTGACCTTTTTTTCATACGATGGGAAGGTCATGGAACTCCATGCATTCTCTTGTTAGAAGCTGGGATGGTGTCTGGAAAGCTTAGCTGCTTTCTTTCAGAAATTAGAAATGGTCGGCCCAGAAAGCTCCGATCACTCCTTAAACGATGACTAGGGTCCCATGTAGGTAGATATTTTTTGCCAAAACGTGGCCATGCTTACTGTGACAACTGCGCTTCCCTAGTCTAAAGTCTGCTTCTTTTCATAGAAGAGAAATTTGGAGGCGCTGATTGGCTCAAAAATGGCTCTGAGCACTATGGGACTTAACTGCTATGGTCATCAGTCCCCTAGAACTTAGAACTACTTAAACCTAACTAACCTAAGGACAACACACACACACCCAGTCATCACGAGGCAGAGAAAATCCCTGACCCCGCCGGGAATCGAACCCGGGACCCCGTGCTCGGCTGATTGGCTCCTCTCAGTATAAGCAAATGAGAGGCTTGCTCGCCTGCATGGGAACCCTAGTGCTGTATCTGTATTGGCCAGCAGGGCAGCAGAAGAGTCAACAGGATAGGTTCAATGAGTATAGCATAGTTCGATTGGTGCAGTGCGGGAGTAGTTTTTTAATTTTTATTTTATTGCTAACTCGGTTGCCATACAGAGGCTTGGTGGAAAGTGGTTGTGATTATTAGATATCGTCTTCAGACCCTTCGCTAGTGGGTGAGACTTGTTGACCGTATCTTGTAGTGGACTAAGAGCCTGTGGCAATTCCCAACTCTATCGACAGTGGAACTGTACATCATTTTGGACATATTGTGTGTCACGAAGGTGAACCTATTCGCTCGGAGTCGGCCATTTGGTATCTGAAATGCCAGAGCGCACCACCATGCCTGTGAATCAAATTGGCTTTTCCAGACAAGCGAACTGGTGCACCTCACACCGAAATCTGCAGGGATTTCAGAGCTATGATTGGGAAGTTTCCCACTTTCTGATAATCAGAACTCCAGACCGCGTATTTTGCGTATTCTCGTGGACGCGTCAGAACATTACGGCCACCACAGCACACCGTTCCTCATCCATAGCGCGCTGTTTTCTGCTTCCGCCTGAATCAAGGTCAAAGGGTAAAGTACTGCTGACCCAGAGTAGGGCTGTTGAATGATATTAACAGCTCCTGTTTCGCAGGTGAACCATAGTTTGACCTTAGTTGATTCCATTTCAATAGATCTGGACCTCACAATGCTTTCATGCAAACGGAAACATATGGCGTTGCAAATAGGGTTAATTCAGGGAACAATTTGTATAGCTTCCATCCTAATGTACGCTTTGTCTGTTGAACACCGTTCCTCAACTGATTTGTGTGTCATTTTTGTGCAAGATTTATCAGTTGGTTCTCTAGGAAGTTGTAGTTACTAAAGGTTTTGTAGAACTTGTCATTATTTTGAAAACTAAAACATGTCACTTTCCTCATTCATACTCCCCCTACTATTCGCTATTTTTATTTTATTTTGATGGTACGTGGGTACACCAGCAATTTAAGGTTCAATATCTTAAATTAGTTTATTTTATTATTAAGTTGACTTCCGAAAGTCATTACATGCACAGGGCAACAAAGGTGCAGTTGATTCCATTGTAGCTCCATAGCTGCATTTCAGTTACGAATAAAGGAAGAGTATCTGAGAACACAGGCATTTCTGTTTAAGGAAATATGACCCTTCAAGTAATGCATATGTTAACGTATCTTGTTTTGGGGAACTATTAAGCTTTTTGGCAAATAATTCCTTGTGCTTCTCTATCGTAGGAGAAACTATTTTAAAAAAAGACAGCGATCATTCTTGGCATCTATACACACAATTATCTAATCGCAAATAATATTTAATGCTTATTATTATCCACATTACGGATTAATGAAGTAAATTTATGCCATCTATACGATTCTGTGCACAGATTGTCCGGTAGTGTTTGGATCTAATCTCTTTCAAACATGAATCTATGCAAAGGCAGAGTTTTCGTTGAGGGGGAGAGGGAATAACGAGAGGAGGGAGTGATAGGGAAAGGGTGTGAGCGAGGAAGACAGAGTGGGAGGGAGGGAGGGAACGAGGAAGGGAGGGGGTGAATAGGCTATACATTAACACAATCAACCGAAATATGTTACTGAAACAACTGCAGCACAAAACATCATAGCCAAATAAGAAACAGAGAAGCTGTCTAGGGAGGCGAGGCTCAGTGGAAGCTGGAAACGTCTTCACATGCAGAATGAAATAGCTTTTCCTCCAAAACTCACATTATGCAGTAGTTCATTCCAGAACACATGAAATTGTCCAATTATTAAACTTTAATTAGCCACTAACCTGCCACTGTTTTTCTTTTTGAGAAGAATGTACGACTTTTGTTGAAAGTCAGGGTTTAACATTTGATCGATAAGACAGTCGTTAATCGACTCGTAAACTTGGAATAGGTTATGATGGAAAAGGATGTTAGACAAGAAATGTTTAAGGGAACCTCTTATGATATCTTTAATTTCATCAACGTAAACCTAAATCTGAAAGACAGGACTTGGATGTGAAGTCCACTCTTCTCGAGTGAGTAACTGATAAATAAAAGTAATTAACGTTCAACCATCAGGAAAGACTCGGTTTCATTCCGTTACAAATCATGAAATTTGTGTGGAAGAGAGGATATACTACAAACTAAAACCTATAATTTTTTTGCTCTTAATGTTACAAGTATTGTAAGTGCTTGCCTAAATAGTAATTTTTGTACATCCTAGATATCCTCAAAGTCATTCCAAATTTCATCCTGGACCCATTCTTTTGGCTGCCATTACTTATTTGTACTTATAGTGCATGAAGACAACGTTTCATTTAACGATTTGAGTAACAAGCCACAGCACCAAGGACCCGTCCGGTAGAGACTTACCCCAAAGATAGCATTTACCGCAGTTTGCTTGAATCCTAAGCTGCTGCCTACTTTGAAGCTGTAGATCTTGCGCTTCTTGCGGTGCAGAGAAGCCCAGTAGTTTACGGAGGCCACGGGTGTCTCTTGGGAGAACGTCGCCTGCAACATGTGTGCACACACAAAGCGGTGAGTCCTAAATGTATTGGCAGTCCTCTGTTGTTCTAATTTCACAATTTACTACACATTCAAGTCAGAGCATATTAAAAATCTTAAAGACATTGTAACTTAATGCAATACTCTTATTTTGTTGTAATACTTTAACTGTAATATACCTTCCTCCTGTTTAAAAGTGTAAAAAACTTTTTATATTTAAAACAACCTAGAACGTACTAATATGACTTCAGATGTAGCTGCTGCGTTGGTTTCTGTTGCGGAGTTCTGGTTTAATGTTATGGTTGAAAATGATAACAGCTTTAAGTGCAATGATGAAAGGTAGTACTTGCACCATGTTGCTGCATGCAGTCTTTGTTCCATGTTCAAATGGTTTCGAATTATAGTCTATAACTTAAAATTTAAGTACATGGAAATTTTTGTATTGTTACTTTTCTATTATCGTGGTGGAAAAGATATACTTTAATGTCCAAAAATTTTAAACAACAAAAGAGAAAAATGGAAATTGACCATATCAACAGTCACTGTACAATTTTATCAAGATTTCCCCACAAACCTGAGTTGTGTTTTACGAGAAAGAAAAGTGGTAGTTTTTGGTTCGAAAGGACATAACAGTATAAAACAAAGTATCAGAGCCATAACGTCTCCCCTAGTTTTTAGTAAAACATATAATGTAATGTCATAACGAAGCAATAAGGACTTTTGTTTCACAAAGCGTAACCATCAGACTCCCTGTGATATTTCAGACGATTAGCGCAGTCTCGTCAGCACTGAATGAAACAAGGTCCTCTTGTCGATTTCGAGACGACAGGAAATTTTCGTCTTAGTCCAAGATAAAGTTGACAAAGTGCAGTTTATTAGCAACACGTAAGACATCTGACCTTAATGACATAGTGGAACCAAATGATGTGTCTAACGTAACTGTCGGAGAAGTTTACCTCTGCCTTAGAAGTAGCAGTGTACCAAAGGCTTAGGGCAAATGCTATGAAGGCCAGATGTATGACAGTGAGTTTCTGGATGTGTCTCTCCAACTCACGACATTGCAAAAACAGACCAGTTTATTGTGGGATCAGTAACGTTGATATTGACCATGAACTAAAGGGAGAATGTGGTCGCTGCGGATTCATATCCAGCTTCACTTCGAGAATTCGCTGTACGGAAACAAGTAACCAATACAGACACTGGAACGTCGTTAAGTGAAAAGGCTTAGGAGGTGTTATGGTTCTGATGTGCAAAATAATCATGTTTCATAGGCTTACGTAGTTTCGTAATTTCTTTGGTGGTCGGAGGTCACTTTCAACAACCGGAGGTACAGAGATGAAGTATTGCAGCTGCGTTTGCTGCCTCTTTCCAGTGAAATGTACTGGAGAACGATTTTGTGAGAGGTGAATTGACAGATTGGATTGGTCAATCATCTCGGTATTAGATTCGCATGGAACTTGTCTAGAATATATTCGGTTCACGTATAGCAGCTCGCCAGTCGTCATCAGTGACTCTTCTCTTACGGCTGTTCTTCAAGGGTGCGATCGATTGCCAATAGATTTTCTAAATATCCCGTAAAGAGTGAGCCATGTGGCTTCCAAGCACGTGAATAACTAACGGTAACCGTCTGTCAGTTAGCTGTTCGACCGTGAAAGTGTTCCGGTTTTGATACCAATTCATTTTTTCTAAGTTCTCTAATTTTCTCTATCGTATGCCAATATCTCGTAACTAAGCTATCCTACTGGGAATTTTTTGAAATTCTGCTCAGGAAATATATTCTCCTTTCTAGACTATTCTTCTGATTTGAACACTAATGCAATATATAAGATTTAGAGGCGGTGGAATTTTCACATTAATCAGCACAAATCTGCGAAAAACTTTGTGCTGTAACGAGTTCCAACAAAATACCATCATCTGATAGGCTTGAGAATACATATTTTTAAAATTGTAGACATGTTTTTTACACCATTTTAAAATTCTTAAGTCCCTCAGACGTTCACATACTATCGAAACTAGTTGCAGCACAACGATTGTAGCAGATTTTTGGCGATTAGATGTAAAAACTCTTATAAAAGCTATGGAACACAATATAAAAAGACTTTATAAGAAATGTATGAATTTGTTTCAAATTGAACTGAAATGCAAACCTATACCTGCAATATAAATCATTGAATTTATGGAGTTATGACTGGTCAAAGCATTTATCTTCTACATTCCAGTTCTAAAAAATTGCAAAGTTGTGAATCCATCAACTGTAAAATATTATTCTGCTTCCGGTTTCAAGCTCAAAGAGCTCTTTGCTATATCCCCTTATAATGCATTAAACTGAAAATTTCGAAATAAAATATTTTTCATTCTCATTGTTAATATCTTAAATTTGCTGAAGGCAGTTATTTATATTCTGCTCCAGTATATGCGGTGCTTGCAGCCGATATTAAGATTGTTGGAAAAGAGAAAGAAAATGTTAAGCGGTGTAGAAGAAATAATTTATCTTCCTTGCACTGCGAGATACAAGACGGAGTTCTACAGAGGAGGCAATAGCTGCAATAGATGTTTGTAACGAATGGATTAAACTGGATTTATAATTTCGTGTCTTGCCGATTATAATTTTAATCTTCCAATTGCTCATGTTTTACATGTTTGCTTACTAGCAAGCAGTTTTTGCTTGATGATCTCTGCCCATTTGTAGATATCGGTGGAGTATTCACTCCTGCATTAGCTGCATTATTTTATCTTAACGACGTTATTCGGGGTGAATGGTGGCTCGACCAATAAAAATTCAACGCTGGCAGTGCGGACAGCGTGGCTTTATTTTTCTTAAGAAAAAGAAAAGTAGGAACAAAGATGCTATCCCGTTCGATTCCGTTTTTGTCTCTGGCATGGTGTGGTTGGTAAGGGGGAAGTGTGTGTCGTCCGATATACAATGAGGCAGAAAGAGCTAATGGTGATTACGACCTGGGTTTGTATATGAAAACTTATGAGAACTGCGATCTGCCTTTCTCTATGCTTGAGTGGTGGCAAATGAGGTAATATTTACTGCAAATGTGCTGTTTGGGGGCTACTGATGTAATGTGCTCACGTCTGTACTGAGCCACTGCAAGTAATTTGTGGCATAAGCAGATTCGTTTAGTGTGGGCCAGAATTCCTTTTCTCTACTCGGCGCATTTGATTTGTAACCGATTAGTGTAAATCCGTTCATTCATCTATTGATTCTTCGCATTTTCATTGCATCCCTGAATATTTTGTGAGCGAAAGCGTATTCTTGCTGGGATATAGCCAACATGTGGTTCTTCTAACATCAGTTATGATCTTTCGTGTGAGACGACTGCCTTTGGCTCCAACAATAATCAAGTGATACAAGCTATTTCCATTTCTATTCCCAGACTGCCCGTCATAAATCGAGGGTAAATATACGACGGTTATTTTCAAGGAGCCATGTTGCCATGTTCTTAAATTATTCAGTAATGTTGAACGTTCTGCGATCATTTGCCTTCGGCATAGTTATTTATTCAATAGAAGTTTCTTTTCATGTTGTGCATTCATTCAGTGAGCGTAAGATTGATTGTAGTATTCTAGTAAGATTCTAACAGTTTCCAGATGATACGTTTTCGTCGAAATATTCAGAACAACACATATGTCACGTTCCACGCAGAATTCTTCAAATATTCAATTATTTCGCGTTTTTTTGTGGAAAAGAGTTTCGAATCACAGGTAAGAGCACAATGTACTTGTTCTGCCTATAACGTAAGTTATATACAGAGTTAAAGTTTTCCTAGGTGAAATGGTAGTTATTTTGTAAGAAAACTTTAACATTATTTAATTAAGCATTATCTATGCCGAGTTTAACCGTTTCTTGTAGTAAGTGTGTTCTCTGTACTATGTTATTCATGAAATGAAGTCACATGGCACTGTAATAATACAGGTATTTTCATGAGTTAAAATTCATAGAGGCTAAATGGCGTTTTCATCAGGGCATTTTTCTTTACGTTTTTCAGTGTTTTCTCAGAGTAATCTGAACCACAGCTGCGTTACAATTTCTTCGAATTCCGCTTATCGCTTCGGAGGCAGGATGGAGAGGCACGCTTAAATCGACTCAGAGCACAGGGCTATATTCTGAGAAGTTCTGAATATAAACTGTATCAAAATCTCTTCAGTGCTTCATCTGATGTGCCGGTCCTTTCCTTTGCTCAGGTATCTGTGTTTCTGCACTAGACAGTGCCACAAGTTACCCCAAAATCGTAACAACAAACGCATATGTTATACTAACACATGTAAACTACCTGATGATAGCGGTTTAAACGTTCGAAATGCGTTGTGGATATAAGTAAAAAGTGACTGGTGACAAACTTATTGTTTCATTCTATACCAATAACAATCATGGTAAAGTCGAACCTAAAGTGTTGACATTTAAAGTTAATCCACGCAATCAAGCAATCAAGACTATTTTCGATTACAAAAACACCTCAGAAAAAGTTGCAAAGACGATACAGCACGTTCAATTCAATATAAATTGTCACAAAACCAGCTTCATTCCAATTTATGTCAAGACTGACGTCAGAACGACACAAACACTGCAAAGAAAACATTAAAAAACGCTTGAAAACTATGTGTAAAAAACAAACAGCGTTCAGAAAACAGCTCTATATAACAGAGTTACGTTTGGGAAAGTTAATTCACAGACTAGAATATGATTCCATAACTGAAAAAGTCAGAAATCCTACCGAGTTTATTGAACAGGAAACGAAAGCCACGCACAGGAAAAAGCTGGATAAACTCATGAAATAACAGTTACCTCCCAAACTGAACCGAAACAGCTGAGAGAAACACACATTCTACACACCTTTTCTCAACAGCACCGACATAACAATCACTGCATCAGAAGAGGCACTACTCAGCAAATGATTAAAACACTGTACCAAAAGAAGCAAGAGGAGCTCATAGCTAGGGTTACACAGACTTCAATCATGCCTTTAAGAATCAAAATGACAGAATAGCAGCCTGCCACGAAATCAACAAAATTATTGAAAAGGAGGCTGCAAAACCATTTTCAGCAAACAAGAAAAAGAAGAAGCCCTCGCACATACCATTAAGACTAAGTTAAATACTAATAATATAACAAATGTAAGAATTGACAAGGGCAATGAATAGAGCAACATACATACAATAAACGCAGATTAAACGTATCTCAAATAACATAAACTTCATAATCGCCATCCAAGAAGCAAGAAACATTGTGGTGATAAGCCCACAAGCACCTTGAATTACATCACAACCAAAGAAACAAACAAATGGGATCCTCATCAGGCCTATAGTGAACTGTAGAAACAGCCCAACACTCATTCTCAATTAAAAGCTCTTCAAAATTCTCAAAGAAACACACACATTCAATAATAACAAAACACTGAAAACCACAGCAGAATTTGCAAAACATAGAAGTGACTGATGGAGCCACACTTGCCTCATTTGAGATATAAAACCTTTATTCCTCTGTGCCAATAAATTCCGCATTAATGCCAACCTACAAAAGCACAAAATATCCCCTCGACTCACATTACTGAACTAATGGATACTCTCCCACAACTAATTCAAATTCAACAATAAACTCTACTAACAAACAGGTGGTCTAGCAATGGGCTCAGACCTTTCTGAATTGTTAGGTACAGTATTTATAAAAAATTTATAAGATGTGGTTCTGAATTACAGTCGCTACCTCCTGAAAAACATTTATTACTACAGACATGTAGATGACACCAGCATTTTAATCAATGGCACAAAAGATACCAATGGACTCAACTAGTTATTCAACAATTTCCATGAAAATAGAAAATTCACTGCTGAACTCCAACTGGTGACAGTATTTTTGGGGCCTCACCGTTAGAGGGATTTTGTGTAATAATACTTCCCTAAAGTTACAGAAACGATAGAATTACGAGTAAACGCCACGTTGCAACTAGATTGAGGGGATGAAATTATTTAGCTGAAATTTATGTAGTCATAATGTATGTAATAGCCAGATACCTGTTGAATGTCAGTGGAAGATATTTCTTGCTGCAAGCAAACTGGTACCAGCACAACACTGTAGACGAGAAACAGGAAACGCATGGCTTCTGAAACGGAAAAAATACTTGACATAAGATAAATAATAGCTTTGATGATTTGTTCAAAGAAAACTGATGGACATAACTGATATTCCTAAATGCTAACATTACATTAAAATACTAGCAGAAAAATCCTGCATTACACAGATATTCATTTCATAAATTTTTAATTAGAAACCAAAAAAGTGAATTATGTAGTCTAATATCGAAAAAAATTCATTTACCTGTATTTTTGAACACACATTTGAAATTATAATGTATACTCGGTGTGAACTGATCACGGACAGTTTAAGTACGCTGGGCGCAGATGCCTTGCGTGTGTACAACGCGATTTTGTAAACGTCTCTATGGCAATGCCTCTTCGTAACTCTATAGATGGCTATTGTTTCCGCCTACAGTCGTTTGGACATCGCAGTTGAAATCTGTCAAAAGCGATGCCGGATGTCAGGGATTTCCTTAAGCTGACTTGACTGTAGGAATGTCTCAGTAGTTAAGACTATACGTAATAGAACATCGCGTATGATGCGGCAGTTTTTCATGCATCTGTGTTTAAGACGTCATATCTTCTGAACTATGTGCGGTACCATGATATAATTTTGTAGGTACATTCGACGAGACATGTAGGTACTCACAGATAAATTTATTGCGAGTAGAGTTAGTAGAGAAAAAGTAATAAATTTAAACGTCACGCATGATTCGGTAGTTTTCACGAATCTCATTGTTTATGACGTCATATCTCTTTACCTATGGTAAGTAGGTGGTTCTTACCCCACAGAGATTGTTACTCGGCATTAAGGGATATGTATACCAAGTTTCGTCGAAATAAGTCTTGTGGTTTAGTAGGAGATGTGAAACATATACACATGCACACACTGCCGTACATACAACATTTTTATAGTATGTGTGTGTTTGTAAATGTCGACTAGGTTTCCCTAAACAGTGTGACTCATCTACTCATAATCAGTGTCGGATATTATACTGTATTCTGTCGGGTCCAGAAAGCGCAACCATACATCTACGTGTTACTGCAATCTTAAGCGTATACTAGCATCCTGTGATGTGCGACCCCCAAGTAGCAACGTTGCAATACTTAGTGCTCGACGTGACCAAATTTCCAGTTCACTGCTGCATCAAAAATGTGTTCCTCGTTCGCCTGCATAAACATCCATGTTACACAGAATTTCAATATCATCTCAAGATTTCCATTATCAAGGCGTGGTCTAGTTTATTGCGGAAGGGTTAGCTTTTCATATGAAGTAGCTATCTCCGCAGCTTTGTGGTTTTATCTGATTGGCATCATAATCACCGATAGCCTCAGATCCAATTTTTGCAAGGTTTCACGCTGGAATACGAGTTTAACAACGAGTTTAACAACGTCCTTACAGAAGGCGAATTGATTGGCCACAGATGTCGGCAGCATCAAACCCTTTACCAGCCTCTCTGCTGAGCCTCGTCTAGATATCAGTGGCAGAGGTTGCCGAGTTGGATGATACACGTACGATTCTTAATTATTGTACTAATTCTTTCAAGTACGAAGGAAGCCTTGAATAATGTCCACTAACCTCTAAGTTTTGTCAGTCCAGATGAGGTTTTGTCAGACCAGTTGAGGAACGGGTGACACTTTATCGTAGTGCATCATACAAATAATCTGTTTCGTAGTCTCTGTTGCTGCATGTGGTCAGATATCCTACCATGGTAGGCGCTTTTGCTGCAACACTAATTGTTTATGGTTCAACTACACTTTCTTATAATTTTTAGCTTTAAAATTCCCCCATATTGGTACTATATTTTCCGAATATGTAAAATAAAGGTTACTATACTGGATGTTGAAGTTCTTTGCATTGTATGTAGGCAATGTATGTAAAATACTACGTGAATTGTTTAGTATGTTAAATAATTTTCTGATGACATTTTGTTTTTAAAAACATTTGTGCGTATACATTGTTCATGTAGAAGTAAATTTGACAGTTATAAGAAATGGTCACGCTTAGGAACAATGTAAGAAATGGGTGTTAAGTACAATCAAGTGTGCTTTTGTTTGAAAGTGGCTCTGGGGAGTGGAAAAGGCGGCAAGGGCGAATTGGCGCGGTACCTAGAGCAAGCGCGGGAAGCAAGTCACACAGTCTGTAGGCAGCAGTGATTGAGGCAACACCCTTGTGGAGCAGGAGAAGCTTTGCCTGCAAATTTGCACAAAAATGCCTCGGATGAAGACTGAAAACAGCTTACGGCATAGCTGCGAGTTGTTGGGCTACTGTATGTAAAATTGAACGACGCCAAGAAGAGAAAAAATTGTGGATCGTCTAACCGCTATAACTGTTTGCCACACCCAAGCCTACAGCCAACAGATAAGATTTTTTTGGTATTCTACTTTTGTACAGCGCGAACTATTAATTTAAACTGTGTTCTATTAGTGAATAATCATTATTCAACTTTCAAGAAATTGGTTCACGTTATTTCATCCTAATCACACACCTATATAGCATTCCTTCCTGGTGTTTGATAAATCCGAGTATTCTCTTTTATAGACTTATGAAGTGCCAACTTAATATAAAGACGCATCATTTAAATTGTTTTGTATAAATAATGAGACTAATAGCTTTTAAAAGTAAAATCCAGTAAGAGAGAGGTTTTCTTGAAGTGAATGTTCAGCATAAAATGTGTGTGCTTTAGTGTCTAAGTATTTTAGTATTTAAGTTGGTTGGTTATAGAAAATGATTTTCTAAAGGTCCCTCCAGCTCAAAACTTTTCAGCTTCCTCTAAGTTACCTACTGGACTTTATCCTCTTTTAAAAACGTAATGTATAAGTGTTTAGTAGACAAAAAGATATTCTAGGGTCTGAACCAATATAGTTTACGTGGAGTAATATTTATTTGAAGAAGCAGTTTAAACAATAGCAAGAAAGTAGGCAAAATTCATACTTATGTTTTTCCAATACTTCACTGTTTGATTCCATGGATAGGCTGGCGACCGTTAGCACACATTTTAAACAAGTACATGAATCTTGAACTGAGTTCTCCCAGCTTCAATATAACACTGTTCATACTGCGTTTCTTTCTAATCGTTGGGTAACGTCTTAGGAGGCTCTGAGCACTACGGGACTTAACTTCTGAGGTCATCAGTCCCGTAGATCTTAGAACAACTTAAACCTAACTAACCTAAGGACATCACACTCATCCATGCCCGAGGCAGGATTCGAACCTGCGACCGTAGCGGTCGCGCGGTTCCAGACTGTAGCGCTTAGAACCGCTCGGCAACTCTGGCCACATCTTAGGAAAAGAAATGAATAGTCCGATTTACTTTTCCATTAGACACAACACACCGTCAGATCCTGTAAAAGGGTCGCTCTATTGATTAGCTTTGCCTATTAAAAGGACTATCCCCCCATAGTGTACTTAATCTGGAAACTAAACTAAATTTAGTAAGAGAGTTATACGTGGCAACATGGGGACAGGGTTTTCTGTTATTAACGTAAAAGCATACTAAATCACAATAGTAGTGATAGGGTTACCTTATGAGTGGCCTGTTTGTTACGATTGTCGGAGGCATTCTACGAAACAAGACTGACATTTGTGTTGAGTTCATGTAAGACATTGTCAATCTTACAGGAGGACGACGACACACACAGTAAAACGTATTATGAACATTAATTCTTTTTACTGAAAACTAGTTTCACTCATAGGAACCATCACATGCATCATATCGTTGATATAAAATTATCCATATAATCGTTATTTAAAGGACGTGGTAAGTATAAACAGAAGATGAACAGATATTATACAACATCTTAAACTAACTAAATTTTTGTGCGTAAGGAGGAGGATTATCCCGCATGCTGTGTGGTTTTCCCTCATAGGGTGTTCAGGATCTGCTGACGAAATACATTCAGCTTCTGTCAAGCTGAGGATTAAACGCTGATAAGGGAACCTGAATGGACGAGAAATTTGCCTCTGAAATTCTTGTTTCCAGGAAAGAAACCATTGTTGGAAATCCAGGGCTAGCTCCTCCGACAAAGGCTGGAGAATGAGGTGTTAGCTTATGAAACAGCAGGCCACATGAAAATTAAGGAAAAGAATGTGCTCCGTGTTGTAGGGAGGAACTGCATGATTCATCACTATCGCTGAAACAAAATACCTCATTATCATGGAGCCCCTCTCAGCCACTGACAAGAATCCAGTGTTATTATCACATCTCGAGGATGAGCACATGATTAATACAGTGATTTCTGATGAATCAATAGTATCTTCCGATGTGCTGTGATTCTGGTGTCCTTGCATCAATACGATATGAACTGAAAGTAACTTGCCAGAAAGTTCTGACCGACATTCTCCATGGTCTGTAGGTAACTTCACTGGCTTTTAAAGTGGATAGATAACCCATAATAATGTTTTCTTCGAAGGTTCTTTTTATGTTTTGTACAATGACCGACTTATTCGGTAAAATGTTTGGGCGACAGTTTTAGTGTGTTTCCAGAGTGACTAGCTCATCTGTGTTTTTTGTAAGTGATCAGACAGCCACAAAATCCTTTGGTCCACTTCTATTTTAACTGTGTTTGAGAACCTCTCACCACTTTTCACGCTTTGCTACACACAGTGAGCTAAGGTGTTTACGAGGGCGATCATGGGCGTGATTGGGAGACAGTGAGCTGGATTTTATAGCAGTTTGCTTTTCATTTCTTTTATCGCCGTTTCTAAGTTTTAACCAGATTCGTTTCCGCTAATCTTGAACCTTGTCGTTGAGCGCCCCTAGATCGAAAACATATAGACAGGTACAGCCTTGTTGAATCAAAAGATAAGCTGATTTAACGGGAACGCCTTGAAACTGACACTTGTGGCACCCTCGTGCTACCAAATCGAATGGTTTGCGTCAAGTTGGGCGCAATTCGGCACTTCCTTTTTTGTCTTCTAGATACGACGACACAACAAGCCGCTGACCTAGAAGATTTTTATAATTCCTAACTTATGTCAAAATCTGTTTTAGAGTGAGTCTGCATTTGGAGTGTCTCTTCAAGGTGCTTTCAGATGCTGGCCTCAGGTTTTACCAGGAAATGTCATCATTTTTTCAGACAGAGATCCAGTATGTACGTCATATCATTAATACACGGTTACTCACCCTGCACAACTGCATGTATCAATAATTGATGACTTACCAACACCCACCAATGTCCGCGAGCTGCAAGCGGTGATGGACAAGCTTAAATATTCTTCTTAAGGGCCTGATTTTAGTGTCATCCGTTACGATCAATATCAAGCGGATAGGGATACCCCTAGAGCATTCAGCTTTTGTACAGATTTTGTTTACAACATAGCTAACGACCAAAGGAAGACACAGAAATTTATGGGACCGATTCAGAGCCTCGTAACTGAAGCGTGGTAAAGTCGCGGAACATTTCAAAAGTTTTGGCACTATTTGAATTTCTGTCTTCATTTAACTATTATGGAGAAGCTGTGAAAGTTGGTACAATATTTTTAAATATTGTGAGCTGCGCACATTCTGTAACTTTTTATGTCACCTGCTTCACTGTTTCTGCGTCGGTGGTTACTCAAAATCGTTAATAAATTTTGTAGTAACAAAACTTCTTCCGCTGCTAAGTAGCCTGATCTCTTACACGGTAACCTCATTACTTGATATTTCAGGATTAGGTTATTAACCGGTTCCAATCTTAGTTTTCCTGCCATTTGTCCGAGCAACATCCTTTCTTGAGGCAGGATGATATCGAATGGCAAGCTTGGGAATTCTAAGGTCTGCCATTCTAAAAATTTGGTTTTACCAAATTATCTTGTCGTTGGAAAGGCTGTCGTTTAACGATAATACACTTAGCTGCTGTCACACACTGTTTGCTTAGGAAACTCCCCTTTGGTGACGTTGCTTCCATTAACTCGTTTATAAAAACTGACGACTTTACGGTTCTTATTTTTTCAGGTGCATGGGCGTGAATCTGACCTAAAAAGAGTGTCGCATAAATAAGTGATTATGTCTCAGAAGAGACAACTGATAAATGTTGGGCTAAACACCATTTCGAAGAGCACACTTTTCTCTACAAAATGTAAAACTTCTAGGAACGTCCTTTTATTCTGAAAGTATACAACTGTCAAGGAAAAGTGCTCACGAAAATAGGTATTTTGGAGCATCACAGAAAAATGTTTTAAAGTAATTTTCAGTTACAATGAGAACTAGAAAGTTGCTTGAAAAATGTGTCAACATTCAGCTTTTACAATGATTCGCGTTTTACAACTCGTGACTGCTTATGCTAACATATTCTGTGCCATCCGTCGATGTCTCAAATGAACTCGGTCTTTTCTTAATCCAGATGTATAGTCTGAGAGCGGCGTTCTTTGGAAAACAGTGTCTCGTCCAATAGACAGTCACTGCGACCTCTCACTGTAAGGCATGGTCTGCGTTCGAATAGTGCAAAGGCCATCTACAGCTACATGGATACTGTGCAAATCACAGTGCCTGGCACAGGGTTCATCGAACCACCTTCACAATTCTCTATTATTCCAATCTCGTATAGCGCGCGAAAAGAATGAACACCATACGAGCTCTGATTTTCCTTATTTTATCGTGCTGATCGTTCCGCCCTATGTAGGTCAGTGTCAACAAAATATTTTCGCATTCGGAGGAGAAAATTGGTGATTGGCATTGCGTGAGAAGATTCCGTCGCAACGAATAACGCCTTTCTTTTAATGATTTCCAGCCCAAATCCTGTATCATTTCTGTGACACTCTCTCCCATATTTCGCGATAATACAAAACGTGCTGCCTTTCTTCGAACTTTTTAGACGTACTCCGTCAGTCCATGTCGTTAGCAGTGGAATTACTCCAGCTGGAATTGCCTGTAGTTGTTTGTAATATGTGAATTATCTGCCTGTTCATGATCTTTGTGTACTGTAAGCATATCTCGTTTCCTTGGCAGCAGTTTAATCTGTCGTCTTAGGTTCCTACCTAACTATAGCCTACAATCGGAAATCGCAACATATTCGGAAAGAGACAGCCAAATATTTATTTCATCCTTCGTTTTATAATCAGATGTCACAAAATCAAAGGAACTCTAAAATCACATAGATGACAAAAAAAATCATATAGAGGCACGGCAACCTACTTCCTTCAACTCTGTAGTCCACATCCTTATCCACTACGCTATGCTGAAGGCATAAGATTATCACCTTTTTTGTCAGTTTGAAATCCGTTAATATAAAATCAAACAGGCCACGAAAAATATTTATAAGCTAAGAAATATGTAAATAATAATTAGAGTGTGTAAGAAAAATGTTAAGAAACATGTTTTGTAAAATTTAAGTTCTTTGAATATCGATGGTGACCGTGAAGCATCCGCACCAAGCTCTTTGTTGGCGGGAGAGCCCGCGCATTGATACATAGGGAGCGTGGCGAGAAGCACGTAGCATTGTCGATAGAACACTCTAGAGTCAACCTATGTGCAGCGAAGTTGTATGTAGAGACAGGGCGGTGTGCCTATTCGCCACCAGCTATACATTACTTGAAGAATACTGTAATTATATAATGGGTAATTATTTATGAATTATAAAAAAATCGACGTCATGAAGACATGAAAGGTATTTAAGTGCTAACTACATATTGTAAGTTCGCTGTTACACTTTTTTATGTAAACGATCCCCAAACTAAAGTTTTATAAATTGAATGATTATAAAGAGTTAAAAATTTATATTCAATCATTTTCAGAATAGTCAATATCGTACTATTTTTCATTGAAGCCAGTAACCACAAGATTTATCTTTTGTTGAGTTTTCTCAATTTTTTTATTTGATAATGGCACTGAATTTTGCAACAGTAACTTCAATCAAAAAAGGAAATGAATAATAAGTACAGTTGTAGGTCACATATTTGCTAATGCCGACACAAATAATTATGAACAATAGATCAGAGTGAGTATATTCAGACATGCAGTCAGATGACGTTATCCAGAGGCGACCCAGTAAAATAAAAGGTAAGGAAAATAAATATGTATGTTTTCAGGTTCATTGCACAGATAATCAGTACTAAGGGCCACGGCGTTAGCTTATGTATTCACGTCGAAATAATTTTTTTTGATCAGTCACATTAATATTGTTACCAATAAAGGCACAAGGCGTACAAAATTGTGTACGCTAAAGAATATCAGATCAGACACGTTGTCAAAAGCAAGTCCAGACAGGAAAGCTGCAAAGCACAAAAAGTGCAATTCTCTTTCTTTCTTACTTTCCTTATATGGAAAGTAAGTTAAATTATTTTATTCTAGACGGGAATGTTATCGTCTAAACGCATTAAGTTAAATTATTTAAATTATTTCATTCGACGGGAAGGTTTCAGGTTATCACAGTATTTCTTGAGGAGCTATATCGTTGATGGGTCATTAACTGACATTTAGTAATAAGGATGACTTGTTTGTATTAAATCTTCAGTGGTCCGTTGCCTTGAAATAACATACGGTAGGCTACAATACAAGATAGGTAAATACTCCAAAATCGAGTAACACGCTATTGTGGTGTCACTTTTCGAATGAGTAATACTCTCTGGCCCTAAACGGAATTGCTGTAATTCTGTCGTTAACTGTAATGGACGAACGATTCTAGTCGTAAGAAAGAGTCCACTGTACTTAGACCGAGAGGACGGCTAGCGGCTGCTGCTTGGGTCTGCATGTACAGCTTTGTGCTGACACTTTCATTGTGGACAAAAATGATGTGAAAACTTGCCACGACATTTGATTCATGCAATTTTTCGTTATGAGCTACGAATTACTCTGAGGTAATGCAAAGCACAGCGCAGCTTAGCGTTTTAAGTCGGTACTGTGCCGTTACGAGTGACAGCTGTATTACGTGATATCAAATGTCAGTTTACGTGGGTCAGAAATCGATTTCTCTGCAGTACACCAGAATCAGGGACGAACTAAATAATTTTCTCATTCACTGAGCAATTAATATTTTCTTTGCGATTTTGGATAATTTGTGGGTAAACTTTTTGCTACGCTGTGGTACTGAATGCCACGTGGTTCACGCGTAAATAATTGGGTTCTTCCATACATTGTGAGCTGTGTTGTGAGTCTAAATAATCAGTAATTTGAAAATGCTACCTCTGAATTTATGTTCCTTGCCACTATTAAACTGGGAGTTGAAATTTAACAGTTCTACTTAGCGTGCTATTTGCTCATGTACTTTGCAAATTAAATTGCGATAGAGACTCTGCCACGGTATTTGCGTGTTTGCATGAATTTCTGGCGTTTTTGAATGTGAATAGCGTCTAGATCTTCGTAGCAGCCTGCTATATCTCAGGATCTATTCAGTGGTTGTTTTTAATAATTTAACCAGGTAAGCTCATTGCCAATTATCTATAAAATGGGCCATTTACACATTTCGTAATTCAGGTAATAAGCTCTATGATAGGAATCTTGATAATTAGAGTTCTTTAAACTGTACATTTGTGCGCACAGATCAACCGGTTGCTCTGAGTGAGTGTTCCCTTGTTAACTTGCTCTTAAAATATAGCCAGATAGGTTTAATAAAATGTCATGTTATAAGAAGACTTTTCAGAGAGCGAAATTTTGTGTCGACATTTTTGTATTTACTCAGAATTTAACAATAACGGAGAATCTTAGATACCCCAGTTAATAAAAAAACTGATATATCCATTGCCAATGAACCATGCCCGATTGACGGGCAAATACAGCCTAGACGGGTAACTTTCTCCAGGTTTTCAAACCAGCTGTTGTACTGAAATGATTTTTTTAATTCGTTTTCTGTTCAAATTATTTACATATTTATGTGTGCTAATATCGATGGCGTCATGCGTGTAGAACAATCTACAGCAATTATAATTAGAGTCTTAATTAGGACCGTGATCGGTGTTACACATACATGGTAAAAAATATCGCCTTAGTTCTTTCACAACCCACCAAAAGTAAAATTTGTCCTTCATGCAACGTCCGTAAGTTTATTTTGAATTCACGACTGACGTACACAAGAGGAGACTTGACTGCTGCCTACGCGTCGCGTTTATCAATGGTGTTTGTCAGACGTTAACTCATCGACAAAAATGAAGTGTGGATACTGCAGCACATTGATCCGAAGCACCGTAGCAGGCTTTGCAGCGACTGGAAAAAGGAGAAAGTTGTGCAGGTATCGGACCGGTCCTCACAGTCGCCTGACACTAATCCTATTGAGAATGTATAGCCTTACACCAAAAATAAGTTGCAAGGAGAATATATCAACACTCAGAAACATCTGTCAACGCAGATTCGACATAGTAATAGTAAGTAAGACGGGAGAAGATGCAAAGACACAACTCGACAACTTAGTAAGGTAGCCAGAAAAGTGGGACTCAGGATCGCCTATAACAAGACAAAGACTTTAAATATCACTGCAGACTGGGAAACACCGGAAGGCACTGTGCAAATAGTGGATGAAATCAAATACCTGGGAAAATTTATAACAGGAAGGAACAGGAGCAAGGAGGGAATAACAGAGATTATAAAGAAGATGAGGTCTGCCTTCTGCATGACGAGAGAGATATACAATAAAAAGAATATATCCACAGAGGCAAAGATAAGCCACTACAAGGCAACGGTGAGGAATGCAGTATTATATGCTGCTGAGACGATGACACTAGGAAGAAATGGGGCAGAACAACTAGAGAAAGAAGAGAGAAAAATACTGAGAAAAATACTAGGTCCCAAAAGAGGTGGAGAGAAGTGGATGCGAAGACCTAGGGAAGAATTGTACCGGAACATGAGATCAATATCCTGGGAAATCAGACTCTAAAGGGCATGTAGTTAGGATGATTATGGACAAAATGACGAAGAGAGTGTGGGCAACAACAGGGACGACAAGGGGAAAGACAGGAACCAAGTGGGTTGTTGAACTTCGGAAGGACTGATTGGAATTGAGCATCAAGGTCGAAGGAAAGGAAAATTGGAGGAACAAATATACACCGACCAATATACCGGAAATCAATGACAGAGAAGAATACAGGAAAAGATTAGAGTGTCACCAGTGGATCCGACAGGAGAAAAGGAAACTGAAGATCTCGGAAGAAGAGCGGAAGAGAAGAAGAGAAATAATGAAGAGGCTGTGGGAGAAGAAGAGGAAAATGCAGTCCACGAAGGGGCTACCCGTGGTTCTACAGAGGCCGTAACGCAAGAAGAAGAAGAAGAAGAAGACCACGCTGTCAACGAAACGACAATGAAGAACTCGAATTAGCTCTCATTTGGAAAATGGGTACATTTTATTATAATTGTATTTTATTAGCATTCATTTTCAATCCCTTCCCATATAGGCTTCGAAATTCCGCTGACGGTAGACAGAATGATGGAAATTCAGGCAGCAACAACTAAGTGTATTTTGTCGCTTTTCTTAGTAGGGTCTTGTGGCAAAAAGGGGAGGGAGAAGAGGAAGGGAGGAGCAGAGCATGTCTCATTTAACGGTAGTTCCAGTCTGTTACAAAATGTGTTCTGTTCATGTCTGAAGAACGCGTTAATCTAGTATAATTAGTTTGTGTGGTCAATTTAATTAACCGCAAATATGTAAACAGTGCTGACAATTTTTGTAATATTTTCGGAAAGGCTACATTGAAATCGCAAAGGAGGCCAATAACGTCATGTTTTAGGAAGGCGTGTGCAGACTGTACTTTGTCTGTGAAATCAGGGACCAGGACAATCCCTGGGTTCCTCACGTATGTTGTGAATCTTGTGTCTCGAGTCTTCATTCATGGTTGATTCGTAAAAGATCTGTCACGATCTAGCGAGAACCACCAAACAACGTGAATGATTGTTACTTTTGTATGACATCTCCATTAACACACGGTATTTCTACGAAGAAAAAGTCTTCTTTTACCAACCATAAAATACCGCTGGTCATGCGACCACTGCCTTATGGAAACAGATGGCTGTTGCTGTCCATCCTGCTTGCGATAGTGATGAGAGCGCTAGTGAAAGTAGTGCTGCACCACCAACTTCACAACCCAGTTCTTCGAAAGATCCTGGTTTTGTGTGTAGTGATGAGTGTGCAGAGATTCATAAAATAATACATGCGAAATTAATGACCTAGTGAGAGATCTGCATCAGCAGAAAGGCAAAGCTGAACTGCAGGTGTCAACACTACAACAGTGGAATTGTCTTGATAAGACGGCGAGAACTGACAAATAACATTGAAAAAATTTGAAGAAGAGCAGCTAGTTTTCTATTATCGCGAAATAGGGGAGAGAGTGCCATGGCACGATACGTGAATTGGGGTTGCGATAGTTAAAATCAAAGGCGGTTTTCGTTGCGGCAGAATCTTCTCGTGAAATTTCATATGCCGTAACTGCTATATGCCATGCCTTCCATTTCTCGAAAGAAAAGAGCTTGGTATTTTTTAGTGATGTTCGGGGACCATTGTCACCTATGGGCATTGTGTATAAATGTGATCAGTGAAGGCTGTTCATCGACTCCTACTAAGTAAGTGTCAAGGTGTGCTACGTGTGACGGCAACGAGTTACCACGATTCCGATTGGCTACGCACCTTACATGAAAGAACTGATGATAACACGAAACAATTGTTATTACGATTTAAGTATGACCAATTTAAATGACAGATTTCTGGGGATCTGAAACTCATAGTCATATTACTTGAGCTGCAACACGGCTACACCAAATTCTGTTGCATCCCCCGTGCGTCCGTGACAGCCGCGCCAAAGCAGTTCATTATAAAAAGAAAGACTGCGTAAGTGTCGGTCACATGAACGACAATGTCATAAATTTCAGTGCGAAGGACTTGTCGAATCCAACAATGTAATTGTCCCTGGTCTTCATATAAAATTTGGTCTAGTGCAAGATTTGGTGACTTGTTTCGTAGCTGTATGAGAAGGTGACAGTGATGCTACCATGATACAGGGCGCTTTCACAACTACAGTACTGAATTGGAGGTCGCAAGTCTTCGTAACCATGTCCTTCATGGAAAAAGACGTAGCAACAACTGTACTGTAATTGCCAGATGGTAAAATGCAGGGCTTTCGGCTAGCCAACAACTTGCGAGCGACAGGGTAAGGTTCTTTTCCCTTCAGTCGGATCACCTGAACAGACTACTCATCGAGTTATACAGAGCACTCACGGGATGAGGCTGTATGATCGCCATTACAATTGATACAGTAGGGATAAGGAGACGGGCAATGGCCCTCATGAGCATCTCTACAAAAAACAACACATTCAGCCATGTTTTGGCAGGACACGTGAGGGTGATAAAACGCCGGTGGCAATGCATCGGGTTTGTAAAGTACTATCAGACTGCGGGGACTTCATAGCCTGCCTTAATCTTAGATGAAAGCACTACTGGATCAAATGTGAGAAAAAGGGAATGAGTAGGCACTAAGGTTGCATAAACCTTATTCATTACGCAATGGATCACAGTGACGCCCTGATCGGAGAGATAATATTGAATTACCCCTTGGCCGGACCATCAACCAGCTGAGTGTAAATACCACGACATGAAGAATCCACCTAATGATAGGCCTCAAGACGGACAGGATATACGTGGAGGATTGAAGCTGTAAGCAGTTGTTGGAATCACAATTGGTTTACAGAAGCAAAGTCTCATTACATAAGAGATAACAGGTCCTCACAGGGCCGCCAATTGCATCAACACATTTCTGAATGGCAAACGGATTAACTGCTGCAAAAGACGGACCTCCTTCGGTACATGACATGACGAGGATCCGTCGCGCAGCTAGGAGAGTCGTTGAATCTTTAGAATCGTACCATTTGCACTTATTAGACGTAGACTGAGATGGATGTGATTGGCTCATTCCAAAAAAAAAAAAAAAAAAAAAAAAAGCCCCGTGATTGCCAGCATCTCCGATAGCGTGCCCCTTCCGACTAGGGGCCCCTTAGATGGAGGCTCACCCAACTTAGGTGACTGTTCACACTTCAGGTCACACCTCCCAAACTCCAGACACAGCGACCACCTGGCAGTTGGGAAGGTAATAGCTCAGGCAGCCATCCCTACTTGGGCTTTGCCAGTACCAGGGCCAACGTGCAGACCGTACATGTTGACCAGAAGCTGGGAATGGAGCGTTACCCAGTCACCTGTTAGGCATCAAACAAGTGACCCTGCCTACAGGAGCGCACAGGGAGTAAGAAGAAAAAAAGAGAGATCCCAGACGCCTGAGCGGAGGAAGGGGAAGAGATGGAGAACGAAGAAAGAAGGAAAACACAGATGAAGAAATGTTACGATGTCGGGCTAAAGAAACTTCAGAATGCATTCCTGAAAATACCCAATACATGTTCACCAAGAGAGGGGAAGAAGAATGCAGGAGGGTAGGGTTGTAGCATGGAAAGGGAAGAGGTGCTGCTAAGGCTGGGGCTCCATCGTAGCCAAGCATGAACTCACGAAAGAGTGGTGAGGAGTCTGCTGGGGGCTGTACCATGCTTGTACGCCCTCTTCTGGAGTATTGCAGTGCAGTGTCGGATCCGCATAGGGGGGAACAGACAAATAACATTGAAAAAATTCGAAGAAGGGCAGCTAGTTTTGTATTATCGCGAAATAGGGGAGATAGTGCCACGGCTCGATACGTGAATTGGGGTTGCGATAGTTAAAATCAAAGGCGTTTTTGGTTGCGGCAGAAACTTCTAGTGAAATTTCGCTCACTAGTTTTCTCCTACGATTGCAAAACTATTCTCTTGGATTCCATCTACATCAGGAGAAATGATCATGATGAAATAAGAGAAATGAGAGCTCACACAGAAAGTTTAACTGCTCGTTTTTCCCGCACGCCATTCGAGCGTGGAACGGTAGAGAAATAGTTTGAAGGTGGTTCGATGAACCCTCTACCTGGCATTTGATTTTGAAATGCGGAGTAATCACGTAGACGCAGAAGTAGATTTCTCTAAGGTTCCCGTAAGCATAGGAGTCAGTATCCAATAAACAGGAAGTTATTTCTGTTTTACACGATTTCTTTCCGTTTCAGAAATCTAATTATCTATCATTGTAAAACCATTAAAAGCAGTTGCACGTAGTTTTGCCCCAAATGAGTGGCTTGTTTTCAATAGAAGACCGATGTGACGCCTCGGTAATTTCCGTCTATATCACAAAGGAATCAGCAGGAAACACGGCCCCATTGGTGTGGTGTGCCATTGCGGTATGGATCCAGTTGCACACTAAACGTGGAATTGCATGTACATACTGCAGTCATGTTTCACCAAAAGATGCTACCTTCCCCTAATTGTCAGTGATGTAATGAGCAGGTATGCCCATCAAGGAAGGCAATAGTTTCTATGGCTTGTTGTTAGTGTTAGAACTGTTGTTTTTAATGTGCTCCGTAATTCAGTGTCAACCATGGCCAAGATCATTTCATTGACACTTAGGTAAGTAAAGTTACACGTAGCTTCAGAGCTGGTGCTGAGAGTCATTAAGTGGAGGCATTTGGCTACTAGTACAGTTGGTAAGTAATACTTCATTAAGGTATTCGGTGACAGTTTTGGTATGGGTGATCGAAAAATCCTGAATTCATTTACGGCCCATCATGACTTGTTTTCCTGTGCCATCTCAGAGTAGCCCTTACACCCAACGAACTCAGTTATCTGTTTTAGGTCTTCCAATTTCTGTCATGCCCTATAGTTTTTGTCCTCTACGAATCCCTATAATAAATCGTAATTTTTTCTTATGACTTAACAATGGCTTTACTTCTTGTTAGAATTTCGACATATTTCCTTCCTTGATTTTGAGTATGAGCTCATTTGTTATCTCATCAGTTTTCCCACACACTATGAATCATTATCGTACAATATAATGTGCTCCAGACACATTTTTCCAGAAATTTCTTCCCGAAATTAAGACATATTTTTGACCTAGCAGACATCTATAAACAAGTAATGCAGTGTATTCCTGTTCTAGTGTGCATCGTATATTCGCCTTTGTTTCTTCCCTCACGCATTACTTTACTTCCAAGTTAGAAAAAATTCTTCGTATCAACTACTGCGTGGTCCACAATTTTCATGTGTAGAATATCGTTAATAGAATATCGTTACTGTCTTTCGTCATTCTGAGGCTACTCACAGTCCATATTCGCTGTTTATCGCATTTAACACTTCATTTAAAAAAAAATGGCTCTGAGCACTATGGGACTTAACAGCGGAGGTCACCAGTCCCCTAGAACTTAGAACTACTTAAACCTAACTAACCTAAGGACAACACACACATCCATTCCCGAGGCAGGATTCGAACCTGCGACTGTAGCAGTCGCGCGGTTCCGGACTGAAGCGCCTAGAACCGCTCGGCCACCGCGGCCGGCTACTTCATTTTCGCTGGGGATAGTTGTATCATGTCATCTTGTCTTACGTTTTATATCTTTCCACCTTTAATTTTAAACCCACTCTTGGACCTTTCTCTTATTTATGATTCGCTTTTGCTATACAGGAAAGATAGCATCTCTGCCTTATGACGTCTTCGGTTAGAGTATTTTTTATGGTGTTGCTTCTCGCGTCTAGTGGGTATTATAAATTACGTGTTCATCCCTACAGTTTATGCCAATCAATTCCGAGTATCTCAAACAGCTTCCATCGTTTTAAGCGACAAATCCAGTAAACTAGCCATATTTTTCTTATGTCTTACTTGTTTGTGGTTCAAATCCTGGTCCGGTGTACAGTTTTAATCTGCGAAAAAGTTTTATGAACTTTGGTACAGAGCAGAAAATCCCTTATTAAATATCAAATTCCATCAGATGCAGCTGTTTGTCTGTAGTTTGTTTTTCTTTGAGGTGGTGTTCACATTTGACCAAGAGCACGAAAAAGCCACATAGACTGCTAAAATTTAGCAAGAAATTTGTCCTTACCGACAGTATATTGCATAAAAAAGGCAGCTCATTTTTTATTATGGAGAAATTATATTTTGCAGCCGTTTCTTGGTGTTTGTATAGTAACGGTAAACCGATTTATGAAGGCCCCTGATTGCTGGCAGAATACCGGGTGGTTTTAGTTAAACTTTCCCTATTTAACACTTGATAACACGGAAAATAATTACTGCACGGGTACCAAACTTGGTAGCAATAATGTCAAGAACATGGGGAAGAGAAGTAATGAAAAATCAGTTCAATTGAAACACTTTTTAATATGCTGCTACGGTACATCATAGTATTACATACCGGTATCATTAATGCTACGAAAGGGGCTCAATATGGCGCCCATCAGTGTCCAGAAGAGTCTGAACGTGGAGGACTGCATTCTGCACAGCAGAGCTAAGAGTGTCTGTAGGTATGCAGGCTACCTCTCTTGATATGCTATGCTTCAGTTCAGCATAGATGTGAATGTTCCCCTGGTAAACCCTGTCCTTCAGGTAGCCCCATAACAAGGAATAACAGAGTAAGATCATGTTATCATGCCGGCCAAGCCTGTGTTTCGGAGAAGTAGGTGAACTTCACAAGCGATGTGCTATGGGGCGCCATCTTGCATGAGAACTGTTGAGTTCACTGCGGTTCTCTCCTGTAGGATTGGTATGACATGTTGCCGCAGCATATCACAGTAACGCTAGCGTGCCACACTGCACTTCTTGTTCCTGGAGCACCAACTTGTTCCAAGAAAGAATGGGCTAATGATGAACATAGCCGTGGAGCCACACCGTACAGTGACACATCCACCATACAGAGGAATTTCGTACATAGTGACAGGAGGTGAAGATTCCCACACTCAACAATTCTAGGTGTTCACCTCATCCGTCAGAGAAAAATAAGCTTAGTCTGCTCATAGGATGGTCCAGAGCCGCCCTCGATAACTTCAATCCTTGCGAGAAAGTGGAGAGCGAATTCAACACGTTGTTGTGCGTCCTGTGGTGCAAGCTACTGTACGATATGGATCTTGTACGGATACCATTTGAGAATGGTTCGAAGCACCTTCCGTATAGTGGACAACGGGATATTCAACTGTCATGACACAGAACGAGCTCTGCCTAACGATCGGGAATTGCGCTCAGCGTTGTCTGCCATAATAACATTGATTTCATCAATCACCTGTGTTGCAACCGGTCGTCGGTCTCTTCCCGCTATGTTTTCTGCAAAAGCGGGGTCAAATCATCCAGCCCCCAGATATGTTCTAAAGGAAATTCTCGCCGAATAGATGACAACAGTTTCTGAAATTATGCGAGATGAGTGTTCAGACTGCGATTGCTGGCGACATGTGGGAGTACATGACACCGTAACACATATAAACACTCTGCATCCTTCGTGCTTGCGAGCTGTTTCCTGTAAGCTGTTAAAATTACGTTTACTATCTTTTATCAGAAAATATAGCATAATATCTTTCGTTGGTTTGCCATTAACCTTATAACTAATTAAATTATAGTAAACGTACCGCCACCATAGGTGTTATACACACATTAGGGCTAGAATTTCACCAGCTTTTCCGTTGTGACATTTTGATTATTGGGTAATTTGAATCTCATTCACCGAAACAGTCAACATTAAAACTGATATCAGTTTTAGGCTTCCACGACCAGTTGAAACGCGAACAAAGTCATTTTGAGTATTAGCACAATACACTATAAAACTTTTAAGCACTTTAGTGTTCTTTAACGACGCAAATAATATATGATTTTATTCAAACACTAGCGTTACTTATTATATATATTAAACCTAATGAGAATTAAATGTCTACAGACCATTCATTTACTATACTGCCATTGGATTTACTGTTTTGCAGTCTGTTAAGCACTAAAATGCGTTTTCTAACCCTCATCATGAAAATTCCTACTCATAGCTCAAATTTTATTGCTTTAATGTAAATGCTGGAACTGTTTTTGCTGTTGAAGAGCTATCTGCTGACACCTAGTTCGTCAAGTTCGCGCAAGGCATTTAAAAGTTAGAGAGGGTGTTTATAAGTGCTTCCTCGCAGCTGGCCACTGCAGTGGCGTCATCACGGATCTAAAATACACTCCTGGAAATTGAAATAAGAACACCGTGAATTCATTGTCCCAGGAAGGGGAAACTTTATTGACACATTCCTGGGGTCAGATACATCACATGATCACACTGACAGAACCACAGACACATAGACACAGGCAACAGAGCATGCACAATGTCGGCACTAGTACAGTGTATATCCACCTTTCGCAGCAAAGCAGGCTGCTATTCTCCCATGGAGACGGTCGTAGAGATGCTGGATGTAGTCCTGTGGAACGGCTTGCCATGCCATTTCCACCTGGCGCCTCAGTTGGATCAGCGTTCGTGCTGGACGTGCAGACCGCGTGAGACGACGCTTCATCCAGTCCCAAACATGCTCAATGGGGGACAGATCCGGAGATCTTGCTGGCCAGGGTAGTTGACTTACACCTTCTAGAGCACGTTGGGTGGCACGGGATACATGCGGACGTGCATTGTCCTGTTGGAACAGCAATTTCCCATGCCGGTCTAGGAATGGTAGAACGATGGGTTCGATGACGGTTTGGATGTACCGTGCACTATTCAGTGTCCCCTCGACGATCACCAGTGGTGTACGGCCAGTGTAGGAGATCGCTCCCCACACCATGATGCCGGGTGTTGGCCCTGTCTGCCTCGGTCGTATGCAGTCCTGATTGTGGCGCTCACCTGCACGGCGCCAAACACGCATACGACCATCATTGGCACCAAGGCAGAAGCGACTCTCATCGCTGAAGACGACACGTCTCCATTCGTCCCTCCATTAACGCCTGTCGCGACACCACTGGAGGCGGGCTGCACGATGTTGGGGCGTGAGCGGAAGACGGCCTAACGGTGTGCGGGACCGTAGCCCAGCTTCATGGAGATGGTTGCGAATGGTCCTCGCCGATACCCCAGGAGCAACAGTGTCCCTAATTTGCTGGGAAGTGGCGGTGCGGTCCCCTACGGCACTGCGTAGGATCCTACGGTCTTGGCGTGCATCCGTGCGTCGCTGCGGTCCGGTCCCTGGTCGACGGGCACGTGCACCTTCCGCCGACCACTGGCGACAACATCGATGTACTGTGGAGACCTCACGCCCCACGTGTTGAGCAATTCGGCGGTACGTCCACCCGGCCTCCCGCATGCCCACTATACTCCCTCGCTCAAAGTCCGTCAACTGCACATACGGTTCACGTCCACGCTGTCGCGGCATGCTACCAGTGTTAAAGACTGCGATGGAGCTCCGTATGCCACGGCAAACTGGCGGACACTGACGGCGGGGTGCACAAATGCTGCGCAGCTAGCGCCATTCGACGGCCAACACCGCGGTTCCTGGTGTGTCCGCTGTGCCGTGCGTGTGATCATTGCTTGTACAGCCCTCTCGCAGTGTCCGGAGCAAGTATGGTGGGTCTGACACACCGGTGTCAATGTGTTCTTTTTTCCATTTCCAGTAGTGTACATTTGGTACATTCCGGAAACTCATTGACGCTCCTCCTCCGCGTCTCGCAGTGGCCCGCGCTGCAAAATGGAGTTATTCATGCTTTTGACAGGTGGCCATAATGTGAGTGGACGGTGTAAACACGAGCACACATGAGCTGGCTTGCGTCTTGTAGCATAATAGAGCGGAAAGCTATTACGGATGGCGTGTGCGGAGCATATGAGCATAACCATGGAGCGATGTGTTTACTTGTTTTCTGCCATAGACTGGGCCAGTTCTTACGCGGAGATCGACTAATACAGACCTGGCTTTTGCGTCTCACTGTACTCTCAGTTCCGCGTGCTATTTGATTCTGTTTGTTCTATACTCCGTGCTAGTTTACACAGTGTTGAGAAGGAAACATGACAATCAAAAAATCGCTCTGGAGAGCAGAACTATAGACCCCTTATAAATAAAATAAAATGGATGTGGAATAGAACCAAAATCTGTTTTGCACATAACAAATGGCTCTGAGCACTATGGGACTCAACTGCTGTGGTCATCAGTCCCCTAGAACTTAGAACTACTTAAACCTAACTAACCTAAGGACATCACACACATCCATGCCCGAGGCAGGATTCGAACCTGCGACCGTAGCAATCGCACGGTTCCTGACTGCGCGCCTAGAACCGCGAGACCACCGCGGCCGACTGCACATAACAAAAATGCAAATAAATTCAATAGGCCTTGGTTATATGAAACATAATAGGATCTACAAGATTATCAACCATTATTCCGATGGAGTGAAAAGCACATTCGTTAATTGAAGACAAAGAACACAGGAAGTCTATGCTAAGCTCTATAGAAAAGGAAGCAGTCCAAAGAGCTGATTTGCACGAAATAAGCATAATTCAGTGTCTGACACAGCGCTGAAGAATTTTAGTTAAGAAAAACAATGATATTCATACGGAATTTGTAAACTTAACGGGGAAGGACAGTAGCTTGAAAGTCATTTCAACTGCCGCTCAAAATTTAAAAAAAAAATGGATACGTTGGGTGTCATGTATTTATAAAGTCAGGAAATCTTCCCAAATCATTCATTATAACACAAGTCTCTTCGGAATAGAATCGAACCAGTGACAATCACCATTGTTCCATTGTTTAGGTGTTCCCAAAGATTAATGACAAAAACAGTGAAGATGGATTCAAATTATAATTTCTCAGTTGTGGGAAGTTAACTGAAAACAAAACTGTTAGTTTAACGCTACTTAAGAAGGCTTGAACTATTGAAAATAAGCCACTGTAATCTTTATTATTCCATCAAAATTCTTAATTTGTTGTACTAACAACAGCCTCGCAAGTAGTGAGGCTATGTTCCTCCAGGAAAAATCAAGATGATCTAAAGTCTAGGATCAATTCTTATTTCTGAAACCGAAGTTCACTTTCCTCCACTCTCAAGCAATTGTCTTCATGTCCACGGCTTGATATACTCCCTGAGACAGGCGTCTACTGTTTTATACAAGTCAGTCACTTGTCCCTAGCATGTTGATAAATGACTGTCATAATTTATTATCCAATTAGTGCAAATAATAATAACTTATGATTGTTAATGACATCTCACATTTTTCACCGTTATTTATATCGAATTGTAATGATTTATTACCAAAAATAATAATTTTTCGCCAGTAGTTCCCTTGTATGACCATGAACCATGAATGGTTCATCACTAGTGGTCAGTTTGTCGTAACAAAAGGTTAGTGACTAACCACTAGACAGACTCCTCATTCGTATTCTGTCATGTGCCCGAATCTATTGCGCAATTTTCTTCTTATTTTTGCGGTTTGCAGCAGACCATTGTGCACATCAGCATTTCTGCAATGTATGTCTTCTCCCATTGCTTCCTACAGTTTTATCCCAACACTCCTTATTTTCCAAAATAAACAATTACCTTTATCGCAAATAAATGTTTAGCAACAATCACCACAGTGCATTTTTTCAGTCTTCTGATTGCTTTCATGCAATCCACCACAAAATCCTCTTCTCCACTAACCTCTTCATTTCAGAGTAGCACTTTTACCCTATGTCCTTAATTACTTGTTGCATATTTCGAAAACTCTGTTTTCTTCTACCCTCTACAGCTTCCTTAAGTGTCATGGGGATTACTCCCTAATGATTAAACACTTTGCGTATCGTCTTGTCACTTCTTGTCAGTGTTTTCCATATATTTCTTCATTGATTCTGTACAGGACCTCATTTCTTGTCAGCCCACCTGATTTTCCAAATTCTTCTATAGCACCACATTTCAAACGCTTAGATTATCTTCTGTTTCGATTTTCCCGTGTCAATGACTCACTACCATAAAATGCTGTGCTCCAAACCGACAATCTCAGATATATCTTCCTCAGTGTACACTGAAGAACCAAAGACTCTGGTACACCTGCCTAATGTGTGTAGGGCCCACGCGAGCACGCAGAATTAGTGCTGGAGGGAACTAAAACCATGAGTCCTGCAGGGCTGTCCATATATCCCTAAGAATATGAGGGCGTGGAGATCTCTTCTAAACAACACGTTGCAAGGCATCCCAAATTTGCTCAATAATGTTCATGTCTCAGAAGTTTGGGGCCAGCGGATGTGTTTAAACTCAGAAGAGTGTTCCTGGAGCCACTCTGTAGCAATTCTGTATGTGTCTGGTGTCGCATTTTCCGGCTTAAATTGCCCAAGTCCGTCGGAATGCACAGTGGACATGAATGGATGCAGGTGTTCTGACAGGATAGGATGCTTACGTACGTGTTACCTATCAGAGTCGTATCTAGAAGTATCACGGGTCCCATATCAGTCCGACTGCAGACGCCTCACACCACTGCAGAGTGTTCACCAGCTTGAACTGCTGACATGCAGGGCCCAGGGGTTCATGACGTTGTCTCCATACCCGTACACGTCCATCCACTCGACACAATTTGAAACGACACTCGTCCGACCAGGCAACATGTTTCCAGCGATCAACAGTCCAATGTCGATGTTGACGGGCCCAGGCAAGATGTAAAGGTTTCTGTTATACAGCCATCAAGAGTACAGGAATGGGCCTTCGGCTTCAAAAGCCCATATAGTTGAATGGTTCACACACTGACACTTGTTAATGGCCCAGCATTGAAATCAGCAGCAGTTTGCGGAAGGGTGGCACTTCCGTCACGTTGCACGACTCTCTTCAGTCGTCGTTGGTCCCGTTCCTGAAGGATCGTTTTCCGGTCGCAGAAATGTCGGAGATTTTATATTTTACCGGATTCCTAATATTCACGGTACGCTCGTGAAGTAGTCGTACAGGAAAATCTCCACTTCCTTGCTGCCACGGAGATGGCATATCCGGTCTCTCGTGCGCCGAGCTAACACCACGTTCAAACTCACTTAAATCTTGATAACCTACCATTTCAGCAACTGTAACTGATCTAACAACTTGGCAGACACTTGTTGTCTTATATAGGCGTTGCCGACCGCAGCGCCATATTCTTCCTGTTTACATATATCTGTATTTCAATAAGCATGCCTATATCACTTTCTTTGGCGCTTCAGTGTAATTACAATGTTTGGTACCAGTAAACCTGTTTTGGCCAGGAATGCCCTCATTTCCTGTACTAGTCTGCCTTTTTTTTACCTCCTTTCTTTATTCTTGTGGGCTATTTTTCTACCAAACTAGCAGAATTCCTTAACTTCGTCTACTTCTTCATTCCCAATTTTGATGTTGAATTTCTCAAAATCTCTTTTCTGCTACATGTCATCACCTTTGTCTTCCAATATACTTGGTCCATATCCTTTATTCGTTGGACTGTTCATTCCATCCATCAATCGATAATTCCTCTTTGTGGTACCACATATCGATACCACCCAACTGGCGATCATAGCAAAGAACTTGCAAGTTTCTAACTTATGCCGATATCGGTCGCGTGGGATCTGGTAGACCCAATGGTGCACGTCCGCTGAGCCACACCCCTAGTAGCCCTGTACTGTGAGCGACCTCTGCTGCATCAATATAGGATGGCCAGTGGCAGCGACTCAGCCTACTCGTGCTCAACCACATTGCTACCTGAAGATGAACAGCTGCAAACTTGTCGTGGCTCAGTCACCACTGTTGCTGACATTGTGATAGCTGGACTATTTCTTGTCGCATTCTTTGCAATGAGTCTTCGTATGTTTGGAGAATTACAAGCAAATCTCCTGTTTGCTGTGTTACTTGTTCACTTATCATTCTGCTGCTGCCCAGCTTTCCTAAGACGACCGTTGCCACACGGCTCTACAGCACACTTCTCCTTACCGCTGTGAAAGAAATCATATACAACCCTCTTCGCATTCACAGAGCATAGGAATGTCATCAGCCAATCTTATCACTGATATCCGTTCACCATCAATTTTAATGCCAACCTTGAACTTTTATTTCCATCTTTCTTCGATGTATAGACTGAACAGCGGGGGCGGAAGACTGCATCCCTGTCCTATAACCTTTTTAATATCAGCACTTCGTTCTTAGTCTTTCACTTTTGTTATTCCCTCTTGCTTCTGTATATATTACACAAGCATATTACCCCTCCTTTCGTTACTCAAACTTTTCTCGGAACTATTAACATCTCGCTCCATTGCTTTTTCAATGTCGGCGAATACTATGAGCGTGTCTTCATTTTGCATCAGCCTTGGTTCCATCACCAGGCACAACGTGAGAACTGTCTCTATGGTGCCTTTACCTTTCCTAAAGCCAAACTTATCTAACTGATTCTCAGTTTTCTTTTCCGTTATTCTGCATTTTATTCTTCTCAGTAACTTACATGCATGAGCTGTTGAGCTGAGTACTCAATAGTTTTCTCCCTTATCTGCACTTGCTATCTTCTGAATCGTGTTCATGATATTTTTCCGAAAATCTGATGGTACGTCACCAGCCTCACAGATTTTACACACCAGCTTCAACAGTTGTTTGCTGGTTACTTCCGCCAAAGGTGTTAGAAATTCCAATGGAATGTTATCTATCTCTGCTACATATTAATATCAAGTTTTCGAGGGCTCTTTTAAATTATGTCTCTGACACTAGATCTCCTGTGTCTTCCTATTGAATAATTTCCTGTAAAATGTGATTAGCCGAGTCCTCCCCCTCACAGAGGCCTTCAGCGTACTCTTTCCGCATATCTGCTCTCTCTCTCTCTTCAACGTTTAACAGCAAAATTCCCTTTGCAGTCTTAATTTTAGCACCCTTCCTTTTAATTTCATCACAGGTCGTTTCGACTTTTCTGATTGCTGGATCAATTCGCCTGACGATCATTTCTTTTTCGACTTGTTCCTTTCTTTCTTGCAGCCATTTCGTCTTCAATGCCCTGAGCTTTCTATGTGCTACAGACCTAAGCGATTTCTATTGCCGTATAGCTGTCTTTCCCAGAACATTTTTGAAATCCATCTTTCGTCAATAAAACTAGAGAGAAACTACAAAATGTTTGCAGAATTACTTGCTCCTCTTCCTTCTTCCAATTGTCAACCCAGAAAAATGAACTCCAGTAGCACACCAAAACACACATAGATTCCAGTGCATGTGGAGTGCTGATTTTTGCCTACACAGTTTTATGTTTATTGATTGTTACACAAATCTACCTTCATAACCATGTAACAACAATGACATCCATTCCGAATTTCTAGTATGTTGATGACACGGAATACTGTCAAAGTGATCATCAAAGTTTATTTTAAAGTCTGGAGATAACAGATGTATATAACAGGCGGAAGCAATGCTCAGACTTCTGATCAACCACAGCTATCAGATCTTCCGTATATATATATATATATATATATATATATATATATATATATATATATATATATATATATATATATATATACTCCTGGAAATTGAAATAAGAACACCGTGAATTCATTGTCCCAGGAAGGGGAAACTTTGACACATTCCTGGGGTCAGATACATCACATGATCACACTGACAGAACCAGCGTTCGTGCTGGACGTGCAGACCGCGTGAGACGACGCTTCATCCAGTCCCAAACATGCTCAATGGGGGACAGATCCGGAGATCTTGCTGGCCAGGGTAGTTGACGTACACCTTCTAGAGCACGTTGGGTGGCACGGGATACATGCGGACGTGCATTGTCCTGTTGGAACAGCAAGTTCACTTTCCGGTCTAGGAATGGTAGAACGATGGGTTCGATGACGGTTTGGATGTACCGTGCACTATTCAGTGTCCCCTCGACGATCACCAGTGGTGTACGGCCAGTGTAGGAGATCGCTCCCCACACCATGATGCCGGGTGTTGGCCCTGTGTGCCTCGGTCGTATGCAGTCCTGATTGTGGCGCTCACCTGCACGGCGCCAAACACGCATACGACCATCATTGGCACCAAGGCTTCATGGAGACGGTTGCGAATGGTCCTCGCCGATACCCCAGGAGCAACAGTGTCCCTAATTTGCTGGGAAGTGGCGGTGCGGTCCCCTACGGCACTGCGTAGGATCCTACGGTCTTGGCGTGCATCCGTGCGTCGCTGCGGTCCGGTCCCAGGTCGACGGGCACGTGCACCTTCCGCCGACCACTGGCGACAACATCGATGTACTGTGGAGACCTCACGCCCCACGTGTTGAGCAATTCGGCGGTACGTCCACCCGGCCTCCCACATGCCCACTATATGCCCTCGCTCAAAGTCCGTCAACTGCACATACGGTTCACGTCCACGCTGTCGCGGCATGCTACCAGTGTTAAAGACTGCGATGGAGCTCCGTATGCCACGGCAAACTGGCTGACACTGACGGCGGCGGTGCACAAATGCTGCGCAGCTAGCGCCATTCGACGGCCAACACCGCGGTTCCTGGTGTGTCCGCTGTGCCGTGCGTGTGATCATTGCTTGTACAGCCCTCTCGCAGTGTCTGGAGCAAGTATGGTGGGTCTGACACACCGGTGTCAATGTGTTCTTTTTTCCATTTCCAGGAGTGTATATATATATACTTAAATTCCAAGCTATGTGTAACAGACAGAAGTAACAGCAGTGTTCAACGAACTGCCTTCACTCTGTTTTAAGCATAGTGTCCCAGATGCAACACTAGTGGACTGACCTAATGCTAGTCGAATGCTAGTGAATTCACCCTGAATAATATCCTGGCGTGACACGTGATTCACCTCCAGACTCTTCCCTGACTTCACATGGGTGGATCCATTTCTGAGCCATATCACAAATTTATCCTGGACGCTGGGGATTTCTGTGAGAAAGCAAAGTGCGTGAGCACACCACCGCCCTCACCAAAAAAAAAAAAAAAAAAAAAAACTAGTTATACATCTGTTTGCAATAGCGGGGAGGGTGATGGAGGTAGATTTTTACTAAGAATCAGTAAACACACGAATAAGTATATAATAGCTGACTCTGGAAGTTAGCACTTTCTGCTAATACCAGCTTTTTCGTGGGCTGGTATTTGGAAGAAGAAGAGCAACAAGTAATATTGCAGACACTTTTTAAATTCTTGGTGGTGGAATCGAAATCACTGTTGAATGGTAATTCTTGTACATTTACATACAGGAAACGGAAAAATATCGAAAATATGAAATACAGTGGTATATTTGGAAAGGAGACCAAGTCTTCCAAATAAACAGTCCAAAAACAAATTTGCGGAATCCAGATATTGACTGCTCCAGTACCTAAGTATCGACATATCTGGTTGTCTATACATGGAGTGCGCAGGGGCCTCAAGATGACATTATTGAGTCTAAATAAAATAACTTCTCAAAACATATGGCTGTTAGACGTTTTTCGTTGGTAAAAGAAAGTTATCAGCGTAATGAAAGACAAAGCAAATGAGTCAGTGATTGTGGAGCTTGTAGGTCAGCAAGCAAAAATGTACGCATGTCGCACATTGGAAGGTGAAGTCCAGAGGGTTGCTAAGGGCGTGTGTCGTGCAGCATGGAGAGCCCTATCAACCAAGACTATTTGCAGTGCATGTAAAGTGGTGTTCGCAGTGTTGCGCCACAACTGCAGCACATTGTGTGGCAAACTAGTATTTGATCGAGAGAACCTGAGGTGTACACTGTGCAGCAATCTAAAGTCGGCCTGTTTCTTCATAACCCTAATAGGGTTATTTGTAATTATGGGACTGAAATTCTCCTTGCAAGAACGATATTGGGTGTAATTGTTGCAGAATAGTATGACACTTTTATTATAGCATAAGTAACTGTGTGTGTGTGTGTGTGTGTGTAAATATTTGTTTATGCACACCACGTTTGTCAACAGTAGCTGTACTTCTAAAACATCTGCGCACTATGTGCGGTGACAAATATTGTGAAACGTCCCCTTTTTAAACAATTTTACATACGACTGTGCTTAAACTGACACACAATATTTTTTAGCGCAACGCAATCTGACTTTCAAAATTCCCTACAAAAGAATGGCCCTGACTAACATTAAACTATACCTTTCACAAATCACTTACCTCACAAAAATCTTCGCTGCTCAAGCTACTGCAATACAGCGAGCGCCACTACTGCCAGCTAAATAAAAGATTCAAACTATGGAAGGCACTAACTACTGATAGGGATAGTTAGCAAATGAAAGATATTAATAGAGAACAAAGAATGTATTTACCTTGATATCATCATATATATAGCAGTTCATGACAAATTACAAAACTCCGCCATCTCTCTCCCCACATCCACCACTGCTGGCGGCTCACCTCCAACTGCCCAACGCTACGCGCTGTTCACAGCCAGCTGCCTAACACTACAATGGCGAGTATTACAACAATGCAAAGCAGCCACAGACTGCACACAGCACAGCCAGTGATTTTCATACAGAGGTGGCGTTACTAATAAAAAAACCTAAACAGCCTACTTACATAGCCCCCATGCTCCCCACAAAAAATTTTACAAATTTTGTTGGGCACTGGCCAATACATATTTGTTAAAATTTTTTTTTTACAATTACAATAGCAAAGAAATCAAATGCACACACTTATTGATACAATGTTGGTCAAAAGCTAAAATTTTCTCACAGTCCATAAAGACAGTCCTGATCGTTGATCGCACTAAAATTGCCGTGTTTTTCTCAAAGTCTGAGTAGTAAAAGACAATGCATACAGACGTAGTGGATTTCCATGCAGTCTTGAAGAAGTAGTGTTGTCCTTCCAACGGAAAGACAGTGCTGACTCGACATGCAGACAGGTAATGGGCCACAACAGAGCAAACCCACAGCAGAGTCAGTCGAAGTTTTGAAGAATATTGGTAGGTAGGTCATCACAGAGCAGACCCACAGTAGTGCTGGTAGAGATTATGGTATTGGTGGGCCACCAGAGGCGCAGACCCACTGCAGTCCTTGCAGAAATAATGGTCCTGGTGAGTTAGCAAAGACGCAGACCCACTGTAGTCCTTGTAGAGATAAAGGTACTGGTGGGTCATCAAAGATGCAGACCCACTGTAGTCCCTGTAGAGATGGCCAGCAGCCATCTGCTGCGACTGTGTAGGTGCACAATAACCATCGAAGAGTCTTGCGGATAATGTAGCAAGTCCATAACCACCACTTGTGCACTCACAAAGTTTTTGAATTGTCCTGAGAACCAGCAATGCTGTTAACCAGTCCCTTGCTGAATTATTAACACACGTGCAAACACTAACAGTCCCTACTTTTCACATATTGTCCATATACTATGACCAATAGAAACGTGTGCAGTGAAATGTAACTTACAAGTTACCCAATTTGACGAACCGGTGTCAATTACAATTTTATAACATAAGAATACAATTACAAAGATACAAAATACATCATTAAGGAACATAACAATACAGATAACACTTGCAGTAATACAGGCTTTACAAAAGAATAAATATGTATACATCAGTGTTACATAAATAATGACATAAGCACATACATAAAAGATCAGAATAACCCTCGAAACATCAACTTCACACATGAGCAACAAAACAGAACAGATAAATAATGTTTAACATCTCTACAAAGAAAATAACATATTATTAATGCCAATTATATTTGAGGATAACAGCATTCCTCATCATAGTGAATGTAGCTTAGTATTAGAAGAAGAAAAAAATTCTATGAAACTGCACAGAGACAGGAAGAAAACAAATACACAAGGGTACACAAACACATAGTGGGATAACACAAAAGGAAAGGACAGGGTTTGTTTTCAGTGTATCATTTGGTACTGCAGTCCAACGCAAAACTTCATTCTGTAGACCTTTCGTCTTATTTCAACCTTTGCTTCCACGAAAAAAAATCCTATTCAAGCATGCTTTCTGTATATATATGTTCACATATTTCTTACTTCATTATTTATTGTCCATTATCTTACTTCATCATTTATTTCCAAGAAAATCCTACCTAAACCTGTTGTCCCTAAAACCTCCTTTTTTGTTCATATCCTCTTTCAAAATACTGTTTTGGCCAAACCATTTTCTTATAGATTTTCAATGTATTTCTTCCAATTCATCACAACTTGTTCTCTTATATAGTCTACCCCCTCTTAAGCTAACTTAAATCTACTGAGCTCAGATATATATACCAAGGGACGAGGCAATGCAGCATCACATAAAACAATTAATATAAACAGCAATGAAAAAAAAACGCAGATTTGCGAAGCAAGCAGCATTAAGAAATTAGCAAAGCAATTGTAATATTACAACTAATCTAAGGCAATGTGCAGCAAACAATAAAAATAAATCATTAGTAAAACTGGCTTAACAGCGTAATACAAAGTCAAATTCAGTAACATTATGCCTGGCAAACAGCAGAAGCAAAAGCAATAAATTATATCTAAACATGACAACGCACAAGCAGAAAAATATTACAGTAAAGACAACAATGCAGATAAGGGAAATGTATAATCACATCTTAATGTCTAAGTAATTAAAGTGGTGCACCACAAGAAGTTATTCTACCAAAAAAAATTACCCAGTAGTTGAAAAGAAAATTCCGTATGCAATTCCTGTGAAGGGAAATATCTTTTTATGCTCCTTCGTTTTTTTTTTTTTTTGAATAGATCATAAAATTATTTACTGGAGACAGAAAATATTTATATTAGTACATCTATAAAATTTTATTTTAACCAGTGCTGCAGTGCAGCTAGAAACTAGATATTAAACAAAATGAGTAAATAAATACATAAAGCAAGCCATATGGCATTTCTCTCAATTCTCGTAGATAGACACTTGTCCTAATCAGGTGTGCAGATGTAAGAATGTTTCCAAGTTATTATTAGTGTCTCGTATTTTCGATGCTTTCTACAAAGGAACGTCAATAGTGAGGATAATGGCCTCCCCTTTTTTTTTTCTACCTGTGCCGCTGGAAGGCTAATGGCTTTTTTTTTTCTCGGGCCGCTGTCGCCCAGGTGGGTGCCCGCGACGCATTACGTGCAGGTGGTCACTTAACTTTCGTACGGAAATATTTACGACAGCAGTTTCCGCTACAGTGGCAGTCTTATATAAAAAAAAATTCACAGGTTGAGAATTTGCGTTACCAATCTGTAGAAACAAAATCCTATAAATATAAGTGTCCAAAAAAAAATATTCGTCAGCATTGTGATACATTCACGCATTTACACACATTTCATAACTCTTAACGTACAATTCTTGGTTTCCAACATCCTTTTTCCCTAACCACTACTCATTATTCCTTACTTTATTACACATATACATATTCGTCGACACGTCTTCAATATTTCATCTTAGAAATCCGTAGCATAATCAAATTCCTCATATACAGTAGCATCATCTTATTGATCATAAACATATCTCAACAGCATAATACACATCGTCGTCGTAAAAATAACATCATAACACCTCAGTCAAATCTCTCAATCATCGTAGCTTTCTGCAATAATATCAAAACCTAAAAAAATTCTCTGCTCATGTCAAAAGTGTCATCTGCCTCAAATGTACTTTAAAATCATGATCCCATACCAAATACATCATTCAAAGCTCTCATAGTATCACAATGGTTCGAAAAAAATATGAACAGTTCACAAAGTACTGACAAAATGCAATTAATACGTGTGAAGTTATTCAACTGTGTAATTACGTAAACATCTGTCACTAATGTAGTAAAAAAAATGTTTATCTCTCAGTTACATGATCAGATAGCTGTGTAATTTGTGTGTTAGAGAAATATGGTACCGATGTGTAAAGTTGTATAAGCAAATACCATATTAGCTAGGGCTTCTTGTGCTTGCCAAACACATGGTACACAAAGTAGGCGTGTAACCCCCCTGAGGATTAATGTAATTATACCCTCAGGTGTTACAGATTACAGCAATGGAATGAAATGTATCACGGAAAACTTTCTTTGTAATTAAAAAATCTTTAAAAATAAGTGTCTTAAGTATAAGATTAATCACTCAAATGCGTGTACTGTAGCGCTAAACTGTGCGTCTTGTCGCAACATAATCTCTGTGGAAGTGTCGTAGTTATCGTCCTCCGAAAGCTAAGTTCTGCAGAAGTCAATGTGCTTACCTCATGATACACAAAAGTGAAATGCTTTGCGTATAGATATCGTAGTTATTACGCTTATTGTTGTGATGAAGGAAGTACTGTACTGTAACGTATTGTTGTGCTATGGAAAAGGCTGTCTCATTGTAGCTATACCACAAAAGTTACTGCTAAAACATGTTTTACTTTCCAGAAGAATTCAGAAAAACTGTGCAGATGTAAAACAGATACACCGCAAAAGCAACATTGTAAATTGTCACTCATTAGTAGCGTCGTGATATAATTGTGTAGCTGTCTCATAAACTAACCACTGTGTCGTCTGGTATCTCACAGAAAGTACTTTAAATCCAGAATGTATTTTCAAATAAACCAAAATGTTGCATTAAAATCTCATTAACAGTACTGGTAAATGTTCTAAGTATGTAAGCCTTATAGTCGTTACGTAATCCTGCAACTAACAAGCAAGAATGTACAAATACAACACTGTGTCGTCTGTTCACTATAACAATGCATTCGTAACTTCTATTTAAAAATGTTCCCTAGGTTCTAGACTGGATACTTAACTTCAAACATTGTTGCATGTTAACAGTTACTTAAGTCTAACAAAGCATACTAGTAATGTAAAGTGAAAAATTTTATTGCAAAGACTAAGTTAAAAAGCAGATTATCTTTCAATAAACGGTTTTACATGTGAAATGTAGCGTAAACCTTTACTCTTGCTAGTACACAGAGTTTCAACTTCAATGCAATTATGGTGCGGTATACGTCGGTAAAGAGTGCTGGAATTTTTCTCAAGGTTAGCGTCTTATGTTATATTTCTCGGAGCCAGCGGGCGCACGCGGCTGCCTGCTGTGCGAGTCATTGTATGTCTCTTTTTTGGTGCGCGCCGTTATTGGGATTTGGAGACCTAACTTCTACAAATTCACCGTGACGAGAGGGCCCTGCCCTGTTTAAATCCCGCCAGTTCTGATGCAATTCAGGTCTGTCGTTACGATCACATCGTCTGTCGTCATGTCGGTAGTTCCTGTAGTTTCTTTCTTGTCGGTTAAGTGGTGGAGAATTTCTCCCTGAATCGTAACTGCGCGCTGGACCGTTGCGTCTAAAGTTATTCTGTCTCTCGTAATAATAATTGTTTTGTTTCCCATATTGCCTGTTTCTCTGATTGTCTCTGTGATAGTCATTACCGTGGAGAGGTGATCTTTCCCTGTAATTATTACTACTCTGCCAACGGTTGCTATACGGGTGGTGTCTGTTTCGGTCACGATTTGTGTTGTGAGAATAGCCTTGTCGCGTCCAGTTATTATTTCTTTCATCGCGGAATTGCGACGGATGTGATCTGTAATTGTTGTGCTCGTGCGCTCCGCGATTGTCAGTGTCAATTTCCAGTTCTTGTAAGAGTCCTTGAAATGCTTCAATGTCGTCTTTGCAACGTTCTGCCAAAATAATATGTCGTAAATGTTCAGGCAGTTTGATTAAGCAAATGCGGATGAGTTCTGAGGGGCTGTATGGGTTTGAAAGATACTGATTCTTGTGTAACATGTCTTCAAAATATTTCACAAGACTGGAAAATTCAGATTTTTCGAAATGTTTCATCATTATGATGCTATGTTTTACTCGGTCTTGTGTAGCTTGAGACCAATATGCTGAGAGGAAGGCATGGTAAAATTCTCCTTCACTGTGGCAATCGTGAATGACCGATCGCATTCTTACAGCTGGTTCATTCTCTAAGTAGCCACACATAAATTCTAACCTGTGCTCCAATGACCAGTTGGGAGGAAAACAATGAGAGAATTGATGGAGCCACGCTTGTGGATGAATGTCGTTGGCAGAATTCTTAAACGTTTTGAATTTACGTGTAGTAATGAACAGCTTATAGTCAAAATCATCGTGTCGGCGAGTAGCATATCGGTCATTGTTACGTCGTGTCGGCGGTTCCATCTCAAAATTCGGTGTGCCTTGCCAATTTCTTTCATAATTTCCGAAGTGTCCTGTGTTATTATTTTGTGGTTGATCCGTATTTCTATGTCCCTCTTCCCGTATTGGGGCGCGAGTGTCCTCTGAAATACGTAATTCTTGTATTACCTGTGTCAGCTGATCTTGTACTTCGCGAATTTCTCTTTGGTGTTGCGTATTAATTTGATTCAGATTTTGTTTCAGTTTCCTAATTTGTTCGATCTCTTCTGTGTCATTAAAGACTACCGGTTTTGTGTCATTCAGATTATCATCTACCTTCGTAGATAAGTTAGTGAACTGATCCGAAAGTTCGGCTACTTTCTCCGATAGTGAACACATTTCCTCAGTGTGTTTTTCTGAACCAAGTTTCAGATTGTCCATTTGTGTTGAAATCGAATCTACTGTGTCCTTCAAGTTTTCCTGAGTTTTTGCAAGTTGCGTAACCGAATCGGTAGATGCAACTGAGTCAAATTTAGCTTGTAAGGTCTCATGATTTTCATGAACAGTAGTTTGCAGTTCTTTTATGGCTGCTTCGTGATTCTGTAGAGCATTTTCATGACGCGAAAAAATAGGCTGGAAATGCTCACAAATTTGTGTTTTTACGTCGTTACAGACTTTTTGACATTTCGATTCAATGTGATGTAACTCAGTAGTTAAATCCTCACGTGTTTGTTCAAGAGTTTGCTCCAATGAGTCTAACTTTTGAAGCTGTTGCTGTGTTTGTCTCTGATTTAGTTCCATTGTGTCTAACGTTTGAAGCTTTTGCTGTGTTTGTCTCAGATTTTGTTCCATTGTGTCTAACTTTTTAAGATTTTGTTCCACTGTGTCTAGCTGCTGCTGTGTTTGTCTCTGATTTTGTTTCATTTGTTGCATTAATTGCAATAATAATGAATGAGTGTCTGGAATCTGTTCCTCTATGCTTTTCGGCAGTGCATTTGCACCGGCAACATTCACATTTTGACTAGCAGAAATTGTGTCTTGACTTATTTGAGAAAACGGTGAGGACGCAAAACCTGAATCTACAGTATTTGTAAAATTGTGTCCTGTCATTTCGGATTCCTGAGGCGAGCTATTGCCGACCGATCGATCGATAATGCTTCCCTGCTCACTAATTGTTTCACTGTCCACGCCATTGTTTGCCGCCCGCTCCATTTCCCTATGCACAATTACCAAATTATTACTTTGAACATCAGTTAATTCATTACTCGGTGGCGCTAACACACTGCTTTCGTTTTCACTGTCATTGCGCAGTTTACTTTGGAGCCTAGTATTACGTTTTTCACACGCCATTATTGTCACAGTATTTCACACAACAACACAGAAAAACACAATTTGAACAGCAAAAATAAGAGAACACATTAACATAACACTGAAAATAATATCTAAATAATTGCAGCTGCGAAATACTTGGTGCAAATCTACATGCATGCCACAACTGTTTTACTGTACAACAATGAAAAACTACAACTATAAAGGAAATTCTCTCTATAATCACGCGCTGGCAATAAACAAAAGCTACACTAATTACACAAACTACAAGGAAAAAAAATCAGAAGATTCCAGTGAGGTATCCTCGGCTAAGGGTCGACATATGAAACGTCCCCTTTTTAAACAATTTTACATACGACTGTGCTTAAACTGACACACAATATTTTTTAGCGCAACGCAATCTGACTTTCAAAATTCCCTACAAAAGAATGGCCCTGACTAACATTAAACTATACCTTTCACAAATCACTTACCTCACAAAAATCTTCGCTGCTCAAGCTACTGCAATACAGCGAGCGCCACTACTGCCAGCTAAATAAAAGATTCAAACTATGGAAGGCACTAACTACTGATAGGGATAGTTAGCAAATGAAAGATATTAATAGAGAACAAAGAATGTATTTACCTTGATATCATCATATATATAGCAGTTCATGACAAATTACAAAACTCCGCCATCTCTCTCCCCACATCCACCACTGCAAGCGGCTCACCTCCAACTGCCCAACGCTACGCGCTGTTCACAGCCAGCTGCCTAACACTACAATGGCGAGTATTACAACAATGCAAAGCAGCCACAGACTGCACACAGCACAGCCAGTGATTTTCATACAGAGGTGGCGTTACTAATAAAAAAACCTAAACAGCCTACTTACAATTGTACATCATATATGTATATCTTGCATGTCATGTAAACAGAATAGTTTCCAATTTCACTTCCTCTTGTCATCCAAGTCTGATTAGGCTTAAAACGTAGATGTTTATACATAGTTCACAGTCCATCAGAATTGTTGTTGTTGTTGTTTTGTTGTGTAGCAACCATGTAACTGGTACTACTGGGACTGTGAAATTTCGTTGTAGTGTAAGAATAAAAGTATCTCTGTATTAGTTTTAGCATAGATTTGTACATCTGAAAACAGTAAATATTTCAATGAATGACTTCTTTGTTATTGTGTAAAAATGTAACTCTGCATTAAATATTAGAACCAAACTGTACCTCAAGAACCAAACTGTACCTCAAGAACCAAATTGTACCTCAAGAACCAAATATCTGTTAGAAAGGAATATACGAAAAAATTCATTACCATAGACCTTTTTTGTTACAGAAAGCCTATTCCAATTTTACATGTGTAAAGGATGTGCAAGACAGAAATGACCTTAGTTTTTAAACGTGAGAACCACCGATGAGATTCAGTTTATGATGGAGAATAACAAAATATATATAATGGTTGCATGGAATCATGTATGCTTTCAGAGATATACAGCAAACATGACCAAAATTGTATCTTCTGTGCTTCAGCAGAACCATAGACTTGGTATAAAGATAGAGGTACATGCTAGCTAAGTGTGAAAGAAAAATACACTGATTGTGAGGAAAAAATCCATTTGTTTTTCATTCAGCGTAAGAGTAATTTTACATTTACATAAGCAGATAACACTATTTTCACATATCTTCTTCTTCTTGAATCGATAGAAAGCAGGAGAACTGTAAAATTCCAGGTCATGAACAGCAGAAAACTTTAAGATTCAATGCATCGATGTTATCTTCTCTTCACCACCGACATAGGCGATAGCATGTGTGTGGTCAAATAATCGAAGTGACATCATTATAGTGTGTACAAGAATCATCCCAGTGAATTCCGTGTTAGCAATGTGTTAACCACTTTGCACTACTCCTTGTTGTAGTACATTTCAAATCCATGAAAGACCTCAGCGCTGCTGCACTCGCTGAGAATGTCTGTATTACACTGTCATCTTCTGTGTAAGCTATGAATACAACTTCTATAAATATGAATTGTCTACACTCATCATCATTGAGAACCTAAGCGTCTGCAATGATGTTCACACCCTAAGATGTCACTGTGGAATGCTCTGGGTATGGCTCAGCACCTGTTGATTTATACAGCTTGATGCACAACACCAGTGAGCGGGAAATAATTAATTACACAGTCTTGTGGATCTAGAGCATATGCTGCATTGTGTTGTGGGCAGTGTGCTGAAGATTCAGATTCTATTGGTACGTCTTTGGGTAGAGATTGGCAGCAGCTCCTTAAATTTCCATAGGCTTAGTAGACATTCTTCCTCTTTATAGTAAGAAGCACGGAACCTCCCATGTCAAATGTTACACTGTATACATTTTAATACTGCCAGTGTAAATGATTATACACGTAGAATTCTGAGTCCAGGTAGACTCTGGCATTAGTTAAATTGCAGCTGTCAAATTTTTCTGGAAGCATTCGCTGTATTACCTCTTTTATTAGTCTGAAATCTGAGTGCAGTCCGTAACACTGGGTACTCAAAAAGCTTTCATGACAGGAAAGTTAATGGTAATAATACACTGGCATTCTGAACTCTTAAAAGCTTCAAAACTGCTCATCCAATACAGTGAAGTGAGAAATTTTCCACATTATTTTATTGGTAGTGATCTCGTTCTCATCTTAAGCTACTTGAATGTATGAGTTATTATCCGTTGGACTCCATACCAGAACAAGTTCCTGTTTAGCATTCATAACAATTTGCTCACATCTTCAAAGTATCTCTGAAGCAGTTTTTGAAGTGCACACACAGTAAATCTGTTTTACTCTTCCAGTGTGTTTATTAGGGTCCTTCTTCAAAACTTGTGCTTTTCTGAAACCCAGTAGTCGTCCTAATGAAACTTTTTCATTCAAGTCAATGGTTGCATTTTCTGTCTTTATTTAGGATTTAAGTGTACTGATGTTTGCATGTAGCACAGTACCTTTTCCACATCATTTTAAAACGTCATTTAAATTGTTAATATCCTACACATCAGGTTATATTTGCACAATTTCTTTCCTACCATTACTTCCCAGATGAAGTTTATTGTTAGCTTCTGTTATATTCAGAATATACAACATTACATTTGAACCTCAGCTGACAGGTGGATGCTAAATGCCCCTCATTATATGTGCTTCTTCATAAAGATTTGTAAGGTGGCAGCTTGAATGAATGTCAATTTTGCACCTTACAAGAGATTTTGTATGGCGTAACAAGTAGAAGTATAGGTCACCTGACATACTTCAATGCTAATGAGCATATTTGCCTATCAAAATGTACAGTAAGTAATGCAAAGAGATGACACTCAATTCGACTATACTAACACACCGAAACTAAACCCTGCATGTCAATGAGCAAAAGGTGAAGAAAGCTTCTGGAAGAAACGTTTTAGTTTGGGGGCAGACGCGAGTTGCGCTGTCACGGCCCATGTACAGTGGAAGGCTTCTAAAATGGGTTGGTGACCCACAGTGAGAGGGGCAACAAAAGCACGGAGCAACACATTGAGGGGAGCAGGTAGCGGCGCAGTGCTATTCTTTAGAAAACTGCGTTGGGGAATTTCCAGTTGGATACAAACAGACCAGCGACGAAGTTAATCACGTGAAATGCCATGGTACGCGTGTAACTTTTAGGCGTCAGAAGCGGGCACAAAATGTCAGATTGGCTGCAATAAACTCTGAAGGAGTAAAAAGCGGCGATATTTCGACGCAGTTTAAAGATAGGCCCTTTGTATTTGGCAAAGGTAGTTTCCACACGATGAAAAAGCCGTGACATGGAGCAGGAAAGGACACAGGTGGGGGACAGTTTGCTACGAAAGACAAGATTAAAAACTTAGGGAACTCTCCTCTGAACCAGCGTCAAGTGAAGAATAGGGCGCATCACGCTCTGTACGACACCAAAAGAGGGAAATTTTGTGTGAACACTGTGTTCACTTCGGCTGACATTCAGCCAGAAATTATCTGAAGCGTCGTTGAGCTCCTATAGCGGAGAAACGGAACAGCCACGTATTTAATTGTTCTTGAGAGAACTGTGAGGGCGTCGAAGCATACATGCCGCTCCATCTTGGCACTTGTATATCGCCATATTTTCCAGACTAGAGATGAGTGCATGTTTTCTCGCCTAACGAGAAACATAGGACAGTTTCAACTGATAAAATCAGTGAAGATTTTTATTAGCGTTTAATAGGATTTTCAGAGGGCGAGAACAGCTATGCAGCATCGTCGCAGCTAAAGGTAAATGCCGCTCGCAGAGGCCTAAAATTGTTGGTTCACCAGGCTGCGGTCACTGTGAACTGTAGCAACCTTGAGTAGTCTTTTGCTCATCTTGTCACTAAAACTAACCATCCTCTGTAGACTTGATTGTCATCCTAAACAGTACCGAACTTAGAACCGGAATCAGATGATTTGTTGTAATATTGGCCAACTTCAATGTGTATAAGAAAAATCTTGTAGAGTACCTTCCCTTTAAATTTGATATTCTTGTGTTCAGAGTTATTTCTGCTAAACAGGACGGAATGCATCATATTAACAAGTGTCCTGAAATTGTCATGTCACAATCTATGTACTCATGTGCTTCTTTAACAAGAAAACAGGAATAAACAAATTTTACAGCTAAAGACCAATGTGCTCTGTCCTACAATAGGGGTCCACTCCTAACCCCAGTCACTGATTCTAGTGACGCTAATGCACTCAGGGTGTTTTTGCTGACGTCTGACAAACGTAAAAAGGAGTGGAGTGTCAGACATTTGGAGGGAAATAATACACAGATGCCCAAACAGGTGAATATCAAGGCCTTTGTAGCGATGAAAATTGTAAAATACACGTCTTCTGTCGGCGAAGTATCGTTGGAACTCTTCTGGTGGCTGCAGGACTAAAAACGATTCGAAATAGTAGACGTTATTTGCATTTTTCTTACTATACTGCTTCAGGACGCTTTTACCTGCACAAATTGCTGTCAGGATGTAAGTTTTTAGACACCACTGCTCCGGCTTCTTACTCTTCAGCGTTTTCTCCTTATCCTCCTCCTCCTATTTCTTCTTCTTCTTTTTCTTCTTCTTCTTCTTCTTCTTCAGTGCACTAAGTGTGCTGTTCAATAACTTGCTTGAAATTCACACCCAAGCCTAACTTAATTTTACCATGCATGGTTTTATCAATTACAAATGCGGCAATGCGTTGCCGTATACCAATATTCTTTCTCACGCACATTGCCTTGGCTCTATCAGCTAAAATTTGATCTCCTGCATGACATCCTGAGACTTTTGCATATGCAATTTCATGTTCCAAACACACCTCGTAAAGCAGGTTAATCCCCTTCTTCTTACGACCCAAACGTGTTTGTAGATTTGTACCAGTTTCACGCTAATTATACTCGAGAATGGGCAATTGGACTGGAAGTTTGTCGAGAATACCACCATCTCCTATCACGCATGTTACTCTACTGTACTGTCTGCACTATGGGTATCCAATTATACAGGAATTCGTCGCTGTCAGTCTAGCTGCTTTGTTTGCAGGAAAACCTAGCCGTTTAACTAGAGCTATAACTAGATCTCTATTCCCACGACGCCGTGTGGCGTACTCAATGAGAACCACATGTGGTTCTGAGCTCTTCTGCAATTCCTCAGCTAAAAGCACCCTGAGATTTCAGTGCCACTACTATCCATTACGATGTAAGTTCTGGTATTTGTTCTCAGCTCTCTTGAAACTGTGAATGTCTCACTCGAGCTATAACTTCTCAAATGCTGTCTTGTGTTGAGATACGCACCAAATCACATTACATTTATGTTTAAGTGGATCCTACGTTTTGTTATGATAGTATACCGTATCCATGAGTCCATTATCACGAACTTCGTCTGGTTTAATTTTTTTTATTTTTTTTATTTTTTTTTTGTGCTATGTTTGGTTCAGTTCCACTGTGCACTTATTTCTCGGAGGATATCAATTCATTTGTGTGAACCTCAAAGATTAAAAAGTGTCACACTTGAACCATTATAGTTCTGTTTAGATGTTCCACGATACTCGACTTCAGGTGGGTGAATGTTGAGTAGTGATCGGTTTGGAGGTTGTCTGGGCATCAAATCGTCCCTGTGTGCAACAAACAATCAAATATCTCAGCGACATATCTTCCGTTTGTCTTTTAAATGGCAATGCTCAACTGAATTTAGAGTATGTATCAATGACCATTAAAATGTATTTCAATCCATTATTCACATGTGAATATTTCCATATGTTTACAAGATAGTCTTGCTATAAGTCATCCAAACATTTACCCCTAAAACGCTTATGAGGGTACTATACCTCTCTCTCTCTCTCTCTCTCTCTCTCTCTCTCTCTCTCTCTCTCTCTAAGCTCTGAGATAACCGAAACAACCTTATTATCCCTTATTCAAATGAGCAGTATTACCAACAGCAGCTGATACTGTGAGCAGCTGTAGTCGATCTATTAGCTTATTGGGATCATAGTAGTTTTCATACTGTGGAGGCTCGATTGCTGATTCTCTTATGCTGGATGTCAATACCATCACCAATGCTATATCGAGCATGCAATAAAGGTTTTATAATGGTTCTGTTTCCTATGCACTCAGGTCAATTGCAGTATTACATGATGTATGTCCATGTCTTTGGGTGAATAATTTACAGTTGGGGATTTAGGAAAATAAGGTCCATGAGACCAACTGTTCTTTGAAATTCTCTGCCATCTGTTTGTATTGCTTTCTTTTTCTTTTAAACTTATTGGCAGCATGTCCAACATCTATGGTTTTTCACCACTGTCACTGAATGCTGTGTATATCCTAGCGTCGTTGTGACGGTTAATGAAATCAGCGATGCCATCGTCGTTGTGTAGTTTCGCTGAGAGTTCATCAATAGATTCAGTACCTGCCTTAAAGGTTTCTCTCAGAGTGTACTTTCAATACGAATGTTCTAGCTTTAACGGTCATAAATTCCTTTAAACGTCCTCCCACGCTACCATGACCATACGCTTAGTGGATATCTTGTTATATACTTGGCGAACTCCTTTGCGCAGTGAGACTCATGTACATTCCGTCCTATTCTATAAACACTAACAGTTAAGTAATCTACATTGCTTTCAAACAGGGTAACTGTAGCATCTAGTTCGTTGATCACTCCCAGAAGGGTCTGGATATATGTCTCTAGATTCTTAACTTTACGTTCGAAACAGTGAAATTTTCCATGTATGTCTAGGCGAATCCTCTGCATATACACGTGTGTGTGTTTATACCTAGCACCATTCAGGTTTCTTGTTTTATTAGTAACAAGAATTCTGTGCTGTGTGTGATTCCAGCAATTTCCACACAAATTAGCAAATGCATTGAATGACATGTCAGTTCCTACGTGAGCTAGGTAAAAGTGCTTTCAATTCAGATTTTCTTGTTTGTAGGCTGTAATGAGGTTTGCGTTATCCTGTGGCGAAACAAGCGCTATATCACTTGAGAGATACAGAGGCGAGCGAGTGTTCTGGGACTTACCGTAGTTCACTGCTAGTTGCGCCACGTCATCACAACGCATCTGTGCGTAGCACAGAAGTATTGGACCATGATTTAAGAATTAAATTAACTTGCTTTTCCAAACTTTGTCAGCGTGTACTTTAATATATTAATGTGTAAACTGTTAAATCTCAGATTGATGAGATGAATATTTTTCCCTAAATACACAGTTTTAAGAAAAAATAAGTGGCGCTAAATAATAAAGCTATGACCCCAAAAACTGGTCATAATGTACAGATGTATGGGAAAATTAACTGGTAGAAGTCTCAACGTAATTAAAGTTGTGTTTTGGTCACAGTCCACGTTTTTAAGAAAAATTGAAGGCGCCAAATATTAGACTTTGTATGAAGCTTCAGTTCAACATAAAAATAATAACTATGTAACCTCATTGAGCTACCTCTAGTAGTTTTCCAGTAATTTGCTGAAAACTAGATTCTGAACAAAAACGTCCTTATTTGTAATAGCTGAAGTATGTTATATTAATGCTAGAAAGTTTTGGTTATAGCACACGATGAAACCTATTAAGTGATAGAGTTATAACAAGTTTCAAGGCCTGGATGAAAATAATAACAAATGAAAGGTCTCAAAGTTGTAGTTCAGAGGTCATGTTCTACTGTCAGTTCCATTCTAAAAATTCTAGACGACAAAGTCTTAATGCAGGCGAGCTAAAAAATTTTCTGTGATTTTAACGAACTTAACTACATTCATACAAAAATTATGAAGATTCTAAATTGATTCGTGACAGTGCTATAAAATATTGTGTGTCTGAAAAAGCGACCGTTTAGAGGCTGCTAGCGTGGGCATAGAATGGATGACAGGTGTTCCCTTGGCAGTTTGCTGCGCCCATAAATAAATACAGCCTGAGAGGCAATGCTAGTCTTCATTTCGCACCCAGCCACCTTACGATCTGCGTCAGTCGAACGCCAGAGTACACGATGCCACGGATGACGTCACAGCCAGACCTTAAATAAACCGATATTCTCGGTACAAATAGGAAGCGAAATCGCGAGGATTGTACACGGTCGTGGGTCATTTAGATTTGGCGGAATTATCTGTTAATATGCCGCCCGTAAGGTTAACAAATCATCGTGTCAAGTGGTGACTATTTTCCACTTCTGAGGCGACAGTTATATTGGTTATCAGAAGTCTGGGCGAAATACAATTTAATAGGCACTTACCGTAGAGATCGCCTCTGAACTTCTCATGGCACAGTTTAGGATAGAGAAAATTATTAGTATGAACAGAATGAACATTGCAATGCTGTGCGTGTGACACTTTACCAAATAATCTACCAATTGGAAATAAAAATCTTCATTTAGTATCATAGTTCTGATCCCGCTGAGAAAATAGAGAATATAAACATTTTGTAAGTAAGTAGGCTGTTTATGTTTTCTTATTGGCAACGTTACGTAGCGCTCTGTATGAAAATCACTGGCTGTGCTGTGTGCAGTCTGTGGCTAGTTTGCATTGTTCTCTGCCATTGTAGTGTTGGGCAGCTGGATGCGAACAGCGCGTAGCGTTGCGCAATTGGAGGTGAGCCGCCAGCAGTGGTGGATGTGGGGAGATAGATGGCATAGTTTTGAAATTTGTAAGACTGGATGTCATGAACTGCTATATACACTCCTGGAAATTGAAATAAGAACACCGTGAATTCATTGTCCCAGGAAGGGGAAACTTTATTGACACATTCCTGGGGTCAGATACATCACATGATCACACTGACAGAACCACAGGCACATAGACACAGGCAACAGAGCATGCACAATGTCGGCACTAGTACAGTGTATATCCACCTTTCGCAGCAATGCAGGCTGCTATTCTCCCATGGAGACGATCGTAGAGATGCTGGATGTAGTCCTGTGGAACGGCTTGCCATGCCATTTCCACCTGGCGCCTCAGTTGGACCAGCGTTCGTGCTGGACGTGCAGACCGCGTGAGACGACGCTTCATCCAGTCCCAAACATGCTCAATAGGGGACAGATCCGGAGATCTTGCTGGCCAGGGTAGTTGACTTACACCTTCTAGAGCACGTTGGGTGGCACGGGATACATGCGGACGTGCATTGTCCTGTTGGAACAGCAAGTTCCCTTGCCGGTCTAGGAATGGTAGAACGATGGGTTCGATGACGGTTTGGATGTACCGTGCACTATTCAGTGTCCCCTCGACGATCACCAGTGGTGTACGGCCAGTGTAGGAGATCGCTCCCCACACCACGATGCCGGGTGTTGGCCCTGTGTGCCTCGGTCGTATGCAGTCCTGATCGTGGCGCTCACCTGCACGGCGCCAAACACGCATACGACCATCATTGGCACCAAGGCAGAAGCGACTCTCATCGCTGAAGACGACACGTCTCCATTCGTCCCTCCATTCACGCCTGTCGCGACACCACTGGAGGCGGGCTGCACGATGTTGGGGCGTGAGCGGAAGACGGCCTAACGGTGTGCGGGACCGTAGCCCAGCTTCATGGAGACGGTTGCGAATGGTCCTCGCCGATACCCCAGGAGCAACAGTGTCCCTAATTTGCTGGGAAGTGGCGGTGCGGTCCCCTACGGCACTGCGTAGGATCCTACGGTCTTGGCGTGCATCCGTGCGTCGCTGCGGTCCGGTCCCAGGTCGACGGGCACGTGCACCTTCCGCCGACCACTGGCGACAACATCGATGTACTGTGGAGACCTCACGCCCCACATGTTGAGCAATTCGGCGGTACGTCCACCCGGCCTCCCGCATGCCCACTATACGCCCTCGCTCAAAGTCCGTCAACTGCACATACGGTTCACGTCCACGCTGTCGCGGCATGCTACCAGTGTTAAAGACTGCGATGGAGCTCCGTATGCCACGGCAAACTGGCTGACACTGACGGCGGCGGTGCACAAATGCTGCGCAGCTAGCGCCATTCGACGGCTAACACCGCGGGTCCTGGTGTGTCCGCTGTGCCGTGCGTGTGATCATTGCTTGTACAGCCCTCTCGCAGTGTCCGGAGCACGTATGGTGGGTCTGACACACCGGTGTCAATGTGTTCTTTTTTCCATTTCCAGGAGTGTACATTATGACTTTTGAACACTATTGAGGTAAATACATTGTTTGTTGTCTATCAAAATCTTTCATTTGCTAACTATTCCTATTAGTAGTTAGTGCCTTCCGTAGTTTGAATCTTTTATTTAGCTGGCAGTAGTGGCGCTCGCTGTATTGCAGTAGTTCGAGTAACCAAGATTTTTATGAGGTAAGTGATTTGTGAAACGTATAGGTTAATGTTAGTCAGGGCCATTCTTTTGTAGGGATTTTTGAAAGTCAGATTGCGTTGCGCTAAAAAATATTGTGTGTCAGTTTAAGCACAGTCATGTATAAATTTTTCAAAGAGGACGTTTCACATGTCGACCCTTAGCCGAGGATACCTCACTGGAATCTTGTGATTTTTTCTTGTAGTTTGTGTAATTAGTGTAGCTTTTGTTTATTGCTAGCGCGTAATTATAGAGAGAATTGCCTTTGTAGTTGCAGTTTTTCATTGTTGTACAGTAAAACAGTTGTGGCATGCATGTAGATTTGCAGTAAGTATTTCGCAGCTGCACTTGCAATTAACGAGATACTATTTTCAGTGCTACGTTAATGTGTTCTCTTATTTTTGCTCTTCAAATTGTGCTTTTCTGTGTTATCGTGTGAAAGATTGTGACAATAATGGCGTGTGAAAAACGTAATACTAGGCTCCAAAGTAAACTGAGAAATGACAGTGAAGACGAAAACAGTGTGTTAGCGCCACCGAGTAATGAATTAACTAATGTTCAAAGTAGTAATTTGGTAATTGTACATAGGGAAATGGAGTGGGCTGCAAACAATGGTGTAGACAGTGAAACAATTAGTGGACAGGGAAGCATTATCGATCGATCGGTCGGCAACAGCTCGCCTCAGGAATCGGGAATGACAGAATACAATATTGCAAATACTGTAGAATCAGGTTTTGGGTTCTCACCAGTTTCTCAAATGAGTCAAGACACATTTTCCGCTTGTCAAAATGTGAATGAAGCCGGTGCAAATTCACTGCCGAAAAGCACTGAGGAACATGTTTCAGACACCAGTGCATTGTTATTACAATTAATGCAACAAATGGGACAAAAGCTTCAAAAGTTAGACACAATGGAACAAAATCTTCAAAAGTTAGACACAATGGAACAAAATTAGAGACAAACACAGCAAAAGCTTCAAAAGTTAGACACAATGGAACAAAATCAAGAGAGAAACACAGCAACCGTTAGACACAATGGAACAAAATCAGAGACAAACACAGCAAAAGCTTCAAAAGTTAGACGCCACACTTGAACAAACACGTGAAGATTTAACTACTGAGTTACATAACATTGAATTGAAATGTCAAAAAGTCTATAATGACGTAAAAACACAGATTTGTAAGCATTTTCAACCTAATTTTTCGCGGCATGAAAATGCGTTACAGAATCACGAAGCAGCCATAAAAGAACTGCAAACTATTGTTCATGAAAATCATGAGACCTTGCAAGCTAAAATTGACTCAGTTGCATCTACCGATTCGGTTACGCAACTTGCAAAAACTCAAGAAAACTTAAAGGCCACAGTAGATACTCTGAGAATTGGTTCAGAAAGACACATGGAGGAAATTAGTTCATTATCAGAGAAAGTAGTTGAACTTTCGGATCAGCTAAATAATTTATCTACGAAGGAAGATGATAATCTGAATGTCGCAAGACCGGTAGTCTTTAATGGCACAGAAGAGTACGAACAAATTAGGAAATTCAAACAAAATCAGAATCAAATTAATACTCAACACCAAAGAGAAATTCGGGAAGTACAAGATCAGCTGACACAGGTAATACAAGAATTACGTATTTCAGAGGACACTCGCGCTCAAACACGGGAAGAGGGACTAAGAAATACGGAAAAGCCTCAAAATAATAACACAGGGCATTTCGGAAATTATGAAATAAATTGGCAAGGTGCACCGAATTTTGAGATGGAACCGCCGACACGACGTAACAATGACCGATATGCTACTCGCCGACACGATGATTTTGACTGTAAGCTATACATTACTACACGTAAATTCAAAACATTTGAGAATTGTGGCAACGAAATTCATCCACAAGCGTGGCTTCATCAATTCTCTCATTGTTTTCCACCCAACTGGTCATTAGAACACAGATTAGAATTTATGTGTGGCTACTTAGAGAATGAACCAGCTGTAAGAATGCGATCGGTCATTCACGATTGCCACAGTGAAGGAGAATTTTACCATGCCTTCCTCTCAGCAAATTGGTCTCAAGCCACACAAGACCGAGTAAAACATGGCATCATAATGATGAAACATTTCGAACTATCTGAATTTTCCAGTCTTGTGAAATATTTTGAAGACATCTTGCACAAGAATCAGAGAAACGGACAATTTGGGAACCAAAATAATTATTACCAAGGGAGACAGAATAATTTCAGACACAACGGTCCACCACGCAGTTACGATTCCGGGAGAAATTCTCCACCACATGACCGACAAACAAGAAACTATGTAAACTACCGACAAAACGACAGACCTGAATCACATCAGAACTGGCGAGCTTCAAACAGGGCAGGGCCTTCTCGTCAAGGTGAATTTGTAGAAGTTAGGTCTCCTAATCCCAATAACGACGGGCACCAACAAAGAAACAGACAATGACTCGCACCGCAGGCAGCCCTGTGCGCCCGCTGGCTCAGGGAAAAATAACATAGACGCTAACCTTGAGAAAAATTCCAGTGTTCTTTACCGACGTATACCACATGATAATTGCGTTTAAGTTGAAACTCTGCGTACTAGGAAGAGCAAAGGGTTACACCACATTTCACATGTAAAACCATGTATTGAGAGATAATCTGCTTTTTAACTTAGTCTTTGCTATAAAATTTTTCATTTCACGTTACTAGTACTCTTTTTCAATCTTAGAAACTGTTAACATGCAACTATGTTTTAAAGTTAACTATCCAGTCAAGACCCAAGAGGACTTATTTAAACAGAAATTACGAATGCATTGTTATTGTGAACAGACGACACAGTGTTATTGTGTGTGTACATTCTTGCTTGTTAGTTGCACGATTATGTAACGACTATAAGGCTCACATACTTAGAACATTTACCAGTACTGCTAATTAGATTTTAATGCAACATTTTGGTTTACCTGAAAATACATTCTGGATTTAAAGTACTTTGTGAGATACCAGATGACACAGTGGTTAGTTTATGTGACAGCTACACGATTTTATCACGACGCTACTAATGAGTGACAATTTACAATGTTGCTTTTGCGGTGTTTCTGTTTTATATCTGCACAGTTTCTCTTAATTATTCTGGAAAGTAAAACATGTTTTAGTAATAACTTTTGTGGTATAGCTACAATGAGACAGCCTTTTCCATAGCACAACAATAAGTTACATCACAGTACTTTTTTCATCATGGCAATAAGTGTAATAAGTAAGATATCTATACGCAAAGCATTTCACTTTCGTTTATGATGAGGTAAGTACATTGACTTCAGCCGAACTTTGCTTACAGAGGACGATAACTACGACACTTCCTCAGAGATTATCTTACAACAAGACGCACAGTTTAGCGCTACAGTACATGTATTTGAGCGATTAATTTTGTACTTAAGTCATTTATTTTTCAAGATTTTTGAATTACAAAGAAAGTTTTCCATGATACATTTCATTCCATTGCTGTAATCTGTAACACCTGAGGGTATAATTACATTTATCCTCAGGGGGGTACACGCTTACTTTGTGTACCATGTGTTTGGCAAGCACAAGGAGCCCTAGCTAATATGGTATTTGCTTATACAACTTTACACATCGGTACCATATTTCTCTAACACAGAAATTACACAGCTATCTGATCATTTAACTGAGAGATAAACATTTTTTTTACTACATCAGTGACACATGTTTACGTAATTACACAGTTGGGTAACTTCACACTTATGAAATTGTATTTTGTCTGTACTTTGTGAAATGTTCATAGTTTTTCGGAACCATTGTGATACTGTGAGAGCTTTGAATGATGTATTTGGTATGGGATCATGATTTCTAAAGTACGTTTGAGGTAGATGACACTACTGAAATGAGCAGAGCATTTTTTTTAGGTTTTGAAATTATTACAGAAAGCTACGACGTTTTTGAGATTTGGCTGAGTTTTTATGATGTTAATATTACGACGACGATGTGTATTATGCTGTTGAGGAATGTTTATTATGATATGTATTTATTATGATGAAATATTGAAGAAGTGTCGACGAATATGTATGTGTGCAATAAGGTAAGGAATAATGGGTAGTGGTTAGGGACGCTGACTTTTAAAAAAGGATGTTGGAACCCAAGAATCGTACTTTAAGCATTATGAAATGTGTGTAAATGCGTGAATGTATCACTATGCTGGCGAAAATTTTTTGGACACTGTCATATTTATAAGATTTTGTTTCTACAGATTTGTAACGCAAATATTTCGGCCTGTGAAATTTTATTCGTATCAAACTGTCACTGTAGCGCAAACTGTTGTCGTAAATATTTCGTTAAGGAAGGTAATGCACTGTAAGCACCCAGCTGTGCGACAGTCGTCTGGAAAAAAGCCATTGGTGTGTGCCTTTCAGAGGCACTGGTGGAGAAAAAAGGAGGCCATTATCCTCCCTATTGACATTCCTGTAGAAGGCATCGCAAATATGACACTCTCAAACTTCGAAAACATGATTACACTGTCGAGTTCTTAATTTATGATATTTACTGAAATGAAATGATGAGAAACATTTCACATCTATTGTCTTGCTAGTTGAAAGATTGTTTACTGCATTATGAAATGCCATATGGCTAGTGAATGATGTTTCACGCCTTGCTTTGCCTATTTTGTATAATATCTAGTTTCTAGCTGCACTGCAGCATTGGTTAAAATAAAATTTTATAGATGTACTAATATAAATATTTTCTGTCTACAGATCGACTAAATAATAATTTTTTTCAAAAAAATGAGGGAGCACAAAAAAGACATTTACCTTCACAGGAACTGCATTCATAATTTTCTTTTCAAGTACTTGGTAATTTATTTTGTAGAATAAGTTGTGGTGCACCACTTTAATGACATAGATATTAAGATGTTTCCCTTATCTGCGTTGTTGTCTTTAGTGTACTATTTTTTCTGCTTGAGCTATGTCATGTTTAGATATAAGTTATTGCATTTGCTGCTGCTGTTTGCCAGGCATAGTGCTATTAAATTTCACTTTGTATTACTCTGTTAAGCTAGTTTTACTACTGATTTATTTTTCTTCTTGCTGCACATTGGCTCATATTAGTTGTAATGTTGCATTGCTTGGTAATTTAGATTTACTGCAGCTTGCTTTGACAATTTCCATTTTTTTTTTCATTGCTGTTTGTATTAATTGTTTTATGCTGCTGAATTGCCTCGTCCCTTAGTTTAGCATCTGAGCTCAGTAGATTTAAGTTAGCTTAAGAGGGGGTAGACTATATAAGAGAATGAGTTGCGATGAATTGGAAGAAATGCATTGAGAATTTATACGAAAAAAGTACAGAAAGCAGGTATAGATAGGACTTTTTGGGAATAATGATGAACGAAGGGAGATCTCCAAGAAAAAAAAGGTTTTGTTTGCAAAATACTGCAGTACCAAATGTTACACTGAAAACGAACCCTGTCCTTTCCATTGTGTTATCCCCCAATGTGTTTGTGTACCCTTGTGTATTTGTTTTCTTCCTGTCTCTGTGTACTGTTTCATAGAATTTTTTTCTCTTCTAATACTAAGCTACATTCACTATGATGAGGAATACTGTTATCCTCAAATATAATTGGCATTAATAATATGTTATTTACTTTGTAAAGATGTTTAGACATTATTTATTCTGTTTTGTTTTAATGCTCATGTGTGAAGTTGATGTTTCAAAAGTTATTCTGATCTTTCATATATTTACTTATGTCATAATTCGTGCAACACTGATCTATATGTTTATTTCTATTCTTTTGTAAAGCCTGTACTACAAATGTTATCTGTATTGTTATGTTCTTTAGTGATGTATTTTGTACCTTTGTTATTGTATTTTTATGTTATCAAATTGTAATTGTTACCAGTTCTTCAAATTAAGTATCATTTCACTGCACCCGTTTCTGTTGTTCATAATATATGCACAGTATGTGAGAAGTTAGGACTGTTAGTTCTTGCACGTGTGTTGATAATTCAGCAAGGGACTGGATAACAGCATTGCTGGTTCTAAAGACATTTAAAAAAAGTTTTTTTGTGAGTGCACAAGTGGTGGTTTATGGACTTGCTATATTGTCCGCAAGACTCTTCGATGGTGATTGTGCACCTGCACAGTCGCAACAGGTGGTTGCTGGCCGTCTCTACAAGGACTACAGTGGGTCTACACCTTTGATGACTCACCAACACCATTATTTCTACAAGGACTGCATTGGGTCTGCACCTCTGGTGGCCCACCAATACCGTAATCTCTAACAAGACTACAGTGGTCTACTCTGTGATGACCTACCTACCAATATTCTTCAAAACTTCGACTGACTCTGCTGTGGGTTTGCTCTGTTGTGGCCCATTACCAGTCTGCATCCCGAGAGTCAGCACTGTCTTTCCGTTGGAAGGACAACACTACTTCTTCAAGACTGCATGGAAATCCTCTACTTCCGTGTGCATTTTCTTTTACTGCTCAGACTTTGAGAACGATCAGAACTGTTTTTATGGACTGTAAAAAAAGTTTAGCTTTTGACCAACATTGTATCAATAAGTGTGTGCATTTGATATCTTTGTTATTGTAAGTATGAAAAATTTTATCAAATCATTATTGGCCACTGCCCAAAACAATTTTTAAAATTTTTTGTAGGGAGCATGGGGGCTATGTAAGTAAGTAGGCTGTTTATGTTTTCTTATTGGCAACGTTACGTAGCGCTCTGTATGAAAATCACTGGCTGTGCTGTGTGCAGTCTGTGGCTAGTTCGCATTGTTGTCTGCCATTGTAGTGTTGGGCAGCTGGATGCGAACAGCACGTAGCGTTGCACAGTTGGAGGTGAGCCGCCAGCAGTGGTGGATGTGGGGAGATAGATGGCAAAGTTTTGAAATTTGTAAGACTGGATGTCATGAACTGCTATATACATTATGACTTTTGAACACTATTGAGGTAAATACATTGTTTGTTGTCTATCAAAATCTTTCATTTGCTAACTATTCCTATTAGTAGTTAGTGCCTTCCGTAGTTTGAATCTTTTATTTAGCTGGCAGTAGTGGCGCTCGCTGTATTGCAGTAGTTCGAGTAACCAAGATTTTTATGAGGTAAGTGATTTGTGAAACGTATAGGTTAATGTTAGTCAGGGCCATTCTTTTGTAGGGATTTTTGAAAGTCAGATTGCGTTGCGCTAAAAAATATTGTGTGTCAGTTTAAGCACAGTCATGTATAAATTTTTCAAAGGGGACGTTTCCATTTGTTTCAGCGGGATGGACAAGAATGTTGACTTGCAGCCTGGGAACTATGGTCAATATGTTCTCCATCGCTTCCTAACTGACCACAGAAATAGTTTACAGGCTCTAATAAAACGTGGTGAACACTATTCTAATAATTCCTGCTATTACTTTTTATTATTATTAACTTATCGCCTCACAATCCCTCACCAACTGCTTCAGGATTCTGGAACATGTTTGACTCAAATAAAATATGTCAACACCCATTGATGACAAAAACAGAAATAACAGATAATTTCATCCTGGCATTCCACAGTTATAAAATATGAGGATGGTATTTGGTTTTACTTTTTCTGGTGGGTGTTTTTCACGGCTTCGAATGTTGTGTATGTTATACCATCGACACCATGCAGAATATATTGCAGGAAATGATGCACGGGTTGAAACAGCATTTTTGAAAATACACATACATGCTCAAAGCGGACTCTGTCTGGATGTGTGAGCAGTGAGATGGGACTGTTTGTTGGTATGTTGGTATGAGTATACCATTCTTCTTCTTGTCTTCTTTTGCATCATCATAAGGCTAATCACTTACAAGAAAGACCTTTGATAGAAAATATATGTCACCAACTGGGTTGCAATGCTCACAGGGTATATATATGCTCTGTGATTCAGTTTAACAATGACAGAAGTACTAAGCACTAACTGTGGTATCAATGTGATTCAGACAGGTTGATGCTACTGGAGTACTCCGACACTGCAGTTAAAATACTGATAGAAACGTGATTGTAAAAGGTGTGAACAAAATAAAACACAATGTGCGGTAGTAGACATATTTTTACGCAACAGCCGTACGTAAGATACACTACATCAGAAAAAAATCAAATGGTTCACTTCACACCTGTACAGCATTTAGCAAATAAAGAATTCGTGTATAAACAGAATTCTCTATGACTGATGGGTTCCTTCAGCTTCTTCTTTTGACATCGTTTTGCTGCAGTTTTTTAAATCGTCTGCATGCACACAACACTTACTGGAGAAAATTCACAATGTACTGACACACAGTTTGAACACAATGCAGCCATCTGTTCAGTGTTTCCAAGAAAATGGACAGCACCATCTGTAGTCCAAACAGGTTTGTGACGGTGGAGTGTTGCAGGTAAATGAATCGACCTCCAGATCTCACCATGAGTTCCATGCCATCGTACAATGATGATGTGGTTTGCGTCGGGTGAAAGAGACAGGGAATAGTCGGTGGTCATTTGTTGGTCGATGTAGGGTTCTATGTGACACAGTTCATTCCATTCCAACTCCATAAACAGCCCTTTAACATGCAAGGGGTCTCTGAACAAAGAAGAAGAAAGAATCCGCAGACAAGGACATGGAGTTGTACGAAGATATGGATCTAAACTCCATGTACTTACTTTTACGCTTCTGTGAGGCGGAATAGAAACTAGTGTTGCTATACAATTATAATTTGCGTATTTTAAAATGGATAAGTTCCTTGGTCTATTGCAATAGCTCCGAGTAGACGACTATTAGCTTATGGATGAATATGTAGAGCGAGAGTTTGCTGAGATTTTTTTAACAAACTAGGGGTGTGCGACTACCTAATTTCAGTCCACGAGCTCTGTGTGCAAAGCAAACAATAGTATCAGGAAAACGGCAATGTTTTTGTAGACGAGGATAAGGCTGTTTATTAAGACAGGCTGCAAATGTAGAATATAGATATATAGCATTTATATGTCACATCACAAGTTTATAAGTCAACAAAGTTATCGGTAAGCACATTATCCAAGTTTTAATGTGCCCCAACACGCCTGTAGTAGAAACTTTTTGATATATCCGTCTCTGCGGAGATATCCACTAGAGGGGCAGGTAGTCACAGTAATAAGTTTATTTCTATAACACAATGTGAAAATAATCCTCAATGTATTGTGGCAGTAAAATTCCTTTTAGTGGGAAATTTAAAAAAGAATCTTCCACAAGCGAACGAACAAATGATAATTCTTCAGTGACAAACAAACTTAAGGTTCCTGAGATCCAAAAAAACATAATGAAGTCGCTCAACAGGTGGTATGAATTATAACAATCACTAAAGGTGAGTTACATCTTGAAATACGAATAAAATTATGTTCAGCATGAAGCAAATTCCTCAATTTTTGGGTTTGAAACATAATGTGCGCAGGCTGGCCGCTGTGGCCGAGCGGTTCTAGGCGCTTCGCTCTGGAACCGCGCGACCGCTACGGTCGCAGGTTCGAATCCTGCCATGGATGTGTGTGATGTCCTTAGGTTAGTTAGGTTTCAGTAGTTCAAAGTTGTAGGGGACTGATGACCTGAGATGTTAAGTCCCATAGTGCTCAGAGCCATTTGAACCATAATGTCCGCACTATGGCTTAAGACGCGAAAACCAAACGCTTTCAAAGTATCTTACAGTAGTACTTCACAAGAGAAGAATCGACGGTCAAGCAATTGGGAAAAATTTCTGAGTCCAGTAAGAATAGGCGAACATAATAAAGTCTTGGCCCTGTCTTGTCGGTAAAGAAACCAAACGGTAGAAATTATACCAAGTCCCAGCTCTCACATCGCTGACCAAGCTCAGAGTCCAGGAGGAGGAGGTGGTGTGTTGTTCAGAAGTTGGTGTCGAGTCCAGACAGAGACATAGCGGAGGTCTTCTGGTCGGTTGTTCGCAGCGATGGAGCTGCTCTGCTAAACTCGTCTGCTGGCTTAAATTGCTGCCTCGCAGAAGGATCCATGTTGGCCTGGTCTCCAAATATGAATCTGCAGATGCAGCAAAAGGGTACGGTACGTCATCGGCCTCTATCATCCCCATCCACGGCACGTGATGACCTGGCCAGAATGCTGTTGCCACCTGTTGGTCTGTCAGCCGAGTTTAAGACATGAGAGTTCGCGCGGTGTCTGTTCGGTAGGGGCGGAGTTCTCGGCAACTCAAACGACTAAAATTTATGTTGGGTGCCGTCGACGCCTGATTTCTAGGACGCCGTGGAACTTCTACATCTCTCCTGGCTAAATAATATACCTGAAGCGATGATTTTAACTATGGAATGGATTGCGCGTGTTGACCCTTTGAAGGACTGTGTGATTGTATTAAATGCTAGCAGTAAGGTAGAGTTATATTAAAGCAAGAGAATCATTGTCCGAGACACAGCGTCAAATATAGAGATATTATCGGATTGAGATTGGCTCCTAAAAACAATATTCTTCCATAGTTTCTAAGAAAAAACGTTGGAACAGACTTAAGACCTGGTTGTATTAAAGCTTCCGTGTACAGAACAGACAGATAGTGTAACGTGGAAAATTAATCTTTTTCCACCTTTCATGAAGTAAGCGATCTTGATGTTTGTCATGTTGTAGTCGTGCTCACATCACAACGGCTGTAGCTGTTCGCTGGAACAGCGTGAGCTGGCCTACCACTTGCATGCGATTGCACTTTACACATTCTCTGTGAATCTGAAGCGGTGGTATTAAATTTTATTCTATCTTTTTATCATTTAATAGTAGAACTGTAACAGTCTCAATTTACTATCTTCATTAATTCCAGAGGTACATAATTTTATCAAAAAATCAAAGTAATTTATCTGATACTTAAAAACGATTCTAAAGCTTCTAATGTATTCACTTATAGTATCAGTTGAAACTGCGACATTATTATTATTATTATATTATTATTATTATTTATTTCTCAAAAACATCAATAATGACTCCCCAACTAACACTCAGAACTCATATAAGGTCACACCAGATCAAATAGCACATAAGCTCCTACTCAATGGCAAAACCAACAGCAAACAGGGAAGAACTAAGCTTGAGGAGATTCACTCAAGAAGAAGACAATCTAGGCACTCCCTTTACCCTAGAAGATTTATAAGACTCCATTTCTGTAATGAAGAATAATAAAGCTGTTGGAATAGATCCACGCCCATACCAAACAAAAATACTCGCTACCAGACGGTTATTAGCAATGATGAAGAAATGCGTCCTTGAAATGGACATCCCCAAGGTTTGGCGGAAGGAAAAGATAATAGCTATACTAAAACCTGGAAAGGGCCCCACAGATCCCAAAAAAGTTTAGCCTATCTACCTCTTCAGCCAGCTCTATGAAGTCCTAGAAAGAATGATCCTCAACCGCATCTCCGCGTACGTAGACCAGAATATTATTAAAAAGCAAGCAGGGTTCCGCCCTGGAAGGTCATGCTATGGACAAATTCTGAACAAATTCTGAACCTCACACAGCACACAGAAGATGGAATATGGCTAAGAACAATCACAGGGGCAGCCTCAATTAGCCTGACATCCGCATATGATTCCATTATATATATATATATATATATATATATATATATATATATATATATATATATATATATATATCACCACGAAGGATTAGCAACCGGTGCAAGTCATCCAGTGCCTGCTGTAGAACACACGCTACTTTGTTAGGCTGTAAAGAGGAGCCGATGGTGGACCCAGAAAAATAGACTGACCCAAGGTAGCGTCCTTGCGGCGTTGATGTACAACATCTACATCAATGACCAGCCGATTACTACAGATGCTCGCTCTATCTACGCAGGTGATACACTCATAGCTGTTCAGTGCCAAATATTTGAAGAGGTCGAAAGAAAACTGACAACAGTGCTTGAGAATCTGCCTGACTGCTATGACGACAACCACCTCAAGCCAAATCCAGCAAAAACCCAGGTCTGCGCTTTTCACCTTCGCAGTAGAGAGGCCAGGAGAAAGCTTAATACGGAGGGGACAGCGCTTGTCATTGCGACACACCAGAATATCTTGAAGTCAAACTCGGCCGCGCTGTCACCTTCAAGGATCAGTGTTTGGACACAAAGATTAAAGTGAGTTCCAGGAACATCATCATTCACAAGCTTACAAATAGTAGATGAGAAACACAACACACAGTTCTTCATTCTTCAGCTCTAGCGTTATGTTTCTCCGCTGCGCAGTACTCGGCACCTGAACAACGTAAATCCACCCATGCAAAACAAGTAAATATAGTTCTGGATGACACAGGACGCGTAATAATGACTCCGCCCATCTCCCGCAAATTAGCTTACAGGCATAGCCCCTCCAGACTTGAGAAGGAGAACGGCTGCAGAAATCGAGAAACAAAAACAAGAAACAAATCCCAGCCATTAAATGTTTGGATACCACCCCTAACCTAAAAGACTTAAATCACGGAAGTGTTTTCTACAAATAACTGATCCAAGCCCATTACTGCCTAAAGCACGACGATAACTGTGGCGAAACTCGGAACCGGGAAGACCAGGGAATAGCTCCAGGGAAGAACCTACAGCTTGCTTCGAACTTCGATACACGATCTGGAAAGCCTTGAATAGATAAAGATCGGGTGTATCACGATGCAAAGTAAACCAAATAAATGGGTCTATATCAGTACGGACGAGCTCTGCGAATGTGCAGAACTGCAAGACCCACAACACCTACCAGTCTGCAGGGAGTTGGACGAACCTTGCACGATACATGACCTGACAGCAAATGACAAAGCCGCACAAGCTGGAACTTACTGGGCTTCATACTGGAGATAAAGATTGTAATTCCAGTCAGAATCGTATCGGGTCTTTTAAATGAACATTGTTTTCTGTGTTTTTTCATTTTACTGTATTTAAACTTAGTTACCCTCACTACCATGTATTGTATTGCTTTATGTTTTATGTTTTCTCTTTATCGTATTCTTAAAGATTTTGTGGAAGTGATGTCTTGGATACGATAAATAAATAAGTAAATAAATAAATTACAAAAGGCGCCGACATGATGGTAACCACTTTCAAAATTTTCATTCAATCATGTTTGTTGTGTGAGTGTTCTAGAGAGACAGACAATGTAAGGAGGACTACTTCAAGTGTGGATGTTTCATTTCATTGAATCTATGTTAAATTTATGTGTGGGAAATTTTCTTGTGCAGTCAGGAATCGCTATGTATATTAATCATCCGGAACATTATGACCCTTACTAATAGCCGGAATATCACCTCTGGCATAGATAACAGCGGCGACGCGTGGCATGGAAGTAATGCGGCCTTGGTAGGCCGCTGGAGCGAATTAACACCGCATCTGCACACACAGGACACACAATTCCCGTACATTTCGGGGAGGGGGGCGATGAGCTCTGATACCACGTTCAATGACATCACAGATATGTTGGATCGGATGCAGATCTTGCGAGTTGGAGGGTGTGGGATGGGGGGGGGGGGGCACCAAATCATTTGGAACACGCCACTGTGTTCTTCGAACCACTCCATTCCACTGCTGTCCCTCTGACATCGCGCATTACCGTGTTAAAAAAATGCTCTACCATCGGGAACTATGATCGTCATGAAGGGATATACGTAGTCTGCAACCAGAGTACTATACTCCTTGGCCGTCATGGTGCCTTGCACGAGCCCCCGTGGACGCATGGATTCCCACGTCAATGTTCCCCAGAGCATAAAGGAACTGCTGCCAGCTTGTCTCCGTCCCGCAGTACAGGTGTCAAGGAGCCGCTCCCCTGAACAATCGACAGATTTGCGCCTTCTCTTCAGCATGATGAAGTTATCGGGACTAATCGGACCGTGCAACACTGCCAATGCGCCAACGTCGAGAGCCGATGGTCACGTGCCCATTTCAATAGTAGTGGCCGATGACGTGCCGTTAACATTTGCACATGCATGGGTAGTCGGTTGCGGAGGTCAGTCGTTAGGAGTGTTCGGTGCACTGTGTGTTCAGACGCACTTGTACTCTGCCCATCATTAAAGTCTGATGTTAGTTCCACCACTGTTCGCCGTCTGTCCTGTTTTATCAGTGTGCCTAGCCTATGACGTCTGACATGTGTAATGACGGGTGCTCACTTCCGACAACCCCCCTCCCCAACCCCACGACATTTCGACGTTGTTTAACCTTGATTTATCCACGTGTTCAAGACATTCACCACAGCACTCCTCGCACACCCGACAAGTCGTGCAGTTTCCCAAATGTCCATATGTTCATATGTATGTGAAATCTTATGGGACTTAACTGCTAAGGTCATCAGTCCCTAAGCTTACACACTACTTAACCTAAATTATCCTAAGGACAAACACACACACCCATGCCCGAGGGAGGGCTCGAACCTCCCCCGGGACGAGCCGCACAATCCATGACTGCAGCGCCTGAGACCGCTCGGCTAATCCCGCGCGGCCCGGAATGCTCCTGCCGGGCCTGTGGGCCATCAGAGTCTGCCCTTGGTCAAACGCAGGCAGATCGCGAGCCTTCCTCGTTCTACACACGGACAGCACGCTCACAGATACTACGCCAACCGTCCTTGTTTCTGACTAGCAGTCATCCCTTACCAGATGACGTGACGCCGCTATTGCTTGACAGACTTTTACAGACAGAAAGTCGGTGGTCATAATGTTCTGGCTGGTCAGTGTATGTATTAGTGAGCATGCTTTAGCATAATAGCTACCAAAAGAAACGTATGTGTTAAATCAAGTATCTTAGTATTTAATTTCTGTGAAAACTTCGCACTTCGTTTTGTTAAAATTTAATTTCGTTTCATAGACTAGGAACCTCTTTTATAAATTGCTCTCTGTAGTGATGCTGTTGAATGATTCAGGAATTACCGCGAGCATTGGAGTGCTAGAGCTTTTCTAACTAGCTGCTTAAATCATCAGCCAACATAAATTAAGCATCTCCCTTACTTTGTGTGGTACTTCGTGATACAGTGCTGTATCTCTAAAAGCCCCCAGATACTTTGTTACAGTGCACGCCAATGTAAAACCGCAGTAGACAAATTTGTGCCAACATGAAGGAAACCTTGCATTTTGTCGGTTCTCCCATCATAAGTATAGTGCAACTTCACTACTTAACATTTTAATGAAAGTCTTTCTTTGTATCTGGTTTGTTTGGAACTGATTTGCGTGTGAGCTTTCTTTTCGTACTTAACCACCGTGTGGTATGTTTTTAAAAATCCCGGAAGGTCACTGAACTACTTTATGTGGTAGCTCGCCAATAGCTCTGGTTCAGTGACTGTACAGAACTTTAAAAACATCAGTCAGATCAGACTGTTGAACTTGTAGCTGCTTTCGTGTCGAAAACTTGCAGTAAAAACAGTCATTACCTTACACTTGTAATAGTTTGACGTAACATACGAACTTGATAGCTGTTTGTAACGTGTTCTAGAGGCAATAAAGCTTAATTACTTTAACTTTAAAACATTTTCATCCACGTTACTTAGAATTACGAAAGCCTGAAATTTTACGAACATACAGGTGCTGCGTCCAAGCTTGAGTTATGTGGCCTTTGTGTAGCAAATGTTTAGTCGATTTTTCTTAAACGCCGCTTTTGTTGGCTGAGTGAAGGGGACGAATAGCTGCAAACTCACGGAGGTAGACGGGCCAATGTCACGTAGGTAAAAGAAGTTATAACCTGCCTCGTCGTAGTAGCGCTGCGTCTGTAACTCAAATCTTCTATGAGTGTAGAGAAAACACACATAGGTCGCACATTTCTACTACGGGATAATAGATAATAATATGCTTACTCTCGTAAATGTAGCGTACGCAGTCTCTCGTTAGTAGATTTACCACGTGATATAAGTGCCCTGGTATTACAGTGACGTATAGAAATACGTATAAGTTTACATAACACTTTGGATATGAGAGACGTGCATGGAGAGTAATGATTAGACAAAGATGTTATACATATCCTAACACTCGTCTTCAAGTCTAAAGTGCAGGTATTAAGCTGTGATTTATAACTATGGTGATGGTGCTATGCGTTTTTTCATACTAACAAGCAGTAGTCTCACCTATATACTGAGTTGCGTCCGAAGTAACACAGTATCTATCTAGAGGCTGGGAAGCAGTTTGACAATTGGAGCTGGACACAGATAAACGTAGCTAGTGCATATAAATAGACGAAGAGCCACTCTACTGTTCTATTAAAGTACTAAACCACTGACAGCGGTGAAATACTTAGCAGTGGGCATCTAAACAGACATAGAGTGTAATGACTGCGTAAGACTGAAGTAGGAAACGAAGGTGCCAGGCAGACGGGAATCCTTTCCACGGCAGAAACAGTTCGTAATACACTAATCCGATGAGAGTGATATACCACATTAAAAAAGACGGCGAGGATGATACTTTAATAAATATACGCCGCTAAGAAGGTGATTTGGAGGTGTAGAGCAGCGACGTGCTCACGACGAAGATGCAGGTTGATTATAGTAATACACAAACATGATTACAGACCTCTAATCATGGATCACAATCACCAAAAGAACGTTACAAATAGACAGAGGGTTTTCAGCCTTTATCGCTTTAGGACGTTATTCTTCACAATACCATCAAATATACGTGTTATCGAAATATGATTGGTTCCCACAATGTGTCAATCCACAGGTCTCAGGGTCCGCAGCTCGTGGTTTAGTGGCAGCAGCGATAGCCACTAGACCACGAGCTGCGGGCAGAGAAAAATCTCTTACCCGGCCGGGAATCGAACCCGGGACCCCGTGGTCCAAATGATGATTGGTTTGTGGGGCGCTCAACTGCGCGGTTATCAGCGTCCATACAAATTCCCAACCTTTTCTCAGTTCAATCTCACCACCTTCATGAATTATGGTGAAATGATGAGGACAACACAAACACCCAGTCATCTCGAGACAGGTGTAAATCCCTGACCCCGCCGGGAATCGACCTCAGGCCGTGGTCCCGAGGTAGCAACGCTCTGCCCGGGGAGTGGGTGTTTTTGTTATCATCATCATTTTTGACACTGGCTGGACTGGATTGAGTAAGAATTGGACTGAGTATAAATTGGGACTTTGTATGGGCGCTGATGATCGCGCACTTGAGAACCCCCAAAAACTGAACATCAAACAGGTCTCAGGAAGAAAAATCGGTTTGCCAAATGGACTTAAAATTTTCCTACTTAAAGAATTTTTTAAAATGTAGTTAAAGTGTTGTGTGTGCAAAAGATATCTGAAATGTTGGGGAGAACTAAAACTGGAGTGTATGACGAAAACTAACATGACAGACGAATATAGAGTAATAATCGAAAAAGAGTCTATCAGCTATAATAAACACTGTGTCATTACAGGCGTAGCACCAAGTTCTGTTTTGATCATTTCTCCAGAGAAATATTAATTCATCTTTCCTTGTATTTTCAACATTAACATATGTTCAACTAAAACTGCAGTCCTCGTGAATTTAATTTATCATACTAGTTGTTTAAATAACAGAATTTCCTGGCGGGGAGGGGGGGAGGGGACTATTATATCCTAATTGTGTTGGAGAATGTAGGGTGAACTGTGCATTGTGCATATTACTCCATAGCTCGTAATAAGGAAAGTTTTCTAAACAACTACCGTCCCCACAACTACTGTAATTCTTCAAGTCTTAACATACGGTACATATAAAGGGTGCATCATAACAAATGACGTAAGCGCATACAGCTTAAGAAGTCTATTGAACAGGGACTCTAAAACTCCATACCTTCAGAACCATGTGCACTTGTTCAGTAGAATAGATGAAAGAAGATGAACAAATGCTAACAACTGTTCAGGTACGCATTTTAGAGCCCATAATTACTACACTTTTTTGCTTGTAGTTTCGCATATTTTCATTTGTATGCTTTTACTACATTAATTGTGGAGCATCCTGTATAGGAGAAGAAACCTGTACTTTACGAGTGCACTATTGGTGGAAACAGAAACTTGTGTAAAATACCTAGAAGTAACCTATAGTATGGTTGCATGTTGCATGTGACTTTCGTTAAATATCGGCTTTAGCACTGTATGAAGAGGAGGAGTTTATAGGATAAGCATACAATGTCATATACGAGGATTGTCCAGAAAGAAAGTTCCGATCGGTCACTAAATGGAAACCACAGCGAAAATCAGAAACATTTTATTTGCAATAGTTAGCTACACTTTCTTGGTACTTCTCTACATACTCGCCCCTCCGACTTTGACATTTGTCGGAGCGTTATACCAAATTTCCAACACCATTGTCATAGAAGGCAGCCGCCTGTGCTTTCCGATAATGCTCTAAGCTGGTATACAGCGCGTAGCCTGCGCCCAAGTGTCGTCTTCGTATCCAGCGTTTCATGTGAACGGATATGATACTCAGGACGAGCCAATTAGGACTGTGTTGTGGGTGATCGAACACTTCCCATCGAAAAGGCTGCAGGAGCGTCTTCACTGCCCCTACAGAGCGCGGCTGAGAATTGCCACGAAGAAGGAAATGCGTAGCAGTTGTGTTAGGTGGGCTGTATTAATTAAGGCGAAGCCTCTCAGCGGGCTCTCCTACTTGGCGGTAGGCATCGTTGTTCTAGGCACATTTACTCGCTCACAGTGCGCTCACAACTGAAAAGAGCGTCTTGATGCGATGGACAGTCATATTAGGGACACTACCCAACTCAGCTGTGCAAAGCTTGATCGGGTTTTCACTGTAGTGTCCATTTCGCTACAGATTGGAACACACTTTCTGGACAACCCTCATACAGTGATCAGTCAAATCACTGCGATCACTGCTCAGCGCGAGGTTGTATGCTGCCTGGTGGAGTTGAGGGCATGTGACATGGTAAGAGAAGTACATAAGCGGAGCAAAGACCAATGCTGAATCATTATAGCGACGACAATAGGCGCAAATGCAGAAATCCGCCGACTTACGCGACTTTGACAAAATTCGTATTGTGGTGGCCCCGTGCGTGAGAGCGAGTATTTCGGAAACGGTGAAGCTGGTCGGCTGTTGGCGTGCTACTGTCGTGAGTATCTATGGAAAGTGGTTGAAGAATGACAAAACCACGAATAGGCGACAAGAAGTTGGACGTCCACACCTGGGCACAGTACATAGGGATTGGAGGCTTTCCAGCTTTCCAAAACAGACAGATATGAGGACAGTGCAGTGCGGGCGCAGACAAAACTGATTTGAAGCACAGCGTTCAGAGCACAGCGTTGAACGTGGTGTTCTGCAGCAGGGGACCCCCTACGGGTTCCAATGTTGACCCAACAACGTTGTGTTGATTACAGTGGGCACGGGATCATCGAGAGGGGACAGTGAATCAATAGAATCGTGTCGCTTGGTCGGATGAATCCCGTCGATTGTTACTCCTGGTCGATGGTCGTGACTAGATATGCCGTCATCCAGATGAATGGCTCCTCTAACATACAGTGTGCCTTGGACGCATGACGGTGGGAGCAGAACTTTATTACTGGGGACATTCAGTGGGCTTCCATGGGACCGGCCGTAGAAATCGAAGGCATCATGACGGCTGTGGACTACGTGAACATTATTAGAGACCACCTGTAACCCCTTATGCTTGATGTTCTTCAACAGCGATGGAATTCTCCAGCAGAATAACTGTCAGTGTTACGAAGCCATAATAGTGCTGCAATGGTTTCAGGAGAAAGATAATGAACTCACGTTCATGTCTTGGCCAATAAATTCGGCTTAGCTGAATCCGATGAAACCCAAGTGTGACGTTATCTGATGGCTGCTTCGCACCCACAAACTAGCTGCCCGTAAATTACGGAAAGTGTGTGACGTGTGCGTAGGAATCTGGTTCCACAAACCTCTGGAAACTTATCAAGTACTTGTCGAATCCGTGGCACGCAGCATCACAGCTGGATTGCGTTCCAAAAGTAGACGACCAACACGCTTTCAAATAGGTGACCATAATGTTGTGGCTAAATAATGTATTGCAAACAGTACAGGGAGTGCAATTGCGGGATAGGTAAGGGGATGCTTCTCTAAGAAGCCATCAGATCGCAGTCTATCGGTCACTGATTGCGGTGTGGGATGGTAATTCGATGCATATATGAAAAAGTCGCAAATAGATTATGTGAGTTACTGTATATACCATTTGCTATATGTACCAATCTACCGCATAAGGGTGCAATGCGTCACTTCAATCGATATACGCCACTAAATGTCCTCCCTGGCTAGGTGTTTTGACGGTGTAGAACTATGGGGTAACGGAATACATAGAATACCGATTCGTGTTGATATAAAACCAAATCACAGGACGTGCGGTTATCTATGAGTAGATAATAGCAGCGCCTGTATATATCGACGGTTGGTACAAACACTAGATGTAAATGAATGTAATGGACTAGACATACAAAGGGGCAGAAGTCTTCAATTTACAAAGAGTACAGCATTGGCCCCTTATCTTGCATTTATCACGAATCTCTTACCTAGCGCAAAATTTCGAGCCACTGGAGAGAAGCGTAGATGACTACTGTATATAAGAAAGACAAGCAAAGGGACCTGCAAAGTTATACACCAATATTCTCAACATCGGTTTACTGCAGGACTCTTGAACATATTCTGAATTCGAATATAATAAATTTCCTTGAGCCCAAAAGGCAGGTGACCAAGAATCAGCACAGTTTTAGAAAACATCGCTCGTGTGAAACTCAGCTTGCCCTTTTCTCACGTGGTATACAATACTTGACGAGGCTTCGGGATTGCAGCCGGATCATGTTGACGTCTTGCAATAATATTTCGGCTGACAAATGATCAGCGTTCTTCAGTTGAGTGACACTACCTGAAGATGGGTGGACGATTGCCAGCCGAAATATTGTGGTAAGAAGTCAACATGATCCGGCTGCAATCCCGAAACCTAATCGAACATTCAGTACGCGGCCAAAACTCCAATAATCACAACTTGCATATTTCCAGATTTCCGAAAAGCATTTTACATGGTGATCCAAAGGCCTTGGCGTAGTGGTAAACTCAGTTTCCGTCAAATCACCGAAGTCGAGCATTGTCGAGCTTGTCTAATGCTTTGATGGGTCACTGTCCGGGTTTGCCAAGTGCTTTTGGCAAATGCGGTGCACTCAGCCCTTATGAGGCCAATTGGGGAGCTACTTGACTGAGAAACTGACAACTGCTGGGAGAGCAGAGTGCTGATCACATGCTCCTCCATATCCACATCTGGTGACGCCCGAGGGGTGAGGATGACACGGCGGCTGGTCGGTATCGTTGGGCCTTCAAGGCCTGTTCAGACGATGTTTGTTTCTATTTCACATGCTGCCCGTCTGCAAACTGTTAACGAAGGTACGAGATATGGAATAGGTTCCCAGATGATATGTGAGTGGCTTGAAGACTTAAGTATTAAAACCCAGCATACTGTCCTTGACGGCGAGTGTTCACCAAAGATAGGGGTATATTCAGGGATGCCCCAAGAAAGTGTGATAGGACTGCTATTATTTTCTGTAGACATTAATGATCTGGTGGACAGGATGGGCAGCAATTTTCGGGACGTTTGTTGATAACGCTGTGGTGTACGGGAAGGTGAGTCATTGTATGAGGATACAAGATAACTTAGACAAAGCTTCTAGATGGTGTGGCGAATGGCAGATAGCTGTACGTGTAGATAAATGCAATCCATTGTGGATGAGTAGGAAAAAAACCTGCAACGTTCCGATACAGAATTAATAGTATCCTGCATGACATAATCATGTCGTTTAAATCTAGGCGTAACGTTGAAAAGCGATATGAAATGGAACGAGGTTGTGAAAAATGTGGTAGGGAAGGTGAATGGTCGACTTCGGTTTACTGGAAGAATTTTAGGAAAGTGTAGTTAATCTGTTAAGGAGACCTCAAAGGCAGCTATTCTTGAGTACTGCTCCAGTGATTAGGACCTGCACTAGGTCATATTAAAGGAAGATATGGAAGCAGTTCAGAGGCGGGCTACTAGATTTGTTATCGGTAGGCTCGAACAACAAGCAAGTCTTACGGAGATACTTTGGGAACGCAAATGGGAATCCGTGGAGGGAAGGTGACGTTCTTTTCGAAGCAACTCTTGTGAAAATTTAGAGAACCGGAATTTGAATCTGACTGAAGAACGATTCTACTGCCACCTATCTTCATTTCGCGTAAAGACCACGAAGATACGAAATATCAGCGTTCGTTTGGAGGCATGAAGACAATCGTTTTCCTCTCGCTCTATTTGTAAGTTGAACAGGAAAGGAATTGACTAGTACTGGTACAGGATACTCTCCGCGACGCACCATAGGGTGCCTTTCGGAGTATATACGAATGTAGATACACTATACTGTTTTATTACACGACTGCTGAGAACAATAACTCCTACAAAAAGTACCTAGGAGCGACAAAGTGTAGTGACTACAAATGTCAGGTTGAGAGCAATCTTCAAGAAGTATTAATCCATCAACGAAAGACGTAGATCACAGAATATCTATTCTACTGATTTTTCAAATATTATTCGTCAGTAAAGAACACCTACCAGGATAGATTAATACACTCCTGGAAATTGAAATAAGAACACCGTGAATTCATTGTCCCAGGAAGGGGAAACTTTATTGACACATTCCTGGGGTCAGATACATCACATGATCACACTGACAGAACCACAGGCACATAGACACAGGCAACAGAGCATGCACAATGTCGGCACTAGTACAGTGTATATCCACCTTTCGCAGCAATGCAGGCTGCTATTCTCCCATGGAGACGATCGTAGAGATGCTGGATGTAGTCCTGTGGAACGGCTTGCCATGCCATTTCCACCTGGCGCCTCAGTTGGACCAGCGTTCGTGCTGGACGTGCTGACCGCGTGAGACGACGCTTCATCCAGTCCCAAACATGCTCAATGGGGGACAGATCCGGTGATCTTGCTGGCCAGGGTAGTTGACTTACACCTTCTAGAGAACGTTGGGTGGCACGGGATACATGCGGACGTGCATTGTCCTGTTGGAACAGCAAGTTCACTTTCCGGTCTAGGAATGGTAGAACGATGGGTTCGATGACGGTTTGGATGTACCGTGCACTATTCAGTGTCCCCTCGACGATCACCAGTGGTGTACGGCCAGTGTAGGAGATCGCTCCCCACACCATGATGCCGGGTGTTGGCCCTGTGTGCCTCGGTCGTATGCAGTCCTGATTGTGGCGCTCACCTGCACGGCGCCAAACACGCATACGACCATCATTGGCACCAAGGCAGAAGCGACTCTCATCGCTGAAGACGACACGTCTCCATTCGTCCCTCCATTAACGCCTGTCGCGACACCACTGGAGGCGGGCTGCACGATGTTGGGGCGTAAGCGGAAGACGGCCTAACGGTGTGCGGGACCGTAGCCCAGCTTCATGGAGACGATTGCGAATGGTCCTCGCCGATACCCCAGGAGCAACAGTGTCCCTAATTTGCTGGGAAGTGGCGGTGCGGTCCCCTACGGCACTGCGTAGGATCCTACGGTCTTGGCGTGCATCCGTGCGTCGCTGCGGTCCGGTCCCAGGTCGACGGGCACGTGCACCTTCCGCCGACCACTGGCGACAACATCGATGTATTGTGGAGACCTCACGCCCCACGTGTTGAGCAATTCGGCGGTACGTCCACCCGGCCTCCCGCATGCCCACTATACGCCCTCGCTCAAAGTCCGTCAACTGCACATACGGTTCACGTCCACGCTGTCGCGGCATGCTACCAGTGTTAAAGACTGCGATGGAGCTCCGTATGCCACGGCAAACTGGCTGACACTGACGGCGGCGGTGCACAAGTGCTGCGCAGCTAGCGCCATTCGACGGCCAACACCGCGGTTCCTGGTGTGTCTGCTGTGCCGTGCGTGTGATCATTGCTTGTACAGCCCTCTCGCAGTGTCCGGAGCAAGTATGGTGGGTCTGACACACCGGTGTCAATGTGTTCTTTTTTCCATTTCCAGGAGTGTAGATCAGATGAGGGTGGCACTATCTCGTTTAGTTGGTACGACTTCTGTGGAATGTAATTCGAGATTGGCATTATGTATCACGGAGAGGTCTCACTGTTAAAAAATCCCTGAGATTATGTTCTGGGCGATATATATTACTTCCTAACGTACGGCTCACGAAATTATCACAAGGAGAAATTACACCACACACCGTTTGGGAAAAGCTTTGTGGAACGTGGAATCGAGGATATCTGTGTTATGCATACTACATGATGGTTTAATCAGACCCTACCTGCATACCAAAGACTCTAATCTACAATGGGGCTTTGGAGTATACGTAAGCCGATCCCTGTTAATACGTACCGATAAACGAATAGCAGATTAGACCAGTTTTTGTTTGTAGTGGTGAACAATGGATGCATTAAAGATGCGTTGGTCAGTATTTGTTCGAGATGACTCCAGCTACCAGTTGCAAATATCCACAGAAACATACGTGTTAATCACCTGACGACTCTCAAGTCTGATGGCTACATTATTTATACTATTATTATCCGTCACTCACTTTCTTTTGATTAGATACCCTGGTAGATAGAGACTACAATGATAGCAGTTGCTTAAAGATTAAATATACGTATCAACAGTGCTCGTAATGCTTGCTCGTCCAAGCAGAAGTTGCTTAGGTTTATAAACGAATTTCTGCTTCTTCACTAACAAGGTGGTTAGTTGGATGAGCATCAAAAGCAATCGATTCCTAAATTTAGATGTTGACAGATGATGCAGCTCTCTACAGGATGGTTGCAAGGCCAGCGAGCTGTAGCGGTTCGCAGAAATACCTGGAGAGGATTGACGATCTCTACAGCATAACCGTAACTAATCGTTCAGATATACTACAAGGGCGTACAAAATGGCTGCTGAATGGTTTTGTTACAAAAATTGTCAGTTAAATGTAAATAATTTCACGAAAACATTTATGCAACTGTTGGATTTAAAGAGAACCTACATACGATATAATGTTCATTAAACACGTCTTAATCTTTGCAGAGTGCTCTCAGAAAGCAGCGAGACGCCTGATGATGCAAGCTGGTGTGGGTTAAAAGGATTCATTGTTGCATCCACCGTTATCCTGTGTGGGAAGTCTTTCATCATTCATCACCCCCCCACCCCACCCCCCCCAACCCCCCACGCAACCAGCGCGATGTTACCAGTGGACATGCTGAGAGAATTATTTTAAAGACTTAATCCTCAGCCGACTTTGGTGGCGGATGTGGCAACTGTAGGCTGGCACATCACATCACAGGTTGGTTGGTTGATTGGGGTTGAAGGAACAAAACAGCAAGTTCATCAGTCCCTTGCTTCACATGTGGTCCATTCAGACAGTTTAACACCTCAGAAAAGTCAGAACTATAAAAGCGAAAGGGCTAAAAAACGTAAAAGTGCAGTCGTGTCGTCAATGGTAAAAACAAAATGAGGGAAGTCAGTAAGAGAGCAACCCCGAGGCTACGCTAGTTGCAGGAAACATCCCACCTCTGAAGCAGTAGAGGGAAGACCACCTGCTATTTAAAAGTGTTCAACGGCTAGAATGTAGAAGTGCGTACGGGAAAAGGAGACTAACCAAATCCAAAAATGATAAAAACACAGTAAAATGGAAAGAAAAGAGATCTCGGCCAGGGAGGTGAGTCGGGAATCTTCAAACACAGCTTACAGTGGGAGACACCAACCCTCACTGCCCTGCCCCAACACCAGAGTGAGATAAAAACTTTAAAACTGAGAATAAAAACCACTTTCACGGAGGAAACTGAGAACCAGTTCGACCATCCGGGAATCGTCAGCCAACATTAAAGGTAAAGTGCGGGGAAGTCTGTACTTAGTACGCAGAGCCAAAAGAAGGGGTCATTCCACCAAAATGTGGGCTACTGACTGGAAGGCTCCACAACCACAAAGTGGGGGTGGCTCATGACACAAAAGAAAACCATGGGTCAGCCTGGTATGGCCAATGCTGAGACGACACAGGTTGGTCGAGATCTTTCGGGAGAGGCGGAAGGAAAAACGCCACAGGACTGGTGTCACCTTAATCGCTCAAAGTTTATTAGACAGGGAGGTAGCCTCCCAAGAGTTGTCCCATGATTGTGCGAAGTGGGATTTGATGTGAATCCGTAAATCCGCTGCAGGAGGGGTTACAGAGAATGGGGGGGGGGGGGTAAGTGACTGCGCCCTCAGCCAAACGATCAGCAAGCTCATTACCTGGGATACCCACATGGCCAAGGACCAAAAGGAAGTCAACGGAACAAGTAGCACGGTGAAGATCAGAGAGATGGTCATGGATGGCCGAGACCAAGGGATGGCAGAAGAAACACCGGTCAATAGCCAGAAGGCCACTCCTTGAGTCCATACATAACAAAAGGCGGTTGCGCTAGAACTGTTTAATAAAGGTAAGGGCCTGGGAAATTCCCATCCATTCCTCAGTAAACATCCCACATGTAGGCGGCAAGAGATGATTTTCCGTGCCAACAGAGGACGTGAAGGCATATCCCATACTATCAGCAGATTTAGAGCCATCAGTGTAAAAGACAACTGCATCCCGAAACTCCCATAAAATTCAGCGGAGAAAACAACGGAACACCATCGAGGGAATGGAATGTTTCGGACCTCCATATCTCCATCCGAATTCGGGGCCGAGAACTAACCAATAGGTGGGGTTGGGGGGGGGGGGGGGGGTTGGGGAGGGAGAGTGAGAAACAGGACAAAGAAGGAAGCTGAAAATCACGGTGAAGAGACGCAAGGTGGAGCCCAACCGGTAAACCCACCTGAGGGCGGGAATCAGGTGGGTGACGTCTATGGTCTGGGAACAGGATAGAATAGTAACTGCATAAGAACCCAGAAGCTGGGACCGCCGAATAGAAAGAGGGGGGGGGGGGACCCCAGCTTCAACCAGGAGACTACCAACAGGGCTAGTAGGGAAGGCACCGGTGGCCTAACTGATACCATGACGGCGGACCAGATCCAGCAGGTGCAGTGTGGAAGGAGCAGCTGAATCACAAACTTGACAACTATAGTCCAAGCAAGACAGCACTACAGCCCAGTAAAGGTAGAGAAGGATGGAGTGGTCCGCACCCCAAGAGGAGTTGGCAAGGAAGCAAAGGACATTGAGTTTACAGAAACATCCTACCTTCAGAAGTCTGATATGAGGCAGCCAAGTGACTTTTTGTCGAAAAGAAGACACAGGAAATGAAACTGTGGGACCACAGGTAATCGTTGTGCATCGAGGAGGAGGAGGAGGAGGAGATAAGTGTTTAACGTCCCGTCGACAACGAGGTCGTTAGAGACGGAGCGCAAGCTCGGGTGAGGGAAGGATGGGGAAGGAAATCGGCCATGCCCTTTCAAAGGAACCATCCCGGCATTTGCCTGAAGCGATTTAGGGAAATCACGGAAAACCTAAATCAGGACGGCCGGAGACGGGATTGAACCGTCGTCCTCCCGAATGCGAGTCCAGTGTGCTAACCAATGCGCCACCTCACTTGGTCCGTTGTGCATCGAGATAGAGCTCTGGACCGGGTTGGGTTGGATCGTAGTACTGCGACAGAAGTGGACCACCTGCGATTTTAAAGGAGAGAATTGAAACCTGTGTGAGAGGGTCCTTGCAGAGGCATGCCATATAGCTCCCTGGAGCTGCTGCTCTGCAGAGGCCATCGAAGAGGAACTAACCCAAATGAAGAAATCATCCACATACACAGAGCAGGGGTGACCAAAGGACCGACAGAGGCCACAAGTCCATCGATAGCAACTAGGAAAAAATGTACACTTAATACAGGACCCTGTGGGATGGTCTTCTCCTGGGTCCATGGAGAACTAAAAACAGTACCAACCCGAACCTCGAACGACCGATGGAACAGGAACTGGCGGATAAAAATCGGGAGTGGGCTCCGAAGACCCCACTCATTAAGTGTAAGAAAGATGTGATGCGACCAAGCCGTGTCATAGGCCTTGCGAAGATCGAAAAATACTCCAGCCAAATGGCGGCGCTGGAAAAAAGCCTGCCGAAATGCGGATTCGAAGCGAAGTAAATGATCGATCAGAGACCGTCCCTCTCGAAAGCCACACTGGTAAGGGGAAAAGAGATTCCGAGATTGGAGGACCCAATTGAGCCGACGGGCTACCATACGTTCAAGTAACTTGCAAACAACATTTGTCAGACTAATTGGCCGATAGCTTTCGATGAACAGAGGGTTCTTACCAGGCTTAAGGAGGAAAACCACGATGCTATCCCTCCACTGAGAAGGGAAGTCACCCTGGAGCCAAATAGGGTTAAACAACCGGAGAAAATGTTGCCGTTGTGGAGCACTGAGATGTTGAAGCAGCTGGTTACAATTGGACTGTGGTCCAGGGGCCGTATCATGAAAAGAAATGCGGAAAGAAGTTCCCATTCAGTAAAAGGTTCGTTGTAAGATTCTGACTGACAAGGGCTAAAACATAAGGCGGAAGCTTCGGCCCGCTGTTTCTGGTGAAGGAAAGAAGCCAGATTGGAGGCTGATGCTGTTGCAAAATGTTCCGCGAGAATCAACGGATCCGTGCAAAGGCCATCCGGGAGGTGAGGGTCTTGGATGGTAAACTGCCGATGGCAATCTTGGAGAGAGCGAAGTGTAGCCCATACTCGTGATATTGGGGCGGTAGAACCGAGGGAAGAAACAAAGCTTTCCCAACACATCCGTTTACTGTTTGATTAAGTAACGGGCTTTAGCGCGAAGGCGTTTAAAGGTAATAAGGTTGGCAACGGATGGGTGCCTCTTAAGGTGTTGCAAAGCTCGACGGCGATCACGGATGGCAATGGCAATGGCCGCACTCCACCACAGGACTTGCCGGCGGCGAAATGGTCCAGATGACCGCGGTACAGCAAGGCTAGCAGCGTGAACAATCGCGGCAGATACGTCACGTAGGACGTCATCAATACAACCCGAAAAAGAGGGAGAAAAAAGGCCTGTGCAGTATATAGAGGCCAATCGAAGCGTTGGAAAGACCAGCGAGGTAACCTGTTCATCGGGGAGCGGGAAGGGAGAGAGAGAATCAACGAGAAATGGTCACTATCACAAAGGTCGTCGTGTGGCGACTAGTGTAATGAAGGGAGGAGGGAGAGAGAAGAAAGAGAAAGATCAATGGCAGAAAAGGTACCATAACTGGCACTAAAATGAGCAGGAGCCATCATTAAGAAGGCACAAGTCGTCGTCTGCAAGAAACTGGTCTATGAGAAGACCTCGTCTAGATGGAAACGCACTGCTCCACAAGGGATGATGAGCATTAAAATCCCCGAGAAGGAGGAAGGGAGGAGGAAGTTGCTGAAGAAGGGCAGTTAAGGCAGCAGGTGTAAGAGGCCTCACATCACGGGAGCTGTAGTGGCGATGGAACATGCAGCATAGAGGGAAGTCTTATCTTCCTGGTGGGTGGGTATCAGTGTCGAGTAAAGTGTTCTCTGCTCCAACAGGCATGTCTGGTGGAATCCTTCGGTGGCGCGTGTCGTGCCCATTCTCTCCACTCCAGACACTGGCCACTGGGGACAATGGTCAGCGTAATAAAAGCTTTGCACCCTTCCCACCCCATAGTGAATCATAATGTAAATTTGCACTATTTAATAAAGACTCATTAAATAGCGAGTCCTCCTCCTCCATTCCTATCCTAGTGGTGGAACTGATTTATCAAATTTGTGGCATGACTAGAAAAGTTCTTAATTTCCATCGTTATTTACAAGTAGACAGTAACATCTTAATATCAGACACTTCTTAGGCGACCTGGTAAAGTGTCTGGGCCATTTTAACACACACCTATGCATGAGGTTAGTACACATCTAATCAATGTTAATCATTAATTTCAAAGACTATAGTCATCTGTCAGTAGTTTAAAAATGTACTTGTTTAAATAATACTGTGTAGTAACTGTTAAACATACATTTATGATCTAGAAAAATGGGCATTTTGTAAAATAAGCGGTACTGTAACAAAACTGTCGACAGCAATGGAAGAAGACAGTCATACATCACAGAAATCCCATTGGGCACAATATTCTGATGCAAACTGCTAAAAGAAACGAAACTGGGTAAAATGTTCACGTACATGACAACACGAATGAGGAGTCAGTCTGATGGTTCATCATGAGCCATCCACTAGGGCAGACGGAACACATCTGATGAATCAGTCTGATGGTTAGTAGTACAATGGGGCTGGTGTGGGAGATTCATTATTTTTTGGCCGTAAGTCATTACAATTGAGTATTAAATAAAGGTGGTAGAAGAAACCAGTCATTAATCATGATATATAATGTCTATTTCAATAACTGAATAATAAATTATGGCAGGTCATTAATGAAAGTGATATGGGTGATTGGCTAACTTCTACAGAACAATGGACCCCTTGTCTCACGAAGAATATTGACTAGTGGCCTTTAAGATAAGCACAATTGCCTGAGAGCGGAGAAAACTGACCTTTGATATCAATGGCCGACCCTTGTACTTAAATTACCTTGATTGTTCCCAGGGCAACATGGCCCCAATACTTCGCAGCACTATGACATTTTTCAATCTGCTGTGAAGAACCAAACGAAATTGGAAAATAACATTCATAAATCTAATACTGGGAACGAAAATAGCCTGAATTATTCTAAAAAAGAAAGTGGTGAGTCATAAAAATATTTGACCAACTCCCTTGCGAATTAAGGGTGCTAGTAGAGAAAGTTTTAAAAACGAACTGGAGACATTTATGGTTGACAACATTTATACTCCATAGATGAATTTCTGAAAAGATAGTATGTGTGCAGTTCTATCATATTTATCAACGCGTATGTAAATTAAGATTAAAAATGATCTAAACAATATGCAACATGCAATTAAAATAATAATGTAAAATTTACGCAAACTGGCTGGTGAATATTCTTGCAGAACACTCAGCTAGGTGACAGGCAACTATTCCGAATCTGTCTTACTGTGGTGTTTTGGTGTCTTTCCCCGCCCCTCCCTCCCTTTTCCACATTTCGAAATCTACAGTAATTTCGAAGAGATTAAGAGAAGAAAAAACAATCTACTCTGAGGTGCAGTTTATGGAAATTTCCACACAGTGACATTACGGAATGTAAGCACAGTCTTACAGTGTTGCCAAAAAATGGACAGTGCCCATTACTGACGGCCGCCTTAGGCGCACGTATATTTGAGCTGCGGGCCGAGGCAGTTGTTTGTTATTATGCAAGCAGCGAGGCTGATGAATGAGCGAGTACTGGCGAGTCGTGAGCGGACTTTTTATTCTCTGCTCAGGTGTGTCGCACCCGCAGCCGGACGCGCAACGGCTGGACAGAGGTTGAACCGGTCCAGCTTTTTAGGTCATAAGGGCACAATGACTCCTCTCACTTACAACACTCAAATGACCAGCGGAACCCCAAAGCAACTGCCCACCACATAAGCCGTTCGTATAATCATAGTGTTACAAATTATTGCTGGCCTAGAAGGCAGCTGCATCTACATACATCTACCAGACTGCTCTGTTATTCAAACTTGAGGGTTCGGCAGAGGATGCAAAGAACCGCTTTGAGACTTTTTCTGCCCGTCCACTCTAGAACAGAACGTCGGAAAAACTAACTAAATTCTTTCGGAGTTCTAATTTCTCTTTTTCTCAACATTATCATCATTTCTCCCTAGGTACATTGTAGGCAAAAAAATTTCGCCGTAGGAGGAGAACATTGGTAATAGAAATTTCGAGAAAAAGCTTCACCGCAACGAAAACCGTCTTTGTTTTACTGATTGCTATCCCCAACTCACCTGTAAAACTATTACAGTAGGGAGTCTGTTATAAAACGTTTAGTGGTCCTTAAAGTTCTTTTTTCCTTTGTTCTTTGTTGCACATTTGACTTGGAGTGATTCAAAGTGGCATCAGACTAGGACAAGACACAATGCGTCATTTACTATGCAGAATCCAAATCTGTGACAACAGTACTGCACAGCTATCAACGCCATTGTATCACGGCACTACGGACAGAATGAAGCGTAATGAAGTGGTTCGAAAACTAAAAGGAGAGTGGAAATTTGAAACACCTTCCAGGGGTGGACGTTCCCTTGTGTTCAAGCACATATTGTCAGTGTACAAGCCGTATTTCAACGCAGTCGCCAGAAGTCAAGTTTCTCGTGCATCACATCGTCCACGCTCTCTCTCAGTACCACGCCATTAGACCTATGTTTGTCTGGCTGCGTGAAAGATCGCTTCTACACAACACCAGTCAATGACATTGCCACTCATCCACACGAATTAAATAAGAAGCAGAACTGTTGACGCTCTAATGCAGATCTGCACATGGGTAGAACATTACACTGCAGTGAAAAAAGTCATGGCATACCTACTAAGACCGTGTCGGACCTCCTTTTGCGCGGCATAGTGCATCAACTCGATGGAGCATAATAATCGTCTCTACCTCCATAGCCATACATAATTACGAAAGTGTCACTGGTTCAGGATTATGTGCACGCAGTGACCTTCTGATTATGTCCCATAAATGTTCAGTAGGACTCATGTCGGGAGACCTGGGTGGCCAAATCCATCGCTCGAATTGTCCAGAATGTTCTTCAAACCAGTCGTGAACAATTGTGACCCCGTGTCATGGCACATTGTCATCCGTAAAAATTCCATTGTTGTTTGGGAACATGAAGTCCTTGAAGGGCTGCAAATGGTTTTCAAGTAGTCGAACATAACTATTTCAACGATCGGTTCAGCTAGAGCAGAGGACCCAGTTCATTCCAGGAAAACACTGCCCACGCCACTGTGGAGCTGCCACCAGCTTGCACAGTGTTTTGACAACTTGGAACGATGACTTCGTGGTTTCGGCGCCACACTGGAATCCTACCGTCAGCTTTTACCAACTGATATCGGGACTCATCCGACCAGGCCACTGTTTTCCAGTCCTTTGGGCTCCAACCAATATAGTCACGAGCCTAGGAGAGGCGATACAGGTGATGTGCGGTTAGCATAGGCTCTCGCGTGCGTCGTTGTTGCCATAGCCCATTAACGCCAAATCTCGCAGCAGTGTCCTGGCATACGTTCATTGTGCAGCCGGTATTGATTTCTGGAGTGATTTCACGCATTTTACTAGTCTGTTAGCACCGACAACTGAATGCAAAACCCGCTGCTCTCAGTCATTCAGAGTAGGCCGTCAGCTACTGCGTTCTCCGAGGTGAGAGGTAAATTTGGTATACTCGACACACACTTGACATTGTGGAGCCCATAATGCTGGACTACCTAACGATCACAGAAACGGAATGTCCCATACATCTAGCTACAGAGTCTTAATTCCCGTCGTGCGCCATTATTATGTTGAACACCTTTTCACATGATTCGCCTGAGTACCGATTACAGCCTCGCTATTACACTGCCCTTTTATACCTTGTGTACGCGATACCACTGCGATCTGTATACGTGAATATCGCTATCCAATGACTTTCGTCACCTGAGTATAATATGTTTTAGTTCTACGAAAGACGTGTAGGGCACAAAAATTGAGGCACAAAAAGAAAACCTGGGAGCTGGTAACCTTTTACAATAACCCAAAACGTTTCATTCTAATAGATTCCTAGTTATGAGTTTTTAAAATGGCAACAGGACTTTGAGGACTCCGTGTACAAAATGAGCGAACCTTATTTATACACTGTGGAGATGGTATCTTTTCTTTCGGACATGTCCGAAAGAATAGATACCATCTTCATATAGCTACGGATAACCGGCCATTGACTTGAGCGGATGCACGCGCATTGCCCGAGCTCTTACAGGACTCGGTAAGATTGTCTGCTGCAAGTAATGAGTGTTATGGGCAGGGGCACTACGAATGTAGTGTGTGGACATTAAGTTGGGAATGGGGGTCTCACGGGGAGCGTGCAAGGGATAAATTCCTGCCGTCGCAGTATCCTCTGTGCCCTCGGTGGCTCGGATCGATGCCGGCACGGTAGCTCACCGTGTTCGGTCAGAGAGGCGCTGGCCCTCTATAATAAAAATAAAGCTGAGCAAAGAAATGAACGACGAACTTGAATGTATGTCCTATGACGTCAGCCCAGAACAAACGCTACGAACATTACAGAACAAATTTTTTTTTTTAAAAAAAAGATGGATAGAGCGTCTGCCATGGAAGAAGGAGATCCAGGGTTAGAGTCCCGGTCGGGCCACACGTTTTCAACTGTCCCCGTTGATGTATATAAACTCCTGTCGGCAGCTTAGGATCTTGATTTAATTGTAATTTCAGTTCAGTTTTACTCGTTCGATGTCCTCCGTTAATGCTATGTGGTAAGCACGGATACTCCAGGAGAGAACGGACAAGTGTAATGTAGGCTGTTTCGTTAGTAACAGTGGAAGCTACTAAGATCGACATAAAAGTTACAGCTCTGCCTGCATGGTACAGATACGAGCCTACGTGATGTTTCCGTAGCGGAAGCCGTTGGAGTGGCTTGTTCCGTGGCGCTTGACACAGAACCAGCAGATTCGGAACATGTAGACTGAAAAAAAAGTCACGGTAATATGTGATGCACAAGAGAAGACGGTAGCATCACTGCTGATCATCAGACTTTAACGAAATGTGCTGCGTCACATACTAAACACCTCCAATGTCTCCTGGAATGAGAACAAGTGACAGATGACTTAAGATGAGCTGCTCTCTTGACGCTATTCGAAAAGAATCAGGCACATGCTGAAACTGTATTTCGCCTGTTATCACCATTAACGCCATAAAAACACCATTGCACTCTACACGCACTCTCAGAATATTGTCACGTATCAGATACGTCGTACATAGATACCGACGGATTGGTATTCAAATTAAAGACTCGTACCACAAAATGAAGCACGTAAATGAAGTTCTTCACATGTATTTTCGTTGGTTTATTCTTTAGTAAACAGCCGTTACTCCGTTACCAAACTCTTTCTCTCGTCTTCCCCAAGTAAAACTGTCTGGATACGCTAGCTGGCTGGCCGCTGAGGACAAGATCTTTCCCGTTGCTAAGTTCTATGACTGCATTACTCGTTAGAACTGGCTGATTAACAGCAGAAAATATATGGCGCAGACACAAATAGGGTACCTGACTTGTGATTTTTCGTACATGCTGCACAATTTCAATAACATTGTTATTTAGTACTTAAGCCACTTTATTTGCCTTGTGAGATCTCTGCTCTATATTTAGCCTGAAAATTTACTTCAGTGTTTCATTTAAAAGTGGTGGTATTTAGGAACGCATTTAAACCTATTGGTCTCAGAGATAGTACCTTACAGTTGTAAGATGGAGGTAAATAGGTTCATACAAGGCAGGGATGCTTACTGATGCGAACAGGATACAGAGTTTGAAGAGCACCTTAGAAGACGTACAGTGGGATGAAGTATACACAGAAAATGATGCTGATGCCAAATTCTGTTTCTTCCACTGTAAATTTGTCTCAATGTCTGAGAGTTGCTCTCCTGAAACGTTACCCAAAATATCCAGTACAAAGTCAAGTAAGTCATGGATTACTAAGGGAATTAAGATATCGTGTAAGAGGAAGAGGGAAAATACTCGTACGTACAGGCCAAAATAAGTCAGGATCCAACGTTACTTACTAACTGCAAAAGATACTGTAATATTTTAAGGAAAGTCATTCAGAATTCGAGAAGCTTATGTGTTCTGACAGAAATTAATAATGCGGATAGTAATATTAATACTATATGGAATATTGACAAACAGGAGACGGGGCAGCCTGACAGTGCACAGCATACTATAGCAATGAAGAGAAATGATGATGTGAGTGATAATTCACAAGTTGTAAGTATTTATAACAATCACTTTCTGAATGTAGCAGCAAAAATAGGATTAAAGGGTTCAGTTGAAGAAGCAAAAAAATATGTTAAAAATGTCATTCCCAGGGCTTTAGACCTTTAGAAATGGCACCAACATCCCCCACTGAAATTAAGGGAATTATAAATATACTGAAAAACAACAGCTTATGTGGTGTTGATGGAGTCTCTAACAGAATTTAGAAGTGGTGTTCTAATTTAATAAGTGGAGTCCTTAGTGATAAATGTAATGCTTCGCTGGCACAGGGAATTTTTACAGACAGATTGATATACACAATTGTCAAACCTCTTCATAAGAAACGGGACAAGAGTGAGTTAAATAATTGTAGAGCGATCTCATTGCTGACTTCATTTTCTAAAATATTCGAAAAGTTATACTTTCAACAGAAGTCTCACATTTAATTGAAAATAATTTACTCAGCATGTCACAGTCCGGATTCTGGAAGGGTTACTCGACTGACAATGCTATCTACACATTTACCCATCAAACAGTACAAGCCCTAAATAACAAATTATCGCCTGTTGCTGTTTTTTGTCATCTTTCCAAGGCATTTGACTGTGTGGATCATGTCACACTCTTAGAAAAACTCAGGTTTTATTGAACTGAAGGCTACACACACAGCTGGTTTGAATCATACTTAACGAACAGAAAGCAAAACGTTGCGCTGAATAACTCAAATAATGTTGGGAGGGTGGTAAATTCTATTGAATATGGAGTTATCACAAAGGGAGTCCCACAGGGTTCAATTTTGGGTCCTCTGCTGTTCCTCATTCATGCAAATGACCTCTCACTTAACGTTCAGCAAACAGAACTAGTAATTTTTCCAGATGACACGAGTGTTATAATAAATCCCATTCCAGAAAAAGCCGCTGAATGTATTGTTAAGGGTGTCTTTCAAAGAAATATTAAGTGGTTGTCAGAAAATGGCCTCTCCCTTAATTTTGAGAAAACTCACTACATCCAGTTCTGTGCACCGAATAGAGTCATACCGACAATTCATGTAGCATATGAATAGGGCTCAGTTAACAGGGTAGATTTCTCCAAATTTTTGGGTGTTCACATTGATGACAACTTGAACTGGAAGAAGCATATTACTAAGCATCTCAAACAAATTCAGCTTGTTTTGCTCTTCGTATAATCGCTAGTCTTGGTAATAAACAGATCAGCCTCCTAACGTACTATGCATATTTCCACTTAATAATCTCTTGTGGAAGAGTTTTTTGGGCTAACTCACCACTTACACATAAAGTACTGATTGCACAAAAGAGAGCAGTGAGCACAAGTAGTGATGTCCACCCAAGGACGTCAGGTAGGCACCTATTCAAGGCGTTAGGTATTTTAACTGCACCATCAGAGTACATATATTCACTAACGAAAATCGTTATAAATAATCCATCTCAATTCGCGAAGAACAGTGATGTTCATACCTACAACACTAGAGGAAAAAATGACCTTTACTATCCGTTATTGAAGCTGTCAGTTGCTAAAAAAGGAGTACATCATAGAGCAACAAAAATATTTGCTCATTTGCCCAACAACACAAAGTGTCTGGCAGGTAGTAGATCAAGTTTAAAATCTAGCTTAAAATCATTTCTTTTGGACAGCTACTTCTACTCCATGGATGACTTTCTTTTCCAAAACTCGTAAAAAAAATTGTACCTCTAAATGTCGTTGCATGTGTAGAACCAAAAATTTCAGTAATATTTATATCCTGTAATCTGACTTGTTCCACATCATATCGATAAAATAATCGTGAAAATGATATACGGAACATGATATTACTAAACTAAACACGCATTTGCTTCCAGTTTGACAAATACTGTTGTTTGCCGTTGAATGGTAACCACTTCGACAATATCGGGTCTTCCCTGACTTAAACATATGACATATAGACCAAAACTTTTTATCTTAAATTGCATGTGGTATATTCAAGTTTTTATGCCCATACATTCTTACTGTTATTTTGTTTAATATAGCGCCCTGTGACATAACAGCGAAATCGGGGACCATATGCAAACATCGTTTACCCAAACCAGGAGAAAGCCCAGGTTGTCCTCTTGCATCACGAGACGAAGTCACTAAAAACAGTTCAGAGAAAAATTTAGATGCCGTACCACAGAGAGGCACCAAAAATTAAAAGCATCAAGATGTGGTTCGAGAAGTTTAAGGAAGAAGGAAGCGTCTGTGATCTCCCTAGAACAGGCAACGTGGATCTAGCGCGCGGACAATTCAGACATTCAGAGTCGCCTTTAGGAAGCATCCCAAGAGGTCAGCCCGCAGTGCCTCACGTGAGTTGCAGATTCCGAAGACATCAGTGTACAGTATCGTACATGAACAACTTTTCCCTACGTAAAAACGTATAAAGTCCATCGTGCAGTCCCTCCAAACAATGGATTACAGTGCTTGTTACGACTTCACCGTTGCTCTGCGGGCTGAGTAGGAGATGACGACTATCGTGTCCTTTTCTCAAATGAGGACACATTTTATTTGAACGGTCAGCCAACACAATGCTAGGATTTGCGCGTCCGAGAATGCCCACTCTGTGTCTGAGATCGTCAGAGAGAGCCGTAAGCTGAACGTGTTATGCGGTCTTCCGCACAATAAAATCATAGGATCTGTTTTGTTCAGCGAAACGGCAATCGCAACCAATTCCTATCTCGATATATTTCAGTGATTTATTGTGCCACATGTTCGGGACATTCCGGACTTAATTTTCCAACAAGATGGTGCGCCATCTTATTGGGTGTTATATGTTCGTCCCTATTGTAATAGCCAGCCGGAGTGGCTAGGCGGTTCTAGGCGCTACAGTCTGGAACCGCGCGACCGCTGCGGTCGCAGGTTCGAATCCTGCCTCGGGCATGGATGTGTGTGATGTCCGTAGGTTAGTTAGGTTTAAGTAGTTCTAAGTTCTAGGGGACTGATGAACACAGCAGTTAAGTCCCATAGTGCTCAGAGAAATTTTCAACCTATTTAATACAAAATTTCCGGGGACATGGATCGGGCGTGACGGTCCCACAAACTGGCTTCCGCGATCACCGAATATAAAACCACTTTGGAGTTATGTCAAGAACCAGGTTTACCATGCAGTACTCAAAATTTATTAAGTGTGTGTGTGTGTGTGTGTGTGTGTGTGCAAAACTTAAACATGTAACCTGCGCTTCAAAATAAAAGATATTTGTCTATGCATCATTTTGTGCCTTGTGAGTATTTTTAGTCAGGGAAAGACTTCTGGGACTCCCTGTAATTTCCCAAAAATAAAGATCGGTTCTCAGTCAGGAGTTGCCTATGTGTTCTGCAGTCAGGTAGAGAAGTTGTATTCAGTACTTACAGGGTGTTTCAAAAATGACCGGTATATTTGAAACGGCAATAAAAACTAAACGAGCAGCGATAGAAATACACCGTTTGTTGCAATATGCTTGGGACAACAGTACATTTTCAGGCAGACAAACTTTCGAAATTACAGTAGTTACAATTTTCAACAACAGATGGCGCTGCGGTCTGGGAAACTCTATAGTACGATATTTTCCACATATCCACCATGCGTAGCAATAATATGGCGTAGTCTCTGAATGAAATTACCCGAAACCTTTGACAACGTGTCTGGCGGAATGGCTTCACATGCAGATGAGATGTACTGCTTCAGCTGTTCAATTGTTTCTGGATTCTGGCGGTACACCTGGTCTTTCAAGTGTCCCCACAGAAAGAAGTCACAGGGGTTCATGTCTGGCGAATAGGGAGGCCAATCCACGCCGCCTCCTGTATGTTTCGGATAGCGCAAAGCAATCACACGATCATCGAAATATTCATTCAGGAAATTAAAGACATCGGCCGTCCGATGTGGCCGGGCACCATCTTGCATAAACCACGAGGTGTTCGCAGTGTCGTCTAAGGCAGTTTGTACCGCCACAAATTCACGAAGAATGTCCAGATAGCGTGATGCAGTAATCGTTTCGGATCTGAAAAATGGGCCAATGATTCCTTTGGAAGAAATGGCGGCCCAGACCAGTACTTTTTGAGGATGCAGGGACGATGGGACTGCAACATGGGGCTTTTCGGTTCCCCATATGCGCCAGTTCTGTTTATTGACGAAGCCGTCCAGGTAAAAATAAGCTTCGTCAGTAAACCAAGTGCTGCCCACATGCATATCGCCGTCATCAATCCTGTGCACTATATCGTTAGCGAATGTCTCTCGTGCAGCAATGGTAGCGGCGCTGAGGGGTTGCAGCGTTTGAATTTTGTATGGATAGAGGTGTAAACTCTGGCGCATGAGACAATACGTGGACGTTGGCGTCATTTGGACCGCAGCTGCAACACGGCGAACGGAAACCCGAGGCCGCTGTTGGATCACCTGCTGCACTAGCTGCGCGTTGCCCTCTGTGGTTGCCGTACGTGGTCGCCCTACCTTTCCAGCACGTTCATCCGTCACGTTCCCAGTCCGTTGAAATTTTTCAAACAGATCCTTTATTGTATCGCTTTTCGGTCCTTTGGTTACATTAAACCTCCGTTGAAAACTTTGTCTTGTTGCAACAACACTGTGTTCTAGGCGGTGGAATTCCAACACCAGAAAAATCCTCTGTTCTAAGGAATAAACCATGTTGTCTACAGCACACTTGCACGTTGTGAACAGCACACGCTTACAGCAGAAAGACGACGTACAGAATGGCGCACCCACAGACTGCGTTGTCTTCTATATCTTTCACATCACTTGCAGCGCCATCTGTTGTTGAAAATTGTAACTACTGTAATTTCGAAAGTTTGTCTGCCTGAAAATGTACTGTTGTCCCAAGCATATTGCAACAAACGGTGTATTTCTATCGCTGCTCGTTTAGTTTTTATTGCCGTTTCAAATATACCGGTCATTTTTGAAACACCCTGTATGTACCTCTCAGTGCTGTATTCAAATGTAGGACGGACGTCTGTCACGTCTCTGTAGGCTGCTTACGAGGCCTTAGTTTACAGAACACCAGGCAGAGCGACGCGTCTCGCCTTATTAGTAAATATCATTATCTCCGTCTACATTACGACGTGGAACAACGCTACGTTAGCCGTTAAGTGGGGTAAACGTAATAGTTTCTTTAAATCGGCGAGACAAGCTACTTAAACTATAAAACCGAACATGTAGTTTTGCAATAGATCAACAGTACACGGAGCACCAATTAGAGACATAGCAGCCACATCGTAGAAGCATGACTGACTGCTAAAGCACCTGACGTCATATTGTAACGGATTCAAGAATACACACTCTCCGTTCTGAGAATGGTAGACGATGATATTTATTTCGTATACTAGAACTTGCACTAACAAATTATCAAAAATAATGTTCTTAAATTTCTTGGAAGGATATTCAGGGGCGATAAGATGAGAATGAATACACTGGTTACAAGTAACTCATTATAGTGAGTTTCTAGGAAACTTGAACTCTTATCTTCCGCAGTTTTATTTTACCCATTCTCCATTCCGCAGTTACCTTCCAAGCTGTGGTTTTCATTCACGTCAGAATATAACTTTTTAATTTATGCCAATGACTTGAAATACTTCATTCCCTTCTGTAAGACAGGAAAAAACCATACCTAACGAGTGTTTAGCAGCCGGAACTGTGTCTAATGAAAATATAGCGCACAAGTCTAAACTTTTTATTAGTAGTTCAGTTCCATTAGCAAATTATGAATGCTGGGAAAATAAAAAACCCACAGGTACTTTGTTTCCAGAGATGTTGCATGACGAGCATAATGACTGTTATATTTCACAATTTCATCCGATCCATCCAATCAAAGACCAGCTCAAGCTGAAGAATTTATATGATTGTTTTCTTGGTACGTCTTGTTGCTTGTGGAACAAACTGCGTTATTACCAACGACAAATTTTAAAGGATGTTGACTAGAAACCTATGTGGACAATAGCCACCAACTTTCGAAATAGAGAAGAGCGTGGAAGATTAATCGATAATTTTGTTCCTTTTCTTCTTCTTCTTCTTCATCTTCTCCTTCAGCAGTGCTTTTCTTTTCTGGAACGACATCGTGTTTACAAAGAAGAATATTTATAGCCTCTAGCTTCATCCCAAAGCTGTTATAGGTTCAGAAAATTGATCACAAGACATACATTAAATTAAAATGTAGAAACAGAACGGAAAAGAAATAATCACCTCAGATTTCTGCTCATATCAGAGAAAAAGAGAAATTACAAATAGAAAATACAAAGTACCGCACTCAGTCAAATCAGACACTAGTAACTGTTTGAAGCGCTTACTGGGCCAAAAACATAAGTGAGAATGACAGCTGTGGAAGATGAGAAAGTAAGGTAATACAGAATTGCGGAATCAAGGATTGCACTATAGTTTTTATGCCTGTCGTGGAGAAGGATTTCCATAAAATAGCCCTTATGTAATTAAGTAATGACACGTAATTAATTAATAAGTTCTTGCAGTAAAAGACACCATATCCCTAAGCAAATGGAACGAAGGTTATGAGAAACTGGAAGGTTGGCATACTAGATGCTACGAAACGATTTCAAAAATTAATAGTACAGATAACATACGAAATGAAAAGTTAATTAAAATAGTAATGGAGGAAAGACGCCTATGGAAAATACTTACAAGAATTAATTAGTGTGACATCTGGTACGGCATACAAGCATAGTTATTTTGCCGATAGAATGATCAACAAAGGGAAATAATGTGAGGCAGACGAAAACAGTAATGTGCAAAACAGATTACAAGGCGTGTTGGGTATAGTGTGAGAATAATTGTTATTCGTTAAATACTCTACGCTGCATACCTATTAAAGGATTGCTTGTACAACTTTAACAAAAAATGGCTCTGAGCACTATGCGACTTAATTGCTGTGGTCATCAGTCCCCTAGAACTTAGAACTACTTAAACCTACCTAACCTAAGGACATCACACACATCCATGCCCGAGGTAGGATTCGAACCTGCGACCGTAGCTGTCGCGCGGTTCCAGACTGTAGCACTTAGAACCGCTCGGCCACTCCGGCCGGCACAACTTTAACAGACGTGGATATTTTTGTCGAACGTTCGTTTAGTACCTGATTAGTTAGTAGTGTTGGCTGTAGAAGTAAATCGGCCGTCAAACAGACTTATTTTGTTGGAACTAGGGGCAGTTTAAAGTCACTGTGGGCCTGCAACAATGATAAATAATACGACCCCTAGTGAAAAATGTTTACTCGTATTTTTTAAAATTAATTCTTTTACTTCCACACAAAATATGAAGATAATGTCACTAATTTAACCACTAGCTTGGGTTTTATGAATAATAATATTAAAGCTCCTCATAAGAAACTGCAATAAGTCATTTGGGCCAGAACTTAACTCTGGCTGCTTACATACTCAGACTGGCCAAGTTACAAGACCTTTTTGACCGAAAATTTTGATGTATTCAGTAAGTGGGAAGAGTATGGAGTTTCAGGTCTTTTACATCGATCAAACTGACGGCAAGCATAACTGACAATTGACCACCACTTCAGGCCACTAACCTGTATCCATAGAGCTCACGTTACAAGGTATAATGCCTTTTGTGATAAACGTATTAAGTTTAGACCTGTCGGAAGTACAAAATTTCTAAACACTCTCCACAATACTGTATTACAAAACATTGCGAGTCACCAGTTGGAAGAGCCATGGGAACTGGAAGCTTTAACACTGCGAATGAGCACACTCGCGTGTCTGAACGGATTAAACATAGAAGTATCCATTTGTACTTCACAGAAATGCGTTGAAACATTCTATAAAAATATAGTGTAGTAGAGACACGCTTCTTAAAATTAATGATAGAAAGGTAAGGCAGGATCATAAAAACAGCAATAGGGGAGCTGTATTATCATCAGCCTTAACTAAAGCGAATTATGATTGTCAGAAGATGGCTAGTATGACACTTCCCGAAACGTCGCGAAATATCAACGCTACCACCCGGCTCGATACCCGAGAAACCTTCCTCAATATGATTGTCAGATTTATTGGCTTAGTAGTCCACGAGTTTGGTGCGAGGGTGTAAAAACAAATCATTTTTAGGCGTGCTTTGGTAACGATGTAAAACAATCTTTCTGCAGTAGTGTAGTGAAACTTCGTAAGACGTAAATGAAATTAGTTTTCAAATTTGTAATATGTAATACGTGGTTGAATAAAGCAGGAATACGACAAATGCGTTCTCAAAAATTTCCTGAAAGTACACACAGTTTTATGTCAATGCTCTATTATTTTCCAGTATTAGTGGAATTATGGACACACAGTCTTGAACAGTGTTACTATTTTCACTTTTCCCTTTAACCCTAGAACACTTGGAGGAGAAAAATGTTACGTTGCTACTAAACCGTCGTAAAGTTTACTACTATACATTTTATTCAAAATAAATCATGTTTTATAGGTTACCTATTAGTTAATGACAATTATTAGACCTACAATGGCAAGTTACATGCCAAATTAAGTACGAAATGCCCTGTTTTATAAGCTACTGCAATCGTAGGGCTAAAAACTTGGCAGTGGTTTTCGAGGCCGCCCCTGACAGTTCTGGACCCGCGCTACATGAGCCGTACGATTGGAGGTCCTGTACAGTATGTCGCGGCAGCGCTGCTCGGTCTTACCTTTGGAGAGCGGGTGAAACCGGCGCGCAGCCTCTTCGCGCTGCACGCTGGAGGGAGTCGGGACTGGCCGGCCCGTCGCTGGAGCCTCATACTCACTGACCGCGACCGCTGCGCCAGCTGCCGGATGGACGCCGAACGCAGCGGCCAACAGCACACGCCGACCGCACATTCAATTATCGCCGCGGACAGATCGGCCACATTCCAACGCTCCACTGTATAAGAAATAAGACACCCTGCTATACTTCTGCTAATGATGCGGCAATATCGAATGGAGTATACTCGGTGAAATTCTGCAGTTGTGTACAAAAGAGGCAGAAAGAAAACTGAACGAAATGAAACGAAAGTAGTAGTTGAGAACGGAGTGAGACAGGGTTGTAGCGTGTAGTCCCTGTTGTTCAATTTTTAAATTGGCCATGCAGTAAAGGAAACTGAGGAGGGTCTTTGAAAGGGTTTTAAGTTCGGGGAGAATAATAATAACAAGCGTAGACGAAACTGTCGATATGGAATGTCTCAGCAATGGACTTTGTTGCGGGGTAACAGTTGACACCGTAATTCTAACAGGGACGGAGAAGGAATTGAAAGACTAGCTGAAGGGGCAGTTAGTGTCTTGAAAAGGCATTATACTCGTAAGATGAACTGCAGTTAACAGGATTAAAGGAGCAGAGGTTGCAGTAAGCAGACACCCCCCACCCCACTTCGTTTTTCCTCTACTCTCATCTGTCAAGATTCCCCCCCCTCTGTACTTGGCTGTGGTGTGTCATCTTCGTGCAGACTTTTTTGTGCAGTATTTTAAGTGAGTATTAAGTGTTGTTCATCTTTTCCGAAGTGTTGCGAATAGAAATCATACTATCGCTGGGTGTGATCTTGCGAACAGAAAACAGACTTCGCCGTGTTTTTTTTTTAATTTTCTGTCTACTATTTTCCCTGTCTGCTTCCTGTGTATCTTATTAGCATCGCCAACCATTTCTTTTATATTTTAACTTCCAAAATTTTCCGCTATTTTACAATTTATATCACCGTTTTTATCGCCAGCTTTTATTGTGTATTATCTTCTTCTTATGTTTTAAAAATTCTGTAGGCTGAAGAGCGGCGTACTAAGCTGCTGTCAGCCCTCCACCTTCGGGGGGAATCGAAACTCAATAAAGGAAAAGAAAGTAATGAGGTAGAGATGAAGAGACTTACACAGAGTAGACTCATATAGGGAGCTACACCAGACGATTCCTCTGTTCGTTGGCCAAAACGACAAGAATATTTTCTGTAATCACATGTCTAGTAAGACAAAATGCTGCTATTACGGTATATTGATAATTTTTACTTACGGACCGTCTGACAGCAACTGAATAAAACACAATTTTAGTGCCATACGCGTTTCCCTTTTATTTTCTGCAAGGCATCATCAGTGGCCTGGAATATGTACATATGTTAGCTATTTAATTTACATTTTTGTCACTGTGCCTATAGGCTATAAACAGTTCTGGTGGTTGGTATTTCCTATTAACTAATAATGTTTTGAACTGTACTTACAGGTTGCCTGGACAATTTCTTACATATTACGCTACTGTTGCACTGATGATGTCTTGCAGAAAATAAAGGCGAAACGCGTATGGCACTAAAATTGTGTTTTATTCAGTTGCTGACAAACGGTCCATAAGTAAAAATTATCAATATATCGTAATATTACACGCAACTGAGGAAGACAGGACTACAAAAGTGGAAGATGTAATGCTACTATATTCGAAGACTTTTTATTAGGATGTGCAATAAGCATATTACGGGCCCACGGCCATTTTCAACCTATGTAAAAACATTAGGAATTGGTAGTGCATATGTGTTATTGTCGTTGTGGTCCTCAGCCCTGAGACTCGTTTGATGCAGCTCTCCATGCTACCCTATCCTGTGCAAGCTTCTTAATCTCCCAGTACTTACTACAACCTACACCCTTCTGAATCTGCTTAGTGTACTCATCTCTTGGTCTCCCTATACGATTTTTACCCACCACGCTGCCATCCAATACTAAATTTGTGATCCCTTGATACCTCAGAACATGTCCTACTAACCAGTCCCTTCTTTTTGTCAAGTTGTGCCACAAACTCCTCCTCTCCCCAATTCTATTCAGTACTTCATCATTAGTTATGTGATCTACCCATCTAATCTTCAGCATTCTTCTGTAGCACCACATTCCGAAAGCTTCTATTCCCTTCTTGTCTGAACTATTTATCGTCCATGTTTCACTTCCATACATGGCTACACTCCATACAAATACCTTCAGAAACGACTTCCTGACACTTAAATCTATACTCGATGTTAACAAATTTATCTTCTTCAGAAACGCTTTCCTTGCCATTGTCAGTCTACATTTTATATCTTCTCTACTTCGACCATCATCAGTTATTTTGCTCCGCAAATAGCAAAACTCCTTTACTACTTTGTCTCATTTCCTAATCTAATTCCCTCAGCATCACCCGACTTAATTCGACTACAATCCATTATCCTCGTTTTGCTTTTGTTGATGTTCATCTTATATTCTCCTTTCAAGACACTGGCCATTCCGTTCAACTTCCCTTCCAAGTCCTTTGCTGTCTCTGACAGAATCACAATGTCATCGGCGAACCTCAAAGGTTTTATTTCTTCTCCATGGATTTTAGTACCTACTCCGAACTTTTATATTGTTTCCTTCACATTTGTCAACACCTGCTTTCTTTGGGACTGGAATTATTATATTCTTCTTGAAGTCTGAGGGTAATTCGCCTGTCTCATACATCTTGCTCACCAGATGGTAGAGTTTTGTCAGGACTGGTTCTCCCAAGGCCGTCAGTAGTTCTAATGGAATGTTATCTACTCCTGGGGCCTTGTTTCGACTCAGGTCCTTCAGTGCTCTGTCAAATTCTTCACGCAGTATCGTATCTCCCATTTCATCTTCATCTACATCCTCTTCAGTTTCCATAATATTGTCCTCAATTACATCGCCCTTGTATAGACCCTCTATATACTCCTTCCACATTTCTGCTTTCCTTTCTTTGCTTAGAACTGGGTTCCCATCTGAGCTCTTGATATTCATGCAAGTGGTTCTCTTTTCTCCAAAGGTCTCTTTAATTTTCCTGTAGGCAGTATCTATCTTACCCCTAGTGAGATAAGCCTCTACATCCTTAATTTGCCTTCTAGCCATCCCTGCTTAGCCATTTTGCGCTTCCTGTAGATCTCATTTTTGAGACGTTTGTATTTCTTTTTGCCTGCTTCATTTACTGCATTTTTATATTTTCTCCTTTCATCAATTAAATTCAATATTTCTTCTGTTACCCAAGGATTTCTACTAGCCCTCGTCTTTTTACCTACTTCATCCTCTGCTGCCTTCACTTCTTCTGCTGTACTTCTTTCCCCCATTCCTGTCAATTGTTCCTTTATGCACTCCCTGAAACTCTGTACAACCTCTGGTTTAGTCAGTTTATCCAGGTCCCATCTCCCTAAATTCCAACCTTTTTGTAGTTTCTTCAGTTTTAATCTACAGTTTATAACTAATAGATTGTGGTCAGAGTCCACATCTGCCCCTGGAAATATCTTACAATTTAAAACCTGGTTCCTAAATCTCTGTCTTACAATTATATAATCTATCTGATACCTTCTAGTATCTGCAGGATTCTTCCATGTATACAACCTTCTTTCATGATTCTTGAACCAAGTATTAGCTATGATTAAGTTATGCTCTGTGCAAAATTCTACCAGGTGGCTTCCTCTTTAATTTCTTAGCCCGAATCCATCTTCATCTACTATGTTTCCTTCTCTCCCTTTTCCTACTCTCGAATTCCAGTCACCCATGACTATTAAATTTTCGTCTCCCTTCACTACCTGATTAATTTCTTTTATCTCATCATACATTTCTCCAATTTCTTCATCATCTGCTGAGCTAGTTGGCATATAAACTTGTACTACTGTAGTAGGCGTGGGCTTCGTGTCTATCTTGGCCACAATAATGCGTTCACAATGCTGTTTGTAGTTGCTTACCCGCACTCCTATCTTTTTATTTATTATTAAGCCTACTCCTGCATTACCCCTATTTGATTTCGTATTTATAACCCTGTATTCACCTGACCAAAAGTCTTGTTCCTCCTGCCACCGAACTTGGCTAATTCCCACTATATCTAACTTTAACCTATCCATTTCCCTTTTTAAATTTTCTAATCTACCTGCCCGATTAAGGGATCTGACATTTCACGCTTCCATCCGTAGAACGCCACTTTTTTTTTTTTTTCCTGATAATGACGTCCTCTTGAGTAGTCCCCGCCCGGAGATCCGAATGGGGGACTAGTTTGCCTCCGGAATATTTTACCCAAGAGTACGCCATCATCATTTAACCATACAGTAAAGCCGCATGCTTCGGGAAAAATTACGGCTGTTGTTTCCCCTTGCTTTCAGCCGTTAGCAGTATCACAACAGCAAGGCCGTTTTGGTTAGTGTTACAAGGCCAGATCAGTCAATCATCCAGACTGTTGCCCCTGCAACTACTGAAAAGGCTGCTGCCCCTCTTCAGGAACCACAAGTTTGTCTGGCCTCTCAACAGATACCCCTCCATTGTGGTTGCACCTACGGTACGGCCATCTGTATCGCTCAGGCACGCAAGCCTCCCCACCAACGGCAAGGTCCATGGTTCATGTGGTGGGGGTACTGCATATATCTATATCTATTTGTAACTAGCGACAGCGTTAACGTTGTTTTAAGGAAGTAAGTACCACGACAGATACACACAAAATTGTTATTAGTTACAAATAGATATAGATATAGTGTATATATCTATATGTATCTGTAACTAATAACAATTTTGTGTATATCTGTCGTGGTACTTACTTCCATAAAACATCGGTAACGCTGTCGCTATCTAATATCCTGTATTGCTGCGTATCATAGGTGTAGAGCAGATGAAATTGTATGCATGTAATGTTTCAGCAGCTGAATTTGTTGCTGAGCAATATTGGTTAAGAGTTATTTAACATTTTTCATAAGTTTGACAGCTAAGTCACCGTTGTTATACGATTACATAATTGACTTACTCTTCTATGGAATTATGTGTGGTAGTAGAAAATTCTTAGCTCATGTTCTCTGGTGTTGTCCTTGCACGTAAATTTGTTTTATCCGGTATCGAGTACCAAAATTTCAATAAAATTTATAATATAATTGTTATATTTTAAGTCGGTATGTTCGTTACGAATTTTGTCTGTGTATTGCGCGTGTGCCTGTAGATTTCATCTAAAAATGTCACTGTTGGATCTTTGGGAGAACACGAAGGGTTGCTTCAAATAATTATTTTATTTCTGTCTCGCGAAACACACACTTCTAAGAATAACTGTATGAGAATCAACATGAGTTACTACGCCGACAGCGGCAAAGATAATCCATTTAAACTTCACAGATGGCACTATTCACTTGTGATGCATCGTCTGTTTGACGTTGCCATAGTCCCATTCTCCTTAATTTTTAAAGCCAAGCGCTCCCGGTATTTGATTGAACTTGTACTTTACTTGCCGACTGGTTCTCGCGTAAACAGTGGTTGCAGACGTAGATTGCCCTTGTCTGGTGGCTGAAGTGTCGAGTTCGATGTCTGTTTTCACCTGTTCCACGAAACTATCCGTGGGCTTGCCCTTTTCCTCCTGAGAAAGCGATGTTCCCCGAGCTGAGTATGAAGTTTACCCTTTTACCTGCATGAGTGTATGTTGGTTCGAGCCTCCGATGGTAACCGTTTCTTGTTTTCTGTCTTTATCAATTTTCAAGGTGTGGGTTTCCCTTGCTATCACTTTGTAAGAACCGCCATTCGACGAAATAAGTGGGGGACGAACTGCATTTCCCGAAGCCACAAATGGGACGTTATTTCTAAGTCCATGTGCATGACTGCACTTCTACTGCCGCGCGGGATAGCCGCGCGGTCTCGGGCGCCTTGTCACGGTCGGCACGGCTCCCGCCTTCGGAGGTTCGAGTCCTCCCTTGGGCCTTGGTGTGTGTGTTATCCTTAGCGTAAGTTAGTTTAAGTTAGATTAAGTAGTGTGTAAGTTTAGGGACCGATGACCTCAGCGGTGGCCGTGCGGTTCTGGCCACTACAGTCCGGGACCGCTTGACTGCTACGGTCGCAGGCGCGAATCCTGCCTCTGGCATGGATGTGTGTGATGTCCTTAGGTTAGTTAGGTTTGAGTAGTTCTAAGTTCCAAGGGACTGATGACCTAAGATGTTAAGTCCATAGTGCTCAGAGCCATTTGAACCAACCCAAGTTGCTCTTCTACTATATCTGGTGCGGATGGTTTGTTGTACGCTCCTCATTAGATTACTGAGCCGTTGTGCAAGCTGCGTACGAAATCGTGATTTAGTTTGCTGTATGGAGAGCTGTTTGCTGTATGGGCATGACGAGCTGCATCAGACCAGCCTCTGGACTGAAGACCACAACAGCAACAACAACAATGGAGTCTGGAAAGATTAATTCCCCTGGAACGCGTTATTGTTTGCCAGAAACTAATTGCGCAGAAGAGCACTGAGTGTCCTCGTTTATTGCCGTGCGTAATCCCAATAAACGAGAGGGAGTGCTCTTACCCACTTTTCCGGACTACAAATTAGCCACGTCGAGTTCGCGATGGAAACGTTCCACCATGCCGTTACTGGGAGCGTGATAGAGTTTGCCGTGGGCAGATTGTTCCAGCTATATAATAACAATAGCTCGCAGAATAATTGGCTCTCGAATTTTTTTTCGTGATCACCGGCAATAACATGTGTTATGCCGAAGCTGGAGAACCGTGTGTGTACCAGTTCTTTCGCCACCGACTCTGTCGTTATAGCGATAAGTATTGCTACTTCTTACAACCTTGTAAACTGATCCATGATTGTTAACAGTGTTGTTAATGTCATGTAGAGCTCTACAATGGGACGACGATATCCACATGAAGAAGCCAAACCCTAGCTGCAGGTGTCGAAGACCGAGCAATCTGTGCCAACACATGCCTTCCAGTCTCGCCCTTGACATGTTAAAGACGTGCATGCCCGTGCCCGATAATCTCTTCGCACCCCGGTGCCACAGCAATTTGGTAGCAACCATCTTAACTGTAGCTCTCAAAGCTGGGCATGTTAGGTTGTGCAAAGATTCGAAAACTTGCCGGTGATATTGTTCTGGAATACAGGGTCGATGTTGACCTCTTGCTGCGTCACACCAAATTTCTTTCGAGGCCTCTGGAAATGGTGCTCGCTAGAGTTGTAATCCCGTTCGTCCTTCGTGGAGAAGAATGCATAGAAAAGGATCGACATGCTGTTCGGTTGTTAATTTGTCCTAATGAGTTGACCGTAGACCGGCACAGTTCCTTGACAGACAATCTGCTACCACATTCTCCTGTCCTTCTACAAGCCGTACATCTGTTGAGAACTGAGTTACATATTCGACTCGCCTGTCCTGATGTCGTGAATTAAGCTCCATGTTTCGTTGCAAAATAACAACCAGGGGCTTGAGGTCTGTGAAGATTTTAAAATGTCTCCCCTCTATAGCTGTGCGAAAATGTCGAGCAGCTAGGTATATTGTTAGCAGTTCACTGTCGCCGGCACTCCATTTTTGATTTTTGTTGTTGCAACAAATTCTTAGAGAAAAATGCATGTGGCTTCCACTTCCCATCTGCCTTTTGTTGTAAAGCAGTGCCTAAGGCTGTCTGGGTTGCATCTAGCACAACGGCTGTAGGACTGCCCGGTTTTGGATGTCCCAGCAGCACTGTCCGTGAAAGATGTTTCTTGAGGTCCCGGAACACTGTTTCGGCCTTGGGTGTCTACCGAATCTTCCGGTTGCCTCTGGTATTCTTTCCAGCGAGCAACGTTGTGAGTGCTACCTTGGCTACTACTAGTCTAGGTACGTGGCGACTGTAATAATTTAGCATACCTAAATACACTACTGGTCATTAAAATTGCTACACCAAAAAAGAAATTCAGATGATAAACGGGTATTCATTGGACAAATATATTATACTAGAACTGACATGTGATTACATTTTCACGCAATTTGTGTGTATAGATCCTGATAAATCAGTACCCAGAACAATCACCTCTGGACGTAATAACGGCCTTGATACACCTGGGCATTGAGTCATACAGAGCTTGGAGGCGTGTACAGGTACAGCTGCCCATGCAGCTTCAACACGATACCACAGTTCATCAAGAGTAGTAACTGGCGTATTGTGACGAGCCAGTTGTTCGGCCACCATTGACCAGACGTTTTCAATTGGTGAGAGAGCTGGAGAACGTGCTGGCCAGAGCAGCAGTCGAACATTTTCTGTATCCAGAAAGGCCCGTACAGGACCTGCAACATGAAGTCGTGCATTATCCTGCTGTAATGTAGCGTTTCGTAGGGATCAAATGAAGGGTAGAGCTATGGGTCGTAACACATCTGAAATGTAACGTCCACCGTTCAAAGTGCCGTCAATGCGAACAAGAGGTAACCGAGATGTGTAACCAATGGCACCCCATACCATCCCGCCGGGTGATACGCCAGTATGGCGATGACGAATACACTCTTCCAATGTGCGTTCAGCGTGATGCCGCCAAACATGGATGTGACCATCGTGATGCTGTAAACAGAACCTGGATTCATCCGAAAACATGACGTTTTGCCATTCGTGCACCCAGGTTCGTCGTTGAGTACACCATCGCAGGCGCTCCTGTCTGTGATGCAGCGTCAAGGATAACCGCAGCCATGGTCTCCGAGCTGATAGTCCTTGCTGCTGGAAACGTCGTCGAACTGTTCGTGCAGATGGTTGTTGTCTTGCAAACGTGTCACACAAAGAACCAGTAATTAAAGGCAAACTAGTTCGGCAAATCATGAGTAACAGAATTAGAGGCTGTATAAGAAAAATAGAAAGGTTATGTGGAGGAGCGTACCTCAACATAACTAACACTTTTAACTTTCAAATGGACAGTATGTGGCGTGGTATTAACGATTGGTTGCTGAACCGTAAAACTATAATTAAAGACAGATACGTACGTAAATTCCTCAGACTGTGAAACAAAACACCTAGGTTTAATGCTTCTACAACACCTGTAACCAATAATTTCTAATATAAATTGTTTGAAAGCGTTTCACACATCATGAAAAATGGTATGTTAGATAATGATTTTAAACATAATTTTGCACTAGGCTAAATGACTCTATGAAGGTAAATAATTTTGTTGTTGATCTTATAAATGGCTCAGAGCACTATAGGAGTTAACATCTATGGTCATCAGTCCCCTAGAACTTAGAACTACTTAAACCTAACTAACCTAAGGACAGCACACAACACCCAGTCATCACGAGGCAGAGAAAATCCCTGACCCCTCCGGGTCTTATAAATGGTCTTGAAGTTACTAAAACAGAGAAATCTAAACTAATGAATACAGTGAGATTTTAGAAAAAAGAAACAACGTTAGCTAAAAATAAGCATTTGCAACACAAAGAAAGAAGCACTATTACTAGCATTAATCGTAAATTAAGGAACATTGAGTCTCTGTCACAGAGACTATAAAGGAAATATGCTTGTTATCGCCCAAAAAACGAACACATAGCAAACCGCCAGCATTTTTTGAGGAAAATAGCATCTTTGAAATATTTAATGATCCTGAATCTAAATTACGTAAAGAAATTAGGAATGTTTTAGGTACAACTAAAAATCTCATGAAAAAACCTCAAAAGAAAAAGCTGATAACTCTGAACCCAAAGCCCCGTATTTTGAGAAGCCAGTTCAAAGTACATAGAGAAAACCAACCGATGCGCCCGATCGTTAGCGGGATAAATAGCCCACATCACAAACTAGCGAGATTTTTGCACACTAAAATCGAAGAACCTTTAGTATTCGGAAACAACTTTTCCATTAAAAACAGTTCTGATTTAATAAAAGTTAAAAACTATAGGGTGCGACCCTTCCTCTTGGATGATAGGCTAATGTTACGCTAGATTTCACTGCGAAAATTATTTAAAATAATATCCAACGATATTAAAAATTAACAGAGCTACAAGTATCTGAACTATCGATTTTAATACAGACTTACTGAATTACCCTTATCTTCAGTTCAATGGGAAGCTGTATGAAAAACCATTGCGTTTAGCTATGGGATGTCCTTGAGCTGGAATTTTATCCGATATTAGATTTTAGAAGAACATTATTTCCAAATTAATGTCAGTTTGAAGACTATGGTTTCTTTCTGTGCTCGTTATGTAGGGGACATACTCATTGCGTTTCACGGCACTGATCAAGATCTACAAAAAATTTTCCATACTTTTAACAGTTGTCAACAGAAAATTACTTTCATAAAAGAAATACAAAACGATAATAGCGAACGTAATATTTTGGATTTGACACTAAGGTTACTTAACAATAAATCAGCTTTGATATTTTTTGTAAACCAACTTCTGTAGAAAATACCATTCCAGCTGACTCAAGCCATCCACAAACCCATAAAGCCGCTTTTTTCCAGTGTGACATACATAGTGCAGCGCGCACTTCTTTAGAACCGCTTCCAAAAAGGAATACCCGTAATTAAATCAATTGCATTTAACAATGGAGATAACCGTAGGTAAAGAGAAAAAACAGCTGCTAAGTGTTCACCTTTGGGTAACAGCATTGTGAAGACAGGAAGTGCGAGTAATAAGTTTATTTCTATTCATTTACAAGGAAATACATCGCACAGGATAAGTTGACTGTTAAGTAAGAAATATGGCCGCAAAGTTGCTTTCCTGTAAACAATAGCCTGAAACAAAAATTAATCCATACTATCAGAACACAAGAAGATCGTTTCACAAACTTTGATGTTTATGAAATTATATGTAGTGACTACCCTAGCCATTACAGAGGAGAGACAGGGAGACCGTTTAAAGTAAGATATGGAGAGCACGTGTGGGAAATGTCTACAATTCCGCTTTTGCTGTACATCTGCTTCTTCTCCAACACACACCACGGAGAGTAGGTGACTTAGGACTTCAGCGTAAAGAAAGTAAAGGTTACAGGCTTGACATGCTAGAAGACAGAAATTTTTAAACATTGTAGTCACAAAGGTGGATACATTTTAAATGAAAAGGTGTAACTCAAAAATAGAAGAAATTTTCTAAATAGTTTCAGACCCCTATTTTCGTCAAGTAGCAGAGAAATAGCTTGATATCAAACGTGATCATTTTCATTGCATGGAAATGCTAGTGATATTTGGGGTGTCTTTTATACTGTGATGGAACATATATTTCTAGAGGTTCAATGTTCACAGTTTTTCCAGATATGTTGTATATGAGAGTTATAAACGTTTCACCATTTTCTCCTCTCCAGACCAATATCTCTCTCCATCCCCCCCTTTCCTTCCCTCTCTATACCCCCATTCCCCACACCTATCACCGATCCCCTCTGCAACCCCCCCCCCCCCCCTCCCGGACAGCAGTACCATCGTGCCTTTTGCTATTGCTCCTACTAGCAGTATTCAGTTGTACATAATTCGTTTTTGCCGGAATGGCTCTCTTTAGATGGTAAATTGCTACACTACTGGTCATTAAAATTGCTACACCAAGAAGAAATGCAGATGATAAACGGGCATTCATTGGACAAATATATTGTACTAGAACTGACATGTGGCCGGCCGAAGTGGCCGTGCGGTTAAAGGCGCTGCAGTCTGGAACCGCAAGACCGCTACGGTCGCAGGTTCGAATCCTGCCTCGGGCATGGATGTTTGTGATGTCCTTAGGTTAGTTAGGTTTAACTAGTTCTAAGTTCTAGGGGACTAATGACCTCAGCAGTTGAGTCCCATAGTGCTCAGAGCCATTTGAACCATTTTTAGAACTGACATGTGATTACATTTTCACGCACTTTGGGTGCTTAGATCCTGAGAAATCAGTACGCAAAACAACCACCTCTGGCCGTAATAACGGCCTTGATACGCCTGGGCATTGAGTTAAACAGATCTTGGATGGCGTGTACAGGTACAGCTGCCCACGCAGCTTCAACACGATACCACTGGCGTATTGTGACGAGCCAGTTGTTCGGCCACCATTGACCAGACATTTTCAATTGGTGAGAGATCTGGAGAATGTGCTGGCCAGGGCAGGAGTCGAACATTTACAGGACCTGCAATATATAGTCGTGCATTATCCTGCTGAAATACAGAGTTTTACAAGGATCGAATGAAGGGTAGAGCCACAGGTCGTAACACATCTGAAATGTAACGTCCACTGTTCAAAGTGTCGTCAATGCGAACAAGAGGTGACCGAGACGTGTAACCAATGGCACCCCATACCATCACGCCGGGTGATACGCCAGTATGTCGATTATATGTCGATGACGAATAGACGCTTCCAATGTGCGTTCACCGCGATGTCACCAAACACGGATGCGACCAAAATGATGCTGTATACAGAACCTGGATTCATCCGAAAAAGTTATGTTTTGCCATTCGTGCACCCAGGTTCGTCTTTGAGTACACCATCGCAGGCGCTCCTGTCTGTGATGCAGCGTCAAGGGTAACCGCAGCCATGGTCTCAGAGCTGATAGTCCATGCTGCTGCAAACGTCGAACTGTTCGTGCAGATGGTTGTTGTCTTGCAAACGTCACCATCTGTTGACTCAGGGATCGAGACGTGGCTTCACAATCCGTTACAGCCATGCGGATAAGATGCCTGTCATCTCGACTGCTAGAGATACGAGGCCGTTGGGATCCAGCACGGCGTTCCGTATTACCCTCCTGAACCCACCGATTCCATATTCTGCTAACAGTCATTGCATCTCGACCAACGCGAGCAGCAATGTCGCGATACGATAAACCGCAATCGCGATAGGCTACAATCCGACCTTTATCAAAGTCGGAAACGTGATGGTACGCATTTCTCTTCCTTACACGAGGCATCAGAACAACGTTTCACCAGGAAACGCTGATCAACTGCTGTTTGTGTATGAGAAATCGGTTAGAAACTTTCCTCATGTCAGCACGTTGTAGGTGTCGTTACCGACGCCAACCTTGTGTGAACGCTCTGAAAAGATGATCATTTGCATATCACAGCATGTTCTTCCTGTCGGTTAAATTTCGCGCCTTTAGCACATCATCTTCGTGGTGTAGCAATTTTAATGGCCAGTAGTGTATTTGTTGCGATGTTATTAATTTTGAAGATGTACACAGGTAAAGGTGATCTGATTTTAACGTCATAATTTAAACTTTGAAGCAAGTTTAGTATGATATAGTTTCAGTCACTATCGCCTACGCTCCTATCACCTGCCACTAGTGCTCCCTCTCGCCAGAAGCTGGCCGTAGCTCAAGCGCCACAGTCAGCCTTCAGCGACGCAGCGGTTCGGACGGTGTTTACGTCCCTGCCGCCCGTCTGTGCGACAGGTGTTTACGTTAAGTGTGTAGTGGTGTGCCGCAGTATACATAGAACGAATCATGGCCTTGTCGTTCCGTAAATCGACACTGAAATTTAGTTTTCTTAACGAATATGCTCGACCGAAGGCTTACGAGATCGAACGTTATTTACAGGACGAGGTGAAAATCGAACTTGACGTTCTAGTTGGAATACACTTATCTACAGTAAGCAGCGTGGTCTATGTCAAGCTCATAAATGAAGCGGCATGTGACGAACTACTACTCCGACACCGACAAGGACTTCGTTTCTGTCATTCGGATGGGAATGAAGGAGCGGTAGCAGTTGAACACGCCGGCATGAGACTCCTAACGATACGCGTCTTTGAGCTTCCATTCTAAGTGCCAGAAGAATTGGTAACAGACGCCCTGCGTCCTTACGGAACTGTCCTATCCCACGTGGCTGAAAAATGGGCGAGTTTCAAGACGTATCCAGTCCTCAATGGCGTCAGACAAATACGGATCCAACTCCGAGAACACGTCCCGTCATACTTGTACATCGGCAATTTTCATCTACGGCGGACATCCAAGGACGTGCTCTGGGTGTGTGAAGGAGGGACACGTCCGTTCTGAGTGTGTTCAACAAAGGTTGTTACAGCTGCCACGGTATGATACACCCCTCACACCGCAACCGACTGTGCTCCCCATTACTTATGTCGCCGCATTACGCGATGACGTGGGCGCGAGACAAAAGCGTACCAGAACACACAGACAGAGGCAGATCGTGGCGAGCCGTGGAAGGACGACGTTGCGCTGGATTGCCTGCAGCAATCACAGGACACCCTCACTTAGGTGCCACTTGCAGCCTCTTCAGATAAGGCACTTGCAGACGTCGATAATACGACGGCGCACGATTCCGACGTCCCCCACGAACAACCGGAGACAATGCTGACCTCTGACTCCGAAGCCCGGCAACGTAAACAGCGATCACCAAAACGCCGGAAGAAGCGCCGCCTCGCGGTGGAGAACGACCAATCTGATCCAGCAGGCAATTCTGAGACTTTTTCGTTTACAGAGCAGACAACCATGGATACAGAAGAACTGCCTAGCGTGGATGCGACGGTGGCCAGCGGGACGGCGGCACGAGCTACCGCTGACCATGCTCCAGACACAGCGACGGAGTTCGATCGACGACAATAGGCTACTGAGGAGGCTACGGCGCCTGCACCGCACGACAACTATGGGACACTAGGGGACTGGTCAGAAGACCCACCACCGTGGGAAACAGATAATGCCCACACACTCTTCTGGTGTAAGACGTTAGTACGAAAGTAGCCTGTGTACGGAAGAATTAGCGACCGTAGGGTGACCTGTCTACGTTGAGGGACATGCAACAAGCTTATCGGATAGGGTCTGTTAACATCAATAGCATTGGTACGCCGGGAAAAATCAAGATGCTCAGTGACATGATAAAGGCTGCACTTTTAGACGTAGTACTATTACAGGAAGTTCGGGTACTTCCCCCCTCGGACTTTTACGGTTAGGACATTTACTGTTCCCCGTGTGACGAGAGAGGCGTCGGCACAGCGATGCTATTAAAGGAAGGGATACGTACAGACGACGTAGAGTATTTGCCTTCTGCCCGTGGTACGGCCGTGACCATAGGTTCAAAATGGTTCAAATGGCTCTGAGCACTATGGGACTCAACATCTTAGGTCATCAGTCCCCTAGAACTTAGAACTACTTAAACCTAACTAACCTAAGGACATCACACACACCCATGCCCGAGGCAGGATTCGAACCTGCGACCGTAGCAGTCCCGCGCTTCCGGACTGCAGCGCCAGAACCGCTAGACCACCGCGGCCGGCCTGACCATAGGTGGAATACGGTTGATCAACATATACGGACCGCCAGGCTCTGATAAGAGAAGGGACAGAGCAGATTTTTACTCCCATGAGGTTACAGCGTTGTTCCAGGGACGATACGATGCTTGCATACTCGGCGGAGATTTTAATTGTGTGCTCGACAGAAAGGGCCAACATCCTAACTATACTACTAGCCATGAACTTAGGGAGCTAGTCAACGGGATGGAATTAGTCGATACGTGCGACCTGAAGTATCACAACCAACCAGGATATACATTTTTTACTATCCACTCCGCGAGCCGTTTGGATCGGATCTACGTTTCAAGGGCGTTATCAATGCCGAAGGTGGACGCAGAAATGTGGCCGACAGCGTTTACAGATCACGATGCATATATTTGTACGGTTAACCTTGCTAGACAGCAGGTATGGAGACGGAGAGGTAATTGGAAGGTGAACGTCTCCCAGCTGCGTGATGCAGAGTGCCGACGCATGGTGGAGGACGCCTGGCATGGCTGCCTCCGTCGCCGAAATTCTTTCGGTTCTGTCCTGCAGTGGTGGATCGAGTGCGCGAAGCCAGCTTTACGGAGGACGTTAATAGGTTACGGGAAGGAGGTTTCTCAATGGCAGCGCACGACCACTGAGTTTTACTTTGCGGCTCTCCGGGAACTGTTAGCTCAACCACCTACACCAGAACGCCAGACGTCCGTCCACAGAGTCAAGGCAAAGCTGGTACAACTTGCGAAGCTGAGAATGGCGGGTACGATGATACGTGCGAGGTCGCGCGATTGTCTGCCAAACGAGGTTCCCTCGATGCATTATGTGATAAAGGAAAGACGAAGAAGAAGGGCGTTAATGCATGAAATAGATCTCGGCGATGGCCATCGTTTTACAAAACAAAGGGGCGTAGCACAGGCGTTCACGGATCATTTTAGTAGATTCCATGCGAGCAACGGGGAGGGTAAGAGGGAGCTATGAAAAATCCTGGAAGAGATCCCAGACACGACGAGTGTGAACGGGGAAGCGGACGGGCTATCTGAAATTACGTGTGAAGAGCTGGAGGAAGCGATTACACGAGGTGCCTACAACAAGTCCCCTGGTCCAGACGGATTCCCTCTGGAATTTTACCATGCTTTTGTGACCATTATGACACCGATGTGGCTATGCATGGTTAATGAGCTTCTGCGACAAGAAGTACCGGTTCACAATAAATTCACGGAAGGGCTCATGATACCGATACCAAAGCCCCGTGGCGGCAAACGGCCTTGTGATTATCGTCCCTTGACCCTCCTTAATAGTAACTACAAGATCTTCATGCGCATTCTGGGCAGTCGTATCAAACAGTCGCTGGAGAACCGAATACATTCCGATAAGAACTGTCTTGGCTGCGTCCGTAATATCCACACTGCCTTGGGAGACTATCGTGACGTCGTCGCCCTCGCGGCTGCATGCCGTTTCCGGGGGGCGATGGTTGCTGTAGATTCCGATCATGCTTTTGATCGCGTGGATCATGTGTACCTCGCGGCGGTGATGAACAGGATGAGTATCTCGCCATTATTGACCACTGCTGTGATGTGGCTGTTGCACGGCGCAAGATCAGTGATGGTGATCAACGGAAGGAGAACTGAGTATTTTAAGATCTTAAGATCAGTCAGACAGGATTGTCCCTTGTCGATCCTCCTATATGCGATCGCCTTAGAACCGTGCCTCGCGGGCCTTCGCCGCCGTCTTACCGGGACCTCCCTACGGCATCTATCATTCAAATGCAGAGCATACGCGGATTACATTGTGTTCCTCGTACGGAATGAGGGGGAGACTCAAACAGCACTGGATTGGCTACAGACGTATGGGATGGCAGCTGGAAGTGAAGTCAACAACCGAAAATCACAATTCATGAATGTGGGGCGTGGACTAGAACCAGGAACAGAAGGACCGTTACCTGCGGTGCAAACCCTCCGCTGTTTGGGTATCACCTTTCATAAGGAGACAACGGGAACGGCTGCGGACAACTACCGAAGGCTGTTACTCAGAGTGCGCACGGCAGTACGACTAAACGCCCTACGGTCGATGGATATGCTGCAGCGAGTGTTACTCGTCAACCCTTATCTCGCGCCCATGATGTGCCACCTGACACACCTTCTCCTCTTGACGCGTACGATGGCTACGAGGATTCAGGCGGCTTTTGGGTACTATGTAAGCCTGCGACAGCTCTTTAAGGTACAGTACAACACGCTTACCCTCGCAGTGCGAGAGGGGGGCGTTGGTTTAGTGAACGTGCACGAGAAGGCGCGTGCCGTGTATATTAATACTATGCTCAAACGGTGACGCAACAGGAATCACTCGCTTATGGGGACGATCATCGAAGAACTAGTACCAACATCACATCTTCCTCCAGTCAGTGTCCGTCATATATCGCCCCCGTTAACACATATGCGCACGTTCATCGTGGAACACAGTTACGTTCGAGAGCGTTTACCGACGACCCGACAGTCGACATCGAAGGACGTGTACCATCTGCTTCTTCGACAGATCGCCCTGAATAGGGTGGAACGGAAACATGCAGCCGTTAATTGGCACGTGGTGTGGCGCACGATACACCACCCCCACCTACCTACAACAGCCAGATCAACATGGTACATTGTAGAGAACCGAAATTACCCTACGGATGACAAAAAGTACGCGATACATTTGGCGGATTCGCCCATGTGTCAGCAATGCGGCGTGCTGGATACGGACGACCATCGGGTGGTCCGCGGCGAGGCATTGGCTGTCTGGACTCTCGCGAGGAAGATAATAGCGTTCATGCGGGGCACTATCTATACAACTGTCTCTTCTCACATAGTATTTTTTCCAGAGGAAACGTATTTTCGGCATCATAATACGATCGCAGTGGCGTGGATCACAGGTATGACGGTCCATTACATCCATAGAGACACACGTCTGAACGTACTGAACGTATCGGATTACTGGCAGTACTTGCAAGATGGACACACAAAACTGTTACGGCTACAAAAGTACAAGGATTGGTATGCCAATTTCCTAGTAACGGTTTTTGCGGACCCGCCATATACTTGGGGTGTGCCGGGTGCGCAAAGATGAGAGGCGGTGCTGTTGTTGTGAAACCGACCAAGTAAAGGGATCAGCTAAGAACAACTATGCGAGTAAGCGACCTAGGAAAAACTAACGCTTGCACAGTTAGGAATGGGATGTACTTCATATTTTGTTTCCATTCTATAAATACTTTTCTTTAGGATGCTGGAGGTGACCCCACTCTGACTTTGTTGTTATTTCACGCTGCATGGTAGGACGGCAGCGAGGTTCCTTCCAGAACAGTTATAATGTGTAAGGACGTACTATGTTTATTTTGTGAATAATGTTTCGGTTTCTCCTACCTTCCTTTAAAAAGGTTGGTACAGCACTTTAAAAAAATAAAAAATTAAAAAAAAGCGTTGTGTACGTGATGCTAGAGCACTAGCTGTACATTGATGAGGAAGTACCATATGACAATAACAACGTTGTGCATATTTTAATTAAATACTCAGTTGAACTCTTCTATTTGACGACGCCTTTCGGCTATATTTAAACTTATCTCTGACACAACATGTAATCCAGTAAGGCTGAATATCTATTTGTATTCATAACGAGGTTATTTTTAATTTTCTTAGGTTTGTCGGTATTTTGCTCCTGAAGAAGATATTTTTATAAACGTTGAAACCATGGTAAAGTTGTTTTAATAAATATTCCAATTTGCAACTGTTTGGTTGGTTTGCTGTTTCTACAAGAAGATTCGATTCTACGGTTGCAGCGCCAGCCATGTACAAAACATTTGCCGATATGGATTGGCATTACTCGACAGTTTACTAAATCCGGTATGAGGCGATAACTGCACAGAAAGTTTACACCTATGATAGGACGAGGTACATCTGCAACTATGAAAGTCCACGAGGGGTGAAAATTTTGGTTCATTGTAATTCCAGTCACATATTGCCATATGTCAGAATTCTCGAATTGCTGTCTGCCGTCATTACATGTTGGGTTGTTGCTCTCCTTGTGTATGCAGCTTTTCTTGGATAGACACTGATTTCTGACCCTGTGTCCACCAGAAATTTCTCACCCGAAGCTTAGTCGGGCGCAAACAACTCTTGGAAACTACTGCTTGAGGTCAACGTTGCGTTTGTGTTTAATGGTATTTTATACTGTTCCAGGCACCTGTGTCTTTGCTGACGAGCATTTTCCCTCTTCAATGCCCGTCTTGGCATTTAATGTTGCTGCAGGGTTGAATGAACTGGTGAGCAAGGTCCACAGAACGTTTGTGATACCAGCACCATCGCCCCATCGATAGTTGGGCGCTGCAGGCACAGAAGAATTTAAAAAAAGATCAATATTTATGACGATGAGAGATATTGACAGTTTACCTCGTATATACGCTACTGTCCGAAAGTTCTCAGTAATCCGGAAAGAGAAATTACGAGAAATACTGGAACTGATGGTAATAATAATATCGATATTAATGTTTATTCATCACTAGATTGCTTTATACAATACTACAGACACATAATTTTCTAAAGAGGGTTACAATACAGCAAACAGGTAAGCGATACCAGCATAGCAAAACAGCTACGTGTGACCTAACACATGTATAAATTCAATAAAAAGCTTAAATTCTAATCCTTCCACTCATCTAATCACAGACTGTGTTTTATATTTTCGGAACCATTCCACTCACAACGCTTAACGTATCCAGCGTCACACTCAAACAGTCTTAACGCTTCTTTTCGTCTCTCAAATTCACAGGCTGATTCGTATAAAGGTTTCCGATTACGCTGTAGCGATCGTAACTGGGAAATTTTTTAATTTGTGGTAAGGTCTTATGGTACCAAACTGCAGAAGTCATCTACTTAATCTAACTTCAACTACCTTACGCTTAGGACAACACACACACCCATGTCCGAGGGAGGACTCGAACCTCAGACGGGGGAGGGGGGGGGGGGGGGCGAACCGTGACAAGACGGCTAAGACCACGCGGCGTAACAGGGAAAATGTAAAATAAAAGGGTAGTCAATACAGCACACATTTGTTTTATTTGCGATGCTACATAGGGGGGCGGGGGAGGGGGGGGGGGGCTTGCCAGGGCTACGGCGAAGACTTCAGTGGCAGTGAGGGCTTTGATGATGTTGCTTTCGAAAAATATGTATTTCGGAATACGTATATAGACACATACACGTTGCTCACAGCAGTATGTCACATGTGGCAGTTGCTGTTTTTTCCAATACAAATGTACACTACTAGACATTAAAATTGCTACACCAAGAAGAAATGCAGATGATAAACGGGTATTCATTGGACAAATATATTATACTAGAACTGACATGTGATTACATCTTCACGCAATTTTGGTGCATAAATCCTGAGAAATCTGTACCCAGAACAACCACCTCTGGCCGTAATAACGGCTTTGATACGCCTGGGCATTGAGTCAAACAGAACTTGGATGGCGTGTGCAGGTACAGCTGCCCATGCAGCTTCAACACGATACCACAGTTCATCAAGAGTAGTGACTGGCGTATTGCGACGAGCCAGTTGCTCGGCCACCATTGACCAGACGTTTTCAGTTGGTGAGAGATCTGTAGAATGTGCTGGACAGGGCAGCAGTCGAACATTTTCTGTATCCATAAAGGCCAGTACAGGACCTACAACATGCGGTCGTGCATTATCCTGCTCAAATGTAGGGTTTCGCAGGGACCGAATGAAGGGTAGAGCACGGGTAGTAACACATCTGAAATGTAACGTCCACTGTTCAAAGTCACGTCAATGTGAACAAGAGGTGACCGAGACGTGTAACCAATGGCACCACATACCATCACGCCGGGTGATACGCCAGTATGTCGATGATATGTCGATGACGAATAGACGCTTCCAATGTGCGTTCACCGCGATGTCGTCCAACACGGATGCGACCATCGTGATGCTGTAAACAGAACCTGGATTCATCCGAAAAAAATAACGTTTCGCCATTCGTGCACCCAGGTTCGTCGCTGAGTACACCATCGCAGGCGCTCCTGTGTGTGATGCAGCGTGAAGGGTAACCGCAGCCATGGTCTCAGAGCTGATAGTCCATGCTGCTGCAAACGTCGTCGAACTGTTCGTGCAGATGGTTGTTGTCTTGCAACTGCTGGCACAGGGATCGAGACGTGGCTGCACGATCCGTTACAGCCATGCGGATAAGATGCATGTCATCTTGACTGCTAGTGATACGAGGCCGTTGGGATCCAGCACCGCTTTCCGTATTACCCTCTTGAACCCACCGATTCCATATTCTGCTAACAGTCATTTGATCTCGACCAACGCGAGCAGCAATGTCGCGATACGATAAACCGCAATCGCGATAGGCTACAATCCGACCTTTATCAAAGTCGGAAACGTGATGGTACGCATTACTCCTCCTTACACGAGGCATCACAAAACCGTTTCACCAGGCAACGCCGGTCAACTACTGTTTGTGTATGAGGAGGAATCGGTTGGAAACGTTCCTCATGTCAGCACGTTGTAGGTGTCGCACGTCATCTTCGTGGCGCAGCAATTTTAATGCCCAGTAGTGTATTTAACCACAACACTCCATTTAATATTTTTATTGCCTAGCCTGTCGGTATTAGATGGATTCAGCCTGCGATACCGCTGAGCCTCACGTGGCCTGATTTTATCTGGTACTGTGGCCGCTCTTCAATCGCGGCCTCTCTCTAATTTGGCAGAGCATCATCACAAGTCAGTTTCCATTAATTAAATAACGTATGAAAATTAATGGAGTTTCATTTATTTATTTATTTGGTCATAAATCTTATGACCGATTTCTTGCTGCCCGCCATGAATTCTGCTCCTAAATCAACTTCTCATCTCACAGAGTACTTGCACGCTACGTTATCAGTTATTTCTTGGATGTGTTCCAATCTATGTCTTCCTGTTTACACTCTCTACAGCTTCCTCTAGTGACACGGAAGTTTTTCTCTGAGGTCCTGTCGCACACCGTATCATCCTGTCCCTTCCTCTTGTAAGTGTTTTTAATGTGTTCTTTCCCTCGCCAATTCTTAAGAGAACCCGTCCTCATCTCTTACTTTATCAATCCATGTATTTTTACCACTCTTCTTTATCATCACATCTCAAGCATTTCGATCCTCTTCTGTTCCGGTTTTTCCACAGTCCATGATTCACTATCATTCATTGCTGTGCTCTAAATGTACATTCTCAGAAATTTCTTCGTCGCAGAGTTCTTTAACTTCGAGATCACCAACTGCCGATATTACCATTTATGCTATTTCTCTTCCTTTGGTCTTTTTTCGGCTTATTCTCAACTCACACAATGTTCTATTTAGACCGCTTTTTCCATTTCACAGATCCTGCAATTATTATTCACGTTCATGGAGAATAACAATGTCATCAGCGAATCTTGTCACTGATATCTTTTCACTCTGAGTTTTAATCCATCTCTTTAACCTTTCTTTTATTTACATCATTATTTCTTCGATGCATTTTTCTTCGATGCATAAGCTGAACTTCAGCGGCGAAAGATTGCACCCACATCTTTCTAATCCGAGGCCCTGTTCGTTCTTGATTTTTCAATCTTACTTTTCCCTCCCGCTTCTTCTAAAAATGATATTTTACCCACCTTTCCGTTTAACATACTCCCATTCTTACCACAATTTCTAATATCTAGTACCATTGCACATTCTCGAACACTTTTTCTGTTTCTGTAAGTTCTATGAACGTGTCTAGATTTTTCTTCAATCACGTTGCCACTATCAGTCGCAGCTTCAGGAATGACGCAGGTGCCTTTGCCTTTACTAAACATCACCTAACAGAGGCTCAATTTAGTTTTCATTTTCTTGTCTTTATCGTTCTTGACAGCGACTTGCATGCATAAGCTGTTAAACTAATTGTGCGATAGTTCTCGAATTTATCTGCTCTTGCTGTCTTCGGAATTGTGTGGATGATATGTTTCCGAAAGTCTGATGGGATGTCGGCAATCTCATAGATTGTATACACCAGCCTGGGGGGGGGGATGTGTAAGGGGGACTAAACAGCGAAGGTCATCAGTCCCACCAGCCTGAATAATCGTTTTATTTCCAACGTCCGCCTTCTTTGATCCCAAGTCTCCCTAAGCTCTTCTAATACTGGATCCACTGTGTGTTCAATGTCGACGACAACTTCTGCTTCTATCACGTTGTCATATAATCCATCCCCCATCCCCCCTCCCCCCCGCTTCCCGCGTACCCTCATACAGGCCTTCAGTTTCCTCCTCACATCTATCCAATCTCACCTCTGCGTTTAACAGTGCCATACCCACTGCAGTCTTGTCGACCTTTCTTTTAACTTCACCGAAGGCTATTTCGAGTTTTCCATCTCTGACTCATTTCTTCCGACGTTCATTTCTTTTTAGATTACTTCATTTTTTTCCTGCAGCCATTTTGCTAAGCTTGCTTGCACTTTTTTTTCGTTTCATTCCTAAGTGATTTATGTTGCTACATTCCTGTCTTTCCCTGAACATTTGTGTACTTTCTTCTTTCGTCAGTCAGTGAAGTGTTTCTTCTGCTACCTAAGATCTCTTCACAGTTACCTTTCTAGTACTTACGTTTGTTGTTCTAACATCTGTGTCTGAGATTTTTAACGGTGTCTACTACTTTTGAGCAGAACTGCCTATGTCTTATTCCTGATCGCAGAATCTACTTCTTAAGCGAACTTCAAACACATGTGAATGATCCTTCGTGTTTCAGCATCCCATTTAATACCACACTGGGTCTTCCGTACGATTCTCTTCAACTTCAGTCTAGTTTTTATCATTGCTAAATTGTGGTCTGAGTTTATCTGCTCCTGGGTACGCCTTACAAATTAACATGTGACTTCGGAATCTCTGTCTGCCTATGATGTAACCCAACAGGGATCTTCCCGTGTCTCCAGGCCTTTTCCAAGTACTTCCACTAACTGTGATTTTTGAACAGAGTATCTGCCATTACTAGCTGAAAATTGTTGCAGAAGTCAGTTAGTGTTTCTCCTGCTTCAAACCAAGATTCTTCCGTGACCCTTTCTTCTGTACCTTCCTCTACAACCGTATTGCAGTCCCCCATGATTATTACATTTCCATCTACCTTTACCCACTGAATTATCCATTCAGTATCTTTATATACTTTCTCTCTCTCTTATTCTGCTTGCGATGTCGGTATATATACCTCACTATTGTTGTCGGTGTTGGTTTTCTCTTGATTCTGATGAGAACAACCGTGTCACTGTACTGTTAATCGTAGCTCTCTTTCTGCCCTTGCTTCCTATTCGAGACAATTCTACTGCAGTCATACAATTTTCTTCTGCTGTTGATATTACCCTACATTCATCTGACCAGAAATTCTTATCTTGTTTCCATTTCACTTCACCCCCACTATACCTTTATTAAGCTTTACCATAACTTTTTGCAGGCTCTTTAGATTTCCGATCAAGTGGGGACTAATACAGAATCTTTATCCAATGGAGCGATCATTATGATACTTTTTAGATTCCAATCCACCTAACCAGTGGATACTCCGTATGTATCTTTAAGGAAGTGGTATCCATTGCCTTCTGCATCCTTATGTCGTCGATGATTGCTGATGCTTCCGTCTTGTAGAAGCAGTTTCCTACCCCAAAGTCAAGAGAGTGACATGAACCTCTGTCTGCTCTTGCGCACTCCTTGACAAGGTCGTTGACAGAACGAGATTGATATCTTATGCCGGAAGTTTTCAACCGCCATTGCTGATAGTTTTATTCAAAATCTAAGCTGTGGCTAAGTTTGATCTCGAGACCGAGGACGTTTTGCTCACTGGTCATAGAGACTACCCTAGACCACGGTTAATCTATGCGTTTTCTGTGCATACCTGATAGAGATACGCGTCATTGCGTCAAATTCCTAACTAATGGATATTTTATGCAAGCACTACCTATTTGACGCGGCTTTGCCTGCGTATGCTTATATCACATACATTTTACACACGTATATATTCCGCATATATTTAACCCATTCCACACGTATTTGTACACATATTTCATATATATATATGCAGCTAATTTTTCCATGTAGTTCCACCGGAATCCTGAGGAAACTTGTAATTCTGCCTGGATAAGATCACCAATGAGTCATGTATATAGCAAACTGGACTGAAATTGCTCCGGGTGTTCCTGATTTATGCTTTTATTTTACCATTTCCATCCATAACCTCAGCTATGGGGGTGTTAGGAATGTCTTACTGTTGTGGTAATTTCTTCCAGACATCAAGTGATATCTGTGTTAAAGTTTGTGAAACTTGCATCAGGCGTTACAAATGAGATATGCTGGTATGTCACTATAATACACTCCCCACCCTGTCCCACAACTCCCTCACACTATTACGACTGAATCGATGTTGCAACTTTCGAAATTATAAAGAGCAGCAAACAGTCGTCGTTTCCGTATTACATAGCTCATATAAAAGGCGCGACACAACCAACCGATGTGTTCCCTGCAAAGCCTACAATCATTACACAGTAATCTTTAATGAACTCAGATAAGAGCTCGACCAGCAGGAATAGAAGTACTAGGGCGTGTATTACAACTCAAAAATACTGGTACGTAGTTTATTGTACAAGCGAAATAGATCATGTCACGAGCTGTAAGTTTTGTATTCTATGGTAAGACTATGTACTTCTTGTATTTTTAGCACTGACAATGGCTAGTTAGTATCCGAAATCTGGATCTGATCTAATAAAGCTAGAACGGAAACGGCGAGTGACTGCTGCTTTTTACCATTTTCAAAAATGGCTCTGAGCACTATGGGACTTAACAACTATGGTCATCAGTCCCCTAGAACTTAGAACTACTTAAACCTAACTAACCTAAGGACATCACACAACACCCAGCCATCACGAGGCAGAGAAAATCCCTGACCCCGCCGGGAATCGAACCCGGGAATTTTACCATTTTGGGAATTACATCACAGTCGTGATACGCACTCCTCTTTTCTAATGGAAGGTAATTAGGTGTCATTGAAAGTGTCAAATTACCAATAATACTAACATCGATTGTTGTCGAAAATTTACTCTCACCCTCACCTTCTGTGTCACATCTATGGAAGGTAAGTGTTTTGAACTGCCACAGAGCTACTTTTCAGGTAATAAGCAACTAGCATGTTCGTTTAAAATTGATCAGGTTATATAGGAGGATATATAGAATGCACATACTTAGGTTGATATAAAGGTTTTTACAAATATACAGTTATATAGACAGATAAACCGTGTGACTTCTTAGGGTCAATGCCATAATGTGCGTTCTCAGGTTTGTTTCAACAACTAAGCTGAGGGTTACTCACCACCTTGTCTGATTACAGCGCAAACCACTGAACGGATTCTTGCCAACTGTCCCACACACTGGCTGAGCACATCATTCATTCTACGAAGCGTCAAAGAGCGCTAGTCATTATTATGCACCACACAGTGTCTTGAAGTATTGTCCGCTTCTCTTTTCAACAGTATTAAAACAAAAATTGCCAAGTTAATATTAACAAACATCAGAGTCGCAAACATTTAAATCAGACAGCAATCAGTCACGCGTTCATTGTCAGGATACACCAGTTGTGTTGTTTCGCTGATAAATAAACTGTCCTCACTCACTAAACAGCTTTATACAGTATGGTATCTATTACAGTCTACTAAGTTACACACCAGAGGCTACCATCCTATGACTCAAGCGTAGAATGTCAGAAGTCGGTTGGTTGGTTGGTTGGTTCGGGGAAGGAGACCAGACAGCGTGGTCATCGGTCTCGTCGGATTAGGGAAGGATGGGGTAGGAAGTCGGCCGTGTCCTTTCAGAGGAACCATCCCGGAATTTGCCTGGAGTGATTTAGGGAAATCACGGAAAACCTAAATCAGGATGGCCGGACGCGGGATTGAACCGTCGTCCTCCCGAATGCGAGTCCAGTGCCTAACCACTGCGCCACCTCGCTCGGTGAGAATGTCAGAAGTCTAAATGTCGTAGGGGAGCTACGATATCTGGAAATGGAAATGCGGTGGTTCATTCTAGATAGAGTAAGAGTCAGTGAGGTAAAATGGAAAGGAGCTAAGGACTTTTTTGTAAGGCGATTTCTGGAATTATCGTCAGTAACAGAAAATAGTGAAATAAAAGGTAGGATTCGTTATGAGGAGAAAGGCAGGAGAGGAGTCAATATTTTATTGTGAATATTTCATGATAGGATTATTCTCACTCGAATCGATAGTAAACCAGCTCCACAAGAATAGTTCTGGTACTCGTGTCAAAGTCACAAAAAGTAGATGAGAGACGAGGAGACTATATAAGTTCATTCAACGGGTAAGTCAGTAGGGGGACCATTTGTACACTAGAACGCAGAAATTGATTCTTCTGCAGTTGTAATGGAACATCCCTGCTTGTTTTTTGTCACACCACTTTCTTTTGTCCTTTCACAGCGTTGAGGAATCGGTTCTTACCAGATAATCTTTACAAGAATTTTGGACCCTTTTCTCCTACGTTTAATGAAACTATTATAATGCTGATTAAAATTTGCAAGAGTTCAGAACAAACTAGAGTTTCTCTGTTACTGAAACCTACCTATATTTGAACAGCAATTAGTCCTTTTAAAGCTATCTTAATGGCAGTCTTGGAAACTACGTTTTTGCCCACATCCGTACAAGATTCAGTTTCACAAACCATAATACTAAGGCTGTCTTTCATTTTTCAGAGATTGCTGTCAGAATAGCGGTTTTAGAACAAATGGTTCAAATGGCTCTGAGCATTATGGGACTTAACTTCTGAGGACATCAGTCCCTAGAATTTAGAACTACTTAAACCTAACGAACCTAAGGACATCACACACATCCATGCCTGAGGCAGGATTCGAACCTGCGACTGTAGCGGTCGCGCGGTTCCAGACTGTAGCGCCTAGAACCGCTCGGCCACTCCAGCTGGCGTTTTAGAACATAGTGGTACTTTTTTTAAACAGATTTAAAAACACTTCCGTCGGTCAGCTGGAAATTGAGATAACCAAACGTCTTAAACATTTAAACAATTATTTTTTCCCTAAGATTTTTCGGGGATTTAATGAACAGGCATGCCGATTTTTCCTTAAGGTGTGCATAATCAGCATGTCTTCACAGCGAAAAAAGTGTCAACAGAGAGCAATGAATTCTTATTTTGAAGGCCGACCGAGCGAGGTGGCGCAGTGGTTAGCACACTGGACTCGCATTCGGGAGGACGACGGTTCAATCCCGCGTCCGGCCATCCTGATTTAGGTTTTCCGTGACTTCCCTAAATTGCTCCAGGCAAATGCCGGGATGGTTCCTTTGATAGGGCACGGCCGACTTCCTTCCCCGTCCTTCCCTAACCCGTTGAGACCGATGACCTCGTTGTTTGGTCTCTTCCCCCAAACAGTCCAGTCCATTTTGAAGGCCCTGTAGGAACATTGATAGTACCGTTGTTTTTCTCTTTGTATTCAAATTTCCAGTGTTTTGTTTCTCATACAGTGTGCTGTTGTTGGGAATAGTAAGTTGAAGCACAAAATATTTCGTAATAGTTAAGCAATAATTTAAAATGGATTTGTTCTTATTTATTTTCTGATCTTTTCAGTATTAATGTCGTATATTATTCCATGAAACAGTTTTATTGTAATTAGTTTACACAACTATCTTAAGAGTTCAAAAAGGTTTAAATGTCCCCTACTGTGGCAACTTCCTCAACGTAAAGCGACATGAAAATCTGTTGGATGAGAAGGAATGGAAAGTGGATTTAAGGGAGAATACAGGTTCGGTAGTAGCAGTGAGAGAGATGATAAAGATGTCTTCAGTTCTGTTACAAATTTCCGATAGTACAAAACACATTGTTCGTAAATCACAACAGAAGGAGGTGTATTGTGAAAAGACCCGGAGACATGGGAAGGCAGCCCACTATACTGTTCCCTGAACTTCCAATCTTTTCTCACAATTAACCGTTCCTAAAATTTTTCTTTTGCAACTGACCTCAATTAAACTAAACGGCTAACAGAAACACTCATAAAGCAACTTGCTCCAGCTCAAACTGTTCTATCCCTATCACAGTTTACACAACTGCAGCCCTATCTATGTGCCACGATGACAAGTCTTTAGCATAGATAAAATTAGCAAAATGAATAGATTATCCTTTGTGAGTTGACAGGAATCTTCAAATGGCCACATGTACCTGGTACAATGCGCTCCATTAAAATATTCACCATATTCTGAATTTGTACGTCAGTACGTATAGCATCCCTCGTCAAGGGCTTGTCCGGCTTTAGCAGCTGATCAGAGCGGACATGCTGCTTGTTTCCGCCGGCAGCACGAGCGCGCTCGCATTGTTTACTTCCTCTGACCAACAGTGAGATGTGGCTGTATCGTCACAAGAATCAACACAGGAAATGAACATTGAAATCTGGGTTTCGAAACGGCTTTACTAGGCCAAATGCCCTCAAAGTCGAACCCTTTTTAAAGGTGGTGGCCAAGATCCTGGCTGCCGACAACTTCGGCATCCCCTTTTTGATCGTTAAGTAGTACAGTTTGCGTGACGCTTATTAACGACGTTACATGTAACAGGATACTTCGAGAGATGAAATAATGACTCCGCTTCTGCCAAGCTGACGGACACAGGAAATGAACATTGAAATCTGGGTTTCGAAACGGCTTTACCAGGCCAAATGCCCTCAAAGTCGAACCCTTTTTAAAGGTGGTGGCCAAGATCCTGGCTGCCGACAACTTCGGCATCCCCTTTTCGATCGTTAAGTAGTACAGTCTGCGTGACGCTTATTAACGACGCTACATGTAACAAGATACTTCGAAAGATGAAATAATGACTCTGCTTCTGCCAAGCAGACGGAAATGTTGGCAACGTCGAAGTTGACCATGCTGGACTGGGACTGCGGACTGTACGCGTATTCTAACTACCCTTTGAATTCCCGGCGGTAGACCTCGTGATGGTGTTCCGCCCAATGGCACAGTTAAAGAACACGTGGCATAAAAGTGGATCCAATTTAAGAAGTGTGCAGTACTCAAGAGAGTACACCAAGTGTGCACTTATGTGTGACGACAAGCAGCATCATAGCTTCAGATTGGAGGCTGTAGGGTTGGAGTTATTGACAACAGCCAGCCTGGAACATTTTCTCGACGCAGCAAGGAACGTCACCTACGTTCGAGTGCCTCCAACGTCGGGTTACACAATTTCCACCGCAGGACATGGCTCCATCGACGCCGACTATCCTCCCCGCGACTTACGCTGCGGCGCTCACGACGTCTCCGCCTGTCCAGGCATACCCTACCGTTGTCGTTGTGCCAGAACAACCAGCTCAGGACTGATGCCTGGCGGATTAGACAGACTAGCCAGTGGCAGAGCTCCTTATGACGCCATCGATACCACAGAACACAGCACGCACCGCCGACAAAAGGATGGTAATCGATTCACTTATCATACCTACCAAAGCCTTTGTGCATGCGAGGCCTGAGTCAATGCCGTCCTCCGACAGGGAAGGCCACGCACGAAAACAGAGTTCACTGTAACGCTGAAAGCAACGCCACAGGATCGTGATGGAACCTGGCAGCTCCCACTCGTCGGAGGAAGAAAAACTGAACCTGCAGGGCACAACGCTCAAGGCTGACACCATCGATACTGGCTCCACTTCCGCGGAACAGACGGCAGAACTGGTGGTGTCTGACTGCCTGTCCTCTACGGCGAACAGTGATCAGCAGGAAGGCTCAAGTGAAGGCTTTGAAGCCCCTCGGTCCCTCCCATGTATCGAAATTCCTTCTGGAATACAATGGTGAGATATCAGATTGCAGAGTAGCTCGCCCGCCAAAAATAGAATATTTTTGCGTCTTCCGCATCTTCTTTCTGTGGGCGGTTCCACGTACCGTGATAGAAACCAAGTATCCAGCTGTCGATTGACCACGAGCGTTAAACAGATACACCGCCACTTCCTTTCCACCACCGCGCACGTGACGCGATATCAAGTCACCAATAAAAGTATGTAATGAGACGCCAGCTCTACGCTATCGTATTAAAGGACTTCCTATTTTCTTCAGATTGTCGCCTTCTGTACACATACTTCAGGTGCGTCTTGTCGTCCGGCGTATGGCGACTGATACAGACGGGCTTAACTTATTACCTCCACATTACACCTAACGTGGCTAAATCTCGGAACCTCCTCTGTCCAGATGACCGCTACTTTCCCCCCGAAAAATTTCATGCGATAATATCGTTCAAGGGAAACGCCATCGACTATGTCCTCGGTAAATAGGAGAAAATGGAGCTTGATTAATAGTGTTGGTGTTTCCTGCAAAACCCTCACAATGTCCTCGAATGCACATCGAGGTAGCATACTCTCTTCGCCAATTATTTAAACAGTATTTTCGTTAATGCCCCCCCCCCCCCCCCCCCCGGCATCCTAGTAGAGGACTACCAGGCTCAGTCTGACGTCCCATGCAACATCACATTGAAGACTGCTTTGCACTGAGAAAGAAAAGAGACTGGCTGATTTATGGAAAGATGCATTAATTATTGATTAGCAAAGCAGAATGAGTCGTTGTAGACATTTTCCACGACATTGTTGTAGATAGTAAACACCGACCGCAGTGGACAAGAAACGTCCAATTGCACCATATCCGCAAGAAAGGTTCTTTTGGCTGAAGTTGCACAAGCAGTCAACAAATGTTACTATTTTCTTTTTTTGAAAAATATTCCTTTTGTTAAATTATGTTTTATAGGGTTTTCCATTGTACATTTTTACTAAACACAATCATGTAAAAAAATAGAACCCTGGATCCTATCGGCTTGGGAATAATTAGGGGCAACGACTTAAGAAGGATAGTTTATTTTTTATAGTAGATTAAAAGTGACGTTTGCTTTTGTTAGGATTGAACTTAGTCAGACAAGTAGATAGTAAAGCAAGAAAAAATGAGAACAGCGTTTTTGATTTTTAATGAAAACGTCCTCGGTCCAGGGTTCGGACATCACCGCTTCTTAAATTCTCAATGAAAATCAGCAGCAGCGACGGCCGAAGATTTCCGATAAGAAGTAACCTTAATTCTGCCAAAGCACACCTCTAAGTGGGAGGAACGGACTGAAGTTCAGGGCACTCTGGAAGAATCGGCAATAATCAACGACATGAGCATACGGAAGGCAATGTAGACCACTACATTAAAGACACACAATATGTATCCATACTACATGTAGCTTGTAAACGAAGAAACTGTCATGATGATCTCTCCATTGGCAAAAGATTTCTTTTAACTCCACCTTTCGGATCACCGGCAATGGACTGCTAAGGTAGAGCTGACCGTCAGAAAAAAATTGAGTGACCAAAGAAAGGACACCGTTCTACGAGTCGGGGCTTGGAATGTTCGAAGTATGTGCGTAGTTGCGAAGCTATAAATTCTGAAGGGAAGCGCTGCGACTCAATCTAGATATAGTGGGAGTAAGTAAACTGAAATGGAAAGTAATCAAGGATTTATGGTAATATGAGTGTAGGGTAATATCAAAAGTAGCAGAAAATGTTATAACAGAAGTAGGATTCTTTATGAATAGGAAGGTGGACAGAGAGCAAGATATTGTGAACAGTCAAGTTAAAGGGTTGTTATTGGCACAATCGACAGCAAGCCAAATCGAAAATAATAGCTGTTGTAAAGGCCGACGTTGCAGAAGATGAAGAGATGCAGGAATTATATGAGGAATTCAATGAGTGATTCAGTACGTAAAGGGAGATGAAAATCCAACAGTCATGTGGGGTTTGGTGCGTAGTTGTAGTGGAAAGAATAGAAAAAAGGTTTATGGGAGAATATGGGTATGGTAGTGAAAATGAGAGAAGAGAGACACTAATTGACTTCTGTAGCAAGTAATAGCTAACACTCTACTCACGGGTCACCGGAGGGGGAGGTATACTTGGAAAAGACCGGGAGATACGAGATGATTCCACATAGATTACATTAGGCTTTGGCAGAGGTTCCGAAATCGGATATTGGATTGTAAGGCGCACCCAGAAGCAGATATAGACTCAGAACACAATTTAGCAATGATGAAGGATATGCTGAAGTTTAAGACCAGTCAGGAAGAATCACTGCGCAGATGAGTGGGATACAGGAACACTAAGGAATGAAGAGATGCACATGGAGTTCTCTGAGGCTATAGATAATGCGATAGTGAAAAGCTCACTTCAACTGAAGATGAATGGACATCTCTAAAGAGTGCAGTTACAGAGTTTGGAAAGATAATCACAAGTATAAGGAAGTTAACTCAGAGGAAACCAAAGGTAACAGAAGAAATACTTTAGTTGATCGACGGAAGGAAAAAGTAGCAGAGAAATAAATAAGAATAACGGGGAAGATAAGGCGAAATGGCTGCATGAAACATGCGAGGATATCGAAAAAGAAACGGTTGTCGGAAGGACTGACTCGGCATATAGAAAAGTCAGAAACCCTTCCTTGTCATAGAAAGCAAGAGTGGTAACATTTAGAGTGCAGTGGGTATTCCACTGTTGAATGCAGAGGGGAGAGCGGATAGGTGGAAAGAGTACACTGACGGCCTCCATCAGGGGTAGGAGTAGTCTGGAGATACAGTGGCCGATATAGAAGGGACAGGGGATCGAGCATTGGAAACCGAATTTGAAAGACACGAGCCGTGCCAGCTCGCATCGATCAGTCGATCTCTATATCGCGCTGGCGGGGCAAGATCTTTGGTGGTTCTCCGCGCGAGGAGCTTTGACCAGCACGAAGGTTCACAGAATTTGTGGGCCGAAGCGGAAGCAGCACTTTCGCGACGCGAGACAGGTTCACCTCCGCTGTCTGGAGCCGATAGTAAACGGGTTTTGCGGAGCACGGACCTCATCTCGCGAAGACGGTGTTTTGGGTTGGTTGTCGTGCCGTTGGGACACTGTAAATTTACCTGTGCCGAGCGTATGCTGCCGATACATCAAATATTTTTGTCTGTTGTAGCTCACGCTATACGGGACCTGCCCCATTTACCAGCACACCCTTGGGGTAGGGGTTCACACCTCCCACGAAAAATTTTGTAAATGTTAAGGTTTTTGATAGTTAATATTCGGCTTGGCTGACTTCACATACCTGTTAATGTTTTACCAATTGCTTAGTTTCTTAATTGATTAAAAGATTTTTGCAGGCGTTGATTTCTAATCTCATTTCCTGGTTAATATTCGACAAGTTATTTAATTTCTTATTTGTTTTTATACGATATTTTACTGCAGTCATAAGGTTGTAGAGTTTTATTTAAATAAAAAATTATACACGTTTCCAACTGTGAAAGCTGCTTTCTTGCCTTCTGGCCCAGCCCTACCACTCAACAGCTTATGAAGCTATTTTAGGGTAACTACACCCAGTACAGTAGGAGCATTATAGCGAGGTTTTATATGAAGGAGGTGGGCAATTACTTAAATATTGTAGTGCTTTTCACAGATGGAACTGAATTTAATTGTACGTTTGTGCATATTTCTTTGTGGGAGAATAGAAACTAATGCTCAGTTGTGTTTCAGAGTAAAAGCTATAGCGTAATAGAGTCGATAGGTTGCCTTGGTTTGGCCTGCGAACTCCCTATTCGTGAAAAATCCGGAGACGGCAATGACGCTGACATGGCTGCGTCCGCGCTGCCTTACACTGGCCACTGCGCCTGACCGCTGGAAACATCAGCGAGGTAGGTTCCACTTTATCTGCCTGTTCGGCAGTCCACTCTCTGGTGTCCGAGAATTTAGCGCTTTTGGAGGATAGCAGTCTCATTCGTACTCAGGTATTCCGCCGTCCAGGCGCAGTTTAATCATTGGATTAATACTCGTAGACTGAACGATCTGAACTTGTGTGCACGCCTGAACAAAGAGTTTACGGTGGTCAGTTGCTAACTCAAGATACTCAGTTTCTAACTGTGCTTATTAGGTTGGATTGGAGTGACATAGAGGCTACTGAAGAACAGAGTAGTCCTACGCTAAGTAATGCTAATGCGTCAGGTCGTGGCACAGTGAATGAAGCACATCTTTACGTAGCGTTAGAATCCTTTGCAAGGTCGCTGAATCCGATTGCGTACCTGTTTCAGAATTTGTCAGTGCTGATCATTGATTAATTACAAAAAGTGGTAGATGTTTTATGGTTTTTGGTACGTTCTGAGAAACACGCGGACGCATTTGGCGCCTCACATCATGTGATCCTTTTAACAACTGTCTGTCTTTGTCTTTTTAATTGCATAGTTTCTGATTTTGTCTGTATTGCACACTGGATCTGAAAAGTTGTTAAATAAATGTTATCTTACTTTTTTTTTGTAATTTTCACTGGATTCAGCTCAAAACCATTTCCCAAACTGCTCCTTGCCGTTTCTATATCCTTCAGAAATGATACGGTTTTTTACATAAAGATAATAAAGGTGGCAAATATATGACTTTGTCTGGATGAAGAAATTCGGACAATATAGATCAGCCAGAACATTATGACCACAGAATCTATATAAACCCGTCCAGCCCCGATAGCAGCGTCACCTGTCGAGAAATGACTGCTAGTCAGAAACATGCGCAGTCCATGTATTATCAGTGCTGTTCGTGTGTAGAATGGGGAAAGCACGCGATCTGCCTGTGTTTGACCATGGGCAGACTGTGATGGCCCGGAGGCTTTGCAAGAGCATTTCGGAAACTACACGGCTTGTTGGAAGTTCTAGGAGTGCTGTGGTGAATGTCTTCAACACGTGGCTAAATCAAGGTTAAACAACGTCCAGATGTCGTGTGGTAGGGGGGGGGGGGGGGGGGGCACCCGTTATTACAGATATCAGACGCCATAGGCTAGGCAGACTGGTAGAACAGGACAGGCGGCGAACTGTGGTGAAACTAACATCAGACTTCAACGCTGGGCAGAGTACAAGTGCGTCTGAAGACACAGTGCACCGAACACTCCTAACGATGGGCCTCCACAACCGACTACCCATGCATGCCCCAATGTTAACACCGCGACATCGGCAACTACGACTGAAATTGCCGCGTGGCCATCGCCAATGGACATTGGCGCAGTGGCAATGCCTTTCAAGGTATGGTTCAAATGGCTCTGAGCACTATGGGAGGTCATCAGTCCCCTAGAGCTTAGAACTACTTAAACCTAACTAACCCAAGGACATCACACACATCCATGCCCGAGGCAGGATTCGAACCTGCGACCGTAGCGGTTCCAGACTGTAGCGCCTATAACCGCTCGGCCACTCCGGCCGGCCCTCGCAAGGTATGATGAATCCCGAAACCTTTTTCATCATGCCGATGGGAGTGCGCGAATCCGTCATCTTCCTGGGCAACAGCTCCTTGACACCTGTACTGCGGGACGGAAACAAACTGACGCTGGCTCCATTTTGTTCTGGTTGAATCATGGACGATTAACAGTTTCGGCAGAAAAAGAATAAAAGCTTTTGAGATGTAGTGCTACAGAAGAATGTTGAAGATTAATGAAGAGGTACTAAACAGAATGGGGAAACAAGAAATATGCGATACCTTCACCAAAAGAAGGAATCGGTTGATAGGGCACGTACTGATACACCAAGGAATCACCAATTTTGTTTTGGAAGGAAGCGTGGGGGGAGTAAAAATGGTTAGTGTGTTGTTTTAACGTCTCGTCGACAACGAGGTCATTAGAGACGGAGCGCAAGCTCGGGTTAGGGAAGGATGGGGAAGGAAATCGGCCGTGCCCTTTCAAAGGAACCATCCCGGCATTTGCCTGAAACGATTTAGGGAAATCACGGAAAACCTAAATCAGGATGGCTGGAGACGGGATTGAACCGTCGTCCTCCCGAATGCGAGTCCAGTGTGCTAACCACTGCGCCACCTCGCTCGGTAGTAAAAATGGTAGAGGGAGACAATGAGAGGAATACAGTAAGATGAAGAGGCTTCACAGGGTAAAGTAGCATGGAGAGCTGTGTCAAACCAGTCTTCGGACTGAAAATCACAACAATATATTTGTATATATGAAAGAGATATTAGAATCATGAGTCATGTATTCTCAGTACACAAGTTTCAATCACGCAACAATTCATTTGTAATGCAGGTTAGGATGATAATTTTAAATGTACAACACGACGTATTTGCAAGATAATATACACTTCTGTAATCAGCTTCTATTTAACCTAAAGTTAGTAACATATGAGCTTCCATTTCGTCACGTGGAAGAACATCATGTCAAGTCCGATCTCAGAGTGATCACAAGTTAACTATGAGGAAATTTAGAATGCACTTCTGAGATAATCTGCGCATTTGACTAATACTCACATTGGCTAGTAACTGAAAAGCTCTTACACACTTTCTTCATCGTCGCAGAAATTCCGATCCAGCTGAAATCAACACAATATAAAACACGAACTTCCTTCCTCTTCACAGGGTACAGAACAGAATTCAAAGCAGAAAAGAAGCGGGAGACAGAATGGCTAAACTAGGACCGGTGAGTTCTCTCAGATTCACTGATAGCCTTGGAGATCCAAACGCACTTCGTGTATGGAAACCTATCTGTCCTATTTACCATGAGGAATTTTAGGAAGTTTTGATCATAAATGTAAAGGAAGTTGCGAATTTGATAAATATACTCAACCCTGTAGTGTCGATGTAACCTAATTCTTTGTGAGTCTGTTCTTGGGAACACAGATGTTGGTCAGAGAGATTACTTCTTTTAAAGAGAGTAACAGCAGTGACTGACCTGGGACTAAGTATCATGCACCGCGACGTTATTAACCCCGTTGGACTGTCTGACAAGTACACAGCTTAAAATCTTTGCCGGGAAGAAATTTCAAAGAAAACCTCTTGCCAGCGCAATTAAGAATCAAGCCCGTTCGCTGCATGCAGTTAGAGCCCAATAACAGATTGAATGAGAATCCTTTGACGACTGCTAATTCCACTGAGCACGTAAATCCCTGTATAGGCACACTTCCCCACAGACAACCCACTAGAGGCAACACCTGCCCGTTGGCAGTACGACATCTCTATGAGTTTCCTGCAAGGGAGCGAACTCACAATCGCTGCTGCTCTCCAAATAAGATTCATGATCAATAAGAAAAATGCTACTTCCTGAATCTATAAGGGGACAGGCAGGTCCATGGTTGACATAACTACAAAGAAAACGTAGGAACTGGCTAGTTACTACCCTGATACGGCTACACCGTTTGTGTTGTAAAGATCCCCCAGGATGGCCTTGCTTGGCGTCAGCTGTTCGGACGCTCGCTACGCCGCACCGAAAACAACCTTCAGCCTTTGATGGAACCGTTTGCCTACTCTCGATTGTCACTTGTCTGTCAGAAGTCCGTTTCTCATCAGCAAAGCGCGTTCTGTCGCTTTTAAACACTGATTCATCTAACTCTGAGAAGGTGAAAGGTCTTGGCAAAAACTATCAATCGTTACCTGTCTTCTGGATTAATGCCCTCCACAATATTTTCAACCATTTCCTCCATAGGTACTGACCATTACAGTGCCGTGACTGCGGTGCGAATCTCCTCAATGTATTGTTGGAGAGTTTTACCCTGGGACTGGACGTGGATAAAATATTTATTCATAATTCTCTGACAACCTTTCTCCTTAAGTCACCTAAAATCTTCCTAAACCTCAGCCAACCACTGACTTAACAAACCTCTAATGGGTGGTTTTAAAACTATACTGAATGACTAATATCTGTATACATGAGACTGGTGCCAGAATAGTTTTACATTTATATTACTTGTATGTTTCAAAAGAGTCTGTGGTCGAAATGCTACAAATCCTTAGTAATGGTAGACATACCTGAAAATTTCTTAACATGCAAACCCCTTTGTATCAGGGTAAGGTCCATTTGGAATACCAAACAATCAGCACTGAGGACTTTCATCAAGGTAGAAAGCGTAGGAAAAACAAACCACGACATCTTTAAGACTGGATAATAGACCAGGAAATAAAAAAAAAACAAATTTTAAAACGTTATTCCAATAACTGAAATTAATAGACACAAATTTTCATTGAAAGAAGGCAACAGTTTTGGTCTGACCGAAAATAGCAAATGCCCAAATTATTATTCTAGCAACTGATTAAAAGTTCAGTATCTTCTGGTTAGCCGGTTTTTGGACAGAATAATTTCCAATCACGGCCCACTGGCCAAATTGGTACTCAATCACACATGACATTAAACATACCATATTCACAACTATTAAAGATGCACTCTTGTATTGTAAGGCAGCTTTACTGACACACGAGGGAATGTGTGTGATCAGTTGGCCGAAGTAAAATCTCAAGCATTTCTAAAACTATTTAATAAATGGAACTTGTAATTTATAACCTGGTCAGAAACTTTAATACAGTAAACGATTCACGTGACTTGTACAGCAAATATTTTTCTTCTTATTCAAATGGTTCAAATGGCTCTGAGCACTATGGGACTTAACTTCTGAGGTCATCAGTCCCCTAGAACTTAGAACTACTTAAACCTAACTAACCTAAAGACATCACACACATCCATGCCCGAGGCAAGATTCGAACCTGCGACCGTTGCGGTCGCGCGGTTCCAGACTGTAGCGCCTAGAACCGCTCGGCCACACCGGCTGGCTTTCTTCTTATTATTTATTTAATTTTGACATAGGACAGCAGTGGCAACACGCACGAACAATAATGCAACATTTTTATCATAGCCTCTGAACATGGACCAATTACGTGCTAAAAGGAGCAGTATTTGTTGAGTTCGATATATTAAGCTAATTTCTCTGTAACGACTATAGGTTCCATTAAATATCATATAACACAGTCACAAAATCGTCTGTATCTGAAACACAGAATCTTATAGTAACTTACAGCATAAACTTACAGCAAAAACTTAACATTCCGTCTACAAATAACGCAGAGAGGCGAACCAAAATACAAATAAGCTAATCGCCCTTGCAGTGCTGAACTGAAAACTAGCAAGACTGACTATGCTCGCAGGTATTTTACCGATAATAAAAGTAAACAACAGTATAATATCGGGGATTATCACCTGTAAAGAACGTGGGCGGAATGAGAAACAACGGGCGTGCAGCAGTCATCACTTAATGATCAACGTCAACGCAACTTCAAGGCCACACAAGCAGAATGGCAAAGTTGAATCAAGAAATTGATCGCCATTTCAGTCCACTACTGTGCAGTGAAGTCGTTCCAGTATCGACTTTCTTAGAAAGCCCTCCCAGCACCGCATTATAGAATGGTGACGGAGGGCAGACCGGGCGGCTGACATCACACTCTGCCATTCCGTCACGGCCAGAGGCCCACTGCCGATATGAACACGCTGCGGGAAGCCAGGTTCCCCACACCACACTCACTCTTCCTCGTCCAGGCTAATCTAAACTATACGGCCTATTCAATTCCTTAAATACTCGTTCCTCAGCGGGCACTGGCGCCTAGGAACCCATAAGTTCGTTCCGAAAGAAGCGGCCAAGAAGCACAAGGTAAGAGGGATTGGTACTAAAGGACATGTCACAAGGATTGCTGGCGCGTGGCGCAGATATATTGTTGTTGATGAAGTACCCAAAAACCAATGTTTAGCAATGCACATTATGTTGAGTTATCACTGACTCAGTCGAAGAGAGGAAACTGAGGAAGCGTAGGGTTAATCATCACGACGACGAGTGGTCATTTGAGACGGAGCAGGAAGATCGAATTGGGCAAGGAAACCGATCGGACTCTTTCAAAAAAGAACCCCATCGTTTTCCTTCAGTCATTACGGGAAATCGCCGTAATCCTAAATCGGCATGTACAGGCCAGCTTTTGAACCGCCATCCTTCCGAACACGGGTCCACGGTGTTAGCTCCTACGCCAACTCGCTTGAAAAACGAAATACGGTGAATCGTCAAATGAAAGTACGTGGGCAGCCGATCAGACAGTGCGGTATGTAACCGTTAATTTTTTTAAGAGGACAGTGCAAATTACTAGCAACTGATGCAAAATAAATAAATAAGCGCTGTGTTTGACGAAATACCATTTATAATAAGAGCAAACGTTTTTTCATTCACAGATAAATCATGGATGTTATTTATATCAATATTTCAAGACGACTACTTTCGTATCACACACAACTAAAGCAGTTTTTGGTATTGATGGAGATTTGAAAAGGATTTCTTCGGTGACCATACGAATTTTGTCGATAAAATATTCAGCTCACCGTTACTATATGTGAGAGAAACTGCTAACCGCTATCAGCAATGCCTGCAAACGTAAACACTAAATTAAACCATTAAGCTCCAAATAGGTGTTGATGAACACCATTTTATTACTTCTCTTCAGCTGAGCGAACTAATAATTCCTATTAATTGATTTAAATATTTTATAATGTGTGTAGAAATGGAACTCCTTGAAATATGCTCTTAAGATTAAAAGCAATTCAGAAACAAATGTTTCAATTTGTATTTAGTAAAACTCTTTAAAGAGTAATTTAGTTTAGTGCGATGTCACTGATCATTTGACTTGAGTTGAAATTATTGACACCACATCTGTGGTATCTAGGTACGGTTTAAGGGATGAGACCTTCCGTGGACGTTAGAAATCAAGCCGGCCGAAGTGGCCGTGCGGTTAAAGGCGCTGCAGTCTGGAACCGCAAGACCGCTACGGTCGCAGGTTCGAATCCTGCCTCGGGCATGGATGTTTGTGATGTCCTTAGGTTAGTTAGGTTTAACTAGTTCTAAGTTCTAGGGGACTAATGACCTCAGCAGTTGAGTCCCATAGCGCTCAGAGCCATTTGAACCATTTGTTAGAAAGCAGGTAAGCGTCGTGTCGTCGAGAATGTTTCGCGAGCTCAGTTGGTAAAACATCACGCTTCACTGTCCACATAGTAGCACTACAACTGAGGTGACAAAAGTCATTGGAAAGCGATAGGGATGTATACAGATGAACGTAGTATCGCGTACTCAAGGCATAAAAGGGAAGTGCATTGGTGGAGCTGTCATTTGTACTCAGGAGATTCACGTGGAAAGGTTTTCCGACGTGATTATGGCCGCACGGCGGGAATTAACAGATTATGAACGCATAATGATATATGGAGCAAGTCGCATGGGACATTCAGTTTCAGAAATCGTCAAGGAATTCATTATTCCACAATCCGCAGTGTCAAGAGTGTGTCGAGAATAGCACATTTCAGGCATTACTTCTCATCACGTACAACGCAGTGCCTGACGGTCCTCACTTTACGATCGGGAGCAGCGGCATTTGCGTTGAGTCGTCAGTGCCAACAGACAAGCAACATCGCATGAAGTAATCGCAAAAATCAATTTGGGAGTTCGGCGCAGACCCCACGAGGTCACGGACTCAAGTTGTCAACACAGTTCTGATTGGTCCCGATTGGTGTTGGCTGTTTTTGCATGGAAAGGATTGGGTCCCCTGGATGTTCGCCTGCTTGGAGACCATTTGCTGCCATTCAAGGACGTCATGTTCCCAAACAACGATGTAATTTTTATGGATGGCAGTCCGTCAACTCTTCGCGATTGGTTTGAAGAACATTCTGCAGAGTTCGAGCAAATGGTTTGGCCACCCAGTTCTCCCGACATGAATTCCATCGAACATTTGTGGGAGATGATCGAGAGGTCAGTTCGTGCACAAAATCCTGTCCGTAAATCTATCGCAATTACAGGCGAATACAGAGACAGCATGGCTCAACATTCCTGCATGGGAGTTCAAAGAAATGTTGAGTCCATGCGCCGGCCGCTGTGGCCAAGCGGTTCTAGGCGCTTCAGTCAGGAACCGCGCTGCTGCTATGGTCGTAGATGGAAAGGATTGGGTCCCCTGGATGTTCGCCTGCTTGGAGACCATTTGCTGCCATTCAAGGACGTCATGTTCCCAAACAACGATGTAATTTTTATGGATGGCAGTCCGTCAACTCTTCGCGATTGGTTTGAAGAACATTCTGCAGAGTTCGAGCAAATGGTTTGGCCACCCAGTTCTCCCGACATGAATTCCATCGAACATTTGTGGGAGATGATCGAGAGGTCAGTTCGTGCACAAAATCCTGTCCGTAAATCTATCGCAATTACAGGCGAATACAGAGGCAGCATGGCTCAACATTCCTGCATGGGAGTTCAAAGAAATGTTGAGTCCATGCGCCGGCCGCTGTGGCCAAGCGGTTCTAGGCGCTTCAGTCTGGAACCGCGCTGCTGCTATGGTCGTAGATTCGAATCCTGTCTCGAGCATGGCTGTGAGTGATGCCCTTAGGTTAGTTAGTTTTAACTAGTTCTAAGTCTAGAGGACTGATGACCTCAGATATTAAGTCCCATAGTGCTCAGAGCCATTTGAACCATTTGAGTCCATGCAACACCGAGTTGCTGCATTACGCCATGCAAAAGGAGGTCCGAAATGATTTTAGGAGGTATCCCATCACTTTTGTCAGCTCATCGTGTACACTGTTGATAACAGTAGCTAAGCTTCTGCAGTGAGAGAAATTCTTTTCAGAAAAGTAGGAGCTACTTTCTGAAGTCATTAACTGGTAAATTGCAGTTTCGTTTCACAGCGATACTGATATTATTGGTCTCTGATTTATGTAGCATACTTCTATTGAATGAAGGACACACTTTATACCCTATAAAATTCGGTTTCATTTTGAAAACACGCCATATGAAATAGCATTACTGTTAAGAACTGCGTAGCAGTTGTGACTTCCAGGTGGTGATTTTCTGGTTTTCGTAGATGGCATTAAGCACATTCTATACTTCCACTGCGCTGCAGTGTAACATTGGTCCATCGACGGAATTACATTAGCCAACACAGTTTGATTTTTCCCATATGAGCAGCAGCCCATGACTGATTAGTTGAAATAAACACGTGTGATGTTTTACTGACAACGCAATCTGGAGTTTAGATCGCTGGCATTGTTACAGCACTGAAAGACTATTCCGTTTAACGGTGTTCCTCTAAGTTTCGTTTTGGATGGGATCTGCCTTGAGCAAAGCATGTTTCTTTTTCTTTTATTACTCAGACATATTCACTGAAGCTTCAGCATTGTGTGTGTGTGTTTCTATTTTGTTTCTTCTTTTTACTATTTGTACAAACTTGAAATCGAGTTTTTAAGAAACTATTTACGAATTTGCAAAAACAGTAGACTTTGAATATATACCTGGTTACCATAGGCTGTAGTTTTTCTCGTTTCTTATGTTTTGCACTACAGTTGTTTTTCCTTTCATATTTTGTCATCTGCAGCCATATAGAAAATAATATAAACAATTTATTTGTCTCGAAATTTTACGACTAGAAATGTTATGGTTAAGCCAACATCATTAATTCTATGTGGAACATTCTGTGTTTGTGTGTGTGTGTGTGTGAGTGAGAGAGAGAGAGAGAGAGAGAGAGAGAGAGAGAGAGAAAGTGAGTGTGCGTGTGTGTGCGCGCGCGTTTTATTTACAGAGAGCTGTATCTGTTGGGCTATGTTTCATGTCCAAGATATTCAGGAAATGTAGAAAAACAGCTGTGTTCTCTTTAACACTTTTCTCTGTTCTATGTATCTAGCATTAAAGTCTCTCCTTTCATGTACAATATAAATTGATTTGTAATCCTTGCATGTCACTTGCTTAAGACTAGATGAGTTATTTTTCTCTATGTTTGTATTAGTTGCTTTTAGTTTTCTCTCTACTGAATTCTCTGTTAGATAGGCCAGTTTAAGCTCTTGTTGTATGAGGCTGTAGCCTATTCTTTGGGCTGAATTGGTGTTGTTAGAGTGTATCCTTAGCTTGTTGTTGTGGGCGTACATTGTTGATATTTCTTCTGGGTGTTAGAGTTCTAAGTGTTTGTGTTTGCGTGTTTGTAGCTGACACCGTCTGCCGACAGTGTAATATAACATTATCATGATTCTAGTGCTCCAACTAAATGTCAACGTAGGTGGTAAAGAATATGTTCGACCATATATTATTGACAGCGTAAGCATTATTAATTATGTTCAAAAACTTTATAAGGCGTCTAGACCCTTGTTTTATCAAACTATAACACTGAGTGTTTTCGTGACTAATAGTCCGACTCATTGAGACTCTAAAAGAAACTGTCTCCCAGTGTGCGGGCCAATATCAGCACTGGTTCTGAAACAGCAAAGTAGGTGAAATTCTTTGCTAACATCGTCAAATTACTGGGAAAACTGCGCTCTCACTTGATGTGAAAATCGAAAAAGTTCATTATCCATTGGAACACCCGATGACCTCCGCATATCAGTGGAGCTCTCCATACCAAAATGTCAATAAAGCGAGTCCGACTAATTTTTCTGCATGCCGGACACGGACGAATATTATCCTATCGAAAGTATATTGTGAATGAAGGATTAGATTGCGTGGAAATGCGAGAATTGGATATGGGCTGACAGATGAAACGTTATTGCCTGATTAACGACACTTTCTGCATCGTTCAACAAATGAAAATTCGAAAAGCGCAAAATCAAACATCTTGGGTAAAAGAAGAAGCTGGTTGCAGCTCGCGAACATGCTTTTGTGTCAATGCAAGGGATCAATAACCAGCTTCTTCAGAAGTCGTTCACAAACAAAATATTTCTTACTCCATGGGATTAAATCTTTCAAGAATGAAGCGTGGTGCTCCACATTTGGCAAATTCTCGAAAGTTGGTTGCCTAATTTCTCCGACTAAACTATGACTTAATATTTGTCGAACGAACTCTACCCTCAGAGGCGCTCTTTCGATTTTACTCCAAGAGCCACTCCACAGATGTTGCGTCCGCTATTGGTGGCCAGGCTTCATATACCATTAAAGCCACATCATTCGTTTGTAGAACAGCTGGAAACCTGCCTGGGCGTTGTTCTACATATCGCATTTACTTTGCTTGTCAACTTTTCACCATGTGACTCAACTGTGTATAAATCAAAGAATGAGACAATACAGTTTTACCATGAATGAAATCCACTTTCCACAAGACCACCTCTTCACCTGTCCCAGTTGCTCACTTACTGTCTTACAATCAGTCATACATAATTTTCTATTTGAAAGAAGACTATTTAGTATGAGAATGGATAGTTTCATCAATAACAGAGAATTAAAAAAAAACTGCAGTTACTTGATTGAGTGCTTGAAAATGTGATCAATTGCGAACTCTGTGGTACTAAACTGCCGGCTTCCCAGAGCGATCTGTCCTGTTCACAGAGATGTCTTGTGTCGACGTTGCAGAAGTGCCTGCGGAATCTCCGCCCAGCGGAGGTCCCAGGCGTGGCACCAGCGACTCGATGGGCTCAGTCGTGGTGAAGGAGGAGGCGCTGATGTCCAGACCCAGCTTCGCCGCCATGAACGGCTTCGCCGCCTCCACCAGTTGGTGTATACGGTCCGCTGTGTTCTGTGGGCATAGCCGACCTTTGTTGTTAGTGCTCTGTCTCGTAGTATAAATATGCAGTATATTTACTGTTAGTTACCCACGTTACAGACGTAGAGAGAAAATCATCGACTTTACCGTGTTACACTACTGAAAGATTCTCTAAGATGCGTGACGATCTTTTATTTATTTCTAGGATGCGTTGTCCCACAAGTAATTTACAACAAACTCCAATCTCACGGTTATTTTTAAGGTTTCTCTTGACTGTAAAGCAAATACTACATCTGTAAATATCATCCCCCATATGCTTAAATGAGGCTCCTTCTACCCCACTATCAGGCCGCAAACAGAACTTTCCATCCGTTAGATCTCTACCAGTTAGCTGCACCCATTAAGGCAGATAAAGGAAGTACGCCAAAAAGTGTATAGCAGTTTAAAACAGAAACCAGATAAAACCACAATTGTGAGCAGGCCGTTAGAATTACTGTGCGTCCCACGTGGCTGACAGAACATGATAAGTTTCCTCAGAGAAAGATCTGATTACGTGAATATCTACAAAATAATGCTGATACAATTATGTAACAGATACAGCGTTGGATCATTTACTGCATTATTTAATGATATTGAATACTCCGTACAATAACACCCTTGTCAGAACCGATCTTCACTCTTGGATAAATATTTCAAGGATTTATTGCCACGTCAGATGTGGATGTAACCTCAAGCGTTCGTCGACTTCACTTGTCATCATAATCACGGGTTACCTGCAAGCTATGTGGTACTTCAGCTGACGGAACTGCAACATATAGACGTCACGGAACTTCCACATCTAGAGGTTTATTTAATTATTTATTTATCGTATGGCAATACAGACACATAAGAAACAAACAGACAAATCACTAATATAACAAACGTTAATAATTGCAAACCAACATTACTAATATAACAAAGTTTACGGATTACAAACAAACATCAAGTCTATTAATATAATATATTGACTCTGGAGTTGTGAGCAGGAAGTCGTCGGGGCTCCCATTATGGACTCTTCTGGAACACTCCTCAACAATGTGGCTGATGGTCTGACTTTCTCCGCAGTCACACTGAGGGGATGGTATTTTACCCCATTTATACAGGGAGTAAGCACATCTGCCATGACGAGTTCTAATCCTATTTAGAGTGGACCACGTTTTCCGTGGTAGGTCAAAAGCAGGTGGCTTTTGCGTGATGCAAGGCATGTTATGATTTTGCCATGCCCTCCATTTTTCAGACCATGCGTTTGTGATACTGAAACCTTCTTGTACACAGTTCCTTGCTGTTCTTGTTGGCGGGTTCCTAGGTCGAAGCCTATTAGTGTTTGCAGCCTCAATGTCTTGGTGGATTGGCAGGCTTCGATTTCCCATGATGTGTTTGTATTCACGTACAAGGGCGTCAGTACGTCTCAGGTGTGGCGGCGGGATGTGGCTTAATATTGGGAGCCATTGCGTTGGAGTGGCTTTAACTAATCCAGAAATCATCCTTAGAGTGTTATGCAACTGGACATCCACCTTTTTTACATGTGGGCTGTTTAGCCAAATCGGAGCACAGTATTCGGCAGCCGAGAATACAACTGCTAAAGCAGAGGTGCGGAGAGTGGAGGCCGCTGCTCCCCAGGTAGTACCACAGAGCTTTTGAATAATGTTGTTTCTTGTCTTTAATTTTTCGGCAATCTTTGTTAGGTGCTCTTTAAAAGATAGAGTTCTATCCAGCGTCATGCCCAAGTACTTCAGAGTTTTATTATGCCTAAGAACGGTGTTTTCAAATCGAATGTTGAGTTCCTTTCCAGCGAGTTTGTTGTTGAGATGGAAGCAACTAACCTCTGTTTTGGAAGCATTTGGTTGAAGTCTCCACTTACGGAAATATTCACCCATTATCTTCAGGTCTTTCGTTAGGATATCCTCAGATGCTTCAATTGTGCTGCATCTTGTAGCGAGGGCCCAATCGTCAGCATACCCGAACTTTCTTGATTGTGTTTCCGGCAGGTCTGCAATATAGAGGCTAAACAGCAGTGGCGCAAGCACTGATCCTTGTGGTAAGACATTCTTTAGTTTTTTGATGGAGCTGTAGTCAGTGTCCATACTTATTTGGAACACCCTGTCATTGAGCATGCTGTCTATTAAGCGTGCTATAGATTTGCAAGGAATTACTCGAAGAATTTTGTACATGATGCCTTCTCTCCACAAAGTGTCGTAAGCTGTTGAGAGGTCAATAAAGGCGACTAATGTTTTCAATTTTCTCTGGAATCCCGCCTCAATGTTAGTAGTGAATGACAATACCTGGTCAGAACAACTTCTCCGTGGCCGAAAGCCTGCCTGTTCAACTGGGATCGCCCTGAACAATTCTGGGCTAATTCTGTTATATATAAGCCTCTCTAGTAATTTGTAAATTACAAACAGCAGGGCAATTGGTCTGTAGCTTTTTGAGTTGTCTGCTGGCTTCTCAGGCTTTAGAATAGCTATTACCTTAGATCGTTTGAGTTCTTGTGCGATATTGCCAGTTTGCATTATGTTTGTGAAAAATTGAGCCAGCCATACTTTAGTATACTTGCCATAGTTTATTATGAATTCAGGGTGAACGTTGTCGAAACCTGGTGCCTTTGTTGGTTTGACATCTTTCAGAGCTTTTTCTATGTCTGCGCTAGAGAAGGGCGAGAGTGTTCAGTTTCTGTGGCTTCATGTTTTAAGATTTTGAGTTCTCGCTTCACTTGGATTGTATGAGTTTTATCCTTTGGTGTCCTAGACGTGTAACTAGGTGTGCAGCTATGGCATTTGGTCTTACAGCTGCTTTTTGTCGTTGTGCTAGTGGGCTGCTACCTAGTTTTCACAGCAGTGACCATGCTTGCCTGCTAGATGTTTGGAAATTGAGGCTTTCTACAGTTTCCGTCCACTTTTGTCTTCTGGCAGCATCCAAGCTGTGAAGCAGTTCATCCGCTATTTCCTGATCTCCGGTTTCAAGGAAGCTCTGGTATAGTTCTTCGATGGTTTGGGACCATCCAGGGATGTATTCTTTGCGGTACCCTCTTGGTATGTGTTTCTTGGCCGTGCTTATCATGGCACCAACAAATCTTTGGTAATTTTTGCTAGTAGGTGGTATCCATCCCAAACATTTGTCCAGATCTGTGGAGAACGCAGTCCAATTGGCTTTTTTTAAAATTCTATCGTGGGCGAGGAATAGAGGTAATTTGCGGAATTTGAGTTCCTACCTCTATTATGATTGGACGGTGTTGACTGTGCGGAAAGTCGGACAGAACTCTACGCGAGGCCGTGAGAGGTTGGTCTCTGTTGTTGGACGAGACGAAACACAGGTCAGGGTTGTATTCCTGTCTCCAGGCAGCTTATCTAAACGTAAATCGATCCTTAGCATCGAATACATGGTATAAGTATTCGTCTTCTGCCCATTTTGCTGGTGCTTCTCCATTTGCATCATTGTCTTTATACTTCCACTGTTCATGATGACTATTGAAATCTCCAACATATGCAGCAGGATGTGGATGAGTTTGAAGAACGTGGGCTGGCCAAGGTGTAGCAGGTGGCTTATAAATATTGGAGACGGTAATGCTTCCGATTTTTGTGACAACGTTATGAATGTCTTCGTTGGTGGATGTAGAAATTAGGAAAGCGTTTTCAATATCTTGTTTGACATATGTGGCTACTCCATAAGACCTATGATAGGTCCCTCCCAACAGTTCATAGCCTGGTATTTTGCCCCTTTTATTTTGTTGTTGCACTGTATCACAATGAGTTTCCTGTATAGCAACCAAGTCAATGTTGTCATTTTTAATAGTTTTGATAGAAACTGGCACTTAGCATAGCTTATGCCTTCTATGTTTATGTGACAAATTCGAACCACGAGTCCGAGTTTCCTGGTCAGAGGGACCTGAGAAGGGCCGTTTGGTCTGTCTGGTGACATAACTCTTACTGAAAGTGTCTTATAGTCAGGAGATCCTCAGATTATCTGACTGCCAGTATGTGCTAGTTCATTTAGCGTTACCCTGGGTGCACGTTTAGTGTTACACTACGGACACGAACTAGCTTTACACCCCGGCCAAGAGGTAACTCCTGATCATGAAGACAAAGGAAATCGTTGAAACCTTGAGATTACATTCAAATATGAAGCGGCTAGAGATCTGTGAAATACTTGGCTTGGGCTAGGCTATCGACATGAAAAATCACGTTCTCATGCCTTCATCAGGCTTCTTTTTCAATATATGATCCATCTGTGGCAGGATCCACTAATGAGATACTGATTTTAAATATGTGGGTGGATACTCTTTCCATCACCATAAACATTATTTAGTGTATGAAGGGAAAGACTTTTTGCTGTGTATTCGTGTATTCATCGACGTGTATGTTGTGTTTATGAAGGGATAGGGTGACAAGCCGGACATATATATAGATGACTATGGGAAACAGATAGAAGTAACAATTATGTTGACCGGTGTAGCAGAGTAACGGTCGTTAACTTGGCATCTGGATTCGACACGTGCAGGAGTCACCTCTCTGTCCTGAAATCCAGTGCATTGCACATTAAGCTATACGAAAATATTACAGAAGTATTATATTCCTACCGAGTAATGTGTATCAACTGTCACCACACTACAGTCGCACTCTTGAGGAGCAGTATACAGAACATTTAGTTTTCCCGTGATTTCCCAAAATCGTTTAAAGCGATTGCTGAAACGATTCCTATTGAAAGGTGTAACATAACACAACAGCTGGGGAATGCCCAGATAGCTAAGTTAAGGACTTAAAATCTAGTGGGCACTGCCTTTTGGCCATCGTCATTTGTTAAGTGGCGCTCCCCTACCACTTTGTACACATTGCACCCAAGTTTTAGCTGTCCGCCATTTCCTGACGGAATGCTCATTTTTTAACCGTTTACGTTCGACCTAGGGTTTGCCGTCTGAGTTATCGGCCGTTTTACCATACGACGCGCGGGCTGTCGACCGCGTTTTACTTTTTATCCGTCATAGCAATATGGCGAAGGCCATTTAAATTCTAGTTCAGGACCTCCGTGCATTTTATAGACCTTCCTCCACGTCCCTGTTTTTAACTGTCTTCCATCACGTCGATTGGGATTGACGTGTAGTCGTTTTTAACTCCTCTCTATCTTCGTGTTCTACAGTTTTGACGTGGGCTAGTATGACCCTCGTTGTTTTTGCGCCCTAAAACGAAACAAACAAACAAGAGCACGAAAGTACTGTTCAGCCGCAGCGGCGCCGGTACGGCCACCAGCTTGAGCGGCACCAGGGAATGCCTAACTCAGCGGCTATTAGCGAATTGATGCTAAGGACTGGTCAGCGCAGGTACAAGGCGGAAAATCCTATGCTCGTTAATAAAACAACGGCAGAAGGGATGCTTCGCCAACTCTAGGAACAGGGACTTCTGCTTTTAAAAGTGAAAGAATATACAAATATTAAAGACTCAACAGAAATTCAACTGTTCTTTATAGAACTAATCTGAGTATAACAAAATCACTATCCCTATTGAAATACGGATATTTGTGATATCTCTAATAATACACAAGTAAACTTTTGAATGCAAGAATTTCAGCTGAGAGTTATATTCATTTTAATTACAAGTAAACGCAATGAGCGATCTCGACACACATTGTGTCTGATTGTAACACTCCACATATCAGTTGTGAACACTACAGGGCCAGAATCAATCTAGTTTGTCTTATAACATGGATTCAGTGCACACCAGTGTCAGATCATCATGCCCTCTACATGAACGCAATCAGTGAATCTAGCATGATACTATCATCATCGATCATTAACGCATTTTAGTTGTAAATTATTTCTTTAATACTGAACTTTTATAGTGTAAATAATATGAGGCAAAGCTTGGTGGTCCATTGCATGAAACAATTCATTTTATTAAGCATTCCTATTTATTAAACATTAGAGTTAAGAAAGAATGTAAGGTGTAAGGGAGACTGACTGTAGCCCAATGGCGTGGGCCTACATGTCGACTTGCGTCTTATTAGCTCTGAGCAGCGATGGTGGAGTGTTCAGAGGCCAACTGGTAGCCAACAGAAGGTAAAACGGGGGAGTTCATGTTACGCAGGTAAAGAGGCAGTTACATTCAGGGAGCCATAGGAACAGTTTCCTAGTGTTAGTTGAACTTCAGCGGCATGCGGTCACACTGGATAGCACATCAGTTACTGCTGAGTTGGAAGGCCACCCACAAATCCGAAAAGCCAAAATTGCAAAGAGAAGAGCAAGATGAGAACAATCTGCTTACATCGATCAGCATAGTAGCGGCACCACCGATTAGGATAGGGAAAGTAAGTTTTGTGCGATATTCAGAGCACAAGGTACAGCCGGGTGCCAGCCGGATTGCAGTAAGTTACGCACACCAGCAGTTGCGAAGGCAAATAGAGGCCACAGGGGCGTAGAACTGCCGGAGAGGGCACACAGCAGTTTGCATGGCGCAAGTCACTTGCAGAAGAGGGCCACTGGCCAACCTGAGTGTTGTGCATACGTGACGCGAAGCGGCGTGCTTGGCAAAACAGAGGCGCACAGCCAAGTATAAATAGGCGCCATTTTCTAACGAGATTCATTCAAGTGTGTCAGCTCTCCTGGACGGTGGGGCGTATCACACCACCGGTCTACACACAGGAACAGAAGGGGCGTCAGCATCCCAGTCCACGTCAGGTCGTTGGTTCGACCCTCTGAGGCCGACGTGGGGACAGCCAGCCAGTGGCGGGCAACTCTTCGGCTCGCTACCGCGGGCAGTCGTCTTGGCTCCTGACACACGCCGGAGACTTCCCGAGGTGAGGGCCACAGATTCGGACGCCGGATAGCGGGCACTTGTTCGTTGCCATGATAACGGCTATGCTGGTGAGGAGAGGGACACAGCTCGCCGCCCGCAAATCACCCCGAGCAGCGCTGACATCATCGGAGGAGGAGGAGGAGGAGATTAGTGTTTAACGTCCCGTCGACAACGAGGTCATTAGAGACGGAGCGCAAGCTCGGGTGAGGGAAGGAAATCGGCCGTGCCCTTTCAAAGGAACCATCCCGGCATTTGCCTGAAGCGATTTAGGGAAATCACGGAAAACCTAAATCAGGATGGCCGGAGACGGGATTGAACCGTCGTCCTCCCGAATGCGGACATCATCGGAACTCAGCGGGCCAGCCAAGGCCGGCATGACACAGCATTGCATTGCACAGGCCACTGGGGTGCTTCGTCAGCATTGTGTGACCCTGTGACGCAGACCGAGGTGAACGGAGCACTGTAGTGGAAGCAAATAAATCACTTGGGAAGTTCTTGCCGAGTTTCAATATGGCAACTCCTGACACCCACCCACTACATTTGGTGTCTTCCCTCTACATTTGGTCATCCTGATACATTCTGTGGCAGAAGTCGCCTAAACAGCATGTAAGAAAGAGATAAGGCAATTAAAAAAAAGCAAGAACGGGAAATTAGCTGGCTTAGATGATATACAAACAGAGAAAATAAATCACTTTGCATAACAACAGAGAAATGAATTCTGTAACTCTAAAAATTGTGTGAGTAGATGTCAAATCCAAAAGATACAGCAGAAGAGCCGAGTGACTGTTTGCTGTAACCTGATAAAGAAGACTCCAAAGAATTTTAGACTAGTTCCATTACTCTGTCATCTATAGAGACTACTGAAAGGAATGATCTTAAATCGCTTCCTACCTATAGTTTACAGCCTGCTGATACCTGAACAAGCTGGATTTTGTGCAGGTAAAAGCTGCTCAGGACAACTGATGAATCTTACGCAGTTTATATAAGATGGCTTTGAAGATCGTAAGGTAACAGGGGTGGTACTTGTCTACTTATCACTGGCCTATGACACTGTCAACCACCAGCTACTACAACTCAAGGTTTCAATACGAAGGATTTTAGCCTAACTAAGTTCATCGCAGCAATTCTGCAAAACCGCAGGTTCTTCGTCGAATTGCAAGGGAAATGTAACCGATGGAAACTACAGAAAAACGGTCTTCCCCAAGGAAGCGTGCTAGTTCCAATCCTATTCAACATGTATACAAACGCCCAACCTATAGCCCCAAAAGCAGGAGTTTCTTGTATGCTGATGACCTTGCTCTTGCCACTCAGTGCTCAGACATTGAATCAGTGGATAACGCCCTCATGACTGCCCTTGAAGATCTGTCAAGATACCATGGCAGAAATCAGTTTAAATCAAACTACTCAAAGACTCAAGTGTTGGCTTTTCATTCAAGAAATAGGGAAGTTCCTTGTAAATTGATGATAGTATGGTAAGGAACTGAGTTAGAACATTGCTAAACTTTAAAATACCTAAGAGTGGCGCTGGACAGCTCTCTTGTTTTCAAGAGACACTGCATAAATTGCAAGTTGAAAGTTTCCAGCAGGAAAAATCTGTTAAGAAAATTTGGCGGAACACAGTGGGGTAGTCAACCTGAAACCTTTTCAAATGCATTAGCGTATTCTGCAGCAGAGTACGCTTGTCATGTTTGATATAATTCGTCGCATGCCAAAAAGTTAAATGTAGCTCTCAACAGCAACTGCAGAATTATAGCAGGTTGTCTGAAATCTACTCGTTGTTTGAAATCTACTCCTGTCGAATGGATTTACTATATTGCAGCAATAACACCGCCTCCCATTCGAAGAAAAATTAATGCAAATAAAGAATGAAAGAAAGAATAACCACAACAAACCCATCCCCTGTATGTGCATAAACAATATTCGCAGCGATTGAAGTCAAGGCAGAGTTTCCTTAGAACATCAAAAGTACTTACTAAAACTGCTGAAAATGTCAGGGTGCAACTTCCATCCCTGTGCCGTCGAGTTGAGTTCAGTGAACAGTAGAACTGGAGAATTTGATACATTTTCGTGTTAATGCAATATAGCAAGCTTCACTGTGGGACTTACATTATTATTAATTATTTAAATAATTTGTGTAGGACCACCATCTTTAATTATTTGAAAGAGCTTTTTGTTTGCCTATTTCATTTAATTGTAACTTCACCTGACAGCGTTTATTTCATTTAATGTAACCAGCTGCATTTTATGTTATTTATTATTCGCAATAACTAGCCAATGTCTGGTACATTAGGCTGTCAAGCTACTGCAGGGCGTTAAAGCTGACGCGTGGGGCTCAAGCTGTACGCAAATAGTAAGCCAAATATTTTATCTGAGCCACACGTTATCCAGTACAGTCTTTGTCATATTCGTTCCCAGTAAGTCAGAGATGGTTTGTGTCCTCTTAACTTTCCTCATTCTTTCCACTCTTTTCACCGGCACTTCGCAAGGACAATGTCGATTTATTTTTCTGACCTTGTTCGTTCCAAGGATGTACTCCAATGAGCTTCCCTTCAGCTTACTTCCTTCTTATTCATGAAATCTGTGACGCTGTACACCACTCAATAAATATCAAGTGACTCTGTACTTTAGATTGAGTTTTATATTCGATGCTATTTGAGACATTTCGTTGAGGACACTGAGCTATCGACGTGAATACCATCGGTCTTATCTCGGAGAAGAGTCATGTCTTGGCTGTCACAACATTTAAGTAATTCCCACACAGAAATCAAGACGATATTATCTTTTTTCATGAGGACGCGAACAGCGCTATGAAATATGAGACAGTTGGCAGAAAATTGAAAAGAGTGATAGCTGACCCGAGAGACTCTTTAAAAACTTGTCCGATGATGACCTCACTCCTATAGAACCTAGCCTTGCAGTACTTATATTAGAAAATATTCGTAAAATTACGGAAATGAAAGGATGGATTGGAGGAGAATGTAGTCTACTGCGTGATCTCTAATTTTGGTATTAGGTTGTCACCAATATCATTTCTGCTCAACCTCGACGCATCTGTCTTTCTTTCGTTTACTCTGAGTCGATATTATGTTTTCAGTAGATAGTTATATCAAGTCGATACGTCCTGTAATTATCCCTCGCTTTCACAGAGGATAAGAGTGTCATTTTCGAAACTTATCATACCGTATATTGCCGCGTTTCCATTACACCTTATGCCTATTTTTCTCAGGGTTTCAAAGATGTTGTAACAACTCATACTGACGAGTTTTCCACGTCAACAAATCCTGTAACAGTGTCTTAATTTTTGTTATCTCTTGCTTCCATTGTGAAGCGCAAAGTCAGACCGCCCCATTGGTGACTTTATCTTTTTTAAAGCTAAACGGATCGTTTTATAAAAAAGAAAATAATTTTCTTTTCCGGTATTTTGTATTGTATTCAAGAAACTTAATACATGAGTTGCTTTCGCTTTTATCTGTCTTTGGAGCTTTATGGATGTTGATATTCCGATAGTACGATGGTATGTCTCCACCTCATATAATTTATACATTATAAATTTGGTGATCGTTTAGCTGCTACCTACCCCAGTGATTTCAATTATTCCATAGGAATATTACATATCCTTTCCTCTTGTCTGATCGCAAGTCTTCAAAAGCTCTGCCACAAATAGATTAATACTGGATTCACATGAGCCACAAACAGAAACCAGTTTATTCTATTACATCAGCAAATAGTTCCTCTCCCTTATCAACACACTGTTAATTATAGTGTAGTACACATCGAAAATATCATAAGGATTCAGTATTTCACTAACAGATTAGCCAATACTTTGTTTAGTGTAATAGTCAGGCACTATACTCAACTAGTTGCCCCTACTAATATTGGTAAGCTACGCAAGGAAAATGTTCTGGCATCACTTGATCAGTCTTGAAACGCACAGAGCTGATTTGCAGCTTTGCATTATTTGTAATTTTCCCCAAATACCCAATCAGTGGTGAGAGAGTGTAGAATCGAAATGGAATTCCCTTTCTTTTCAGCGCTGTTACAGTAAAACACTAAACACTTTTCCTAAATTCATCCAACAATATTTCGCTGAAAGAGCACCTACGTTGCTTCAATAATTTTCATTTGAGGTCGTGAATAATATCATCTGAACAAACTGTTCACAACTCTAGTAGGTCTCTTGACATTAGCGACTTACCAGAAAGGTGATGTTGAGTACCATGGCAGTGTCCTTGCTGATGTTAAAGATAACTGCAGTTACATATTCATTCACATCCAGTTCGACGCCTGTACGGTTAAACTGCGGCACTTCGTCAATCGTGGTGGTTGGCGGTGGAGTTGCTGCCTTCCTGAAGCTCTGCAACACGCAAATCAAATTGTAGACAGGTTCGTATTCCTTAGAGAGGCTTTTGACGCTGACTACGAACAAGAGATTTAGCATCATATATAGATTTTTCGTACGTTTCAATAAAAATGAAGGAAATGCCATAGGGAAATATACGAGGGTTGTTCAATAAGTAACGCCTCACAATTTTTTTTTCAAGCCATTGATATATGTATAGACAAATGTCCTTGTTGGCGCCTCACATTTTATGCTTGTTCTGTGCGCCTGTGAAGTTTCGGACTGTTTTGGCAGATGCCAGAGCTGTAGTACAGCGTCGAAATGGCGTCTACATACGACTCACGTTACAAGCAGCATACTGTTATTGAATTCTTGTGTGCAGAAAAAGAAACCGTGCTGAACATCCATAAATGTTTGTGTGCAGTGTATGGCGATGCCACAGTTGATACGAGTACAGTTAGGCGATGGGTAAAGAAAGTTACAGCTTCAGGAAAGGTAGAAACAGAGCTCCATGATAAGCAACGCCCGGGACGTCCTGTTACAGCCACTGCTCCAGACATGCTGAATCTTGCGGATGTCATGTGGCGACCGGAGCATCACAACTCGACAATTGGCTCTACAGCTGTCGGCCAGCACTGGAAGTGCGTCTGCAATTATCGAGGCTCTGGGATATTCAAAGAGGTGCTGTGCTCTCCGTGGCTTCCACGAATGCTCACAGCGGACCACAAGATTCAAAGAAAGACCATTTCATCTGAATTGTTGAAGCGTTTTGAGAGCGACGGAGAGGCCTTTCTGTCACTTTGAAGATGATGGGAGTGTCACTCGTGCAGTGAAAACATGCTCTTCCACAAAGTTGGCGTACGTTCGTAGAGACCACGTAAAAAATAGGACATAGATAAGACATGTTGATCTATATTGTCACCAAATTCTGACTCTTGACAATAAATATGTTCCGAGGAAAAAATGTGGGACATTACTTACTGAATGACCTTCGTCTGGTAGTAAAAAATTGAATAATATGTATCTAACGTAAGCATGAGGATGATACATTTGAGAACATCAAAGAGAAAGTAATAGTTACAAGTAAACTGAAGCTAATGATGCAATATATTAAATATCGGTAGAAACTAAGAACGATTCTTTTTACCACGTAAATAACTGCTTCGGTGAGATCAGGAAGGCAATGATTCCACGTAGACTAACTTACGAGAAGCGTGGAAGAACTGTGATTCTTCTATTGCTTCCGACGAAATTGATCACAAGTCAACACCCAGATGTCAGTGTCCAACCGTTTATATTTTAAATTACAATCTAAATGAGAAATACATAATTACGAAGTTAGTTAGAATATCCACATAAACAAAACCTAGTGGTGGTGAAACATCGTACAAATTCTGTGCAGAAACCCTTTTCCTTATTGAACTCAACTGGATGAACGAGACTAACAAGGGAGTTATTAACACAGAATTATATAGTGATTATTTCAGCTTTATTAACAGAAGGTCCACAGAGAAAAAAAAAAGCTATTATTTGACGTGTCTTCACATTACACAAACTTCATTGAAATAACTGTTCGACTAACACAAAGAAGTGATAGGATGTATTTTCTTGGGGTGGGGGGAGGGGAGAGGATTTGTTGGTCTGATGACTTGTTAGATTAGGTTCGACATGAATTCATTTCCTCCGCCAGTCTCTTCATCTCAGAGTACCACTTAACTCAATTTCCTCAATTACGTGTTGGGTATCTTCCGATATCTGGCTTCCCCTATAGTTTTTGCCCTAGAGCACCACTGAAGGTACTCTCTGATGTCTTAACACATGGCTATCATCCTGCCCCCCCCCCCCCCCCCCTTCGTCAATTTTTCTCATACGTTCTTCACCAATTGTGCAAGGACCATTTCATTCTTTATCGTATCACTCCACATAATTTTAAACATCTTTCTATAGCACCACATCTCAAATGCTTTGATTCTAATCTCTTCCGGATTTTCCACAGTCACTGATTCATTTCCGTACAATGTTGTGCTCCAAAACTAATTCTCAGAAATTTATTGCTCAAATTAAGGCCGATGTTCGATAGCAGTAGACTCCTTTCGGCCAGAAATGTCCTCTGCCCTTTGCTAGTCTGCTTCTTATGTCCTCCTTGTTCGTCTGTCAAGTGTTATTTTGCTTCCAAGGTAAGATAGTCCTTAACTTCATTTGCATCGTGGTCACAAATATGGATGCTATGTTGTCATTTCTGCTACAAGTCAATACTCGCGTCGTTATTTTATTTATTATAAATACATATTCTGTACTCAAACAAGTCGGGCCATTAAACACTTCTTGCACTTCTTCCTCACTTATACTAAGGATAGAAATGTCGTCAGCGTATCTTAATCTCGCTCTTGAACCTTCCTTTTATTTCCCTCACTGCTTTTATGAAGTCTATATTGAATACTGGATCGAAAGATTGCATCATTATCCTACATCTTCTTCAATCCGGGCACTTTGTTCTTTGTCATCCATTCTTTCCTTCGCTCTTGGTTCTTGCATATGTGGCAGACTGGTGTTAAAATGTAAAGACATAAGTAACTTTTGCATGATGCATCACTGCCAATTAACACAACTCGATATAATTTGAATATACAAGCAAGGAATTGCTGCGATATAGCACAGAAAGTAACTAAAAGAAATAAGGAATGAAACGAACAGAAATAACACTTGTATCAAGGACGATACTTACACTGAAGTCATCGCGATTTATAATAGTCTCCTGGACATTACAAAAGGTGAAGGCGGAGAATGGTTCTAAATAGGGTGTGTCTTCATCTGCAACGTGCTCCGATGCTGGCCATAAGTTTGGTTAGGAGTTATTGTGGTATGACGTTCCATTCGCGAGGCTGACAGTTGCTAGATGGTAGCTGGTGCATGTGGAAGTACTACAACACGTCTCCAAAATGCATCCCACACGTGCCCGATGGGATTTAAGTCAGGGAACGTTCAAGCTAGTCCATTTGCCAGATATCCTTTCTTTCCGATGGCTCAGCTATCTGTGGTTGCCGAACCACTCGTCCATTGCCATGATTAAAAATGAGTCAGGGCCGAATGCACTCCGAAAATATGCAGGTTGGAAAGGAGAACAGTGTCACAGTAACATTGACCGGTGAGTGTCCTGCGTCCAATGATTTGGAGGTCTGTACGCCCACATCATATCACCTGGACTTCCAAAACGACATATTCCGTAATGTTCGTGGGTGCATTACGTGTTCCCGCCACTCACCATGTGAGGGTACGTCCAGAATAACCACACAGACTGAATCTGCTCTTATCGAAGAAGAACACGCAACCCATTTCTCGTTGGTCCCGTCATTATGCTCTTGCGACCATCGGAAACGCTGCCGCCTGTGTGCGGATGTCCACGGAACACAATGTACTGATCGTCGGGCAAAGAGACTACCGCCCATGCAGTCACCGTGCCATTATGGAGTGTGAGACTGCGTGCCTTTCAGTCATGGCAAATGTGGTTGCAAATACAACCGCTGTTTTATGTGGGTCCCTTCTTGTCTGTTGCACGATGTAGCGGTCGTCTGCTGATGCAGTTCACAGTGGTCGACAATCTTTGGTCAGCAGTGCCTGTGATTGTAAATGCCCGCCGTTTGCGTAAAAGAAGACTGTGAGCAACAGTGGTCTCCTGGATACATTCGTCATGGTTAGTCCTTCTTCTAGTTTCCCGATGGTTCCCTCACGTGTGAAGCCATCCAAATGTGGTCTCTGGACCATGTTGTAGTGAAGGACAACGCAAAACTCCATAACTGCTCGCTGATTGACTTATACACACACACACACACACACACACACACACATACACACACACACTAACATTTTTCATTCCTTTAACTAACTCGTGTTGTAGGGATTGGCCCATTTGGTGTTATAATCACACTAACCTCACGCCATATGCCGTCCGACTTTCTGTGCACGACTGGGAGACTTCTCGAAACATTGTCCCACGCTATCAAACATTTCCACAGAGTAATTGAAGTATTATGTTACTTTACCTAGCTCGACCTTGGCAGACCAATGTATAATATCCGCCTTCTTCTATAGCTTCGTTCCACCTGCATGAGAATTTCAACCGTCTTGCACAATCTGATGATGTCGAAAGCCTTTTGTAGCTCAAGAAACGCCATGAAACTGTCTTGATTTTCCTTATGGCTTGTTTCCATTGTCAAGCTCAAGATCAAGACTGCCTCTCTTGATTTTTACCTCTTCTGAAGCGAAATAGATGGTTATCTAATAGGTCCTCAGTTTTCTTTTGTATTCTTCTATACATCACTCTTGATGCATGAGAATCTGATTGTGCGATAGTTTTCGCACTTATCCACCCTTGCTGTGTTCGGGATTGAGTGGACAACATTTCCCCGATAGTCGTTTGGTTACCACTCCCATAAACGACCGTAGGTATTCCAAAGGAATGAGTACTTTCTACCTTATTTGATTGCAGATTTTACAGAGCCGTTATAATTTCTGACTGTAACAGTGGATCACCTATGTATTCCAATGGGTGTTCATAACTAAAGTTCAGTTTTCAAAACCCTGAGGAAATAAGACCATTGCTCAGAATGACGTCAAATATGGGTAGCACATTATTGTCGCACGGGGAAATGTCAAGGAGGAAAAAATGTAAACTTCCTAACGTTAATTGGGTCGGCTACAAATGACAGATGAATCGCAATACGACATCTAAGGTCTGAGGTGCACATTATACCATTCGTTTTAGTAAATCTGCGTGACTGCACAGGGTAGGCAGTCAACAGTTGTGGCACTATGAATTATATATGTCCACCCATCACGGCAGTGTCATGCCACATCTGATGGGAAAAAGGTTTTTAATTGTCCTCGGTCCAAAAGCCGCTTGAAAAGCAAAATAACCACGGTTTCTAGTTGGCGTGAGAAACGCAAGTCGTGTTCAGTATGCTGTTCGCCTGTAACACTACGCTACTGCGTACGATACTTATTAAAGCCTGTACTATGGTAAGTTGACGGGCTTCACCTTATAAGAAAGGATTTTGGGGTAGATATTGACCGCGTGTACCCGAATGGAGGCAAAATCAGACTTTCACCCACTCAGTAACAACAATGATGCGTCAAGCCAGTCTGAAGTGCAACTACACGTTAGGACGGACAAGAAACGACACAGCAGATGCTACCAAATTGCTAATAATACGGTCGCCAGCCTAATTAGGCATTAACTGAGTTTCTTCCCAGTACAAGTTGATGTATGTTGATACAAAACAACACGTAATAGCACTGCATAATGTGGTAAATTTTAGAACCAGAAAATCTACTGAACTAATGATTTCACTTTCTGTACTAATGTGAACAAGCCATAAATACACAACAATACACTATAATGTTTACTACAAACTTCGTACTGTCTATTGATCTGATTAAAATCGGGCATAGGTTACCCTAGAAATAGCACTTTCGAAACATACATACAATGTCAAGTTTGAAAAAGGTAAAACACTAATAAATTTTGGTTTTATATTTTTATATTGACTTTAACTTTGCTAGTCAAATCAATTCAGTACACTTCAGAATTTAAATGAATAGAAAAGAAAAAGTGGGGGGGGGGGGCTGAAACTGTTATGATCACTGTACTGAGATTTTAGTTTATCGAAATCGTTAAGCACTCAAGATTTCCAATACATGAGTTACTACTCTTTTTGTCTTATTTCTTGCTTATTTAACTATCATTATTTTTGTCTCAAATTAATTAAACTTCATTACTAAACCAATTTCAACATTATCTTCCAACTTTGCCAGACCTACATATTCATTAACAACAAAGTTCTTTAAGCATCATTCCAACATAGATAGGTCTGCAGGTAAGTATTATTAACATAAACTTTAAATCTTCATTTCGGGACACTCGGATTGCACAACATGTGGAAAGGACCCTGTCTAGGTTAGTGATGAGGATAATTAAATGATAGGACAGTTCTGGTAAAAGGTAAGTTGTTATTGAACAGTCAGGAACAAAAGTAACACTGGTCCACACGAATACAGTACTAAAAGTTTCAACCTGTTCGTGTCGATGCGGCGGTTGGCGGGCGGCGAGATGGCGAGGCGCAAAGCACACATACAATCACAGCTATGGCTCTTGATGTATCGGCACTTTGCTTCTTCTTAGCGTCGCAATACTTTTCCCTTTAGTGCCTATGGAATATAGCTATGCTGTATAGTCGTCGGAAACGGCACATCCGAGGCTCAATGAAATCACGTTTTCCAGGAGAGCCTCTTCGATCCAGAGCGTGTTTCGCAGACCGATGCCCAACTCCGACTACTACTGCTGAACCCGTTATGCCGTACCGCGCCCGTGTGCATTTTCCCGCGCTCGCCTACCATCCACCTTTTACCGCTCCCCTACAGACAGGGTATTCACCCGAGGTTTTGCATTCTACATATCCTAATACATTGCCTACGTATGGACCAGGCACACAATTACAACTTTAACATCTTACAACAGTTTCAACATCTCTTACATTTCCATTTTGTTATAATATTGCTTGCAATTTGACATAAACATTAATATTCACATCGAAAATTGTTTACAGTTTCTTTAACATAATGACATGAAAAGAAAAAAGAAATGAAATCAGAACATCGCTTACACTAATTTATCAAAAATCAGAAGAAAAAATTATTATATGTACAGTTGTTGTTGTTACACACGCCCCTGTTTGCAGTAAATTTCACTAAGTGCAAATTTGATGGGAACACTAAATTTTATATTTATACAATGGTTCTGAATTTTTGTGTGAATGTCCCATCAAAAAATTTTGTACCACAAACTTCGTTTCACTCACATTATCCAGGTCTATACTTTTTAACATATCAAGAACATTTACCTATCGTTTGCTTAAGTGCCTTTGGCACAGTCCAACCTCCTATCACAACATTATTTAAATAGCAAATTACTCATTTTTACTAAATTTCTCAAAGAAATAATTTCAAAATCTGGAACACAAACATTTAACTACAAAAGCAAATGCAAATATCTATATACACTATAAGACAATTTGTTGCTGCTTGCTTGAATGGCAGTCCATTTCCTTACTTACTAAAAAAACACACAATAATATTTAGAAAAATCACTACATATATTTGCTGCCTATTATTCAGATTTGGGCAGTCCATTTCGCATCATTTTACCACATCACCTGTACCACACTTACAATTCTCCATTGACTATTTATCTGCCCTCATTGGTGTATGGCAGTCCCTTATATTATGACTCATATACTGCCTACTTTGGTTTTTGACAGTCCCATCTTTTATCTGGCTTACAGCATTTGCTATTTCTTTTCAGCCCTTTTCTCCATACATCTTTACATTTACAGTACATTCGGTAATCTGAAACTCACATAAGTACATTAGCAAACTGTCATTGGTATACATACATTTACAAAGATTAATTACATTTGGAATAAATTAGTTTCAGCATAAAATACAGCATATTTAACGCAAATTGCTCTCTGAGAGCACTTAGGTCACTCACTTCAAGGAACATACAGTTTCAGGTCCACAACATTTCTTACACCTAAAGGTCTCTTGGATTTTGGATATATCAGGTAGTAAGCATTATCGTGTGGAATGTTCTGTATTATATACGGTACATTATAAATATATTTAATTTTGGAAATTTCATGGTTCAGTTCACTAGATTTTTCGTGGGTTTTTAAAAGAACATAATCCCCAATTTTAAATTTTGAAACTTTCAGATTTTTATCATGTCTTTTAGATCTAGATTCAGCTTTTTGCTTTGCCATTTTTCTGACTAATTCTCTCTTTTGACTCAATCCCAAGCTTGTACAAGGTGGAAACTCTAGTTTTTCCTCAATTAAACTTTTACTTCTGCTGCCTAACAAAATTTCTTCCGGTGGGAACCCAGTAGTTTCATGACGTAATGTGTTCATGACATTCTCAAAGTTCAATATAAACTTGCCCCAGTCTCTAAATCATGCCCCTTCCTGTTGTTTTCCACAACGCACCTTGGTCGTCTGTGACATCGTCCCAAGATACGTTCCTGACCTGTGAACCATTTATATCTGGTGGCTTTTCGGTTTCTGGAGTTCAAAGTCTTTACTTACTTGAACTCTTTGCAAAATAAACACTGAGTCGTCCGGTGGCTCTTTCTTTCTTTGTTCAGTCTCAACATCTGGATTTTGTTTTGAAACTTCGCCATCATTAGGTACAATATTGCAATTAGCTGTATCCCCATTATTTTCACTAGTACCGAAATATTCGTCATCTGAACTACCGTCAGAATCCGACCATTCTGGATCGCTTTCAGGTTCTAACATAAAAGCTTTTCTGAGACAGGCACTAAGTTCTTCCTCTGCATTTTCGTCAGGCTTTGATTTTAACTCGGTATCCTCTTTCGACAAAACGGCCTCATTATCAGCTTTACTCACATCCACTGTTACTTCATGTTTAGTGTAATCCTTGTGGACTTCAATTACTTTTAGGTAATTATCTGCCCCTTCTGCACGGTGCCTTTCGGTAGCAGCTTGTACTGTTGACGGATCATTAACAGAAGTTACTTCCTCGTCAATGTTTAGGATTTCATCCTCCAATTCCTTCTTATCTTTAACCTTCGTCCTATCGGCAGCACGCGTACTCTGCGCGGCGCTATTTACCCTCTCCTCTTCAAATTCGGGCCACGTCACCTTATCGACGTCCCTACTATCTTCTTTCCACTAATTAACCTCCTTGCCTCATACTCCTTCTTAAAATCCTCCCACTCACATTGCTTGAGGCCCTTGTACGGATCGTCGATCTGCACACGCCAATTACTTATTTCCGCTAATTCATTCTCGCCATTTACTTCATTACTAACACTGCTAACCGCACCTCTCTGTGTATCCACAGTTTCATCTATTATTTCCTTCGCCACGGAATTACCACTCGTAATGTATTCACCAGCTCTTACGGCAATGTTCGTATCTAATGCTGCCTCATCGCTAGCGGCTTCTCTCTGAACAGCTGTTCTGCTAGGCTGGGCCGTTGCCCTCTGATACTCCACTCGCCTGTTAACAAGTATCGCTCTGCGCGGCAAAGATGACTCATTCGCGCTCGCACCTGACGCTTGTTTCACAACAACACGTTGCGCCGTTCCACGCCTGTCTCTAACCTGTCTCATAACTTTACTGTCGGTCCGGTAACATTTCTTAAATCGGGGCCGGTATATACTGTCCGCTTCCGTTTGGCCCGCAACGTTCGCGGAAATCAGTTTCCCGCGTCATTATTTTGTGCGGTGTACCCTCTACCGCGACCTGGATAACTTCCTCTTTCTCTTCCTCTACCTCTACCTCTCTGTATCATATTGACGTGAAACCCATCGCCGTCATTCCTCCCGTCATTATTACGGTTATTCCTGTTACTAAAATTTTGATGATTGGCACGACTTTCGCGCCAATGGTCTTCGTCTTCGACCCTTTCGAGAAACGCTTGGAAGCTGCGGTGATTGCTTCCCACGTATCTCTTCGAATCTTCTTGAAGCTTTTTATATAGCTCCCATATGATTTCCGAATCGGATCTTCTCCCGCTTAAATGCGTCAACTTCCGGTACCAATATTCGCAGAAATCTTTCAAAGAATTCCTGCCCCTGTTATCATGAAGCTTGGCCATGATAAACTCGCGCCATAAATGATCCTGTTTTTGTTCGGACCAATATTCTTCCGTAAACTTTTGCTTAAATTCTTCAAACGTCATTCGTTCGGTATTCAAATTAATTCCCCAGCGCTTAGCATCACCTGCTAAGGCGCTAATTACTACGTTTATCTTTTCCTGATCAGACAAGTGTTCAGGAAATATCCTCTCGCAATTTTTGATGAAATCTAATGGATGCCATCCGTTACGTTTGTGGCGGGATCGAAGCGTTCCTCACCTTCTAACAGCTTCGTAAGTGGTGTGCCACTACAGACAACACCAGGTCTATCTTTAATTTTACTCTCAAGATCGAAAATTTTGCCTTGAATTTTCGAAGTATTTTGTTCACATTTTTGTACACATCCGGTAAATTTCTCACCTAAATCTCTTTCAGTGTCTGAAACTGCCTTTTTCAATTGTGAGATTCCGTGTTGACATTCGTTTACGATCTCAGTTTTAAGACCGAAAACTTTTTCGACTACTTTTGTTTCAACCAGAGGCTCTACTTTCTCTTGGATGTTGAGGATTTCAACATCAAATCTACTGTTAATGTTGTCAATTTTCCCCTGCATAGTATCCATATTCTTGTTAATTGAGTCATTTTCAAATTTCATAGTATTTACTACAGAGCTTAAATTACCCACTTTTTGTTCTACCTGTTCTATTTGTTTACTAATTTTAATTCCTTGTTCTTCGACCTGTGCTTTAAGCTGCCCAACGTGTGTTTTAAGCTGCTCGTTCTGTGTTTTGAACTGATTACTTTGTTTTTAAGCTGCTCGTCAACGTGTGTTTTAAGCTGCTCGTTCTGTGTTTTGAGCTGCTCTGCAACGTGTGTTTTAAGCTGAATATTCTGTCAGGCAATTTGTTTGGTTAATTGTTCCAATAAATCGTTCATGCTTAAAATTTTCACACTGAAAAGTTCTACGGAATCTGTGTGTTCCGATCCTACTTCAAAAGTTTCTTTCGGTTCTTTCTTTATCTGTGGAGAATCAAATATGTCAGTGGATTCATTCACATACCCACTATCATCTACAAAGTCACCCTCTACTTCTTGTTTTATCCCTTGCTGTGTTCGAGGCACTGTCGACATTTCAATCTGTTCGTTAACGTGTTCGTGATATTATATGTACGCCAATTGTCTTCCGCTAACGCCATCTGTTATCTGCCTGCGTACACTCCTGTCATTGCCATGCGCATCTTCCATTATGCTCGGCACATCTACCGTGTCTACGCTCCTGTCCATACTGAATGCAAATTACACCCCACTCCACCGTGCTTGACGTTCACTGCTATTTACTTTACTGAATTTTATTGCAATTCGTGCCACTGAACATCCTCTGTTCGGTATTCACGTTAATTTGTGACCGACAACAGCTGGATGTCCTGTCACCGGGAAGCCACTTGTAACACTACGCTACTGCGTACGATACTTATTAAAGCCTGTACTATGGTAAGTTGACGGGCTTCACCTTATAAGAAAGGATTTTGGGGTAGATATTGACCGCGTGTACCCGAATGGAGGCAAAATCAGACTTTCACCCACTCAGTAACAACAATGATGCGTCAAGCCAGTCTGAAGTGCAACTACACGTTACGACGGACAAGAAACGACACAGCAGATGCTACCAAATTGTTAATAATACGGTCGCCAGCCTAATTAGGCGTTAACTGAGTTTCTTCCCAGTACAAGTTGATGTATGTTGATACAAAACAACACGTAATAGCACTGCATAATGTGGTAAATTTTAGAACCAGAAAATCTACTGAACTAATGATTTCACTTTCTGTACTAATGTGAACAAGCCATAAATACACAACAATACACTATAATGTTTACTACAAACTTCGTACTGTCTATTGATCTGATTAAAATCGGGCATAGGTTACCCTAGAAATAGCACTTTCGAAACATACATACAATGTCAAGTTTGAAAAAGGTAAAACACTAATAAATTTTGGTTTTATATTTTTATATTGACTTTAACTTTGCTAGTCAAATCAATTCAGTACACTTCAGAATTTAAATGAATAGAAAAGAAAAAGTGGGGGGGGGGGGGCTGAAACTGTTATGATCACTGTACTGAGATTTTAGTTTATCGAAATCGTTAAGCACTCAAGATTTCCAATACATGAGTTACTACTCTTTTTGTCTTATTTCTTGCTTATTTAACTATCATTATTTTTGTCTCAAATTAATTAAACTTCATTACTAAACCAATTTCAACATTATCTTCCAACTTTGCCAGACCTACATATTCATTAACAACAAAGTTCTTTAAGCATCATTCCAACATAGATAGGTCTGCAGGTAAGTATTATTAACATAAACTTTAAATCTTCATTTCAGCACACTCGGATTGCACAACATGTGGAAAGGACCCTGTCTAGGTTAGTGATGAGGATAATTAAATGATAGGACAGTTCTGGTAAAAGTTAAGTTGTTATTGAACAGTCAGGAACAAAAGTAACACTGGTCCACACGAATACAGTACTAAAAGTTTCAACCTGTTCGTGTCGATGCGGCGGTTGGCGGGCGGCGAGATGGCGAGGCGCAAGGCACACATACAATCACAGCTATGGCTCTTGATGTATCGGCACTTTGCTTCTTCTTAGCGTCGCAATACTTTTCCCTTTAGTGCCTATGGAATATAGCTATGCTGTATAGTCGTCGGAAACGGCACATCCGAGGCTCAATGAAATCACGTTTTCCAGGAGAGCCTCTTCGATCCAGAGCGTGTTTCGCAGACCGATGCCCAACTCCGACTACTACTGCTGAACCCGTTATGCCGTACCGCGCCCGTGTGCATTTTCCCGCGCTCGCCTACCATCCACCTTTTACCGCTCCCCTACAGACAGGGTATTCACCCGAGGTTTTGCATTCTACATATCCTAATACATTGCCTACGTATGGACCAGGCACACAATTACAACTTTAACATCTTACAACAGTTTCAACATCTCTTACATTTCCATTTTGTTATAATATTGCTTGCAATTTGACATAAACATTAATATTCACATCGAAAATTGTTTACAGTTTCTTTAACATAATGACATGAAAAGAAAAAAGAAATGAAATCAGAACATCGCTTACACTAATTTATCAAAAATCAGAAGAAAAAATTATTATATGTACAGTTGTTGTTGTTACACATGCCCCTGTTTGCAGTAAATTTCACTAAGTGCAAATTTGATGGGAACACTAAATTTTATATTTATACAATGGTTCTGAATTTTTGTGTGAATGTCCCATCAAAAAATTTTGTACCACAAACTTCGTTTCACTCACATTATCCAGGTCTATACTTTTTAACATATCAAGAACATTTACCTATCGTTTGCTTAAGTGCCTTTGGCACAGTCCAACCTCCTATCACAACATTATTTAAATAGCAAATTACTCATTTTTACTAAATTTCTCAAAGAAATAATTTCAAAATCTGGAACACAAACATTTAACTACAAAAGCAAATGCAAATATCTATATACACTATAAGACAATTTGTTGCTGCTTGCTTGAATGGCAGTCCATTTCCTTACTTACTAAAAAAACACACAATAATATTTAGAAAAATCACTACATATATTTGCTGCCTATTATTCAGATTTGGGCAGTCCATTTCGCATCATTTTACCACATCACCTGTACCACACTTACAATTCTCCATTGACTATTTATCTGCCCTCATTGGTGTATGGCAGTCCCTTATATTATGACTCATATACTGCCTACTTTGGTTTTTGACAGTCCCATCTTTTATCTGGCTTACAGCATTTGCTATTTCTTTTCAGCCCTTTTCTCCATACATCTTTACATTTACAGTACATTCGGTAATCTGAAACTCACATAAGTACATTAGCAAACTGTCATTGGTATACATACATTTACAAAGATTAATTACATTTGGAATAAATTAGTTTCAGCATAAAATACAGCATATTTAACGCAAATTGCTCTCTGAGAGCACTTAGGTCACTCACTTCAAGGAACATACAGTTTCAGGTCCACAACATTTCTTACACCTAAAGGTCTCTTGGATTTTGGATAATATCAGGTAGTAAGCATTATCGTGTGGAATGTTCTGTATTATATACGGTACATTATAAATATATTTAATTTTGGAAATTTCATGGTTCAGTTCACTAGATTTTTCGTGGGTTTTTAAAAGAACATAATCCCCAATTTTAAATTTTGAAACTTTCAGATTTTTATCATGTCTTTTAGATCTAGATTCAGCTTTTTGCTTTGCCATTTTTCTGACTAATTCTCTCTTTTGACTCAATCCCAAGCTTGTACAAGGTGGAAACTCTAGTTTTTCCTCAATTAAACTTTTACTTCTGCTGCCTAACAAAATTTCTTCTGGTGGGAACCCAGTAGTTTCATGACGTAATGTGTTCATGACATTCTCAAAGTTCAATATAAACTTGCCCCAGTCTCTAAATCATGCCCCTTCCTGTTGTTTTCCACAACGCACCTTGGTCGTCTGTGACATCGTCCCAAGATACGTTCCTGACCTGTGAACCATTTATATCTGGTGGCTTTTCGGTTTCTGGAGTTCAAAGTCTTTACTTACTTGAACTCTTTGCAAAATAAACACTGAGTCGTCCGGTGGCTCTTTCTTTCTTTGTTCAGTCTCAACATCTGGATTTTGTTTTGAAACTTCGCCATCATTAGGTACAATATTGCAATTAGCTGTATCCCCATTATTTTCACTAGTACCGAAATATTCGTCATCTGAACTACCGTCAGAATCCGACCATTCTGGATCGCTTTCAGGTTCTAACATAAAAGCTTTTCTGAGACAGGCACTAAGTTCTTCCTCTGCATTTTCGTCAGGCTTTGATTTTAACTCGGTATCCTCTTTCGACAAAACGGCCTCATTATCAGCTTTACTCACATCCACTGTTACTTCATGTTTAGTGTAATCCTTGTGGACTTCAATTACTTTTAGGTAATTATCTGCCCCTTCTGCACGGTGCCTTTCGGTAGCAGCTTGTACTGTTGACGGATCATTAACAGAAGTTACTTTCTCGTCAATGTTTAGGATTTCATCCTCCAATTCCTTCTTATCTTTAACCTTCGTCCTATCGGCAGCACGCGTACTCTGCGCGGCGCTATTTACCCTCTCCTCTTCAAATTCGGGCCACGTCACCTTATCGACGTCCCTACTATCTTCTTTCCACTAATTAACCTCCTTGCCTCATACTCCTTCTTAAAATCCTCCCACTCACATTGCTTGAGGCCCTTGTACGGATCGTCGATCTGCACACGCCAATTACTTATTTCCGCTAATTCATTCTCGCCATTTACTTCATTACTAACACTGCTAACCGCACCTCTCTGTGTATCCACAGTTTCATCTATTATTTCCTTCGCCACGGAATTACCACTCGTAATGTATTCACCAGCTCTTACGGCAATGTTCGTATCTAATGCTGCCTCATCGCTAGCGGCTTCTCTCTGAACAGCTGTTCTGCTAGGCTGGGCCGTTGCCCTCTGATACTCCACTCGCCTGTTAACAAGTATCGCTCTGCGCGGCAAAGATGACTCATTCGCGCTCGCACCTGACGCTTGTTTCACAACAACACGTTGCGCCGTTCCACGCCTGTCTCTAACCTGTCTCATAACTTTACTGTCGGTCCGGTAACATTTCTTAAATCGGGGCCGGTATATACTGTCCGCTTCCGTTTGGCCCGCAACGTTCGCGGAAATCAGTTTCCCGTGTCATTATTTTGTGCGGTGTACCCTCTACCGCGACCTGGATAACTTCCTCTTTCTCTTCCTCTACCTCTACCTCTCTGTATCATATTGACGTGAAACCCATCGCCGTCATTCCTCCCGTCATTATTACGGTTATTCCTGTTACTAAAATTTTGATGATTGGCACGACTTTCGCGCCAATGGTCTTCGTCTTCGACCCTTTCGAGAAACGCTTGGAAGCTGCGGTGATTGCTTCCCACGTATCTCTTCGAATCTTCTTGAAGCTTTTTATATAGCTCCCATATGATTTCCGAATCGGATCTTCTCCCGCTTAAATGCGTCAACTTCCGGTACCAATATTCGCAGAAATCTTTCAAAGAATTCCTGCCCCTGTTATCATGAAGCTTGGCCATGATAAACTCGCGCCATAAATGATCCTGTTTTTGTTCGGACCAATATTCTTCCGTAAACTTTTGCTTAAATTCTTCAAACGTCATTCGTTCGGTATTCAAATTAATTCCCCAGCGCTTAGCATCACCTGCTAAGGCGCTAATTACTACGTTTATCTTTTCCTGATCAGACAAGTGTTCAGGAAATATCCTCTCGCAATTTTTGATGAAATCTAATGGATGCCATCCGTTACGTTTGTGGCGGGATCGAAGCGTTCCTCACCTTCTAACAGCTTCGTAAGTGGTGTGCCACTACAGACAACACCAGGTCTATCTTTAATTTTACTCTCAAGATCGAAAATTTTGCCTTGAATTTTCGAAGTATTTTGTTCACATTTTTGTACACATCCGGTAAATTTCTCACCTAAATCTCTTTCAGTGTCTGAAACTGCCTTTTTCAATTGTGAGATTCCGTGTTGACATTCGTTTACGATCTCAGTTTTAAGACCGAAAACTTTTTCGACTACTTTTGTTTCAACCAGAGGCTCTACTTTCTCTTGGATGTTGAGGATTTCAACATCAAATCTACTGTTAATGTTGTCAATTTTCCCCTGCATAGTATCCATATTCTTGTTAATTGAGTCATTTTCAAATTTCATAGTATTTACTACAGAGCTTAAATTACCCACTTTTTGTTCTACCTGTTCTATTTGTTTACTAATTTTAATTCCTTGTTCTTCGACCTGTGCTTTAAGCTGCCCAACGTGTGTTTTAAGCTGCTCGTTCTGTGTTTTGAACTGATTACTTTGTTTTTAAGCTGCTCGTCAACGTGTGTTTTAAGCTGCTCGTTCTGTGTTTTGAGCTGCTCTGCAACGTGTGTTTTAAGCTGAATATTCTGTCAGGCAATTTGTTTGGTTAATTGTTCCAATAAATCGTTCATGCTTAAAATTTTCACACTGAAAAGTTCTACGGAATCTGTGTGTTCCGATCCTACTTCAAAAGTTTCTTTCGGTTCTTTCTTTATCTGTGGAGAATCAAATATGTCAGTGGATTCATTCACATACCCACTATCATCTACAAAGTCACCCTCTACTTCTTGTTTTATCCCTTGCTGTGTTCGAGGCACTGTCGACATTTCAATCTGTTCGTTAACGTGTTCGTGATATTATATGTACGCCAATTGTCTTCCGCTAACGCCATCTGTTATCTGCCTGCGTACACTCCTGTCATTGCCATGCGCATCTTCCATTATGCTCGGCACATCTACCGTGTCTACGCTCCTGTCCATACTGAATGCAAATTACACCCCACTCCACCGTGCTTGACGTTCACTGCTATTTACTTTACTGAATTTTATTGCAATTCGTGCCACTGAACATCCTCTGTTCGGTATTCACGTTAATTTGTGACCGACAACAGCTGGATGTCCTGTCACCGGGAAGCCACTTGTAACACTACGCTACTGCGTACGATACTTATTAAAGCCTGTACTATGGTAAGTTGACGGGCTTCACCTTATAAGAAAGGATTTTGGGGTAGATATTGACCGCGTGTACCCGAATGGAGGCAAAATCAGACTTTCACCCACTCAGTAACAACAATGATGCGTCAAGCCAGTCTGAAGTGCAACTACACGTTACGACGGACAAGAAACGACACAGCAGATGCTACCAAATTGTTAATAATACGGTCGCCAGCCTAATTAGGCGTTAACTGAGTTTCTTCCCAGTACAAGTTGATGTATGTTGATACAAAACAACACGTAATAGCACTGCATAATGTGGTAAATTTTAGAACCAGAAAATCTACTGAACTAATGATTTCACTTTCTGTACTAATGTGAACAAGCCATAAATACACAACAATACACTATAATGTTTACTACAAACTTCGTACTGTCTATTGATCTGATTAAAATCGGGCATAGGTTACCCTAGAAATAGCACTTTCGAAACATACATACAATGTCAAGTTTGAAAAAGGTAAAACACTAATAAATTTTGGTTTTATATTTTTATATTGACTTTAACTTTGCTAGTCAAATCAATTCAGTACACTTCAGAATTTAAATGAATAGAAAAGAAAAAGTGGGGGGGGGGGGGCTGAAACTGTTATGATCACTGTACTGAGATTTTAGTTTATCGAAATCGTTAAGCACTCAAGATTTCCAATACATGAGTTACTACTCTTTTTGTCTTATTTCTTGCTTATTTAACTATCATTATTTTTGTCTCAAATTAATTAAACTTCATTACTAAACCAATTTCAACATTATCTTCCAACTTTGCCAGACCTACATATTCATTAACAACAAAGTTCTTTAAGCATCATTCCAACATAGATAGGTCTGCAGGTAAGTATTATTAACATAAACTTTAAATCTTCATTTCGGCACACTCGGATTGCACAACATGTGGAAAGGACCCTGTCTAGGTTAGTGATGAGGATAATTAAATGATAGGACAGTTCTGGTAAAAGTTAAGTTGTTATTGAACAGTCAGGAACAAAAGTAACACTGGTCCACACGAATACAGTACTAAAAGTTTCAACCTGTTCGTGTCGATGCGGTGGTTGGCGGGCGGCGAGATGGCAAGGCGCAAAGCACACATACAATCACAGCTATGGCTCTTGATGTATCGGCACTTTGCTTCTTCTTAGCGTCGCAATACTTTTCCCTTTAGTGCCTATGGAATATAGCTATGCTGTATAGTCGTCGGAAACGGCACATCCGAGGCTCAATGAAACCACGTTTTCCAGGAGAGCCTCTTCGATCCAGAGCGTGTTTCTCAGACCGATGCCCAACTCCGACTACTACTGCTGAGCCCGTTATGCCGTACCGCGCCCGTGTGCATTTTCCCGCTCTCGCCTACCATCCACCTTTTACCGCTCCCCTACAGACAGGGTATTCACCCGAGGTTTTGCATTCTACATATCCTAATACATTGCCTACGTATGGACCAGGCGCACAATTACAACTTTAACATCTTACAACAGTTTCAACATCTCTTACATTTCCATTTTGTTATAATATTGCTTGCAATTTGACATAAACGTTAATATTCACATCGAAAATTGTTTACAGTTTCTTTAACATAATGACATGAAAAGAAAAAAGAAATGAAATCAGAACATCGCTTACACTAATTTATCAAAAATCAGAAGAAAAAATTATTATATGTACAGTTGTTGTTGTTACACGCCGTTTTCTGCCTCACGTTGTCACCGAGTAAGAGCATTTTCCACCAGAGATCGGAGAGTCACAGGAGTCACATTCAAAATGCGTTGCGCAATGCTTCCCTTCAATTCAACTACGTTCGTAATTGGAGCATTGAACACAACGTATTTCAAATAACACGACAGCGTGAAGTGCAGGTGATATCGACGGCCAGGCCGTACGAAAATGACGACTGATAATTCTAGCATTTCCGTCCACTGAATGTTCAATGTGGGGAGGAGCGCCATCGCACATGAAACTGATCCTTTCCGCACATCTACGCTGTTCAAAGGTTGAAAGATATTGATGCGCAAAAGACTCTCGTAGTGTTTACCATTGACGGTGAAGGCAACAGGATCCGCAGGAATCACCTCCTGTAAAAAAAAAAAAAATGGCTCAATGGGAAAACGATGCCGTCAACCAGCACCAGCACTTTGCTGAATGAATTGGTACCGGTTGATGTGCGGGCGGATTTTCCGTTGCCCATATTCTGCAACTCTGCGAACTACATGTCCTTGGAGGTGGAAATGGGCTTCATCTCTCCAGAGAATGTCCATGGCCATTCATTGTCCTCTTCCATGGGAGCAAGAATTTCCAGAGCGAATGTTTGTCTTGCTGGAAGGTGAGCAAATCAGCAGGAAGCAATTATTGAACATCAGTGTCTTTGTATGCTTAGGATTTTATGCACCGTGCTCGCAGGCATGTATAGCGTTTGGGATATTCCAGATGCACTGCATATTTGCACACCACCGCTTGACACCTCCTGCAATACTGTGGCCACATCTTTGACAGGTGTGAGATCAACTGTTTTCATCTCTATGCCACTCTGTACCCTAAAAGAACCTGTCTTCTCGAACTTTGTAATGTTTTTCTCCACACCTTAGCAGTCATCGGACCAATGCTTTTCATACCCTTGACTGGCAGGAACTTCTGCAGGGCTACTGGCGTCCAGCCACCATAGAAGAACTACCAGCAGCGCGCGATCCTTCTGGGAGACAGTTACGTTCGGCGTCTCGGATGAAAATAGCCATGTCCACGTGTCTGTTGGTGTGCATATTCTGATGCTTAAAGCGCCATCAATTAGTCTAAATTTCGTTAAACGTTTTTTTGTTCTATGACGTTTTCTTCTGCGTCAATAATACGCTATTGGAATTTGATATGTCTGAACATTGGTTCCATTTCTACGGCGCATTGAAACTGGAACTTTACTTATGGACACGTTTTATATCGATCCGTACTTCTTCTATCACATCAGACACGTCCTCCCCCTCGTCGAGGTTCTCAATATCTGCGTTTCTTCCTTCTATAGTAGTTCCTTAACACCGGCGCGCTCGAATCACGCTACCCGAATGTCTCGGCCGAAACAAGGAACCGAACCTGCTTGCAGAGATTGGTGAAATGCTCGTCCCTGACTAACACTTTATTTGTCGTAGGACAGGCTGTGAGATGTTAAATCTCCCCAACCCACCGCTTCCCCTACTAAGTGGAACCCAACGAAAGCTTTATCATATCGCGAGATCTTGGAAACATCTCACTCGATCCTACTTGCATGAGTGAATCAAGCACTTTTTTGCACATAGATTAATCGAAACAAATAATGGGACATGGGTGAATAGGAGAGGGCAGTTCCACAGTCAGAGTTACGGAAAGAGACAAAATTCGACTCTTTAATTGTGACATAGTCAGCGTTCAAAATTTAAAAAGCATCAGAAATCCAATATTAAGCACAGTAATCTGGAGGGGATAGTGCACTAATGTTACTAAGCATCAATTAAAGTAGAAGTAACATTAATGTGATCATTGAAGCCGATGTAAGGCTGGCACGAGCGAGAGAGAGATAAATGCCGGCGATAAGTAATATCAGTGGATGACAAAGCCGCGTCACCTGGTCTATAGGCCGTAGCATCTCGCCGTGTTGTGTCGAAGGCGGCTGACGATTGTTCCCGAGGTGAGACACAAACGCTAAGTGACCCTTGGAAATCTCGTTCGAAGCAAGGAAACCACAGACTTGGCACTATTTTATATTGCCTCGGTTCCTACATAAAGCTGTATTTGTCTTACCGGAGAGTTCTGTGAGAACTTTCCAAATTTGTTAGTTTGATATACCTGGCTGTTCCTAAACACCATCTACTTTCCAGGACTGTATCTGTGCACTCCAGGTATCCTCCTTCGAATAAGGATCTTCTCCAACGGTCGCTGCCGTCTTGGTAACCACCGTTAATTATCGTCTGTAAGGCGTTGTCTTAAAATTAATGTGGCTCGATCTTATTTCTCACTCTCGTCTCGGAGGCACACTAAAAATCGGAAGGCAAGGTCGGTTTTTAGTTGTTGCTTATTTGGCATATAAAATAAATGTCATATTGGCACGTCGTCATACCTATGCCCTGCAGCTAAGCTAGCTCAAATCACATAGGTTCCACAAGTGATTATGCAGCCGCAATTTCAATAGTAGAGCGCTTGTGAATGAAACATACGAGAAGCTTGCAATAAGAAATGCATCAATTTCTTTGTGAAAGCAGGCTGGTATTATTCAGGATTACAAATACCATAATATTCCTCACTCTTTTGGCGAAATACTCTATTTCTCAAGATAACCTTCGTTCAGTGCGACGGCCTTACGCCACCTTATTGGGAGCGCCTGTACGACTGCTCCGTACAATTCTACTGGTCAACGTCGAAGCCTTCGTCTTGCTGCATCAATAACCTCCCATCTTCCACGTTCTGCTTCCCTCGGAGTTGATCTTTCATTTGGTCAAACAGATGAAAGTGGGAAGGTGCGAGATATGAACTGTAAGGTGCATGAGGAAGAAGAGCTCAATGAAATTTTGCGAACTCCTTCTGCATGAAAATGTTAGACAAAAAATTGACACAACCAGCCTTTAACGCGGAAACAGTTCCGCACAGAAGGTTCTTCGTTGCTCTTTATGGTCTTCTGTTAGGCAGCAAGGAACTTAGAGGGCAAATACCTCTGAGTACCACAACTAGTGTCACGACTATCAACAAAGACATCCAGTTAAGCAGCGATTTGTTTGACTGTGATCCGTCCACGAGTTCGAATCAGAATGTCCGCACGTTACAAAACTTCACGAGTCACAGCTGTGTGCGGCCGACCGGCACACGGGAAATGTGACAGGCTTTCGCGGCCTTGCAGTGACGACGACAAACACCTCGCCTAACGACTCTTCGCACATTCGTTCAGTTGTTTTCAAGAATTGAAAATGAGGACATGAGTTACAATTTGTCTGAGCTGTAGCGGAGGATACTCTGTAACGTTACTAGTTATTTCCTTTCCAGTGCCACTCGCAAGTTCCATTCGCAAGCAGAAAGAGAGAAAAACGACTACCCATATGCCTCTGTACGAGTCCTAATGTCTATAATCTGATCTTCATGGTCCTTACGCGAAATATGCCTTGGCGATAGTAGAATCGTTCTGCAGTCAGTCTCAAAGCCGGTTGTCTAGATTTTCCCAGTAGTGTTCCTCGAAAAGAACGTCGACTTTCCTCTAGTGATGCCCATTTGAGTTCCCGAAGCATCTCCGTAATACTTACATGTTGTTGGAACCTACTGGTATCAATTCTAGCAGCCTGCCTCTAAATTGCTTAGATGTCCTCCTTTAATCCAACCTGATGCGGATCCCAAACACTCAAACAGTACTCAACAATGGGGAGCAGTAATGTCCTACATATTGTCTCCTTTAAAGATGAATGACACTTTCCTAAAATTTTTCCAATAAACCGAAGTCGACCATTCGCCTTCCCCGCTTCAGTCCTTACATGCTCATTCCATTTCATACTGTTTTGTAACGTGAAGCCTAGATAATTATTTAATCGACGTGACTGTGTGAAGCAGTATATTACCCATACTGTACTCGAACACTATGGGTTTGTTTTCTCTGCTCATTAGCATTAACTTCCTTTTCCTACATTTAGAGCTAGCTACCATTCATTATAACCAATAGGAAATTTTTCGAATGCATTTTGTATCCTCCTACAGTCACTCAATGGTGACACATTCCAATGTATCGCAGAATCATCAACGAACAGACACAGACTGCTGCTTATCCCGTCCGCCAGATCATTTATGTATAAAGAAAATAAAAGCGGTGATACCAAACTTCCCTGGGGCAATCCAGACGATACCCTTGTCTTTGATGAACACTTAACACCGAGGGCAATATACTTGGTTCTGTAACTTAAGAAGTCTTCGAGCCTTTCACATACCTGGGAACCTAATCCATATGCTTGTACCTTCTCTAAGACTATAGATACAGCAATAAGGGGTAGGTCAGTAAGCAGTTCAGTTGAACGAGAATGGACATCTCTAAAAAGAGCAATCGCAGAAGTTAGAAAGGAAATCGTAGTCAGTTACAAAGAAGGTAACTGCGAAGAAACCATGCGCAACAGAAGAAATACATCGGTTGATCGATGAAAGAAGGAAGCACCAAGATGATTGGGAAAATTCAGAAATGCGGAAATACAAGGCACTTAGGAATGAAATAAATAGGAAGTGCAAGGGAGCTCAGAAGAAATGGATCCACGAAAAACAAATGATTTTCTGAAGGATTGACTCAGTCTATAGAAGTCAAAACAGTCTTCAATGAAATTAAAAGCAAAGGTGGTAACATGAAGAGGACAATGGGAACTCAATGTTAAATTCAGAGGAGAGAGCGGATAGATGGAAAGAGTATGTTGTAGACTTCTATGAGGGGGAAGACTTCTCTGACGATGCGACGGAAGAAGAAACAGGGGTGCGGTAGGGAAGAGATAGGGCATCCAGTATGAGAATCAGAATTTGTAAGAGCTTTGGAAGACTCATTAGAATAAGGCAGAAAAGACAGATGACATTCCATCAGAATTTCTAAAATCATTGGGGAAACTGGCGACAACTATTCGTGTTGGTGTGTAGAATGTACGAGACTGACGCTATACAATCATATTTTCGACGAAACATCATTCACACGATTCCTAAGACTGCAAGAGCAGATAAAAGCGAGAATTATCACACAGTCTGCTTCACAGCTCATATATCCAAGTTGCGGACAGGAATAATATACAGAAGAATGAAAAGCAATTGGGAATGTGTTAGATGACGATCAGTTTAGATTTAGGAGAGGTAAAAATTAGGTGGACTGATAAGATAAGGAATGAAGAGTTCTGCGCAGAATCAGACAGAAAAGGAATATGTGGAGAACACTGAGAAGGAGAAGGGACAAGATGATAGGACCATCTGTTAAGGCATCAGGGAATGAGTTCATGGTACTAGAGGGAGCTGCAGAGGCCAAAACATGTAGAGGAAGACAGAGATTGGAATACATCCAGCAAATAAAAATAATTGAGAAAGTAGGTTGCAAGTTATACTCTGAGATGAAGCGGTTGGCACAGGACAGGAATTCGAGGCGCGCCGCATCAAACCAGTCAGAAGACTGACGACTCAAAAATAAATAAATAAATGACAATGATGAAGTCCCACACTCCGTAACACAGCGTAGGGGACGATGGGGGAGACCCGCACCGCCGTACTAGGCAAGGTCCTAGTGGAGTTGGTTTGCCATTGCCTTCCTCCGACCGTAATGCGGATGAATGATGATGATGATGGAGACGACACAACCATACCCAGTCATCTTTAGACAGGTGAAAATCCCTGACCCCGCCGGGAATCGAACACGGGACCCCGTGCTCGGAAAGCGAGAACGCTATTTCGAGACCAGGAGACGCGGGCAATAAATAAATAAATAAATTAAATAAAAGAAATTAAAAAGGCAACAGAAAGGCATAGCTGATAACAGAATCAAGATAAATCAAGACACGTTCAAAGGATTTGCCGATCTGAAAAAAGCAAAGGATTTGCCGATCTGTAAAAAGCTCTCGACAATGTAGAATGGGGCAACATCTTCGAATTTCTGTGAAACATAGGGATGATCTATAGGGACAGACAAGTAATATACAATGTGTACAAGAACCAAGAGGAAATAAAAGGAGTGGAAAACCAAGAACGAAGTACTCGGATTAAAAAGGGTGTAAGACAGGGATGCAGCCTTTCGACCCTACTGTTGAATATATACGTGAAAGAAGCAATGATAGAAATAAATGAAAGGCACGAGATTGGAATTAATATATAAGGTAAAAGGATATCAATGATAAGATTGTCTGATTACATTGCTACCCTCAGTGAAAGTGAAGAACTAAAGAATGTGTTGAATGGACTGAACAGTTTAATTAGGACAGAATATGATTTGATACGAAATCGAAGACAGACAAAAGTAACGAAAGGAGAAAAATGACAATCGAGAGAAAACATCGAAATTGGGTATCACGAAGTAGACAAAGTTAAGGAATTTTGCTACCTAGACAGTAAAATAACCCTTGTAGGACGTAGCAAGGATGACATAACAAGCAGACCAGCACTGGCATAAAGGGCATTTGAAGCCAAGAGAAGTCTACTAGTATCAAGCACAGCCTTCATTTAAGGAGAAATTTCTAAGACTGTACGTTTGGAGCACAATATCGTATAGTAGGGACGTATGGACTGTGGAAAATCTGGAAAAGAAGAGAATCGAAGCATTTGAGATGCGGTGCTGCAAAAGAATGGTACTAGAGGGAGATGTAAAGGGTAAAAACTGGAGAGGAAAACAGAGACTGGAATACATCCAGCAAATAACTGAGGACGTAGGTTGCAGATGTGAGATGTGCTACCTAGACAGTAAAATAACCCTTGTAGGACGTAGCAAGGAGGACATAACAAGCAGACCAGCACTGGCATAAAGGGCATTTGAAGCCAAGAGAAGTCTACTAGTATCAAGCACAGCCTTCATTTAAGGAGAAATTTCTAAGACTGTACGTTTGGAGCACAATATCGTATAGTAGGGACGTATGGACTGTGGAAAATCTGGAAAAGAAGAGAATCGAAGCATTTGAGATGCGGTGCTGCAAAAGAATGGTACTAGAGGGAGATGTAAAGGGTAAAAACTGGAGAGGAAAACAGAGACTGGAATACATCCAGCAAATAACTGAGGACGTAGGTTGCAGATGTGAGATGTGCTACCTAGACAGTAAAATAACCCTTGTAGGACGTAGCAAGGAGGACATAACAAGCAGACCAGCACTGGCATAAAGGGCATTTGAAGCCAAGAGAAGTCTACTAGTATCAAGCACAGCCTTCATTTAAGGAGAAATTTCTAACACTGTACGTTTGGAGCACAATATCGTATAGTAGGGACGTATGGACTGTGGAAAATCTGGAAAAGAAGAGAATCGAAGCATTTGAGATGCGGTGCTGCAAAAGAATGGTACTAGAGGGAGATGTAAAGGGTAAAAACTGGAGAGGAAAACAGAGACTGGAATACATCCAGCAAATAACTGAGGACGTAGGTTGCAGATGTGAGATGTGCTACCTAGACAGTAAAATAACCCTTGTAGGACGTAGCAAGGAGGACATAACAAGCAGACCAGCACTGGCATAAAGGGCATTTGAAGCCAAGAGAAGTCTACTAGTATCAAGCACAGCCTTCATTTAAGGAGAAATTTCTAACACTGTACGTTTGGAGCACAATATCGTATAGTAGGGACGTATGGACTGTGGAAAATCTGGAAAAGAAGAGAATCGAAGCATTTGAGATGCGGTGCTGCAAAAGAATGGTACTAGAGGGAGATGTAAAGGGTAAAAACTGGAGAGGAAAACAGAGACTGGAATACATCCAGCAAATAACTGAGGACGTAGGTTGCAGATGTGAGATGTGCTACCTAGACAGTAAAATAACCCTTGTAGGACGTAGCAAGGAGGACATAACAAGCAGACCAGCACTGGCATAAAGGGCATTTGAAGCCAAGAGAAGTCTACTAGTATCAAGCACAGCCTTCATTTAAGGAGAAATTTCTAAGACTGTACGTTTGGAGCACAATATCGTATAGTAGGGACGTATGGACTGTGGAAAATCTGGAAAAGAAGAGAATCGAAGCATTTGAGATGCGGTGCTGCAAAAGAATGGTACTAGAGGGAGATGTAAAGGGTAAAAACTGGAGAGGAAAACAGAGACTGGAATACATCCAGCAAATAACTGAGGACGTAGGTTGCAGATGTGAGATGTGCTACCTAGACAGTAAAATAACCCTTGTAGGACGTAGCAAGGAGGACATAACAAGCAGACCAGCACTGGCATAAAGGGCATTTGAAGCCAAGAGAAGTCTACTAGTATCAAGCACAGCCTTCATTTAAGGAGAAATTTCTAACACTGTACGTTTGGAGCACAATATCGTATAGTAGGGACGTATGGACTGTGGAAAATCTGGAAAAGAAGAGAATCGAAGCATTTGAGATGCGGTGCTGCAAAAGAATGGTACTAGAGGGAGATGTAAAGGGTAAAAACTGGAGAGGAAAACAGAGACTGGAATACATCCAGCAAATAACTGAGGACGTAGGTTGCAGATGTGAGATGTGCTACCTAGACAGTAAAATAACCCTTGTAGGACGTAGCAAGGAGGACATAACAAGCAGACCAGCACTGGCATAAAGGGCATTTGAAGCCAAGAGAAGTCTACTAGTATCAAGCACAGCCTTCATTTAAGGAGAAATTTCTAACACTGTACGTTTGGAGCACAATATCGTATAGTAGGGACGTATGGACTGTGGAAAATCTGGAAAAGAAGAGAATCGAAGCATTTGAGATGCGGTGCTGCAAAAGAATGGTACTAGAGGGAGATGTAAAGGGTAAAAACTGGAGAGGAAAACAGAGACTGGAATACATCCAGCAAATAACTGAGGACGTAGGTTGCAGATGTGAGATGTGCTACCTAGACAGTAAAATAACCCTTGTAGGACGTAGCAAGGAGGACATAACAAGCAGACCAGCACTGGCATAAAGGGCATTTGAAGCCAAGAGAAGTCTACTAGTATCAAGCACAGCCTTCATTTAAGGAGAAATTTCTAACACTGTACGTTTGGAGCACAATATCGTATAGTAGGGACGTATGGACTGTGGAAAATCTGGAAAAGAAGAGAATCGAAGCATTTGAGATGCGGTGCTGCAAAAGAATGGTACTAGAGGGAGATGTAAAGGGTAAAAACTGGAGAGGAAAACAGAGACTGGAATACATCCAGCAAATAACTGAGGACGTAGGTTGCAGATGTGAGATGTGCTACCTAGACAGTAAAATAACCCTTGTAGGACGTAGCAAGGAGGACATAACAAGCAGACCAGCACTGGCATAAAGGGCATTTGAAGCCAAGAGAAGTCTACTAGTATCAAGCACAGCCTTCATTTAAGGAGAAATTTCTAACACTGTACGTTTGGAGCACAATATCGTATAGTAGGGACGTATGGACTGTGGAAAATCTGGAAAAGAAGAGAATCGAAGCATTTGAGATGCGGTGCTGCAAAAGAATGGTACTAGAGGGAGATGTAAAGGGTAAAAACTGGAGAGGAAAACAGAGACTGGAATACATCCAGCAAATAACTGAGGACGTAGGTTGCAGATGTGAGATGTGCTACCTAGACAGTAAAATAACCCTTGTAGGACGTAGCAAGGAGGACATAACAAGCAGACCAGCACTGGCATAAAGGGCATTTGAAGCCAAGAGAAGTCTACTAGTATCAAGCACAGCCTTCATTTAAGGAGAAATTTCTAAGACTGTACGTTTGGAGCACAATATCGTATAGTAGGGACGTATGGACTGTGGAAAATCTGGAAAAGAAGAGAATCGAAGCATTTGAGATGCGGTGCTGCAAAAGAATGGTACTAGAGGGAGATGTAAAGGGTAAAAACTGGAGAGGAAAACAGAGACTGGAATACATCCAGCAAATAACTGAGGACGTAGGTTGCAGATGTGAGATGTGCTACCTAGACAGTAAAATAACCCTTGTAGGACGTAGCAAGGAGGACATAACAAGCAGACCAGCACTGGCATAAAGGGCATTTGAAGCCAAGAGAAGTCTACTAGTATCAAGCACAGCCTTCATTTAAGGAGAAATTTCTAACACTGTACGTTTGGAGCACAATATCGTATAGTAGGGACGTATGGACTGTGGAAAATCTGGAAAAGAAGAGAATCGAAGCATTTGAGATGCGGTGCTGCAAAAGAATGGTACTAGAGGGAGATGTAAAGGGTAAAAACTGGAGAGGAAAACAGAGACTGGAATACATCCAGCAAATAACTGAGGACGTAGGTTGCAGATGTGAGATGTGCTACCTAGACAGTAAAATAACCCTTGTAGGACGTAGCAAGGAGGACATAACAAGCAGACCAGCACTGGCATAAAGGGCATTTGAAGCCAAGAGAAGTCTACTAGTATCAAGCACAGCCTTCATTTAAGGAGAAATTTCTAACACTGTACGTTTGGAGCACAATATCGTATAGTAGGGACGTATGGACTGTGGAAAATCTGGAAAAGAAGAGAATCGAAGCATTTGAGATGCGGTGCTGCAAAAGAATGGTACTAGAGGGAGATGTAAAGGGTAAAAACTGGAGAGGAAAACAGAGACTGGAATACATCCAGCAAATAACTGAGGACGTAGGTTGCAGATGTGAGATGTGCTACCTAGACAGTAAAATAACCCTTGTAGGACGTAGCAAGGAGGACATAACAAGCAGACCAGCACTGGCATAAAGGGCATTTGAAGCCAAGAGAAGTCTACTAGTATCAAGCACAGCCTTCATTTAAGGAGAAATTTCTAACACTGTACGTTTGGAGCACAATATCGTATAGTAGGGACGTATGGACTGTGGAAAATCTGGAAAAGAAGAGAATCGAAGCATTTGAGATGCGGTGCTGCAAAAGAATGGTACTAGAGGGAGATGTAAAGGGTAAAAACTGGAGAGGAAAACAGAGACTGGAATACATCCAGCAAATAACTGAGGACGTAGGTTGCAGATGTGAGATGTGCTACCTAGACAGTAAAATAACCCTTGTAGGACGTAGCAAGGAGGACATAACAAGCAGACCAGCACTGGCATAAAGGGCATTTGAAGCCAAGAGAAGTCTACTAGTATCAAGCATAGCCTTCATTTAAGGAGAAATTTCTAAGACTGTACGTTTGGAGATGAAAAAAATGGTTCAAATGGCTCTGAGCACTACGGGACTTAACTTCTCAGGTCACCAGTCCCCTAGAACTTAGAAATACTTAAACCTAACTAACCTAAGGACATCACAAACATCCATGCCCGAGGCAGGATGCGAACCTGCTCCCGTATCGGTCGCGTGGTTCCAGACTGTAGCGCCTTTAACCGCTTGGCCACACCGGCCGGCGAGATGAAAAGACAATCACAGTACAGGAATTCGTGGCCGGCCGTATCAGACCAATCAGAAGACTAATGTCTCAAAAGAAAAGAAAAAAAAGGAGAGGGAGAGAGAGAAAGGGGAACATGGGATTCACCTGTTGCCCTTCATCCATGGTTCGTAGGATCTCATTTGAGAAATGAGGAAAAGAGCATGCTGGGTTTCACACGAGCGATGTTTCCTAAAATGCTCTGATTTATGGACCGAATCTTACCGTATCAAGGAAATTAATTATAATCGAAAAGAGAATATGTTCAAGGATTCTGCAGCAAAATGATGTTAAAGGTATCGGTCTGCAATCTTGCGGGATCGTTCTTCTATCCTTCTTATACACAGGAACCACCTGCATTCTTTTCCAGTCACATGGCAATTTGTGCTGTGTGAGAGATTCGCGATGCGTGCAAGCTATGTAAGGGTCCAATGAAGAGTACTCTTTGTATAGCCAAACTGCAACTCCATTAGGACCTGGGGAATTTCCTAATCGTGAACAATTCCAACAAAAATCTCCTGACACCGTAGGAAATCTTTCATTTAGAAAGAACTCTTGCAACGAAAAAGACTAAATCAATATAAAAACAGCCCAATGATCATGTTCGCCGCTAAAACAATAACAAACAGAGATGTAAGACACAGCCACACTAAACAATAGATTAATATCTCTCTACCTCTTTCTCTCTCTCTCTCTCTCTCTCTCTCTCTCTCTCGCTCTCGCTCTCTCTGTAACAGTGTCTGTCCCTCTCTCTGTCCCAGTCTCTGTCCCTCCCTCTCTCTCTCTCTCTCTCTCTCTCTCTCTCTCTCTCTCACACACACACACACACACACACACACATACACGTGCACAGATACACACACACACATACAGAGACACACGCACACACACACACACACACACACACACACACACAACAAACGATCGAATATCAAATCATACATACCTGAGTGCAAGGGAAGTCATTTTACATAGGACCAGAATTTTCTAGGTTTTACAGACTTACGAATTTCTATTAACTTTTGGCTGTCGTCGGTCTAAGGCGCTGCAGTCATGGGCTGTGCGGCTGGTCCCGGCGGAGGTTCGAGTCCTCCCTCGGGCATGTGTGTTTGTGTTTGTCCTTAGGATAATTTAGGTTAAGTAGTGTGTAAGCTTAGGGACTGATGACCTTAGCAGTTAAGTTCCATAAAATTTCACACATATTTGAACTTTTTTTTTTTTTTGCCTGTCGGCATTTGTGCGTTCTCCTTTGAACCGGAAGTGACACAGCCTTTGCTTCCTCAGCATGTTTCGAATTTCGTTGTTAAACCATGGTGTGTCTTTTCCGTTCTTAATCAACTTACTCGACACGTATTTCTCTAGAGTGTGCTTTATAACCCCTTTAAACCTTACCCACAATTGTTCTATGTCCATCGTATTGGAACTAATTCATGTCAATCATTGTCAAAAAGTTACGCTAGCAACTGTCTATCTGCTATTTCTAGCAGAAATATTCTCCTAGCCTTGTCGATTGATTTGTTAACTTTAGTAACCGAAGTTTCTATGGTATCATGGTCACTAAGTCCCGTCTTTATACTGCCGCCGTCGATTAAGTAAAGTCTTTTCGTAGCTACGAGATGTACTGCATTTCCACAGCGTATGGGCTGTCGAACTAGATGCTCAAGACAGTTTTCGGAAAATCTGATCAAAAGAAAACAGAAAGACTGTCTGTACCCCTCTTCAATAAATTCATAATCGGGAGGTTAAAGTCGTCTCCACTAATATTGCAGCCGTGCGGGACTAGAAGAGCGGTCTAAGGGCGCTGCAGTCATGGACTATGCGGTTGGTCCCGGCGGAGATTCCAGTCCTCCCTTGGGCATGGGTGTGTGTGTTTGTCCTTAGGATAATACAGGTTAAGTAGTGTGTAAGCTTAGGGACTGATGACCTTAGCGGTTAAGTCCCACAAGATTTCACACACATTTGAACATTTTTGAAATAATATTCTATTTTTCTTTTTTTATCTTATGGGACTTAACTGCTAAGGGCATGAGTCCCTAAGCTTACAGACTACTTAACCTAAATTATCCTAAGGACAAACACACACACCCATGCCCGAGGGAGTACTCCAACCTCCGCCGGGACCAGCCGCACAGTCCATGACGTCAGCCCCTCAGACCGCTCGGCTAACTCCGCGCGGCGAACTAATATTGCGTGATCTGGGTATTTCCGCACTACTCGCTACTGATCATACAATTTTTGTCAATAACTGTAAGGCCGTCACAGAGGAATCGGGATGCCGGTAAAGATAACCAACCTTATTTTGATTTCATGTAGACCTGTTACACGCATCAAAATAAGTTCATTGCCTCACTCAAATTCGACCTCAGTGGCGACAACATTTTTGTCAACTGCAATAAACACACTCCCTCCTATGGTGTCTAATTTACCTTTGGATACATGTTCTACGAATCGCTGGATATCTCAGAGCATTCTACTACGTGTTTCATCCACCTGTCAGCGCCGAGAATAATTAGAGCGTGAGACGTTTCCTGGAGAGCAGTAAATTCGGGAAGTTTGTTACGAATACTTCGTCAATTTACTGATAAAATTTTATCAGTCGAAGTAAGTAGTCGTATGGCTAGTGTTCGTCAGACAACATGAACCTACCACCTAACCTGAAAAACCCCCACGTTCACTTCACAAGTGCTGTTTTGTACGAGTAGGTGGTTCCTTTGTGTAGTGCATCCTTAACCCATCAAGCGGAGTTCTACAATACCGCAACCGATAATGCAGGTCCAGAAATCTGCAGCCAAGACCGTCACAGAGTCGACGAAGCCTTTGGCTGAGACCTTCCACCTGGCTCCATACCAGAGGATCAACTCTGGGAACAATGCTGCACATTGCGAGATCCGTTTCCCGTGTGAGGTCAGCAGCTTTACCACCTCCATCGACTTCTTGCATGAACTGAGGATGGCCTCAGAAGCCAAACTTCAGGCGTCATTTGTGCCGACGTGAGCCACAATTTGCAGACGACTGCACTCTGCACGCTCGATAGCCATAGGCCTTCACATCTCAGATGAGGCCCTCCGGGAGGCCTATCCGGGGCACGTTGGCTTTTTTTTCAGCTGTGAACGCTTGCTGCCTGAGGAGCTCCGTGTGCGCCTAACGTTGGAGCTCCCAATAACCAGTAAACTCCTCCCCCCGCCTCCCTGCTCGAACCCTGCTGAAGAAGCGGCCACCTGTCCATTCACAGGGTGAATGGGTGAGGCCAGAAGGCCAGACTTCACACGTCCCTCCGCCTAGTGGCACGAACGCGTTACCACCCCCCACTGATCTCATGTAAGGGCAGATTCAACACGTCGCCTACACAGGAAAGTGGCTCAGCAGCAGAGCCCGTCGGCGAAACAAGCGACACCTAAGGTGTCTCGTGCAATGAGCCAGATTCTTCGCATCCGCTGAACCCCGCGGCAGCAGCTTGAAGACGACTACCTGTAGCCAAAAGCACATCAGCCTGCACACATCCTACCCATCTCATTATAATTAATTTAAGAATCGGCTGTAAAATCATGGGCAGAAACCTAGATATGCAACTTCCTAATCTACCATAAATACATGTCTGAGTGATGCTATATGTCATTATTTTTGCATAAAGAAAAGTAATATCCTCTCTATAACCTTGAAATCATGAGTTACGCCCTTAGAATTTTGATATGAACTAGTGAATTTACCCATAGCATTTTTTTTTTGCCTGTGCCTGCTGCCACTTTCAGAACTCAAATTAATAATGAAATTAATTACTTTAATAAGACTGCACGTTCAATTGCTGGTGTACCACCGCAATAAAATAAAAACAGAGCATAGCTGAGGGAGTATGAAAGAGAGCAATGGCGTATTTAAGTTTACAGAATAATGACAGTATTTATAAATCATTTTTAACTACAACTAGCTGACCAGAAATGACAAGCACAAATCGGGAAAGGAATAATGTTTGATTGGCAAAGCATACACTGGGTGGAAGCTATACAAGATTCTTCCCTGAATTGCTCCCTTTTACAGTTGTTGTTGTTGTTGTTGTGGTCTTCAGTCCTGAGACTGGTTTGATGCAGCTTTCCATGCTACTCTATCCTGTGCAAGCTGCTTCATCTCCCAGTAACTACTGCAACCAACATCCTTCTGAATCTGCTTAGTGTATTCATCTCTTGGTCTCCCCCTACGATTTTAACCTCCACGCTGCCATCCAATACTAAATTGGTGATCCCTTGATGCCTCAGAACATGTCCTACCAACCGATCCCTTCTTCTAGTCAAGTTGTGCCACAAATTTCTCTTCTCCCCAATCCTATTCAATACCTCCTAATTAGTTATGTGATCTACCCATCTAATCTTCAGCTTTCTTCTTTAGCACAACATGTAAAAAGCTTCTATTCTCTTCTTGTCCATACTATTTATCGTCCATGTTTCACTTCCATACATGCTTACACTCCATACAAATACTTTCAGAAACGACTTCCTGACACTTAAATCTATACTCGATGTTAACAAATTTCTCTTCTTCAGAAACGCTTTCCTTGCCATTGCCAGTCTGCATTTTATATCCTCTCTACTTCCACCATCATCAGTTATTTTGCTCCCAAACAGCAAAACTCCTTCACTACCTTAAGTTTCTCATTTCCTAATCTAATTTCCTCAGCATCACCCGACTTAATTCGACTACATTCCATTATCCTCGTTTTGCTTTTGTTCATGATCATCTTGTATCCTCCTTTCAAGACACTATCCATTCCGTTCAACTGCTCTTCCAAGTCCTTTGCTGTCTCTGACAGGATTACAATGTCATCGGCAAACCTCAAAGTTTTTACTTCTTCTCCATGGATTTTAATACCTACTCCAAATTTTTCTATTGTTTCCTTCACTGCTTGCTCAATATACAGATTGAATAACATCGGGGAGAGGCTACAACCCTGTCTCATTCCCTTCCCAACCACTGCTTCCCTTTCGTTTCCCTCGACTCTTATAACTGCCATCTGCTTTCTGTACAAATTGTAAATAGTCATTCGCTCCCTGAATTTTACCCCTGCTACCTTCAGAATTTGAAAGAGAGTATTCCAGTCAACATTGTCAAAAGCTTTCTCTAAGTCTACAAATGCTAGAAACGTAATTTTGCCTTTCCTTAATCTAGCTTCTAAGATAAGTCGTAGGGTCAGTATTGCCTCAACGTGTTCCAATATTTCTACGGAATCCAAACTGATCTTCCCCGAGGTCGGCTTCTACTAGCTTTTCCATTCGTCTGTAAAGATTTCGCGTTGCTATTTTGCTGCCGTGACTTATTAATCTGATAGTTCGGTAATTTTCACATCTGTCAACACCTGCTTTCTTTGGGATTGGAATTATTATATTCTTCTTGAAGTCTGAGGGTATTTCGCCTGTCTCATATATCTTGCTCACCAGATGGTAGAGTTTTGTCAGGACTGGCTCTCCCAAGGCTGTCAGTAGTTCTAATGGAATGTTGTCTACTTCCAGGGCCTTGTTTCGACTCAGGTCTTTCAGTGCTCTGTCAAACTCTTCACGCAGTATCTTATCTCCCATTTCATCTTCATCTACATCCTCTTCCATTTCCATAATATTGTCCTCAAGTACTTCGCCCTTGTATAGACCCTCTATATACTCCTTCCACCTTTCTGCTTTCCCTTCTTTGCTTAGAACTGGGTTTCCATCTGAGCTCTTGATATTCATACAAGTGGTTCTCTTTTCTCCAAAGGTCTCTTTAATTTTCCTGTAGGCAGTATCTATCCTACCCCTGGTGAGAAAAGCCTCTACATCCTTACATTTGTCCTCTAGCCATCCCTGCTTAGCCATTTTGCACTTCCTGTCGAGCTCATTTTTGAGACGTTTGTATTCCTTTTTGCCTGCTTCATTTACTGGAATTTTATATTTCCTCCTTCCATCAATTAAGTTCAATATTTGTTCTGTTACCCAAGGATTTATAGCAGCCCTCGTCTTTTTACCTACTTTATCCTCTGCTGCCTTCACTACTTCATCCCTCAAAGCTACCCATCCTTCTTCTACTGTATTTATTTCCCCCATTCTTGTCAATTGTTCCCTTATGCTTTCCTTGAAACTCTGTACAACCTCTGGTTCTTTCAGTTTATCCAGGTCCCATCTCCTTAAATTCCCACCTCTTTGCAGTTTCGTCAGTTTTAATCTACAGTTCACAGCCAATAGTTTGTGGTCAGAGTCCACATCTGCCCCTGGAAATGTCTTACAATTTAATACCTGGTTCCTAAATCTCTGTCTTACCATTATATAATTTATCTGAAACCTGCCAGTATCTCCAGGCTTCTTCCATGTATACAAACTTCTTTTATGATTCTTGGACCAAATTTTAGCTATGATTAAGTTATGCTCTGTGCAAAACTCTACGAGGTGGCTTCCTCTTTCATTTCTTAGCCCCAATCCATATTCACCTACTATGTTTCCTTCTCTCCCTTTTCCTACTCTCGAGTTATAGTCACCCATGACTATTAAATTTTAGTCTCCCTTCACTACCTGAATAATTTCTTTTATCTCATCATAAATTTCTTCAATTTCTTCGTCATCTGCAGAGCTAGTTGGCATATAAACTTGTACTACTGTAGTAGGCGTGGGCTTCGTGTCTATCTTTGCCACAATAATGCATTCACTATGCTGTTTGTAGTAGCTTACCCGCACTCCTATTTTTTTATTCATTAGTAAACCTACTCCTGCATTACCCCTATTTGATTTTGTATTTATAATCCTGTATTCGCCTGACCAAAAGTCTTGTTCCTCCTGCCACCGAACTTCACTAATTCCCACTATATCTAACTTTAACCTATACAATTCCCTTTTTAAATTTTCTAACCTACCTGCCCGATTAAGGGATCTGACATTCGACGCTCCGATCCGTAGAACGCCAGTTTTCTTTCTCCTGATAACGACGTCCTCCTGAGTAGTCCCCGCCCGGAGATCCGAATGGGGGACTATTTTACCTCCGGAATATTTTACCCAAGAGGACGCCATCATCATTTAATCATACAGTAAAGTTGCATGCCCTCGGGAAAAATTACGGCCGTAGTTTCCCCTTGCTTTCAGCCGTTCACAGTACCAGCACAGCAAGGCCGTTTTGGTTATTGTTACAAGGCCAGATCAGTCAATCATCCACACTGTTGCCCCTGCAACTACTGAAAAGACTGCTGCCCCTCTTCAGGAACCACATGTTTGTCTGGCCTCTCAACAGATACCCCTCCGTTGTGGTTGCACCTACGGTAGGGCTATCTGTATCGCTGAGGCACGCAAGCCTCCCCACCAACGGCAAGGTCAATGGTTCATAAGCAAACTGAATTCGTTTCCGTGAATTCACTGTGAAGCCCAACTCTATTCAAATGGAATCAACTACGACCAAGTATACCACGAACTATGGTTCACTTGAAAACAGGGGGCTGTGAATATCATTAACAAACCTACGCCAGTGCAGCAGTACTTAACCCTTTCACCTTGATTCAGGCGGTAGCAGAAAACTGCGCGCTGTGGGCGAGAATGGTGCTCTCTGGCAGCTGTAATGGTGACGAAGAAGGCAAAAAAAATCACAACCACTTTCCACCAAGTCTCGGTGCAGGAGCCGAATTAGCAAAATACGAAACTGTCCCACCATTTTAAAAAGCAGTCCAGCTGTCCTCTACTCATTCAATCTCTCCTGCTGACTCTTCTGTTGGCCTATTACCCAATCAAGACACAACACCGAGGCTCCCATGCTGGGGCAGGAAACCTCCACTTTGCATATCCTGAGAGGAAGCAATCACTGACTCCAAATCTCTCTTGCTGAGAAAAATGATTTTAGACTAGGGAGGCGTCTTTATTACCTTAAGCATGGCCGTATTTTGGTAAAAGACTTCTTCCTAGATGGCAAAATGATTTGCCGAAAATGGTTGTCTTCAGAATAAAATAAAATATCTCAAAGTATACGGCTGTTGGTGAAGTACGTTGACATTGAAAAATAACAAGAAAATCAATCAGTCTGGTTAATATCCTCCTGGTAACTAACAATATTTTCTTGATTAATTTACTATTTTGCTCTGGAAAAAACGTTATTTTGGAACTTCCTGGTAGATTAAAACTGTGTGCCGGTCCGAGACTCGAACTCGAGACCTTTGCCTTTCGCAGGCAAGTGGTCTACCAACTGAGCTACCCAACCAGGACTCAGGCCCTGTCGTCACAGCTTTACTTCCGCCAGGGCCTCGTCTCCTACCTTCCAAACTTTACAGAAGCTCTCCTGCGAACCTTACAGAGCTAGCATTCCTGAAAGAAAGGATATTGCGGAGACATGGCTTAGTCACAGCCTGGGGGATGTTTCCAGAATGAGATTTTCACTCTGCAGCGGAGTGTGCGCTGATGTGAAACTTCCTGGCAGATTAAAACTGTGTGTCGGACCAAGACTCGAACTCGGGACCTTTGCCTTTCACGGGCAAGTGCTCTACCAACTGAGCTACCCAAGCACGACTCACGCCCCGATCTCACAGCTTTGCTTCTGCCAGGACCTCGTCTCCTACCTTCCAAACCTTACAGAAGCTCTCCTGCGAACCTTGCAGGACTGGCACTCCTGAAAGAATAGGTATTGCGGAGACATGGCTTAGCCACAGCCTGGGGGATGTTTCCAGAATGAGATTTTCACTCTGCAGCGGAGTGTGCGCTGATGTGAAACTTCCTGGCAGATTAAAACGGTCTCCGCAATATCCATTCTTTCAGGAGTGCTAGTTCTGCAAGGTTCGCAGAAGAGCTTCTGTTAATTCCGTAAGGTAGGAGACGAGGTACTGGCAGAAGTAAAACTGTGAGATCTGAGCGTGAGTCGTGCTTGGGTAGCTCAGTTGGCAGAGCACTTGCCCGCGAAAAGCAAAGGTCCCGAGTTCGACTCTCGGCCGGGCACACAGTTTTAATCTGCCAGGAAGTTTCATATCAGAGCACACTACGCTGCAGAGTGAAAATCTCATTCTGGAAACGTTATTTTGGGTTATCAAGATAAGTGGGAGAAGTCTTATGCATAAAGGAGTCGATTCAATTGTTTCATGCTTACTGGACAGAGGGGCCATCTTCCCCAGCTTTGGCCAGCTACAAAGCGGTGTTAGACGCTGCATGCCCCTGATCTCGGATTGTTGGCAGTCAATTAAAGGACCGCTTTGAGAGTAGAGTGCCTGCCGAGAAAACTGGGATGTTTATAATAGGACCCTATCGTTAGTCTTCATCAGAGGTGCTGCGAACGATCATGGGTGACAACAGCACAAGAATGTGAGTCGTGGATGACAAGATGTTGTACATTAATGAAAAGCCCATGGAAGGTACACACAGTTAATATCCTTGTTTACATAATGGTAGACGGCCGTGGGACCATACGTCCAGGCAATCGTCTGCCAAATGTCTGCATGATGATGAATTACCCTCCGATTACACACTAATTCTTTCAAATGTCAATTATTAGCACCATGATTATCGCTTGCGGAGCTTTGAGAGGGAGTCACTGACTAAAAGCATGCTGGCCGTTGTTAACGAGAAATTATGATTCTCCCTAAGGGTAAATGTAGCAAAATCTAAGTTAGTGTGAATGAGTAGTAATAACAAACCCATAATGTTTGGATACAGTACGTATTAGGGTAACGTTGCAAAGTAATACACTGCGTGATCAATTGAATCCGGACACCCCCAAAACATATACTTTTCATATTAGGTTAATTTTGCAGTCACCTACTGCCAGTTACTCCTTATCAGCGACCTCAGTAGTCACTAGACATCGTGAAAGAGCAGAATGGGGCGCTCCGCGGAACTCACGCACTTCGAACGTGGTCAGGTGATAGGGTGTCACTTGTGTCATACTTCAGTACGCGAGATTTCCACACTCCTAAACATCCCTAGATCCACCGTTTCCGATGTGCTAGTGAAGTGGAAACTTGAAGGGACACGTATCGCACAAAAGTAACAGGCAGTCATCTATCCAGACCACCACAGAGGAATTCCAAACTGCATCAGTATCCACTGCAAGTACTATGACAGTTAGGCAGCAGGTGAGAAAACTTGGATTTCATGGTATAGCGGCTGTTCGTAAGCCACACATCATGCCGGTAAACGGCAAACGACGCCTCGCTTGGTATAAGGAGAGTAAACATTGGACGATTGAACAGTGGAAAATAGTTGTATGGAGTGACGAATCACGGTACACGATGTGGCGATCCGATGGCAGGGTGTGGGTATGGCGAATGGCCGGTGAACGTCATCTGCCAGCGTGTGTAGTGCCAACAGTAAAATTCGGAGGCGGTGGTGTTCGTAGGTGGTCGGGTTTCTCATGGAGAGAGTTTGCACCCATTGTTATTTTGCGTGGCACTATCAAAGCACACGTCCACATTTATGTTTTAAGTACCTTCTTGCTTCCCAATGCTGAAGAGCAATTCGGTATGGTGATTGCATCTTTCAACACGATCGAGCACCTGTTCGTAATGCACGGCCTGTGACGAAGTGGTTACACGACAATAACATCCCTGTAATGGACTGGCCTGCACAGAGTCCTGACATGAATCCTATAGAACGCCTTTGGGATATTTTGGAACGCCGACTTCGTGCCAAGCTTCAGCGACCGACATCGATACCTCTCCTCAGCGTAGCACTCCGTGAAGGATGGGCTGCCATTCCCCAAGAAACCTTCCAACACCTGACTGAACGTATGCCTGCGAGTGTGGAAGCTGTCATCAAGGCTAAGCGTGGGCCAACACCATGTTGAATTCCAGAATTAGCGACTGAGGGCGCCACGTACTTTTAAGTCACTTTTAGCCAGGTGTCCGGATACCTTTGATCACATAGTGTATGAAACGGAACGAGCATGTGGTAATGATGGTAGGGAAGGCGAATTATGTATTTCGGTTGAGTGGGACAATTTTGCTGAAGTGTGGTTCATCTGTAAAGGAGACCACTGGTGTGACCTGTTCTTGAGTGCTGCCTGAGCGTTTGGGATCCGCTGCAGGTCGCATAAAGAAAGACTGGCTGATTTGTTACCGGTAAGTTCGAACAAGATGCAGGTATTATCTTCTCGAGAAAAACTATTGAGGAAATTTAGGGAACCGTCATTTGAAGCTCACTGCAGAACCATTCTACAGCCCCTGACATTTTCCGTAAGGACCATCAAAATAAGACATGATAAATTAGGTCCCATACGGAAGCATGTAGACTTGTTTTTTCCTCGTACTTTCTGCGAATGGAACGGGAAAGGATATGACTAGTAATGGTACACGGTACCCTCCATCCTGTGTACGGTGGCTGGCGGAGTATGTAAGTAGATGTAGATGGTCGGGGAATAATTATATACAGAAATCCTGAACGGTGAATGACACTGTTCTTAGTGGAGTGACAACGCCCGAGAAACTCGTCGTCTGTCAACTTATAAGACATAGAAATTAGTGAATAAACTTAATATTAATAATAAGAATTCCGTGTAGATCAAAGGTCTAGTCTGTCAATTTTACGCCACTTTAGCTTCATTGGGTGTCCATAAATCATCGCAATAACCGGACCTACAGTTTAACGTGGAATCCGAACCCCGTGTAGTTCCAGGTGACTCTCCACGTAATTGAGGGATGAATGCTACTTTAGAAGGAGACTGAAATATTCGATTCAGCGACCTTTCGATTTCCAGGAACGTGTTTCATCAATATACTACCACACCCGACAGTGAGTAATGTTAATTCATTTTTGCGTTACAGGCTAAATTTAATCGTGACTTCTCATTTTGACAGGAGCAGTTATCTGTGAACCTACTTGCAGTTATCTGTGCTCACAGGTACAGCCTATAGAAATCAATGGAAGCACTTGACAAAATTAATGACATCATCGCTAGTCATTTGTTCATTGATAATATTTATAATGGTCGTTTATTTTGCCTTTGCGATTAAGAAGATATTCACTAGCATAGTGGCTGGATTGCACTCTAGTGAACCTAACTTCGGCACAAAAACATATCACAGCAACAAAAGAATCTGACATGGAACTAACCGTCATAAGAAGCATAAAGTTCTTCGCATTCAGAAGTCGATTCTTCTTCAAAACTTATCTTCCGTCAGAGGATTCGATAACACACGCAAGGATTCAACCAAAACAGTTTAATTAGCCAAAATGTTAACAAACTTTTTTTTCAGAAGTATTTACAACTTTTGTTCAAAGGAAAGTCACTGTTTAACTTCTCATCGACAAGATAGTAATTAGGATAGTAACGCCAGCTCGGAACTGACAAGGATGGGGAAGGATGTAAGACACAAACTTTTCGACGGAAATCAGAGAAATGCTAAATATGGACGTCCGGACTGAGACTTGAACCCCTCTTCTTTCGCTTGTTAGTCAAGAGCGACACACTCTACACACTACACACACACTACATCACAATTAAAATAATCGCTTATATGATACACGGAATACGCAGTTAACTGAACTTAAGCACCTAAGTTATATTTGGCATACTGTACAGAGAGTTGGAAATTCTGTGTTGCCAATATATTTGCAACCGCTAGTTCTGGTTACTTATGTCTGTTGACTGACCTTGTTGTCACTCTGAAGGAGAAGGGGTCATCTAATGATGACAATGATTGTCGAATCAAGGAGGGAAAGTTTTAATAAAATTGCGATCGTGACTGATGAGAAAAGTGAATACATTTAAAAATATTAATTTTCAACCGTAACGCACTGTTTGAATCCATTCTGCTGTAAATCTTGAGATATATTTGGAAAGAGATGTGGTAAAACCACAATCTTAAATTCACAGATTTTTGACACAATGCTACAGACGTTGTAGAATGCTAGCATAAATAATAATTTCGTCCTCTTCCTTCATTCCAATTTTATCTCTGGGCCCACTGTCTTTGGTTCAGTTATTTATCTGTCTCAGAGTGTTTAAGATTATAACTTTCGCTATAACGACTTTGATAATAATAGAGATATCAGGGCTTTACAAAATAGCAGGCCTGCTCGGTATGGACTTACCGCAAAGATGAGATTCCACACGGTTTGCTTGAATCCTAAGCTGTTTCCTCGACTAGCAATAAAGATCTTGCGCTTCCTACGAATCGGAGAAGTCTGGTAGCTGTCGTACGCCGCGGGCCCCTCTACAGAGAACTTCGACTGCAACATGGATGCACAAAGCGCTGACTGTCAGAGGAGTGGGACGAGTGTTGTTTTGATAGTATAGAAGCTTTTAAAGAATGACAGGCCTTGTTCTTTTAATTTCACTAACATTAATCATATTTTCAGTACAGGCCATGATAAAAATCTTAAGAACCTAGTAACTTTTAACGCAATACTCCTTGAAATTTTGAAGGTAGCGGAGATAAAACACACTACGTCACTTTCATAACCTTTATCTTGTACGAGTAACTGCATTCTCGTTTCTGTACAAGTTTCTGTACTTAGTGCGGGCTATATTTACAGTAAATAGCAAGTACGGGAACGTGAACGTTAAGGAGTTATAATAACCCTAATTTAACAATTTTTTCAATATATCTTGACATGGAGGAAAGCAATCGAAACTTACAAAAAACCAGTGAGTAGATCTTTTTAAGTTCTACAACTTCCTCCTACAACATTTTTTGATTACAGCTATAGTTTTCCACTTATTTAAGAAAACCCTTTTTTGCAATTTTGTGATTCTTTTGGCCATGTTCACCATCTTCGATAGGATTTCGTGAAGAATAAATTAAATTTAAAATTTAATTTCCTGCACGCTCATATTTTTTGTTTCAGGTAGTAATTTTTCAAATCTCTTCTCCATAGTGCCTGGAGTAGATGGAAGAGCAGCGTCGACCGATGGCGCGCTGATGTCCCAGGTGCGGTCCACCAATATGTCGTCGATACCTCACTAATGACATCGAAAAGTGAGAATTAAATGCTACGTTGGCTCTAGCTTGAGACAAGGAATTAGTTTTCAGAACTTTTCTATTCATGATAATATGCTATTCTACATTGTCATACCTGGTGTACGTCGGTGGGACATGTTTCGTGTTGCAAGCAAACTGATACAAGCACCACACTGCCGACCAGAAACAGGAAACGCATGGCTTCTGAAACTGAGACATACAGGGTATAAGACAACATATAATAGGATCAGGAGTCACTGCGTACAGAAACGATGATGAATTTCTCCAAGACGACTGATCGGCGTAATTCATAACCCTAAATACTAGTACTGTATTAAAATATTTGTAAATATGGTACACATCAGACATTGACCTTAACAGTGTTTCTGCTTATATTTCTTTTTCAGTTCACTATCCCTTTCAGGAATTACACCCATATCTCTATACACTTGAGGTATGAATTAAAAAGCGCCTTTAGCCACAATGTATCGTGTTTTATTAAGTTGACAATGCGTTTCGGACGCAGTTGGTCAATTATCAGGTGTAATTTGTCTGAAGACATGCTTTATTTCTTCTTTTGAATGAGGTGAAATAAGTATCCCGGTCAGGAAAATGTTTAATGTTAGGTTATGACTTTCGTAAATCAAAAGCGGAAAATATGTGCGAAATAGTGGAAAGATGAATTGTGTGAACTTACAACATAATTCAAGAAAAGCATTTCTAACGTTTTAGCACCAGAAAACATACCTTTGTCCATCGTCTTCGTACATGTCACTTCATACAAGAAGCACATTTGCACACACATGTTTGTAAACATTTCACTGATGTTTTTGGACATGGTGTTGTCAAACACGAATTTATTCTTAGTGCTAAAGATATAACTATTAAAAAATTGACATACGCAGGAGATAGCTTTAGGGTAGTTCTCTAAAATTACTGAAATAGCTACGGCTAGCGAAATCTGTTTGTTCATTTGAGGTAGGTTCTGAATTTTTTTTTTTTTTGTAGAGGTATACCTTGAGTTGTTCTAACATATTCAGGGTCTTACCATTGGTTCCGTTATGTAGCACTACCAAATTGTTAGCTAGACTGTTGATGACATGTTTAGTTTCGAACATATGATGTACAATTACTGAATTTTCTAAGTGGTTGAGCCTGAAAGTATTTGTGTGTTCTTCAAAACGGGTTTTGAAGTTTCTGCCTGTTTCCCCTACATAGTCAGCAGAACAATTGGGGCATGATACTTTGTACACTCCGCTGTTGTTGTAAGTTCGCGTATTTGATTTTATGTTATGGACGGGTAAGTTTCCTAACTTATTATTTGTTGAGAATGTAACTGTTACATTTGTTTTTCTGAAAAGCTTAGCGATTTTTTGTGATATGGGTTCCAGGTATGGGATACTGGCGAATACTTTCTCTTGTTACACAGTGTGGCAATTCCTTGTCTTACTGTTGTATACTTGTCTGTTTAAATTGTCAATGGTTTTGGCTGTGTAGCCATTGCTTATGGCCATGCTCTTTATTGTATCTACCTCATTCTCGAGGGTGTTTTCTTCTAAATCAAGGGAGTGTACTCAGTGTAGCATGGACCCAAATGAAGCATTTTTCTGTGTGGTCGGATGGTATGATGAGTTGTCCAGTGTTAAGCCTGTGTATGTGCGTTTTCGTGTGTGATGAATTTATTTGTTTGTTGGTGGTTAGTGATTTTAAGATCCAGGGAATTTATGCTTTTCTTGTCCTCACGTTCTATTTTGAATTTTATGTTTTTGTGGAAAGAATGGAATACTGGTAGTAGCTCTTCGATCTCATCTTTTCTTCCATCAAATAGCGACAAGGTGTCATCAACATATCTCCAATAATATATTATATTAGTTTTGAGTGAATTGTTTTCATTAAAGAACGCATAAAAAGCATCACTCACAGGGTTTTTAATTGTTCTGAGGCCAAAAACTGCATAAAAAGCATCAATCACATCAGTTTTAATTGTACTGAGACCAAAAACCGCGTGAAAAGCATCAATCAAAATCAAATTGGATTATTAATGCCGTATGATTGGCGCAAAACATGTTCAATATGCTGTCCACCGTTTTCTGGAACAAGTTGAAATCCTGAATCAGTATGTTCCGGTACTGATCGAAGTGTTTCTAGGGTCACATTGAGAATGTGTTGCGCAATTCGTGCCTTCAATGCAGTTAAGTTTGCAATCGGAACACTGAACACAACATTTTTCAGATAGACCCACAGCCAGAATCACACGGATTAAAATCAGGTGATCGAGACCAGGCTGTAGAAAAATGGGGATTTTCTCTGCCTCGTGATGACTGAGTGTTGTGTGATGTCCTTAGGTTAGTTAGGTTTAAGTAGTTCTCAGTTCTAGGGGACTGATGACCATAGATGTTAAGTCCCATAGTGCTCAGAGCCATTTTTTTTTTTTTGTAGAAAAATGGCCTCTGATAATCCTAGCATTTCCGAAATGACGCTTCGGCAGTTGCTTAACTGGATTTGCAATATGTGGAGCTGCGACATCTTGCATAAAAATGATTCTATCCACACATCCATGCTGTTGGAGAGCAAGTATGACGTCGTTGCACAAAAGACACTCATAGCGCTTACCAGTGATGGTACGGGCAACAGGACCAGAAGAACCTGTCTCTTCGAAAAAATATGGCCCTATGATAAATAATGACGTAAAACCGCACCGCACAGTGACCTTTTCAGGATGAAGTGGTAATGGTTGATTTGTGTGTGGATTTTCCGTTGCCCATATTCAATAATTCTGTGTTTTAACATATCAAGTCAGATGGAAGTGTGTTTCGTCTGCCCACAAAATCTTCCATTGCCAATCATTGTCCACTTCCATGCGAGTAAGAAATTCTAAAGGAAAGGTCTCTCTTGCTGGCAGGTCAACAGGAAGCAACTTGTGCACATGGGTAATGTTGAATGGATAGCAAATAAGGATGTTTTACGCACAGTGCGAACGGATATATCCAATGTTCAAGCAATTATCCGTGCACTACACGTTTGCACACCTTCATCCGTCTCCTCCTGCACTGCTGTGGCCACTGCTTCCACTGACGTCGAATCAATTCGTTTCCTTCCCCTACCAGATTGCACACCAAGACAACCAGTCTTTTCTAATTACCGAATCATTTTCTCCAGACCCACGTCAGTAATCTGACCAACACCTTTTTTCAAACCCTTCAGTGTCCGGAACTTCTGCAGAGTGAGCTGTGCACTGTCATCATTCTTGTAACACATTTTTGCAAGAAGGCCGCGATCCTGCATTGAGACAGTCATGGCGAACGTTTCAGACGCCAAAGGAGGAAAAGCCGTGTACCCGGTGTGGTTATACCAACTTCAGTGGGTCTTGCGCATGACAGGTATTTTCATTTACGAATTCTGACACATACAGCACCATCTACTGATTAATTTCACACTATTTTTTTTCTTGTGCCATACGTTTTCCCCCTTCTCCGATAATATTCCGTTGCAATTTGATGTCATTCTGACCTGTGGTTTTATTTCTACAGCGTTTTGAAAGATTATCTTTAATTATAATTAACCTGTATATTACTACTTTTTGCTTGCAACGTTGAACGAATACGAGTACGATGCCCAAAATCACTTCTGCAGGCTAGTTTAGAATGAACTGTCAGCAGCCTAGAGCGGCTTAATAACACTGCCACACAGCGGAGTGATAATAGAGGCGTACCTGCAGGTTATGGTCACTCGCATTATATCTGCGCGTCCTCAGCCTGCTAAAACTTACCTGCCCTAACCTGGTCTGCAGCAGTTCTGACGCTTTGCTCCAACTGGTGTGATGTACTTATTCTTTCTTTAACCAAATAAACTCAGGAAGATGTTAGTACACCGTCAGACAAATAACACGCTCCTCTTGTAAGGAGAATTTATATTGTGTAGTCCCTGCTTCCTCTTATTAAATTGGTCCACAGGCAGCAACAACACAAACGCGAAGACAATAGCCGTGCACCAGAATTCACGAAGTCTGTACCATAACAGCTAAACCTTATGGATAATCTACACTCTAAAACCTATTTCTTCAGCGACTCTCGTCTATCATAATAATACTGCTGCCACATAGCACCCTGAAATGAAACGCCAGATTAGGTACGAAGCTTCTTAATATTACTCACGCAGTATTGTCCAAAACGATAAAAGTTGACACCCAAAATTGCGACCAAGACTAGTCACGTTGGTGAGTAGTCTGGCGATGTACTATGTGACTTTCGGAGAAATATCATCTAAACGATTTCTAACACACCAAGAGCTGACAACTACGAGAATTATCGCACAATCAGCTTAATAGCTCATACATGCAAGTTGCTGACAAGAGTAATATACAGTGGAATGGAGAAAACTGAGCGTATGTTAGGTGACAATCAGTTTGACTATAGGAAAAATAAAGGCACCAGAGAGCAGAGCTGACGTTTCAGTTGACAACTGAAGCAAGAACGAAGATAAGACAAGACACGGTCATAGGATTTATCAGCCTGGAAAAAGCTTTCGAATGTGTTATTTCCTCGCACTTTTCGAGAGTGGAATAATTGGGAACTATTGTGAAGCTGGTTCGATCAGCCCTCTGTCAGGCACTTAAGTATGATTTGCAGAGTATCCATGTATATGTAGATCTATATGAAGAAATGCTGCAAGATATTCGAAATTCTGAGGAAAACAGCGGGCAGCCAGAGGGAGAGACGGGTAATAAAAACATTTACAAGAACCAAGAGGGAATAATAAGCATGTAGGACCAAGAACAAAGTGCTCGGACTAAAGAGGATTAACAAGGGATGTAGTCTTTCTCCCCTACTGTTCAGTCTTTACATAGAAGAAGCAACGATGGAAATTAAAGAATGGCTCAAGAGTGAAATTTAAATTCAAGGTGAAAGGATATCAATGATAAGATTTGATGATGACGTTGCTATCCACAGTGAAAGGGAAGAAGAATTGCATGATGTGCTGAATGGAATGGACAATCTAATGTTTCAGAACATGAAATCAGGGTACATCGTAGATAGACGAAAGTAATGAGAGGTAACAAAAATGAGAACTGCTAGAAACTTAACATCAGAATTGATGGTCACGAAGCAGGTGAGATGAAGCAATTCTGCTACCTTGGAAGCAAAATACGCAATGACAGACGGAGCAAGGAGGACATCAAAAGCAGACTAGCATTGGCAAAAAGGGCATTCCTACATCTACATCTACATCTACATTTATACTCGGCAAGCCACCCAACGGTGTGTGGCGGAGGGCACTTTACATGCCACTGTCATTACCTCCCTTTCCTGTTCCAGTTGCGTATGGTTCGCGGGAAGAACGACTGTCTGAAAGCCTCCGTGCGCGCTCTAATCTCTCTAATTTTACATTCGTGATCTCCTCGGGAGGTATAAGTAGGGGCAAGCAATATATTCGATACCTCATCCAGAAACGCACCCTCTCGAAACATGGCGAGCAAGCTACACCGCGATGCAGAGCGCTTCTCTTGCAGAGTCTGCCACTTGAGTTTATTAAACATCTCCGTAACGCTATCACGGTTACCAAATAACCCTGTGACGAAACGCGCCGCTCTTCTTTGGATCTTCTCTATCTCCTCCGTCAACCCGATCCGGTACGGATCCCACACTGATGAGCAATATTCAAGTATAGGTCGAACGAGTGTTTTCTAAGCCACCTCCTTTGTTGATGGACTACAGTTTCTAAGCACTCTCCAAATGAATCTCAACCTGTTACCCGCCTTACAACAATTAATTTTGTATGATCATTCCACTTCAAATCGTTCCGCACGCATACTCCCAGATATTTTACAGAAGTAACTGCTACCAGTGTTTGTTCCGCTATCATATAATAATACAATAAAGGATCCTTCTTTCTATGTATTCGCAATACATTACATTTGTCTATGTTAAGGGACAGTTGCCACTCCCTGCACCAAGTGCCTATCCGCTGCAGATCTTCCTGCATTTCGCTACAATTTTCTAATGCTGCAACTTCTCTGTATACTACAGCATCATTCGCGAAAAGCCGCATGGAACTTCCGACACTATCTACTAGGTCATTTATATATATTGTGAAAAGCAATGGTCCCATAACACTCCCCTGTGGCACGCCAGAGGTTACTTTAACGTCTGTAGACGTCTCTCCATTGATAACAACATGCTGTGTTCTGTTTGCTAAAAACTCTTTAATCCAGCCACACAGCTGGTCTGATATTCCGTAGGCTCTTACTTTGTTTATCAGGCGACAGTGCGGAACTGTATCGAACGCCTTCCGGAAGTCAAGAAAAATAGCATCTACCTGGGAGCCTGTATCTAATATTTTCTGGGTCTCATGAACAAATAAAGCGAGTTGGGTCTCACACGATCGCTGTTTCCGGATTCCATGTTGATTCGTACATAGTAGATTCTGGGTTTCCAAAAACGACATGATACTCGAGCAAAAACCATGTTCTAAAATTCTACAACAGATCGACGTCAGAGATATAGGTCTATAGTTTTGCGCATCTGCTCGACGACCCTTCTTGAAGACTGGGACTACTTGTGCTCTTTTCCAATCATTTGGAACCCTCCGTTCCTCTAGAGACTTGCGGTACACGGCTGTTAGAAGGGGGGGCAAGTTCTTTCGCGTACTCTGTGTAGAATCGAATTGGTATCCCGTCAGGTACAGTGGACGTTCCTCTGTTGAGTGATTCCAGTTGCTTTTCTATTCCTTGGACACTTATTTCGATGTCAGCCATTTTTTCGTTTGTGCGAGGATTTAGAGAAGGAACTGCAGTGCGGTCTTCCTCTGTGAAACAGCTTCGGAAAAAGGTGTTTAGTATTTCAGCTTTACGCGTGTCCTCCTCTGTTTCAATGCCATCATCATCCCGGAGTGTCTGGATATGCTGTTTCGAGCCACTTACTGATTTAACGTAAGACCAGAACTTCCTAGGATTTTCTGTCAAGTCGGTACATAGAATTTTACTTTCCAATTCACTGAAAGCTTCACGCATAGCCCTCCTTACGCTAACTTTGACATCGTTTAGCTTCTGTTTTTCTGAGAGGTTTTGGCTGCGTTTAAACTTGGAGTGAAGCTCTCTTTGCTTTCGCAGTAGTTTCCTAACTTTGTTGTTGTACCACGGTGGGTTTTTCCCGTCCCTCACAGTTTTACTCGGCACGTACCTGTCTAAAACGCATTTTACAATTGCCTTGAACTTTTTCCATAAACACTCAACATTGTCAGTGTCGGAACAGAAATTTTCGTTTTGATCTGTTAGGTAGTCTGAACTCTGCCTTCTATTACTCTTGCTAAACAGATAAACCTTCCTCCCTTTTTTTTTTGTATTCCTATTAACGTCCATATTCAGGGATGCTGCAACGGCCTTATGATCACTGATTCCCTGTTCTGCACATACAGAGTCGAAAAGTTCGGGACTTTTTGTTATCAGTAGGTCCAAAATGTTATCTCCACGAGTCGGTTCTCTGTTTAATTGCTCGAGGTAATTTTCGGATAGTGCACCCAGTATAATGTCACTCGATGGTCTGTCCGTACCACCCGTCCTAAACATCTGAGTGTCCCAGTCTATATCTGGTAAATTGAAATCTCCACCTAAGAATATAACATGCTGAGAAAATTTATGTGAAATGTATTCCAAATTTTCTCTCAGTTGTTCTGTCACTAATGCTGCTGAGTCGGGAGGTCGGTAAAAGGAGCCAATTATGAACCTAGCTCGGTTGTTGAGTGTAACCTCCACCCATAATAATCCACAGGTACTATCCACTTCTACTTCACTACAGGATAAACGACTACTAACAGCGACGAACACTCCACCACCGGTTGCGTGCAATCTATCCTTTCTAAACACCGTCTGTACCTTTGTAAAAATTTCGGCAGAATTTATCTCTGGCTTCAGCCAGCTTTCTGTACCTATAACGATTTCAGCTTCGGTGCTTTCTATCAGCGATTGAAGTTCCGGTACTTTACCAACGCAGCTTCAACAGTTGACAATTACAATACCGATTGCTGCTTGGTCCCCGCATGTCCTGACTTTGCCCAGCACTCGTTGAGGCTGTTGCCCTTTCTGTACTTGCCCAAGGCCATCTAACCTAAAAAACCGCCCAGCCCACGCCACACAACCCCTGCTACCCGTGTAGCCGCTTGTTGCGTGTAGTGGACTCCTGACCTATCCAGCGGAACCCGAAACCCCACCACCCTATGGCGTAAGTCGAGGAATCTGAAGTCCACATGGTCGCAGAACCGTCTCGTCCATGCAGTGGTTCCCATCGCCAACCGTGCTCCTCTTTCGTCGTTAAGGGCTATTTCCATTTCGCAGTGGGAAAAGAATACCTCTTTCTGGTCCCCAAGATCGTCGGGAGTCTCATTTTGGCTCCCGATAATGATATGCTTGAGCTCATGAATTTTACTAGAAGTCAGAGTACTCTGTGATAGCACTAAAATAACTTAGATTTTTACTAAACCCCTACGTTCAGTTTTAGAACCACTGCGGGTCTCGCTATATAAAGATTATTCATTTTCCTACTTGCACTGAGAAAGCACAGGCATTATTCTTTACTCATCATGGAAGCGTCATAATGAATCCCAATAATGTTACAGCAAGATAAGCAGCAATAGACAAATTTCTAACTCATACATTCGAAAAGGAAACAATAACGAAAGTCATATCGACGGCGGAGATATTGGCCGATTATTAATAATATCATACTGAAGTGGAATAGAAAGAATATTTGTTTTCTACATGTGACAAACGTAAATGAATTGAATAGGAGATGCCTGTGTGTGTTCCGAAAACCTTGTACAAGAATATCAACATCTCTTCTGAGCGAAAGAAAGCTGCATTCGTTGGCTTAAGACAAAGAAGCTCGAAAAGCCTATGTGAAGTTCTGGAAAAAAGAGAAGACATATGCTGTGAATATCTAAAAGGGAGTTCATTTGTACGAAATAGGAGGAACTCATTGTGATAAAGCACTGAGTAATCTGAGCTTAAGGAACCAACAGGCCTCCACAAGATTCTTTCGGAATTCATGGAATTAATGGGAGAGATTTTTGCTTTAAGGTAGTTTGGCATGTCTTTCATTTTAAGACGTAATGTTTATCTGTGACACCAGGTAAATGTCTTAAATAATATGATGCCATTCTTCACTTTCGGTTTGAAACTAATAACTATGACTCTTCACATTTTCTTTTTCAAGCTAATGACAAGCAAGGAGTGAAACGCAAAGCATAACCAGGTTGTGCGATGGATTAAGCTCATAGTCTCGTAGATATGCTGTTATGATATCGCCACGTAAATGTAAGTACGTAACTCTAAAGTTTATTTCAGTCAATTCCCACAAAATTCTTTAGTAGTGCACTAACTACATCATCGGAATACAATTACTCTTATGAATTAGGGGTGAAAGTTAGGCACAATTTGAAAATATCAACAACATTCGTAAAAAAAGTCTATGCATCACGAACCATATTTGAGTTGCACAGATGCGATATCAACAGCAGCCACTCTGCAGTATGATGTATTTGGTTGGTTGCTGGGTAGATAGTGAACACATTTCCGCGAGGGGCCAGCGATGTGTCGGCATGGCATGGCATACATGACTAGAGTTGGTTTACTGGAGGAAAAGTGTGCTGTTTGGGGTTTGATGTTACGGTGGACATGTTTACCTTCCTGGCAGGCCTATCACAGGGGCAGAAGCAACAGCCTGGCCTGAGGACTGTTGGAGCTGAGACGCCTGTCTGAATCTGTGCCACTAGTCACCCAACCATTTGACGGACGGGAAAGTGGCCTGGAATTCCTTGTCATCTGAAAACTGTTGGAATCTTCTCGGTGAGTACCTACCTCCGTCATTGGGCAGCGACTTTGAAAGGGTCCTGTAGCCCCCTTGCATTATCATTTTATTTGCTTTCCAGTGATACAGAACTCTCTGGCACGCGTGAGTGAATGAATGTCGGTGTGTTTCATTTTGCTATACGGTGGTTTAGTCTGCTGCAGAGAATCAGCGGTAGTCGTACAGAATGGCCAACTCTTGTATTTTTCAGGTAGGCAAAGAGGTTTGCTCCCCTTGTGTGAAAGTTACCGGTGTTAGGTTTGTGGCGGGAGCCTCATCTCTGGGTTTTCCTGGCCACGGGGTCACGTAGGAGACGTTGGAGTGTATGTGACGGTCCGTCTTCTTCCCGCTCGCCGACGGTCTGCAGCCGAAGCCTCTTCGAAGAAGGGTAGGTTGATGTAACTGCGTGGCGCGTTGTCTCATAGTGAGAGGGGAGCTTTGGCCACAGTATGCAGAAATTGTGTCTCCGTGAACCACGTGGGCACACGAGTCTGTTGTGAATTGCATAGCGTTTCACAAGCAATTGTACTTAGTTAACAGGCAACAGCAGTTATGTAGATGCCTTACAACAATGTTTTAAGGAATAAATAATTTTACCTCCAATCTTATCCATCTTATCGGGTCAGATCGTTGTTGCAGAAGCAACGAAAAAAGCATGCCAAATTTAAAGGAACGCAAAATCCCCAAGATTGGCAAAGTTTTACAGAAGTTCGATATATAGCGAGTACTTCAATGCGAGATGCTTTTAGTAATTTCCACAACAAAACTCTGTCTCGAAATCTGGCAGAAAAACCAAAGATATTCTGGTCATACATAAAGCACACCAGTGGCATGACGCAATCAATACTTTCACTGAGCGATAATAACGGTGAAGTCACTGACGACAGTGCCACTAAAGCAGAGTTATAGCACACGGTTTTCAGAAACTCCTTCACCAAAGAAGACGAAGTAAATATTCCCGATTTCCAAACAAGAACAACTGCGAAGATGAGAAACATGGAAATAGATATCCTCGGCGTCGCAAAGCAGCTTAAATGACTTAATAAAAGCAAGGCCTCCGATCCAAATTGTATACCAGTCACGTTCCTCTCAGAGTAAGCTGATAAAATAGCTCCATATTTTCCAATTATATACAACCATTCGCTCACAGAAAGATCCATACCTAGAGACTGGAAAATTGCCCAAGTCCGACCAATACCCAAAAACTGAAGTAGGAGTAATCCGCTGAATTACAGGCCTATATCACTAACGTCTATTTGCAGTAGGTTGGTTGGTTGGTTTTGGGGAAGGAGACCAAACAGCGAGGTTAGCGGTCTCATCGGCTTAGGGAAGGACGGGGAAGGAAATCGGCCGTGCCCTTTGAAAGGAACCATCCCGGCATTTGCCTGGAGCGATTTAGGGAAATCACGGAAAACCTAAATCAGGATGGCCGGACGCGGGATTGAACCGTCGTCCTCCCGAATGCGATTTTCAGTAGGGTTTTGGAACATATACTGTATTCTAACATTATGAAGTGCCTCGAAGAAAACATTCTCAACCTATTGTCCCGCACTACATTCGTGGTGGTGGTTGTTAGTGTTTAACGTCCCGTCGAGAACGATGTCATTAGAGACGGAGCGCAAGCTCGGGTTAGGGAAAGATTGGCAAGGAAATCGACCGTGCCCTTTCAAAGGAACCATCCCGGCATTTGCCTGAAACGATTTAGGGAAATCACGGAAAACCTAAATCAGGATGGCCAGAGACGGGATTGAACCGTCGTCCTCCCGAATGCGAGTCCAGTGTGCTAACCACCGCGCCACCTCGCTCGGTACACTACATTCGTAATGCCCCCGCCCATTATACTCATTACTCGCGGCGCGTTGCCGATTCCCGTAAGAGTTCGGGCACTGTTTGTGCATTTGCACAGAAGAAGAAGATGGTCAAGTGGCCGGTGAGCCTTAACTATATTTATACTAAGATGGTATCTGTTCTTTCGGACATGAGTCTTGTGCGATAGTGACGTTAACGACAGACTATCACACAGTTCAATGATTAATTAACAGTTTAGTTTCAGTAGTAAGTTTTTAAGATTTCGGTAAACGAAAATCCACAGGTAACTTGTTTCTAGAAAATTAATATGACAAGAATAATTATGAGAAATTACAGTTATTCTTCAATTTGACAACGAATATGATTCACTCATCAATCACCAGGCCATTTTCAAGCAAATGTAAGTTTGTTAACATGAAATAAAGAAACGTTGCCTGTAAAATAAATTCCATCATTGCCAAAATCACGTATTTTAAAAGATAGTGTGGATGTTTCCTTTTACTGCATCTAGGGTACTCCAGTTTCTTATGAATATGAGAATACCGTGTTTACAAAGAACAGTAATATACTCTATAATGTCAAGTCAAAGTTTTTATAAGCTTGGAAGATTGTTCATAAGGGATGCATAATGAATTACGAATTGGATACAAGATGAATGATGAATGAGATACATGATCAATGTTCGCTCGCTTAATGAGATATATGATGAATTTTCGCTCACTTCAAAGCCATAAAAAGTTGACTGTTTTTGGCGCTATTACTTTTGTGATGTAAACGTTTGGAAATACACACAAAGAATCGGGAAAAAAACCAAGACGAATTTCTACTTACGGTTGCAGAAAGCAAAAATATACGGAGTAAAGTCTATAAAGATACACAAATTACGTTGCCTAGAGGAATTACATAGCATTAGTAGTCCTTTAAAGCACTTGTTAGGCCAACAGCAAACACCATTGGTTAATTTACTACTTTGAATAAGTGATTAAAAATCATTACCTGGCGCTGAAATTTGTTCGTCGTTTCGAGACTTACCAGTTCGAATTAACGAAAGAAAGATGCAAATTCAAGGAAGAACTGCACGATTCGTCACATTTCTAACAAACCGCGCGAGATCATCACAGAAATTTTTAACATAATGCTGTCAAACTTTCGTGAGCTTAAGTTCAGTTTCTTGTTGATAACAAAACATATCGTGAAATGACAAATAAAGTAAATATAGAGAAATTTCAATCTGCGTAGAGGGGAAAAGATATGAAAGATAAATGAGGCACTTGAAAGTAAGAAATACTCGGAAACACTGTTGAATGTGTAACGCGCACCGCGGTACCCATTGTTCAGGGGCAGGCGGCTAGCGTGAAAGACGCGACCGCCGAAACGCAACAAAGAGCAGAAATGGAATTCCAAACTTTAGAAAATGTTTCGGAATCGGAAGTGAAAATCAAATCTGAACCCCTTGATGACGAATACGCGGGGGCATTTAAAGAGGAAGCCGCTACAGAAGTAAAGCCGGTAGTTTCCGGGAATTTAGCTGATTTATTGAATGTTTTGATTAACGAAATCAAGGCTCAGTCTAGCAAGATAGAAACTCAATCGGCAGAAATTAAAGCTCAGGCTGCCAAGCAAGAAGCTCAGTCTGCCAAGCAAGAAGCTCAGTCTGAAAAAATTGACAGGAAGCTAGACAATCAGAACAAAGCTATTAATGTTGTTAACACCAATGTTGGAGTTGTTAACGGAAAAGTTGATAAAATCAAAGAAGATATTGTTGTGATTAATACCGAAATCGGTAATCTTTAACAGGAAATGATAGGCGTTCAGGCGGAAATTGCGAGCATAAATACGCGTTTTAATTCCGAAATTAGCAGAATCGAAAAAGTGTAGGAGAAGCAGTTGCTCCGATCATTGAGAATAACGTGACGGAACAAATTCAATTAGTGAAAAAAGAGGATCAAAAGAAGGTGGAAACTTTAAAGGCTTTAGTATCCGAAGTAGATACCAAAGTGACGAAGCAGGCTGATACCTGCGAAGAGAGAAAAAAGGAAGTAGAAACGCTTGCGACAACCACTTGCCAAGTAATTACGAGAGTGTCGGAATTAGAAAAGAAACTTGACGAAAAACAGAGCTATGTGCCAATCTGTGCACATAGTTCGGAATTGTTGACGAAAGAGGAGCGGTTCGACCCCTTGAAAAAAGGCGGTATACACGCGACGGATTTCATTAAAAATTGTGAAAGAGTTTTACCCAGATCATGGACTAATGAGAGAAAAATTAATGCGGTTATTGATGCGTTGGCTGGTGATGCCAAGCGTTGGGGCTTAAACCTCAATATTACGAACCTGACTTTTGACGAGTTTAAAAATTTGTTTCTTGCTGAATACTGGTCAGAGCAAAAACAGCAAAGTGTCTGGTGCGAATTTGTCGTAGCGAGGCTTTTCGATGCGAATTCGCGCGGCTCGATGAAGGAGTTTTGTTTGGGGCTGGATCCGCAAGTTGGAATATTTGCGTGATCGCCGCACGGAATCCGAAATAGTCTGGGAACTCTACAAGAAGCTTCCAGATGATACAAAACGCTACATAGGAAGCAATTACAGGACAATCAATGATTTCCTGGAAAGAGTTGAGGACGAGGACAATTGGCGCAATAATCGCGACAGTGGTAGAGGCCGTGGTAACAACAACGGGTACCACAGCAACCACAACAACGACAACTATGGGAATAATGCATACCGCAATCTTGGCAGCAATAACAATAGTGGTTCGGGCCGTAATGACAATCGATACAATGCAAATAATAACAGGAATGACGGAAACCAGTATCATACTAGCGTGATACGGGCTTCGCAGAATAGTAATAACGCCAGAGGGTGTGATCAGCCGCCTCAGCAGCATCCGGGGAGCGTATCTGCTGGGACGAGACAGGGAAACCATTAGCCGCGCCGGTGAGGGGCCGACCGGGCGTGGAGAAATTTTGGCGGCCCAATAACAGTAGAAAACCGAGGTGTCGTCGTTATGGAAATTCCGTATGGAATAATCAACGGCGGGAGAGTGTGCCAGTGTTAGGAGAAAGGAGTGCGCCCACAAGTAGTAGATCAGCTGTAGACACGGCGGTAGAGAATACAGTCACTGTCAGTGAGAACAATTTAAGTAGTGTTCCGGAAAACGATTATAAAGTGGCAGCTGTAACAACCACAGCGGAACTGGAGATTGAGTTTAAGAATGATTCGCGATTGTTGAGAGAAGATCAGATGTCGGATAACACGTCCGTCATTGAGCGAGGGGATGCAGAGAGGGATGAGGTCTGGTTAAGGCAGTTCGGTCGCTTATACGACGAACTAAGAGATTATAGGGGCCTGTACGGGAGAAGTGTTTATGGGGAGCGCGGGCAGGATTTGCCGCGTCTCGTACCGCACGAAGATTGTGAAGTGATAGAAAGTTCTGGCCCTAACCGGCAGACTTTACCACAAATAGTTGATGTTAATGGGGAGCACGAGCAAGATTCGTCGTGTTTCGTCCCGCAGGAGTTGGATGTTGAAGTAGTAACGGGAAGTTCTCGCCCTGACAGGCAGACTTTACCGAAAGTTATAGTGGTAGAAGTGGCCGACCCATCCGACGCAAAACCCCAGTTTAAAAATTGCGAAAGTATTAAGGAGAAAGATTACGAAAATTTTAGTGATAGCCGGACACGATTGGCAGAAAAGCACATAGATTACAGCGTGTATGAGGTTAGAGCTGACGTTATACGGTCGGACGGTAGCAGTGTGGGTTGCGCAGATCCAGAGGAAGTAATTGCAGATACTACTGGGCACATTCCTCCAGGTAGATTGGGAGATGAGATCAATCTGACCAAAGAGGAATCAACGAAGGTGACAATTTATGAATTGATAGCAAAGCAACACTCGCTAGTTGACGAGTTACAGGAGAAGGTTTCGGTATTGGAGGCGAAGCTACAGACAAAGCCTCAGGACAAACGTGTTGAAATTAAAACTGTATGTGAACAGAGGCTGAAAAAGCCGCCAGATAAGCCGGATTTAGGCTCAAAGCCGGATGGTTTTTTCTGGAATGACCTGGATATAGACGACGATTTATTGTGGGAAAATAAAGAAACAGTCGAAATGGCTCTGAGCACTATGGGACTCAACTGCTGAGGTCATTAGTCCCCTAGAACTTAGAACTAGTTAAACCTAACTAACCTAAGGACATCAGAAACATCCATGCCCGAGGCAGGATTCGAACCTGCGACCGTAGCGGTCTTGCGGTTCCAGACTGCAACGCCTTTAACCGCACGGCCACTTCGGCCGGCCAGAAACAGTCGAGGACAAGTGTAGACAGATAGTAGTGTCTGTTAATATGCACGGCCTACAACTAAGCGTGTTGATTGACACCGGTGCAGAATTGAGTGCTGTATCTGGGAAAATATTTGAGTTACTGAAAGACAGACCTGGCATCGTAGTTATGCCAGTAACAGGAGTGAAAATTATCGGTGCTACTGGGAAGGCCAGTAAACCGGTCACAAAACAGATTTTTGTCAACTTCGAGATATGTGGGGCACGATTTGAACAAGAGTTTGTCGTCGTGCCTGACTTAACTACGGAGTAATTATCCGGTTAGATTGACTGTTAAAGTACCGTGCAGTGATTAATTGCGCAAGCAAAACTTTGACATGTACGTCACAAGATAAAACAATAGTAGTTAGTTTTGACGAGGCAGGAGACGGTGTGCATAGGCAATACCAGCCTATACACATTGTTAACTGGCCGGATGACATTGACGTAGGAATGAATTTGAACTGCGTAACGTGAGGAATCTCGGCATTGACAAAAGTGTAGAAAGTGAATTGGAAGAGATAATCAAATTCCCTCCACGGATTAACATTAGTATTGGTGTGAAAAAAGATCGTTTGCGAGAAGTAATGAAGCTAAAAGCCGATGCTCGCATACGTCGTCATGACGCTAAAGCGCGTTTTGCTAAGTTTGCAATCGGAGACTTAGTACTTGTAAAAGCTCATGAGAAATCGAGCGAGATAGACAATGAAATCTCTAAATTTAAGTTTGTTTATAATGGACCATATAAAGTCATTGGTATACCTCACACAAATGCTTATTGCTTAGAGTATCCAAACTCTAGAAAACGATTAGGTATACGGAATATTGTAGACGTGAAATTGTACCAACCTAGGATCGATTAATACCACACAATGGGTAATTTGTACAATATGTAAATATAGAGTGTAAGATTTAAACGATTTGCTAGATTGCCATGCTTTTGCCTGACCAAGAGGACATTAAAGAAGTTGTAATTAATAAGTAATTAATTTTTACTAAATGATTTAAGAGAAACTGATTATTAATCTACTGAAAAATCCAAGCTGCTAGTTTAAGTTTTCAGCTGAGTCACAGTAGATTAAGGAATGGAAATATGATTTTGTAACAAGCTGTAAGATTTCATGAATATGTGTTTTACTAGTCATTGCCGCTGTACTTAGACGATGTTTTAAGTTTCAGGCTTGTACATGTGTGATGATGGACAGTGTTGAGTTATCCACTGTGATAGAATTAATGGACTCCTTGAGATTACTCGGGAGTGAGTTGTTCCGAAAGAACTCAGTGAAACGGACATTCTGGAAATGCCGTTACACAGGCGAGTGAGATCAAGCGTGCCGCACATGCGAGCGCAACAATACTAGCGAGGCGGAGCCGCTGTCGGCTCTTGTGCCGCTCTCGGCATTCTTTGTACTTGCGGGTACGGAAGGCGGAGTAGTTTTTCTTCCCCGACAGCTGAAAGAATTCTGCTGTCAATATTTATGGTTTTTTCGATCTGCTGAATATTATTTTCTTGTTTAGCGTTAATTGAACTCTCTTGATGAGAATATTAATTATGAAAAGGTTACATAAAAAAGTGTATAATATGTAATTAATAATTAATTTGCGTATTTTGATCTACCTGTTTTTATGGCCATGTACTCTGATTAATTTTGTAAATAATATTCCATTTCTTGATAGTGTTACGAATTTTGACGATTTTAGAATAGCTAAACCATTTTCTATGTTTTATACGAATTTTAATATGTTGTCAACCTGTTTTATTTTGTGCAAGATGACATAGTGGAATAAAATTAGGAGTGTCTCCACTCAATTATTATGGTCTAAAAATTGATTTATGCTTAATTAGACGAATGCTAAATTTTGATGATGTTTTGAGCATATGCATTTCCGCTGTTTCTTTTTTGGGACATTTTCTGAGTCTGTTTAGGTTACACGAACATCCAAGGACAATGTGGGGCACGTGGAACGCCGGAAATGCATATCCTCCTATTTCCATGTATTGTACCATAATTTTTTCCTTATTTTGTTACCTGAAGATATAACATTTCTGTGTCTTTATGTATTGTAATTGTTTTAATATATATATATATATATATATATATATATATATATATATATATATATATATATATATATATATATGCATTTATGTCGATGTATAATTGGTTTGTTTTGTAAGTATTATTTGTATTTTACGCTGGGTCTTGCCTAGGGAAAACTATGCTATCGAACGAATACATCGATAGGTCGTGTGAAGAACGAAAGTGTGTAGGATCTTTGGTAGTGAACTCTGCCGCGTGGAGCGCGGGCAGAGCAGAGAAGGGTCTGGCTGAGGTAGTGCAGTGGAGCAGGTGTGTTGTGTGACGCTCCCGCGAGTTGCCACGCTTTCGGGATTTGGCAGCATGTAATTGCGCTCGACTTGCTATGACAGTTTCTGACACGGTGTCGCGGACGGGAAGCGTTAGCTGGCGCACATCAAGAGCCCGTTTCGCCTGGTGACCGTGTCGAGAAGGAGGCGCGCCAACATCCAGCTTCTGCAACAGCGACGGCCGACAATGAGTGACTGTCGCCACCTCCTCGATCGACGGCTTCAAACCTTCAATCAACCAACAAGGAAGACTGGAAGCACGTAAAGTTTTAGAACTGTATGGCAGACCTCAGCTTTTAAAACTGTTCAAATCACAAAATTACAGCAACGTAGCATGCTCATTGTCCCAATTGCATTGCCAAGCAGGGTCCCTTCCTTTTCCGAAATGAATCCGAGTGTCGTTGAAATTCAAACGCCAGCATTAAAGCATTATAATTCGATTTCACTGCTTTAATTTCAAAGTTCAGTTAAAGTATTCATAGCTGGCTACAATATTTAGATTACACAAGCACAAATTAAGAGTGCAAGTTTTGTTAGCATATTTTAGCTTACCTGTGACTGCAGCTCAGCTTGGTACGTACAAAATGTTACTATTGTTAATTGTTCAGAATCATTTAATTCAAGTTCAAAGTTAAATCTCTTATTTCTAAATTGCGTAGATTCAAGTAGCTTTTGAAATGATTGTTGAGGTAGCCCAAGACTAACCGTAGTTTACTGAATTTCGATATGCTTCAGAAACAAAGCTCACTATTAATTTCAGTCACTGAATTAACTTTCAATTTTCCGGTTTTGTTAATTTTTTTGCTAAATTAAGTCAGAGTGTAGCGAAATTTATTACTTCTGACAAACTTTCAGTTTTCACGCTACACGTGTCAACCTGCTGTTGCCAAGCTTCTAGTGCTAATTATATGTGTAATAACCTTTCTTTTTCTGTTACTATAGTAATTGTCCATAGGACTGGCGACCGTAATTTCCTCCAAATCTCAAATATCTAATTACCGCTAGTTAATTGTTAACGTAACGGCCGCACATTTGCTTTCTTTATTAACTTTACCCCTTTTCAAAATTAATTTCCACCAGTTTCATTGGCATTTTTCCTTTCATAAAGATGTAACCCTTTCCTCCCTCTTTACCGACAGATTAACTTCGGTGACGATTGCTTTTCCCAAATTTCCATTAGGTACACGCGGTTTAATATTTCACTGTCGTTAAGGTCGATAAGTGAGGGGGAGGTTACAAATGGAATTGACAGCATACATTTGCTTAGAATGTGCTTTAAGAATAGGCAAAACTGAGGGAATGAACTTAAGTACAGGAAAGTAAAACATAGATCTGCTCGTCATAAAAGTCTCGTACGATAGAGCAGTGGAGAGCGAGAAAGAATCCACTATTTAGGATGTAGTGTTACACCGAACAGTCAAATCACGTATTATGCCATAAGCTGCATTGCAGTCGTGAAGCAAGATCTCGGAACCAAGCCGTTATTGAATTAAGTACTGATGCAGAATTAAGAAAGAATTTGGTGAAGCGCAAGACTGGAGAACATATGTGTACGCAACAAAAATGGTTCAAATGGCTCTAATCAATATGGGACTTTACATCTGAGGTCATCAGTCCCCTAGAACTTAGAACTACTCAGACCTAACTAACCTAAGGACATCACACACATCCATGCCCGAGGCAGAATTTGAACCTGCGACCGTAGTGGTTGCACGGTTCCTGACTGTAGCGCGTAGAACCACTCGGCCACCACGGCCGGCCAAATATGAGAAGAAATGGGCTGGAAATAATACACGAAGATCAGTTTTATTCGCTCCCAGCTCGGCCCTTCGTGGAGAATTTAAATAATAATCAAGGGAAAGAAAAGCTATAGTTGCCATCTGTGACTCTGAAGGTGGTCGAAAGGTACATGGCAGAAGTATCAGTCGCTGGTAGGAGTTATACAGCGGAGAAAATATGAAGAGGAGGACGACAGTGATGTGCTAAATAGATTTTGCAAATATTCAGTGTAGTATGGTTCGTTAAATACTGTACACCGCCCACATATTGATGATTCAGATTTACATTTAGTAGGTCTAAATGGAAGTGTACAACGTTTGTCAAATATCCTCATTAGCTGTTAGAGTTGAAGGCAGCGTCGAACTGGTAGCCACACTTTTTTTTAACCATATTGTTTCACTCTCGCAATATGAAGGTAAGGACCAATAAAACTTTATTTCACTAATTGACGCACTGGCTTGATTTTTCCGCTCCCTACCTCAAAACTAAAGTAAGACTTATCGCCGCTACATACTTAGGTACGTATACATTCAAACTGACCAAATGGTCAGGACGCTATTGTTTTCACGAAGTGGGAGGAGAGAGGTGCTCAGTGTCCCACGCAGAAACATCGGCAAGCAGGGCAGTTGCCTGCCGCTTCAGGCGCAGGCTTGTACCAGGTTCTCTCGAAATTTACTACAGGTCACGCCACGAAGAAAAATGCGAATAACAAACTTATAAAGTTTACATCTCCGGATAGAAGAAAATTTCGCTACACACTGTATAGTACGATGCTACAGAGAATCACCAGTCAAAGAGTCGGATTTACTTTGCGCTTACGGCTGGAAGCTGGAAACCCAACACTGCAACATTAGGCGGGAGATAACTTACGTATCTAAATTAGAAGTACGAATATAAACAGAAATTTTCAAAAATCGTAAATATTGTCCACCAAGCTTTTTATATTAATCAACATCGTTTATTGTCATCTGGTTATGTATTTTAAAACACCTTTTAAATAAGTGTAACATCTGGCAGGAAAGCGGTTTTACTCGCTGCCAGCTCGCTCCTTCGTGGAGAATAATAATCTGGGGAAATAAGCCTATAGTTGCAATTTGTGGCTCACTCGGAAGGTGGTCGAAGGTACATGGCCGAAGTATCAGGCTAAGTAAAAGGGTTTCTGTGGTTGGAAGTCCGAAATTTTATGGATCATACTCAGCACTGAGCTGAGAGGCATTCACTACAGATCCCCCTGACTGCCAGTGCTTTATCTGCCCATGCCGCACGCAAGTGGATGAGAGAATACTGGCCATCCGTCACTCCTGCTGTCTGAGTAGTACGTCATTCACTCCCCGTCGCGTCAAAGAGCGGTTCTCATTATAGTGCACCACACTGTATCTTCACACATTTTCTGCTTCTGCTTTAACAATTTGAAAATAGAAATTTTCAGATACACGTCAATAAATATCAGAGGCATAGGCACATAATTTAGAATGTAATAATTCGTCCGTTCACCGTCAGTAAAAATCAATTCAGTTCTTTTGCTGTGATACATAAAACTACTCTAAAGACTCGCTAGCCGAACTTATCCAGTGAAAAGAACGTTAAACAGGATCGCAGAAACAGCTCTAATTGTGCGAAGTTTCGCTTGGCGACTCACTTGTTTGGTGCGAGGGTAGTTAATCAGTTAGTTAGTTAATTATTTTCATGTTCCATGGAAAATTCTGGACGATAAATCTAATCACGTGGGAAGAGTCATTTAAATTTTTTTAAAAAAATATTCAGATGTGAGTTAGAAATTCCTGTCCGCTATCTTTTATACATTGCTATAATAGGAATTCTTCTATGGACTAGGAGGAGTTATGCAAGAGAAAATTTTTCAGTTTGTCTTCAAATTTGACTTTACTGTCTATCAGACATTTTATATTGTTCGGTATGTTACTAAACGTTGTAGTTGCAGTATTGTGCGCCCCTTGTTGAGCTAAAGACCAACTTAAAGTGCAGTAAAGAATGTATCTTTTCCTTCTAGTTTCGGAACTATGTACATCATATTTCCTTTTGAACTGCTGTGGATTATTGACTTCTCAAGAGGGAATAAATATAATGTGAAACAGTGGTCAGAGTGCCCGGCTCCTTAAAAAAGGAACCCACAAGATGATCGTGGTTCAGCACCCCATATTGTTCTTAAAGCACGTTTTTGAACAATGAAAACTTTCTTTCTTAAGAACAAATTACCCCAGAACATCATTACATAACATTATCGAATGAAAATGCACAAAATACATCAGCTAAGTGATTTGTCTTTCTCCATGCTTTGCAATGATTCTAAGTGCAAAAGGGGCTGAACTAAGTTATTTTGGAGTACCAAAATGTACTTTTTCCAGTTTAAATTTTCATCAATACGAATTTTGAAGATTCCACCATATTTATTATTTCCTCACCGTGTGTCACACGTATCATTGGGGTATTACACTTAGGTGTGCGGAACTGCATATGTTGTGTCTTTTTAAAACTGAAGGTGAGACCATCCGCAGAAAACCTGTCAGTGATAATTTTAAGAGCACTGTATTCCCTTTCTTCTATATGTTTCTAATGATGCCATTACTAGTGTCATCTGCAGAAAGACCTAATTCTTCTTGTTGAATATCTGACGGAAGATGGTTTACATATATAAGAAACAATAGTGGGTATAAGATTGAGCCTTGGGAATACCATACTGATTTCTCCCCCAGTAGGAATAAGGTCCCCAGGCTATATTGGTTGAATCGCGAAGTATAAATTCTACATTTTTTTCATTTGACTCAACATTATCCGTTGTTTGGCTGTATCATCAATCCCAAAAACTTCAATTTATCTAGCAGAAAACTGTGATTCATGCGGCCAAATACCTTACATAGATACAGAGAAAACACAAAGCGGCGATCTTTTATTATTTAATGCTTGCAAAATTTTGTGAGTGAACAAGTAAATAGCTTTCTCAATGTAGCAAGTCTTGTGAAACCCAGACTGCGAGTTGCTGAGGACGGTACTGGTGCTCAGGTGAGGTGCTATTCTAGACTGCATCAGCTTCTCTAACATTTTGTGAAATGGCGTCATTAGTGAAACAGGTCGGTTATTTACATGTAGGCGTGTTTTATTAAGCATCTAAAACAAGGACCTATGTATAACATATTGTGCTGCAAGTTCGTAATATATAAATAAAACATACGCAGTTCGTAATACATAAAACGTCGTCCTATAAAGTAGATTAACGACGAACATGTTTCTTCAGAAGTCCCACAAAATACACTTAGTTTTATGTTAATAACCTATTTTTCCAGTATTGCACAATTATGGACACAATATCCTAACAGTATTACTACCTTCAACTGAAAATTGCTAACGATCAATGCTCCTCTCTGAAAACAAGAGCGCCGGTTCAAGGGTGCGGCAGTATCGCGCAGTCTTAACTCTGGAGTTCGTGTTGCAAACCGGCACGGAGCCCCTTCACTGTGCACACAGAAGGGAATTCGCACTGGCGAGCCTGCCACAATCGCTTCGGCCTCAGCGACCGCGACCGCAGAGACACCTGGTCGGAGGGTCACCAAACGCACCGGCCAGTAGCGCAGGCCGGCCGCACATTCCTTAACGTCGCTGAAAGTGGTGCTTCCCGACATTCCACTATGTAAGCAATACCGTAGGATACTTCAGCTAATGCTTTAGGCAGTGTTGACTGCAATTCACTACGGTATTTGAAATTTTGAAGCTACAAGGATGAAACACAGAGGATGAATTGCTATCCACAACTTATAAAGAGCCCAAACAGCCATTATATGAGTCGAACGACATGAAAGGAGGACAGTGACTGACAAAGAAGTGAGACAGCATTGTATGTTACTCAGTTTGAGCGTTAAGCAATCAGGAAAGCTCATGGAAGAAACATAAAAAAATCATCTATGCTGATGACATTTTAATACAGTCCAATTCCCTGACCTCGAAAGTCATTTCATCTCAATTGAGCTATTTGATGAAAACCATGTTGATATAACAATTTTCAGCAAGTAATAGATTCATTTAAATGTTAGAAGGGTATAAAATTACTTACGAACGTTCACCTCATATATTTAAACAAATGTTTATAGAAAGATAGCCTACATGTTCAAAATGTTGGATACACGTGAGAGATCGATGTGACTATAATTACCTTTGGTGCTCGCTTCTATGATGAACAAAGTTGTTCTCACGTTGTTAGTCATTGAGCTCACTGTAAATATGCTACAAAATAGCCCACAAACAAGTGGATTACGATTTTGATCGATGCAGTTGAGAAATTTTCAAAACTGTTGCGACGTGAGTGAGATAAGGCAGGTTAATGAAGTATGACCAATGTTCTGATTGTAACATACGAGCAATATTAGTGATTCAGACTGTGTTTATCATATAGTATTAAATTCACGTGTCTCAAGAAGTGTGTATGTCACCTTTTCAGTCAGAGTATAGATATGTGCAGTTATAATAAGTGTGTCTTAGCGAATTATGCTACCTGTCTAAATAAAAAAATAAAAAATAAAAAAAATTAAGTCCCAAGAAGACATGGCCGGACGTCAATTGATTATAGAGTTACTATACTGTGGGACGGGTAGAGTGGCTGCCTGAATCCATTAGTGTTATTCATGTTTACTGTTGTTACAGGCCTATTAGGGTGTATAAGGGACGTGAAATGCGCCAGATGCTGACTGATCACTGCGAAGGATCAAAGTAGTTACGCAATTTTCACAACAGTTGTGACGTGAGCATAATAAGACAGGTTAGTCAGGCAACCAGACCGTTGTGATTTTCTCATACGACCAACATTAATCCCCCTCAGACGATGTTTACCATACAGTATTAACTTGCAGGTCTTGCGTCCTCTCAGTGGGAGTATGGAAGGGGCCCGTTATCAGAAATATGTTAGTGACATCCACATCCATAGTATTGTTATAAATGCCAAACTAACTCTTGTTTTTGAGCAACTAAACTGCTGAACCAATTTAGATGAAATCTGATATGGAGATAGCTTGAGCCCTGAGGTAGAACATAGACTACTTTACAAAAAGCATAAAAGAGGACTGCTGAGATGGTGAAGCAGGGATTCGAATAACTTTTCCTACGTCAGTGAGCATAAACCACCCTACGTGTTATTACGTTTGTTGCGTAATGTGCACGTGGTGTAATGTACTCGTATAGCTACTTCAGTAGCACGATGTATAGATGAGCGCTCCTGCCCACGGCGCTCCACACACAGCCTCGGCGGCGATGATGCGCGTACCTCCACGTCGTGCATTGGGGCAGTTCAGGAGAGCCATGCTTATCCAAACAGACACACACATGAGGACAGCTGACGTTATTGCACGTACAACAGTTTACTTACTCACCATCACAAATCATAACAAAACTATTGATATGCGAGCGCAGCCAAGGGTAACACCAAGTATTAGCATATAAATACTGATGTTTACCCGTTTAGACCAATATTAAGACAACTATATGTTATACATCAGAAAGGGATATTCTAAAACGAGTTTTTGTCCAATAAGTACCCAATGACTTTATAAGAATTTTTATAATTTTTTTTTACAAAAATTTTTGTATCAATGTTTTCATCGTGCTCCGTATTGCTTATAGTTAGTGGACCGTAGAAGATGGTCCACATAAACCAAAACCAGCAGTGGATTTCAATAAAGAGTATGCAGCAGCTGACAACGTCTGCAGATACGTCTCTCATTAAACTTAGCAGTTATAGCAGTGGTACACTGTCGTGAGAAAAAATAAATTGATGGAGGTTACCAGGTTTCTGATCACGTGCTAATGAGATTCGGGAATTCGACACTAAGACAGTATGAAATGAAAAACACTCTTCGTAATAAGGAACAAACTTCAGACGCCACGACCGCCGAGTAAGATAGGTTTCAACAGTATTAGCTGCCATCACCTTATCTTATGGAACTCGTTATAAAAATGCCATGTTACATTACACGAAGTCAGAGTATAAAGGGCACTCCACAGGTATACATAACTTGATAAGAGCCCAGTTGATAAAATGCACAGAGTTGATAAAATCATCGTAGCATCCTATTCAAGCTGGTCAACTTGAAACAATAAAAGCGCCGACATCGCGATCGCGGCGCACGAAGGATATTCCTCGTTTCCAATCATTGAAATCGCCCCACAGCACAGCATGCGTAGTAGTAAAGTTTTTGCGGTTTGGTGGCGACAGAGCTGATGATGGTAGAACTACAGAAATATTGTCGTAAATGAGGACTGGCAGCAGCAAGAAAAGTTTTTCCGAAGGAAGCAAATATTTTAACATCTAATATAATTGTAGCTATTAGGAAGTCTTCTCTGAAGTATTTGTCTGATGTGCGGCCTTGTAGGGAAAGGAAACTTTCACGGTAATAAGTGAAGACAAGAACGAAATGGAAGTTTTTGGAAGATAGTGCTACAAAAAAATGTTGAAGGTATGATGGACAGATTGATTAATTTCTGAAGGCGTATTAAAATGAACTGTAGAGAAAGAAGCTTTGTGCCACAACTTGATTAAAAGAGGGAATTGATTGACAGGATATGCCCCAAAGGTATCAAGAATTGGTCAGTTTGCTAATGGAGGAAAGCGTGAGATACAAATTCTAGAGAGAGAGACTATGCTTCACTATAGCAAGTGGATTCAAAAGGTCTTGTGAGTTAGTATGCGTAGCGGTTATAATTGACAACCGGAATAAATTAATAATTACTTCCTTTTACCGACCTCTAACTTAGTACTGTTGCTAAACAGTTCAGTGAATAATTGGGTCTAATTTGCAACAGGTACCCTAGTCATACAGTTACACTTGGTGGTGCCTTCGATCTGCTCTTCATATATTGGCAAAAATGGATGTTTAAAGCCGGTGGTAGGCATAAAATGTCAGTCGAAATTGTTCTAAATGCTTTATCAGAAAATTATTTTGAAAAAAAAATTAGTTCGGGAGCCAACCCGAAGTGTAAACAGTTGTGAAAAAACTCATCATCTCTTAACAAGAAATAATACTGAACAAACAGGAAGCAACATGGTGGGTACAGGGACTAGTGACCACAAGGCTGTTGTAGTGAGACTTAATACCGTAACATCTGACTCCACCAAAAATAAACGCAAAGTACAGCAATTTAAAAGAAGCTCAAAAACATTCCCTTGACGCCTTTCTAAGAGACAGTCTCCATGCTTTCCAGTCCGACTATGTAAGCGTAGACAAGATATGGTTTGAATTAAAAAAATTGTACTGAAGGCAATTGAGAGATACCAAATAAATCAATAAGTGATGGTACTGATCCGCCATGGTACACAGAATGGGTCAGATCACTCTTGCAGAGCGACGAAAAAAACATGCTAAATTTAAAAGAACGCAAAATCTCATGGATTGGTAAAATTTTACGGAACCTTGAAAGCTAGAGCTAACTTGGGGTGAGACGGTTTTAATAGATTCCACTACAAAATACTATCTGGAAATATGGAAAAAAAACCAAAATGATTATGGTCACACGTATAGTACACCAGCGGCAAGGCGTAATCAGCGCCTTCACTGTGATAGCAATGGTGATGCCACTGATGACAGTGCTGCTAAAGCATAGTTACTAATCACGGTTTTCGAAACTTCTTTAGCAAAGAAGACGAAATGAATACTCCATATTTCAAATGTAGATAACTGCCAACGTGAGTAACTTAGAAGTAGATCTTCTCAATGTAGTGTAGAACTTTAAATCAGTTGAAAAATACAAGGATTCCGGTCCAGACTGCATACTAGTCAGGTTCCTTACAGAGTACACTGATGCAATAGCTCCATATTCAGCAATCATATACAACCACTCGCTCGGCTAAAGATCCGAACCTAAAGGCTTGAGAGTTCCACAGGTCACACTAATAATAATAGGAGTCCGCTGAATTACAGGCCCATATCGCTAACGTCGATTTGCAGTAAAATTTTTGAACATATACCTACTGTGTTCGAACATTATGAATTACCCCGAAGAAAACTATTTCTTGACAAATAGTTGGCATGGATTCAAAAAATATCGTTCCTGTAAGACACAACTATCTCTTTATTCCCACGAAGTAATGAGTGTTACCGAAAGGGTAAGTCAACTCAATTCCATATTTTATATATCCAAATGGCTTTTGACACCGTTCCTCACAAGTCACTCACAATTAAACTGCGTGCCTATGGAGTTTCGCCTCAGTTCTGTGACTAGATTCGCGATTTCCTATTAGACAGGTCACAGTTCGTAGTAACTGATGGAAAGTTACCGAAGGAAGTGTTATAGGCCCTCTATTCTTCCTGATCTACATAAACGATTTAGGAGACAATTTGAGAAGTCCCCTTGGATTGTTTGCAGATGATGCTATCATTTACGGTCATGTAATGTCACCAGATGATCGAAACAATTTACAAAATGATTTAGACAAAATATCTGTGTGGTGCAGAAAGTGGCAATTGAATCTAAATAATGAAAAGTGTGAAGTCATCCACAGGAGCACTAGAAATAATACGCTAAATTTCAGTTACACGATAAACCACACAAAAGTAAAGGCTATAAACTCAAATAAATGCTTAAATACTTAGGGATTACTATTACGAATAATTTAAACTAAGACGATCACATATATAATGTTGTGGGGAAAGCAAAGAAAAGTCTACGATTTATTGGCAGAACACTTAGAAAATGTAACAGGTTTACTAGAGAGACTACTTACACTACGCTTGTCCGATCTCTTATGTGTGGGATCCGCATCAGGTGGGGCTGACGGATGGCATCGGAAAAGTTCTGAGAATTTGTGTTTAAAAAGGTGTGAACAAGACTGCATAACAGATCATTGTTACTATAACTGAAATTAATACGTTAGGCAAAACCTTAAACATTCATAGAATTATCTCTTGAAATAAAAGTTACATTCAGTTTTTAAAAACCAAAAGGGGCAAATATTGATGTTTTCCTTTCCTGAGTTCATGTACTTAGGATATAATTAAACAGCAGTACCGTATTAGTGAAACAATGACAGGTACGAAAATTTGCCAACCAAAATTAAAATTTTGCCTGGAATACAACATTCCACTTTGTGCAAATCAAGCGTATACGGCTGGAAATTACATTCTTTTACGAGTTCCAAAGTAGGGCAACAGCATTCTGTAATTCGACCTGCGCATCAGTACACATGTCTGCTTCTGAACAGCTTTCGAGCTCTTTGCTGCTCATATTTTGAGTGTAGATAGTAGGGACCAAAACAAGAAAAAATCGTCTAGAAAACATTGAGACTAAAATGCATAGATTACATGAAAGCATTGAAAGTCTAATAATTTGTGAAGAAAGATTAAAACTGAATAGTGACACGTGAGTGGAATGCTGTTGGAGGGGAAGGGTCAGAAGTAAAAGTTAAGGAAGAATATGGGCTCAGGAGCAGAGCTCTATTCAGGATTTGTATTAGGCTGGACCTGTGGTGCAGTCAGTACTAGGGTAAATTTTTGGATAACTAAACCGCGAAAATAGTGTGCAATTATCGAATTAAGATTTATTATTGCATTGTAAAATATTTCTTTCTGCACTTCTAATTTTAACCTTTTTCTCTTTCTATGTCGTTTAGTTTATTTTCTATGACTGTCCTAAAATTGCATAGTAAAATATTTTACAATGTAATAATGAAAGTATCGTCCACATACCTTCAAAATATAGTTGGTTTAAGAACAGCTGATTCAAGAGCCCTATCCTCGAAATTCTCGGTTAAAATAGCAAGAATCCTCTGTAAATACCAAGACAAAGTAATTTAGCGTTCAACAGCTAAGATTGCAGACCTTTCGGGATCAAAGAAGGCTTGTTAAGGTGAAGGTCAGGATTCACGAAATCCTTTGCCAGCGTGTTATTGCTGATATAGTACAGACCATACGCACTGTGAAACATCGCTGCATTTAACATCAACACTGCACTCGCCTTTTGCAACCAAGCAAGTCTGCTATTACCGAACACTATTTTCATTGGACATTCAGTGGAGAAGAACTGTGATTGCGACCACAGCTACATCTTTTTAGGACTCCATTATTAAAGAATCCGTGGAAATACGCCCGGCGCAAAATCTGATGAACCGTGAAAGCGGCTACCAGTCGGACAGTGCGTAGAGCTCCATCATTTCCACGGTTTGTTCTAATCGAAGACGACAGAATGCGCTAACGGCCGCGGCGTGAGGTGACACAGAGGACAGCTGAGTTCCGCTGTTCAGCCAACGAGAGCGCCACCGCCGTGAAGTGCGGACCGTGTGTCAACTTGCATTTTGACGCATGCACGGAATACAAGCAGCACGCTGTGTAGGGCGAAACGGAATAAGTCTTCGTCAGTCTACGATTGCTCATCTGAAGATAACTGACAGGTGTCCATTCAAAATATCGTACAATGAATTAGACGACGACCGGCTGCAAACCAGAAATTTGTATGCACAACGGTTGCTGTGGTTTCCATTTCGCGACCGATCGGACCTTACTTTCCGAATAACTCTGGTATACGTAAGGCTCTCGTGGAGTTGACACTTGTTGATAAAAAAGAGAACTGTCCGTGAGAAGAAATGCTGGAAACCATGATTCAGATACACCAATAGACTGCTGTCACATGTCTGCGGATGCGCATCTCCAACACGATCCATCTCGAACACTTTACTGCGACGTTACGTTCGAAAGAGTGAGAGGAGCAACGCTGGTGTTGTCCGAAGAGCGAGATGCCAAGACAAAGTTGGTACCTCGCAACACAACCACAAGATGAGACGTCGCTGCAAGGCGCGTCGGCGAATGAGCGACACCATCGTAACCAAGATAAGAAACGTTTTGCAGCGCCACCACAACCGTCTGCTACTTACAGGCGAGCACGGGACTGCTCAGCTCAGTCCGCAGTCATCGACTATGACGATAGCAAGGTCTCCTGGTAGGCCAGCGGGGTGACCAATGTACTAGGTGACCCGCCCGGTAGGCCGTGCGGTCTAACGCACGGCTTTCCGGGCGGGAAGGAGCGCCTGGTCCCCGGCATGAATCCGCCCGGCGGATTTGTGTCGAGGTCCGGTGAACCGGTCAGTCTGTGGACGGTTTTTAGGCGGTTTTCCATCTGCCTCGGCGAATGCGGGCTGGTTCCCCTTATTCCGTCTCAGTTACACTATGTCGGCGATTGCTGCGCAAACAATTTCTCCATGTACGCGTACACCACCATTACTCTACCACGCAAACATAGAGGTTACACTCGTCTGGTACGAGATGTTCCCTGTGGGGTCCACCGGGGTCCGAACCGCACAATAACCCTGCGTTCGGTGTGGGGCGGCGGAGGGGTGAAGTGGACTGCGGTAGTCTTTGTGGGGAAGTGGACCACTGCGGCTGCGGCGGGGACGGAGCCTCTGCGTCGTTTCTAGGTCCCCGGTTAACATACAACACAATACAGTACAATGTATTAGGTAGAACTCTTCGCAAAAGTTATTGTTAAATTTACTCTGACTGAGAAAGCTGCATTTTTTCTGTACCAAGTGCTACGCTAATGTTTAGAGACAGCTGTAAATATTCATGTCGAAATGGATTGTACAAAGCTAACTAATTCTCCTTATGTGTTTATAATAAAGTGAACTGATATTTTACATATCAACCGCTCTCCTCCCAGTGCAAGATAAAGAATCCACCATTGAACTGACGAGTGCACTTTCATTGAATACAAGAAACACAAAACGGAGCTCAAGATAAAACACCGCGTGTTCGTTGTCTAGTGCGCAAAGCACAATTTGAGGAAAACATGTGCGGAAAGTTTGCGGAAGAGTTTACGACTAGAAGTATTTTGGGAAATTTCCAGTAAAGTCTGAAATGAAAAACTTAGTAGCAAAGTGGCGTAAAATAGGCCTTACAGCGAACAAAAAAGATAACTATCCGAAAAGAGTTCGAACACCACAAAACAGTCGCTCTCGTGAAGGAAACCTTGGAACAAAGTAGGTCGAATTGTCAACACCTGTTGGACACCGTTGAGCCAAAATATGATGACCACCTTCTTAATAGCTTGTTTGTTCGTCTTTGTAACGAAATACGTCACTGATTCTATTTATCAAGGATCCAAGAGGTTATGGTAGGTTTGTGGAGGAATGTGGCATTAGATGTCTACGCACAGCTCATGTAATTCGAGTGAATACAGGGCCGCTGATTTACGTACATGGTGATGGGGCCCGACATCGACCCAGATTTGTTCCGTAGAATTTGCAGCAGGTGAATTTGGTGGCCGAGACATCACCGTGAGTTCACTATAATGCTCCTCAAATCACCGTAGCACGGTTCTGGCTCCGACACGGACAATTATACGGCTGAAATATGATTTCGCCATCGGGGAAGTCATCAAGCGTGGAGTGTTGCAGGTCGTTCGCAGCTGTCAGAGTATCTTCGGTTAGTACAAGTCCCATGCAGCGTGGGACAATGCCTCCTAGCATAATAACACTACCCCCCGGCCTGCGTCCATGGCGTGCTGCACGTTTCGAGCCACCGATCACCTGGATGACGGCGTTTGTGGAGACGATCGTCGACCTAGAGTAGCAAATATGTGATTCTCGTTACCATTGATTGACGGTCGAATCCCAATGGTCATGTGCCAACTGTAGTCGTAACTGACGATGTCCTTGATTCAACATGTGAAGACATAGGGGTGGTCTGCTACGGAGCTCGATGTTCAACAATGTACGGTGAACAACGTGCTCCGTAACACTTGTACGTGCACCAGCATTGTGCTCTTTTGGCAGAGATGCCCCAGATCACCATCTATCTTACTTTACAGAGCAGACAAGCGTCCGAATCCTATGTTCTGTGGAGAGTAGTAAACGTCCGACCATTTAGCGCCTAGTGGTAGTTTCACTGTCCTACCTCTTTCCTTAGATGCTCCTGACAGTAGCACGTGAACATTCGACCAGCTTCGTCGTTTTCGAGATACTCGTTCACAGGCTCTGAGTCATAAAAAACTGTCCCTTGTCAAAGTCGATTATCTCAAAGGATTTCACCATTTGCAGCCAATATCTTCCCTAGGGTGACCCCTATCTTTGTCCGCTCCGCTTACACACTTTTTGTTAGCTCGTCACGTGCCCCCAGAGTCACCAGGCAGTGTGCGACGGATTTTTTACGTGCGTGCGTGCGATGCGCCAATTGCGACGGATTATACGTTGCTGCTGCAACGCAATTTCTTTTATAATTTTTGTTCACCTACCTCTTTACAGCGGTAGATCTTCGCACGTAAACTTCTGACTGCAGCTACATACGAGATCACAGAAAAGCAGTGTTGAGGAAACTATAACCTCATAGCTACACGCCGGAGGCTGCTATAAGTAAAATTTGCTGAAACTTGTCTATGTACTTTAAAGAAATGATTCGGAAAGGGGATGTCACTCGTACTTTAAAGATGAAGTTCAAATTTAAACCTTCAATAGATCTTTACTGCCGTTAAGCAAGATCATCAGCCCACATTTACGAAAATTACTAAACTTTCTGCTCACAGTTATCACCATACCTAAAACAGACAGAACTTTTACCTTCCCAAATTCCGAAACCAATTACTTGTAACACAGTCAATGATCGGCCAATTACTTCTGCACACATTATTCAGTGGTCGTCTTTAGTAAAAGTTTATGCTCGCCATAAAATACTCAGTAAGAATATACTCAGTACCGCCACGCTATATAATTCAAAGTTCACTCGCGATTTTCGTCGGAACGAATTATCGCAACACACTAAAGTTTTCATAAACAGTTTCTGGTCACTACCAGATACCATTAACACTGGACCATAACGCGGAAGTCATCCCAAGACTTCATCTTACACATAATGCGAAAAGTCACACAAAGCATAACCGCATCCAATCAAAGCTAGCTCGCGACTACCCTCTCGGCTCTCACTCTCCCACTCTCAAAAAACTGTATCTCCTCGCTAGGCGGCCAACCGTCTCGCTTCTCATTGGCTGTCAGCACTTACGACCAATGAGAACTGACTCCTAGGGTGCGGCTCACGTCAAAATCTAGCAAGCACCAACCACTTCTCTAGGCTCATTGACGTCATCAAATTAAGTAATACAAAACTCTCTAATTAAATAAACAAAACAAAATGAACTATAAGCTTTACTCTACATCTGGAAATTTATTATGTAGTCGCGAATGTTCTGGCTGTCTTATACATAAGCATACATACTTGGACATCCGACATTCACTAGTAGGGGAACCACTAGTGGATTCGTTCCCACGTTACAGAGTTGGAACACTTGACAGTTCCTGTAGAGAATTACATTAATGATTTTTAATAATGCCGAACGTCCCACATACTCTCACACACGCATTATCATTCACACTCACCCTAACACACAATACACATATTTACTTAGAATTCTTGAAATTACTATTATAGAAAAGTCACAGAGCTTTTCTGAAACTAAAAACTTTCCAAATTTATATATGAACACTGAAAGTGTTATCAGATCATCGTACATAGTCACTGAAGATGAACTATTACATCACTGTATTTATTTAAATTCTTGACTGTCGGAAAATTACGTTTCCTTATTGAATTTTACTAACTTCCAAAATACAACTATTTTTGATCTCAGACTTTGACATATTGTTTGTTTTCACAACAGAAGGATGTACATCAAATATGACGTTCCTCAGGTTATTCTTTTATTAGTTATTAATATTTTTAGTTTCGTATAATGTAAGTGGCCTGCCAGCGCTACTCCATTGCTTCACACACGCAGCTGCAACAGATGGTCGTGACGTCAGTCTGCAGGAGACAACTCGTCCGTTACTGACCGTATAATACTCTACCGGCTTACATTGCAGCCCACATACATTCTGAAGTAAAGCTTTTAATAGACAAATGGGCGATCGCGCGCTAGTTGCGACGCCACAAGTGGTCATGATGTTTTGACTTATCAATGTATGTGCAAGTGGGAGTGAAGAGATTGTCGTCTCGAGACATTTTCAGAAAGAACTTACATCTGCATCGTTCCAAATATATAGTTTGAGCGTCCAGACGAACTTTTGCTTGTCAAAATCTGGGTGTGGTTGCTGATTTACGTGGACTCAGGACCTTCGAATCGTTAGTTTGATATTTCTTGAGATGAGGCCTCGTTCGGCATTTCAATGTATATGGTCTGATAGAACATGTGCTGACATGTATCATACAATCCCTATCAGTCAGTTGAAGAGCCGCTGAATCATGTCAAGCTTGGTGCTTAGTGCACAACATATGGCGTCTGCAACGTAACAGGGTTCTTTACCAAACGGCTGATGTTAATTGGTATGCCCGGAAAGTGTTTATCCCATGTTTGGATCAATTCACAGAAGATGAACGACTGTATGGAAATTTTCAGCAATTTGGAGCAACAGCATAGATCGCCTCGACAGTCTTGTAAGAAATGCATAGGGTGTCCGGAGAGGCGAGGACAATCTGCAGAGGTATTGATATTTCCTGGCCATCTCGACCGTCAGATCGTTGTCCCTGTGATTTTTATCGGAGGGACTGATTGAAGGATTTGTTGTACTCAAACAACCGGTAATAGATGCTGCTGAACACTGAAAACATCAATGCTGCTACACGTCGGTCAGAACTGTTACGTGTGTCTCACAGTTAGATAAATCCAGCTCTGCGCTGCGTCGAAGTCAACGATTTCCAACTCAAGACTGTCACCCCACATTGTCAAAGTGCCAAGAACCACAACTTATCGCATGCCCTCCACACCCTTCACTCCCACCAACGTAAGTGATATACTCCCACGTCGGCCAAAATGTAAACCGAGCGAGGTGGCGCAGTGGTTAGCACACTGGACTCGCACTGGGGAAGACGACGGTTCAATCCCGCGTCAGGCCATCCTGATTTAGGTTTTCCGTGATTTCCTCAAATCGGTCCAGGCAAATGCCGGGATGGTTCCTTTGAAAGGGCACGGCCGACTTCCTTCCCTAATCCGATGAGACTGATGACCTCGCTGTCTGGTCTCTTCCCTCAGAACAACCCCCAACCCTCAAAATGTGAAATAGATACATTGGTATGCAAAACTTAATAAGAAAGTAACTTTCGCATCATGTGCCACCAATACCACTAAATGGAATTTGTACCATACATAGTACCATACATAGTACATCTTCGAACGATAGTATAGTGGGCGGACAGACTGGTCTGTCTGTTCACCCGACTGAAACGGGGGCAAAAACGCCAGTGGGATGCACTGCAGAGACGTACTGCAGTGCATCTGCAAGCACCAGTAACCATCTAGCAGGAGTCAACAGCTCTGTGAAGTAAGCAACGCTGAACCATAAGAATTCCTTACCAACTTCGTGGCCGGCATGGGAGCACGTGTCTGCGCCGTCCAGCTGATCATAAATCCAATTAACAATCATGACCTGCCTTCTGTAATGTCTAGGGCACCAATCATGAATCACAGGAGCTTTAATGTAATTATTTTCTTCGTTACACTGCAATCCATGGTGTAAGGGTAGCGTATTTGACTAGTACTGGAAACATTCCCGGTTCCGGTTTAGAACCCCACCACCGTTTAAATTTAGAATAATAATCAACATGGGCGGCCAAAGACTTCCGGCACAAGATGTCACACTCATTCTCCCAGCGAGCTTGTCGAAGAGGGCGGAGGAGCGGACGGAGGTTCAGTGCGCTCTTTTGCACTTGGACTGGGAAACTGCCCTTAAAGGCGGAAGATCAACAGCATGTTGCTACAAAAGGCAATGGGAACCAATGCATCGAAGACACATAGCATATATCCACAGGACGTGTAGCCTGTAAATGGAAAGTGTCATGATGATCTCTCCATTGGTAAAAGAGTCCAGAATAGTCCCTCTTTCGGATCTCTGGATAGTAATTGCTGCTGACCAGATTGAATAACCAACAAAAGGGACGTGGAATGTCGGAAGATTAAACGTCGCAGGGAAGTTAGAAAATCTTAAAGAAGAATGCAAAGCCTCATCTGGATGTAGTGGGAGTCAGTGAAGTGGTCAAATGAGTATAGTGTAATATCAACAGCAGCAAGAAATGGTATAACTGGAGTAGGATTCGTTATGAATAGGAAGGTATGTCATGGAGTGTATTACGCTGAACATTTCAGTGATATGGTTCTTCTCATCAGAATCGACACTTGCACACGGGAAACTCACAAGCTGAAGATGAAGAGACACAGAAAAATGTCAGAATACTGAAAGAGTGAGTACGTAAAGGGAGATGAAAATAATAGTCATGTGTTACTGGGATGCGATTGAAGGGGAAGGAGCAGAAGAAAGGAATATGGGAGAAAATGATTTTCGTACTAGGAATTAGAGAGGAGAAAAACTAACTGAGTTCTGTAACAAATATCAGCTAGTTATAGCGAATACTCTGTTCAAGAATCACAATAGGAGGAGGTATACTTGGAAAAAGGCTGGGAGTTACGTGAAGATTTCGATAGATTCCATGATGGTCAGGCGGAGTTTCCGAAATCAGATACTACATTGTAAGGCGTATCCAGGAGCAGATATAGACTCAAATCACAGTGTAGTAGTGATGGAGAGTAAAGCGTAAAAGATTAGTCAGGAAGACTTAATACGCTAGTAAGTGGGTTAAGGAATTCTTAAGGAGTGACGAGACACATTTGAAGTTCTCTAGGGCTGCAGATATTGCTATCATAAATAGCTCAGTAGGCAGTACAGCTGAAGAGGAATGGACGTCTTTGAAAAGGGCAATCAGAGAATCTGTAAAGGGACACATAGGTATAATGGAAGATAACTGCGAAGAAACCATTAGTAACAGAAGAAATACTTCAGTTGATCGACGAAAGAAGGAACAAAAAAAAGGTGTTTAGGGAAATTCATAAATACAAGGCACTAAGGAACGAAATCGGGATTCTAAGACGAAATGACTGCATGAAAAATGTGAAGAAATCGAAAAATAAATGAATGTCGTATGCACTGACTCAGCATATAAGAATGCCAAAACAATCTTCGTTGAAATTAAAAGCAACATTAAAGAACGCAACGGTAATTCCACTGTTAAATACAGAAGAGAGACCGAATAGGTGGAAAGAGCGCACTGAAGGCCTCTATGAGCGGGACGACTTCTCTCATGTAATAGAAGAGTAAACAGGAGTCGACTTAAAAGAGATAAGGAGTCAAGTATTACAATCAAAATTTAAATGTGCTATGGAAGAAATAAGACAGAAGGGACACACAACATTCCATTATAAATTCAAAAATCCTTGGGGGAAGTGGCAACAGAACGATTGTTTATGTTGGCGTCTAGAATGTATGAGCGATATACCGTCTGACTTTCGAAAAAATACGATCCACACAATTCCGAAGACTGTAAGAGCTGACAAATGCAACCATTATTGCACAGTCACCTTAACAGTTTATGCATCGAAGTTGGTGACAAGAATAATATACAGAAGAATGGAAAAGAAAATTGAAGATCTGTTGGATGACGATGATTTTGGCTTTAGGAAATTCATAGGATTTGTCAACCTGGGAAATACGTTCGACAATGTCAAATGGTGTGAGATGTTAGAAATTCTGAGGAAAAGGGGGTAAGTTATAGGGAGAGGTGGATAATATACAACTTGTACACGAGCCGAAAGGGAGTAATATGAGTGGAAGACTAAGAACGAAGCGCTCGAATTAAAAAGGTTGTAAAACAGGGGTATAGTCTTTCGCCCCTACTGTTCAATTTCTACATAGAACAAGCGATCATGGAATTAAAAGAAAGGTTCAAGAGTGGAAACAATATTCAAGTTGAAAGGATATCAATGACACGATTTGATAATTACATTGTTGTCATCAGTGAAACTGAAGAAGAATTACATGATCTGCTGAAAGGAATGAACTGTCTAATGTGTACAGAATACGGATTGAGAGTGAATCGAAGGAAGACTAAAGTAATGAGAAGTAACATAAAAGAGAACAGCAAGTAACTTAACACCAGACTTGATGGTCACAAATTTGATGAAGTTAAAGAATTCTGCTAGCTAGGCAGCACAATAAGCAATGACGTACGGAAAATGGACGACATAAAAAGCAGACTAGCACTGTCGAGAAGTGCATTCCTGGACAACAGTAGTCAACTAGTATCAAACATTATCCTTAATTTGAGGAAGAAATTTGTGACAATGTACTGTGGGAGAACCGGGACAGAAGAGAATCGAAGCATTTGAGATGTGGTGCTAAAGAAGTATGTTGAAAATTAGGTAGACTGGTAAAGTAAGGAATAAGGAGGATCCACGCAGAGTTGGAGTGGAAAGGAATACATGGAAATCACTGACAAGAAGAGGAGACAGGGTGACAGGACACCTGTTAAGGCATCAGGGAATGACTTCCTTGGTACTAGAGGGAGCTGTAGAGGGCAAAAACTGTAGAGGAAGACAGAGATTGGAATACACCCAGCAAATAACTGAACACGTAGGTTTCAAGTGCTACTCTGAGATGAAGAGGCTGACGCAGGAGAGGGATTCGGGGCGGGCCGCATCAAGCTAGTCACAAAACTCATGACTGAAGAAAAAAAACGTACATCGTGCTATGTTACCTGTCAGAGACACTTCATGTGAAGAATACTTTCTTATTTAACAATTTTTCTCTGATTTATCAGTACATAAGACCGACGTCCATCTGTACATCATAGGCCAAACAATACTAAAACATTATACTACGTACGTATTAAATTAAGCGCAAAATCATACTCATTCTTATGAGTATCTTAATTTAACCAGGAAGACAGTCTTCTTATATTCAAAATAAAAATATTACAAATTAATTTAATCCAACTTAGAAGATACCATAAAGAGCTTACAACATCTAATATTACAACTGCTGCCCTCGGTGCATGTGGACCTGCTTCGATACCTCTCCCCAACGATTCAACTCGTGCTCGCTGTGATTCTGGGAGACCAGTCCTTTCGCCGAATGTCGACTCGATCCAAGAGCCCGTCCACCTGTGACATTCGATGTGGTTACCAATTGCCACCCATAACAATGAGTTCAAGGCTGAATACACCCCAGGAAAAACGCACGTAGGAAGAAGTACAGAGATGAAAAATTTTCTCAAGGCACAATATGAAGATACTTTTAAACACGAACGCGAAAATATGGCAAGTTTTATGAACCTTTACAATAGTTATTTATTATGATGGGCATTCAAATTGACTGTCCAATAAGCACTACTGTCCAATAATGACTACTCTTTTATGTAGTTTCTTTTAATAATGAATTGAGATTTTCACAAGAAAGATTTCTAAGAAAACAGTTCTTCTCTTTGTAACTATACGTTGGTAAAACTTTAACAGTCCTGCTTCGAAAATCATTTGCATCACCTTAGAAAGCACACACACTAAATGCATAAGAAATCTACCGCTTCACAAAAGTTTATAAACATTGTTATAGCAAGAAATTAGTTTGCATTTCAATGCTATAGGACACTCGGATATATTGCATCACTAACAAAGGATCATGTCTAAGTAAAATGACTAAGGATTGATTCAAGGTTTTCAACACGAAGTTGAACTAAATGCAGCTATTATTTGCATACAAAGCAATTAACTAGTCCATACATTTATACAGTGCTCTGCTTATGACTCGACAGGAAGGTGGTGGCTGTGGCGACCGTCTGCGTCTAAGACTAAGGCGGCAAACATACCCATGGTTCTCCATGAATAAGAGGCTCTGAAAATTATCTTCTTGGAGCCGGATTTTTATGATTCAAAGCCAACCAGTAAATGTCATGAAAAATTAGCCAATAATCTTACACATCCGAGGCATTATACTTCAATACAGTTGATTTCTTTGCCTCATTCAGCACACTCGATATGAATAGTTTGCACGGTATCCATCGAATTTCTCGTGCAACAAAGACTCTTTGCGATTCTACTGCAGAATCAAACTTTTATATGCCTTGAAAGTGAGTTTCGTTGCGGAGGGATTTCCTTCCGGGTTTTCCATCAATAAAAATTTACTTACCCTATGCAGGAACCAGTTATACGAATATTATTTCAAATAGCAGCATTTAAAGAGAACATGGGTTTGAAAATTGCATGCACAGGTTAATTACAGTGAGATATAATGACAAGAAATATAAATCATGTACATGGTTAACTAAAGAACACGGTGACGCAGATGTCGCATGTACCATAAGAAAATAAAGGAGTTAAGTGACATTGCTACAGTCGATACTGAATAAAAGTGTTACGTGGTGGCCGGTGAGCGCATTGTGTTCAAAGATCTACAGCTCAGTACACTAATGCAACGTTATGCCTCCACACACCGTAGCACCTGAGCCATGAAAACGATCGTGTTCGACAACGCTAGACGTAGCCTCATATGTCGTGTTATGGGAGCACATGATGCACCCAGACGCGTTGTCGAACATGATCGTTTTGAGAATGAAATTTTCACTTTACATCGGAGTGTGCGCTGATATGAAACTTCCTGGCAGATTAAAACTGTGTGCCAGACCGAGACTCGAACTCGGGACCTTTTCCTTTCGCGGGCAAGTGCTCTAGCAACTGAGCTACCCAAGCACGACTCACGCACCGTCCTCACAGCTTTAATACCGCCAACACCTCGTCTCCTACCTTCCAAACATGACAGAAGCTCTCCAGAGAAACTTGCAGAACTAGCACTCCTGGAAGAAAGGATACTGCGGAGAGATGGCTTAGCCACAGTCTAGGGGATGTTTCTATAATGAAATTTTCACTCTACAGCGGAGTGTGTGAAACGCAAAGGTCTCGAGTTCGAGTCTCTGTCCGGTAGACAGTTTTAATCTGCCAGGAAGTTTCATGATCGTTTTGGTTCTACAAGTGTTCTGGTGTGCTGAGTTAAAATGTTGCATAGGGAAACTGACCTCTAGGTCTTTGAACACTGTAAACTCACAGGCCAACGTTATTGTGACACTGAACTCCTTCCATATGTGGGTCTTTTTAGAGGTGCAATCGACCCTAGCTTCAATTTTATGAATGACAGTGAGCGACCACATCGGACAAGACATCTGGCAGAGCTGTTCGAACGAGAAGATACTCGGCGAATGATCTGACCTGCCCGTTCCACGGACTTAAATGTCATGGAGCAAGTGTAAGAACGTTTGGCGAGACGTACTGACCACGCCCAACACTTACCGATGACCATCCAGCAGCTGTCAACCGCGCTGGTGGAGGAATGGAACGGCCTACCACAAGAACCGCATACCAACCTTGAGACCAACTTGAGAGCACGATGCAGCGCTTGCTTTGACGTCGGTAGTGATCATACACCCTATTCAGAACCATGTCCCGCCTTTGTCAATGTCCAGGAGACCATCATATATTGCGGCGACTTTGATGTAATTATTGTCTTCTTCTCATTCTGTTTTTTTTGTTTTTTTTTTGTTTTTGTTTCATTTTCCTTATGTACTATATTGTAGAAGTTTGTCCAACGGATCAAAAAGGAATGAGGAAACAATCTAGCGACGATGTGGGACGCAGATAGGAAAATCCACTAACGCAAAAAACTTTTGACAAAATACAGATGCCCTGGCGTCTGGGAACCAGCATCTAAGAAATGGCAAAATCTTCCACAGATATTGTCGAAAGTAGTACGAGAACAACCGACCAGAACAGCCGACCACCTTCGCCTTTCCCGTGATGGTCGTTCGCAGTTGCCATCTTATGTCAATCTGCCACTTGTCGAAGGTCGTTTTGTCAGAGCCTTTTTTGTCTGCAATGGTACCCCATTCGTCTACCTCCGCTCATTCTCTTTCATTGGTGGATCTTGTGTTCACTAAACCACCAGGCATTCAGTTTCACTGTGTACGGTGACCATAATGTTTTGGATCATCAGTGAATTTTAGTCTCTGCCTGCCCCCACTGCTTTTGCCCCCTGGAGCTCCACCTAGTATCCTGGGAGGTATGCCATAATGTCTTAACATATGTGCTATTAATCTGCTCCTTCTTTTTTATGTGTTTGCTAAAAATTCTTTATTCTTTTGTTCGCCAATTCTGCGAGAACCTCCTTTTTATGTTATCAGTCTCTATAATTTTCAACATCCTTCTCTAATTACACATCTCTAACGTTCACCAGCCCCCCCCCCCCCCCCCCCCGCCCGTCCCACTGCCCCACCCTTTTATCCAGTCCGTAGGAATGTCAATGTCAATGTTTGGGGCGGAATCGAGACTGACGACTGGCGACTGGCGACTGGCGACTGGCGGCATAGCGGATAAGGGGAGGCCAGCATCCGTAACAGAAGGTCAGTTACAACTGATGGTGTGGGCAACACTTCCGTTGTTTAGTCCGCTAGCAAGGATGATACTTTAATAATTTGGAACAGTGTTTCAGTCTCCTCAGGCTGCCCGCTGTTTACCGCCAGTGGCCCGGACTGTTGGATCTGCAGTGCAGGTGTAAGTCATATCGATGCGACAATAGAAATGGCTGAGAGGAACTTCGGCGGGTAGTGAGTGGAAGTTTGCAAGGCGACTGTCCCAACCTGCGTCTGCTGCAAGGCAGAGCATACAGTGATGGCAATCTCAGGGGGTTTCTGGCTCCCGATGAGGTCGTAACTGGGGTATAACATCACTTTGTTGGCGCAGCGGGAGTGGACAGGCATTTATCGCGAATCTTTCGCCCCACGCAGCGTCACAAATTTCTGGCAAAAAGCGCAGGTGACTCCTATGTACAAAAAATGTGAAACAACGCATCCGCAAAATTACTGACCAGTATCCCTAACATCGGTTTGCTGCAGAATCCTTGAACGTATTCTCAGTTCGATTCTAATAAATTTTCTTGAGACCAAGAAGATTATGCCCACAAATAAGCACGGTTTTCGAAACCGTTACCCGTGCGAAACACAGCGTGCCCTTTTCCCACACGATATACAAAAATTATTGATGAGAAGCAACAGGTATACTCCATATTTTTTGATTTCCGGAAAGTATTTGACTCGGTGCCCCACTGTAACAAAGATACGAGCATGTGGAATGGGTTCCCAGGTATGTCAGCGGCTCGAAGACTTCAGTAAAAGAAGGCAGGACATTGTCCTCGACGGTGACAAGCACAAGGATACCGTCAGGAGTGTGATATGAGCGCTGTTGTTCTCTACAGAGGAAAATGATCTGGCGGACAGTGTGGACAGAAGTCTGCGTTCGTTGCTGAGGACGGGGGTTGTGTGCGGGAAGGTGCCGTCGTTGAGTGAGTGTAGGAGGATACAAGGTGGCTTGGGCAAAATATCTAGGTGGTGCGATCAAGGGCAGCTAGCTCTAAATGCAGAAAAATGTAAATTAATGCGCATGAGTAGGAAAAACAAATCCTTAATGTTCGGATGTGGCATTAGTAGTGTCCTGATTGACACACTCACGTCGTTTAAATGTTCTGGTTAAGCGTAGCAAACCGATATTAAATGGAACAAGCAAGTGAGAATTGTGGTAGGGAAGGCAAAAGGTCGACTTCGGTTTATTGGGAGAATTATGGGAAACTGTAGTTGATCTGTAAAGGAGGTCGTATACAGATGCGCTGATGACCCCGCTGTTTAGCGCCCGTAAACCTCTCTCGTATACAGGATGCTATTGCGACCTATTCTTGATTACTGCTCAAGTGTTTGGCATCCGTACCAGGTCGTATTAAAGCAAGACATCGAAGCAGTTCAGAGGTGATGTGCTAGTTTTGTTACCAATAGCTTCGAAAAACACGCAAGTGTTACAGATATGCTTCGGAAACTCAAAGGGAATCCTTAGTGGTAAGGCGACATTCTTTTTGAGGAACGCTATTGTGAGTATTAAGAGAACCGCTATTTGTAGCTGACTACAGAACCATCCTTCAGCTGCCAACACACGTTCCCCGTAAGGACCACGAGGATAAGACACGAGAAATTTGGGCTCATACGGAGGCTTGTAGACAGTCGTTTTTTCCTCACTCTGTTTGCGAGTGGAACAGGAAAGGAAATGACTAGTTGTGGTACAGGGTATCCTCCGCCACGTATGATGCGGTGGCTTGCGGAGTAGACCTATATATGTGGATCTAGATGTAGACGTACGATGTGCTCTTGTCCGACCCCACTCGAAAAGTCTGAGACCATCCATCCATCACCAGTGCCGATCTCTTGTGTTCACCCCAATGTGTAGCGGTACATGTACTCATACAGATCCAGACTAGAGAGCCAGTATGGTATTACAGGAGGGGCTGTTAGAACTGTACTCGCTGAGGGAGGTGCACGAGATCGAAAAGACACGGTGCGTGGGATCAAGCAGCGGTATCTGGGCTGCTCTCACAGACTTGCGCTAATAGATCTACGACGTTCAACGTAAATAACAATCGTTTCTCCTGAACATTTTTATTCGAGACATTGAAGGAAAATTTACTTTACAGTATATTCTGACATGTTATCTCTTTTCGCAGGTCCCCAATCAACTGTAAACATTAGCCGTAACTCTTCACAAGCTCTTCTATGTCTCCTGCACATTTGATTGCCGCCAAATTATTAAATAAGTCACTAACACCCAACAGGATCTATTTTTTCTTTTTTTTTCAAAAAGCTTCCCATTTAAACTGCCGAAGCCAATCCTTTCTTAACGTAGCAGAATGTGGAGGAGAGTTGTTGTGTAGAAGCACATTGCCGCATGACAGGAACTCACAGCGTTAGTTTCTATTGGTGCGGCGTAGTCAGTGAAGTGTCTGGCAGTAGGGCGCTGCATTTAAGGTCCCTCCTCCACGTATGCAGTCGATGAGTAGGACGTCCTTTCTATTCCAAAACACTGTGACCGTAATCTTTTTGGTCATCAGAATTTGCTCGACTTTTCTTGATTTATATATATATATATATATATATATATATATATATATATATATATATATATATATATAAACTGTTCTCGAAAGAAGAGATACCATTGATGAATAAATGATAATTGACTGAAACCCTCAGCTGCCGACAGATGTTGTTGATATACCTCGGTGGGGACAGCTGAAAATGTGTGCCCCGACCGAGACTCGAACCCGAGATCTCCTGCTTACATGCTAGACGCTCTATCCATGTTATCCACCGATGACACAGACGAATAGCGCCACTGCAGGGACTTATCCCTTGCACGCTTCCCGCGAGACCCACATTCCCATTAGGAACATTAAGTATATTGTGGACAGTTTGGAACGTTGTTCTCGCGGGAAGCGTGCAAGGGATAAGACCCTGCAGTGGCGCTATTCGTTTGTGTCCTCGGTAGATCACATGGATGGAGCGTCTGCCATGCAAGCAGGAGATCTCTGGTTCGAGTCTCGGTCGGGGCACACATTTTCAGCTGTCCCCATCGAGATATATCAACAACACCTGTCGGCAGCTGACGGTTTCAATTAAGTATAATTTATTTCTTGATTTTGTCGGACATCGTGTATGATCTTACTCCACTGACTGGCATTTTGTTTCTGGACGTTTATGAGAATTCCTGTTATGGTCATCTTTAAAATGTGGTTTAAAAACTCCTTCCAGCCCTTGTCCGTAGAGCTAACAATAATTTTTTTGTGTTCATCTGTCAAAAGTCGAGGAACGCACCTGGCACACACTCTTCTATAGACCAAATCGCCACTATCAATTTCATAAAGAACTGATGAGAAATTTCGGGACGTACAGGAGCTCAGCCTACCAACAGCGAAACGCCGCCACGCGGAGTGGCCGCGCGCTTTAAGGCCCCATGTCACGGATTGCACACCCCTCCCGCCGGGCATAGGTGTGTTTGTTGTTCTCAGTATAAGTTAGTTTAAGTAGTGTGTAAGTCTAGGGAGAGATGACCTCAGCAGTTTGGCCCCTTAAGAATTCACACACACTTGAACGTTTGAAACCCCTATCCTGTTGAATTTTTTCCTTAGTTCTTGATAGGTGTTTCGTCAGTCACTGCTGAAGGTCGGCCTGATCGAGTTTTATCTTGAACATTCGCTTGTTCGCCATTAGATATGACGCATCATTTTAGAAATGAAGCTCCATTCAATTTTCAGATTCCCGTAAACTTTGCTTGCCTATCTGTAAATCACGACAAGGTGTTTTTTTATATTCAAAAACCGTTTTACAGTTGCAACCTCGCTCTTTTCGGGATCGTTAATACTGTAATAAATGTTAAAAACGCACTGAAAGACAATAAACGACAATTAGTTCTTTCTCTCAGTGTCGTAATGGTGCCAACTATAAGGAAGTCCTATGTCAGGGATGCGGCGGTGGCCGGAGAATTGCATGTCTCATCAGATCAAAACGATCTTTGGTTTAACAATGACGCTGGTATACGAAGGAAGGAAGCGTGTCAATACATTTTCGGAGGTCGCTGTCCTCATCATTTTGTGCCCTGGGCTCTATACCATACTGTACCATGGTTCTGCCGCCGAGTTCGGTGCAGGATGGAAAGTATGTGTTCAGATATCTTATCTATCTGTTTAGCAGATGGACTGGAACTCACTATAAACTGTGGGCCGTTCTCAGATAGGATGGTGTGATTTACTCACTGTTATGAAGACAGTCTCTAGGGTCCGAACTGCAGCTGTTGATGTCATTGATGAGATTCGGGCACCATACGGGAAGCATCAACAAGAACAGATTCTCCTTGAACGTTCTTGAAAAATCGACACGCACTCCTACGAGTCTTTGAGTATAGGCTATGGAAAGAAATGTCCGGATGTTACTGGTTTCGTGCACACTTGGGCTGTATTGCACGTCCGGCTTTAGCATCCATGCCTGGGAAACATACGAGTACATAACAGAAAGGCGTCTGTTCTTGACATCACTTTGTATGCTTTGTGTAGCAACTTGAGGATGTAAGGACACAACTTGCCGGCTCTTGTTGGCTTGCAGAAGTACCGAATGATTAACAATGAGTCTGGGTGTAATCAAGATATAGGTCGGCAGAGGAGAGCATAATGTGCTAAATCGTGGAAAGTCAAGACCTGATCTGTGATTCTAGTCGACTTCCAGGCCGTCACGTAGAATTTGTGCAGAGATTGCCAAATGTTTTGTAGCTAAATCCAAAATAGTGGGTACTTATCAAAGTCGTACTCAGGAGTCAGCGGGGGACGCAACAAGGCGTCGGTATGTGACTTATTATCATATCGGTAGTTGCTCAGCAGCACTAGAGTCACTGCGTCATCTCATCTGGTGGATTCCCTCAGAGGTCAAAGAGGGAAATTAGTAGCTCGTGATTAGTGACAAAGTGGAATTTTGTTCCGTACTGCTGTTAGTGTTCAATTTATGTATAACACTGAAGGACTCAAGTAACCATACCATGCCTATCCCACACAGCGAAGCATATGTAGCCAGGAATAATCGTTTTCCTGGTATAGATGTGACCAGGCAGGCATCAGACGTAAGAAATGTTTTCAGTTTTATGATCACTACCGGACAAGCAGCACGCCCTGAAATATGACTATCTCTTTTCAAAGATGATCGATGCGTTATGATATATGTACAGCATTCTATATAAATTTGCCACAGTAAGTTATCTAGTTAAAGAAGCTGAAGCTTCTCCTAATATATGAGCGCAGGAAAGTTACTAATTGCTTCAATGTGTGCTAACAATCTTTGCTCCATATATAGAGGTATTACGAGGGCTATTCAGAAAGTAAGTTCCGATGGATCGCGCAATGGAAATCACATTGAAAATCTCATGAATCTTTGCATGGATGTGTGGGACAGTGTCTCTAGTATGCCTGTCGATATCACTTCACTCTCTTCAATTCTGAGCGGACATTGAGCACACAAAGATGCATCGAGAATAGTTTCTTCCGCCAAGTACGAGTGCTTGAGAGAGATTTCGCCTGATTTCATGCAGCCCACACAGCGTGTCATGAATTTCGTTCTTCATGACAATTCTCGGCTGCCCACTGGAGGGGCAATGAGGAAGCTCCTGCAGCGTTTCGGTGGGAGGTGTCTGATCACCCACCATACAGTCCTGACTTGGCTCCCTCTGATTTTTATCTCTACTCACACGAACCGCTATGAAGGCTACGTTTTGGTACAGACAACAAGCTGCAAATCAGCGTAGAGAATGGGCAGAAAACACAGGCGGCTGACTTCTGTGACGAAGGTATTGGTAAGTTGGTACAACGCTGCGACAAATGTCTCAGTCGGAGGCGCGACTATGTAGAGAAATAGCTGGTAGCTGTAGCTAATTGTTGCAAATCATTTTCGTTTTTAACAGCGGTTTCAATTTCGCGACCGATCGAACCTTTCTTTCCTAACAGTCCTTGTAAATGCTTGGTCAGAGGAAAAGAACACGTTCTAAAAATGAAACTTGAGTTGACTATTAGTATGTCGATGAAACATTGGCCTCAGATGGTTACGATGCTTCTCCCCAGTAGGACCTTTGACTGTTATGTCATCTGTGTAGTTAGGAATGTGTGGTTCTCTTCTACTACCCTCTCTCTCGTTGCCACATATCTAACAGAATGTGAGCTTCTTTACTCTTGTTGTGCTACAACTGGCTATGCTGAAATAAAACAAAATTAGTCTAAGGTTTGCTTGATAGGTTCCCGGGAATTACGCCGGATAATATTGTAGAAACCGCACAATATTTCAGCGAGACAACTGCCCGCCATCTTCAGGTGCTACTGTCGCGTCGCTGAGAAGCTCGACAATTTATATGCTGGCTTTTGTTTATCTTACAGACTCTCTATACATTCCTTCCAAATCATTGGCTTAGTAATATCTGGTCATCTGTGCTGCCTCCTCAAAAATATGGTAGAATCTCTTACCCTTCTTACTTGATAGTTGATTCTGTCACCATCAGCTTTCTCATTACGTTGTGTATAATATCATATTAACGAAATCGTTTTACTAAATTAAATGTTTTTTCGATCTACATTCTACATAGCGATTCCTTACGATTAAGCGATAAAAGATAGTAACGGTATTACAGGTAGTAGTTTTGGTGTGAAAGTAAATAGCATGTTGGCTGGTGTTTCTAAATGAGCTGATGTGTGTCTGATGCGATACTAAATGAAGTAAAACTGCCTACTGAGTGGTAAAGACACTCAGAGCACATTATGTTATGAGAACTCAGTGTCGGCTAAAACAACTTAAGTGACTGAAAACAATTATACTGCAGCCACACGATAATCTCATTGAAAAAACACACCTCTGATAGTCTATTGCTATCGCTTTTCGGGTGGAAAATTTAATCTTGATAAATCGGTTACAGATGTTCGTCATTGCCATTAAAATCATAGCTTCCTTCAGCACATGTCAAATAAAGTCATATAAATTCTCACAAAAGCATAACACACCTGCCCTACCATTAACTGCGCTTTGGTAACAACGAGGATAGTGATTACGAATCTCAGCTGAAGTGGTGGTGTCAGTTACGTCGAGAGACAAACTGTTAACTTTTACATAGAACATTTATTTTTGTAAAAACTAGTGTTGACATGTAAGAAGGAATAGCTGACTATTAACGGTTGCTAGTGCCTGATTAATTCATGAGGAAACACTAAACTGAATTTCCTATAGATGCGAAAAGGTTTCACATTGTGAAATCATGAATGAAATTCAAGGAAAAGAGAGGTTGGGCTTACACAATCATATCGGAATGCCCACAAATAGGATTAAACATAAGCAGAAGTTAGACCATCGCAGAAGTTAGACCATCAGCGTACATACGCAATTGTGACAAAAAGGTTCGTACCGACTAACTTCAGATGAAACAATAAATAAAGTAAGCACAAATACTGGACGTAACAAATGAGCGAAAAGAAAAACTCCACTTGACTGAGTACTCTAACAAAGGTGTCAAGCACGCAAACTGCCATAACAGTTGAAAACTGAATAAGCAACTAACACACGCTCGAAAAAGATCATGAGAAATACAGTAGTGACAATTAAATAATGTAAAGTAAAAGGTCTACTTGCTCGTAGCTCTCGAGGTTAAAATTAAGAAGCACACCGAAAATCATAAGTGCTAATATGAGATACAACGAGGTAAAACAAGCGAAATCTAGTGAAACGGATCATACAGAGAAGTTCCAGTGACCTGTACATATACTCCGTACATATTATGGGCAGTTACTTAATAGAGCACTATAACCAGGTAATTAGGAGCAGTATTATTTGAATAAGTTATGTACTGTGCTATGTAAGCACATGAACACATAGACTTAAGCTTTTCTTTCTCCAACTGTTGGTCCGGAAGCAACCTGAAACAAGTACAACCAATGTTGTAGCTTGAACAAAGTTTCTGTATTTCTTAATGTTTTTGAAAGAGGTTTGCTATGATTGCAAAGCAGATTTTGAAACGGAAAATGTCCTACCTAATAATCCAAATGGAAAGCACTACAGCTGACGTAGGAAGTTTTGAAAGGGGCGAGAGCTCTACAATTGCCCGTTCTGTCAGTTGAGTCTGTACTACGGCGCTTAAAAAATAATTAATTAAGACAGTGCATACATCTTTCGCACGATGGTGTATCAACACATGTTTTATGCGGCAAAGAAGCAGAACACGTTTAACTACTACAATAATATCGAGATAATTCTGTATTTCACTGTTCGTTCAGTGCCATACAAGAATGTAGCACAACATCTGTGATTCTTCTCATAGTATAATACAAATAACAACACATACTCGTAGTACGCGGTAACGAAACCAGTTTATAGAAATGTCTTCATACAATGTTATTTCTGATTCTTATTACCTAATTGCCAACTAGGTGTCATCCATATATTGTTGTTCGTCTAAACGGAAGAATCCCTCTGCGTCCCAAAACAAAACGTATAAAATTTTATTAACTGGGTCTTCAAAGAATTTAGAGTGCATCATTACATAATATAAAAATGGATATATATGTGTCTATGGGTGGGTGGGTGGGAGTGTGTGCTGTGTATGTGTGTGGGTCTGTGTGTATGTGTCTTCCACATCTCCCCCTAAATAATCGTTGTAGAAGTAAGATGCACTAGCCGATATAGATAATGAGATACGATATCATAAACAATGAGATGATGAAAAAGTGCCACATATACATGACGTTAAATGTATTACTTCTGTTCTACTAACTGACGTCGCAAATACTGAGATGCGTGAAAAACTGCCGCATCATGCTTGACTTTTAAATTTATTACTACTTTTCTAATAAATCTATTCGGGGCATATTTCGCAGACGTTATCCACACAAGTCGCTGAATGTACCTAGACAAAAGCAGAACTGTACGACACATAGTTCAAGAGACATGACATCAAAACAGAGAGAAACCTGAAAAATTGGCACATAGTTCATGAAGTTTCAATACATTTATTATTTACTACTAAGGCATTCCCTGACACCTGGCAGTGATTTTGAGAGCGAAGTGCAAACGGCTGTAGGCGAAGACAGTACCCGTCTATACAGCTACGAAGGCGCGTTACGTTTACAAAATCGCGTTGCAAATACACGAAGCAGCTGCGCCCAGCGTGCGGAAACTCTCCGGGATCATGTTTCCTGATTTGGATACTGGTTCAAATGGCTCTGAGCACTATGGGACTTAACATCTGAGATCATCAGTCCCATAGAACTTAGAACTACTTAAAGCTAACCAACCTAAGGACATCACACACATCCATGCCCAAGGCAGGATTCGAACCTGCGACCGTATCGGTTGCGTGGTTCCAGACTGAAGGGCCAAGAACTGCTCGGCCACTGCGGCCGGTTTTGGATGCTGTACTAAAACATTTGTACATTATACATATTTCTTTGTACGCCTGTTTCATAATTTCAAAGGAGTTTTCACTAATACATGGAAATGAACTTTTTCGATTCTTTACTAGACAGTTCATTTTTTGTTTACGTTTCTAATAGAAAATTGGCAAAATGAAAACTCATACAATTCCGAGTTTGTCACCCATTATGTCTATAACGCTTCTCGGCCTGATGTGCACAAAAATGAACGAGTATGATAAATTCCGTCTAAAATACAACTCAAAAAATTACGTAGTGTATTAACCATACGTGGCAACTTTCGTATGATTTACGACTTCAAATTCTCGCAATGACTTAATAGTCGCAAAGATACATTTGTCAACATATAGCCATAATGATACATGAGGCAACAATTAACAATAGTGACTACTTTGAGAATCTGAACGTGACTTTCTCTTCTGCGTGTGGTAAGTAAGCAAGATACTCATTAGTCTTACGGCCTCTTTGGCCAATGTGGTGAAGCAACAGCTATAGGAGTACGTAATGGATGTGTGCCGACAGCTACGTGAATAGCCCCTTACGCAGCAGGGTCGAGTTGCGAACAGAACAAGTGAGAGTGGTAGCTGCTAAGCTGTTACCCATTATAATAAACAACCGCGCTCTCCGTTCCCAGATAAACACACTCGTACACACTGTGAGACAAGATGGGCAGACAGAGCTAACATGAAGCTCTGCAACCTAAGTCAGTGTCTCGCGAGAGACGCGTCCAGCTATCGAGGTTAATCTCTTCACTTGAAATTACCTAATCTTCGTAAAATATTCTGAGAAGCATTATATCGTTTCTTGTTTGCTCTATGAGGATGTTGGAACTGGGCTTAATATGTAGATAAATCATGTGGTTTACTTTTCATACATCGATTCATAATGATTTGGAGTTTCCTCTGCCGCTGAACATGTTACTAACTAAACTACGTACTAAGCAGGAACAGTGAAAGTAATGAGTGCTCAACTCTGTAAATGCTGCCACGCCAGACTCCTTGTGTAAAATTTTTGGAAATTTGAGGTAAGCTTCTACGGGACCAAACTGTTGAGGTCATCGGTCCCTAGTCTTACGCACTACTTAACCTAACTTAAACTAACTTACACTAAAGAACACACACACCCCTGCCCGAGGGAGGACTCGAACCTCCGTCGGGGGAAGCCGCGCGAACCGTGACAAGACGCCCCTGACCACGCGTCTACCCCACGCTGCAAATTCCTTGTGAAATGAGTGCAAATATCGTTCTAGGGAAAACAGTTCAGCATTTGCAATGTCCTGAACGGAATTTACAGTTGAGAACGATTCAGAAAGCAGATTTATTTATCAAAGTAATGGTTTTCTGCGCAGTCTATTGTTATTACAGTGAACCACATACCACTACTGTACCATGTGGCGTACAGCGTATTTGAAAAACCTTCCAGTGTAAGATGAAACATTCTCTGCCAGCGAACAGCTGCGTTTTTGGATCAAAAATTCACCTACTACCGTATGAATACAACTCGTCGAACAAGTCTGCAGTTCATGGATTCTATTCCTTAGGTGAAATTCTGGAAATTCTGCAAAAAATCCATTTACAAATGCCGCAATCTTTCGTTCACACTCTGAACGTTTACTCAGAAATTTCCATCGACATGGTAATACGTTCTTTGTAATACTGAAGGTAGCGAGGTTAAAATATAGGGAGCGGAACCAGGCAGTAGTTATAAAGATTCAAGGGACGTGGAATGGAAGTAGTTGTCGGGCAAGGGAGTGAGGCAGGACTGCACCCTCCCTTTGATGTTATTCAATCTGTACATTGAGCAAGTAGTAAAGGAAAGCAAGGAGAAATTTTGAACTAGAATCAAATTCCAGACAGAATAAATGGAAACTTTGCTGTTTTCCGATGACATCGTAATTTTGTCAGAGATCGCAATAAACTTGCAAGAGTGGATGGAAGGAATGGATGAGTTTACAAGAAGAATATCAACAAAAGCAAATGTAGGGTATTGGAATGCATTTGAATTGTATCAGGTGATACTGAGGGAATTATATTAGGAAATCAAACCGTAAAGAAGTTGATGAGTTTTACTATTTGGGCAGCAAAATAACTGACAATGGCCGAAGTAGACACGAGATACAATCCAGCCCGGCAATAGCAAGTAAATATGTTCTTAAAAAGAGAAATTTGGTGACATCAAATGAAAATTTATGTGTTAGGAAATCTTTTGTGAAGGTACTGGTGTGGAGTAGATAGGCAACGGCAAACAATATTTTGTACTTTGATTTTGTAATGTATATTCCAAAGAGGATTTTGCACGAATAGATCGATATAGGACAGTACTTTCTTTGCTACATATTGTTATAGGTAAATACGAGGGATGGAGCTTTAATAGTGGCAACTATTTATTTACAGCTCGTACAAAATACGTACGTGTTTCAAAGTTTTAATGACCTCCAAAGTAGTCACCAGCATTGTGTATGACCCGTTGCCAGCGATGTGGAAGTCGTAGGATACTCTTAGCAGTGCCAATTAGTTTGACAGTTGGAGCGGCGCGGTCTATTACCCGACGAATTTGCAGCAGTTCTGAAGTGAATGCCTTGAAGTGTTTCCCTCAGTTTAGAAATCGAGTTGAACACACGAGGGCTTAAGCCAGGGGAATGCACAGTAGGTGGTATAGCACTTAGCAGCTCCATCAGTCAAACAAATCAGTAACAGTTTGCACTGTACGTGCTTGAGCATTGTCCTGCAAAATGATGGTCAGGCCCTGCAGAAAGTGTCATCACTTCTGTGTCTGTGCTGTTCAGTTTTGACACACAACCTACAACCAGCTTAGAGACAGAACTGATGACACTTTCTGCAGGACCTGACCATTATTTTGCAGGACAATGCTCAAGCACGTACAGTGCAAGCTGTTACTGAGTTGTTTGACTGATGGGGCTGCTAAGTGCTATACACCTTCTGCACTCCCCTGACTAAAGCCCTTGTGAGTCCAACTCGATTTCTGAACTGAAGGAAACACTTCACGGCATTCGCTTCAGAACTGCTACAAATTCGTCGGGTAATAGACCGCGCCCCTCCAACAGTCAACACAACTAGCACTGCTAAGAGTATCCTGCGACTTCCACATCGCTGGGAACTGGCTATATACAATGCCCGTGACTACTTTGAAAGTCAGTAAAATTTTTAAACACGTATCTATTTTGTACGAACTGTGAATAAATAGTTCCCACTATTAAAGTTCCAACCCTCGTATTTGTTTCTGTTCAGTAGGATTATGGATTATTAGTTGTGTATGTGTTGAGTTAGCATGAAGGTTGATCTGCATTGTATTGCCAAGTGAAATGACAAGAAAGATATATCTATTCTACAACAGAAAGTCAACCAGTGTTCGTATTATTTAAGAAAATGAAGCCGAGCATTCTCTAGACCAGTGTATGAAGTTGCATTTCAGAGTCTAGCATGGACGTGGATTACGAGCCTACAGCTTTCGACAGCAATGAAGAACATTAACAGATGAGTGCTATGAAAACAGTGTATTTAAATTATATCGTTGTTTCCTCTTTCTTCAGTGTGTCACTATCTCAGCGTGCCAAGTACTCTAAAATTGTGAGCAGCCGCACAAAATTAAACTTACTTCAATATTAATGAATCGACTTTCGTTGTAAGAGAGAGTCAGACACATCCTAAGGCATGAAGGGGTTATCACTTTGGTGGTGGAAGGAGGTGTGAGAGAGTGTTAAGGTGTGGGTCCTGGAGGGAGGGGGATAGTTGGGTAATAATTGTAGGAGAACAAGAATTAAGTACAGTCCAGAGGTAGCATCTAAACAGTCTTAAGACTAAAGGTCATAACAACAACAATAGAAATAGAGTGCACTCAGAGTGTAGAAGATCTAACGAATGTGGTAGATAGTTCACTAATTCGTATTTAAAATCCCTCAGTTCTGTCAATTTCAAAGCATGTTTGTGGGACAGTTCTTTGTACTCAGTTGTACATCTCACTATATTTTATCTTGCTGACGCCAGAGAGAGTATGTACTAGACAATGGGGGAAGGGCGAAAGTGAGAGAGGAAGGTGGTGGGGGTGGGGAGGGGAACCAGTATGTGTACACCCAATGCATTGAGACTGTGTACTGAGTTGTGTTATTTATGTTGAAAGGCAACTGCTGAAATGTGTAGTTTACTTTCCAAAGCAGTAATATACACCTTCTACCTGATTTCAACTAATGTACAAAATGGATCAAATGGTTCTGAGCACTATGGACTTAACTTCTGAGGTCGTCAGTCCCCTAGAACTTAGAACTACTTAAACCTAACTAACCTAAGGACACCACACACATCCATGCCCTAGGCAGGATTCGAACCTGCGACCCTAACGGTCGCGCGGTTCCAGACTGTAGCGCCTAGAACCGCTCGGCCAGCCGGCCGGCTCAACTAATGTACAAAAGAGTCATAATCTTCGGTGTACATTCCATACAATGGTACGTTATTGGTTGAGTATGTGTTTCATTATGTCATTTTCTTTCTCACACTCGCTTTTGCGGCTGGATGCCTGTGTCGGGCAAGGTATTTTGTGGTCCCCCACTGGATGACAATATGTATCATACACAATAATATGATCAGTCATTGGTATCATGAATATTCCAAATCCCTGCTGGGTATTCCTTATAACTATAAGGTGCAGCACACAAACGCTGTTTGTCACTTCGCACTCAGTGGTATGTTGTATTTTTTCGTTGCTGAATAGCTTATTTAACTCATTAGCATCATTTAAAGTTTACTACAATACTTAAGTTATCATCATGACGGCACAACAATTATAAAATGTGGGGGGATGAATTCATTATATTGGTTCCCAGTTCATTCAGAAATATATATACAATCACAAAATTAAACTGGGTCTTATACCGAAGTCAACGTTTTATTGGTAATATTAGTTTTCAATTGCGTAATAATCGTGTAATAGAGCAAACTCCGTCAACTATATTCCTTCTGTGATCTGAATAATATATTTTTGTGTGTTTCTGTAAACAGTAAAATAAAACTGGCAGAATAAGACCGGACAGTAGTAAATACAAGAGACTTTTCCTGGATAGTCAGGTTCTTCAAAAAAGGATACAATCCAAGGACTGACGTGATCAGAGGTCGAGAAGGACAGATAATGACAGACGAAATGAAAGCTATGGAGGAATAGAAAAACTTCTTCGAAAACCAACTGAATGTGGATGTAAACACCATGAGTGCTACCACAGAAAATGAAGAAGAAGAATCATTTAGGGAAAATAGAGAGACTGTAAAATTGGGGGAGTATGAACTACCAAGCACTGAAGAGGTAAGAGCGACCATAAAATTGCTGAAGAGAGGGAAGGCACCAGGAATAGATGACATACCTGCAGAGATGCTGAAGGAGGGAAAAGGTACTCCACAAGCGAGACTATACCACTTAACCTGCTTAATTTGGAGGAAGGAAAGGGTCCCAGAAGAATGGAAGGAGTCTATCATCTGTCCTACACTAAAGAAAGGAGACCAAATGAGATGTAGCAGCTATAGAGGAAACACACTACTATGTACAGTTTATAAGATCTTGAGCATTCTGTTACTGAAGCGACTAACATCTCATGTCGAGAAAGCACTGGGATTCCGACAAGCAGGTTTTAGAAAGGGAAAGTCAACTGCAGACCATTTACATAGTATACGGAAAGTGCTACCAAAGAGATGGGAATTCCACAAAAATTTTCACTGTCATTTTGTGTGCTTCCAAAAAGCATGTGATAGTGTGAATAGACAAGCAATATGACAAGAACTCGAAAGTGCTCAAGTTCCCTGAAAACTCATGAAACTTGACACAGATATGCACCCAGGAGACAAAATGCATGGTGAACGTAAATGTAAACATATCAAAGAAGTTAAAGGTGAGGACTGAAGTGCGACAAGAAGACTGCCTCTCCCCTCTTCTGTTTAACCTGGTACTGGAGAGAGCCCTGAAAAAGGTAGCAAGCCTAGAGACAGAAATACGCTGATGTAGTTTTAAGGACAAGAACATTAATGGAAGAGGCAACGAGAGCAGGCCTGAAGTTGAACGTGGATAAGACAAAATATCTCGTAGTTAGCAGAGAAAATGATGACAGACCCCTGAAGGTGGAGGACAACGTCTTTGAAAGGGTAAAAGACTTTAAATAACTTGGGGCTATACTCAATGAAGGGAACGAAACAGACCAGGAAATTACCGGACGAATACAAGCAGGAAACAGGTCAAGATTTGCTCTGGGGAAACTATTGAAGTCCCGGCTTCTATCCAGATCCTCAAAGACCAAGATCTACAGGACAATAACACAACCTGTAGTCTTATATGGAGCAGAGACCTGGACCACTACCAAAAAGATGGAAAGAAAATGCCTGACATTTGAGAATGTCATCCTCAGATAGATTTTTGGGCCAGTGAAGGATGGAGATAAATGGAGGAAAAGAAAGAACTGTGAATTGCAGGAGCTATACAAGTCGATGGACATAGTGGTAGTGATCAAAGAAAGATGACTGAAGTGGTATGGACATATAATGCGTCGACAAGGTCAAATCATAAGGCAGGTAGTGGAGGAAGATATTAGAGGCAAAAGACCATGGGGAAGACCACAACACCGATGGATTTATCCGGTCAGAGAAGATATGACTACGCTGGGGCTGTCTGATGGACCGAGGACTTTGGAGGAGGCTGACTGATGATCCGAAGACCGACTCCAGTTTGTGGGGTCAATGCAGTAAGCAAGTAAGTAAGTAAGTAAGTGTTTCTATATTACTACTGATTTACTGTGTCAGCAAGATACGTAATAGAGTTCTATAAAATCAGAAAGTCACACTGAAACATCTGAGACTTTCAAGTAATTCCATAAGTTTAAAAATTCTGTACTACGCTAGGTTGAAATGCTATTTATGAATGAGGGTAAGTCTTTTAAAATATCAAATATATTACCATGTAACGTGAACGTAGCATTCGATCTCCTTTGTACTTGGCAATGCCCCCAATGTTTTAATTCATAGCTGCAGTATCTCTCTCTTTTTGCTTTACTGGAGGATTGTCGTTGGATGTTGTTGGTGGTTCTTTGCCGATTTATACTCTGACATCACATTCAAAGTGTTCATATTTTTCCGTATTTATAAGAATGTTTTTCCATAAAATCAGTTCTATTTAATTCATTACCTCTGCAGCAACTGCTATGTGCACATTTAGTACTTTATTTCCACTTTGTACAAGTTAGCTGTCTCTCTTCTTGCAGGCTGATGAGTTGCGTTTATTAATCGTTTCCTCGATGAACATTAATCTTATGGCATATACTCCCTTTGTCAGAGTAGTTCCCAGAAAGATTCTTTTTTAAATAGAAAATTGCACTTACAAAGTAATGATCTTAGCTGCTGGTGAAGTAGTCCCCCTTGGCTGTCTAAACACAGTTGCCAACGTGAAACGTCCCCTTAGAAAAATTTATGAATGAATTGTGCTGATAAACCCCTTACATTATTTCATTTTCAAACAGTTGAGCAAAACTGAACGTACTCAGACCTATCCTGATCAACACTAAACTGACACACAATATTTGAAGCGCAATGCAATCTGACTTTCAATAATCCCTACAAAAGAATGGCCCTGATTAACAATAACCTATACCTTTCATGAATCACTTACCTCAGAAAAACCTTCGTTACTTTAACTACTGCAATACAGCGAGTGCCAATACTGCCAGCTAAATAAAAGATTCTAACTACTGAAGGCACTAACTACTGATAGGCATACCTATCAAATGAAAGATTTTGATAGAGAACAAACAATGTATTTATCTTAATAGTGTTTAAAAGTCATTATATATATATATATATATATATATATATATATATATATATATATATATATATATATATACACACATCACTTCGTGACATCCAGTCTTACAAATTTACTGTCTCTGATGTACACACGTCCAGATCACAGATCATCCGCTCTCAAAACTCAGCCATCTCTCTCCCCACATCCACCACTGCTGGCGGTTCACCTCCAACTGCGAAACGCTACGCGCTGTTCACATCCAACTGCCCGGCACTACAATAGCGAATATTACAAAAATGTCAACCAGCCACAGACGGCACACAGCACAGGCAGTGATTTTCATATAGAGCGCTACATGGCGTTACCAACATTAAAACCTAAACAGCCTACTTACAAACGTTTCTCGAGGTCCTGTAAGCGAGCAGGGATATTTTCATTTGCGGTACTTGCAAGCAAATTTGTCACAGCCCATTGGATATCTGCGATATTTTGTTGAAGCTTCCCTTTCAGGGGAGGCCTTGTCGAATTGCTTGCCGCAAACGTTTCAGTACTTCGATGTAAAGAACTTGGTTCACTGTTTGACCTGTAGAAACATACTCATGGTGAACTAATCCTTTACTATCAGAGAATGCGATCAACATTGTCTTTGTTCTCGAAGGTTGCCTTTCGACTTTTTGGAGGATGGCGACCCAGGACTCGACCATTCAGCACTTTGACGCTTCGTGTGAGAGTCATATTGGTAACACCAACTTTCATCCCAACAATAATATTTGACAGAAATGTAGGATCAAGTCTGGCTCTGTCCAGTAGTTCACCAGAAATTCTTTGTCTTTCCTCTTCCCGTTCGTTTGTTGGTGTGTGAGGGACGAATTTTCCATTAAGCTTCCGTTTCCCTACATCTTTGAGTCCTGTCTTATGACACACATCACGATTCAAACTAAATTCTTCTGACATCGCACGCACAGTTGCATGACAGTATTCTTGCCATAACTGCCTTACAAGCTCCACGTTTGCATCGGTATGTGCTGTAGACGGGTGACCAGCTCTGGGATCGTCTTGCACCGGATCTCTGCCTTCACGGAACCATTTGTGGCACTCGAACACGTGACTTCTTTCAAGTGTCTCGCTTGCGTGTGCTTGCTTAACGCAGAATTAAATGTTCATCATTTTCACACATTCAGCATCCATTGTGTCATCGTAACTAATACGCCAAGAGCGCAAGTAGTGAGTTGCTAAGCACAGCCCTGCAACATAATGAGTTTGCGTGAAACACGGCCAATGTCATTTCAAGGACGAACACATACAAGATAACATAAAGACAATATCTATTCCTTTTTAGTATTGCAAACTCAGAAATTAAGAAGAAACCTGTCCTGGAACTTTGCTGACAAAGGGAGTATTATTATATCACTTTGTAGCTGGGTATTTCTAGCAGCAGTCTTTCTGACACAGGTTCTAGCTGAATGATTGGAGGTGGTGACATTATGAATACTACTGCTGAAAATACCTAACGAAAAAGTTAAGCGTTACCACTCACATGTGTACTCTTCAGCAATAATTATAGAACGTAGGTTTTACAATGGACAGGCAGTATGTACCCTCTACTGCATGTCAGAAGATAATCAGTGTTCTGTCTATCGTTGAGTTCGGTTCATCTTACAGTACGTCAGTATGTGTATGATAATATGATGGGACGAGAGTAGCATACCATTACCGTTCATCAGACACAAGTCAAAGTGTGACCTGGGTAGGAGATATTGTAAGTATACAGCGTTGTTTACGTTTAGGTGAATAAACGGAGCGTCACATTTACACGCGGAACAAATTCTTCGTCATCTTCTTCTCCTCCTCTTTGTTTTTCTTCTTCCTACATTTATAGCGTGGTTATAAGACTCGCTTCTGTTTTATGATTTGGCAATTACTTATTTTTAATACTGAGTCTTTCACTCACCAAAGGAATGAACTCTGTTCTGAATATTTCTATCAGATAAAATGTGTGCACCGGCCCGAGGCTCAAACCTTGCCCTTTGCAGGCACTGTTCTTGTCGACTGAACGATACTCACCAACCGCACTCAAAGCTTCACTTCTGCCAGTATCTCGCTTCTTCTTTCCAAACTTCACACAAACTCTCCTCGCTACCTACTTGGATTAGAGCTCCTGGAAGAAAGGATATCGCAGACGATTAGCTTCATCCTATGAGTTGGTACGAAGTGTACCGGAGCGTACGCTGTTTTGATACTTCCTGTCAGAAAACACTATCCGCAGGACTAGAATAGTTATTCAATTGCTGTTTATTCTCAATGGCAGTTAGCCGTCCTGAACAGTACATTTCTATACAAAACTGCTCAAAAACGTAGGTGACAGTGTTTTACATTGAGAATAGTGCACCAATGATGACATGATGCTTTCTGGTCGGCGTTTCAATCTAGTGACCAATTTTAGAAACACGAGACTGTGGGCTAGAGACCACGATTAACAGTGTTTGGCATTTCTGCTGTTTTCTGTTGTTGTGGGACATGAGATTGTCTTTTGTGTAGCATTTGTAAATGTATTTATTTTATTCATTTAAGTGTTGTATAATATGTTAAAGATATTTTGAAGACACAGTTAATTCTTCAGTAACAAAATTTTGTGGTATATGATATTCTACATATTTTTAAAATTAGTCACGTAGTGTGTGGATGGTCAAACCATACTTCGTCGGTCTTCCAGCATTTGGCATGAAATGGACGAGGGCTTCTTCAGTGGAACACTTAGTATTTGCAAATGAACTAAGTTTCTTTAATGTCTTAACTATTTTACCAGTTTTCAAGATTGGAATTTTGTGTTAGTTTCCAATAGTTTCAATTTCAAGAAGGTATTTAACTTGTGATTGGTCTTTGGTAATACATCTACTTAATTTGTTTTCACTTTTTAATTATTGATATTCAGCAGACTAGTAACGTAGTAGGTAGACTGTAGAATACAGTGTTGGTAAGTTTCTATCCATGGCAACACATTTAAATTAATTTTTGCTGGGTACATCATCACTTATAAGTACGTGAACGGGCGCTGGAACATTGCAAATTGGCTCTGTAGCACCCTATGAATGGTAGCGTGAATGTCTGCTGTAGTACAAGATATCAGTGAGAAACCTTTAGTGCTTGAAACAAACTATAGAGGCTATGATGCCTGTACATAGCACAGGTATTTTTAGTAAGGTACTCCAGTATTCACAAATCGTTTCTTTTCTTTCAGCCTCTTAAATTAGTTGGGAGTGGTCAGTTAGGTGACGCAACGATCGCCCACCGTAAGCGTGGTATCACTTCCAAATACAACGTACATCATTCGACCCTTCAGTTTATAGTTTTAACGAAATTCGAACATCATAATTATTTTCGTGTAAAGCTGATATTTTGAATTAACTATAACAACTACACGGTCTGCTGTCACCAAGTTCTGAGGTAAAAGCTACGTTGCTGCACTATAGATAAACTTAACGCCACATCACAGAATTTAGCAACAAAACATTTATCTTTTCTTGTTGGCTGTACGATAAGTCCCTCCAATTGTCAGAAATTTATCTTTCGAATGTTTAACTGCTAAGCGACGTATTGTCACATAAAAGCGGGTACGTCACAGAGTGAAATGCGCGATGTGGCAATTAGACGTTACTACCAGTAAGCAAAGTAGCTTTGATGATTAATTCGTAATAACAGCATTACGCATAAGAATGGTTTCGAAAGCAGTGGTCGTATTTTAGCTCAGCTATGCATCGCTGCACCTGTAGCTACAGAGAATCAACTCTGCAAAGGAGAGGAGAACGAACGTTGCAAACGCCCATTATATATAACTGGGGCGTAGAGAGTTCGTGACGTGCTAGAGAGGTGAAATGCCACCGCGAAAAAAAGTGGGCGTACAGCGCACTTGTTAGTAGCTAAAAAAAACATTGCGTTTGGCGTAACGAAGCGGATTTTAGTATGACGTAACACATGTTTCTCAACTCCAATGTATTCCTGTGACACGTTCCGTTATGTAATTTATGTGCGTGTTATCTTACGAATGAAGAAGATGCCAGTAGTTAGCCGAAATTATGTAGAAGAAGTTGCACAGTTTCAGAGATTTTGATGATCTCTTGAACAGCGCAGTGCAACACAATGCGTTAATTCACATAGTTACAACATAGGATTGCTAAACTGAATAAAGCATACGACAGAGAGTCATAAAATTTTAATCATCGCAATAGGAAAATAATTGCGTAATAATTTTCTTATGTTTTTGCAGGTTGTTATCTGCAGTCCTGGTACACATTGAAATCCCCTCCCCACAGCACCGTAGCATGGTTCTAGAGCATACAAAACACAATTGCGTAGCCCATTGATAAAGCTGAAATGGGCTACGCCATTTTGTTTTGTATCCTCTAGTGTCGTGCTACGGTGCTGTGGCGAGGAGATTTCAGTGTGTACCAGGACTGCAGACAACGGCCTTCAAACGGATAAAAAATTATTGCATAACTTCATTTTTTCGATGTTAAAACTAAAATTTTATGACTATCCCACTTTGACTAGTAAATAACTGTTTCTACGAAAATAGTATTTCTAAACTGATCTGAATGCATTTAGTCCAGTGAGATCTTAAGTTTGCTATTTAATGTGAAAAGACTTTGTTCCTATCTGCATATAATACTCTTCAACAGCACAATTGTAAACAGCGTTAAGACTTTAAGCACTGGAAAGAAACAAGTTGGTTATTCTGAGATTTCGTGGAGTAAAGATTACGTAAAATTTAATATTTTAAATACATGCATTAAGTTATTTTTATTCAAAAAAGTTATTGTTTTCAAATATGTCAGGGGTAACAACGCTATTGAAATACGTAAAAACTACCAAAAATATTATTCTTAAAAATTCGTCAATTGGTACCTAACATACCAAACTGAGAGTACTGAGCAAGGGAGAGCATGGACGCCCCAGTATTTACATATTATCCGAGTTAACGAAACATTACCGTGAAATTTCTCATAAATACAAATTTACAATATACGAATTTTTTCCGGTTATAATACCAAGATTTACATTAGCTGTTCTTGCAATAGTAGAGTATAACAACCTCAACAATTAATCTGTGCTTCAGCACAATATTAGTTTTACTGTCACCTTACTATAAAACGTAAACAGTTTAAAGGATGGGATTTAACATTTCTACCATGACATTGCCAAGTAAATTCTTGTAAACAATGGTAAGGATAAACTTGCTATTACTTACTTGTGTAAATAATTATTCGCATTTACTCGATTAGAAACAGCTTTCGAAGCCCATTTTTGTTCAAGAATATAGTCGGTAGCTTTATATGACTCGTATATCATTTTCAGATCTCTATGAACCGTCACTGAAAAGCATTTTACAGACGCAAACATCGCTCAAAATACATCTACTGATACATGTTTTCGGCACATGTCACTGTTTACATGCACACTTCCTAACAAAATTGCCATCGGTAAGAACCTGAAATTAGAGACAGAGCCGCTGTTTCTCGGTTTATCATCGAGCTGTCAACTAATAAAGGATTTTGCGGACCATAGGACTCTGCGGTCTATAAGTCCCACCTTAATTTTGGAGCATTTTTTTAAAAAATAACGTTTTTACCACTTTTATTATTAAATTGCAAAGTCAGACTTTAAAAAAAATTAGTTCATAAAACCTAACTGAACCTATGAGATCCACGAAAATCGTCATCTGAACTTCCTTCTTCATCTTTTTCCTCCTCGTCGACATCATCGTCTTCTTCATATATATGGTACTTTCAATTTATAGCCTGCATCATATGAATACCTTGTTTTTCATAACAAAATTAGATACTAACAAAAATACTTTATTGTTGCCGATAGCACAAATCACTTTCAATTCAAGTTCACTGGCACCGTCGACTTCAGTGACGCATCATAGGCTAGACATTGTGTGGATTTGTGATGGTGGGGCCGGATGGAGACAGTGTTAGCAAGCTTGTGAATCCTCGCGACTCACGTTCGTCGCATCGGTGCACTGCTGGTGTCAGTTGAATCCAATGTTGCCATATACACGTATGTTGCCCGCGACGTTGAACATATGGTCATTTTTAAGACTGGTGGGAATATTCAACCAAACACAGGATATTTTTATATTAATTTCGAGTATAAGACACACCTGAACTATGGAGGCAAATTTTTCGAAAAAAAAAGTCCGCCTTATAGTCCGTTAAATGTGGTGAACAAAGCAAAAGTATCGTTTTTTACATGCAATAACTCTGTTTCTCATCAACTGTCCCTTATCACTGGTTATGGCCGAGGTGCTTCCCCTAACTATACTTTCTACTCTCCAAGTTGTTTTTTGAAGCTGGCATATAAAGACATCACGGTGGCCAATTTAGGGAATAAAACGAGTGACGAGTGACTCGAAATTCGGCTCGTGCACTTTTCCATGGCAGAGATGACGACCGTCCCGTTGCTAATCCGTGTGCTGCTTTCGTCGTTCTCACCACACACTTCGTGGCTAACATCGAAGTCAGCCTCGTTTCCAAATTTGATGAGAGACGGTGAAATAACACTTGGTGGCAGTAGAGCACAGTCCTTTCAACATGGTCTCTAACTATCAGCAAAGGACCCGGTGATGTAATCTTAATTATTTGTTGCTTCGTGTACAACTCTTCCCAAATAGTGTAGGAAGCGTGACTATGTTAATAGCAAAGATTCATCACATTGGAGTTCATTATTTATAATCTGAGTCTAATTTACTCCCTTAGATGCGAAAAACAGAACGTAATGGATGATGGTACAAGAGCACAAGTATTACACCTCCACAGACCGATAGTGCTGTTGGAGGGCCTGGCGGTTAAGCTTACAGCTGCTTGTCCCGGGTTCTCGATTAATACTCATGTTCCTAATAAATGCTAGCTCTCTAGTGGAACACAAACATCTTCACATTGTTTTCTCCGTTTTTGCTTGCATTACGTTGTCAAACCAAAGTTTCTGCCGTTATTGGAAGTAGCGGAAATTTATCACATTTTTCAACAAGACGCGATCAACAAACCCAAGAATTATATGGAAACTCATCGTGCTAGCGGAGGTCTGCACACAATACCACAATCCCGAAATGATATATTCCAAATGCAAATACTGTGTTCTCATTGTTCTCGTCAGAATATCGTAAGACATTAAGTTTTAATTTACTTCAATATTTCTCAAAATGCCGTGCTTTATTCCACGTCAAACTGTGGGTTTTAAGCTCTCGGTATCTGCTAAAGCTACTCGACGTAATCTACTCTCAACAACGCGCATCGTGCAGCGGAGAGGGAAAGTAGACGAAAGAGGTTCCTACGTGCAGTGCGTTTCGTCCAACCTTAAATGTTACGCGTCACCGTCAAACATATGGTTCGCAGGCAAAAGGTCAGTGGCCACCAAATGAATCTCGACGACTGCTTTCTCTGTCAGCGTGTGCTACGACGACGAAACTCCTGGCAAAGTTACGCGCGGGAGTCGAGGCGAATACGGCAGCGTGGCAATAACGTGCGGATGTAACAGTGCATAGTTAGTATGTTCGGTTAAATGTGGTATATGAGAGAATACGAGACGTTTATTTGCATTTGTAAACTCCAAATGTCCAACACTTTCATACAATTTTTAGATTTCCAGAAGGCTTTGGACACCGTTGCTCACAAGCGTCTTCTCCAGAGTAAGATTTTCACTCTGCAGCGGAGTGTGCTCTGATATGAAACTTCCTGGCAGATTAAAACTGTGTGTCGGACCGAGACTCGAACTCGGGACTTTTGCCTTCCGCGGGCAAGCGCTACATCATCTGAGCTACCCAAGCACGACTCACGACCCGTTTCATAGGCGTCTTCTAACCAAACTGCGTGCCTATGGAGAATCTCCTCAATTGTACGACTGGATTCGTGATTTCCTGTCAGATAGGTCACAGTTCGTAGTAATAGACGGAAAGTCATCGAGTAAAACAGAAGTAATATCCGGCGTTCCCCATGGATGTGTTATACCCCTCTATTGTTCGTGATCTATATCAACGACATAGGAGACAATCTGAGTAACCGTCTTAGATTGATTGCAGATGATGCTGTCATTTTTCTTTTTGAAAAGTCGTCAGATGATCAAAACGACTTGCAAAATGATTTAGATAAGCTATCTGTATGGTTCTTAAAGTGCAATTGACCCTGAATAACGAAAAGTGTGAAGTTATTCACATGAGTACGAAAAGAAATCAGCTAAATTTCTATTACTGGGTAAGTCACACAAATCTGAAGACTGTAAATTCAACTAAATACTTAGGGATTACAATTACAGATAACCTGAATTGTAACGATCAAATATATAATATTGTGGGTAGAGCAAACCAAAGACTGCGATTCATTGGTAGAACACTTAGGAGGTGCAACAGGTCTACTAAAGAGACTGCCTACATCACGCCTGTCCGCCCTATTCTGGAGTATTGCTGAGCGGTGGGACTGACGAATGACATCGAAAAAGTACAAAGAATGGCAGCTCGTTTCGTCTTATCGCGAAATAGGGGCGATAGTGGCACAGATATGATACGTGAATTGGAGTGGCAATCATTAAAACAAAGGCGTTTTTCGTTGCGACGGAATCTTCCCATGACATTTCAATCACCAGTTTTCTCCTCCGATTGCGAAAACATTCTGTTGGCACCCACCTACATAGTGAGAAATGTTCATCACGATAACATAAGAGAAATCAGGGCTTGCACAGAAAAAATTAAGTGCTCGTTTTTCCCGCATGCCGTTCGAGAGAGGAACGGCAAAGACAGCTTGAAGGTGGTTCATTGAACCCTCTGCCAGGCACTATATTGTGAATAGCAGAGGAATCACGTAGATGTAGATGTAGATGTAGACAGATAATATTTAAGTAATTATTATTATTATTATTATTCTTTTTTTGCTTTTACTCAGAGACATTACACGATCAGGCAAGCATCTTCAATGAAAGGTGTCCTACAGAATCTCTCCTAACGAACTCGGCCACACAAATCATGTGGTCTATGCTGAAGCAGTGATAAGGCTTCAAGTCACATCTCGTTGGCAGATTTCCTTATACTTCTCTGTTTTCAAAACTCCAGAAAGAAATGATAAGATGACTGAAACATCGACTGTAAAAAATTATTTATTTACTAGGATTAAAACTGTCTTCCAGTGCAGTTTCGTCGTCATAGTCTTCTTCGATATCCGATGTGAATATGATAATGTACAGATTCCTGTACATGACCTCCTCACTCGTAAATTTTCACATAAAGAGCTCCATACTCTGTGGGAATAAACTCGAAGGAGCAGTGAGGACGTGAGACCACTCAATGGCCTTCTCAAGCGATGGCCCGCAGCCCACTGTTCTATACTGTGTATACTGCTGAGACTGACACCTTACAGCCACCTATTTCTGAAGCAGCACACTATTCACATAAAAGGGGCCTCTACTAAGAGTCCATCTTTTTGAGAAATACCTGAAATACAGCAGACCGTGCTTTCATAGTGCTGGACTGTCAGTTGTTAAAGAAAAGACTGACAAGCCAAAACACTATGACCACTGCCAACCGCGACGTTGGATGCCGCCTGCTGGCTTTTCGGGCACGTGACGTGGTAACAAAAGTTAGTAAGCGGCGCAGACACAGACGGGGGGTCATCTTAGCGAAAACACGGGCTGCAAATGGGGAAACCTATTGAGGGAAGCTGCTTTGACGAAGGGAAGCTGGTCGACTGTTCTATGAAGTACTGTCAGCGGGCTATTTATGTGTGAAAACGTGTCTCCCAGACGGGAATTAAAAGTCACTCAAAATATTATAGTACATTTGAACTCTTCTTTTGTTAGTCCGTGTCTGCGAAAACAAAAAAATCTGGGATTGTGGGCTTCCCTTGTGCAAAACACTTTTTGTCTTTTTTTTAAATTCCACCGTCTTCAGCGAGTTTCTTTCTTCTAAAGCATGAAAAACAAACAGTAAAACATATGATAACGCTTTTCAAAATGTTGTGTAACGATGCAAATTTTCATATTTTAGAATAAAGAAACCCACTGAAGATAGTAATAATTCATCACAAAAGCTAGTTTGGGAATTTAAAAAACAGAGTTTGCATCAAGGTGGAAGCTAACTGTCATACTGAACGTGACAAAGTTTTCATATCGATGACGGCCTTTCAGCCCAGAAGTGTCAACTGAAGTGAAGCCTATAACATGAATCCACAACACACGAAAGTATTCAGCAGTGGCAGTGGGAAACATGGTATTTCTGAAGTTTTCTCAGGTTACTTGGAATGTACGAGAACCTAGGCGTACTTGGTGATGGTGGTTAGTGTTTAACGTCCCGTCGACAACGAGGTCATTAGAGACGGGTGCTAGGCGTACTGTCGCCTCTAAGACAGTCCTTTAATGTGGTAGGTCTGCAACGTTCGTCTTACGATCACAATGTAAAAAGTGTTTCAGTTACAGTGATATGTTTGTTAACGTTCCGAAGAACGATATACCATGGCAGGGTTGGTACCTTGCGATGTATCCGTAAGTGAGCCAAGACGCTGCCACAAACAACACGACCAGGAGACTTTCCATGCGCCACCGCATCATCTTTCTCACTTACGTCCGAGCGCGGTGCCGCTCAGCCCACTCAGCAATCATCGCCGAAGACGACAACATCGTATCTCTACCGAGCCAGCACTACTAAAATTACATTAGAGCTATGCATAAAAGTTTACCGTCAGTTGTACTCTATAGTAGGAGACTAGTATATTATTCAGTACCAAGTGATACGCTAATGTTCAGGAACATGAATAAATACTTACTACATACATATGGACATGGATTGGTACAAAGTTAAGTATTTATCCAAGTTGTAACGACTCGATTTGACGTTTTACATGTCTGAGTGTCAGCTCAACACCTCCAGGAGTAAATCTAAGAACCCACCATTTTACTGACGAGAGTTATTTCGTTCGGCACAAAGGTAAGTAATTTCAGACTTCTTCAGGGTTACAGCTGTTTAAAATATCCAGTAGAGTGAGTACATGGATCTCCCCAAAAGGGAACAAAATGCACTCCGGTCACTTTATTAACCCGTCTTGGGTCCATTGTTCGTGCCATCAGTTCACATTTTTACAGACCGGTAAAGCATCTGGCAGGACTTGAAGCTTTCTGGCAGATCAAGACTGTGCGCGGGTTGGGTTTGAAACCGGTGTCGTTTGGGTTTCACGGACAATTGTTCTGTCGACTGAGTTATCCAAGAACGTCTGAGGACTCAAATGGCTCTGACCACTATGGGACTTAACATCTGAGGTCATCAGTCCCCTAGAACTTAGAACTCCTTAAACCTAACTAATCTAAGGACATCACACATAACCACGCCCGAGGAAGGATTCGAACCTGCGACCGTAGCAGTCACAGGGTTCCGGACTGAAGCGCCTAGAACCGCTCGGCCACCGCGGCCGGCTCTGACGACTCGCCCTAACAGCTTCACTTCCGCCAGTTTCCCAATTTCCTTCAGCGTATACTGTGCCGCAGAATGAAAATTCGTTCTGCAATCAATGCCGTAGTCTGCGGCTCAGCCATTTCACCACAGTATTCTTTATTCCAGGAGTCCTAGTCGCGCAAGGTATGCAGAACAACTTCTGTGAAGTTCTGGAGGGAGGAGGTGAGATGAGGGGGAAGTGAAGCTGTGAGTTCTTGTTGTGAGGCGCGTCAGTACAGTACTTTCCCGTGACAATCGACGGCACCAAACTCGAATCGCGACCACATCCTCAGTTGTAATCTTCCTGGTGGATTCAAATCACCGCACACTCCGATGCCGAATGAAAATTCAATACGTGACTTGGATGGGATCTTGTTGGCGTCATGTGTTAATTGGTGGGATATAGGTCAAAGTAACAGCAATGAACGAGATGTCGCTTTTCACGGAAGTGTCTGTAGAAAAAAAAGTTGGATCTCTTAGTCAAAAGCTACTGGACAACACAATTAAAGCATCAGTTTTTCGAAACCATCTAACTCTATCCCTTTAGGAAGCCCAAGTTTGAAATTAGGCTCAAAGGTGCCTCGTGCCTCCCTGTATAATGGTACAAAAGCGTGGAAGACAAATGGAATCGGAGCATGTCTAGCCGTTGTCTGTGGTCTGTGAGCATGCGCCTATAACTACTTCACAGACTGTCTCTGTAAAGGCATATTTTTAAAGTTCTTAATAAAGGTGGACGGTTGCAACCGAGGGTGTTGGCGATGCACGGGAGGGTTCTTCGAGGGATCCTTTGACGTTTTATACAAGCATGTGTCACTAAAATAATGTCTTTCAACCCCCCTTCCTCGTAATAACCTCACAGGAGTGCCGAAAGTGCCTAAGCATCCTTTGCTGCTTTGGATCACGTTTATAATACGTCAAATGGTTTTGATTGGTCCCTAATGGTTACAGCCCGTACACGATAGCAAAAATTACGGTCACGCTGCACCCAAAAGAGGTACTATCACAATCAATGGGACGCAACCCCTCAATGTTGTTAGAGAAGGGTTGAAACGTCTCCGGGTGTCAGAAGTTTCACACATTGACAAGAATGTCTTCCTGTTGCTCATAACACTGCCAACTGTCGTTTGCGATAGCGAAATGTGTGGGCATCAACACCCCAAGGAAAAGGAAGGTTTCGTTGATGCCATTTACGTCATCCTCTGAGATCTTTTTTGTGTCCGTTCTGTGAGGCGGTGTGTCTTAAATGTTTTCCTCGGCCACGCATACGAAAATAGCGTTATTTCAACGTAGGGCGTCGTGGTGTTGATATCCACATCAAAGGCTTCAAAACAAGGAGTGAAATATGGGTAAGAGAGCCAATGTGATATCATTGTCCCGTCTTACAGGTCAGATGAACTTCACAGTAGTGGTCGCCATTTTTTTTTTTTTTTTTTTTTTTTACCGACACACTGCCGTTTCAAGCGCTGTCGTGTCTATGGGTGACGTCGCGGAGTTCCACACTTTTGCACTTTTACAGTGGGAGGTTACAGTAACCTTCAATCAAATTTCAAACTTCTATGTCGCAAAGGAAAATAGCTACGGCGTTCCAAAAAAGTGATGCTTTAATTTGTTGCTCAGTGTATTTCCCACCTGTTATTGTCAAGTTTTTCTGTTATAACATACCGAAGTGGTATTTTTTGTATTGCGACGCGTATTATCAGGTGACATGTGGCACAGCAATCGGTTCCAAACTATCGCCAGCCTCCACAGAGCATTATGAAGAACAAGCTCTGTACTCCAGGACGTTTCGTCCGTCTTGTTTACTGCATTTAAAATATCTTCTTCAAATGGCTTCAGGCTACTTCAGCAGGGAGCTTACAATTAAACTTTCGCCGTTTGAGAGGACCCCCATGAAACACGAGAGATCGTAGGACAATGAAACTTAAGCCGGAACATTTGTAACGACGTGGGGAAGAGAAATAACGAATGAACCATTCAAAGAATCACATTTTAATTTCTACGTGAGAGCAATATTTTTCGTTGCGTAATGTGATTAAGTTCCAGGTTACAACAACTGGTCAATGTGACGACCACCTCCATCCACGACAGCCTGTAATGGCACTACAGATTGTTCTTCTTTTGCCGAAAACATCTCAGTTCCTTCCTCTTAATGCATACCTTCAACCACCAACGTGAGCTAGTCTCCAGTTGATAAATTCTGTCCTTGCGGTAACGGCACCTACAGAAATCACTCAGGCTAAAACCTGGAGACATTGGTGGCCATGCAGTTTTGAATGATCGGCCAATGAATTGGTTTTCTCCAAATGTGCTACGGAGTAACCGAGTGACCTCACGAGTGATGCGTCGATACTCGCGCAGAGCAGCAGCGCTGTTGCTTTTGTTTTGATAAAACAGCTTCATGAGTAAAGTTCATCTTTCCCAGACTCATGTTGACTGTCTTCAGTGTAATGGGCACTGAAGCTTGTGTCTTATCCCCACGTCGCCAAACCAATAGCAGGGCCTAACAGCAAATCATGGCACTCGCACTACTAACAACGCAAATCCTGCACCACATCAGACTACACGACAGACGGAAAATAAGCAAATGGCAGTCGTAAGATCGACAGTGAAATTAAACTTTTCTCTACGTCCAGAGGCACAGAGTGGGAGGACAGATAGCGAGTTTTCATGTAATCATTGCTCGAATTACGTTCCTGTTCTTTCACTCATGTTGTTTTCACTGTTTCCTTCCTTGTCTACAGTAGCCATCGGAGCGAACTGCACCAGATACATCACTGAATACGAATTTTAGATTGAGGCACATGGATAACAGCAGGTATTAAGAACTCCTCCCAAACACATGAGTAGCTCAGTTCCATGAAAAAGAGGCGCAGTGATCCAGAATTCTTAAATTTCTATCATAGATACAAAAAGATATATAGGCAGGTGATGATTGCTGCAAAAAAGTCATTTAATGACAAAATAATATATAATGCAGAGAATAAAAACGAAGCAGTCTGGAACGTTATAACAGAAGGAAACGGGGAGAGGCAAACAAACGCAGAATAACATATTGCTAAGGCAGGGTGATAAGGTAATGAATGATCCACAGCATTTAGTAATCTATGTAAACGAGCATTTTTCAGGAATTGCAGAGAAGTTCCAGCAAAAATTCCCCAAATCAAATGTAACACCTGTAAATAATGCTGCAATAAAAACAGTGATGTTCCTTCTAATCACAGAGAATGAAATAAAAAAAAAACTGTTCAAAAAATAAAAAGGCAGCAGGCTTAAATGAAGTACCAATATGTGTACTGAAACAATTCATAGAGATTATATAAGGCCCCTTTAACAAGTATAATAAATGAATCCTTCACATCAGGGACTTTTCCAGGGCAGTTAGAACAGGCAAGCGTTGTGCCTTTGCTTAAGAACGGTAATGCAGAAAACATAGAAAATTACCAGCCCATTTGCCTGCTGTCACCAGCCTCAAAACTAATAGAAGCAATTATGAAAGACAGACTAATGAATTACCTGAATAAATACAATCTTTTAAGCGAATAACAGTTTGGTTTCCAAAGTGGCAAAAATACGGGGTCCGCTATAGTAAAATTCACAAAAGTTGTGCTTGATGGTCATGGCAAAGATGAGTGTGTCACAGGCATATTTTGCTACCTTTCTAAGGCCTTTAATACAGACGTTCACAAGATTCCATTAAATATATTAAAAGCATTAAGAATAAGAGGGGTAGCCAATGACTGGTTTCGATCATACCTAGGAGAAAGGGCACAAAGGGTAGAGATAATACTTCAAATAGATATGAACATTTAGTAAAAGATTTATCAGAACCAAAATACATTAATGTAGGGGTTCATCACGGTAGCATATTAGGACCAATACCGTTACTAATATACATCAATGGCTTTCCCAGTAGTGTTACTCATGGTGAAAAAAGTCTCTTCGCTGATGACAGCAATATTATAGTCACTGAGAAAACAAGAGAATTCCTTGCAGAGAAAGCAAATGAAACTCTCAAGGAAGTTTACGACTGGTCAATAAGCAATAAAGTGACACTGAACATGAAGAAAACTAATGCCATGAATTTCAGTTTGAAGAGGGAAAATGACAATGTTAAATTAAATGTAGATGGCATCTCTATAGAGTGTGTAAAAAATGCAAAATTTCTCGGAATCAATATTTCTTTTCCGTTGGAGTGGTGTGAACACGCATAGGTACTTGCAAACGCAATGTTATCAGCATGTTATGCCCCTAGAATCCTATCATCAGTGTGAAACATGCAGTGTATGCTAGTTACATACTATTCATATGCACACTCAATTCTTAGCTATGGCATCCTGCTTTGGGGAACAAATGCACAAAATATGTATCCAATTTTCAAACTCCAGAAAAGAGCCATGAGAATAATAAACAAAAATAGTAGTTGAGCTTATTGTAACGATCTGTTCAAAACACTGGGGATACATTTACGAGTCAGCTGTACACATCAAAAATAACATTGGTAATTACTACACAAACATCTCTATCCATAATGAGATTTTCACTCTGCAGCGGAGTGTGTGCTGATATGAAACTTCCTGGCAGATTAAAACTGTGTGCGCACACTCCGCTGCAGAGCGAAAATCTCATTCTAGAAACATCTCCCAGGCTGTGGCGAAGCCATGTCTCCGCAATATCATTTCTTTCAGGAGTGCTAGTTCTGCAAGGTTCGCAGGAGAGCTTCTGTAAAGTTTTGAAAGGTAGGAGACGAGGTACTGGCAGAAGTAAAGCTGTGAGCACGGGGCGTGAGTCGTGCTTGGGTAGCTCAGTTGGTAGAGCACTTGCCCGCGAAAGGCAAAGGTCCCGAGTTTGAGTCTTGGTCCGGCACACAGTTTTAATCTGCCAGGAAGTTTCAGCTCTATCCATGATAGTGGGATAAGAGCTAGACTCAACTTACATTTGTCAAGAAAAAATAAACATAAAACTCAAAACAGCATTTTCTACCAAGAAACAAAACTGTACAATAAATTACCAAAAGAGATAGAAGAAATTGCAAAAATACACTTACTTAAAAAGACAACTAAGAGTACCTGTTATGCAATACATTTTATACATTGAAGAATTACTTAGATAAAGCAGAGTAGGGGTTTGGTAAAAAAAGTGTTACACAAATAAATAATAATAATGATTATAAAACATCTAACATTCCACGTAACACCTTCACACTATGTTTTTTCCTTATTTTTTCCTTTCTAGAAAAAGGGTACGCGTAGCACAATACTAACACTTCTTCCTCTTTCTGAGCCCAACGTCTCACTCATTATAGAGGGATGGTGACGCAGTTTTTCAGGATAACAAATAGAAAACTGTGGTACATAAAATGGCCGAGAGATCACCAGTGTGTGTGTGTGTGTGTGTGTGCTAGTGCAAATGCAAATAGGAAATTGCGGTACAGAAAATGGCCCAGAGATCGCCAGCGTGTGTGTGAGTGTGCGTGTGTGTGTGTGTGTTTGTGTGTGTGTGTGTGTGTGTGTGTGTGTGTGTGTGTGTTAGTGTGTATAGTGAGTGAAATGTTATGAAACAATGTGCGTATAGTGTGTGCAGTGACTCGTAATGAGATATGAGTGAGCTGTGTGTCATTACAATTTTTAGTAAGTTATTTGTAAAAGTAGTATTGTATACTAGGAGTATATCTAATTATTGTCTCTAACTAGAAGTCTATAAATGTATGTGTACATGAAACTGCTTATTTTAAATTGATCTAAACTTGCAGATTCTTTGTCATGTCCTATATCCTTTTAAACGAAGATCTACAGATGAATAAAGCTACTATTACTTTTGCTGCTACTACTATTAGACCAGGTGCATGGTCACCGATGTACGAGGGCGTGCAGAGGCGTGTTGCAATGTAGTCCTTCCGAGTTTTTATGTGTAAATTCTTAAATATTTTTAAATACAACAATCGTAACTAAAATTCTACATCGTTATTCTCCATGTCTACGTATTTACAGCCTGTAGAGGACTCCGAATTGTAGAATCTAACATGTGCGCTGTGTAACGTAACTACGTCGGTGCGTGGAAAACAGCATGCTGTATTCGAGTTCGGAATTCGAAGAGTTCATCCGCATGTGGAACATCCACTCCTTCGGCGTGACGTTGCCAGTCCACAAACGAGCACTGCGACACCTGCAACAATCTCACACCTGGGGTTCTCTGTCATCGATCATCCTCCATACAGTCCCGACTTGACCGCATCCACTTTTCATCTGTTTCCCGAGCTTTAAGAACACGTTCGAGGATTACATTTTGCTAGTGATGAAGCGGTGCAAGCAGAGGTGAGATTGTGGCTTCGTCAGCAAAGTCAAACGTTCTACAGTGAAGGTAGTAACAAACTGGTCTCTTTTTATGAGAAATGTGTTCGTCGCTAGGGCAACTATGCTGAGAAATAAAAATGTAGACATGAAGAATGAAGATGAAGAATTTTAATAACATTTCTTTTATTTAAAAAGCTTTAAGCATTTTCGCATAAGAAATTGGGAGGCTCTACTTTTCAGCACGCCCTCGAAAAAGACTGTCGTATTGCGCAGTCCACCTGAGAAACTGAATTATATTTTTGTGTATTTCATTATTAGCTATTTCAGATGTGAATACACTCACCATTTGTGTGTTTCAAATGTTTAAGCTGCAGTCCTACGCACTTCTATGTGCGTGAGATTGACACCTAGAAAGGTAATAGTGGTAAAATGCTAAGGACGTTTATTAAGTAATACAACACATTCTTCTCTGGCATTGGCGCGTCGGGTAGTCTTGTCACGGTCCGCGCGGCTCCCCCCTTCGGAGGTTCGAGTACTGCCTCGGGCATGGGTGTGCTTGTCACGCATAGCGTAAGTTTGTTTAAGTTAGATTAAGTAGTGTGTAAGCTTAGGGACCGATGACGTCAGCAGTTTGGTCCCTTAAGACCTTACCACAAATTTCCAATTTCTCCGCCAATTTCGGTTGAAAACATGCGGGATATGTTGTGGGACGTAGTGTAATGTTCCTGTTTCAGCCACTACGTTCAGGAAGTTCCGATGGGTAGTGGCGCTATACGTAGCCCTCGAAATGCTGTCGTTGACTTCTTATGGTGGAAAACCAGGCATCGCAGATATTCACAGGTGCTTGCAGAATGTCTACGGAGGCCTGGCAGTGAACAAAAGCACGGTGAGTCATTGGACAAAGTGTGTGTCTCCATCGTAACAAGCTTGTGCAAACCTGTCCAATCTCCAATATGCAGGCATACCACAAACAACTGTGCTACTCGCCGAAATTAAAGAAAGAACTTCATCGTGGTCATCACAAAAATGGAAACGAACTTCTACTTGTCCATGACAAAGTAAGGCCTCACACAAGCCTGCGCACCCGAGAATAGCTGACAAAACTTCATTGCACTGTTCTTCCACATCCACCCTACAGATCGGACTTCCATCTGTTTGGCCAATGAAGGGTGCACTACGAGAGAGCAGTACTTGGGTGAAGGGACGATTATTGATGCAGCAAAATGTTGGCTTCGAGGTCGATAAATAAAGTGGTTCCATGCGGGAATAAAGGTCCTCCCAGTAAGGTCGTGTAAGGCCGTCGTATTAAACGGAGTTTATGTTGAAAAACAGGTTTTTGTAACCAAAAAATTTTGAGAGTAAATGGTACATTGGAATCCTGAATAGAAGCAAACTTCTTAAAAAAGAATCAAATTTTTTCATCATTATTTGCAATTAACTGGGCTTGACGTAACATTCTTTATCATATCATTGCCAAATGCAACTGTAATTGACGTAACTTAATTCCATATTTATTATATTCATTTTTATTTACGGGGACGTTGCACAGTGCAAAGAGCATATTTTCCAGTCCTTAACTCACATTAGAGGTGCTCAATAGCGTTTGTTACTCCCCAAATGTCAGTAGGTACATGCTATTAACGGACGTCACTGACACGAATTGCCAGGGAACGCGCGGCACCAGCCCGCTTCGGAGATATATTTATTTAGTTGCCTCCCTGCAGGCGCAAACAAATTCTATGGGAGAAAATGGAAGGGATGAGCTCTCTACCCGTATAGGCACCCTCTGGAAACACGCCGTAATGGGCAGCGCAGTTCGAAACTTGGAGAGATGCTCTATTCAGTGGTGATTACTCTTTCCTACCGGTAGTTTCCGCACAGTATTCTTCTGAAACATAGGCGGACAATGAAAGACATTTAGTCTTTCATCGTCAATATGTCTGGTACTCAGTGTCTCTATACCATACAACGCCAGTGGAAATACACTATCCAGTCACCTTAATGTGACTCTGTGTTTAAAGCATGAATAACCACCTTTTGTACCTCAGAGCGCTGCGAGATGTGCAGGAAATGAGTCAATGAGGTTGTGGAAGTGACCGACAGAGATGTGGATTGATGCTGACTCCAGAGCCTAGGCCAGCTGTGCTTGGGTTGTCGGTTCAGAATCCCTTGCGCGAGCAGCCTAATTGAGATGATCCCACAGATTCCCAATTGAGTTTAAAGCCGGGGAGTTTGACGGCCAGGGAGGTACGATAAATACATCCTGGTGTTCTTCAAACCACGCACGTATATTGCGAACTTCGTAACACGTTACACTGTCTTGCTGGTATATTTCATTGCTCCGAGGAAAAACAAACTGCATGTAATGGTGGACATAGTCCCCAAGGATAGATGGAAATGGAAATGAGCGTTTGGCGTTATTGGCTGGAAGGCCCTTTGGGGAGCAGGTCCGGCCGCCGTGGTGCAGGTCTTATTACATCTTATTACATTCGACGCCACATTGGGCGACCTGCGCGGCGAATGGGGATGAAATGATGATGAAGACAACACCCAGTCCCTGAGCAGAGAAAATTCCCCAGCCTAGCCGGGAATCGAACCCGGGCCCGTAGGACGGCAATCCGTCACGCTGACCACGCAGCTATCGGGGCGGACCTCAAGGATAGATGAATACTTGTGATGGTCCACTATGCCCTCCAGAATTACGAAATCACTCAAAGAATGCCACGAAAACATTCCTCAGACCACAAAACTGTGTCCTCCAGCCTGCACCCATCCGATTGGTTATGGGGTGTTTGCTTTCAGACGTTTCACGTCTTGTATACCAACGCCCATTTGTCATCTAAAAGGCCACATGTCACCAATTAGTAGACGTCCAGTTGTGGTTTTGGCGTTCAAATCCTATCCATCGTAGCCGATCAACAGCAGTCAGCTTGCGGGCGTGAAACAAGCGCCTACTGCGGTGTACCATAAGCAGCAATTTCTCTGGAAGGCCGTTGAGCCCCTTGTCTCATCTGGGCGGTCAGTTGCTTAACATTTACACGTCTATTCAGCCGTAAACATATCCGCAGCCATTGTTCATCTCTGTCTCCTACAGCCCATGGTGCACCACTGTTATCTCAGCACCAATTTTGGTTAGCGCTGTTTTGCCATGCACAGTACACTTTAACCTTGACGACACACAAGCAGCTTATAAATTTAGCCGTTTCGCAAATTTCTCACCCTTGGTCGGAAAGCCAATTATCATGCTGTTTTGGACGTCAGATAAATCACTCCATTTTCACAATACGACAACGATAGCACTATTATCCGCGTCCCCCGACACGCCTTATATAACTTCCACTTCTAGTGCTACTACCTTCCGTCTGTGCGTGGTCATTTCACGTTGACGCCGAACATAGATGGTCGTCACATTAATGTGACTGGACCGGGTAGTATTGAATTATATACCTTGAATCTGGTTAAGCTCGAGAGAATGTTTGAAGTCATCATCTGTTTAATGCTCAATTTTAAGCATTAATTATTCTCTGTTATCTTCAGTTGAAAGTTTCTGTGGCTGTTAAATTAGGAACCCAGGTATTTCAAGTTTTTTTCTTTGGTCGCACTTAGATCTCCAACTTGAAACGGAACGCATTGAATGGGAATCCTCGAGTAAGGTTTTCCACCCAGTATATGTCGAGGCCTGAAGGAACAGCAAGTACTACGGACTATATGAAATGAAGTAGCAGCAAATCACTGTGCTGAAAATGAAAGCTGTAAGACGTCAGTGAGCAGTGCATGTGGCTCGCATAGTCAATCACTGTAGAGCCAAAGTAGTGCTGGTGGGACGATCTGAAGGATAACGTCTACTTACCAGCCACTGGAGGCACATTGCGAGGTCAGCACATAATCTTAAAGGTCGACGAGGGCCGAATAAATATGTAAGTACCGACCATCTACAAATTAAAAAGTGACTGTCTTCGGTAACGAGCACATAAAAGTTCCTTGTAACAATAAACGTTATGAAAGATACCAGAAGATTCGCATTTTACGCCGTACAGTATTTTCAAGTCAAATATCATCTCATTAAAGCCAAATATTTGTCATACTTATTCATAGTATCTGCCACGGCTGTCAAGAAAAGAATTTCACAGTTTATTCTCAGCATATTGTACAATATTCAACCGTTGTTAAGCTGAAGTTCTAACACTCAACCATTGTTACGCTAAAATTCTAACACTTTGCCGAAAAGTTGTTAGAACTTTAAAGTGCTTGTTGGTGTGTCAGCTTTGTCAACAAGAAAAAACAGTTGCATACTTCTTAACTAGAACGAAATTCACAGTCGTAAATGAATGGATTACTTATCATTCTATTCTACTCGGCTATCCGTCGACCATTATGAAACAATGCAAAAAAATGGCCATACACATAGTATGCTTCACCATATGCTTGCTGCTATTATTTCCTTATTTAACTTCCAGGGCTCACAAAAATTCACGAAAATAATTACGACAGTTACGCTGGGTTAATGCATTGCTCGATCCACCGAATATTTTGCAGAACAGCTAGCTGCACGAACTGCACATCGTCTCCATTAGGTCTCACTGGTTAATAGGAGTACATTAATGGTTTCTTGCACACTGTTGAATCAAAGCTGTACGTGGGACATTTACAAGCAACAGGCCATGAAAGATGAAATGTGTTTGTAATTTAATGATCACTGTGACGTCTATTCATGTTGAGAAAGTCAGAGATTTGTGAGAGAGTGAGACTAAACCAGCGGATCATCACCTACAACAGAGACTTTTCTCGCCCAAAATTAGTTAGTTACTTAGTTACGTGTTCCACTGATCAAACTCACGGTAACCGTTATGATGTGTAACGTGTCAAGTGCATAAGAAATACACACATGAATGAAGTTTTTTTTCTTTTTTTAAGATTAAAAGTTTTATTACCTCCCCATTCCCTTAAATGGCACAATATTCTTATATAATACATATAGATTTATTTATTCCTATTGAAGAATTCATCTACGGTATAGAAAGAGTTTTCAAGGAGATATGATTTCAGTTTATTTTCGAAACTGTTGCTGCTGTCTTTCAGACATATCATTATATCTGGTAATTTAACGAAAAGTTTCACAGCAGCATATTTTACTCCTTTACGTGCAAGAGATAGGTTAAGTAGAGGCTAGTGCAAGTCTTTTTTTCTTCTTTTATTACAATCATGAATATCACTGTCATTTTTAAACTGGTCCATGTTGTTGAGAAGAAAGTGATTGAGGGAAAACACCGAAAAATTACATTTGGTTGTTGAGAGACCAGATCCTCGCGAAGTCCAAAACAACTGCAGAGCTTTGCTCGGTTGCCTGTATATGTTAATTTAATTTATCTTTTATTTGTTGCAACATTGAGAGGTTCATGGATGACATGTGTCAATTATTTATTACTTTTTATGGTTATTATTTAACGTTGAACTTTTATAGCTTTAACAGTCATTTTGTGGAAGAATGTTGGCTATTGATATATGCATTATTATATTTCGAGTATACATTAAGCTAATGGGAATGTACTTGGACATCATCATATAAGGAAACATACGGTACTTTTCTATGGGTTCAGCGCTGAATAGGATATTTCGGTACAGACTATTGTGTTAAATTAGCTGCTAATTTCGTCTTCTGTTTTGCAAACTAGAAAATGGGTACCATACACAGATTTCTTATTGACTTAAATTTAACTTATGTCCCAGTCCTAATATTTTGCCCACTTCTAGATTGCCACACTAAAAGTATCAGTCAGTCCTGAATTACCGTCTACAAAAAAAAGTTAACTAAATGTCTTGTTATAGAAAGGAATAAACCGTTCCTTACATAAAAGTATCCGTCAGAGACGCCCAGTGTAACGATCACATAACAACTAAAACCGTATTTCCTCAAAAAATTAAGAATCTAAGAATAAAAATTTATTAATTTAAGACGAGAATTATTTGCGCATGAAAACAATGTCCACGAGTAAAGAGATGTATGGAGGAAGATTACAGTGTTTTTGAATTATTTTTCTAGTCAGTGCTTTACAATTTGAATATAAGTCTACAATTATTGACGATCATTTGTGACATTTATAGAAATATCCAAATAGCGGTTTCCTGTCAGTAAAAGTGGAAATCACAAGGATAAAATAACTGTAAAGATAGTTGAAGGAACTGGTATTAGTCTATCATTAAGTTTATTAAAGTAATTTGGAAAAATCACAGTAAATCTGAATGTGTGGCAGTTTTGGGATCTGAAACAGGCCCTCTGTGAATTGAAATACCTTGTCCTATAGTTGCAACACTCACTTGGTTGATGTAATGTGAATGCACAGTGAACTGTCATGGATCTCTCAAACTGTTCACCGGAATGTTGACAATTCTGGAAAACAATAGAGCTTTATTTACAAATTTTGTAAACTTATTCATGTACAATCCCATATACATATACGCTTTATCACTGCGCTCAACTGAAATTCGCAAGATGCAGGGACATTAACTATTAACGACACAAACTAAATTCCTTTTTATCGTATGAACGAACTTTTCTGTCACATAACGATGATATGCCTTTTATTGATGCATTCACTTTTCAACTTAAAACTAAATGTGGTAAAAAATAACGGACTGTATTTTACTTAGCAATAACTTGTTTTCCAAAATTCATAATACATTTGAGACTATAACATATACATACATAAATATATCATTTATCGAAATTTCTTAAGTTCACTTAGTATTATCTGTCACCACACTCAGACTACAGTAAAATACATGCCCTGATTGCTCAGAAAATCGAATCTGATTCTTAGTTGACTGGCAAGTTAGTATCACAAAAGTTTCTTCACATATCTTCCAGCCGATCACGACATGGATGACTTTTCCGAAAGGACAGTCAGAAGTTTCTCACCAACCGCCTCTATCAGTGATACTAACTGGGACATTTCAAATCCAACATTTACAGATTTTTGTGTAGGAACTTCCATTTAGCACCCATTATGTTGTGATAAGAAACTGAAAGAACTGCTACTCTGATAGATTTGTGTGAAAATTAACAAAAAGTGAATAAAATGTTTACGTATATTACAGGTGAATGAACTGTTAAGTTTTCTGAAGTGGTAGTATGACGTATGGTGTATCCTCCCTCTCTCTCTCTCTCTCTCTCTCTCTCTCTCTATATATATATATATATATATATATATATATATATATATATATATATATATATATATAGGAAAAACTTGCATTTATTTCAGTATGACTTGCACCCTGAAATTAATAAACAGTAAATTTCCATGACTGCTATTTCAGATTTCTGAAGACGGCTGCAGGAGCAGGAACGATAGGAACGGAAACGCCGATGATGAGAAGGAGGTCTACCCGGATCGCTCTATTCTGTTTGCGGATTCGTCTTCCATGGAAGAAGAAGGCGGTGAGGAAGAGGAGGACGAGGAGGAGGTTGAGGAGGAAGAAGAGTTGTTTGCGGCCCCGTTTGATGACTCTCCGCCGAGAGGTGGACCAATACGTGGCACCAGAAGCTCGATGGGTTCTGTCGTGCTCACTGGAGCGTTGATGTCCAGCCGCAGTTTGGCAGCAACGAATGGCTTGGCGGCTTCCACAAGCTGCTGCTTCCTCTCTGCTGCGTTCTGTGGGCGTACGAGAAACAACAATACTATGTTTAGCCGATGAAACAGCAGATCAGTTTCAGGCGACAGACGAGTTCAACTGTCAGTTGAAGAGATGCTGTAAGATAGATGTCAACAGAAGTAAAACAATGGTTGTGGAGCGCAGAAGAATAATTCTTAATTATTAAATCATTTAATGCTGACGCAACCAGATTAACATATGAGACACTAGTAAATAAGTGGTGCTATTTGGGTAGAAATGGAATTGACGATGGCAGAAATAAAGAAGGTATAAAATGCAGGCTTGGCATTTCAAGAAATTTATTTTCTGAGAATTAGAAATATCTTAATAATGAATATAAATTTAAGTGTGACGAATTCTTTTTTGAAAGTATTAATAATTCTAATGGAACGTCTTTCGCTACATATAGAACCTCTTAATGCAGTTAAGAAATGGATTACCCAATACACTTTATAAATTTTTTATACAAAACAAAAAAATTCAGAATTATTATGACTTCACCTTTCATATAGTTTTAATAACATAAATAATATGATATTCGTTATTTTCAAATAACTTCATTATTTCTCATCGTTTGGATTTATTTCGAAATGTGTTTATTTAATATTTCCATTTGAAGTCATTAATCGTTAGTTATAAACTTTAGAATAACATCAAACAGGATTATAATGAGTACGTCATTTGTTATGTAAAATACTTTGTTTGAGATACACACAATCTTAGTTAGTCTGTACGGTGGTGGCAGAAACAAGACGTAATTGTTGGTGCATACTACCGTATAGAAGACTTCTAATTTCATGACTTTATTCGTGAGATTTAATTCAGATGATTCTTTCTGATGAAATTTGCGAGACACATTGGTGTCTTGCTTTATTGTAACATCCAACCATAACTTAATTAAAACATTCATCTGTGTACAGAGCCCCGCGTACAAAGCTAAGAAACAGTTAGTATGTTTTTATACAACCCCTATAGGATTTACGCACCTCAATTATTTTATTTGATGTTCATTTATTCGATGTCTTCTTCTACGTGTTCCGGTGTTTGCATGTGAGCGAACAGGACGGAATCCGCCATTGTTCTGCATTATTATTAGGCGGAGAATTTAAGGGATCGTAGCTATTATATTAAAAGCCAAGGCGCGGCGATGTACCAATATACTATCGAATGCAATCACGAAAAAGTAATGTGAGATGTAAGGTAAATAATTGTATATATTACGTGTTAATATTTAAGTTTCCAAAGAATGAATTCAAAATTTTGTGTATTTGAATGTGTTTAAGGAAAGATGTACAAATTTTGTGGCTGCCTGCTTGTATTCCTAGAGGTGTAGACTTCAACTAAGATGATCTGCTATACTAAAAAACAAGCATCTGTAGACTGTTAATTGCTGATACCTTGAGATAGGCAACTAGCTGTCTCCAGTGACCTAACCTTTTGACTCTTAGCTGCTTGAGTCATTCTTAACATTTACGGAGAATAATAGTTATAACGAAAAAGGTCTCAAACAGTTTTTCCATTAGTAGCAAAAACCTTATGAACTTTAATTCTATTATCGCATGCAATACCTTCTTGTTTAAAAATTATTCTTCCTATGAGCCACGCTTTCGTCGAGGAGCTACTATAACAAGACGAGTAATGAGATTTTTATTCCGCGATCTTCCTTCTCACTCATTTTGACTGCTGTACACTAGTTCCTTCATTGATAAAAAATGCAGTTGATTCGAAAAACAATTAACAACATTTTTCAAGTTCAAACACATAATTTTTTTATGCATTAATAGAAGGGAGAGTCGTCACATAGTCTTATACGGAAGCGAAACATTAATGATAAACAGTATGTGCAAAGGGAGAAAAACAGCTTCAGAAACACTACAGAAGAATGCTAAAGACCCGATTTTTATTGAGTCGACGCCCGGAGAAAATAATTGTTAGTATAATTTGGCCTAAACAAGCGATTCATCCATACGACAAATTCTGTGGATTCAAGGAATAATTAATCTGATAATGTGGTGGATGTAAAAGTTTTAGAGAAAGTCTAGAGCTTAAACAAAGCAAGCAGGTTCAACTGGATATACGTTGCAGTAAAAATATGTAGAGATAAAGCGAATGCAAAAACAGACTATTGCAAAGCATTAAAGCAGTCTTCGCTCTGAACATCACAATAACAACAAAAAGAAGTAGGCATTACTTTCTGACTAATTATTCGTACACTGGTGCTTCAAAGGTCTTAGTGCAGATAGGTTTTATAGTCCCGATCACTTCAGCTGAAAAATTTGCCATGAGTACCCTAGACCAAATTCGATGAACGTAGGTAACGAATTTATATACGTTTTTATAGATTCTGCCAGTTGAATGGAATTGCTGTTTCCTTAGAGTATAGCTCAACTTTGTCCCTTACACGTACTTTAGTTCAGGCTGACAGATTGGTTTCGTAAGAGTATGAGTCTTACTAATTTTCTCAGAGCAAAGTTTCTGTAGACCGTCATTAGAGAAACATCTTTTGCAATTATGTAGGTTCTTTCGCAAGATTGGTACGCGTTCCTTGATACAGGGCAGGATCGCCATAATTTCATCGTAATTTCGGTAATAAACGATAAAAGAAATTTAGAGAAAGTTCAAAGGTTTACTTTAAATTAGGTTTACCATACAGTTAAGGCGTTAGGGAAATTAGAGTTCAAGTTGCAGGTGTAAGTCCAAATTTTTGATACCATTTAACTTGACAGTTACATATAAAACACTCTGTGCGTGAAAATAATGCCAAAATGCACTTAGTTTGGAATTAGGTACTGAATTGTAAGTTTTCCGTAGGAACAAGGTAATTTATTTCGTAGATAGAAGAGAAACATGAGTACCATCATTAAAATTATCCTATTAGGAATTCATTATGTTCTCTACTCCAACTGCACAAAACCTGCACTGCTAGGTATTAAATTTTTAGCAACAAGAATACAAAATAACAAAAATTCACTTACTATTGGTATACAGTGTAGCATGAAGAATGCGAGACTTTTAGGCGATATGGGAGTTCATGTAGTACTAAATTGAGTACACAGAGCTGCCACCTCTGGCAGGAGCAACGGCCTCGCGTCTAACTGAGCTTGGATGACGCAGTCGAGAATGTGATTCACGATAGTTGAACTTAATGGCAAGAGATCGTCATCGTTGCGACTGGCAAATGCTCGCATGCCAAACTCTGGGCCACACATGACCAAATTTTTACAGTTGTTGTTGAGAACGTGCTGGACAAGGCAACAATCTAACACCCTCTGTTCAAAAATGGTTCAAATGGCTCTGAGCACTATGGGACTCGACTTCTGAGGTCATCAGTCCCCTAGAACTTAGAACTACTTAAACCTAATTAACCTAAGAACATCACACACATCCAAGCCAGAGGCAGGATTCGAACCTGCGACCGTAGCGGTCACGCGGTTCAGACTGTAGCGCCTAGAACCGCTCGGCCACACCGGCAGGCGAACACCCTCTGTATCGAAGTAGTTCTGTACAGTTTGCGAAACGTGCGGTCTTGCATTATTTTTTTGAAAGAAAACGTTAGAGGCATCAACAGCTTCTGGGTACCTGCTCCGACAAGCTGCAAGTGCCCCTCCTCCACCAGATGGTCACCACTACATACGCAGCCGTTATATAATATACGAAATGAGAACGAAATATGGTGTGCCATACATAGGTCGCTGCTTGAAATTGCTGCAATTTTGATAACCTAGGTGTTCACAACAATTTGTAGGTCTTTAAAATTGCTAATAACGACGGTGTTATATAGAAGATGTGCGGATTACACAGAACCTCTATGGCTTTCTTACGTCACATGTTTTGAGTCAGCTGTCCAATATCGAAAAATACCTGTAGTCGTGAAAGCAGTATTCAAAACTGTCTGTGGTGTACTATCGTGAACTTCGTGCGGGTCGCTGTTTCAGCGTGTCAGAATTCAGATTCTACAGTCCATGTACTAAATACCCAATGGGATTTTTTATTACTAATATGGATGTTCAAAACCAAATAATAAGTATGCTGAGTGAACACTAGCAGGAAAAACTATTTTCATTTCGTTAACTGTTGTAGAACAGAATTTATTTTTAGTAGCTTTTCTGGTAGTTAAAACGCTCCCAAAACATCAGAGGACCATCTTCACTCCCCAAAATGCGCAGGTTATCTCATCATCTGGTCATCTGTACACTGGGTGCCTTGCAGCATTTGGAAAGAGGTAAAATCGACACTCGTCGGACAACACTACATGCCTGCAGTCGGTTATATCCAGTTTCTCAATTGTTTGGTCTACTGAAGATGAGCAGTTTTAAGTGCCAGCATGAAAAATGGCGCTCTGCGAGACATCCGACTCGAAATGTTCATTGCATATAGTTTTCTTAAGAAATGTTCACTTGTAAAGTGGTTGAGATGGACCTGTATTCACTGACAGCAACAATGCCTGCATTGTTTGAAGCCATTTGTCATTGACAAGGCGTGGTAGTCGTCTGTTGTCCCTGCCGATTAGTATTATGCAGTGACTGACTTTCTGTGAAGCATATAGCGGCTTGCTCTATGATTAAGGATCTTCGGCTCACACTGTCTCCCGCAACCTAATGAAAAAATTATGACAAAATATAATTGATGTCATCTTTTATCATAAAACTCTACAATTCAAGCTGGCGAAGTATTGTTCAGTTTCTCTACTATCTCTTAGTAGCTAAAAGCAAGAAATCGCGCAATATGGTGCAGTCAGAAATTTTCAATACAAAGCTATTTGGACTTTAGGTGCTCCAATGCGCAGTACTCTTTTTCTCCACGAGCTCGACCTTTTCGCCTCCTTGCGTCGTGCATACATCATGCATGCGTGGAAAAGAACGCTATAGTAACTGCTTCAGCAGCTGGTAAGCCCAAGTGTGCGCTCTTCAACAGGAGGGTGCCCAGAGGTCTTGAAACACGGTAGTCAGCTTCAAATGTCATACTTACCAAAAGCTAAGGGGAAAAACAGTCTACAGTTAGTATTCACAATGGTCTCGATCGCACTGCAATGACCTACAACACTTTACTGCTTTCCACTTTTATGAGTCATCATCAGATGTCGTTCAAAGGTGTCCGAATTCCTAAGGGAGCAAACTGCTTAGGTCATCGGTCCCTAGACTTGCACACTACTTAAACTAACTTAAAATTAACTTATGCTAAGAAAACACACACACACACACACACACACACACACACACATGCCCGAGGCAGAACTCGAACCTCCGGCGAGAGGGGCCGTGCAGTCCGTGACATGACGACTCAAACCGCGCGGCTCATTATCAGAAACACCATCTTATTACAATAGTAACATGTCGAAAAGTCATATGTCGTCCATTTTCGCCACCTGTACATCTCAAGGAGAACCGCAGCAAGTCACATACAGAAGCATTCATAAACATGGGATAAAAGGCACACTAAAGTTACATATGCCAATAGCAATTAAACGTAAAAAACACAGACCTGGTCAATAAAGTGTTCAAAGAGAATAAAGAGATGGATAAAATCTAAATATGTACAGTTAGCTGAAGCATACTAATTAAACATTTCACATTCATAAGTCAAAGATTGTTTGGATAATAAAGGGTAGGGAGTAGTAAAAAATGTACATTATTGAATAATATAAAGGTGTCTGTCAGTGGTAAATTGTAATATTTCAATAAATCTTATTGTAAAATTCCAGCAGCGAAAGAATGCTCTTATCAGAGCACAAAAAACCCTGATGTCCTACTTTTTCTTTTAGAAAACTCTGACTCTTAAATGTGGTGCCAGCTGAGTCATTTTAGAGTCCTCAGTATCTTTAAAAATTTTCATAGAATTTTGACATGCAAACAAATTTATGGTCTTTTTAACATGCAACTCACCTCTCACTCCCACAAGTTCCCCAGACTGTAACTCACTTACACCCACTAACCCATCATCGCATGTCGCCCATACCCAACCACTCCGACTTGCCTATTCTGACTCAGTCATTCAGTCCAATTCATTGCCGTTATTCCTTGTGTGGCTCTAACTGACACTGTCCTCTGTCCTGGTGGGCCACAGTCTCCCTCGTCCTGTCCTACTAATATCACGGTCTCCCTTTTGCTGTCTCTTACTACTACTATCTCTCACTGCTGCTGTCTCTTCTCATTGACACTATTATCCTCGTTATCACTGCCAGAGATTCTGTCTCTCATTATCACTGGGTCTCAGCCCCTTCCACATTGTCCTCCTTTTTATTTCTGGCATTGTCTCCTTCACTCTTTTTCTGGTACTGCTCTGTCACTGTCAACTATGTCGCACTGCCACTGTATCCCTCTCTTACCCTAACACTGCCATTGTCTCTTTCGTGCTTTCTACATCACGACCGCAGTCTACCATCTTCCAGTGTTTTTTTTAATGTTCAGTCTTTTCTCCACTGCCAGTGTCTCGTGTCGAGTATTTTCGTATGCCAAAATTTTTAGGGCATGTGACTCAACTGAAAGACGTTATGGCTCGATCCAATTTTGATAGTTTACTTATATGAAATTGTAATAACTGAGGAGTGTGTAATTTTACAGTCAGAACCGATTTTGTATGCACAAAAATTTTACATATGCTACAGAAAAACGTGTTTGCAGAATCCCTCTGATGATAACGGTGACACTTTACAGCATATTTGTCTGTGCTACGACGCTTTTGAACCTACGTTTTTCCTCACACTGACTTGTACGTGCGTGTTTCACGTGTAATAGTAGTGTAACTTTGAGCCTCTGTATCTCGGGAACGGATAAAGATATCAACAAAATTTTCAAGGCTGTTCGAGATTGTGATCTTAAAAATTTCAGCCACGTTTCAATTATTTGCTGTGCATAGCCGTCTCGGAATTCGCGGCTCGGTTTTGGTACCGAAAAAACATGTTCTTGGGCTTTTTTTGAGGGGGGGGGGGGGGAGGGTACCGCCCATGAACAGAATGGTGCCTCCATAAGTACCTTAAGGCACCGAAGACCTCATCTAATGCGAAACTAACTAGCCAATTTGCTCCACTTGCCTAAGCTGGAGGAAGTGTGAAACGTTCAAATTTTGACCCTTACTGCAAGATAATTACAGAAAGATCATTCTTCTCTTGAATATAAAAAAATGTGTGAAATCTTATGGGACTTAACTGCTAAGGTCATCAGTCCCTAAGCTTACACACTACTTAACCTAAATTATCTTAAGGACAAACACACACGCCCATGCCCAAGGGCATTTGAACATAAAAATAGTCCCTAGCCAAAGGGCTATCCAAAATATTTGTCCCTACCTTTCTATCACCAACAGACCTCGACGTATGAGCCGCTGAAAAATCCCATTTTGATCCATGATGTTATGGAGTATAAGAGGTACACATGTTGTAGCATGCGTACTAATGATCAGGATCTGTGATGAATAGTTCTAAACTTTTTAATTTTCTTGAGTTTTACCACTCAGTAATCATAGTGAGGTGCTGATTGAGCCTTTCGGTATATATGGATCAATAAACAACTAACTAAGTAACTGACTAACTAACTGATGTCAGATGAACGATTGTACGATTTGTTACTTCTGTAATACTTCTTTAAATTGATTCTTGAAATTTGAAACCAGTAGACTGTTAGAGGTCAGCCACTGCAATCGAGACAACTGTGGACATGCCGCGCGGGATTAGCCGAGCGGTCTCAGGCGCTGCAGTCATGGACTGTGGGGCTGGTCCCGGTGGAGGTTCGTGTCCTCCCTCGGGCATGGGTGTATGTGTTTGTCCTTAGGATAATTTAGGTTAAGTAGTGTGTAAGCTTAGGGACTGATGACCTTAGCAGTTAAGTCCCATAAGATTTCACACACATTTGAACATTTTTGAACAACTGTGGACAAAAGTTCTCTTCCAAAATAGATTGTGCTCCAGTTTAACATTGTCACCTCTCATTAACAAACAGTTTAACCTACCGTGATGAGGCTGCCGGCGATCTTGGAGATGTTGGTGATGAGACTGAAGCTGCCGCCGAACAGCTCGTCTGGGATCATGAGGCTGACCCGCGTGCGGGGAAACTCGGGAACATCGTCGGGCGTGGTGGAGCGCGGCGGAGCAGCGGTGCCCCTGCCGCCCTGCAACACGCGACACTCACGTCAGCTCAGCCGGTGGTCGGCAACGCGGAGTTTTCAAGTCTTTAATCAGGATAACTGAGAAAGCGGCACTCACTTCGATTACTCTGAATTATGCTTACTTACTTCAGGTATGAAGGAAAAAAGTAAACAGTACAGATACCACAGATAAAGATATCACCATATGAAATACATAAACGGAGGTGATGAACAGCGTAGAAGGGAGATATACAAGTGGACTGGAGATTTGGCTACAATTAGGAAAGGAGCTCCACTGTAAGAATCATGTTATATCTGTAAGCAATGTATATCTGGAGACACTTGGAAATTTACAATCGGAAATGAAGTGCATAACTGTGCCTGTTTTGAAGGAGTTGTACGAGCAAACGGCCTACGAAATTGAAAGCTGATTAAATTAGATATAGTTATTGTTCAATATCTAGTCAATCTAAACTGTGCCGAGGTTGATTCTCTTCCTGGCCTAAAAGCAACCTCAGTGCAGTATCTATGGCGGCAACTCGAACATACATCTGCAAACAACAGGTGTGTCTTCGACCCGTGGTGAGCAGTGTGAGCAGGCATTGGTAAGTAGTGGACATGCGAATGTAGGGTGACAACGTTGTTGTCCCACAAATCGCGGTAAAGTTACATCTCTAAATCACGTGCTTTACACTTTCTTTAGAATGATCTGAAGAAAAGAAACGTTTGTGCAAAAAATTTGTCCCATACACCTTGATTCCCGAAAAAAAGTAGTGAGACGTGCATGCCGCCAAGGTTTGGATGAAATGGAAATCGTGGACAATTCACTTCTGGAAAACCGACCACGGGTGAGACTTGCTGTCTTCAATATTATTCTGCCACAAATAACGAAGTGTAGAAATCCACATGAAGAGTCAATGTTTTGACGATATAGCAATCATTGAAGCCAATCTGACGCGTGGGTTGCACTACATCATGAAGAATTAGTTTTGTGACAGTATCAAATGGTTGTATGAGCATTATGAATAACAGAAAACTTTCTGCGCGAAAGAAAGTGACTTTAAATCTTTATGGCCGGCCGCGGTGGTCTCGCGTTTCTAGGCGCTCAGTCCGGAACCGCGCGACTGCTACGGTCGCAGGTTCGAATCCTGCCTCGGGCATGGATGTGTGTGATGTCCTAAGGTTAATTAGGTTTAAGTACTTCTAAGTTGTAGGGGACTGATGACCACTGATGTTAAGTCCCATAGCGCTCAGAGCCATTTGAACCATTTTTAAAATCTTTATGTAGAGTATTGGTACTTTTAGTATGACTCCACTGAATGAAAAACTTCGTTTTAATTCACTTATGTAGATATCCTGTGAGTATTTCTAATGACCTACAAATATCAATACCATGTATTTCTAAGAGAATGGGAACTTCCACATATGAACTATGGCTTCATACGATTACGTGAAAAACGTTAAATTACACGCATGCTGATATCAAAGGCGTGTTTCTAACATATAGAAGTAATAAAATGCATAATTCTTTGTCTACAAAAATAAAACTGAGAAGGTTATTAATTTCATGTTTACATAGCAGTGGAAAATGTTTCAAATGGCTCTGAGCATTATGGGACTTAACATCTGAGGTCATCAGTCCCCTAAAACTTAGAACTACTTAAACCTAACCAACCTAAGGACATCACACACATCCATGCCCGAGGCAGGATTCGAACCTACCACCGTAGCGGTCGCGCGGTTCCAGACTGTAGCGCCTAGAACCGCTCGGCCACCCTGGCCGGCCATAATAGTGGACCCGTCGTTGCCGGCCACGAGGGAGATATTCCAGAAATGCGGTACAAACAACATTTCAGATTCCTAGATGTGTGTCACTTCTGTTGTATCAACGTTTATTTCATAGTAGTTTCAATAATTATTATACACGCATTTTCAGTCGTACTTTCGTTCATATATCTGTTTCATCTCTTAGAGAAGTTTCAGGCTGGGAAACCAAATGCACTGATTTTCAGTTATGAGGGTTACATGCTATGCTAACAGAGCTACGTTGTTCTATGAACACTCGAATCAAACTTATAGCAGCTGTGAAAAATATCGAGGAATTGGTAATTAAGGAGAAAATGTAAATACGATATACAGACGATTTGTTGCAGTGGCTGGGAATATCAGGTACTCACTACGAAATAACCATATGGCTGCACACTTGTGCAATCAAGCTGTTAACATAGGAGATGGAGATACAGCAATGTGGACATTTTACAATCAATAAAAACCAGTGAAAGACATCTCTGCACTGCCAATCTGGGTCACCAATGTGACTGTAAGAGTGGGTAGCTACTTGCTCAGTTAAATTACTGCTCATTCGTATCTGGTGGATCTTGCATGCTCTGTGTCGTATTAAGAGCTACATTATCGTTATTGCTTAAGACGCAAATCGATACCTTTTCATAACTTATAGGGTTTCAACATCTGCTGCCCACGTACCGTCGAAGAAAAGACTAATCGCAAATACCACTCAATATGTTGGTATGGTACTCAAAACTAGTAGCAAATAAACATTACTATGGATAGCGAAGATTAAAAAGTTATATCGAGACTTTCAGAAAGAAAGAATGTAACAAAATCACTGTATCTAAAATCAAATTTCCCGGGGTCGACAAACAGTTATTTTTTAAATAAGAAAATGAAGCATTTGCTACTTGTAGCTCAATTCACACTGCAGACAGCGAGGAGGATGTAATTATAATCAAGATGTTTTATAATCTAGTTCATTGACTAGCTTCGTTATTTACAGCTTATTCTGATTAGACGATCGTATATTTTAGTGTGGAGGAAGTGAAAATTAGACGTTTCATTACTGCAAGAATTGTTACTAAAAAGTACGTAACTGTAAGGTAACAACTGTCTGATTAAATTCGCATCGAGGTACTTTCGAAATCTAGTCTGCAGATGTTTGCACTTTACCTACTCGGAAGAACCTAAAAGTATGCATCGCTGACAAGCTTTGTTCCTCACTGCTGATGTAGCCTCTTTTTCTGGAAAGTTGTTCATTGTTGTACACGTGCAGTGGTACAACAAGTGTTAATAGCCTGATTCAAAATACCATTCGATCTCATCTTGTAATACATTTTTGCTTCGGAAATACGATGATGATGGTGGAGTGGAGATTTGTGCTCGTCAGTCTCATGATTTTTCAGCAGACTGTGGCTCACAGACGGATTTAATTTTTGGTATTTTGTTCGGGAGCATGCACTCTGTGCCAGAAAAACTAAATCTGACCTTTTACGTAACTGTATTCGCAGAATTAGAAATATATGTATTTCAAAAATCAGAATGTGAGCTTTTCCAAACCTTCATGGCATATTAAACCTGTGCTCTGGATCAGCTATCTAACCAGGAAATCGTGCCTTCCATGTCCAATGATTTTACCAACTGCTTTGTCCAAGCAAAACTCCAAATCCGAGCTCATAGCTTCATTCAGGGAAACAAAGCTCCCTCTGTAGCGAAGTAATTTCCTTGTGGTATCCTTTCTTATATGAATGCTAATCCGCCTAGTTATCCAGGGAAATACCTACGAAGTTAGGAGAGTATGGGAGAGTTACTGGGAGAACTGAAGTTATGAGCTGGTCAAACGTGGTGACTGCATAGCTCAGTGAATAAGGATTCCTCGCGGAAGGCATGTCATTGCTTCGCATTACGGTCTGACACACAGGTTTAATGTCAGGAAGTTTCAATGACCGCATTGCCTCATAACTTGAAAAATTCATGAAATAGCGACAATTTTTTAATATCAATTTTCACGCTGCCGTAGTCAAATTTGTATCACGAAAAGCAAGAAGGTTACCTAAGTCATTTGGTCAGCGGTTCCCTGTTACATCACACGTCGCAGTATCGAGGAAACCAGTTCTTTTCTTGTTATTACTTCATCTTAGCCTGCTGCTGAATCAGATCCTTTGTATAACTTTGGTCTTTTTGTAGAAAGTATCGCAAACGAAATCTCATCAGTTTTTCGTAGTGTTCTTATATGAGACAGAATTACGATGACTGTAGTCGTAGGTGTGACGATTAGGTCCTTACCCCCTTGTCCAATAGATAAAGTCGCTTGTACGGCTGAAAATACCTGTTTGTTAAGTGATGTTATTCTAATGTCACGCTGTATGTGACTAGATCTCTCTCGTCTCGTTTATTTTTCCACGTATGTATAGTGATAATCCAATAATTTGTACCCGAATAGTTATCATCGTTTCACTAAGCTTCTGAGACGACATGTCACTCAACAGGCTCCTCAGAAGCCATATTACTGTTCCGACACCACGGAACCTCTTTTAAAGATGACAAGTAGGGTATGAAACCTTTTGAAGTACACCAAAAAATTATTTACAATGGCGCAACTGTGATTTTTGCTCGAGATGGACATATGGGCTGGAGGAGATGGGAAGGTACGGTGGGGAGGGGTACAGTTGAATGAATCTGTGGACCATATCGTAACTATCAAGCAAAAGAGACCATAACTATGGGTCCAAATGAGAAGATCTCCACAAATTCGTGAAATCTGGGAACGGGAGTAGCACAATATCTCTCTTTAGAAGACCGAAATCTAGCCTTTTCAGGAGAACAGAGGGTATCATGACATGCCAGTTTCTCGTTTTTGTTTCTGAGCAATTGTAGAGCCTATGGCTGATTCTGGAAATGAGTAATAAGAATTCGATATATTATTGGCCCCGTAGATTCTCAGTGAGCATTTGGACAATATCAGATAAACAAATTTAGGTAATGCTAAATTTCAAATGACTTGATACTGTAATATTTCTACCACACATTCTAAAAGAGCTGATCAGGCAAATTTTCTTACGCCATGCTGTAGATCAAGTGCTTCTAAAAACCAGGTGGACTAAATCACTGCCCTACACTGAAGTAATTGTAGTTATGACATTATTATCACGTGAAAACGCAGTGCGTTACACTTAATACAAGCCGCCTAGAGTATGATGGAGATTTACCACTCATTTACCGGAATCAGAAACGTTATAAGGTACAAGAATCTGTTAAACATAAAACTCGCACTGAATCCTTTTTATTACCACGAAGTGTATAAACGGGTTATTTACTATTACGCTGTGATGTGTGAAATTTCTCTCATTGTTACTGAACTGGCAATCTGAAACACTGGCGTTCAAATCCCTGACCGGATATCCAAATTTAAAATTCTTGGTGTCTTTACATCGCTCCAGACAATAGTGAATGGTTTCTCTAAATGGACTATTAATGGTTTCTTTGCCCATAATTGTCCAGCTATATAAGTGTGTTTAATAAAATGTATTGCGGTTGTTTTAAAAATTCGCCCATGAAGGAGCAATTGATGGTTGTGAGTTGACAGTTATATTTCAGCAACAGGAAATAAAGCAAGACTTACGTTTTATATGGTTTGTAATTTGTTGGAAATAATCTGAAGCTTACATCAAAGTAGGCACAAGAAACTGGTTTCTGAATGAGGAAAAGCTTTAAGAGGAAAATACATTTTCCGCATCATGAATGTTGCTGAAATTGTAGCTAATCTTACAAATGAATTCTACAGTGTAGCTACAGTAAGCAAACAAATGATGTTAACCTGCATCCTGCCTTTACGTTTTGAACTTGAGTGTTGGTGCTGAGTGACCTTCTAGTGGAGGATGGTATACCTTTGAGCGTCTTCAGTGTACCTACGAGAGATTTATAAAGAGTAGTTGTATAGTGGTTGTGCTTGTATATATAATTATGTAAATGGAACACAGGAGGAGATACATAGCTAGTTGTTCTTTTGAACCACTCTAATGTCGACTAAATGTCACCATGTGGCAGATGTACTAGAATTTACAGTAATTTATGCAGTGGTTCTATCGACAAAATGAAGGTGAACTGATACCTAATGCAAGTTTGCCAAGATGAGTATACAAATATCAACATAGAGGCCTCGGAAACTCACAGTCTCAACAGTAGATGTAAAAACTAGTAATAATGAAATATACTTCCAATATGTTGCGAGGCCTAATGCTTGAAGTAGATGTGGATGATGTTGATCATGATGATCATGATTATTAAGCTGTCACTCCGCAAGACACTAAGCAAGTAAGGACTGTCCTTGAGAATAATGTTTCAGCGATCTAGGCCAGAAACGCGTGGAAACAAAATAATGGACAAGTATCAAAAATACCACAAATACATTTGTATAATCGATGCGCTAGTGCAAAAATGAAGCGTGAGTTCACTCAGTGAAAGTTACTATATTTTTCAATGAATTCCAGCTATCTACAGTGCAGCTATAATTAAACTTTCGCTGCTGCAGCCAGTATAGACGGAAATCTATTTAGCGTAGGCGTAACCAACTTGATAGGAATGATGTTCAGACTGTGCACGGCAGGATTTGCGTTGTTAACACCGTTACTGTCATGAATTGTCGTTAGGCGCCGATACTGGTGGGGAGCGTTGGGATGAAACACAGGCATCAGTGTGCATTACAGCTGGAGACAATCATCAGCGTTCTGGACAAGCTCAGCAGGTCTTTACCCACAAAGCTGTTTCATCCAAACTACAACAATACTGCTCTGCTCTTCACGAATATCGACGTATTAAAGCAATATGAAGAGGTGATATTTCTGCACTTCAAGAGCATGATTCGAAGTTCGCATTAACTGGTGAATTGGAAATTACTATAGGGAGAAGCCAAAGGCCCATTCCACCACTGATCGTTGAAGAAGTTACTCTTGCTATGGCTGGAAATGCTGGAGACAATGTGCAGTCTTCAAAACGAAGATGAACATAGGGGTGTAGCCAACATCCCGTCTGAGACATTTCTGCCTCCAGTAGAGCAATCTCGAGTGCTGTTCCAGACTGTCATGGATGCGGATAGTTGTCACACTGAATCACTTCCGTAACCTGTCTCGTAAACATAGTACGCAAATAATAAATTTTAGCCTCTCATGTGGAGATTATAATGTGTTTCTTTCAATAGTTTATTCGTTATTTCTCTTCTGCATGTCCTTAAAAATGTTTCCACAAAGTTTCACTACTCTACGATTACTCAGTTTTAGTGGGGGCCCTCCCAAACACTGGATGTTTAATAATCACCACCCTGTATATGATTGACATTTTTAACCTAAAATTTCTTCATCACATCTGTATGTGCAACTAGCAATAGCTAATTGCGCCTGTATACAGTACTGCTCATAAACGGCTGCTTGATGAGCAGATATCATTTTTTATGGCGAAGCCAGATAATAATTTTCTTATGCCTAGGCAGCAATTGAAATGGAACGATCTATCCTCTTCACCTTTCGGATCCACATTTTGCATTCGTGTAAAATTATTTTAGGACCAACAAATACGAAGAGAATAAGCTTTGTGGGTGCCACCAAAAAATAACTTGCTTACACCATTTCAATAAAACAAAGCTGCTGCGGCTAACTGTTATGAAAGGTCGATAAGTCTTGCTATATTCCTTTTAAAAATATAAAAAAGCGTGCCATATTGCTTCAGAAACCAACTGAAAGGTATGTGCGTGTTATCAGTTATTAAACAACTACCCGCAAAGTGCTAAAAGTACGGGGTATTCTTCTTTGGGGCCACAAATATATTGCCATAGCTGAGGAATTCCCGTAACTGCCAGTAAATCCCTCTTCTTAAATATTGCGATGCATTGCGGTACACCAAATTCCGTAACGTGAGTGTCTGAGTGCGTTTCTATTGTTACTGGACAAATTTATTCCACTGCCAAGAACCATCCACTACAGACATACGCGTAAATTTGGAATAGAAAAGGGGAGAAGAAAATAAAATTCTTGCAATTTTGTAGAAAACACAAGTTTCTAAATGTTGCATCCCAAAATAAAGATGACATAATCGGAGGATGAATGTCATGCTGCCAATATCTACCACAATAGACGGTATAATGCAACGTAAGTGAAACAACGTTCTCAAACGCTTTTCTAACAACGACTGTTTAAGTGGTAGGAGATACATACATTGAAATAACGTCGTTAGACTTACAGAATTTGGTTACAAAATAATTTAGACCAGTAACAGTTCTATTCTGGTAATGAGCTTACATTTTGTGATCCTGAAACAAACGTAGTGGGATGCCACAAGGTGAAATGACATCTGCAGAACTGAAAACTGGAATATTGCAACTCTAGAAACGCTAATCACAATCATTATTTCGGGTGTCAATATATCGCGTAACCGTGATATGATTCGTTCTCATCTCTACAGACTAAATTCGTCGATTAACTCTCTAATATCTAGCTTCACGTTTCGTATTTTGTGAGGTATTTTGATTCTTTTACGATTTTTATCTATTTGCTAAATAGGATAAAAATGAACTTAATTAAATAAAGTTATATTGATAATCATGTTTAGAAAGTAACGACATCGTATGATGATAAATGTAACATATTGTTTCAAGACTTAGTTTTAGTTCCAATCTGCAGAAAAAGTAAGGAAGGAAGATTAGGATTCAATATGGTTCAAAGGGCTTTGAACACTATGGGACCTAACATCTGTGGTCATCAGTCCCCTAGAACTTAGAACTACTGAATCCTAACTAACCTAGCGACATTACACGCATCCATGCCCGAGGTACGATTCGAACCTGCGAGCGAAGCGGGTGTGCGGTTCCAAACTGAAGTGCCTAGAACGGCTCTGCCACACCGGTCGGCCTGAAGATTAGGGTTTAACTTTCCGTCGACAACGAAGTCATTAGAAACGGAGCACTAGCTGGGATTGTTTTAAGTTTGGAGAAGGAAATCAGTGAAGGATTTATAAAAACAAAGTGAAAGGATTATCGTGTTTTTAAATATCTAATTGACTGGGACAGGTATAGGAAGAAGAAAAGAGGGCTATATGAAACTTAACGTTTCCCTTTTGCGACAACTTTCTCTAAGAAGAAACTGCTCGTGCCAAGATATTCTAAGACAGACCTACGTTATTTTAAGTTTCGTGTTTCACGTAAAGACGGATACAAAATACACTCCTGGAAATGGAAAAAAGAACACATTGACACCGGTGTGTCAGACCCACCATACTTGCTCCGGACACTGCGAGAGGGCTGTACAAGCAATGATCACACGCACGGCACAGCGGACACACCAGGAACCGCGGTGTTGGCCGTCGAATGGCGCTAGCTGCGCAGCATTTGTGCACCGCCGCCGTCAGTGTCAGCCAGTTTGCCGTGGCATACGGAGCTCCATCGCAGTCTTTAACACTGGTAGCATGCCGCGACAGCGTGGACGTGAACCGTATGTGCAGTTGACGGACTTTGAGCGAGGGCGTATAGTGGGCATGCGGGAGGCCGGGTGGACGTACCGCCGAATTGCTCAACACGTGGGGCGTGAGGTCTCCACAGTACATTGATGTTGTCGCCAGTGGTCGGCGGTAGGTGCACGTGCCCGTCGACCTGGGACCGGACCGCAGCGACGCACGGATGCACGCCAAGACCGTAGGATCCTACGCAGTGCCGTAGGGGACCGCACCGCCACTTCCCAGCAAATTAGGGACACTGTTGCTCCTGGGGTATCGGCGAGGACCATTCGCAACCGTCTCCATGAAGCTGGGCTACGGTCCCGCACACCGTTAGGCCGTCTTCCGCTCACGCCCCAACATCGTGCAGCCCGCCTCCAGTGGTGTCGCGACAGGCGTGAATGGAGGGACGAATGGAGACGTGTCGTCTTCAGCGATGAGAGTCGCTTCTGCCTTGGTGCCAATGATGGTCGTATGCGTGTTTGGCGCCGTGCAGGTGAGCGCCACAATCAGGACTGCATACGACCGAGGCACACAGGGCCAACACCCGGCATCATGGTGTGGGGAGCGATCTCCTACACTGGCCGTACACCACTGGTGATCGTCGAGGGGACACTGAATAGTGCACGGTACATCCAAACCGTCATCGAACCCATCGTTCTACCATTCCTAGACCGGCATGGGAACTTGCTGTTCCAACAGGACAATGCACGTCCGCATCTATCCCGTGCCACCCAACGTGCTCTAGAAGGTGTAAGTCAACTACCCTGGCCAGCAAGATCTCCGGATCTGTCCCCCATTGAGCATGTTTGGGACTGGATGAAGCGTCGTCTCACGCGGTCGTGCGTCCAGCACGAACGCTGGTCCAACTGAGGCGCCAGGTGGAAATGGCATGGCAAGCCGTTCCACAGGACTACATCCAGCATCTCTACGATCGTCTCCATGGGAGAATAGCAGCCTGCATTGCTGCGAAAGGTGGATATACACTGTACTAGTGCCGACATTGTGCATGCTCTGTTGCCTGTGTCTATGTGCCTGTGGTTCTGTCAGTGTGATCATGTGATGTATCTGACCCCAGGAATGTGTCAATAAAGTTTCCCCTTCCTGGGACAATGAATTCACGGTGTTCTTATTTCAATTTCCAGGAGTGTATATAGGAGCAGGTTTTATGTTTGCATTACTGGAGGACAAATACATTCCTTACGGGTTAGTTGGCACAACATAATAGTGATTCTCATTTCACAGTTTTATTCTTAAATAAATACGAGCTTCAGTACAGTCTTATTACAACATGGTACAAAATGTCTTATTCTAAGGCATATATTTTGATCTTTCTTGAATACAAAAAAGTTTCTTCATAAAAATGTATTGCTGAGTGATTATGACTGATGGTTTTTGAAGGGAGAATAGTAGTAACTTATTCAATAGGCAAGATTGGTAGGAATCAGTGACAGGAGATGATAGTCATGGTTTTACAAGACTATGCAAGAAGTATGAATAAGAGAAACATATTTGAGAAGAAATCATATGGTCCTTTTATAGTCTTTTTTTGTGTGCTGTGGACCTAGAACGTACTTTAGACCACCACTGTCCATGTATATGTGAATTTACTGTTTGCGTAAAAGGGCCAACAAGTTCTTCTTGATCGTCTCGAGACTCCTGATATTTAAAGGCTTTTTCTGCTCCTCTTGCTAAGGGAAAAATATATGGAGCTCAGTGTCAAACGAAATACACCTTATCAATTTACTCTTTTGTATAAAAAATGAAGAGACTTACAACAGACCATCTTTCTAATTACTGAAGTGCTATAATCGGTAACAGATTTTTTCAGACTACTAGCTGTTCACCATTTAGGACTATACCGTGCACAGTTGATTTAGTACGATTACTGACATAAAGATTTTCTGTTGGTGTGAACTGATCGAGAAGAAGGCAAACAACCACGAATACGTTTAGAAGGCCTTATTTTATGCCATTACTGATTTAGGGCTATCATTTCTATGTTCAAAGGCCTATACAAGGTGTGTCAGGAGAAGAGGCACATGCTTTGAGGGGTGACAGTTAACTGATTCTCAACAAAAAGTTCATACGTACTATTCCGAATCGTTCCCGAAATAGTATATATTTAATGTACGCTATTATTTATTTATTTTATTATGCACATACTGCCACTGTTTACAACGTACAACAGCAGTGTAGAGGAAATTAAGACGCACAATTTGATACCGCACACTTCTGGTCTATCAGTTTGGGAAGCTACCTCCAAAAGTCCTACAGAAACTAAGCTACAGCGTTATGCGCGTCGAAAGAGATTTGCAGTATTCCCGTGCACTCTTCGCGCAAACTATTAGTTTTAGAAAAAATGAATAGGACCTTTTTTGTATGATATTTAATGTAGTTTCATTCTGTACTGTGGCGCGATGTCGCTGGAGGGCGTAGTTTTCGAGTTATTCCAGAAAAAAGTACGTATGTTAAATGTGTGCTGTCTTGGAAACCATTCATAATAGGCCATAATCGCTAATACTATCACCCCTCGAAGCATGTACCTTCCCTCCTGCCTCCTCACCTTGTATGTATGAGGAATATTAAGAAGTGTTTGTTTGATGGACATTCTCTGTGCACTGTAACACTTGTTCTGTCATCCTAAAAAGGCATAATGACCAAAGTAAGACGAGAGACCGTCGACTGTTAAGTATATAAGTGTATTACTCTCTCAATATCCCATCCAATGCTGGCACTTTAGCATGTTTTTGCTATCTTTATGAATATAAAGCAGTTTTAAATCTGCAAATGTTGTTATGCAGGGCAGGAGGTTGTGACATGGATTTGACGAATACCTCACTGGAAGTGTAAAAATTAGCCACCTTAGGATGGGCATGATATCCCGAAACCAGTAATGGCAAGAAATGATCTTTCAAAAGTAATTATGGATGGTAGCGTTTTCTGACAAAAATCCTTAACGACGCAGATTTCAACAAGATAATGGGTAAAATAACATTGAGTTTTTTTTAAATATTCGTTTCTGTTATGGCACGTTGCTGTGTGCCTGGTATGTTACATTGGCTCCTGAACATAGAAAGTGGCGGTGTGAACATCATTAGGCTTAATCAGGTCCGTCACCAAATGTGACCGTGGCTGTCGTGCTGAAAACTGCTGTCACGCTTCCTGAAATGTGTTCCAGCTATTGCTATTGCTAGGCAAAGTGCACTACAAAACCAACAAGAGCACGTATCAGGATTCGCCATGTCGAGAAAAACAGCAGCGTGGTAGATGTAACAGGATACAGCTGAATGTGCTGATAACGGACAGTGAGTCGCGAGACGGATCTTAGAGGAATCGCGGACAGTGAGGAGAAGAGTGGGAGAGAAAGGCAGAGTTATCCGAAGAGGCCGGCGCCGAAGGAGGCGGAGAGGCCGGCGCCCGCCCCCGCGCCACCGCCGCTGCCGGAGGAGCCTACCGAGCAGGGGCCGCAGGGCACGCCGATGCCGAAGGCGCGGTTCTTGGCCACGTTCAGGCGGTCCAGCTGCGCCACTTTGCGTGTCCCAAGGTCCAGCGCCTGGTTTATCTTCTGCAAGCAAAACACAGTGCATGTCTCCGTCAGTCACGTCCTCTATCAGCTGATTAATTTGTAGCACCAATCCTTTACTTAATAGACGTTGTAACAATAACACTTTTGCACCAAGCAGCTAAATATTGATTTGTTATTATTATGATTGTTTATTTGCAAATGTATGTATTTCTCTCACTGAATGTAATTAATAGCTATACAGTGATGTGACAAAAGTCACCCAATGGCGATAAGCACATATTAAGATTGTAGTACCGCATTCACAAGTGTTAAAATGGCAGTGCATTCTCGGAGCTATCATTTGTACCCAGATAACAAAAGACAAGGAAAAGTTTCTTTTTGGAAAACTTTCTTTACTTTGATAGCTGATCTTTATAGGTATTTATCAGCTGAATCCAAATCTAGCCTTAGTTTTTTTGTATCACCCACAGTTTTCGAGCAATATGCTTTTTACTATATAGTACAAAAATCCTGTGCCATACGGTAAACGGTGAAATTAATGAAACGCTTTGTTACAACATGACAATGGTTTTATATTTACAATAAGCTACTTAGAACAATGATATGTGTTAATAGAGGTTTCACTTGCCAGCTGGAATTAGTTTGTATTTTCTTTCTCTCTTTTCTTTGAAGCTTCTTCTGTAGCTTTTTTTTTATGATGAGTTGCTTGCTGAACTTCTCGGTGAAGTGACCAACACTAGTCCCTCATCATGATGGTGTTCCAGCAGCCTCGGTAGCGTTTTTCCGTCACTACTTTAAGATAAATCAATAAACAGCCTCCGGCCTTCCTTTTTGCATTCAGTACCAAACTCATTCATCAGACTGGAACTGTCTGAGCAGTACACTAAATCACCTTCTTGTGGAAAAAACTTGAATGATTTCTGCTCTCTCTTTCCTTACATGTATATGTTGCTTCCAACTGTAAATAAGTTCTTTTCTTTTAATCTAGAGCCAAGCAATTCAGCTTTTCCTTTCGTTACGCTCAGATCCCTAACCAAATCGTTAAGCTCGGTCTGAGTAAACAATCTGTGCTCTAGACGTTCTGTATTACAGTGGAAATCATCATCATTTGGTTCATCTAAATCAGATTGTACATCAGAAAATACTTCTGTTGGAATAGAATTTAAATCATCTGGCGGTTCAGGAAACGGAAAATCTACGCCATGCCCTACTGGTCGGATGGCGGACGGAAGGCTAGGGTAGGCTAGCTTATTACCTTCTTGGTTTTCGAATTATGACCTGTTATATCAACACACTGTAAAAGTAGCAATCATTGGAATGATTTCTTGGCTCCCTCCATATCATAGGAACAGCAAATCTAAAGGCTTTTTTTCTCCTTTCTGGACCATTTTCTCAGATCTTCAAACCGCGCATAACATACCTTATGATACGTTCAAGATTTATCTTTATCACCAAGTTTAGATCCAAAGTGTGATAGATAAACCTTTTTCACAAAGTCTGTAATGTTTCTCGGGTGTTTTTTAATCACAAATTCACCACAAATATAGCAAAAACTGTCAGCAGAGTTTTTACAACCACGATTATACATTGTACTGAGCGCATGTGCAGGAAACGGTAAAGTGAGGTTAGGTTGACAGTAAACAAAACACCATCTGTTAACACAAAAATAGAATCGACTTTTTTGCAAGCAAATGTTTTTCAGCAGTGCTGACAACGTCATCTACCTTCATTACACCTCCTTTATAAACTATTTTAACTACATAAAAGCTGTTAAATTCTCTAAAAAATCACTTAATCTGATAAATTTAACTGTGAAATGTGAAGAAATTGTGGGTGATACAGTTTTTTAATGTCATATTTGGATTTCCCACCCTAAAAAACATAATAATAAAGTATTTTCAGCAAAAGGGTTTATCCATGGTTGGCCTGTGTAATTAATGTGAAAATGTTTCCGACGTGTTTATGGTCGTAAGAAGGGAATTAACAGACTTTTAATGCTGAGTGGCAGATGGAGCTCGACACGTGGGACACTCAGTTTGAAAAATCTATAGGGAATTCTATAGTCCGATATCCACAGTGTCAAGAGTGTGCCGAGAATACAAACTTTCAGACATTATCTCTCACCACGGGTAACGCAGTTGCCGACAGCTTCACTTAACCAGCAAGATCAGCGGCAATTGCGTAGAGTAGTCTCTGCTAACAGACATCCAACACAGCATTTAACAACGGCTTAAATAAAGAATAAATAACGTGTCTGTTAGGACAGTGCAGCGAAATTTGACGGTACGGGGTATGCCAGCAGTCTACCGACGTGAGCGCCTCTACTAACAAAACGACGTCGCCTGCAGCTCCTCATCTGGGCTCGTCACCATATCGGCTGGACCCTAGACGACTGGAAAACAGTCGCCTGGTCAGATGAGTTCCGATTTCAGCTGATAAGAGCTGATGGTAAGGTTCGAGTGTGGCGCAGACCCCACGAGGCCATGGACGCAAGATGTCAACAAAGCACTGTCAAAGCTGGTGGTAGCTGAAAAATGTTGTTGGCTGCGTTTACATGGAACAGACTGAGTCCTCTGGTCCTACTGCATCGATTATAGACTGGAAATTGTTACATTCGGCTACCTGGAGACCTTTTGCAGCCACTCATGGACTTCATGTTCCCAAACATGCGATTGGGCCACAAACGTTCGCAACTGGTTGAAGAACATTATGGACTATTTGAGCGAACTATTTGGCCACCCCGATCGTTCGAAATGAATGCCATCGAAATCAGATGCGACATAATCGAAAGGCCAGTTTGTGAAAAAAGTCCTGCACCAGGAATAGTTTTCATTAATCGACGGATGTAGATGCAGCAAGGCTCAATATCCCATCAATTCAAAGACATGTTGAGTCCCTGCCAAGTCGAACTGCTGCGTTTCTCCCTTTAAAAGCAAGTGAGAAACGATATTAGAAGGTATCTCATGACTTACGTCATCTCACTGTATTCCTCAGATCTAATGTAATATTAATAATTATGCTTATTTTATGCTACAAATGTGACCAGCAATTTGTCATATCGTCGAATCACTTACAGTTAGAATTGAAATACGGAAGGAAAGATGTGGATGAAACCTTGTATCCTTCGTAGCTGTTAGCCCGCCAAAGTAAAAGACATGAGATGCGGACTTAGCTCGTCAAGAGGACTTCAGACAGTCAGCAGCAAGAAGTTGAAGAGTGAGCATCCCAGAGTGGAAACTGAAGCAGAATTATTTCATGATTTTTACAGGAGTGCTTCTGATGGAACTACTACCTGCATAATGCAACGTGGCACAGAGAAAGAAAGAAATTTAATAGACCAGTTCATATGCAGAACCATAGTTATCTAATACTTTCCATTACCATTGACTCTCACCCCAAAATTTTCTGATCATCCACAAATTTGAAGTTAATTGCTTTTTCTATAATTAGTAATTAAAGTGTTCAGAGACATGATTCAAATTATCAAATTAATTTGAAAGGTACTGAAGTTCATAAATTGCTCCACGTGACGAGAAAATCAAATTGATACAGGAAATAGTTGGTTTCAGTTTGCATACTAGACTGAAATTTCTTTTGCTTAAATCAATGACAGAAAATTTAACATGTGTGTTATGCATCTCTGTGCATGAAGAGTGCTACTAAAAGTGATCTTGAATGGCATAGCAGCCCTATGGTTGTTATACACGAGGAATCGTTTTGATTAGTGACTGATTAAGTTTCGTTAAAGAGGTACTTTGGTATATTAAGCTGATTGGTTGGTAACCGTTATAGTGTGGGAAGTTTTACTGTATTTTTCATGCTTGACGGTAGCGAACTGTATAGATGCTGTAAGTGATTGATGATGCTAACTACTTCCCGTCTAATTACAATGTTAAAAGTTTGCATTTTATTTGTAAATTCTCAATGTAAAGAAAGAATAGGTTACTGACACCTACGCTGAAATTACGAGCCAGGTTTGAACTGGCAACCGTTTTTATCTGGTCAAACACTATTCCAATTTCTTAACGAATCTAGGTTCGAATCCTGTTTAAGTTTTATTCTCTCCTTTAGTAAAATACTATCTCTGGAAAAGAAGTTAAAAGTCCGATTAGTTTATCCCTTTACACACTCAATCAGGGTCACTAATTTGCATTTCGTAAGAGGGATGTTATAAGCTGGCCACTACAGCTACTAGATAAGACGCCGTTGTCTTTCTCAGCTAACTGAACTAATACAATGCTCTCGAATTTCCAGCCGAGCGAGCTCGTCTAAATACCGTGACGTTTCAATGAGTGTCACTCTAGCAGCTCCTGGTTAAGTATCGAGGTGTCCTGGTTATTTGTAGAAAGACGCTGTGGCGCAGCGCTCCCCCTCCCTCCCCTTAGGACTAGTGGTAATCTCATAAACAGAGATGGTACCTTACAAGGACTGCTTGGGACCCGTTTCTGGTCACTATACAAAAGAATCCGTACGGCACGTGAGATGGAGTTTTGCAACGTACTTTGTCTAGTAACGGGTCCCAAGCAGAAACTAATCAGTAGTACCATACTGTCAATGAGGCCATCATTTGTCCTAAGGGGAGCGTGGGACCCGCCGCACTGCATCGACTGTTACGGGTGACCAAGACACTCACCTCGACACATCGCCAGAAGATGACGGGCGTGACACTCGTCAAACGTCGAAATCTTCTGACGAACTCACTCGGCTGGAAACCAGAGAGCTTTATATCAGCACAGACACCGTTTTCGTCCGAAGTGCCTTCTGTCAGTACGCGTGCGTACTTGCGGGTATATGCATGTATGTATTTGGGTTTTACACGTGTATGAAGGGCAAGCTGGAAAGAGGGTTCCAGTATACTGAAATGAATGTCAGAGTGGCAAGTAAAACAGTTGTTTTAATCACTTCTCAATAACCTTGTGCAAAAATTGATACACAATCGAATGTTTAACTGCTTGTTTTTTCTGCTTTTCTGGAGTGCATTAGACATATTGACACGTTGGGAAGACATTTGTGAGATCAGGAAATGACAAGAAATATGAATTAGGTTATTCTACGATCAAAACCTCTGAAAATTTGAATGTACTCAACAACACAATTAACAGGACTCTTCCTTTTCGTTTATCGTTTTTGGATCGGTTAAGTAGAGTACGAGATCCATTTAGTTTAGTTTTTCATGCTACTCTTGGAATTTGCTCTATTTTCTATCAAGTAAGGTGCGACTCACTATGTAATTTTCCTGTTGTGCATTCCTTTCTAGATCCTGTAGTGCCTGCCTTACAGTCGAAGCAAAAGATCCTAATACATTAAAGAATGAATTTCAGTCAATACAAGTTCTAGGTTGCAAAATCGTTTATATTAATTCTGATCCAATTTTTCAGTGTAATAGTTCTGTCTTCTGATTTCTACGTTTTCGATTGTTTTGGTACTCTTTTGTCAACAGGTGTTTATATTTCAGATGAAACCATTTTCCGTATTAGAGACATGGGTGAACCCCTTAAATCAATTGTGCAGCCTAATTCGTTGTGAACAACCTCATCATTGCAATGTAAGGCCTTTATGAATACTTTTAATGTCTTTCAACTCCTGAACAGTGATCGATGATCACGTTTTGCGTTTGTACAGAGTAATAGTCATACCGTAAATTTCCTTCGGTTTTAAATTTTTCTTAGTCATCAGTCTTTCGTTTTGTTTGATATTGTTGCCCGTTTTTCCCCTCTTTTATACTATTCTTTTCATCTCCACGCAATTACTACTCTCAGCATCCTCAGTTGTCAGTTTTGCTTTTCGTCGCAGGACTGCAGGAATTTCTTTTGGTAAGAGCCTCCGCGATATTTCCATTTTATCTGTGAAAATATTCTTACGGGTGTGTAACTGATAATAAAACAGGAGATAACTCTTCTACAGCTACATTTTATTTATTTATTTCAAGATTGAAGCTTCATTGTGAAATCATGGCTGCTGAACCCAGACATTAGTTAAGTGGGATGGCAAGTAATGTCTAGCTCCAACGACGGTGGGTGGCTGATGTTCAGAGTTCAGCCTTGAAACTAGTTGTGCCGAAATAAGTAGAGACATAAATTATAGCTCTGAAATAGTTATTTTAAGACGTAGCTGATAAATCACAGAGAGAATGCCGCAATTTGACGTGTGTTGAAGAGGACATGTAATGAATGAATATCCATTTAATAATCTATATCACAGGTGTCCCAGCAGGTACTGAACAGTGAAATAGATACTTTCCAGATGGGATTAATATAATTTCTACACTTAATGTAACTAGTGGGTAGGGAATAACTAAGTACGAGGGGTAGACAAGTTTCAATTATCAGCTTCTACAAATAATATTGCGAAGTTATTTTTGTTTTGTTTATTTGAAAGTGGGTGTCTGCAGTCTCGGTACACAGGTAGCTAGGAAATAATTAAGTACAAGGAGTAAACAAAATTCAAATTACCACATTCAAAAAATAACGTTGCGTAGCTATTTTTGTTTATTCGAAGGTGGGTGACTGCAGTGTGGGTACACACTTCAATCCCTCCGCCACAATACCGTAGCACGCCACTAGAAGAGACAAAACATAATGGCGCACGCACTCTCCAATTTATCAGTTAAGTAACCTTTTTTTCAGTATAATATTATTATTAGTGACATGCCCCACTAGATGTAGTGTTACTCTAGGTGTCAGTTTACGTAATTGGCGTGGACACATTTATATATTTGGAATATTGTATAACTCCTCTTAATACTGGTTATTGTCTTAAAATTAGTACAGAGTTTGTTTTGTTATTGGTAACTAAAATTCATACATCTGTAAAACCTGCTGAGTTACAGAATTTACAGAAGTCTTTTAATAAGGATTGCGCCAGTTTATTATTAGTATTTGGCCAATTTCCACCTTTTATTACTCCACTTTTCAGTAATATCTATCCATACTTTTCCAAGTTGCTACATTACTGTATCATGTGGTCCGCAATTTGAGATGTATTGTTGGTTATTCTGAATCGGTTATACAAGGTGTCCGAGAAATGTTGCGAGAAACTTCGAGAGGTTGTAGAGGGTGCCTTGAGGAACGAATTGAGGATAGGAACCCGTGTCCGGGAACGTCATACAACGACGCTACAGAGAGCGAAATTACAGACTGAGTTAGCTGCTTCGTAGAAAGACCTTGTCTTATATGAATGCTATACTCTTTTGCCTCGGTGGATGACTGCTTCGAACACGGGATCCGCAGTTTATTTTTCTCCTGTATACCGAAAAACATTGGAAATTTTAGAGGATTCCTCGAGGAAAATGAACTAAAGATGGAAACCCGTGTCCGAAACCTTCATCCACCGAGGAAGCACAGATATGTTTCACAGTAACGAAGTTGCATAGCATTCATAGAAGACAAGGCTTTTGTACGCAGCAGTTAGCTCCAGCATCTCCACTGGTGATAGTGGCAACCACGTGCGATCAGAAAATAAGAAACAACATTTGTAGACGTTTCATCTACGGTCCGTGAGCCTACGTTTGCTGCCTTATGGGTGGCATAGAAGCGGGCGTCGGCACCTACAACTTCGACATTCTGTAGCATCCTTGAAGGATGTACCCTGACACCGGTTTCTGTCCTCGATTTATTCCTCAGGACACACATTTCTGGGACACCCTTTAGTAAGACTTCAGTTTTGCCTCGTTAACTTCGCTGTGAAATTAAGAGAGATCGGTTATATGATCACCAGTCTTTGGTGAAAATTCTTTTGTAATGATTCCTTTTGTGCTCTTTTGCCACTTCTTCCCCAGTCTTGCAGAGATGCTTCTTGTGACATTCATTTCACTAAGATTTTGAGATGTTTGGTGAAACTCACTTCCTCTTGTGACCTGAATGCCTGTTTGGCCAGCTGGTCTACAAGCTGATTTTCGAGTATTCTTGTGTGACGTTTAATACATGTGACGACTATTGTCCATTTCTTGTTTTTCAACATTCTAATCTATTTTGTTATTCTGTAATTGAACACCTCTGATGATTTAGTCTCCATAAAGAGCATAATATTACTCTACTCTCGTCTGCATTACTGCCGTTCTTCGTTAAGCCATATAACGTTTCTTAGTCCTTCGAGAGCCTGTAAAATGGCAAAGCACTGTGCTTGATCGTTTTGAGCATTCATTTCTCAGTTTATACACTGACTGAGAAAAAAAAAAAGCACTCAAAAGGCAGAGGTAAACGAAATGAAATGTTACTGGTTGAGAGTATGTGATGTTATTTTAGTAATTGAAATAGAGAGTTAAATTTACAAAGAACATGGAAGTGTGAGCCTTCTTATCAGAATAACGTTGGACCCACTCTATCCTCGATCCACACACTGAATCGATTCGGAAGAGTGTCAGAGCAGTCGTTTCCTCGCCTGAGGCTAGTTGGCCCACGACCGTTACACCTGGTAGTTGATATCCTCGATACTGGCGATGAGACGTGGTGGACGTCCGAGTTGGTCTCCCACACGTCTTATGGGGGACAGATGTGGAGATTCTGGTGGCCGCGAAAGTGTCTCACCATCACGTAGAAAATTGATACTGACTCGACTCGTGCGTGGACGAGCATCATCTTTCAGAAAAACGGCACCACAATATGCCACATGAGAGATAGCACATGAGGACGCAGGATGTCCTTGATGTACTGTTGTGTCAAAAGATTTCCATCAGCCACTACCAGCCGTGACCTGAAATCATACCCAATGGTTCCCCACGCCATGAGGCCAGGAGTAACACTGCTACGCCTCTCTTGAACACTGGAAGAATGGGCCCATTCCCTAGGTCACCGCTATCGTAGACGTCGATGGTCACCTGGGGTGAACAGCGATTCACCGCTGAACACATTCGCGGCACTATTCCAAATACATAGTTTGTTTTGTGATGTTAAAGGCAGATTTCTTACGCTGCGGTAGTTCCATGACCCAACTGCTGCTAATCTCACACTCAGAATGTTGCAGATAACCCCATTACTTTGAGACACGTGCAGAGTTACAGTGACATACGACCATGTCTTCTGGGTACTTCAGTTGTTTGTCAGGCAATGTGTTTTATGAGACAGATTGACTCTACTGCTTGAACAGAAACTTTATGACTACCTGTCGTGGACCACATCTTTTGGCGTATATTTCTATACGCAACATAGCTGGCAGTTATTGAATGATGATGTAGACCATTTTTGCAGGTGCTGTGAATACCACGTCAATACGATGTTGTTGGGGAGCAGCGAGCTCGTGTGGGACGACTTACCCCGAAGATGAGGTCGATCAGGAAATGCTTGACGCCGAAGCCGGCGCCCAGCTTCAGCTCGAGGATCTTGCGCTTCTCGCGGTCCAGCGGAGTGTCGTCGTTCTCCGCAGCTGCGGCCGCCTCAGGAGACAGCTCGGGCTGCAACACAGACCAGCACCACGGCGTTACACTCGCTCAGCACGGGGCTCCTTTTACAAGCGCCGCAGGGGCCGCTGCTTGGACAAGTACCTACTACCGACAGTTTGCTGGCATTCAACATTTATGTTTCACTATGGACCTATTTTATGCAAGGTGTCACTACAGATTAGCTGTAATCACTCTCTCTTGGGCCATACGTACCAATTTTGAGTGTGCTGAAGGAAATTTGATCATTACGTGGCGGCAGGTATGGAACATTTTCAAATGGATCCACGTATAATGAATGGAACTGACCATGAACAACCCTATCTGATCAAAAGTATCCTGACACTTATTAGTGGACATAAATATGAGGTGCCCCGCACACTTCTCCTTATGACGGCTCGATCTCTGTTGGGATACCTTTAATGAGACTCTGATGGAAAGACAGCCCATTCTTGTTCAAGAGCCGAAACCTGCAGATGTTGGACGCTGGAGTTCTGGACAGGAATCGACGTTATAACTCATCCCGTAGGTGCTCCATTAGGTTCGGATAGGGTTTAATGGGCAGGCCAATCCATTATAGGATTGTTGTCCAAAAACAATTTCCTCACAGATGCTGCTCTACAGCGTGTCTCTCCTAAGAGTCATCAGTCGCACTGTCTCTGGTGTTTCGTCAGATATTTGCAATTTCGCTTTCGCATTGTGTAGCTGGAGTCAGCCCAGACAAATAGTGCTTTTCAAGTCTTTCACGAGACGCCTAGTCGTGACGGAAAGCGTCAGATTGTTTCCCGTTAGAAACAAAATGAATTTTAAAGTGCAGTTCTACGTGTCCATTCGATATAGCGATTAGTCTTGTGCGATGTTTGGCTATCTGTTAATAGGGACAGCTCGAAGAATAACCAGTACTCCAGTAGTGGAAGCACTACGCTCGCCCGCGCCAACTGCTACCGCCAAGCATTTTGCTGCCCCTGTTAACACATATTGATAAAACGAATATCCAACTAGAGTAATTTCGGAGTGCTCTACCTAATAGGCAAGTAAAATTCCAATTCACAAACCAACGCTTTCTGTTGGCGCAAGGCGTCACATGAGAGACGTGACGAGCTGTGAAAACGCGCATGACGACTCTTAGGAGAAACATCCGGTATGACAGAATTCATTGCCATGCTGATACAATTATCGTCTCCCAACTGTTCCTCCATTGTACACAGTACATAGTACTGTAAAATGTGTTCACATCCTTCCGCAGATAGCGCTTTCTTAAGAGCTTGAAGGGTTCCAGAGCCCAACCATGAAAAACGCCCTCATTATTTTTATTACGACATTGTATCTGCGCTCAACGATACCTTGACAAGGGAAAACAGTGGCTGGACGTATGTTTCGTAAGTGTGTCTACCTATACTTGGCCTTCTTTGTCTCTTGTCTATTCTTTCGCTGAAGTAAATTCTCTGCTACACGGAGATACCTCCCCGCCTCATAAGTAATCGAAGGCTAAAGCGTTTCTAGCGGCAACATTAAAAGTAACAGATAAGACTGTTAACTTTCAATGCAGTTTTACATTCCAAACTGAAGTACACAATGTATCTCGCCTCGCAAAATCCTTTTTTATCCACAACTTACTGTCCGACATTAGGCTGACATACGACAGTAGGCGTATTTCGACTCTTATGAGTCATCAGAAGAAACTGTACCTTGTTTTGAAAGCAATACACAGTTGTTGATACTTAAAAACATCTCATTGCGATTATTTGATTTTAAGAGACTATGATGAGCGATAGATGCCTATTTGGCGTGTTACTTTCGTAAGATGATAATTACACATAATAATCGAGATCTGTGAACTGTCAAGTCAAGTCAGCGTCATCGAGACAGCTGTGAGTAAACAATTACAGATCAAACGACGAAAAACGAGAGTGGAGAAGCCTACTGAGACTGACCTGCACCTGCAGCGCTGCGTCTTCCTGCAGCTGCAACTGCAGCAGCTGCCGCGATGATCCAGGGGCAGCCGTCGCAGCTGCCACACACGCAGACACCGCCATCGCCACCAGCGCCCACCTCGCCGATCCCGTCATGCTGCAACACAAACACACACACCACCGCGTCATACACTGTGCTGCTTGCTGCCACACGACGTCTGGAACTGTCTACGCAACACGTCAGTACTGTCAATGGGATGGTCTTCTAGACAGTTTTTGATTATTATTAATTTTCTTACAGTGCTTATGCGTCATGTCTTTCAACGTACTTAGAGTCAAAATCACTTCCTGTCCCCCACATTAGTTCTTTACATTGTTTATATACTACCAGTTGAGTATCCGGCGTTGTCTGGATACGTATTTCTTCCAATATTCTGTTAATCCAGCTCCTCCTTCCCCCTTTGTCCATCTACTCCTCCCTCAACTCTCTGTTACCAAACCTCATTTCCTGTTCCCACACTAAGTTCATCTTTTCTATCCCTCGAAGTCAGTCTCCTCCCTCTCCCTCCCGCTATCCTTCTCCCCATGACTCTGTCTACCGCTTCCTCCCCTTCTCTCTATCACTCTTCTCATCACCCCTCTCTGTCCATCTCCTTCTCTCCCTCTCTGTGTCCATCTCCTATCTCCTCCTCCTCCCTTTCTCTGTCCATCTCTACCTATTCGCCCTTTCTCTCAATTTCCTCTTCCCCCTTTCTTTGTCCATCTCCTCGTCCCTCGTCCATTGTCCACATCCTCTTCTCCCTGTCTGTGTACCTCTTCTCCTTGCCCTTTTCTATCTGCTCCACTTCAACTTCCCTCACCGAGAAAAAGTTTCGCAGAGGTTTTAAATTATGTGTAGAGGTTGTTGAAAGTCACAAACTGTTCTCATTCTCAAATAATGCGTGAATAAAGTCTCATAATTCGTTTGTCGTCCGATACATTTCTTTTTCATTCCCCCCACCCGTTTGACTGGTACAGTTCGTGCTTCTTACAGCCACAGCCATTCTCTGCAGACAGTACGTGATACATGTACCAAGTTTGGTTGAAACCGGTTCAGTGGTTCAGGAGGAGATGTGTAACATACACTAATAGATGTAGACGTATATCTACTTTTGTAATATATGTGGATACTGGCCGATGCTCCTTGTTTGACAACAGAGTCGCCTTAACTTTTAGCTGAGGTTTAACAAAGGCTTTTACTGATGTTTGCATAGGGACCAATTCTGATTACAACTGCCAAAAACTGCTATTCTTATCACAAATCAGAGAGTGTATCGAGTATTCGGCTATCTCTCATGCTGAATAAACGGTAAAAATGAAAATAATCGTATGGCATTGTTGGATGGGAGACACTGTCTGGGGTTGTTCGACTGCTTGGTCCTTCTATTTGACCCCGCTTTGGGGGCTTGTGTGTCTTTGTGATGAAGATGAGATGAGAAGATCTGGACAAAGTAAACACCCACTGCCCGGGTGCAGAATATCCCCGACTCGACCTGAAATCGAAATTGAAACTACGCGATCTGGTGGCGTCGGTGCTAACTACTAGAACACGCCCTGCTGACTGTATATACGGCAATAACGGGTAAAATTTTAGTTTTATGAATGAAAAAGTTAAGCGCAGTAGAGAAAGCAAAAATCTTTCCCAATTACATGTGAGTTATTACAGTGAAAATGTACGTGTTAAAGCGTGTAAGCACAATGAGAGTACGTTAGCTTTCAGAACGAAATTCATTCGCCTGTTGTAAATGCATTTTTATTTTGTTTCACCAGTTTCAACAAATTAATTTCTAATCTTCAGAAGCCCACACAATTAGGAATATTAAAAGTTCTTAGCTTTGGCTGTACACTTATGTAAAGTATAAGAAGTGTATTACAGAAGCTTACTTAGTGTCGGTTTAGCTTCCCATTGTAAGAAGTGTATTACATAAACGTAATTACTACAGGTTTAGCTTTCCATAAGCGTATAGCCAAGGCCTGAAGATTTATAATATCCCTAACTTTGTAGGCTTCTGAAACTGACAAATTAATTTGTCTAAACAGGTAAAGCGAAATAAAAACATATTTGCAACTGACAACTGAATTTTACTCTGAAATACATCCTTCAGTTGCTGAAAATTATAATGATGGATAATATAACCAGTTACTTTTAGTTTTGTAAACCTTAAATACACTCTCAGCCTTTAGTTATCACCACCTGTGTTCTTTTTATTCTCATGAGGAGAAGCTTTATGACATTGGGGGAGAGTAGGAGGTGTAACAAGTCAACGACTTGGTCGTTGTAATCAGAACAATACAGCGACAAATGATTCAAATGGCTCTGAGCACTATGGGACTTAACTTCTGAGGTCATCAGTCCCCTAGAATTTAGAACTATTTAACCCTACTAACCTAATGACATCACACACATCCATGGCAGAGGCAGGATTCGAACCTGCGACCGTAGCGGTCGCGCGGTTCCAGACTGAAGCGCCTAGAACCGCTCGGCAACAGCGGCCGGCTTTAGCAAGAGAGACAGAGCACTTTCCGTATCATTTCACCATTATTAAGTTACCACTGAGTACCATCCAGGTAAATCTTATTATTTATAGTGTTTAATGTGAAGAATAGTACTATGAAAAGCGGAAAAAATGGGTGAGTTCGGTGCTAAGTGGGCGAAGGCCGGGGGCGGTGCTAGTAGCGTCGTCCTGCAACAGGTGGGCGGGGTAGCGGTTGCGCAACTCGCCGTGGTGCAATACGCGCAGCTCATACGGACTCTTACGACAGCGCCATCTACGGCTTTCCCTTTCTTGCCAACTGCACGTCAGCTCTTCCTCAGGACAACCAACTTTCACACATGCAAGCATATCGTACTCTTCAGTCTTTTATTCTTCTCGTTGGTGTTAACCAGTAGTATTTAGGATCCCATTTCTTTGAAACGACAGACCTGGTCATTAAATAAGTCCTCAACAATATAGAAGCCTCTGGGCCACTGAGTCTGCACAGGTATGTTTAGGATGACGGGAGATTCTCTCTGTTCCTTACGGAGGCCACCACTAAAAAAAATCTCCATGATCCATGCGATGTCGAGCGGCTGCAGTGTTGTCCTCAGCCATGTGGCGTCAGGCGTTTGCGGTATGGAGGGCCACGGTGTCATCACATCACTAGCCCGGTCGTTGTAGGCTTTCCACGCATAAGAGCCGCTAGTTCTTATACAAGTGTCCCATCAGTTGATATTAGGAGGCAATGTACACATCGTTCCACTCTTCTCGCTATGGAATATTCCCTGGCAGTGCCGGTAACTGTATTCCAGTCAGTGGCGGTGACCATTCGGCTACGAAGACGAAAAGGCTACTGATCGCAAGGATAACTCGGACAAAAGCTATCCGTCTCTCTCTGTCCCTCGAAATTTTATATATAAAAAAAGTCTCTTAACCGGAAGTTGACGAAGAGTGATTTTCGATATTTTTGCACGAAATGTCGTTATGCACCAACAGTGTGACTATCTCCGTCTACATCTGAAAAGCTTTAGATTTTTCTCAAATTCCTATAATCTGCTTCCTGATCTATCTTGTATCTCTCTGTATAAAGTCCTAAGGAATGAGAAAACAAATCTTTGGTATCATTAGATGCTAATACCTTAGCACACTTCTGAAAGAATCACAAAGCGTTTACATGTGTTTATCTCCAGTCATTGCTGCTGTGACCGTTGTATTTATTCCTGAATATGGGTTGGAGGGACAACTGAAAGTGAATTTCAATTATCTTCAGAGCGTGGTGATGATCCCCCTTTGTTCTTCCTCCAAATCAATTAAACTTAAAAAAAGCACTCCGTCTTCAGGCCACGAGTGGCCTACCGGGACCATCCGACCGCCGTGTCATCCTCAAGTGGTGGATGCGAATAGGAGGGGCGTGGGGTCGGCACACCGCTCTCCCGGTCGTTATGATGGTATTCCTGACCGAAGCTGCTACTATTCGGTCGAGTAGCTCCTCAGTTGGCGTCACGAGGCTGAGTGCACCCCGAAAAATGGCAACAGCGCCTGGCGGCCTGGATGGTCACCCATCCAAGTGCCAACCACGCCCGACAGCGCTTACGTTCGGTGATCTCACGGGAACCGGTGTATCCACTGTGGCAAGGCCGTTGCCCAATTAAACTCAAGTGAAACATGATTTCTGGGTTCCTTTTGTCAGTGTATGAAATACGACGACGTGCTGAACAGTAATGCCCCGGCAATTTTTTATGTGGAAAGCTCTTAAATCATTTTAATTAACACAAACGTCAATAACATTCAACGTCTTTGTTCTTTATGTCTTCCTATTAGGCTCCCTCTGCCACTGGAGTGCTCCGAATTGCAGAGTGTAGCATAGCAGTGAGTAACGTGCATGAGAAACGGCGTACCGTAAGCGAATTTCCAATTCGGAAAATTTGTCCACACATGAAACACCATGTCCTTCAGCATGACAATGCCAGACGGCACACGTACGCTGCGACATCTGCTACAGAGCGTCGCCCTGGGTCCACTGTCATCGATCATCCGCCCTACAGCCCCCACTTGGTCCCATCCGATTTTCATCTACTTCCAAAACTTAAAGAGAACTTTCGAGGATTTCATTTTGATAGTGATGAAGCGGTGCAAGCAGAGGTGACGTTGTGCCTCCGTCAACAAATTCTAACATTCTGCAGTACGGTATCAACAAACTGGTCACTCGTTGGGAGAAACTGTTCGTTGCTAGGCTGCCTATACTGAGAAATAAATGTGTAGACTTGAAGAATTAAGACACAGAATGTTAGTAACGTTGTTTTATTTAAAAATCATTAAGAATTTTCACATAAAATTCGGAGGCACTACTTTTCAGCAAGCCGTCGTAGATAATAGCGTGGTCGACTACAAGGCCATTCTAGACTGTCGCTAAATAAATTAGACGATGATGACTTATCGAGAGACCTTGAAGATGTGAGCGTGACATTTGTCCGAAGTGGTTTACAGGACTCACTCAGTGCCCACATCAAAACAGTCTGACACGGATCTGAACCTAGCTTCTCCAGAGCGCCAACCCATTGTATTAACTACAGAACAACCTAGCACTGTCCTTTAAGCAACATGCAGCCTCTGTGAACTGAGACACTCTATATCACAAAGACCTCTCCCTAGGCTGAGAAGGCGGTGGTCGCATTAACTGCGTATCTGTGCCACGAAGTTCATTGTTCGCCTCTTTCACGTTATTTTCTCAGGGAATGTCTTCTCTACGAGTCTGCTTTTTTGTTCCAGGGCGGAGTGACGACAGCAGAGGAACTACGAGATAAATTTGTTCGAAACTGCTCTTGGGAAAGCGGCAGGAAATGATGAATGAGTAGTGCCACAATACGAACTGCTGTCAGGGCATACGAATGCTTCCGCTCATATAATAAGCACCAGAAGAAGAGTCTCCCTCCCTTGTAACATACCAAGCAGAAGTAGCCCACGAGGCGACAGAAAGTCACTGCTAGTCTTCCTTCTCGTGCTGTTACCTGGTCGTCATCATATATAAATCCGTTCGTTCTTATGGTCAGGATATTCTTTCCTTTAGACCCCTCAGTTTTCCATCTTCTTTCTTCTGCTCGTGCTTTCCTCCTCTCCTTTTCTTTCTTCAATGAAAGATTGTTTCTGCAAACTAATTTTTTTCTTGCAACGCATCCAACACGTTTCGTCAACAATTAGTCTAAAAAAATCCAGCGCTGTTCAAAACCGCATCCAGTCACTCCCCGATGTAGGTTATTTGATGTCCCCGTAAATGGTTAAGGCTTATGTCGAGGCGTTTCGTTCGGAAAGAGCCTGGTTTCATTTTCCACATTTTCGCAAGCCGAATTTTCGCTCTGAGTCTGCTGATGTCGATGTCGATACGACTTTAAAACCTAACTTTTCTTCTTCAAAATAAAATAAAATAAAATGAAAAAAAGTGAACAGGTCTGGCCGACAGTTATTCAGCCATGATGATGGTCGCGGCTCGCCAGAGGAAGACCCGTAAATGCTCAACAAGTGGCAGTGTCGAGAACAGTCTGCAGACAGCCTAGAACGGATTGTCGTTAGCAAAGCCCTTATTTATAACTCAGGCTTCACGAGACTGTGAAGTTGTGGAAAATCCTGCATCATACAGCTGGTCCTGAGTCAGGTTATTTGACGAACTCACTAGCTTCCCAAAAACTCTAGTCAAACTTTTAACACTTGACGTAGTCAGTCACGGAGACATGCAATCCGTAATAATTCACTATCATTTTATTTGTCATCATCGTTGTATGAAGAACGGGTTGGAGTCGTTGAACGACCACTTTCAGATCTAGGAAAAGTAAAAGGATTATTTCCCATTTGTCATTTTATAATAATCGTCCACCTCTTCGCTTCCCATATGAGACTAGTTTCACGTCGATAAAATAAAGTCTTACAGTTAATTTTTGTATATTTGCAGTTACATGTCTGCAGCCGTGTACCACATTGAAGCTGTGGCACCAACGCCGGAAAACGACTCAACACGAAATAGCACAGCCAATTAATAACTGAAATTTACTGTGGTAATTTTTTTTTCGACTCTTGCGGAAATGTTGCATTTGTGTCAGGCCAATGCAGAAGGCATCTGGATAGCCACTGCAACTGACGCAAATTACAGCACGATAATCAACTTTATCAGTAGGCTGTGCCATTTTCTTTTGTCTTGTCTGGCGATGCACTACGGTACTGCAGAACGGGAATTTCAGTGTTTACTAGGATTGAAGACCTGTGCCCGCAAATAAACAGAAAATTAATGATGTAACTTTATTGTTTTATGTGATAGTTAAAGCTTTATGAGTTTCTCGAATTTGTTGGATTTGGAAGCACTTGCAGATAGCGTAAAGGGTCGCTAGCGTGGAGTCTCCTGGTAGCTGTGTTTCATGCTGATATTGGTTTCGTGCACGTTTTGAGCACTTGTCGCTTTCCTGTCCGCAATGCATCCTTACTGCCCCTTACAGTGTACATTGCACTGAGTTCACAAAAGTCATGGCACAGCAACGTGCACATATACAGACGACTGTAGTACCACGTGCATGAGGCATAAAAGGGCATGGCATTAGCGGAGCTGTATTTTGTACTCAAGTCATTTGTATGAAAAGGTTTCCGACGTGATTGTGGCCGCACGACAGGAACTGACAGACTCTGAACGTGGAATGCTTGTTGAAGCTAGACGATGGGACACTGCATTTCGGAAATCGTAAGGGAATTCAACATTCCGAGATCCATTGTGTCAAGAGTGTGCTAAGAATATCAAATTTCGGGCCTTACCTCTCACCACGCACTTCTCTTAACGACCAAGAGCAGCACCGTTTACGTAGTGTTGTCAGTGCTAATAGATAAGCACTGCACAGAAAAACCGCAGATATCAATGTGCGAAGAACGACTAACGTAGCAGTTAGGAGAGTGCGGCGACCGAGCAAGGTGGCGCAGTCACGAGCACACTGGACTCGCATTCAGGAGGACGACGGTTCAATCCCGCGTCCGGCCATCCGATTTAGGTTTTCCGCGATTACCCTAAATCGCTCCAGGCAAATGCCGGGATGATTCTTTTGAAAGGGCACGGCCGACTTCCTTCCCCGTCCTTCCCTAATCTGATGAGACCGATGACCTCGCTGTCTGGTCTCCTCCAACAAACAACCCAACCCAACACTGCGGCGAAACTTGGCGTTAACGGGCTATGACAACAGACGACCGACGCGAGTGCCTTTGCTAACAACACAACATTGACTGCAACGCCCCTCCTGGGTTCGTGACGGCATCGGGTGGACTCTAGACGACTGTAAGACCGTGGACCGGTCAAGTGAGTCCCGACTTCAGTTGGTAAGAGGTCACGGCACGGTTCGAGTACGGCGTTCGAGTATGGTGCTGATCCTACGAAGCCATGGAGTCAAGCTGTCACTGTGCAAGCTGATGGTGGCTGCATAAAGCTGTAAGCTATATTTACATGGGAAGGACTGTGGCCTCTGGTCCAACTGAACCGATCCTTGACTGGACATGGTTAGTTCGGATACTTGGACACCATTTTCAGCCATTAATGTGCTTCATGTTCCCTAACAACGATGGAATTTTTACGGATAATGCACCACGCCACCGGGCCGCAATTGATCGCGATTGGTTGGAAAAACATTCAGGGCATTTCGAGCTAATGGTTTGTCAACCCAGTTCGCCCGACATGAATCCAATCAAAAGTTTATGCGACATAATCGAGAGGTAAGTTCGTGCACAAAACCCTGCACCGCAATTATGGTCGGCTATTTGAGGCAGCATGGCTCATTGTTTCTGCTGTGGCTTCCAACGTCCCGCTGAGTCAATGTCACGTCGAATTGCTGCAGTATGCCGGGAAGAAGGAGCTCCAAAACGATATTAAGAAGTATCGCACGACTTTTGTCACCTCAGTGAACAACACTAGTGTGATACGTTATCCTGTGTCATTTTTAATCCCCAAAAATGTTTAATATTTTTACATCTTGAGCTTTCAGCTATGTGATTTTATCTTATTGGTGATTCTTCCCTTGACTTTTCTTATGTCTTAGTTAGTTGTTCAACAAATGAAACCGGTTATCTGACTGATTTATTATACTGCGATCATGACCAAAAAAATAAAAAGTCAAAAATAGTGAGAGCTAGCTGTAGTTTATCACACCACAGAGAACAACCAGTGCGACTGCGAGAATTTTTTGCACGACAAAGACACTACCACCTCTCTGATAGAATCAGGTGGCGCACTTAGTGTCACTGGTCGACGCACTAGCCCTCATGCGCCGCTTACGCTGGTAGTTACCTGGAACGACGGAGTCTCACTTCTGCAACACGCTTTTCCGGAAGCACCGCCACGTCGCGGTGTGGGACTGCGGAGGTCCTTGGCCGCGCGGAGGAAGCGTTCCCCCCGTGGACTGCTGCTCGCCTCGGCAGCGCCTGCTCGCGTGCGGTTCGCACTCGCGGCTCGGCCGCTGCTTTCGCCGGCGCTGCGCAGCGCCGTGGTCCAGCCGGTCCGTCTGGACAAACCACTTTCATCGGTCGCCCGCGCCCACCTCCGCCGTTCTCCGTTGCACAACTTTGCCACTTAATAACCTCGTTGCAGGTTTCTCGGGACTAGTTCGAAAGCAACCGGCCGAGTTCTGCCAGTGGAGGCTTTCGCCCTCGGAAAATACCAACGACCAAGCGTTTCTTCGCAGTATCAGTTCGATTCCTTGATTATTTCCGCTGTTCAAAGCCTCTGATTGGTAACCGTGAAACACACTCGTTAGGTACTCAAGCATGCTACTCTTCCTTCGCAGGCAGTTGTTGCAGTGGCTAGGAGAGCGGACTCGTAACGTGGAGGAATGGGCGTTTCACATCCCAGCCCGGTTATCCTGATTCAGGTTTCTCGTGATTTTCCAAAATTATTTTAGTTTCTTTCAAGGACGCACCGGCCGTTTAAGACAATGGGATCTTCATCTGGGGACTAATGTTCGAATCCTTCTCCAGCAGTATTTATTAAAATTTTTGTTCCTCGTGGTCTGCCTAAGCCACTTCACTTTCGCGCAGAGATGTCGCAACCGATTAGCACGACTCTTTATTTGAAAGAAGGGGTTTTAACACTTTTTCGGCAGATTTACATTCATGTGTGGCGTTTCTGTGGTTTATTTAAATGATTTTAGTTGATTGGTGAGACGACTCTTCGACAAAAGCCATTATCGAGCTCCTTTACGAAACTTCTCGAACTGAGCCAGGCTTGCACCTTTAGTGATGTCGGAAGGTCATTTCAAAAAAATGGCTCTGAGCGCTATGGGACTTAACTTCTGAGGTCATCAGTCCCCTAGAACATAGAACTACTTAAACCTATCTAACCTAAGGACATTACACACATCCATGCCCAAGGCAGGATCCGAACCTGCGACCGTAGCGTCGCGCAGTTCCAGACTGTAGCGCCTAGAACCGCTCGGCCACTCCGGCCGGCCAAATGTCATTTCATTCTAACCTTCTTTTTTCTGCCGAAATACACAATCACACATATTACTACCTACAAGATACTCTGATAGCGTCTAAGATTTTAAAGTGTAACTACTTTACATGAATATTCGGAGCTATCACTTTCGACTTTCCCTGTTTAACATGTTCCACGGCGAAATAGATTGTAATCGTGTGCGTTCAGCTTGATGAGGTTACTCGAATGGTTTCTTCTGAAAAGAGTTCGGGATATTAATTCCAAGGGGAACAGAAACGTAAGACATGGATCTTTTATAGGCCACAGGCCTTTTACTTCACATATAGTCCAAGATCCAATGAGATGTTGAAGTCTTTTTTATAATTGGTTTGGTACGATGAAAAAAACAAGTTTACTTTTTTAATGCAAAAAGCAATGTCTAGGATATATAACGTCTGGCTTTGGAATTACATGGTGCCTGCAACAACAAATCACTTAAATGTATTGCTCAATCACTTAAATGTATTGCTGAGCTGCAGATTTCAGTGAAATATTGCGCGTGACAAACAGAATGCCACAGGCATCACAGAATCACTGGAAGTCGTATGACAGAGCCAGTCATTGACGATTCTGACAAATAGCGGAAAAGTACGTAACTTTCTGCGAGCAAGAAATTGTTCATGATTCCCGATTGCTTAATGGCTGATTAAAATATCTGTTTCCTGACTAACGAATTCTTATCAACGTATTTCGGCATTAATATTGACTGTAAGAGAATGGAAAATATCCACACCACTACAATATCCTCCTTAAATCCTTCATAAATTAAGCTTTTTATGGAAAGCTTTCAGTGTTGCGTTTGAAGTAAGTATTGCAGTGAAGTAAGTATTGTATTTGAAGTAAATAACTTATGGAAATGAGCTAAGCATGTGAAACAGTAACGTTACGAAATATAAATAACAGTAATTACAGGAATCCTTGCTACAGTATAAAACATAATTCGTGTCGGATTAGAATATACCACTGACCAATGGGGAGTAGGCGGGGCATTTAGGGGATGGTACATGCAATGGGAACAGTTGATGCATTCATTCTTACCATAAATGGCACATACTCGTTTACCTTAAAATGTTTCACTTTTCGAATACAAAGAATCTTATTAGGTGCTCACATCTTCAAATTTTTGTAAGAAAATTGGGCACATTTTGTTATTATATTCCACTCGGAAGGGCTACACGCATTGTACATAACAACTGAAATACTGAAGTAAACTTATGAAAAAATTACAGAATTGATAGTATCTCCTCCTGTTGTAGTTTGTCAGATAAAAATTTCTATCGGTCAATTGGGTTTTGGTACTTGTCGAAGAAATACTTGGCCAAAATTATATGGGCCATATAGCGACTTAGACATTTAATGAGAATGAAGGGAAAAAAATGGAGGGAAAAATAACTCTCATTGAAACCTGACCTCCAGTCCGAATACTGCGAAATGTGTTAATCCCTGATGTTACAGGTAGAATAAAATAATGACATAAATCCACCCTTTTGTATCGTATCAAGGTATTTCGATGTGTCTAATGCTTAAGTCACAGTAAGAATAGGAGATTAATATTGCCTGTTAAGTCATTAACATACAACATGAACAGCGCAAGTGCTAACACACTTCCTATTATTAAATAGAAAAAAACTATACCTTACAGTTGTCGTGAAGTTACACGCTTAAGAGCCGCCTCTATCGTATTACCGAAGTAGCCTGTAAGGTTTCGCGGTGGTCAGTGAGTGGTTGCGGGGCCAGTAACCAGAGTACCTGCCGCCGCAGCTCCAGCCCCCGAACGGCCCGCCCGCTACTTACGTGCTGGAGTGGCGTCGCTCGGCTGGAGGAGGCTGCTTGCTGAGACGGTGCGCTCCTGCGTGAGACTGGCGCCGCCTTATTTCAAGCTGCGCGCCGCATCTGGGCCGCGGCTGGACGGCAGGTTTTTCTGCCGCCGTTCCCGGCGCTGCGGACGAATCGCGTAGCTGTGGGTCAAGGAGACGGGCCGCGAGGAGGGGGCGGGCGTTAGTCGCCGGGTGGGGGTGGCTCCGGCCCCGGAGCTAGCCGGCCCGTCTTCCCCAGGACTCAGCAGCTGTGCCCATCCCAAAGCGCGGCCAGGCTAGAGCCCGTCTCCTCAACCTTGTCTATAAATACACTTCTTTCCTTTTCCCGTTTATCCACGGGGCCGTCGTTATTATATGAGCTGAGGGAATGATAGTGATAAGATGGTGGCTGGATGCTCTTGCTGACGCCATACTTCCCTCAGGAGAAAAATCTGTGTACTCCATCGGCCTGCGTGTAGAATAAACGTATTATTGTTTTTGTTCTATTTATGTCTTCTTTCTTTTCTGCTTTCTATCTTTCTTTCTTTCCACTAGTGTTTCGTTATTTCCCTATGTTTTTCTCTTCTTTCTTCTGTCCTTACTGAACGTGTCTTTTCCTTTGTTTTCTCCTCGAAACCTTCGAAACTTTATACTTTTATTCTGAACTTTTTTCTCTTCCTCACATTTCTTCTTCCATTATATCCATCCCTCTCACATCTCCATTAACTTCGTTTGTCCATGTCATTTTTTTTTATTTCATGTCACTGATGTTTCTCCAATTCAGTCAAAAAACTCCACCGTAGCCGGTACCAACACCGGTTGAGAAAGGAAGAGGGAGAGGAGTAACACCTCTATAGAAAGCCTTGGTTCATCTGTCCCAGGTGTAGTACCTCGTGAGGGGCCCTCGCCAAGGCAAATGGTGAAAATCTCTCTGTCAGCGAAGACGGAGATGAATATTTTCAGCACAGAGGAATAGGCAACCCTGTTTCTAGGGCTAGCACAAGAGCCACATATTAAAATACAAATGTGTCTGGTCCCGTATTAGGTAGCGTTTGATCAGTGTCTGTACCCTATGTGAGGGGTGGCTTAAATAACACTCTTCAACTTACAAAATCGATTTTAAATATGAACTGGCGCGCACCAATTCCCCAACAAGAATACCATATGGCTTACGCATGATGTAAATCTATTGTTATCGCTATTATTATCATTATTATTATAATCACGCGGCCTACTCAAAAAGTAACTTGCGGTTTGGTGTCGCACGTGTATAAATAGAAAAGAGGCGCCGCTCTTACGGTGCAATGCACCTTCAACCAGTATGCTGTGAGCAGTGGAGAATCACGGTCTCTGCTTCTCTACGTGCCACTTGCTTTCAAAGCGTGTGCTGCAGTGACAAACCCTGTCAGTTGTGAGCTATGTTCTGTAATAGCGGTTCCCAAAGCAAAATCTCTAGAGCTGGTGATATCGAGCGCGAAATTTGTGAAGTTTATAGGCCAAACGTAACGAGTGAAGGTACTCAAAGAGAATGGTGCTATATATGGGCTGTCCAATGTCCGTGATAAAAAGGAAAGCCGACGGACGAGTATTGTGAGCGCAGATCTGATTCGTTTGGTTGAAGACAGGGTTAAAGAAAGTCACACATTCCCCATCTCGGTGCTTTGTGTTCATTTTCCATAGATTATTCGTACTTTTGTGTACTAAGTGATTACCGAACATTTGGGCTACGCAGATGGGTAACCAAACTTAGATAATATTGTAAAACAAACGGTTTCTTCCTTCTTTTTTTCAGAACGGGCGCAGGGCACAATATTTTGGCGATCAGACATGTTGCCGTCGTCAACATGCGCTGACAATCGAGCTGCTGAGGGCCCACAGTTCGTCAGCGCACCTGGCAAAGGCGACCTGTCTGGCAGGCGAAATACTGTAATACTCCAGTTAGACACTACGTTCCTCCAGAACACCCGTGGACTGTTCGATCAACAAGTACGCCGGGAGACATTGAACAATCGCAATAGCCGTCTTATTGTTATTATTATTTTATTTTTTATCGTAGGACAATTAATATCACTTTAGAGATAGAAATTAAATATGTACATAATTTACAAGTTTCCAGACATATTATTATTTGTGTATTTAATCACATCTACTGTAGAGTCCCAGAGGTCACAGAGATTTCCATGTTACGAATTTTGAGAATAGTCTGCAACAGAGTGTCTGGCAGCTTGTCTTAAAAAGGCACACTTGCACTCAGCAGTTGTAGCCTTCCCTCATCTGAACAACAAGTCACCACAACCCTCACGGTTATTCCGGATCCTGTTGAGTGTACTCTATGACCTCACGGGCATATCAAGTTCCCCTGATTTACTGTTGGCTTGGAGAAATCTGAGGACCTCTGTTAAAGTGTTATTATACCACTCTTGCATCCAGGCTTCTTGGAGGATGAAATTATGGTCCACCAAGTTGCTCGCTGTTCTGAGCGGCCGAAACCTGCATAAGAATCTGTTGATTCGGATAGCACGTATCTGCAGGTACTGGTTGTTGCAGATTTTCATATATTCCCTCAGGAAAATATTCTTTCTTTTCAGTTTAGAACGTGGGATGCGGGTTAGGGCAGGTAGCCATTACTGGAGAGCACTTGATTGAACCGGTACTAATACACATTGTTTGATAATGTTGCGTATCAGCTAGCTCTGTGTGACTGCTGTTTATCCAGACAGGGCCGCTGTATCTGCCCCTGTGCAGACAAGGCCAAGGGCAGATGATCTTAAGGTCGTAGCCGCAAAATCCAGTGCTGTACCACATCTGTTCTGAACAATGTAATCTGTTGACCTCAACTTAGCGGCACTCCTTGTTAAACGCTGTTTAAACCGATGTTCAAATGTGAGAACGTTTTATGAATGTCTACGTTACTCGTATATCAGGCAGAACGTGGGTACGAGCCCAGTATTCATCTTGTCGGATGCAGGAAACCGCCTAATAACGGCTTCCACGTTGCCTGCCCCACCAGTCTGAGTGGTTAGTCCACGAGGCGATCTCGCCAGGAGCAGGCCCGTCGCCCCGAATCCTGGAAGCGGCGCGTAACGCTCTCGACTACTCGGTCGTATCTTATGTTCGCTATTGGGCATTAAAATGCAACGACAGGGAAGACAGTAGCTACCGAAAATTTCCTTATTGCCCCGACACAGGACAGCGAGAGGAATGCATAATTCAATTTGAAGATAATTCTGGATTGTACAGGGTGCAAAATTTCTTATACAAAGCTGATATTTCTGTCGGCAACAGAGGCTCTAACCCTAATGGGCTTCGAGTCGAACCAGGATGACTGATAAGGATATGTCGTTTGTTGCAGCTTGAAGTCAGTGAATTCATCAGTCATAGTTTGGTTCAAGGGGCTGCTATTGAAGATAACTAGAGTTATCAAACGCAAACATCCACTTTAGTAAAAAATTATTAGGTTCAGGGATAGGAAAATCAAGATTTCACTTCACGGCACCAACAGCCAAGAGCATGGTTCGGAATGACGGCCTGCCTCAGGATACTTCTTTTCAGTCTGTACATGGCTCAAACACAGACACCAGTTCACGTAAATATGCATCCGCACGTCTGCGGTTGCTCTTGGTCATCACATAAATGGCATAAATATTTATGAACTGGACAAGATATTGAAGGTAGATCTGGAAGTATTAAACACCTACAACCATATCAAACTGACCAGCACGGTAATGCACCTTGAAAATATAAATGTTGTTGTCGTTTTTGTGGTATTCAGTCAGAAGACTGGTTTGAATCAGACCTCCACGGAAGTTTATCCTGGGAAAGCCTCTTCATCTCCGAATAGTACGAGAGACACTCAGTAAGTAATGTAACACTATTTTTTTCTAGGCTAATTTCGACTGAAACAATGCGGCATTTCCTGTGGAAGATCATGGAATATTTTCCCTTCAGACTCTATATTCTCATGAAGTTCCAATACGTAGCGGTGCTACACGTAGCCTTCAAAATGGTATCAAAAACGCGTCCCGAGCAGAGAGCTGTCTTGAATTTCTTCTCGCGTAAAACCAGAGCATCCCAGATATTCATAGACACTTGCAGAGTGTCTACGGACTCCCGGTAGTGAATAAAAGCATGGTGACTCGATGGGCGTGGTATTTGTCATCATCATAACAAGGTCGCGCAAACCTATCCGACCTCCCACAAACCGGCCGACCGCACACAGCTGTGACTCCTGCACATGTTGGAACGTACGAACAGTCTCATTCGACGTGATCGACGGATTACAATCAAACACCTCGCTGCTCAACTGCATGTCTTTCCTAGTTGTTGTGACAGTAGTTCTGGTCCTCAACAGTGTGTGCCTGCTGGGTTTCTCGCCAACTAACAGAACGCCATAAAGATCAACAAAGGACTATCTGTATGGAATTGTTTGACCGTTACGAGGCTGATCGTGACACTTTTTGAGGGACATTGCTCATAAAATTTCATGAGACTGTTCTCCCTCATACACCCTACAGGCCGGATGTCGCACCTTCCGCCTTCCATCTATGTGCCCCAATGAGGGATGCCCGTCATGGGAAGCAGTACGTGCATGATGGGGAGGTTATTGATGCAACAAGACTTTGGCTCTGACATCGACCAATCGAGTGGTACCATGCGGGTATATCGGCCCTCCCAACAAGGTGCCGTCAGCCGACACACTGAATGGAGATTATGGTGAAAAACAGGGTTTTGTAGTAAAAAAAAAGTGGGGAATAAAACCAACCTACTTTCAGAAAAACATCTGCTGCCTTACATGCTGAACGCCCCTTGTAATACAGATACAAACAGAAAATACAGCTCTCTGTGAGTACCCAATTCATTAGGCATGACGATAAGCCTAAATGCTTTTGGAGTGAAACTACATTTCACTGTAACGTATTGTACACATTTATAAGATGACCCTAATAGAAGACTCGCAACGTTACCCTGTCAAAAGTGGCTGGAGTTACGTGGAGTTGTGGGGCAAGCACAATGACAACTTCAGCAATGGCCGCAATTTATAGAGAGGCTGAATATTATTCATCAGTCTGAATGAGATGTGCACACATAGCTAAAATGGACGTCCGATTGAAGGATACAATGAGGATAATCTCTAGAACACTCGGGGCCACCCCATGTGTCTGTTAACCCTCCTAGCAAGCACAGAGCGCCCTGGAATTAGGCGACCACCGTTAGCCACAAAACGTGTGTAAAATACTGTAAAATACAGAACTCCCTTACACCAAGTTCTTAGACCTACAGCCTTAAAATCCAGGTCACCTTTATGGATAATCGGCGAAGGACTGCGAGGCTTCGACTCAAATACACCGTGAAGAGAACTATGGGCTGTAAGTGGACACAAAATCCAAAATTTTGTGGATCACCCCAACAAAAAGATCGCAGTGTTTAGAATTACGAAGAAGGTGTGCACCACTTCGAATTGTGTCAGGATAACTGTTGGTAGACCTAAACAACTGATGACATGTATTTTCGCCAACATATCGAGGCTAAATTAAAGTCACCACCAACTATAATTGTATGAGTCGGGTAAGTGTTTCAAATAAAACTCAAGTTTCCTTTGAACATTTCAGAAATAGTATAGTCTGAATTGGGAGGTCGGTAAAAGGATCCGTTTATTATTTTATTCAGGTTGCCGACAATGCCTCTGCCCATACTACCTCACGGGAACTATCTGCTTCATTGTCGCTACAGGTTAAACCACTTCTAATAGCAACAAACACACCACCACCAACTGTGTTTACCCTACCCTCTGGTAACACCGTTAGGTTATTCGCAAAAATTTCGGCTGCGCTTGTTAATATAGCTTATCCACTGTCCGCGTGCACGCTTCTCTTTCCGTAAGCAAGCCCATTCCGTGTTTCAACGCAAATGAAACGGCTGCGCAATCCTGCACGGCCGAGCAAGCGATGTGTCCGTCATGCCGGCCGCTGGTCGTGCTGGTCGTGCATCATGTAATTACATATTCGCACAATAGTCTTGTGATCCAAACCAACGCGACATTATCGTGGAACGGAAGGAGCAGTCTCGAGACCGTGATCCTGCTGCTATCGACTTCCGGCACGTGCTAGGCAACGCTTCTCCTTATTACACGAGCTATAATGTCATCTTCTGACAAACTAACAAAATCCCAATGCCATTTTCTTAATGAGTAGTCTGCTCATTAAACTCTCCTTATACACATACTGTTGATGGCGCTTCTCCTACTTTGTAAGGCTGCGCTGAAATGATAATCGTTTACGTATCCATGCGAGTAGTACACATCATGCCAATTTGTTGCATGCTACCTTCGACGTGTTCCAGTTCTAATGACCAGCGGTGTAGATTTGGTTACCAGTAAACTTCTTCTGCGTGCGTCCATTGTTAAACCACGCACGTTTACTAAAGAGAAGTTGTTAACAAAGGTAATAACAGGAAATTTGTGATTCCACTGAGATTTTATGTAGGTAGGGTGCAGCATGTTGACTGGCCAAATATCGACAGATGTATAAGTAACTTCAGGCGTGTCCAAGAGAGTTGTGATAGCACATTTACCGTTTAAGTTCTGTACTGATGACCTGGCAGACAGTACGAACAGCAACCTCTGACCTTTTCCAGATAATGTAGTAATGTATTACGAGGAACCGGATCATTATAATTAAGCTGCAGCTAATCACAGATGTACAGTACGAGCTGTAAATATAATATGACAGCGAAAGTTTGTAGACTTTCCAATGCGTTAAAGCATAACCGATCTACGCTGAAAAAAATTTGTTCCAGTTTTGGCCACTAGGTGCAAATCTGGCCCGGTGAATACAAGCAAGATATATATAAATGTTTTCATATGTAATGAATTAGGAACGGTACATGGGCAGGAAAGATCAAACAAGTGAGAAAGACATAATGTTGATTATACACCTGGTGGTCAAAATTGGAACTTTTTTTTTTCAGCGTAAATCAGTTCCGTGTTAACGCAATAGCATATCTACCAAGTTTCGCCACACTGAACCTCATTGAGTAGCTGCACTCTAATTATATCCACCCGGTACTATCTGCCAAAAGCTGATAGAAAATCATGTGTCATCTTGATACATTTCAAAGTACTATAAATATTGGGAGGTTGCTGTAAATAGAACTAGAAATTTTTGAACTTAACATATGTATAAACTACACTATTATAATACGTGTCATCTGCAGTAAGTCAACTCATTCAATTTCCTGTGTGCAGCAATTCGTGGGGATACTAACATAATCGATTACGCAGCACCGTTCGTAGATAAAGCAGCTGGTACACTCTTGTTCATTGGTAGGATACTGAGAAAATATAATTATCCTACAAAGGATATTCTTTATGAAACTCGTTCGATCTATTCTAGAATATTATATCTTTGACACATAAGAAATGCAATCAACAGGCGATATATAACATTCACAAAAAAGTGGTGAACAAATGATCACAGGTTTGTTTGATTCACGGGAGAGCATCAAAGGAATCTGAAAAACATAAATTGGAAGACGTTCGAAGAGCGGGGCGCCAATTATTTCGCGAAAACCTACTTACCAAGTTTCAACAATTAGTACTAAGTATTGAGCAAGGAATTAACTAGTACGCTACTATGCTCTACGTATACACGAGCCCCTCTCAGGGACTCGCATATTGTATCTGCTGTACAGTAACATCTGGGAGTGAAGCAGTTATTTACGCAAATGATACAGCAATTGCTGTCAAAGGTAAAACTTCTGAGGAGGTGGAGATAAAGCTGATAATAGCTCTCGAAGACCTGGCCAATCACTGCACTGATAATCATCTAAAGTTAAATCTTGGAATAACACCAGTTTTTGCATCTCACCTAATAAATGGGGAAGCTAAAATGGAACTAAACATCACTTGAAGAAGATAATAACTATTCCACTATCATACTCCCAAATACCTTGGAGTAAAGATAGACCGCTTCAAAGCCCTTTGCGAAGAAGTAAAGATCGAAGTGTCTGCACAGACCAAAATCATCTGCAAACTTGTAGGAACCACTTGAGGTGCTGAACCAAAAGTACTTCGAATATTTGTCCTGACACTATGATTCTTCGGAACAGAAGGGAAGAGGAAAAGCGAGAACAATGCCAACTCGCCGGCTTAGTCTAAAGTTTTTGGTGTTGCTGATCCTGTATTTTTTTCTTTAACCATTGGTGAGCGATGTGGTTTTTCTAATACTGACATTTTTAAAAAATTTTATGTCAATGTTTCATATGTGTTCACTTTTACGAGGATAGTTATCCGCCTAGGCATTCACCTATCAGTCAGTCAAAATTGCCTACACCTAAGTAGACTAAGTCAATGTACTTTCAAATAACTTCCGGGAATTCAGCCAGGTAACACTTTCAGCGACCGCCGATATTTCGGCGGGAGAACACCCCGCCATTTTCAAGGCAAACTGCAACGGACAGGCGGCGTGCATGCAAATTTAATACCTCGGTTCTGCGACAGAAGCAGGAAAGATAACACACACACTGAACACTAGTGCCACCAAAGATGACCAAAGTCAGAGCTATCGATAGTGAGACTATGAATTCACAGGTGAGGCAGCATTGACTCTGTTCCTCTGTTTTTTGACAAGGGAGAGAGCCGGATTCCAAACAGAGTTTAAACAGAAACCTCCATCCCTGTTAACGAGGTTGCTCGCTAGTTTAATCTCAACTGCCTCCTTAATGACACTGTCCCAATAGCTGGACGTGCATGCCAATATCTCGGTGTTATTATATAACATGGGGTGACCAGTATCCAAGCAATGTTCGGCAATAGCAGATCTATTTGGCTGCTGTAATCGTGTGTGCCGTTTATGCACAGTGTTACCTGGCTGAATTCCCGGAAGTTATTTGAAAGTTGTATACGCCAGGAGAAACTCAGGTCTCACATAAGTCAATGTACACTCTTTAATATGTGTCGTCGAACTGCTTCTGATCTAATTGTTGGTGGGTTCTTGTATTAGGTGCTGTATTGGTTGATATTCGTGAATGCTCTAATCTGTTGCGTTCTTTGGTTCCTTACATAGTTTAATAATCTTCGTTGGCTTCCATTATGCATTCCCATAATAGACTGTACCTTACTCAGTTACAATGAATGTATTAGTTTGGATTCTTGTTCTACTAGCGCACTATCTGGCTTCATTATTGACTCAGCACTGGGTTCAAGTCTCTACTTTCGTGAGACACTGTGGTTAACTGTTGACCTAGTGAAAGAGTACGACAGTTTTAAAATCTTCCTTTCTATTGCCAATAGTTTCGCCACGAGAGTATGTACTGTAAATTGGGTGCAGAAGCTTTACCTTCGGTCTGCCATAGGTAGACGTTTTAGCGTGTTATTTCCTTGATAAGTTCTCTGTACGATATCTTTACAGTGACATTTCCAACTCAGAAATTTATCGTTTCCAGTGTCCCCTGAATTCATTAACGATTTATACGTCACCGTATGCGTTGTTCCTGTAGGAAGTGACCTTCTTTTGGTCAAAATGTAAACTAGTACTAATGCTCTACTAGTGCATTTTACATGTGGCATTTACAGGGACAGCAAATTAAGGACGTGCTGCACCAAAGTGTCGCCGCCTATGATTGGTGACCGTCATCAGGATAGCACTATGTACTAGTTCCAACGTTTCCGTCAAAATTATAAATAGACTTCATCGTAGTGGAGTCGTGTACTTGTCCATATCATCACAAGTGGCCGAAACGTTGACATAACCTACGCAATGATACAATATTTATACTGACAGTGATTTTGGTTCGAAAAACCAGAATGCTAAATTGAAACAAATATCTTTGTAAGATGCTCTTCAAACCTACGTCAGGATCTGAAAAACGTCAACGAGCGAATAGAGCCTTATAAGGATTTATAAAAACATATGATTCCAAAGTAAGGGATGCATTTCAAAATTGTAAGAGTATGAAGCACTAGAGAAATTAATATTTTTATCAATTGTTGTTGGATAAAGGTTAATGGCGGTAATGAGTGATACAAGTACATGCTGCTGGTTACTTATTAGGAATTACATACTAAGTTTACCCCGCAAACCTGTGTGTTTGTGTATTACAATATTTCGGTAAGATAGAATGTTTCAGGAAATGACTTCATTACTTTAATTTTCGTCCTAAAACTATTAGAATCAATTATGTATCAAATAATAGGTAATTTAATTGTATTTCCCTCATATAGTCCACTAAAGTAAATACTCCAGCAGAATGGCTACGCCAAATTTTGAACACCTTGACCAACCTTCAAACCTCCTGTCAGCACACCACGGGGCTCAGGACCGTACACATGGAGCCACACGCGCGGGATGCGTAAATGCAGGGGTCAGATGTTGTGTCAGCACAAAATTTTCTACTCAGTTTCGTCACCAAAAATTTTGCCTAGACAGAAAATGTTTTTTGGATAAGTAAATTTAATCTCACATGTGCACACGCAGCCCAGAAATTACGTAATGGGTATAACTAACATATTTCTACATCTGTATTGATTATCAAAAATACTGCTACATAAGCACTTAAATTTCGTATCGCTCTGTTCCATACTCCACTAAAATCAATTTATGTCAACTACCATACTGCCTCGCACAAAATTTCTTTTCTCTCTGTAATGTTTGCTTGTGGCCTGTATTCGAAGTATCATGATAATCTCTAAGTTGGCAAAAGATTCAGGACTAGTGCCCCGTTCCGATCTCCGGGAGTGGACTGCCAAGCAGGAAATGACCATGACAAAAAGACTGATTAACTGACGGAAGGATAAATTTCTACGAGTTGAGGTTTGGAATGTCAGAATTTTTAATGTGATAAGGAAGCTAGAAAATCTAAAAGGGAAATTCTAAGACTCAGTCCAGATATACTGTTGGTTAATGAAGTGAAATGCAAGGACGAGTATAGGGTAATATCAAAATTAGCAGAAAATGGAATTACGGAAGTAGAATTCCTTATCAATACGAAGATAGGACTCAGAGTGACTTACTGTAAACAGTTCAGTGATATGGTTGTTCTCATAAGAATCGGAAGAAAACCATCACCGACAACAATAGTTCAGACAGGCCTATACATGCCGAAGTCACAAGCAGAAGATGAAGAGATAGAGAAACATGTGAATACTGAACGTGTACCTGAGTGCGTAAATGAAGATGATTTTCTATTAGTCATGTGGGGTTCGGTTAGAGGGGAAGATGCAGAAAAAGGTGAAACGGGAGAATACGGTCTTGGCAGAAGAACGAGAGAGGACAAAGACTGCTTGATTTCATCAATAAATTTCAGTGAATACTCTGTTCAAGATTTACAAGAGGATAAGTTAGATTTGGAAAAGGCCGGGACAAAAAAATGACTCTGAGCACTATGGGACTTAACTTCTGAGGTCATCAGTCCCCTAGAACTTAGAACTATTTAAACATAACTAACCTAAGGACATCACACACATCCATGCCCGAGGCAGGATTCGAACCTGCGACCGTAGCGATCGCACGGTTCCAGACTGTAGCGCCTAGAACCGCTCGGCCACTTCGGCCGGCAAGGCCGGGACATTTCGGAATATTCCAGCCAGATTACATCACGGCCAGGTAGAGATTCCGAAATCAGGAACTGGACTGTAAGGCATACCCAGGAGCAGATATAGCCTCAGATCACAGTTATGTAATAGTGAAGAGTAGGCTGAAGTTTAAGAAACTAGTCAGAAGAATCGATGAGCTGAAAAGTAGAATACTGAAATACTAAGGAATGAAAAGATACGCTTGAAATTGTCTGAGACTGTAGGTACTGTGATAATGTATAACTCAGTGGCAGTTTAGTTGAAGAGAAATCGACATCTCTAAAAGGGCAGTCACAGTAGTTGGAAAGAAAAACATAGGTACATGGAAATAGTTCAGTTAATCGAGGAAAGAAGGAAGTACCAAAAATGTTCAGGGAAATCCAGGAATACAGAAACACATGTCACTTAGGAATGAAATAAACAGGGAGCGCAGTGAAGCTAAGATGAAACGGCTGCATGAAAAATGCGAAGAAATCGAAAAACAAATCCTTGTCGGAAGGACTGACTCAGCACATAGGTAAGTCAAAACAACCTTCCGTGAAATTAAAAGCAAGGGTGGTAACATTAAAAGTGGACTGTGAATTCCACTGTTAAATGCAGAAGAGACAACGGATAGGTGGAAAGAATATATTGAAGGCTTCTAGGGGGGTGGGGAAATTATCTGATGACGTAATGGAAGAAGGGACAGGAGTCGACAGGAAAGAGAGAGGGAAGCCAGCGTTAGAATTAGACTTTGAAAGATCTTTGGACGACTTGAAGTCAGATGTGGCAGAAGCGAATAGATAACAGTGCATCCGAATTTCAAACATCAATTACGAAAGTGGCAACAAACGACTACGGACGATGGTGTATAGAAGGTATGAGACTGGCGATGTACAGAAAGCTTTTCGGAAAAATATCATCCACACAATTCCGAAGAGAGGAAGGGCCGACTAGTGCTAGAATCATCGCGCAATCAGCTTAACAGCTCAATCATCCAAGTTGCTGACAAGAATAACATACAGAAGAATGGAGAAGAATATGGAGGATATGTTATACGATGATTAGTTTCGATAAGCAAAGGAAAAAGGCAGCAAAGAGGCAGTTCTGATGTTGCGGTTGATAATAGAATCAAGGCCGAAGAACAATCAAGACACATTCAAAGGATTTGTCGAGCAGCAAAAAGTTTCGACAACGTAAAATGATGGTAGATTTTCGAAATTCTGAGAAAAACAGGGGTAAGCTATTTGGAAAATCGGGTAATACACAACATGTACAAGAAACAGGAAGAAACAACGAGAGTGAAGACCAAGAACGAAGTGCTCGGACTAAAGTGTTGACAGAAAGGGATGCAGTCTTTCGCCCTTACTGTTCAATTTATCCATCGGAGAAGCAATTGCGGAAATAAAAGAGAGGTTCAAGAGTGCGTTTAAAATCCAAGGTGAAAAGATACCAATCATAATATCCGCTGATGACATTGCTATCTTTAGTGTAAGTGAAGAAGAATTACACGATCTGTTGAATAGAATGAACAGTCTAATAGTTTATTACATATGAACTGAGAGTAAACTGAAGAAAGGCGAAAGTAATGAGAAGTAACAGAATTGAGAAGCGAGAAAATTAACATCAGAATTGGTGATCACGTAGCAGATGATGTTAACGAATTTTGTTATCTAGGTAGCAAAACAAATGACGGACAGACCAAGAAGGACATAAAAAACAGACTAGATGTGGCAAAAAGGGCATTCCTGGCCGAGAAAAGTCTTTTAGTACCAAATATAAGCCGTCATTTGAGGATGAAATTACTGAGAGCGTAGCTTTAGAGCATTGCATTGTATAGTAGTGAAACATGGACTGTGGCAAAACCACAACAGAATATAAGATTATGAGTGTGGTGCTATAGGAGAGTGTTAAAAATTTGGTGGACTAGTAAGGTAAGGAATGAGAGGGTTCTCCACAGAATCGTCGAGGAAGTAAATATATGGAAAGCACTGACAAGATGAAGGGACAGTATGGAAGGACATGTGTTAAGACATCGGGGAATTACTTCAGTGATTCTAGAGGGAGCTGTAGAGGATAAAAACTGTAGTGACTAGAATACACCAAGCAAATAATTGAATATTGGGATTGCAAGCGCTGGTCTGAGATGAAGAAGTTGGCACAAAAGAAGAATTAGTGGCGGGCCACATCAAACCAGTCAGAAAACTGATACGCAAAAACCATGATTGTTTTATGTTACGAAATAAAAGTTCCATGTTTGAGATAAAGACATTGACAGACCGATTAGAAAATTTGGCATTCCGATCTTAGACTGTGTTATTGGTCGTACATTGATCGAACTTTCATTATCTAGAACTTTTAGAAATTTTTCAGTAATACTTCACCTCATCAAGTATTATCGTATTCTACACCGGATAATTATAATCGATGTTACTGACTGGCTGATATAAGTTTATACATGCTCTCGGATGCACCTGCTCTTCTTTTCCATTGGTATTTTATACACCTATGTCACTTTTGACACTTTAACACAACTAACCATACTAAACTGACGGAAAAAATAGTAGCAGCAAAAAATAATTAATGTAGAGTAATGAAATTTTGGGAATACATTCGTCTAGATAACAAACGTAAGTAATTAACATTGCAAGATCACAGTTTAATATAAGTGCGAAATAAGCCATTACAAATGTGAAATGTTGTAACCGCCAGGATACTGAATGCAAGCATGCAAACGTACATGCATTGCGTTGTACAGGTGGCAGATGCTAGTTTGTGGGATGTAGTTCCAAGCCTGTTCCACTTGGTCGGTCAATACAGGGACGGTTAATGTTGGTTGTAGATGACAATGGAGTTGTCGTCCAGTATGTGCTCGACTGGAAACAGATCTGGTGATCCAGCAGATCAAGACAACTTGTCGACACACCGTAGACCATGTTGGGTTACAACAGCCGTATGTGAACGAGCGTTATCCTGTTCGTAAACTCCCCCTGGAATGCTAGTCATGAGTGGCAGCACAACAGGCCGAATCACCGAATTCATGTACAAGTTTTTGGCCAGGGCTCGTGGGATAGCCACGAGAATGCTCCATCTGTCATACGAAATCGCACTCCAGGCCCTGACTCCAGGTGTAGTTCCAGTATGTCTAGTACCCAGAGAGGTTTTTTGCAGGCCCTCAGCTGGCCCCCTTCTAATCAACACACAGGTGGAGCCAGTTTCCACCCTGCCATCCAACGAGCTCTTGCTTGACATCACTGAAGTCAAAAATGGCGGTGGTTTTGGGTCAGTGGAATGCTCTCTACGGAACGTCTGGCTCGGAGCTGTTTTTGAAGTAACTGATTCGTAGCAGTTAGTTGTGTCACTGTGGTGCCAACTACTGCTCAGATTCCTGCTGCAGATGTAGTGCGTTGCGCCAACCATGATGGTCTTCACTTTCGGTAGTGTCACGTGGACGTCTGGAGCACGGTCTTCTTGGGACCGTACATTCTCGTGCCATAGCTGCCAGCATTCATGTGCTTTGATTACATTCCTGACAAGTCTTTCTGCAATATCGCATGGGTCCAGCTTCTCTTAGCGCTATTACACGACCTAGTTGAAACTCATATTCTTGACTGTCACCAACTCACCACAACCAGTCTTAAAGGTAACTAAAGCTCATCACTGCTACGGCTTATATGTAAAGAAAACCTCATTTGCATCCTCATTGTGGCACTACTAGCGCCACTCTTATGCGCCTGCCAAATTCAAAAAGAAACATGCCTACAAACTTTCGCTTATGCCGCACAACTGCTTCTTGGTGTTGCGATGTTTTTTTATTAGTGTAGAAACGATTTTTTTGCTGCGATTTTGAACATGTATCACATACAATACCTATTTTCGTAATACACAAGGATAACTTCGCAGTGCTCCCAATATGAGATGAAAACACATTACACACCCAAAGACATTTGTAGACAAGGTTACACACTTGGAGAGAAGTGGTTTAAAATCCCAAAAATATGAGATTTTCACCAAAATAAAATTAATCATTAAAATTTATAAAGTCTTCCTGTACAAAACACACGCAGTTTGCTTATTATAATACCAAAGAGATAACTACAGATCTCTGATCCCAAATCGAAATTCGATCTTGGAACAAAATAAAATTGTTCGTGTTATTTATCGATTCGCATATGAATTTGGGTACAAAACTTATGTGGCTCTATTGTCGTAGCTTAGGTGTTTTACCACAGTAAAAAAATACACATGGATCACATATTGGCAGTACTGATATAACTTAGAGGTTAAGTAGCATTTGTTGACTAGTTTCATTCGGTCTTCGTACCACTCATTAAAGAAACCAAACATTTTATTATTTATCAAAATACTTAAAGATTTGTTTTATAACACTACAAAACACACATGGAGCTATTGCTGAACCACCAAACTAAACAATATTGTTCCCACACCTAAATTGTCTATGTTTTTTATCAAAAACTCGTTTCAATTTGGCTAAAATCGAAATCAGAGTATGGCAAGACATATAGCGATCCCCATGCTAGCAAATTAACTTTACCTTGAAGCACGAAATGTTTGTCGTTTCTGCTGATAATGTTAACTTATGCTGTCACACACTGAAGACTACATAACACTCCGATAAAACTCCACACTGAAGCATACTAACACACATTAGTATAGGTAAGAAGTGAAGGTAGCTATACATTGAACTATTCGTTTTCAACTATTTATCATAGCACATTCTAGAGTTTTAACTTTAGTTTGCAGTACAAAACGTTTGTCATCTTTTGCTGATAATACCAACTAATGCTCTCACACAGTGGAGGCTGAATAACCCATTGCTCTCCCCTCACCCCCCACCCCCCACCCCTGCATTGCCATTTTACAGTAAAATTTTAACAAAGTTCTCTATCTAACTTCAACACTAAAATAAAATTAATAACACTTTCCCTCCGTCCGGAGACTCATTTTCACCGATGTAGGACATGTATCAGTGTATTCGATTGTACAAGAATCTGATTCTGTGGTTAGGTCAGGACCACAGGCACTAATGTAAAGGACTGACTGTATAAATTAGTGCATTCTGAGAAGCAAGCTTAAAGAACGAGGTAAAATAATATAAACTCTGTAAATTAACTTATCATTGTAACATAATAGTAGCATAATTTAATTAACCTGTTATTATTATTATACTCAATTGACAAAACAGAATTTTAATTCAGTAACTTTTATCTTGTTCATTACAATGATACTACATCCATTCACTACAATGCTACAGCAAAACTGTAAGAAATCTCCTCATAGACCCCCATGGTATAGCAAAACTGTAAGATATTATTAGTGCCAATATGTGAGCCAATTTCATTTTTTTATTATTTTAGAATAATTAAGTTATGGTAATAATGCCACACATGTTTTGTACCCAAAATACCATGCATTTTGATAAATAATACAGAAAATTGTAATTGGGTGCAATGTAGAATTTTCGTTCGGAAACAGAGATTCGTAATTATACTTTTGTATCATAATAAGCACCATGTATGTGTTTTGTGCTAGTCATCTTGACGTATTTTGATGATTAATTTTATTTTTATCCAATTATCGATATTTGAGATATCGAACTTTCTTTCTCTGAGTATCGGACCTTGTCCATCATTGTGTCTTTTCATTTTGTATTCTAAGAAACACAAAGTTATCCTTGCATATTATAAACTCATAGGTTGTAAGTGAGATAATGAATTATACAACTCATCAAAATGCATGACATTAGTGGGCTAATAATATGTCAAATTTGTAGGGCACACCAGTGGAACGTAAATCATTACAGATGAGTTGAAATTTTCTGACAAGGCAATTCAGTATTTAACAAACTTTCTTAGTGAAGTACAAAACAAAAAGAGATGGAATTTATGTGCATACGTATTTTTGACAAATGATACATATCTACACTCCTGGAAATGGAAAAAAGAACACATTGACACCGGTGTGTCAGACCCACCATGCTTGCTCCGGACACTGCGAGAGGGCTGTACAAGCAATGATCACACGCACGGCACAGCGGACACACCAGGAACCGCGGTGTTGGCCGTCGAATGGCGCTAGCTGCGCAGCATTTGTGCACCGCCGCCGTCAGTGTCAGCCAGTTTGCCGTGGCATACGGAGCTCCATCGCAGTCTTTAACACTGGTAGCATGCCGCGACAGCGTGGACGTGAACCGTATGTGCAGTTGACGGACTTTGAGCGAGGGCGTATAGTGGGCATGCGGGAGGCCGGGTGGACGTACCGCCGAATTGCTCAACACGTGGGGCGGGAGGTCTCCACAGTACATCGATGTTGTCGCCAGTGGTCGGCGGAAGGTGCACGTGCCCGTCGACCTGGGACCGGACCGCAGCGACGCACGGATGCACGCCAAGACCGTAGGATCCTACGCAGTGCCGTAGGGGACCGCACCGCCACTTCCCAGCAAATTAGGGACACTGTTGCTCCTGGGGTATCGGCGAGGACCATTCGCAACCGTCTCCATGAAGCTGGGCTACGGTCCCGCACACCGTTAGGCCGTCTTCCGCTCACGCCACAACATCGTGCAGCCCGCCTCCAGTGGTGTCGCGACAGGCGTGAATGGAGGGACGAATGGAGACGTGTCGTCTTCAGCGATGAGAGTCGCTTCTGCCTTGGTGCCAATGATGGTCGTATGCGTGTTTGGCGCCGTGCAGGTGAGCGCCACAATCAGGACTGCATACGACCGAGGCACACAGGGCCAACACCCGGCATCATGGTGTAGGGAGCGATCTCCTACACTGGCCGTACACCACTGGTGATCGTCGAGGGGACACTGAATAGTGCACGGTACATCCAAACCGTCATCGAACCCATCGTTCTACCATTCCTAGACCGGCAAGGGAACTTGCTGTTCCAACAGGACAATGCACGTCCGCATGTATCCCGTGCCACCCAACGTGCTCTAGAAGGTGTAAGTCAACTACCCTGGCCAGCAAGATCTCCGGATCTGTCCCCCATTGAGCATGTTTGGGACTGGATGAAGCGTCGTCTCACGCGGTCTGCACGTCCAGCACGAACGCTGATCCAACTGAGGCGCCAGGTGGAAATGGCATGGCAAGCCGTTCCACAGGACTACATCCAGCATCTCTACGATCGTCTCCATGGGAGAATAGCAGCCTGCATTGCTGCGAAAGGTGGATATACACTGTACTTGTGCCGACATTGTGCATGCTCTGTTGCCTGTGTCTATGTGCCTGTGGTTCTGTCAGTGTGATCATGTGATGTATCTGACCCCAGGAATGTGTCAATAAAGTTTCCCCTTCCTGGGACAATGAATTCACGGTGTTCTTATTTCAATTTCCAGGAGTGTATAAATAATGTAAGTGGTACCCATCACGTTAATTCTGATGCTGTGAACAGACATGTGAGACGAAATTTACTGAGGAGATAGATCTTTTGCTGATAAGGCACAATTTTCAGTAGCAAAACTGTGTATCAGATTCCATCTCGCCTCTGTATCTGGGAAACTCACATGTGTGATGTCAAGTGTGTGGTATTAAGCAACAGTTGTGCTGCAAGAGGGCACAAGGTTCGTGAAAGTGCAGAAAAGTCGCTATAAAATGTTCTACCAACTTCGACTGCAACTATACTAATACAGCATACACTCATGAGACAAAACATTATTATCACCTGCTTAAGAGCTTCTTTGTCGGTCTTTGGACACCAGTTGGCGTGTCTGGGATCCTATAGTTTGTTGGTAGGTTTATGGAGGTATGTGGCATTAGATGACTACAAACAGGTCATGAAATTCCCGTAAATAACGGGCCGCTGATTTGTGCAATTGGTGATGGCGCCCGATAGCGACTCAGATGGGTTTAGTGGGATTTAAATCAGGTGAATTTGGTCACCGAGTCATCAAAGCGAGTTCACTATAATGCTACTCAAACCACTGTGGCATGGTTCTGGCTCCGAGACAAGGGCAGTTATATTTCTGAAAGACGACGTCGCTATCGAGGAAGTCATCAAGCTGAAGGGATGCATGTGATTCGCAGCTGTCAGCAGGTCTTTGATTACTAACACAAGTCCCACGAAAGAGCAGGAGAATGTCACTTATAGCATAATACTGTTCCCACCAGTATGCGTACATAGCGTGCTGGACGTCTCGACCCGTCGTTCACCTCGAGGACGGCGTTTTTCGGGACGTGTATCAGTCTAGCGTAGCAAAAATGTGATTCACCCCAAGAGCCGACACGTTTCCATTGATCGACGATCGAATCACGGTGGTCCTGTCTCCACAGCAACCGAAGTTGACGATGTCGTTGGGTCAACATGTGAACACCTGGGGATCGTCTGCTGCGGAGCTCAGTGTTCAACAATTAACGATGAACGGTGTGTTCCGAAACACTTGAGCGTGCACCAGCATTGTGATCTTTCGGAAGAGATGCTACATATCACGATCTACCCTACTTTCTGTTAAGAATCGTGGACGTCCAATTATTTAGCGCCTAGTGGTAATTTCACTGTCCTTCTACCCTTTTCCGTAGATGCTCACGACAGTAGTAGATGAATATTCGACCAGCTTCGCCGCTTTCGAGGTACTCGTTCGCAGGCTCTGCCTAATAATAATCTGCCCTTTTTCAAAGTCTCTTATCTCAATGGATTTCCCCATTTGCAGCCCATATCTTCACTAGGGAGATCCCGCGTCTGAGTCTATTCGCTTACATACTTTGGTACCGTTCCAGCGTGCCCGCAACGCTACCAGGTGTCATCCTGCGTCACGGAGGGCCGTGATCATAATCTTTTGTCTTTATTAAAGTATTTTCCTCCTCTTATTCCAATTCCATCCGTTTTATTAGGGGAGTGCAAGAAGCTCCTACGTCATTCTACACTCAACCGACTGCGAAGGTATATGGAGAGGACAACCTTGCGGCTAGTGTTGACACAATAGGTGAAGATACCATCGTTCAAACTGACAACACACAGTTCCCACGTCGTGGACCAATACCTTCAACAGAAAGACATTTTTGATATTCTCTCAGGGGAATTTTGTTCCGTACAATATTTCTGATTAAGATTCTCCCCTCGCTGAGAGCGGTTCGTCAAGTCGCATGGCACCGTTATGAATGGCGCTCCTAGCCAGGAAAACATCACACATCGCTCTAAGTGCTGTATTTCTACTTTAGGTAACTGAACAAATAATGATATTCATTGCCGTTTACCTAATTGATACAAGCATTTTAAACGTTTCGGTCATGTTCTGCATCTGTTAATTGTCTGTATATGTGTTCGCGATGTAAGCATGTCATGATATGTATCTACATTTCGGTTAAATTTCATTGTATTTGAAACATAACTTTTTGGATGTACCATAAGGTCTATGTAATTACTTAACACTGAGGACTGCACCATTAGTGGAATCTATAATCAGCTTAACACCCCTGATAATGCCTTAATGGGTTATTGAGCAGTGAACATACATAAAAAACTAATAAGTCTAAGTGCATTTTTATATACGCAGATATATAAGATTTAATAAAATATTTTTTATTTCCTTACTAAGACATGACTATAATTTACGTTCCATGTTTACATGCAGTAATGGTTATCTGTTATTCTTTTGGCTGACGACGAACGCAGTGTACGTCGTAATGGCAGAAAGATGTTACGTTATTTATGTGACGTAATCACAATTTGACAGTTTTTTTTTTTTTTGCTTCACTTGTACTGTGTATCTTTTGATTGCGTTGACTTAGAAGCTTATAATTTTACACCATTGAGGAACCATAGGCCTTAATATGGGTATAAATATGAACGTGACAGCGTAACCGTTCCTGAGGACAGACAGACAGACAACAAAGTGATTCCACAGAGGTTTCGTTTTTACAGACTGAGGCACGGAAGACTAAAAATGTCAAGAAGCTCTACATTACCGAACATGAATCTCTCTGTCATGATAACTTACGTTATTAATGTTAGTAACCAAGTTTGCGGTCGGCAGTTCCATCCTGATGTGCCATACACAACATATACTAGCGACATTTAGTCGTATTCAAGCTTAATAACATCCAGCAAAGCCCGACATGAGCTCATAGACCATTGTAAAATGGTCACGTCAGGCTTTCGTGTGAACCATCTGCACAACAATAGGGATTCACGATATCCAGTTTTATGGTGCTGTACGACAAGCTCGTTGATTCGAGAAAAGCGAATTGGGCCTGAAGATGGCAAAATGAGTTGACCAAACTGGTTGCTTTCGAAATAAAACAAAATACACTATGTGATCAAAAGTACCCTGACACCTGGCTGAAAATTACTTATAACTTCGTGGCGCCCTCCATCGCTAATGCTGGAATTCAATATGGTGTTGGCCCACCATTAGCCTTGATGACGGCTTCCACTCTCGCAGGCCTACGTTCAATCAGGTACGGGAAGGTTTCTTGGGGAATGGCAGCCCATTCTTCACGGAGTGCTGCACTGAGGGGAGGTACCGATGTCGGTCGGTGAGGCCTGGCACGAAGTCGGCGTTCCAAAACATCCCAAATGGGTTCTTTAGGATTCAAGTCTGGATTCTGTGCAGGAGTCCATTACAGGGATGTTATTGTCGTGTAACCACTCCGCCACAGCTCGTGCCTTATGAACAGGTGCTCGATCGTATTGAAAGAGATTGAATCGCCATCCCCGAGTTACTCTCCAACAGTTGGAAGCAAGAAGGTGCTTAAAACGTCAATGCCACGCAAAACAACGAAGGGCGCAAGACCCCTCCATGAAGAACACGACCACACCATAACACCACCACCTCCGAATTTTACAGTTGACACTACACACGTTGGCAGATGACGTTCACCGGGCATTCTCTATACCCACACCCTGCCATCGGATCGCCACATTGTGTACCCTATTTCGTCACTCCACACAACATTTTTCCTCTGTTCAATCGTCCTTACACTAAGCGAGGAGTTGTTTGGCATTTACCGGCGTGATGTGTGGCTTATGAGCAGCCGCTCGACCATGAAATCCAAGTTTTTTCACCTCCCGCCTACCTGTCATAGTACTTGCAGTGGATCATGATGCAGTTTGGAATAAAGTATGATGGTGTGGATAGATGTCTGCTTGTTACACATTACGACCCTCTTCAAATGTCGGCGGTCTCTGTCAGTCGACAGACGAGGTCAGCCTGTACGCTTTTGTGCTGTACGTTCCCTTCACGTTTCCACTTTACTATCACATCGGAAACAGTGGACTTAGAGATGTTTAGGAGTGTGTAAATCTCGCGTGCAGACGTATAACACAAGTGACACCCAACCACCAGACCACATTCGAAGCCCGTGAGTTCCGCGGAGCGTCCCATTCTGCTCTCTCACGATGTCTAACGACTACTGAGGTTGCTGATATGGAGTACCTGGCAGTAGGTGGCAGCAATATAAAAAACGTATGTTTTTGGAGGTGTCCGAATACTTTTTATCACATAGTGTATCTTAAAGTGTACGGCTGTTGCTAAAATTTATTGAATTCAAAAATGAATGGATGCAGGTGATCAGACAGGAAGCTTAGGTACGTGTCACCTGTCAGAGTCGTATCTAATGTATCAGGGGCTTCATACCCCTCCAACTGCACACCACCCACATCGTTACTGAGCCTCCTCCAGCTTGAACAGTTTGCCTGCTGACGTGCAAGGTCCATGGATTCATGAGGTTGTCTCCATCCGCTCGATACAATTTGAAACGAGACTCCTCCGACAAGGCAATATGTTTTTAGTCATCAACAATCTAATGTCGGTGTTGGCGGCCACAGATGAGGCGTAAAGTTTGTCTTGCAGTTAGCAGGGGTGCACGATTGGGCCTTTGTCTCCGAAAGCCTATATCGATGATGTTTTTGAACGGTTCGCATGCTGACACTTGTTGATGGCCCAGCACTGAAATCTGCAGCAGTTTGCAGACGGGTTGCACTTCTGTCACATTGAGCGATTCTCTGCAGTCATCTTTGGTCCCGTTCTTGCAGGATCTTTTCCGGCCGTAGTGACGTAGGAGATTTTGTGTTTTACCTGATCCTGATATTCACGGTACACTCGCGAAATGGTTGTACGGGAAAATCCCCACTTCATCGATGCCTCGGAGATGCTGTGACCCATCGCTCGTGCGCCGTCTCCTAACACCACGTTCAAATTCACTTAAATCTTGATGACCTGCCATTGTAGTACCAGTAACTGCGTCAGAAACTTGTTGTCTTATTCGACGTTGCCGACCGCAGAGCCGTATTCTGCCAATTTACATATCCTTGTGTTTGATACGCGTGCCTATACTAGTTTCTTTAGCGTTTCACTGTAGATTGCTCCGCAGAACTTAAGGACTAGATAGATAAAATAACATAACATATACACTGTTTAATGGAAATAAATAAAATTACCGGAGCATGTTGACAGATGTCTGCCAGTCGTACAGAGAAAGTTCGATTTCATATGGCGTGAGGGCGGCGTGACTATAGTGCAATATGGGCCTCGACCTGCAGCACGAGGCAGTTGAAGTAATTGGAAAAGGTAGTGTCTGTCAATCAGCGAGTACTTATGGCGCACTATGGTGGTGTTCTTCAAAACAACATGGAAAAGAGACGACATTTAGATCACTTCTCGTGGGGAAGAATCACCGGAAACTGGAAGAAGGACAGTTTGGTACTGCTCATTGTTTCACGTGCATGGAGAATGCTACGAACAACAGGAACTGTGCTGCCCGAAAGTGAGCACGTGGTCGACCACGGTTAACAATGGCAGCAGGTCACAGCTACAGGACTACAGGGCGACAGGCAAGAAGAAACGCACGTCTAACAGCGAGGTTAATTGTGACCTCATCTAAAAGGATTGCAACGCACGTAATCTTTGCCTGATGACCAGGACGTTGTGTTTCTTAGATACCCGCACACCGGCGGCAACGTTTGCAATGGTTTCAAGAGTATGGAGACTCGACCAACGAGGAGTGGAGTCACGTGCTCTGCTCAGATGAGAGCTCATTCAGTTTGAGTAGTGGTTCTGAACTTACCATCGTATGGTGAGAGGTGGAACACGTATTTCACCCAGGAACAATGTCGTACCTGATCATTTTGGTGATTTGAGTGGTTTGGTGTGGGGAAATTTATGTACGGCGATACTGACCTCCAAGTCTTTGAACACCGTACAGCCGGCCGGAGTTGCCGAGCGGTTCTAGGCGCTACAGTCTGGAACCGCGCGACCGCTGCGGCCGCAGATTCGAATCCTACCTCGGGCATGGATGTGTGTGATTTCCTTAGGTTAGTTAGGTTTAAGTAGTTCTAAGTCCTAGGGTACTGATGACCTCAGAAGTTAAGTCCCATAGTGCTCAGAGCCATTTGAACCAACACCGTACACTCACCGTTCAGCGTTACTGTGACAGTGTACCCCTCCCCCATCTGCGTCTGTTCAGTGGTACATTCTGCCCTGACTTCATTTTTACGGATGAAAATGCGCCACCGCATTCAACTGCACAAGTGGAGGAGCTCTTGAAACTAAAGGAAATTCGACGAATTGATTGCCTGATCGTTCCGTCGACTTAAATTCCTTCGATTACGTGTGGCAAGCGGTAGGAAAACGTACTGCTGCACGTTCACATGCACCAACGACCATCCATCAGTTCTTAAGTGCGTTGGTGGAGGAACTGATCGCCTTACAACGAAAACTCCATATCAACCTCATGGCCAGAAGTGGAGTACATGACTGAGGTTGCCTTGCTGTTCATGGTGCCCCCTTTTGTAACGTCTGAAGAATCGTCATTAATCGCGGCGACTTCTGTGTAATTATTGTGTTCGAATAAAAGTATCATTTCTGTTTGTCTCATTGTCTATTTCTTGCAGTTTCCTTAAAGCAATTCTTCCTATGTATGATCCCAGTTGTATTGAGCTATGTTGCTTGGCAGTGGCACGTAATGTGAAAGTTACTTTCATCTTTAACTTTTTCCAAACAGTGTATGTTTTGGTTGGTTCAACAAGGACATGGTTGATTTTCTTCTCATTCATAAGCAAGTTCTCCACCTTTTAACATATCACCATCAATTAGACTATAAATCCCAATCTATCTTCCTTCTTTGTACAGTGATAGGAAGAGCTTTAAAGATGTACCTGTATTACTACACGGGAGAGTGGTAACTCTAGTTCCTTTCTGTAGATGCTAACAGTGTTATTTCGTGCATGAAATGCCATAAGTAACTTCTTATCGTCTTCTGTGACTGAGATAGTAATGGCCATTAATACGGCAACTAGTGCTGAAAGTAGTAGCTTTGACCTCTGATGGTGCAGAAGTGGTGTGACGGCGCTCAGAGAGAAATTTAACTTAATCGTACGCTGACAAACGTAAAGAATTCACTGTAGGTGGTAATACGTACATAGGATGTAGACTTTACTCTGGCTTTCTGAAGTTCGTTGCTGTCTAGAACACTAGGTCATTATCAGAAAGCCTCATTCTATCTAGTCTTCCACCTCGATCAACAACAATGGAAGGCCAACATTACGTTGTGCACCCACTCGTCGTTGTCATGGACACCATAAGGTTAGACACGTGACCTCTGAAATACGAAAGCTGCCGACTTATAGTCTAGTCGAAAGTGGAACATCAGAGGAGGAGTCAAAGAAAATAAACACTTTGCTGTAGCACGTGTTTGAAGACAATAAAGAGATTAAAGCAATAAGCAGATGTAAGTCTGAAAATTCCGAATACTCTGTGAGTTTATATAAGAGGTAATAAGCGGTCCCCTAACGTGAAAAGCCCTTCCATGTCTAACTGTGCCAACTACCGTGGAACGTCAATGACAGCTCTGCCCTCTCACAATGTGTTGCAATGAGGTTCACTAGCAACCGCAACTTTCGTAGAACGCCTTCGGTGTGTGCTGCTGCAATTGCTTCTGACAAATGCTTTCTCCCCGTGTAATATCTCATTATGAGCGTTACTGCAAAAAATTACACATAAGCGAAAAAGAAAACCATTAGAAAGGAAAAAAATTGTGATGAGAGCAGTAAACCACTATCACCAACACCATCGCCACAACCACCAGCAAGGCACGCAAAGTTTGCGTCACGTGAAGAATATGTGACAACATCCCCTTGGGTGCAACCGAGCTCATGCAGTGCAGATTTTCTACTTGTTCTTTCCTCCATCATGCTACAAGGTGATTGTACACTCCTGGTTCAAAATGGTTCAAATGGCTCTGAGCACTATGGGACTCAACTGCTGTGGTCATAAGTCCCCTAGAACTTAGAACTACTTAAACCTAACTAACCTAAGGACAGCACACAACACCCAGCCATCACGAGGCAGAGAAAATCCCTGACCCCGCCGGGAATCGAACCCGGGAACCCGGGCGTGGGAAGCGAGAACGCTACCGCACGACCACGAGATGCGGGCGTACACTCCTGGAAATGGAAAAAAGAACACATTGACACCGGTGTGTCAGACCCACCATACTTGCTCCGGACACTGCGAGAGGGCTGTACAAGCAATGATCACACGCACGGCACAGCGGACACACCAGGAACCGCGGTGTTGGCCGTCGAATGGCGCTAGCTGCGCAGCATTTGTGCACCGCCGCCGTCAGTGTCAGCCAGTTTGCCGTGGCATACGGAGCTCCATCGCAGTCTTTAACACTGGTAGCATGCCGCGACAGCGTGGACGTAAACCGTATGTGCAGTTGACGGACTTTGAGCGAGGGCGTATAGTGGGCATGCGGGAGGCCGGGTGGACGTACCGCCGAATTGCTCAACACGTGGGGCGTGAGGTCTCCACAGTACATCGATGTTGTCGCCAGTGGTCGGCGGAAGGTGCACGTGCCTGTCGACCTGGGACCGGACCGCAGCGACGCACGGATGCACGCCAAGACCGCAGGATCCTACGCAGTGCCGTAGGGGACCGCACCGCCACTTCCCAGCAAATTAGGGACACTGTTGCTCCTGGGGTATCGATGAGGACCATTCGCAACCGTCTCCATGAAGCTGGGCTACGGTCCCGCACACCGTTAGGCCGTCTTCCGCTCACGCCCCAACATCGTGCAGCCCGCCTCCAGTGGTGTCGCGACAGGCGTGAATGGAGGGACGAATGGAGACGTGTCGTCTTCAGCGATGAGAGTCGCTTCTGCCTTGGTGCCAATGATGGTCGTATGCGTGTTTGGCGCCGTGCAGGTGAGCGCCACAATCAGGACTGCATACGACCGAGGCACACAGGGCCAACACCCGGCATCATGGTGTGGGGAGCGATCTCCTACACTGGCCGTACACCACTGGTGATCGTCGAGGGGACACTGAATAGTGCACGGTACATCCAAATCGTCATCGAACCCATCGTTCTACCATTCCTAGACCGGCAAGGGAACTTGCTGTTCCAACAGGACAATGCACGTCCGCATGTATCCCGTGCCACCCAACGTGCTCTAGAAGGTGTAAGTCAACTACCCTGGCCAGCAAGATCTCCGGATCTGTCCCCCATTGAGCATGTTTGGGACTGGATGAAGCGTCGTCTCACGCGGTCTGCACGTCCAGCACGAACGCTGGTCCAACTGAGGCGCCAGGTGGAAATGGCATGGCAAGCCGTTCCACAGGACTACATCCAGCATCTCTACGATCGTCTCCATGGGAGAATAGCAGCCTGCATTGCTGCGAAAGGGGGATATACACTGTACTAGTGCCGACATTGTGCATGCTCTGTTGCCTGTGTCTATGTGCCTGTGGTTCTGTCAGTGTGATCATGTGATGTATCTGACCCCAGGAATGTGTCAATAAAGTTTCGCCTTCCTGGGACAATGAATTCACGGTGTTCTTATTTCAATTTCCAGGAGTGTATATTTTCCGATGAAATCTCATCTTCACCTATTTCATATATTGTCCTCAAGTTTGTTCCCATTTTATACAGGGTGTTTCAAAAATGACCGGTATATTTGAAACGGCAATAAAAACTAAACGAGCAGCGATAGAAATACACCGTTTGTTGCAATATGCTTGGGTCAACAGTACATTTTCAGGCAGACAAACTTTCGAAATTACAGTAGTTACAATTTTCAACAACAGATGGCGCTGCGGTCTGGGAAACTCTATAGTACGATATTTTCCACATATCCACCATGCGTAGCAATAATATGGCGTAGTCTCTGCATGAAATTACCCGAAACCTTTGACAACGTGTTTGGCGGAATGGCTTCACATGCAGATGAGATGTACTGCTTCAGCTGTTCAATTGTTTCTGGATTCTGGCGGTACACCTGGTCTTTCAAGTGTCCCCACAGAAAGAAGTCACAGGGGTTCATGTCTGGTGAATAGGGAGGCCAATCCACGTCGCCTCCTGTATGTTTCGGATAGCCCAAAGCAATCACACGATCATCGAAATATTCATTCAGGAAATTAAAGACGTCGGCCGTGCGATGTGGCCGGGCACCATCTTGCATAAACCACGAGGTGTTCGCAGTGTCGTCTAAGGCAGTTTGTACCGCCACAAATACACGAAGAATGTCCAGATAGCGTGATGCAGTAATCGTTTCGGATCTGAAAAATGGGCCAATGATTCCTTTGGAAGAAATGGCGGCCCAGACCAGTACTTTTTGAGGATGCAGGGACGATGGGACTGCAACATGGGGCTTTTCGGTTCCCCATATGCGCCAGTTCTGTTTATTGACGAAGCCGTCCAGGTAAAAATAAGCTTCGTCAGTTCAAAAAAATGGTTCAAACGGGTCTGAGCACTATGGGATTCAACATCTTAGGTCATAAGTCCCCTAGAACTTAGAACTACTTAAACCTAACTAACCTAAGGACATCACACACACCCATGCCAGAGGCAGGATTCGAACCTGCGACCGTAGCAGTCCCGCGGTTCCGGACTGCAGCGCCAGAACCGCTAGACCACCGCGGCTGGCACTTCGTCAGTAAACCAAATGCTGCCCACATGCATATCGCCGTCATCAATCCTGTGCACTATATCGTTAGCGAATGTCTCTCGTGCAGCAATGGTAGCGGCGCTGAGGGGTTGCCGCATTTGAATTTTGTATGGATAGAGGTGTAAACTCTGGTGTATGAGACGATACGTGGACGTTGGCGTCATTTGGACTGCAGCTGCAACACGGCGAACGGAAACCCGAGGCCGCTGTTGGATCACCTGCTGCACTAGCTGCGCGTTGCCCTCTGTGGTTGCCGTAAGCGGTCGCCCTACCTTTCCAGCACGTTCATCCGTCACGTTCCCAGTCCGTTGAAATTTTTCAAACAGATCCTTTATTGTATCGCTTTTCGGTCCTTTGGTTACATTAAACCTCCGTTGAAAACTTCGTCTTGTTGCAACAACACTGTGTTCTAGGCTGTGGACTTCCAACACCAGAAAAATCATCTGTTCTAAGGAATAAACCATGTTGTCTACAGCACACTTGCACGTTGTGAACAGCACACGCTTACAGCAGAAAGACGACGTACAGAATGGCGCACCCACAGACTGCGTTGTCTTCTATATCTTTCACATCACTTGCAGCGCCATCTGTTGTTGAAAATTGTAACCACTGCAATTTCTAAAGTTTGTCCGCCTGAAAATGTACTGTTGTCCCAAGCATATTGCAACAAACGGTGTATTTCTATCGCTGCTCGTTTAGTTTTTATTGCCGTTTCAAATATACCGGTCATTTTTGAAACACCCTGTAGATCCTCTATATATTCCTTCCACCTTTCAGCTCCCCCCCCTTTTTTTTAAAGCCCTGTTTTGCCATCTGAGCTCTTGATATTCATACAGCTGCTTCTCTTTTCTCCTCAGGTCTACTGAATTTTTATGTGCGGAGTCTATCTTTCCCTTAGTTATACATACTTCTACAGCCTTGGATTTGTCTTCTAGCCATTACTGCTTACCCATTTTGCACACTCTCACGATGTTACGTTTTAGACGTCTGTATTCCCTTTCGCTTTATTCATTTGTTGCATTTTTATATTTTCTCCTCTCCTCATTTAAATCAATTAAATTCAATACCTCCTGAGTCATCCAAGGTATTCCTTTCCCCTATTTCAGTCCAATGTTCCCTAACCCACTCTAGCTCTCAACAACATCTGGTTCCTTCAATTTATTCAGGTCACATCTCCGTCATTTCCTACTTTTCTGCAATTTCTTCAGTTTCGGTCTATTCGGTGTACAGCTCATAACTAGTAAATTACAGTCAGATCCTACTTCAGCCACCTGGAATGTCTTACAGTTTCAAATCTAGTTTCGTAATCACTGTCTTACGATTCTATAACTAATCAATCTGAAACCTTCCAGTGTTGCAAGTCTCTTTCAGGAGCATAACCGTCTTTCATGATTCTTAAACCAAGTGTAGTGATGATTAAATTATGCAGTGAACAAAATTATACCAGGCAGCTTGCTCTGCCATAACTTCCCCCCAGTCCCTGTTCTCCCACTGTTTTTAATTCTCTGCCTTTTCATACTACCGAATTCCAATCACCCATCACAATTAAATGTTCATTTCCGTTAACTATCTGAGTAACTTCTTTTATCTCGTCATCTTTCAGTGTCTTCATCAGCTTAACAGCTAGTCGGCATATAAACTCCTACTGCAGTGGTGGGTTTTGATTCTGCGCATATTTTGGCGAAGATAACGTGTTTACTACGCTTTTCGTAATATCTTACCGGCATTTGTTCAAATGGCTCTGAGCAGTATGGGACTCAACTGCTGTGGTCATTAGTCCCCTAGAACTTAGAACTACTTAAACCTAACTAACCTAAGAACATCACACACATCCATGCCCGAGGCAGGATTCGAACCTGCGACCGTAGCAGTTGCACGGTTCCGGACTGCGCGCCTAGAACCGCGAGACCACCGCGGCCGGCACCGGCATTTGTAATTTCTTATTCATTATGAGGTCTACTTATGCATTATCCCTATTTGATTTCATGATGAGAACCATGCACTCATCCTGACAAGACTCCTGTTCTTCTTCCCACTTCACTTCACTCATTTCCAATATACCTAACTCCAAACTATATATTTCCATTTTTAAATTTTCTGTATTACTTACATGATTGAGGGGTTGACATTCTGATCCGTAGAACGTCAGTCTTACTTTTCCTGACGATGACATCTTCCTGAGTTGCCCGTGCCCAGACACGCAAATGGGGGACTATTTTCCTTAAAGAATATTTTATCTAAGAAGATACCACCATCATTAAGCCGTACAGCAGAGATGCATGCTCTCGGAAAAAAATTACGTTCATAGTTTCCCCTTGCTTTCGGCCATTCGAAGAACAGTCACATCAATACAAACGTTACAAGGCCAGATCATTGAATCAGACAGACTGTTTCCCCTGCACCTCTTCAGGAGCCAGTAGCTAGTCTGACGTCTCCACAGATACCCTACGTTATGGTTGCACATACGTTACGCCTCTCCGCGAGTGAGGCTGATGGTTAACGATCTATTACAAATATAATTGAATAAATAAACTTATTTAAACATTTCAGTTCAGAGCTAAGATAGTGCAATTCAATGTTGGAATTTATCACAGTAAAATTAAAATTATCCTTTTAAATTAGTTATTTTGTGTCGATTTGTATCAATATTTTCCTTGAGTTCCGTAAGTCAACTATTAGACGTGACTTTAATATGACTTAAGACGATATTGCTCATATTAGCACCCGACGGCTACCAATTTCAAAGAATACAATACAAGTAGAAGACACATGTTTTACTGATTTCATTAAAGCGACACTTATATTTGAGTTCAGTATGGCCTAAGACTATATCGTTGAAAATAATACCATACGAATACTACTCTGAAATAAAAGAATACTAATGGAATACACAACTGGCCAACATTCATCAAAAATAAGCCAGGTGCTAATTATTTTAAAACCACAAATTCCTGTTTGATAAGCGTTTGTAGTATTGTGGTTACTGCTCCTGATATCGCTTTATTTAGCGAATTAATACATTAAAATACTTTACTGTTGTCGTACTAATAATTCAGGATTAAAAATACCAGAAATCAATGGTTCTAAATTACATAAATTTGGTAACTTTCTTAGGTTCAGAATTATTGGGACGGTTCCGGATCATCAACTAAATATTCCGAATTAAGGAAACAATGGCTGTAGATGAATATTTTAAGCGGTACTTGGTGTTGAGTGAGCACTGAGTGAGAGGCGAGTGTTTGTTGACTGCTCATACTGCTGCACCCACGTTGGTGACGCTACTTCGACAATCTGTGCACAGTAGTCTGCCATCTGTCCACAGTGAATTCCTTGCTATAGTCAGTGTATGGATCCACTCTGCAAACTGAAAAGAAACTTTTCGGCAGTAGGGTTTTGCTACCTGTATATTGGACAAGGGGCTGCCAAATGAAAACTGAACATCCACCGCAACGGGACCATGGAATGGTTACAGTAAAAACTATTTCTCACACACGTTAAGACATTTATCTCGCTGGTAGACGAGACGTTCAGTTCCCTTTTCGTAGAGCGCAGTCGGTCGCTGAGGGACTCACAACTGCATCCACTCTTGCAGTTACCCGTCCGACTGAAAGTGACGTCCACGCATGCCTTTCTTCAGGTCGCAACATATGGAAATCACACGGCGGAAGATCTGGGCTGCACGGAGGATGCTGCAGGGTTTCCCAACCAGATCACTGAAACGTGGACTTGTATGTGCGAATTGTATGTTGGTTAGTAAAATCGTTCTGTGGTAAGCTGCAAATGCCGATTCCCTAAATTTTCTCCATAGTATTCCTCGGAAGGAACGCCACCTTCCCTTCAGGGATTCCCATTTGAACTGCCGAAGCGTCACCGTAATACTTGTGTGCCGATTCTACATCTACATCCATAATCCGCAAGCCACCTGACGGTGTGTGGTGGAGGGTATCTTGAGTACCTCTATCGGTTCTCCCTTCTATTCCAGTCTCGTATTGTTCGTGGAAAGAAGGATTGTCGGTATGCTTCTGTGTGGGCTCCAATCTCTCTGATTTTATCCTCATGGTCTCTTCGCGAGATATACGTAGGAGGGAGCAATATACTGCTTGACTCGAAACTTCAACAAAAGCCCGTACCGAGCTACTGAGCGTCTCTCCTGCAGAGTCTTCCACTGGAGTTTATCTGTCATCTCCGTAACGCTTTCGCGATTAGTAAATGATCCTGTAGAAGCGCGCTGCTCTCCGTTGGATCTTCTCTATCTCTTCTAACAACCCTATCTGGTACGGATCCCACACTGCTGAGCAGTATTCAAGCAGTGGGCGAACAAGCGTACTGTAACCTACGTCCTTTGTTTTCGGATTGCATTTCCTTAGGATTCTTCCAATGAATATCAGTCTGGAATCTCCTTTACCAACGATCAACTTTATATGATCATTCCATTTTAAATCACTCCTAATGCGTACTCCCAGATAATTTATGGAATTAACTGCTTCCAGTTGCTGACCTGCTATTTTGTAGCTAAATGATAAGGGATCTAGCCTTCTATGTATTCGCAGCACATTATACTTGTCTACATTGAGATTCAATTGCCATTCCCTGCACCATGCGTCAATTCGCTTCAGATCCTCCTGCATTTTAGTACAATTTTCCATTGTTACAAGCCTGGGATAGGGCCTGTGTGAAATGTGGGTGAATGCTCTCTGGAGCCGGCCGGTGTGACCGAGCAGTTCTAGGCGCCTCAGTCCGGAACCGCGCGACCGCTACGGTCGCTGGTTCGAATCCTGCGTCGGGCATGGATGTGTGTGACGTCCTTAGGTTAGTTAGGTTTAAGTAGTTCTAAGTTCTAGGGGGCTGATGGCCACAGATGTTAAGTCCCATAGTGCTCAGAGCAATTTGAACCATCTTTGCACTCTGGAATAGGCCACTCACCAGTTGTACGCCACAATCTTATAGCTCCATCGCTAGCATACAGACAGAACATATTCTCATCATTGAAGAGAACAGAGTGCCATTCCACTCTCCAGTGAATTCTTTCACGAGACGAGAGTAGCCTTGCTTGACATTGTCATGGTGCCAGCGGTGACCTCGCTGGAAGCACACGAGATTACAATCCCACTGCAAACAAACGATTCCTACTGGTCCCCGATGACACAGCAGGTGGAACATGTGCCCGGATTTCGTCCCTGGATGATGACTGGTCGGCCACCGCTGCTTGCACAGTCCTGGCCTGGCTGTACATCTCTACTACGCGGACATCAAGAACCTGGTCTACAACCGTGAGAAGCTCCCACAGAACATTGATAACAGTAACGACGCACAAACAGCAACGACGCACAAACGATGCGTTGTGCCCAGCATGGGCTGAATTCATCGAGACGGCTACCCAGCTTCCCGGAGGCTCGCAGTTCGACCCCGTTCAAAAGACTGAAGCTGTTCAACAGGAGTACATATTCGTAGGCAGGAGACGGTTGCAGCCCAGAATGAATGTTGCAAACACTGTTCACCTCTGAACTCAGCCCAGTTATTGCTTGCAGAATCAGAGCGGAACGTGCACAGACAGGCCTCGTAAGAGTAATCTGATAGTCGATGACCGGAACAAATGGATCAACCACTCTACAACTGCACAGTATGCCATATACTGGTGTTACAACCGACAGTTCGTAAGGGTGCTGCATTTTTCTCTAGCAGTATGTTATTCCGCACCGTATGTTATTCTACCCCACAGTCATCGCGTGAGATGACTATGGCAGTAAAATCAAAGACGCTCAAGCTCATCTGGAAACTTATTGTCAGCAGTTATCACTGTGAATCATCTGCTAATGATATAAGGAAGGAGGTTTGTGGACCCATGTTTAAAGGAAATTTTTATTTCCACTATCGTATACTTGGGTTGGATAAAAAGTAGTCGTAACACTATTGTAATTCACACGAGACTTTGCTGACAGACATTCACTTTATTACATACCCTCCATACAATCGCCTAACATCTCGGTCATCTTCCTCCACAGAGATGCTGCATTGTACAATTTCATTGTGTCTGTCTTTGTCGATGTCTCACAACGACAAACAGACGTAATCGCACTGACTCATACGGGGTGAACACAGTGGATGTTCCAATATATCCCATCCCCAAGTATGCAGGAGCTCCTGCACAGGGTTTGCCGTGTGGCATCGTGATTTCTCACAATGGATAATGGCTGCCACAAGGTTCCACCGCTTTCTTCTCAGTGCGGGACAAGGGTGGTGTTGCAAGAAATTCCAGCAGTAGACTGCGGTGATGGTCTGATCCTGCAGTACAGTGTAATGCAGCATTAACCCATGGATATCATAAGCTGCAATAACTATCATTTTGGTGCCAGTCGGTTCATGGCCCACTTTCTGTGGGTGAGAAGAACCAGATAATTTCCATTAGTTGGACTGCAACTTTAATCGTGGTTCTTATGACCAAGTCCATGTTTCACCCATAGTTACGATCCTTCCAAGGTAGTATTCATCGTACCTGTGGTAGCAGTTGAGCAAGTCCTCTGCAAATGTATAACGATGCTACTGTTGCACCTCAGTCACTGCACGCGGTACCAAACGTGCTGTAATTCTGTACAACTCAAGAATTTCGTGCAAAATATCGAGCACTGTTTTGTGCCACACGCCTGCCTTTGTTGCTAACTCACATTCAGTCCATCGGCGATCCACATCCAGCAGGGAGACAAGAAGCTCAATTGTCTTGTTGTCCTTGGTGGGTCGACCTGAATGGGGCCAGTCTTAAACGACATTCCTGCCATCCTGAAACACTTCCACCCTTCTCCCTCCTGTACGACATGACAGTGCTGCATCAACTCACACCTCACGAAGTACCTGAAAACATTTTTGTGCACTCCGACGAGATGCTACTTCAGTACGGATCCACACAAGTTGTCTGTGTTTCCTAAACATATTGTTATGGTGTTTGTAAAGGCCTCGCTCTCCTTCAGAGAGTACTCACTGCTACTGACTCAAAGGCAGCGGTTGCCACTCACTCCAACTATCAGCTATAAAGCACATGTGCCATATAACGCACTACTTTTTACTCAACCCTAGTACTTTTATCGGTGTCAGTTTTCGCAGCAACCTGTATAAATTCTTCACAGCTGGACTATAAACTGATGTATTACGTTATGTATAATATAGTTAAGAAATATAGAGTATCTCAATGAGAGACAAAAGAGTTGAAGCTTTGGCTAGTAAATTTTGTCAAAAGTATCATGCAAGACACGTAGTGCGGAGATAAACTGTCATACAAAAGGTAACGACAGTGCCTCACAGAAAAATTTTAATTAATCCTTTCCGCATATTAATGTACGTTAGACAATACGTACAAAGTTCGTCTGTAAATTTCGATGAATGCTCTCAGAAAATTAAGGACTCAAGAGTTATAAACAAAATACCTTTACTGACCTTGAAAGTAGTCACCATTACATGTAACAAACAACAGTCGTAAAGCTATTGAAAACTGTCATCGTACAAGTCTTGTGGAATTGCTTGAAGCACCTTGGTCAGGCGTTGTTGGGCATCCGCATCATTACAGGAGGCGTGACCTGGTGTTAGCAGTACGATTCGGAGACCAAGCGGAGGTCAGTGGCATGGTGTTCATCGACTTCCCAGACATCCAAAAATTTGGCTGACGAAGTAGCTTACAGTTTGTTTAATAGAAGTGACAAAACCTTATGGTTATGCATCAAGTTTTATAAAGTTCACTTAGGACATGTCTTGTTTTAGGCAAACATTTAAATAATATTTTATGTTCTGAAGAAGACTTTATTACTAACGTTTAAACCTAGGTAAACGATAAAGTTAACCTGCAACTGTAGGCTGCATATTCTTATATGAATATGGTGAGTTTCTCTTCCTGCACTGGGGTTGAAGAACATGATTCGGAAGTTAGAATTAACTTGCGATTTGGAAATTGCCGCAGGGAGACCCACAAATTGTTGAAAAAGTTATTGTTGCCATGGCTGAGAATGCTGGACGCAATGTGCGACCTACTTCAGTTCCAAGTTATTGTGGAGCCATATAGTCGTCAAATTGAGCGACGATTGTGACCATCGACGTAAACATGGCACACAATTAAAAAATTTTGTCCTCATGTGAAAATTAAAATGTGTTTCTCTCAATGGTTAATTCGTTCTCTTTCGTATGGCTTTACAAATGTTTCCAAAAAGTTTCATTGACCTTTGATCATTTGTTTTTAGTGGGGGCCCTCTCAAGTAGCGAATGTTTAATATAATCACCCTGTCTGCACGCATTACCGTTCCTGATAAGAGTATTGAGTTCGTAATACACTCTTCCCACTTTGCAGTAGTCCTTTTCTTCGTCTTTATTTAACAAAATCTTAAAATTTACGGAAACTTGTGGAAAAGAAATTAATGATCTGCTGGAAGAATAATACAGTGATGTGAGACAAGCAGTAGTGTGACAGAATACACTTTTGAATCTGTCTGCTTTAAAATATGAGTATAAAGGATATAGGTGAGCAGCTGCCTAAACGAAAGCTACACCAAAAAAATTTATGAAAGGATTATGAAAAATCTCATGCCTTCTCTTCTAAGAACATGTTACGTCTTAGCTGTTAGTTTTTGTGTGGTAACTGCATGTATAAAGTAGAGCTGCGTTTACTTTATTTACGACGATTAAGGAGAGAAATAAAGAGACAGAGAGAGTTGAAAATGGTATTTTCTTTCTCGTTGCAACATGCCTTCATTCATCTAGGGTGATATTTTCGCTGGTCAGAATGTCACATTCCTGAAGGCGCCTTTATTATCACAGCAGCTAAATAGCGATCGCAAACCCTATTGTTCTTCTCAGAGATCTATTTAGTCGCTCCCACCATTGTACAACGAAACTGAAGTAGTGGAACGACGTGTAACAGGGCCCGCTAAATGTCCTCATTCACAGGCCAAGAGCTACAGTCCATAAACTCAGCGATACTGTCTAGCAAGGTCTAACCTACATTTTCTTGAAACTCATCTGAAAGTTGCCTCTAGAAGATAATTACTATATGAACCCATATATTCCACTATATGCGAGATTACAATATAAATTCTAAATATTCACGCTTGAGATAAAATAGGAAAAAAATCCGCTCTTGCGAGTAAATTTCGTTGTTTTTACTCTGTCCAACCGAGATTTCCATTTACCTTTTGTGACAACGTTTTCGGAACCGCTCAAACTCAGTTTCGCACTTTACTTGCAGATACTGTTACATGTTTTCTGTCTTTTTAGGACGTAGTTAAAAAAATTCATTTCAAGTCGTTGCCATGCTTCCCTCATTAAATTATTTTTTATCACAGTAGTATTAACCTTCATAATTGTAAACGCATTGCTTTTACACGGTAAAAAATTGCTAAGAAAACGAAAAATTAATATACGCTTATTTAAACTCAGCAAACCACCGTTGGTCTCTTGGCAACTACTAGCGTTCTACTAGCATAGTTAATTTTTGGGTTTCTTTCGTACTGATTTTTTAATTAGAAAACAGAAAATATTTATTTGTGTAGAATATAAGCAATATAATATAGCACAGGATAAGAGGTACCGCAAAAACCTGCCGCACTTAAGAAGAAAAGCTCATTGTTTTTATTTTAGGAATTCACTTTCTAAACATCAGATACTCTGATTCATATTGCAATCAGCAGGTATTACATATTCGAACGGATCGTCCTGATTTAAACTGTGCGCTGTATCTAGGATTCGAAACTGGACCATTGCAAGGTTCCTGGTTCTAATACTTATGCACCATGCACCTCTAGACTGTCAGATTAGATTAGATTAGCACTTGTTCCATAGATCATGAATACGACACTTCGTAATGATGTGAAACGTGTCAGGTTAATAAAAGGTTTTACATTACACAAAATATTAAATGACACTTAACATTTTTAATTTATTTTTTGTGAGGGTTGGGGAAATTACTCACTTATTGTATCCAAAAATTCATCTAATGAGTAGAAGGAGTTTCCATTAAGAAATTCTTTTAATTTTCTTTTAAATGCTATATGGCTATCTGTCAGACTTTTGATGCTATTAGATAAGTGACCAAAGACTTTCGTGGCAGCATAATTGACCCCCTTCTGAGCCAAAGTTAGATTTAACCTTGAGTAGTGAAGATCATCCTTTCACCTAGTGTTGTAGCCATGTACACTGCTATTACTTTTGAAATCGTTTGGATTGTTAATAACAAATTTCATAAGTGAATATATATATTGTGAGGCTACAGTGAAGATCTCTAGCTCTTTAAATAAGTGTCTGCAGGATGATCTTGGATGAGCTCCAGCAATTATTCTGATTACACGCTTTTGTGCAATGGACACTCTTTTTCTCAATGATGAGTTACCCCAGAATATGATGCCATAGGAAAGCAGAGAATGAAAATAGGCATGGTAAGCTAATTTATTCAGATGTATATCGTCAAAATTTGCAATGACCCTAATAGCATACGTAGCTGAACTCAAACGTTTCAGTAGATCCTCAGTGTGTTTTTTCCAGTTCAACCCCACATCAATGTATACACCTAGAAATTTTGAATATTCTACCTTAGCTACCGATTTCTGATCGAAGTCTATATTTATCAATGGTGTCATTCCATTTACTGTGTGGAACTGTATATACTGTGTTTTGTCAAAGTTTAATGAGAGCCCATTTGCAGAGAACCACTTAATGATTTTCTGAAAAACATCGTTTACAATTTCACCAGTTAATTCTTGTCTGTTGGGTGTGATAGCTATACTTGTATCATCGGCAAAAAGTACCAGCTTTGCATCTTCTTGAATATAGAATGGCAAGTCATTAATATATATTAAGAACAACAGAGGACCCAAGACCAAACCTTGCGGCACCCCATTCTTCATTGTTCCCCAGTTTGATAAATCACCAGTTTTTCGCATATTATGTGAACTACTTATTTCAACTTTCTGCACTCTTTCAGTTAGGTATGATTTAAACCATTGGAGCACTGTTCCATTCATATCATAGTACTTGAGCTTATCTAGAAGTATTCTATTATTTACACAATCAAAAGCCTTTGACAGATCACAAAAAATCCCAACGGTTGACTTCCGGTTACTCAAAGCATTTAATATTTCATTAGTGAAAGTATATATAGCATTTTCCGTTGAAAAACCCTTTTGGAAACCAAACCGATATTTTGTTAATACTTTATTTTTACAAAGGTGTGAAGCTACTCTACAATACATTACTTTTTCAAAAATTTTGATATGCAGTCAGAAGAGAGATTGGGCAGTAGTTGTTGACATCAGATGTATCCCCTTTTTTATGCAGTGGTTTAACAATGGCATACTTCAGTCTATCTGGGAACATACCCTGCTTCAGAGAGCTATTACATACTTATTTCTTGGGAACAAGCTTTTATTATCCTGCTGGAAATCCATCAATTCCATGTGAGCTTTTATTCTTGAGAGAGTTTATTACCTTCCTAATTTCAGTAGGAGAGGTGGGTGGAATTTCAATTGTATCAAATGGTGTGGGTAAGACCTCTTCCATTAACTGCCTTGCTTCTTCTAATGAACATTTAGATCCTATTTTCTCTACAACATTTAAAAAATGATTATTCAAAATGTTTTAGACTTCCGGCTTGTTGTTTATCAAGTTTCCATTCGCTTTGATGGTGAAGCCATCATCCTCTACTCTTGGTTGCCCTGTCTCCCTTGTAATAATATTCCAAATTGTTTTGATTTTGTTATCAGAGGTACTAATCTCAGACATGATGCACATGCTTCTGGACTTTTTAATAACCTTTCTTAATGTAGCACAGTAGTTTTTATAATATTTGGCTGTTTCTGGGTCATTCCTCTTTCTTGTTGTTAGATACAGTTCCCTTTTGTAGTTACAAGATATTTCTATTCCTTTAGTAAGCTAAGGTTTTTTGCATGGTTTCTTATAATTTGATTTACTTTCCTGGGGAAACAGTTTTCAAATTTTCTTACAAGTGTCTCATGAAATAAGTTATATTTTAAATTAGCATCAGGTTTCTTGTACACCTCATCCCAGTCTAACTGCTGAAGATTTTCTCTGAAACTTCTAATTGTTGAGTCATTAATTGAATGCACCACTTTGGAGGGTAGTTTTGAATTACTGAATGGCGCTATGTCATATACTGTAACTAGCTGAGCATCATGATGAGAAAGCCCATTCTCAACAGGGCAAGAATTTATGTCTTTAAACCTGTCTTGGTCTAAAAGTGTTATCTATCAATATGCTGTTGTCCTTTACTACCTGAGCAGCAAAATTAATGACAGATTTCAAATTGAAAGAACCGAGCAAGACTTCCAGGTCATTATTCCTATTACACTCTTTCAGTGAATCAATACTGAAGTCCACAAAAATAATAATTTGATTTCCCCTATTTGACAGATAGCACAACAAGGCATCCAAGTTTTCCAGGAATAAATGAAAGTTCCCTGAAGGGAACCTATATACTGTTACAATTATAAAAGAGGCCTCCTTCAGTTTAAGTTGACAGGCACATGTTTCTATATGTTGCTCTAGACAAAACTTTTTTATATCTAAGCTTTCTACACAGTGATAACTTTTGACATATATGGCAACTCCTCCTCTCACCTTATTCTCTCTACTCATATGTGCAGCTAGTTTATAACCACTGAAATTTACCTTTTCCATATCAGACACAATGTGATGCTCAGACAGGCATAGTATATCTATTACATTATCAGATTCGATGTCATCTAAACAAAGCAGGAGCTCATCTACTTTATTCTTCAATCCCGGAATATTTTGGTGAAAAATGGTAACACTATTTTTTACTTTACTTTTGTGAGAATCTACTTTTTTTCTTTAATCCACCAATATTTTGATTAAATATGGTAACATCATTATTTACTTTCCTGTTGTGAGAATTTTGTGAGTTTTGGACCTCTTTAGCACCTGCCTTCCTGAACTTCTCGTTGCACACTGATATTAGTCTAAAAAAGAGGTACATCCATGAGTACTAGTGTCCCCCCTTATATATTTCGCTAACAATCCTGCCAGTTTACCCCTGCCTTTCCTATTGAGGTATAGGCCATGCTTTGTGAAATCCCCCATATCAATAGCATCGACAGGAACCAGTCCAATGTCTGACAAGTGGCCGCCCTACGCAAATGATCCAACTCCATATTTACCCTCCTGACAGAGCGGTTCAACTGGGGCTGCTCATGCCGCAGGATGTTTCACTACGTCATGTATTCACTGCATAATGCAATATTCATTCGACATGCATTTTTATTATTTCCGAAGTCCACTAACGACGTGTTGCGAAAAGTGATGAGTCTGTCTATGTTCAAAGGGCAAGTATTTTCCCATGTTTATGTGCTTTGTTCTAACAGTCCAGTCTGTAGCCTCTAATGTGTGTGTGATTTGTATGTAAAAAGAGCTCCTGCAAATAAGATATCATAGTCACTGATAATTATCAATGAGTGATGTAGTCACTACCAGCTGAGATAAACATTGAAAGCGAACATAACAGGAGACTGTGAACAATGCCGGGCGCTACTTGTTCACTGCGTAAGTCGCTGACAGTACAACAGCCCTAGCTAAAATGTCACATTCTCTCCATGAAAAATTTATATCTTCAGTTACACAAACAAACTGAGGGCTTTCATTAGTTCCACGTGAAAGACGGAGTTTAATTTAATGCTGGAACTCCTCCTACAAGGAATCCATTGTTCTGCTGGTGTAGGAAGAATCAAATTCGCGAGTTAGAAAAATATGAATTAAGTTATGTGTTCTATTAGTTGTATTAGAACGAGTCTGCTCAGTTGCAAAACAACGTTACATGGTCATAGCTGCCTATATTTTCACTACCGACAGTGAAATATCCCATTAGCGAAGGACGACGTGCAGAGTGTTGCTTTTACCATATCGAATCTGTTACAACATGCACTTCAAATGGTTTATAAATAATGTTACTCAAGCGACTGTAACTTCCTTCACTATTTATGAATAAACAGTGGGCGTCGTTACCAGAAAAGAATAAGAACTGCAGTTAATGATGAGCAGCTTCTCCACCAATAATTCAGTTTAATTTAATTTCAGAACATAGTTAATTATTTTCATTTTCTCCATATAGTCAATTGATCGCAGTGTTATCCTCAGTAATATAATACAGCACTGGAGCATTACACTGTTCTTGTCTCGGCAATGTAATCGGAATACTATTTCATCTTGAAACAGAACAGGACTATTTCAATAAAGTTACCTTTACTCAGATTAGTATTATCTATCGAACAATGTAGGCACAAATTCTTGAATTTTCCAAGTACGAGTACTCCGGTCGTTTCGTCGATTCTACTTTTATTGTTCCATTGCTTGACGTACGGTTTGTTGTCGTTTTGATTCAGCATTACAGGACGAACTTACATGCAAGATACACATGTTACTACGATAATGTCTATGACCAGGCTCCTATGTGACTCCTCATTTCCTTTCAAACCGAGGCTTTGCCTGTTCGGTATACCTTTCTCACTAAACATACTAGGATGAGGAGGGTTCTTCGAACTAAACAAACTGTATTTATCATGGCTTCAGTCCATAAAAATGCTTCCTATGTCGACCAGAGAAGTCAATTATTTAAAATGAATACATACAATACTGCCATTATTTATTTATTTGCATCATTCTAGGTTACAATATTTCTAATACTATATGTATGTACTGTGTGTGCGTGCGTGTGTATGTATGTAGGTATGTATGTGTGTGTGTGTGTGTGTGTGTGTGTGTGTGTGCTTGGAGCGTAGTGTGATGTTTGCGTGGTAGGATGATGATGATGATGATGATGATGATGATGAGAGAAGGGAGACGGTCAAACCTGGTGCCGGCACACAGCCTGCTCCTCGAAAATAGCACCAAGGGGCCACCGAGTTTAACGGATCCAACAGACGGATCACCACCAACATTGTCACATGCCCCGAAGAAGTTTGGTATTTCAACCAGGACATTGGTGCAGAGTCAACCGAAAACACTAGAGAGCGCAGAACCAGCAACAGACGATTGGTAGGCCAGAAAATAAAAGCTAATGTGCGCCCATTGCCAGAAAAAATCAAAACTTCTAAGAATAATAACATAGTGGTCTGGACAGATGTCGCCGAGCCTAGTAGCTTTCTTATTGCTAACATTGTAAAGGTGCACATTGCATTTATATTGTCTTAATTCACAATTGGGACTGACATTAACCAGACGCTTTTGCTCTGCCAATGTACCGATTTCTCATACGCGATTCTAGTAGTTGCTAAATGACAAGCCTGCTTATCTAAAGTCGTTACTAGAATTTATTCTCAGTCAGCAACTCTCTTTCTGAGTATGATGTTGGCTCGTAACTGACTGAAAAGAACTTTGTCTCTGAAATAAGAGCGATCTAAAACAACCCCCTCAACACTCCTTCTCATTGACAATGAAAAGTGCAACAAAGATTTAATAAGTGTTAATTACTTTGAGCTACATCATCAGCCGAAATTTAAATAAACATTTTGGGCTAAATCGTAACGAATCAGTTGTACTGTTTCCAACAAAAAAATGGTTCAAATGGCTCTGAGCACTATGGGACTTAACATCTGTGGTCATCAGTCCCCTAGAACTTAGAACTACTTAAACCTAACTAACCTAAGGACATCACACACATCCATGCCGAGGCAGGATTCGAACCTGCGACCGTAGCAGTCGCGCGGTTCTGTTTCCAACAAAGCCATAGCGACTGAAACTGTGTAACACTAAGCTAACAGGATAAAAATTGGCCTAGTGATAACAATAGAAGCATCATTTAATACCGTGTGATTCTGCCCTAGACTTGATAATCCCCTGGACTCGAGTAGGAAGTGAGTTCACAAGTTTGTCCAGTTACATCGCATCCGGGCTAAGCCATTCGCTAAGGATCTGATTGCACAATTCCACCTATCTGCAGCGATGCTGATGTCACTGTACCCGTTGTTCCAACATGCCTCACTGATGTTCTATGGGGTGCTACTCAGGTGATTTTGTAGGCCAGTCGAGATGCAGCAGAGAGGAGGGGTATTCAAAAATCCAGTCACACTTTCTTCCAGCCCGATAAAATAGCTAGAGCACTATGGGACTTAACATCTGAGGTCATCCGTCCCTTAGAAGGTAGAGCTACTTAAGCGTAACTAACCTAAGGACATCACACACATCAATGCCCGAGGCAGGATTGGAACCTGCGACCGTAGCGGTTCCAGACCGTAGCGCCTAGAACCGCACGATAAACATTGCTGTTTTATTTCGGAGACGTCCCCAGGCCAAGTGATGTCTCTTTAATTTCCCTTCTTTCAGGAGTGCTAGTTTCGAACATTTCGCAAAAGAAGTTCTGTGAACTTCGGAAGGTAGGAGACGAGGTAACGGCGGAAGTAAAGCTGCGAGGACGGGTCGTGAGTCGTGATTGGGTATCTCAGAAGGGGTGTCGTGTGACGTCCGCCGAGACCAGATGAAGACAACAGTAACGAACAAAATGGACCAACGATGGAAAAAGGTCGGTAGAGCATTTGCCCGAGAAAGGCGAAGGTCCGGATTTCGAGTCTCGGTCCGGCAAGCAGTTGTAATCTACCGGGAAGGGGAACTTTGCTCTTGTCATCTTTATGTGCTTGTGTAAAAAATGACCTCTTGCGAGGTGACCGACTCCAAACTTTCGGTCGCAGGTTCGAATCCTGCCTCGGAAATGGATGTGTGTGATGTCCTTAGGTTAGTTAGGTTTAAGTAGTTCTAAGCTCTAGGGATCTGATGACCTCTGAAGTTAAGTACCATAGTGCAAAGAGCAATTTTTTTCCAAATGTTCACTGCAGGCATTCCTGTCGCAATGACCTCTCGCTAAAAGTTGGGGAAGGATCTTCATTCGATGCCTGCAGCAATTTCTGTCTGGTTTGGAAGCGACTTTGATTCAAAAGCAGCGAAACTCGTCTTCGATCCCTCTCAGTCAGGATCTTTCTCCGACCACAATTCTAATGACGTGTTTCGTGGCTAAATGTGTTACACCAGTGCTTGGAAACCCGTTGAACAAGCGGCCGCTAAGAACCAACAAATCCAGCAACTTCACACGCTGTATGACCTTGCGTATGGTCAAACACGATTGCTCCTTTTTGCCATTCTGTCGCGTCAATAAATTCACCCGTGTTTATGTACTACGTCCGCTTGAAACACAAACGTGCCGCTCTTCGCTACTGCTTTATGCCCACTCAGAGGCAGTGTGCTATAGGTTGAGCTCGTAACTCGATCGCTGCGCCATCAGTACAGGTTTAGCAATTCACCTGTGCGTGGGCACTTGGGTGTCTAAATTTTTGACCAGTGAGCTCACTTTAGTGTAATACTAGTTTAGTGTTACACTACATACAAGCGGTTCAGTCATGTTAACGTCACCACCTGTCAAGAGCTTGAACAACGACCTTTTTCAACTCGGACTTGCAACAAGATAGTCAGTGAGGTTCCTGAAGGTACGGACATAGATGTGGAGCCATACCTTCTGTAGTGCCGTGGCCATCTATTCTAGGTTTCTCAGGTACCATCGATGGCGCGAACAGCCTGATCGAAGTAGTCCCAGAGATTCTCGATTGGGTTTAAAGCCGGTGAGTTTGGTGGCCATGGGGGTACGGTAAATTCATCCAGCTGCTCTTCGAACCATATACATATACCGCAAGTTGTTGAGGCATTGTATTGTCCTGCTGATAGATGTTATCGTGCAGAGAGTGGAGGGGGGGAGGGGGCAATATGGTCCACAAGGATAGAGGCACACTTGTGTTGATCTATCCTGCCTTCCAGAATGACGGTATCATCCAGGAAATACCACGAAAACATTCTCTCTCTCCCTCCTCCAGCCTGGATCTTTCCGTCAGTTGTTGCAGTGCTGTAAACGCCGACAGCCATCACCCCGATGGAGCATAAAACGTGATTCATCTGAAAAGGCCACCTGTCGTCACTCATGGACGTCTAGTGCGGTACTGGTGTGCAAATGAACAGCTGTCACCATAGGTGCGCGCGCCAGGCGCCTTCTGCGGAGGCTCATAAGCAGAAAGTCCGCTCAGCTGTTGTTGAGGAGACACTGTTGGTACTTCTTGGTTCATCTGGCAGTCAATTGTTCAACAGTTGCACGTCTGTTCGCCCATATACATCTCCGCAGCCGTCGTTCACCCCTATCGTCTACGATCCGTGGTGCACCATAGTTGGTCCGCCGGTTTTGGATACGGCCATTTTGCCGGGCACAGTATACTTTAAATACTTCGCAGGTGAACAGTTTATAAACTTAGCCGTTTCATAAATGCTTCCAATTTTGGCCTGAAAGACGATGATCATGTCTTTTCGCACATCAGATAAACCGCTGCGTTTCTGCGTTACGATAACAGCTGTATTGCTTTCTGCGTACCTCCCCCCCCCCCCCCAACTACAAACCCCCCCCCTCCCCCGACAAGCTCTATATAGCTTCCACTTCTAGTGCTGCCACCTGCTGTCAGTGAGCAGTTACAGCAAGTTGACGCGAACATAGATCGTGTCGTTTTAGTCGTGATGACTTTGGCTTAACTAGCACAGTCACTTCGGTACAATTTAGCTCTAGACTTTTTTCTTTGAAGTTCAGTTGAAAGCTGTATCTTGGGTCATTATATCTTATGCATCACTCTGTTTAACTCTGAACTCTGTGGTCACAGGCTAGTGACGTTCACAATTTTAAGATAACTTTGCGCTGCCGCTACGAATTGAGCTTCTTATTAACCATACAACTACAGTATTAAGCACAAGAGAAAGCTGATATATGTGTATATCCTGTTGCAATATTGACTTGATCGAGCCCAAGAACATCGAGAACCTAAAATTGGTGAATACCAAGCAGGCTTTAGACCAAACAGATAATGTCCGGAAGAGATGCTAAATTTAAAACTAATTATTATGCAGCAAAGCATTTCTGGTAACAATACTGTATGCACATTTGAGGATTTTAAAAAGGCCTTCGACTCGGTTTATCGTGAATCACTTTTCCACATTTTCAAGGGAGAAGAGCTGGATAGTAAAATTCTAACACTGATTAAGGAAACATTAACCGACACTAGCTCTAATCTTAAATTCATAAAAGAAATCTCTGAACCATTTGCTATAAGGACTGGTGTTAGACAGGGTGATGGACTCTCCCTATTACTGTTTAACTGTGTTTTGGAAAAGGTGATTACAGAATGGAGACAGCAAAAGTTGAGTCAAAATATTGACCAGTCAATCAAGTTAGGTAGAATTAATAATAGAGTGAATTCCTTTGTCTTTGCAGATGATCTGGCAATCTTAACTAGGGATATTACCACAGCTCAAGAACAAACTGAAATTCTTAAAGAAGTTGCGGAAAAAGTAGGACTACAAATACCAATAGAAAAAACGGAATATATGTCATACAACAAATAAGAATCAAAGTTTCTGAACAAGAATTATGGAAAAATAAGAAGAGTTTCTCATTTTAAATAATTGAGGGAAATAGTACAAAAAACCGGTTTGGAACACGCTGTGAACGGAGATCACTTTCAAAAAACGGCAAATGAATTCAGATTTACACAAAACATTTATAATAAAAAATCACTCTCTATATTCAGTATTCAGTAAGTCCGCTCCAATAGATGTGTGGTCAGGGCGGCAGCCTGTTACGGCAAGGGGCCCGTGTTCGATTCCCTGCTGGGTTGGAGTTTGTCTCCGCTCAGGGACTGGGTATTGTGTTGTCCTCTTTATCATTTCATCATCACCAGTGGCGGGTAACGGGAAACCACCGCTGGAATCACTTCCCTAGACGCTCATGCGGTGGATCTCTCTGACGAGGCTTCCCCCGTGATAGGACCTGCCGTAAGGCAGAAAACAAAATTTTTTTATTCAGTAAACGTAGGCATTACAGCACTGTAATCAAACCTGAATGTCTTTATGGAGCAGAAACTTTATTTATAAATAGAAAGAGGTATTTTGAAGAAATTCAAAACAAATCATGATTATTAGGAAAACATTATGCCCAAAGTTACTGATGAAGAAACTTATAGGCTGAGACGTAATAAGGAAACAGAAGAATACACAGACATACACGTTGACATGAGAAAACGAAAACTTAAAATTTTAGGGCAGATTAAAAGAATGGCACCCACTAGGTTGACAAAACAAATAGTAGAATTCTATGAAAACAGAAGTAAGGACAAAACCGAACCAATTAAATGGTTTGCTGCGACTAAGGTGGATCCTAAAGTAGCCGGTAATGCTCAGGCAGACGTTACAAATAGAAAAACATACAGAGAAAAGATATTTGATTGGAAAGTTGAGCAGAGGGAAATTAGAAACCGGACTGGAACACCGTGGTCTGATGAAAGAAAGAGACTTCATTCTGAAAGGATGAAAGAAATTTGGACAGAAAGGAAGGCCAACCATCAAAAGTAACACTGATGGATTGTACATCGCGTGGTCCTGTTGGGACCATACGTGAATAAGGCAAGATCCGAATTTACTTGCTGTACCATTGTTATCTCTGGAGTCATGTTCTCGGAGAAATATATGAAGAGTGACAGTTTTATTTGCAACTATACGTCATCTGTGTGTGGTCGTTTGACTTTGCAGAAGTCATATAGGGTCGAAAGTTTTGTAAAAACTGGTTGACACTCTACAGACTGCATCGGTTGGAAAGCCACGGCACTAATTAAGTGCCTGTGTCAAGTTACGAACCGTACATCGTGGATGAGCGACTTACAGATGGTATCGTTTGACGCAGAGTGCAGCCTTTCCAGATACAGGACGGACAGATGCGGCGAGTGGACCACGATTTCGAGAGGACATAGGCATGCGAATACGGTCTTCGGAATGAATCTTTCGTAGAAGCAAGTGAGAAAAGAACGAAAAGTGGACCGAAATCTGTAGTCCCTGTACTATCGTGGCAGTTTTGTTATGTTCGGTGTACACAACGATGTATTCATGTCTTAAGTTTTTGGCCTTGTGTTCGGCCAATAGCACTCAATATTTTTGCGAAAAATTACGCTTCAGATGTTAGCAAACTTATATGATTCTGTCCTTTGTATGCGTAAACACTAAATGGTGTTAAACAAAGAACAGACGTACATTTCCATTCACTAGTTAGGCTTTAGACTGACTGCTACCTACAAAGCAGTACGAGGAGCGATCTATGGTAGTGGGAAGTGTGGTCGGTATGTCCCCAGTCCATCCAGCCGTTTTTGCCACTGGATGAAGCCTGGTGAGAACTCCCGCGTTTTTATTCAGGCAGCTCGTTATCTGGCCTTACCAGGCTTAGTGGTCTCAGTTCCATACCTCTCAACCTCAAAAAAGTCCTGGTAGGTACCGGAAATCGAACCCGCGATCATTCCCCGCCGAAGGTGCCGTCGCTGACCGTTCAGCTACTCAGGCTACAGGGGTTTCTTAACTGGATCTTTTTTTTAACGTCTATTAAAAAATAAAAACTATTCTACCTAGTTATGCTTGTCCAAAACAGTGTTTCAGCACACTAATTCAATTGCGGAATCTGAGATGTTTAATCACTGAATTTAGTTATAACTAATTTATACGTGAACTCAACTGAGAAAATTGCGGAGAGTAGACTCCTTCCAGAGGCGAATTAAGTTTTGTGTGTGATTAATAGATTAAAACTTCCTGCGCGATTAAAAAATTGTGCCTGCCCGGGACTCGAACGCAATACGTTTGGCTTTCGCGGGCAAGCGCTCTCTCAGACTTGTTACCTTTTTCATTCTGTCTGCCTGTTTCTTCGTCATCTTTCGTCAACGGTTCTGTGCGGAGGTCGCATGACACATCTCACATTCCATAGGTGAAAACTTCATTAACGTTATTTTATCTTTATTTATTTAATTTTTATTGCAGAAGCCACCACAGCTAAGATATCCAAGCATGACTCACGACCTGCCTTACTAGCTTTACGTCCGTCAGTATCTCATTCCCTAATTCCAAAGTTCAAAGACGTTCTGCTGCGTCGATCTATACAGTTGCAATTCTGTGAAGTCATCTAGGAAGTGAGTTACTGCTGGAAGGAAAGCTATGATGAGGGGTTGGGATGACTCGTGGTCGGGTAGCTCATTCGTTACAGCACTTGCTGCGGAAAATCAAAGATCACAGGTTCGACTACCGGTCCAGCATATGATTATAATGTACTACGAAGTTTCAAATCAGCGCACACTCAACTGCTAAGTGAAATTTCATTCTGGCTTTAGGATCAGTTCGTCTACATCTACGTCTACATTTACGTGACTACTCTCCTGTTCATAATTAAATACCTGGCAGAGGGTTCAATGGTTCAAATGGCTCTGAGCACTATGGGACTTAACATCTGTGGTCATCAGTCCCCTAGAACTTAGAACTACTTAAACCTAACTAACCTAAGGACATCACACACATCCATGCCCGAGGCAGGATTCGAACCTGCGACCGTAGCGGTCACGCGGTTCCAGACTGAAGCGCCTAGAACCGCACGGCCACGCCGGCCGGAAGGGTTCAATGAAACACCGTCAAGCTGTCTCTCTACCGTTCCACTCTCGAATGGCGCGCGGGAAAAACCAGCACTTAAATTTTTCTGTGCGAGCCCTGTGTCCCTTATTTTATCGTGATGATCATTTCTCCCCATGTAGGTGTGTGCCAACAGAATGTTTTCACAATCGGAGGAGAAAACTGGTGATTGAAATTTTATGGGACGATCCCGTCGCAACGAAAAACGCCTTTGTTTTAATGATTGTCACTCCAATTCACGCATCATGTCTGTGGCACTATCTCCCCTATTTCGCGATAATACAAATCCAGCCGCCCTTCTTTGAACTTTTTCGATATCATCCGTCAGTCCCACCTGATGCGGATCCCACACCGCACTGCAAAGCTCCAGAATATGGAGGACAAGTGTAGTGTAAGCAGTCTCTATAGTAGATCTGTTGCATCTTTTAAGTTTTCTGCCAACGAATGGCAGTCTTTGATGTGCTCTACCCACAACATTATCTATGTGATCGTTCCAATTTAGGTTATGTCCAATGGTAGTCCCTAAGTATTTAATTGAATTTAGAGCCTTCGGATTTGTGTGACTTATCGCGTAATCGAAATTTAGCGGATTTCTTTCAGTATTCATATGAATAACTTCACACTTTTCTTTATTCAGGGTCAATTGCCACTTTCCGCACCACACAGATACCTTATCCAAACCATTTTGCAATTCGTTTTGTTCATCTGACGACTTAACAAGACGGTAAATGACAGCATCATCTGCAAATAATCTAAGAGGACTACTCAGATTGTCTCCCATGTCGTTAATATAGATCTGAAACAATAGTGTTTCAAATGGTTCAAATGGCTCTGAGCACAATGGGATTTATCTTCAGGGGTCATCAGTCCCCTAGAACTTAGAACTACTTAAACCTAACTAACCTAAAGACATTACACACATCCATGGCCGAGGCAGGATTCGAACCTGCGGCCGTAGCGGTCGCGCGGTTCCATACTGTAGCGCCTAGAACCGCTCGGTCACTCTGGCAGGCTAACAATAGAGGGCCTATAACACTTCCTTGGGGAACGCCGGATATTATTTCTGTTTTACTCGGTGACTTTCCGTCTATTACTACGAACTGTGACATGTCTGACAGGAAATCACGAATCCAGTCACACAAATGAGCGGTATTCCATAGACACGTAGTTTGGTTAGAAAACGATTGTCAGGAACGGAAATCTAAACATATGGAATCAATTTGGCGTCTCCTGTCGATAGCACTCATAACCTCGTGAGTATAAAGAGCTAGTTGTGTTTCACAAGAACGATGTTTCCTGAACCCGTGCTAACTATGTGTCAATAAATCGTTTTCTTGGAGATAATTCATAATGTTCGAGCACAGTATAGACCTATGTTCCAAAACCCTACTGCAAATCGACGTTTGTGATATGGGCCTCTAATTGAGCGATACTCCTATTTCCTTTTTTGGTTATTGATGTGACTTGAGCAATTTTCCAGTCTTCAGGTATGGAACTTTCTGTGAGCGAGCGGTTGTATATAATTGCTAAATATGGAGCTATTGCATGAGGAACCAGACTGGTATACAATGTGGACCGGAGTCCTTGCCTTTATAAAGTGATTTAAGCTGGTTTGCTACACGGAGGATATCAAGAATGGCTCTGAGCAGTATGGGACTTAACATCTGATGTCATCAGACCCCTAGAACTTAGAATTACTTAAACCTAACTATCCTAAGGACATCGCACACATCCATGCCCGAGGCAGGATTCGAACCTGCGACCGTAGCAGTCGCAAGCTTCCGGACTGAAGAGTCTAGAACCGGTCGGCCACCGCGGCCGACTCGGATGATATCTACGTCTATGTTTCTTATCTTCACAGTTGTTCTTGATTGGAATTCAAGAATATTTACTTCACCTTCTTTGGTGAAGGAATGTTTAACAACTCTGCTTTAGTGGCACTGTCATCAGTGACTTCACCGCTGTTATCGCTCAGCGAAGGTATTGATTGCGTCTTGCCACTGGTGTGCTTTATATATGACCAGAATCTCTTTGTGTTTTTGCCGGGTTCCGAGACAGATTTCGTTATGGAAATTATTAAAAGCATCTCGCATTCAATCCCGCTTTATATTTCGAACTTTTGCCAATCCTTGCCAGTCTTGGGGGATTTTGCGTACTTTTAAATTTGGCATGCTTTTTCGTTGCTTCTGCAACAGTGATCTGACCCGTTTTGTGTACCATAGGGGATCAGCACCATCACTTATTAATTTATGTGGTACGTATCTCTCAACTGCCGTCAATACTATCTCTTTGAAATCATTCCACATCTTTTCTACGCTTACGTGATCAGATCGGAAGGAGTGCAGACTGTCTCTTAATAAGGCTTTAAGAGCATATTTATCAGCTTTTTTAAATAGATGTACTTTGCGTTTCTTTTTGATGGTTGTGGTTGTTACGGTATTCTGCCTAGCAGAAACTACCTTCTGGTCGCTAATCCCCAAATTCGTCATGACACTCCTGTTCCGAAGTACCTTAATTTTAAGGTCAGTGAAGTACTTTTAAATTTGGCCTGCTTTTTCGTTGCTTCTGCAACAGTGATCTGACCCGTTTTGTGTACCATAGGGGATCAGCACCATCACTTACGTAAGAATTGGAAGGGTATACCGTAGTAAACGTCTTTTGAACAGCTACGACGCATTATAGATTATATATAAATTTATCTTTAAAACAAACTGTTTCGCCTATCGCTATTTATGGAACGCCCTACAACATGATTCGCCAACTTCTTCGTGTGCAAGAAGTTTTCCGCATATCTTGTGTGGCTACTGGTTAGGCGAGTCAGCGACTATACGTCGATCTCGGAAGTGATGTGTGGTACTTACTAGACGACAAGCAGCGATGTCACACTTTCACTGGAAGTGAATGCAAAGGTCAATACGAGTGGCGATGCTTGAAATGAAAGCGAACCACTTAGCAGAGCTGCGAGACTTCCGCAGAACAGACGGGTGATAGCTGCCCCTGTGAGCTGCTGCCACCTGTAGCGCAGGGAAAGCTGTTTGCAGACCCACATCAAGTGCTAAATGCACACAGACAGGTTCGCGGCTGCATATGCGTCATGTGTGTGTCGGCAGACAACTTGGTACTCTGCCTGTTCATACTGTGAGACAGTGGGGTGCCACATAGACGCCCTACCATTATTTGGTAAATTATTTGTGTTAGGTAATTAGAAAGCATTTCCGGTGATAGTCTAGAACTAGGCCTGAAAATCTGGGATCACCTTCTGTTCTGAGCACAGAAGCTGTACCACTAGATCGTCACTTGCTTCGTACATAACAAGAAACATTTCCCATACAATGAAAAGTAGGGAAGTATGAATGTTATACCTGAATAAAAACGTAAAAATGACCTTTAATGGAGTTTTCCATTCTTTGAACCTTATTTTATGCTAATATTCTATATTATTTCGACCTGCAAAGGATTATTGTTTCACACATATCTTTATTAACAAACAAAAGTAGATGTCTTAAATACCACCTAAATAATTTTTGGCCGGGATACTGATGAGGGTATGCAGCGGCCGAAATACCTCTGCTTGAATTGTGCAACTAAACGGTTCGCACGATTGAGGGTAACATATCGGGCTGCAATCACAATTATACATATGTACATTATCAGAATTAAATTCTGTTTTGCGTGAACTTCGAAAATCAAATTTCCTGAAGTGAATTTTAAAATAGCGGCCACTTGGAAACGTAGGTGCTGAAAAAGCGACCTATGGTTTTGCCTTTAAATGTAAATAAATAACAAACATTGAGAAAATGTATTTTTTCTGAGATCCACTCAAAATTTTATAAATGCTGTTTTATATACACTGACGGAAAAAAAACGAAAGTTGGTTGGCGTGTTTCTACATGTGAAAGACTATATGTATTCAGTTTTGGCGCCAGTCTGATGAGAGTGGCGCTAGTAGGATGTGAGGAGGCAGATCAGGCTTGCTTTGATTACACGCTGTAACGGTTGTGAGCATCAGTTACCTTTGAGATTGGACGTGGTGAACTGATGTTAGTCGTGTAATAGGGCTACGAGAAGCTGGATGTTCCTTCTACGTTATTGCGGTACTATGTTCAGACCATCCTATGATCAAAAAACTATCACAGTACATAGTTAAAATAATAATGTGAGAAACATTTACACAGCATTTGCTCTCTATAAATACAAACTTATGGTATTGAGTGCAACCTTAAAATATGTAGGGAGCCCTCTTACTCCTGGCACGCAGTTGTCACGCTTGCTGTATGAAAAACTAAAAGTCAACGCTAAGCTTTAAATAGCTGCAAATTAGGGTCAGCAGTGATGAGAGTGTCACCTATGCACGAAGTTTGTTTTCTTCTTAAAAACAACTCACGGTGTGATAACTGTCTAAAAATAGAAAATATGAATTGACGAAGTTAATACGTTCAGATTCGTCCTAATCCGTAATTTTGATGTTTTCGACTCGTGTGGACAAGCACGACTAACAACTTTTCACAATGGCATGCTAAGGGCGGACGTGGAGGTAAATCCGCCCCAAACAGTCGAGGAACTGTCACTCTTAACCAGCCTTGGTCGATCATCAAAGAACTTTTATAGCAGACTAGTGAAGACGAAGTTAACCGACCCACCATATGTAACTAATTGCATCAGTGACATAACATAAAAGTGTTTTTCGATCACTTCATCACTGGATCGAAAATGGGTCCTCTATGGTAATCCAAAACACAACATGCATTGTCTCTTTCGGAACGAATCAACACGAAGTACAACTAACTCAGGTTTTCATTCCAAAAATCCGCTTTTGGTGTTTGGTGCAGTATTTGCAGGGTTGTTCATTCTGAAGTTCAGAAATATGGACGAACAGTCAATGCAGACATTTACTGTTAACAGTTGCGCCAAGTAAATCAATCTTCAACTAATGAGTGCCCAGCCATTTTTATCAGTAAAGGCATTATTCCGCAACACGATAATGCAAGACTCGTCCGATATTGCACCATCGGATTTCCATTTATTCCAACTTCCATAACATTTTCATAGCGGCAAAAAATATGAAGCTTTGGGCGATGTCAAAAATGCCATCTCCAGATATTTTCCTCAAAAACCAGTTGATTTTAATCGCTCCGGCATTGAAAATTTACTCACTAGATGACAAAATGTTGTTGCTAACGAGGGTGATTAGATCACTGATTAAAAATAAAAACTTTTTAACAATTTATCTGTTGAATTTAACGTACAAGAATGACATTGCTTTCAGGTCCGCCAAATACGTCTGACGACGTGAAATGAATTCCTGAAGACACCACGCTGCTGTCTCATGCACGAGTGTTGGTAACGCCATCTAAATAGTTGTCTGAAAAAATATCAGCAACGAGTTTTTCGCACAGTCGTTAATGAAATAGGAAAATAAAATTCCATCACAGATTCGTTCCCTATTTTCTCCACTGCTGCATTACTACATTTGTTTAATCATCCCATATGGCAGAACAATTTCTAATGAGTCATTCTTGATTTCTCTGCCTCTAGAAATAAATAAAAAAATTAAGAAAAACGTCGGGACTGGGTTGAGCCCTAGCTCGATATTTCACCTCAAACATAGTACTTAAGTTCTTGATAAGGTTATTGAATGAAATGTATACGTTACAGTACAGTAAATATACCAACTCGTATCTTACATCGATATCTCAGTGTGCATAAACCTTCATATGAGCAGAATATGCTCGAAACGTGCAGTGTAGTGCCAAGTGAACAGAAGGAATACATAAATGTGACTGCCAGTAGTATAACGTAAAAAAATTATTTCATAAAGACACAGTCTCTGCAGTTAGCCACTTCAACCACGATTAATAATGTTATTATAATATTCAAATCTGATAACCAATCATTTTATAGACAGCTTACTAGATAGACAGTACACATTTTCATCTGGTAACTATTAATGCAAATTTACAGCTCATCTGAAGATAAAAGTGTACTGTGATTACACTCTTGAAACAACAAATGTCAAATACTTCTTTGTATTTTACAAGGACAATAAGTAAAGTCATATTTTTTTATTACGAAGTTAAATGTAAATTAATTACTTTTGCAGAAGTCGTTTACTATTAATGCAGAACTTATTCCTTTATAATGGAGCGCATTGTACTGTACACAATTTGATTATAAGCAATGAACAGTGACGAGTTTATTAACGACACAGTGGAGGTATTCATTCCCTATAATCTAATACCGCATTATTTCCATCAAATTCGTGGTGTAATGCTTTCGACGTGGTGAAAGTAATACTGCGCTCGCTGTCCTTCGCTAATAAGATATTTCGCTGCCAGTAGTGAAAGTATTGGCAGCAATCACTTTATAATGATGTTTCGCTGCTAAGCAGTTTTATTTTAAGTCGACTTGTGAAACGTATAACTTACTTCATTGTCCTCTGCTCGTCAACATACACGTATGAAACTAACGATGTTAATATTTCATAGAATAACTAAACTACAGATCCGTTTTCTTCCTAGGAGGTATTTCAGCGATAAAATAAACTCAGTTTTCGACGTGAAACAAATACACTTCAAGTGTACGTCTTTAATTTTTCTTTACAGTTGAAGATGTGAATTTTCCAAGGAGGTTATGTGTCCTTTTAGTTAGCACAATCGTATTACAGGGCTAGCACGTGGCGCCGGTCACATCCCATAGCTTTTTTTTTTTTTTTTTTACTCACATCACTTTTTTGCCTTTGCTGTTATATGCTGTTAGTATTGGAACGTTAATATGATATGTTTGCAAAAGCTCTTTGCATATGATTTAGATACACATTATACAAGGTATTGTACAGTTAGAGAAAATCACATAAAACAGTAAACGATGGCTGTATTTGTGAACACATGCACCGTACTTACTTTTAATTGCATGAAATATTAGTTGATTTTGGAAAAATCTATCGAATGAAGTGCAAGAGCGGTGCAGTGAAACTTTCTAGAATACTACCACGAATCTTGCATCCCCCAAGCTCGAATACACAATTTAATTCAAGAGACTGACTGAGTATTTTAAGGTAACTTGCCAGTGAACTGCTGGAAAAGTAGTAAGAATTTTCAAAAAGTTTATGAGGGTCTAACAACATAATGTGAAATCTGAATACAAAGAAATTTCAGGACAATGAAAGTGTTTTAAGGATGAAGATTTTGGTACAAGAATAATCAGAATAGCGAGGCGGCCGGGTGTCGACGTCCGAGTTTTATCTAAAGAAGTTATATAACAAGCTGTAATAAAAACCTATCCCTGAGCAAAATATTGCCTATTTACAAGCCAAAACACTCGGTTAAAGCAAAGTTCTAAATGCACTCTGAGGCAAAGTAAAAAGAAAAAAGATGCACCACGAAGAAATTATCCAAATGGGACAGAAATCAGTATATGTGGTGTACATGTACAGATAAACAAATGATTACAATTTTTAAAAAACTGATTATTTATTCAAGAGAAACGGCTTCACAAATTGAGCAAGTCAGTAACACATTGGTCCACCTCTGGCCCTTATGGAAGCACTTATTCGGCTTGGCCCTGATTCATAGATTTGTTACATATCCTCCTGAGAGATATCGTATTAAATTCAGTTCAATTGTTGCATTAGGAATCAAAATCCCGAGATGGTTGGAGAGCCCTGCCAATAATATTCCAAGCGTTCGCAATTGATGAGAGATACGGCGATCTTTCCGGCGGGGTAGGGTTTGGTAAGCATGAAGGAAAGAAGTAGAAACACTAGCCATGTAAGGGTGGCGATTATCTTGCCGAAATGTAAGACCAGGATGGTTTGCCATAAAGGGCTACTAAAGGGGACGTAGAATATCATCGACGTAGCGCTGTGCTGTAAAGGATGGTAACCAAAGGTGCCCTGCTATGAAAAGAAATGGCACCTCAGACCATCAGTCCTGGGTATCGGGCCGTATGACGGGTGACAGCAAGGTTGGTATTCCACTTGTGTCCGGGGAATATAATACAAGTCTTCGATGGTTACTGGGGATCAGTTCGAAGCGGGACTCATTACTGAAGACAATTCTACTCCAGCTTATGAGACTGCAGTCCGAAGACGTCCCGGACAGCAGTGGGACACCAATCTGTCAGCCGTAAGTCGTACGGACCGACAACCAGGAATGATTGCCTGGGGTGACATTTTATTTCATATCAGGACCGCTTTGGTTGTCATTCGAGCAACCGTTACAGCACAGCGGTAACTCGGCGATATTCTACGCTCCGTTTCGTTGTCCTTCATGACAAGCTTCAGCAAAATAATGCCCGCCCTCACACGGCGAGCGATTTTACTGCTTCTTTTTGTGTTTGCCAAACCCTACCTTGGCCAGCAAGATCGCCGGATCCTTCCCCGACTGAGAACATTTGGAAGATCTAACACGCCAGTTGTGCAGAATTTGGCACAATATCCCTCAGGAGGATATCCGATAACTCTGCCAACCAGTGCCAAGGCGAATAGCTGCTTCCAAAAAGGCCAGAAGTGGACTAGCGCGTTACTGACTTCCTCAGTTTGTGAAGCTCCTTCTCTTGAATAAATCACCTATTTCCCTCTAATTGTAATTATTTATTTGTCTGTGCATGTATGTACATCACATCTACCGATTTCCGTCCTATTTGGGTAATTCCTTCGTGGTGTGTTGCATTTTTTTTAAAAATAGTGCAGTGCATTTTTCTCTGACTACTCGCTTCCTAGACGCAGTCCAGTGTTGGCCAGGTCGTAGATACCAATCTCTGTTGCCGCGTGGGAAATGGGCGCACCTCTGTTTCTTTTAGAAATTTTTTCTCTTTGCAAACGGCGTCGTGCTGACTTCTTAGTGCCGCTCCACGAGGAGTGAACAGCTTCACGCCTAGTAAACAGCGGGAAGAGATTTCACTGCGTAATATTAAGAAAGTAGCAGAGAATGGGAGGCAGGAATTCACGTCTGAAAATTTCAGACATGGAGAGCAACGTATTAACTGCAATAAGAACTTCACCATAGAGCTGGACAATGGTTTAAAAACGATATACGATGGAATATAGCCAACTGGCCATTGCTATAAAATTCTCCTAAGGTGGGGAAATAGATATTTTGTTAAAAATAACATCATAGGCCAGTGTTTAGCGGAGCATACTCACTGTCAAAGGAGAATTACGGGGACTTTGCAGAGACAAGGCAATTCTGTTCAGGACACATTCGAGTTTGGACACAGACGAATACAGTGGAGTGTCGGACTTCAGCATGAGCGTTAGAAGGCTTTATCCAATGGCCACCTTACAGCAACCAGTAGCTGACGTGTGGCTATGGATAGCCGACCCCTTCGCTCCCAGCTTCCCACCTCCCAGTCTGCAGAGTATAGTGAAGAATTGCAGCATAGGAGAGCAGGGAATTAAAGCTATCAACCGTATGAAGGAGCGTTGTGTTGAGCTGATTATGTCCTGTTATTTGTGTGATCTTTTCCTAAGTGACTGAGGCCCCACTTATGTTACGGAAATTTATGTTATTGGTATGCGGTAGGTATACATCCTTTTGGCGAAAGAGAAGCAATCACTGTGCACCTAACGTGGTCTTGTATTTTCATGGATGTTGTGAGATGATGATCATTTCAATCATTTATCCGAAGTGGACCAGCCATTTAACGAATAATTTAAAGTTATTGAGTGCCTGTAAATGGTAGTTCTCTGTTTTTTATCGCTCTCAGTGACATGTTAGTAATTAATGTTCAAGTGTGTGAGAAGAGAAAATGATATAAATTGGGGTTTCTTTGGACCGATCGTCCTGTTAATCAGTTAGATGGTTCCCTTTTATTATATTGTGTGAGAACCAACATGCAGGGCTCTTTTTAAAGAGCCGCCCGATTCCATATCGTTATTCCACTGCGCGACCGTTTTCATCAAGACATCTGAGTCTGTGGGGAGCTATCTGATTTTGTTGTGTGAGGGAGGGGAGGTGAGGAGGGGTCCAACCGCAGCGTATCATTGTGACAGCCAAGAGAGTGTGTCGATACGACACCGTGTGCTGCCACCTTATTGTGTTGAAAGACCCAACATCGCAGAAATGTTGTCTATGGGGCTTCTCTATGGGTTGGAAGCCTAGCTAAGACACTGCAGAGCCCTGAAATTAGTCTCGATGATGATGAGAGTTATCCGACACCCGCACATGTTACCGTCGCAAAACATGACTGGCACAGCTTCAAGTTACACCGGCGTGACAGCTCGTCTGAGCTATGCATTGGTAATTGGTCTTCTACTCCGACCATCGATCGTCAGACAAATCCTGCAGCTTGAAGTGACCCTTCGAGGAATGCTGGCAGACCGAACAGCGTGCACAAGCTGCAGTTCTCTGGAGAGACAGTGTGCTCTGTTTAACTAGGCTGAGACTGTAGGGCTTACTTTTACTGAACAGTTTCTACGTAATGATTTCGTGCGGTCAAAAGAGCACTCAGAAAGAAGTGTTAAATTTTGAAAAACAAAATACGAACTATTCAAATCACGGTGATGCAAACACTTTTTTAGGTAATTTATTTATTTTCTAAGTGAGCAGTCTATTTGAAAATTAAGTAATTGCTCTTGGAATTAATTGAGGTTACGGATTTCTGGATTTCTTTCAGAAATCGAGTCAGTTGTCCTCTGAACTGTAGCACTGTCATAGAGATTTTATAACACAGTACTCCATGCTGCGGAAACATCTAGCAAGTTGGAGTATGCATACGTGTGTACTACTTCGGGTGCTTGACGGCGAATGTCAACTCCGCGACGTGGTAGGCAGAGTAATAGTGGACTGTTCAGCTGACCATTAACATACTCTGAGGTGACAAAAGTCATGTATCGCGTACACCAGCTGTAAGAGGGCAGTGCATTGGCTGAGCTGTAATTTGTATTCAGTTGATTCACGTGAAATGGTGTCCGACGTGCTTATGGCCGCACGACGGGAATTCACAGTCTATGAAAGCAGAATGGTAGTTGGAGCTAGACGCATGGGACCTTCTGTTTTGCAAATTGTTAGGCTATTCAATATTACGAGTTCCACAGTGTCAAGAGTGTGCCGAGAATATCAAAAGATCAGGCATCACCTCTCACCACAGATAACACAGTGACCAATGGCCTTAACGACCGAGAGCAGCAGCTTTTGCGTAGAGTTGTAAGTACTGACAGGCAAGCAGCACTGCGTGGAATAATACCAGAAATCAATGTGGAACGTACGATGAACGTATCAGTTACAATATTGCGGCGAAATTTGGCGTCAATGGTTTATGACAGCAAACGACCGACGCGAGTGTCTCTGCTAATAACACGGCATCACCTGCAGAGCCTCTCCTGGGCTGGTGACCATATCGGTTCGATCTTAGAGGATTGTAAAACCATTGACTGGTTGGATGAGACCTGAGTTCATTTGGTAAGGGTTGATGGTAGGGTACCAGTCTGGTGCAGTCCCCATGTTGCCACGGAACCAAGCTGTCAACAAGACACTGTGCAAACTGAAGGTGGCTCCACAATGGTGTGTTTACATGGAAAGGAGTGAGTCCAGCTGAACCGATCATTGACTGAAAATGGTACTGTTCGGCTGTTAGAGACCATTTGCAGCTATTAATGGACTTAATATTCACAAACAAAGATGGAATTTTTATGACAGTGTGCTATGTCATCAGTCCACAATTGCTTGCAACTGGTTTGAAGAAACTTCTGGACAATTTGAGAGAATGATTTGGCCCCTCAGATCACCCGACATGAATCCCATAGATCATTTATGGGACACAACCACGTAATCGAGAGGTCAGTTTGTGCACAAAAATCTGCACCGGCAACACTTTCGCAGCTATGGATGCGTATGGAGGCAGGAGACTTCCAACGTCTTGTTGACTGCATGTCACGAGGGGTTGCTGCACTAAGTTGGGCAAAAGGCGGTCCGACACGATAGTAGAGGTATCCCATGATTTTTGTCACCTCCCTGTATTATATTTCACTGTGGCAATTTTGTGCTATCAAGAAGCTCGTTTCCTGTCTTAACTATTTCAAGTTTCCGCGCACGCTTTATGTGTTTCACTAAATTTTATAAACAAACGCACATTACAGCTTCACCAAATTTCAACTACCAAATTTAGACACGGCCTTTGCCTGTTCAGTCATAATGTTTACTTCATGTGCATCAACAGCTATTGTATAAGTGTAATCAAACAGCAAACGAAAGACATATTTATCAGTTTTGGGGAATAAGATGTTTGACTATAACAAAGATTGATTCCATCATAGCAAATTCCACTAAATAAAGCAACAGGTTCGAGCGCAGATTTCCATTAGTTTTCAGCAGAAGTGATCAGAATCAGCTCTTTGCTACATATAGTTCCTATTTTATGAAACTGTAAATCATGTGAATGAAAATATCCTAAAGTTGTCAAATTTAACCAAACGGGATCAAGTGTCAGCTGTCAAGAAAATTTCGTTGCTTGTTACGTAATTCGCTGCAAATGACAGGACCTGTTGTACTTTTCCAAGCTTATGATCCATCATGATAACATTTCAATTAATTTCACCAATGTTACTCTGTTTTTAATGTGAGCGGAGCACATTCTTCGGTTAGTGAGGTCGTTGCTCTCCAAAAATGGAGATGATAATCAGTTTGCAAGTATTCAGGTGGTAATGCTCACTACAATGGTATTATTCCATGAGCTTTACATGCAGTGTGGGAGGTAGTAAATGGGTGGACATCAGCAGGTCAAGCATACACTAGACTTACGATATTGTTCTGCTTGGTCGACATCATTCTGTGCTGCTTTAGGTGATACTCTGCTGTAAGCTCCAAAAACGTCATGATACTCTCTGAAAGCAGAAATATACTGGAATTTATTGGGTACCTGCATTTCTTCCAGATCCAAAACCTATCTGCCCAGGAATAGCATGTCCTGCTGCTATCGAAAAAGCAAACACGATTGGATTATGTAAATAAATATGAACGACTACTTGTAAAAGAAGTACGGGGTGTCCACAAGTTCCAGTTTCAAAATGCTGTAGAAAGAGAAACACTGCTCAGAATGACGCCAATTTTCAACGACGTCCTATTGACGTAAGGGGAAACGGTATGGGAAAAAATTGATCAATATATGGTGCTGCAGGCGTGAGAATATGAACTGGTGAGCAGCACGCGGCTGTTCCTCAATTTGCGTCTTCGAAGCCCAACATCACTTTTTCCATGAAGAATCGTGCGCTGCTGCTAAAGCTCCTTTACAAGAACGGTGATTTTGCGCCAGTAGCCCTGCAGAAGTTCCCAATACTCAAGCATATGAAAAAAGGGCATTGGTTCGACGTTTGTTAATGGTCTGGAGAAAATGATCACAAAATTTGAAAAGATAGATTCTTTTTAAGTGCATTGTGGTAAAAAGAGAATAGCAGCATTGCATAAGGGAATTGTCCAAAGGTAGGACATGCCTGCGAGCCTGATGGATAAAACCATACGAAACAATCCGTATTGCTATCGCTACAGAAACACCCATGTTCAGGACTTGCTTTCTGCTGACCCGTCAGCAAGACAAACGTTCGCTCTGGAATTGCTTACTCGCATGGAAGTTGACAATGAATGGGTATGGAACATTCTATGGAGAGACGAAGCACATTTCCATCTCCATGGACATGCCAATACTTAGAACTGCAGAATATAGGAAACGGAAAATCCGCACACACATCAACCGGTGACACTTCGTTTTCCAAAGTGATGGGAGGTGCGGGTTGACGGCATCTTATAACGTACAGTCATATGTTTTGGAGGAGATGAATCGTGCGAGACCTGTTACCTGTACCGTCACTGGTAAACGCTATGAGAGTTGTTTGTGTAGCAACGTCATTCCAGCCCTTTAACAGCATGGATGTGTGGCTAGGATCATTTTTATGCAATATGGCGCTCCTCCTCATATAGCACAGTCAGTGAAGCGGCTACTACAGAGGCATTTTGGAAATGCTAGAATTATCAGCAATCATTTCCCCATAGCCTGGCCGTCCAACCCGTGTGGCTTCTGGCATCTCAACCCGTGTGGCTTCTGGCTGTAGGGTTACAAGAAAGATGTTGTGGTCAGTGTTCCGATTACGAACGTATCTGAACCGGAGCCACGCATTGTGCAACGCATTCTGAACGTGGACGCCGAGACATTCCGATTTGTTATGGAACATGCTGTTCCTCGATTTCTACTTGCGTCACAGAACGGAGGACCGAGTATCAATCATGTCTTGCGACAGTCTCATGACGACGAGAAACTGATATCATTTTGCTTTTTATGCTGTTTTTGCCACCAAGACATTTAAAAACCGGTGTTAGTATGCTGTTTATACGGTTTATGACCTCAGGACAGTTAAATATCGATGTTTCCATCCCGAAGTGGTACGACCCTGCCGCGGTGGATGGGCTTACCTAACTATCAGTTCCACAACTCTTGACTGCAGGACTTGTGCAGTCATGCAAATCGAACAAAATGGATGGTGTAATGTACAACTCAAACCATAGACGTTATATTGCGATTCATCTGTTATTTGTAGTAGAGCCCATTTGCGTTACGTTTATCTGTTGGTAATATTTTCATTAATCTTTATTTTTTTCATGACTATTCTTCCTGCGTCTGTTTAATTTTGACGTCATTATGAGCAGTGGTTCTCCTTCTACAGCGTTTTAAACTGGAATTTTAGTTACGTACCCCCTCAATGTATAGTAAAACAGCAAGCAATTTATCAATTGGGAACACACTGAATAACGCAAGGCAGTCGAAAAGCATCGTGGGTGGAGCACATGAAGACCATGACTGGACGCCAGTGTTAAAAAAAATGGAACCTTTTAATGAAAAGAAAAGAAACAATAAAATTTTGCGTCCCGTCTGCGATGGAGTTACTAGACACACACGAAACGTTCGATATTCACGGAAAGGTACTAAATTATGACGACACTGTGTGTCGCAACAACACGGAACCACGTGCTGTGGCCTGTCAGTTCTAGACCACTTACCAACCATCAAGGACTGTCCGTCTCGGTAGCTCCGCGGTCAGCACGGCTGATTGTTAAGCGAAGGGAGTCGAGTTCGATACCCGGCCAGGTCGGAGATACATTTCTGCTCGGTAACCCCGCGTTGTGGTGTCCCTGCATTAGTAGCGGACGCGGTCCGAAAATCATAAATCTTTCAAGACAGACGGCTTTCAGACGTTGGTTCTGGCTGAAATATATGTGTGTGTGTGTGTGTGTGTGTGTGTGTGTGTGTGTGTGTGTGTGTGTGCAGCACAATGTAGTCTAGTTTCGGAGAAGCAATGTGGTAAGGGGAATACATCACGTTGACATTACTGATTGTGAGCCATGCGTGCACTCATATCCGTTCTGACCACTCATTGATCTTCTCTCGCTTTCGTTTCTTAGCGACGATTTCCTTCACATCCAGCGATGGGGAGTCATGCGTCTCTTTGAAGGCATTTAATCTCATGCGCAGCTTTCGGCTGGGTCTTGTCTCGCTGGCTTTTCTCGATGCTTACAGAGAGGCGCTCGCCGAGACTGGAGGCCTGTCAAATGGTTCAAATGGCTCTGAGCACTATGGGACTTAACATCTGAGGTCATCAGTCCCCTAGAACTTAGGACTACTTAAACCTAACTAACCTAAAATCATCACACACATCCATGCCCGAGACAGGATTCGAACCTGCGACCGTAGCGGTCACTCGGTTCCAGACTGAAGCGCTTACAACCGCTCGGCCACACCGGCCGGTGGAGGCCTATCAGATTGAAATAGTTACCGTGGAGACGTTCATGCACCATCTGAAGAATTACTACTTTTCTTTACGTTTGTGGTAGAGGGTTGCGTCTTATGAGTCGGCTTTCCTTGGTTGGTGGCTGTGATTCCTCTAGCAGTCCTCTTTTCACCGAGGTCAGGCGTGAAAGTTGTTCTCGTCTGTAGCTTTGTGTGGTTTTCAACGGTGGCTGTTATTTTGGCCTGTGTTTATAAAGTGGGTCAGCGTTGCTGGTAATCGGAACATGACCGAGCTATTCTAAATAAAGTTTTAAAATGGCCGACATTTGTCTATTACCAGTTCTTCATTATCACATTAAGCATAGACATTGATACACCAAAATTGAATGTCTGTATAATTTTGGATGCTCAGATGTACAAACCCTTACAAAATCTTTTGCATTTAAAGTACTTGTGAGTTGATTCTTTAAAATTATATGTGCGTTTCATCCTAAATGTTCAGCTGTTTAAACTGTTACAGAATATTTGTATCGCCAGTTTCCTGTTTACCTTAAAGATTTTGTAGATTAAACGGGCAAAGTTTAATTCTTGCTTTAAGTTTATTATTCCAAGGCTTAAGACCGGTGTGCGAACTACAATCTATTTGTATTATATATAATAATTTTAACGCTTATTATGTGTTTGTTTTAGAATCCCAGTTCGACCAACCAGCTATGTGATGCTTTGACTGAGATCAAGCCGTTTAACTTAATTGGCTATTGAATTCATTTCCAGCTACTTGTAATTCTATTTCAAAACTATTAAAACGCATCTTTTTCGGCCTCTCTTGTGATTTATTGCTTTAAACAATCATTTTCGTGCTGACTGCGCACGTTAAAAGATTGCTTAAGTTTCTGGAATGTTTTTAAAATAGTGGTTATTCTAAAATATTGTTCTAATTAATTTTGATACTCTCGTGAGCGCCTCTGGGGCAAGCTTTTAAATGTTTCTGAGATCGAAGAGCGACTAAAATTCGAAAATAAAAAATAAAACTATAAAATGTTTCTGTTTGGTACACGAGTACTTAGCATATTGCCACTTCCATGTTCCCTACCACTGAGATGGCGAAATAAACGATGCGACTATATTGTGGATGATTGTAAAAGTGCGGTTTGGTGTGACGAATCACAGTTTTCTCCTGTGGTAATCCGATAGAAGTGTCTGGGTTCGGCGAATGCCTGGAGAATGTTACCTGCCATCAACTGTAGTGCTAAATGTATATGTAAATGTCGTGTGCCTAGGGTCTGCCGCCGGGTAGACCGTTCGCCCGCTGCAAGTCTTTCGATGTGACACCACATCGTGACTTGCACGTCGATGGGGATGAAATGATGATCATTAGGACAACACATCGCCCAGTACCTGAGCGGAGAAAATCTCCAATCCAGCCGGCAATCGAACCAGCGGTTTTAGGATTGACATTCTGTCGCGCTGACCACTCAGCTACCGGTGGCGGAGAGTGTAGTGCTAACAGTGAATTACAGAGGAGATAGTGCTACGGCATGGGGATATTTTACGTGATTATGATGTGATCCCCATACTATGTTTGAGAAAGTGCCAAATGAGGAAGGATATGAACACAACTTACACAGCACTGTGTAATGCATACAGTAGAGGACCACTGTGTAGACAATTATTGTGTGTATCATCATGACAATACACCCTGCCATGAACCAGCATATTTGAGACAATGTTTTGTTGATAATAGCATTCTTGCATTTGAAGCCGTGGTCTAGGGGTAGCGCCTTCAGTCCCAGGTTTGAATCTCGCCTCTGATCAAATTTTGATTAATAATCAGCATTGGCGGCCGAAGACTTTCAGCCTAAGAAGTCACCCTCATTCTGCCAATGGCCTTGTCGAAGAGGGCGGAGGACCGGACAGAGGTTCAAGGTACTCTCTTGTACTAGGGGTGGGAAACTGCCCTTAAAGGCGGAAGAATCAGCAATGATCAATATCATGAGGATGCAGAAGGCAATGGAAACCACCGCATTAAAGATATGTAAAGTGTATCCACAGGACATGTGGCCTGTAATTCAAAAGGTGTCATGATGATCCCTCCACTGGCAAAAGACTCCGGAATAATACCCTAGTCGGATCTTTGGGATGGGACTGCCGAGGGGGAGGTTACCATGAGAAACACAGTGAGTAACCAACGAAAGGATAATGTACTACGAGACGGGGCGTGGAATGTCAGAAGCTTGGACATGGTAGGGAAACTAGAAAACCTGAAAAGGGAAATGCAAAGGCTCAATCTAGATATTGTAGGGGTCAGTGAAGTGAATTGGAAAGAAGACAAGGATTTCTGGTCATATGAGCAAAGGGAAATATCAACAGCAGCAGAAAATGGTTTAACGGGAATAGGATTCGTTATGAATAGCAAGGTGGGACAGAGAGTGTGTACTGTGAACAGTTCAGTGACAGGGTTGCTGGGCCGGCCAGTGTGGCCGAGTGGTTATAGGCTGTTCATCCTGGAACCGCGCTGTTGCTACAGTCGCAGGTTCGAATCCTGCCTCGGGCATGGATGTTTGTGATGTCCTTAGGTTAGTTAGGTTTAAGTAGTTATAAGTTCTAGGCGACTGATGACTTCAGATGTTAAGTGCCATAGTGCTCAGAGCCATTTGAACCATTTGAACCCACGTGCTTAAGCCGCTCATGTAGGCCCGGAGCTACACCGACGTGAATAGTTGGGATCAGATGATCAGGAATACGAAGGTAGGGCAGAGAGTGTGTTAATGTGACACTGTGAACGATCCAGTGATAAGGTTGCTCTTATCAGAATCGACAGCAAACCAACACCGACAACGATAGTTCAGGTATACATGCCGGCGTCGCAAGCTGAGAATGAAGAGATAGAGAAAGATGAGGATAATGAAAGGGTGGTATAGTATCTAAATGGATATCAAAATATAATAGTTATGGGGCACTGGAATGCAGTTGTATGGGAAGGAGTAGAAGAAAAGGTTACAGGAGAGTAAGGGCTTGGGACAAGGAATTTGAAAGGAGAAAGTCTAATTGACTTCTGTAACAATTTTCAGCTAGTAATAGGAAATAGTCTGTTCAAGAATAAGTAGAGGATAAGTTATACTTGGAAAGGCCAGGTGATACGGGAAGATTTCAGTTGGATTGCGTCATGGCCAGACAGAGATTCCGAAAGTAGATACTGAATTGTAAGGCGTACCCAGGAGAAGACATAGACTCAGATCACAATATAGTTGTGATGAAGAGTACGCTGAAGTTTAAGACATTAGTCAGGAAGAATCAATACGCAAAGAAGTGGGATACGGAAGTACTAACAAGGGAACCTCCCCATCACACCCCCCTCAGATATAGTTATAAGTTGGCACAGTGGATAGGCCTTGAAAAACTGAACACAGATCAATCGACAAAACAGGAAGAAGTTTTGTGGAACTATGAAAAAAATAAGCAAAATATACAAACTGAGTAGTCCATGCGTAAGATAAGCAACATCAAGGACAGTGTGACCCCAGGAGCGCCGTGGTCCCGTGGTTAGCGTGAGCAGCTACGGAATGAGAAGTCCTTGGTTCAAGTATTGCCACGAGTGAACATTTTAATTTTTTATTTTCAGACAATTATTACCTGTCTGTCCGTCCGTCCGTCCGATCGATCAATTTTTTGGGAGTGATTATCACATCCGAAAGAAACCCCAAATCGGGCAAGGTAGAAGAATCTTTTTACTCATTCACGAAGTGTACAATTTAGGTGGGTCGACAACATATTCCTGTCATGTGACGCACATGCCGTCGCCAGTGTCGTACAGAATATATCAGACGTGTTTTCCTGTGGCAGTTAACAGAGACGTCAATGAACGAACGGACAGATCATAACTTCGCGAAAATAAACTTTTCACTCGAGGGAAGACTTGAACCAAGGACCTCTCGTTCCGCAGCTGCTCACGCTAACCACGGGACCATGGCGCTCGAGTGCTCACTTCGTCCTTGATATTGCCTATGTTGCCCACGGACTATCCAGTTTGTATATTTTGCTTATTTTTTCATAGTTCCACACAAATTCTTCCTGTTTTCTCGATTGATCTGTGTTCAGTTTTTCAAGACCCATCCACTGTGCCAACTGGGGGGGGAGGGGGGTGCGATGGGGAGGTTCCCTTGTAAGGAACGACGAGATACGGTTGAAAATCTCTACGGTTATGGATACAGCAATAAGGTGTAGCTCAGTAGGCAGTACAATTGAAGAGGAATGGACATCTCTAAAAAAGGCCATTACAGGAGTTGGGAAGGAAAATATAGTTACAAAGAAGGTAACTGCGAAGAAACCATGGGTGACAGAAGAAATACTTCAATTGATCGATGAAAGGAGTAAGTACAAAAATGTTCCTGGAAACTCAGGAATACAGAAATACCAGTCACTTAAGAATGAAAGAAATAGGAAGTGCAGGGAAGCTAAGATGAAATGGCTGCAGGAAAAATTTGAAGACATCGAAAAAGAAATTTTTGTCGGAAGTACAGACTCAGTATACAGGAAAGTCAAAACAACCTTTTGTGACATTAAAAGCAGGGGTAATGACATTGAGAGTGCAATGGAAATTCCACTTTTAAATGCAGAGGAGAGAGCGAATAGACGGAAAGAATACATTGAAAGCATCTATGAGGGGGAAAATTTGTGTGATGTGATAGAAGACTTTCTGAAAAGCATCATCCACACAATTCCGAAGTCAACAAGAGCTGACAAGTGCGAGAATTATCGCACAATCAGTTTAACAGCTCATGCACCCAAGTGTCTTACAAGAATAATATACAAAAGAATGGAACAGAAAATTGAGAATGCGCTAGATGACGATCAGTTTGGCTTTAGGGGGGGTAAAGGGACGAGAGAGGCAATTCTGACGCTGCGGTTAATAATGGAAGTAAGACTAAAGAAAAATCAAGACACGGTCGACAATGTAAAATGGAGCAAGATGTTCGAAATTCTGAAAAAAAAATATTGGCAAGCTATAGGGAGAGACGGGCCATATACAATATGTACAACAGCCGAGACAATATTAAGAGTGGACGACCAAGAATGAAGTGCTCGTATTAAAAAAGGTGTGAGACAAGGATGTAGCCTTTCGCCCCTACGGTTCAATCTGTGCATCGAGGAAGCACTGATGGAAATAAGAGGAGTGGAATTAAATTTCAAGGTGAAAGGACATCAATGATACGATTCGGTGAGGACATTGCTATCTTGAGTGAAAGTGAAGAAGAATTACTTGATCTGGCGATCAAAATGAACAGTCTAATGAGTACAGAGTATGGATTGAGAGTAAATCGAAGAAAGACGATAGTAATGAGAAGTAGTAGAAATGAGTACTCTAACATTCTGCGTGGTGTCTCTTTGTTCTAAGTCGTGTCTCCCTACCACTTTTGCGCAACGACGCTCTGAGCGTGTTTTTTAGGGAATTGGCTAGTTTGAACCTGGGACCTCTTGCTGGTAAGGAGACACCAGACCACACATGACATGTAGAGTTCAGAGGAGTTCAGTGGGACCAGCGATGATATAACCAAATACTTAATGATTTCAGCGTCAGCTCCACTGCACTCCCTGTAAAAGAATCTTAATACTAACTAAATTTAGTGGGAGGGGTTCAAGGCTTTCCTATTTTTAGTTATCTGGTAAAATAACGTCGAAAAAGCAGTTAAGTTTACCATTGGAAATTTTATTCTTCTCACAAAACATTGTTTATAAATTGCACTATTGATAACAGGAAATATTTTAATACAGGATGATAAAAACCAACTGCGTTCAACAAAAATGTGAACGAATATTCCCTGAGTGGGTTTCCAAGTTCTACAATGGATCGAAGGATGACGTATGCCATATCACATCTATAATCTAGGTTTAAATTAAGTTTCACAAAAGAGAAAACCTTCAAAATGGTCTACAGTGACCCTCAATTATCTTTAATTACCTATCTAACTTGTCGTAAATTACAGTGGCTGATGTGGCTTCTCAATAATTATATAACAGAAAAATCATCGCGTTTCAGATTTTAACTTTACGAAGCAAATGTGAATACCATGAGATTTATTTGACGATCGACGCTAGTATTACGTAAAAAGGGGATGTAACAGACGAGACATCTGCAGTTCTGAGTGAAGCCTTATGCGCTCAAAAATGCGGCATCGCGTGCGTTTATTACCTTGTCGGTTTTCGTCAGGGGGCGGCGGGCGGGACAGCTCCACGCACCTCGCCGTCTCGGAAGCAACTCTCTCCTAACTTCTCCTTACTACAATTTACCGAAGTTGGTTTAAAAAAAATTATCTGGCTGTGTTTTCATCTAACCAATCAGGTCTCAATGTTAACCTTAAGCTCCGCCTGCAAACATTCTGTCCATCCATTGAGAAACGTTACACTTTTTGTGGTGGGGCAATGTTTTTAACGTTTGCAACGTAACAGTAAGATCTATACTGTTCTTCTGGAGGGCTCTATCTTTCAACATGGGCTGGGGGGTGGTCCTGGTGGTTGGCTGGCGACGTGGGTGTCCGTCCCTTATCGTAGGGCCTTCTAGCTTAACACGGTTCTGCTCTCGGCTTCTGTTCTCGTTTCTTCCCTCGGAACTGCGTCTGTTTCACGGTGGGAAGGTATGACATGCATTTAGGCGTTCTTGTGTTAGTCTGTGGTATTCTATTTGCTCACTCGTTGATCGTATTACTTTGGTTAATTTAATGTCAGGATTTATTCGGAGCTATGTGACATACTGCCGGATTTGCTTATCATGTCAGGGTTTTCATGGAAGGTGTTGGATTTGCCTGACACCTTACAGTACATCGAGAAAATTAACATCATGATTGATGATGTTCAAGAAGTAGATGAAGTTAAGGAATTCTGCTACCTAGGCAGTGAAATAACCAATGACGGGTGCAGCAAGGAGGACATCAAAAGCAGACTAGCAATGGCAAATACGGTATTCCTGGCCAAGAGAATTCAACTAATATCAAATATCGGCCTTAATTTGAGGAAGAAATTTCTGAGAATATACATTGTATGGTAGTGAAACATTGACTGTGGGAAAACCGGAACAGAAGAGAATCGAAGCATTTGAGATGTTGTGCTATGGACGAATGTTGAAATTAGGTGGACTGATAAGGTACGGATTGAGGAGGTTCTGCGCAGAATCGGAGAGGAAAGGAACATTTGGAAAACACTGATATGGAGAAGGGACAGGATGATAAGACATCTGTTAAGACATAAGGGAATGGCTTCCATGGTACTAGAGGGAGCTGTATAGGGCAAAAACTGTAGAACAAGTCAGAGATTGGAATACATCCAGCAAATAACTGAGGACGTAGATTGCAAATGCTAATCTGAGATGAAGAGCTTAGCACAGGAAAAAGAAAAATCATTCCTGAAAAATGCTGGCCTGCCCAGAGTCCCGACATGAACCCAATGCTATACCTTTCGTATGAGTTAGAACGTCGACTTCATTCGAGGCACCAATGTCCAAACCACTACCTTGTCTGGCCTCCGTTTTTGGAGAATCTGATGCCACTCCTCCACAGAAATTCGGTCACCCCACTGAAAGTGTTCCTAGCGTACAAGATATGGAGAAGTCTCTACCAAGGGGAAATGGGTGCTACCGGCTGCAAATCTACTACATATCGACACGAATGACGCTTACCGCTTCGATTGCGGTATGATGGTTTCGAGCCGAGTGGTTCAGACTGGAACGATCTCGGACGCGAATTTCTCGAGCTCTACTATTGAACAGAGGACTGTAAGAACTGCGGCCTCCCCCTTTACTTTCAGCAGGCAGATGAGCATTACGCTATACACGCACGAAGCAGCTGCTCGGATAGCAGAGTACTTGAAACTTTATTTGGTCAGTCATGAATTGTCTGACAAAATCGAAGACAAAAAAAAATGGCTCTGAGCACTATGCGACTTAACTTCTGAGGTCATCAGTCGCCTAGAACTTAGAACTAATTAAACCTAACTAACCTAAGGACATCACACACATCCATGCCCGAGGCAGGATTCGAACCTGCGACCGTAGCGGTCACGCGGTTCCAGACTGAAGCGCCTTTAACCGCACGGCCACACCGGCCGGCAAAATCGAAGACAGATCAGCCACTTTAGTATCAGAGAACATTCGTCCTCAAGGATCTGAAATGGGTTGCAGTGATATTAATAAACTGTGGAAACATTCACGTTAAGCTAACAAAATTAATAACGCTTATTAAAGTTAATTACGCCAAGATGGTATAAGGAATAGAACAATGATTGAAACTGAAAGTAAATAATAATGATATCTTAAAGTTCGGTGTGGAATATACACTCTAATAATAATAATAATAACAATAAAGACTACGGACCATGAATGAGTTTTGCAAACAGAGCACAAAGTGATATTCATACCGGTATCGATGACCTAGACTGACGACAGAACAAGAGAACTAAACATCGCTATAAAGAGGCGCTCAGAGCCCCGTATTCATAGTTATCATCGACCCGGAATCCAATTGGTGCTCCAGTGACCATAAGGACCGTTGATTAGCGGTGCCCCTTAGCAGTCTGCCATTGACCTCTACGCAGCAACAAGATCGTTTGCAGTGGTGTAGGTCACATTCAGCCCGGAGTGTCATTGACTGGAGAAGAATTGTATTCAGCGATGAGTCCCGCTTCGAACACAATCCAGATGACCAGCGAACACGTATGTGAAGACGCCCCGGGCAGCAATGGGACACCAACTCGACTGTTGCCCGCCATACGACCCTACAACCATGAGCGATGCTGTGGGGTGCTGTTCCATTTCACAGCAGGGCCCCTTTGGTTGTCACACTTACTACACAGTGGTACGTGCTCTTCAATGAAAGTCATCCTAAGGCTTAGACGGTGAGAGTTTCTACTGCTTGTCTTCGTACTTGTCAAACACTACCTTGGCCATCAAGATCGCCGAATTTCTCCCCAACTGCAAAAATTTGGATCATTATGTCCAGGGCCCTCCAATCAGCTAACACGCCAATTGGACAGAATTTGGCACGATATCCCTTATGAGGACATCCAACAACTCCATCAATCACTTCATCAATAACTTCCTGCATAATGCAAAGAGGTGGACCAGAGTGTTATTGATTTGCTCAATTTGTGAAGCTCTTTCTCTGGAATAAGACATCCAATATTGTTTTTTCTGAAATTGTAAACATTTGTTTTTCTTTACACGTACATCACAGGTACCATTTGTCAGTTATAGAATGGAAGACTCTTGCGATTAAAATTGGTGCCAGAAATTTGGATTCGATGAGATTGCTCTCAATGTCCGCTCCGAACATTTGTTCGAGAAAACAGACAACTGACAAGTGAGAGCAACGTTTCATAACGTCGAGCAACGATTAGACTTGAAGACTTCGAATCAGTTAACGCAGAGGAGGTCTTGAATGATAAGGTTGTATGATAGCATCAATGAGTACAGTGTTAAAGCATGTTAATAACGCTAATGAAATATTTTTGCTTAGAAAGAGTAACAGTATAGGAATTGCAGTGTATCAGCGTAGTCAACATCAGATTTTCAGTACTGAAGACGAAGATGTGGAGCATAAATCGATGAAATTCGAAATCATTATTGAATACGCCTTAGACCCTTATCCACCGAGCAAGGTTTTAAAGGAAGAGAAGAAAGCCATCGTGATTCGACAGCCTTGTTAGAAAGTTACTACAAAAGCAAAGCGAGCTTCATCGTATCCTTTAAGCAAAGTCAAAGCCAAGATGACATACAAAAACTCACAAAGCGAAAATAAGCATAATGAGAGCAATGCAACGATCAGTGAACGAATTTGAAAATAAGATTTTGCCAACCAGTCTGACTAAAACACTAAGAAATTTTGGTCTTAATAAGATCAGTAAGCTGATCGAAATCGTTATATACATTCCCTTTCAATGATCATACTGACAACCAAACGGAAAACGACAGAAGGGTGGCTGAAGTACTGATTTCGGTTTCCCGAAACAGTTTCACCCCGTAAAATTGCAGGACGGTCCTTCTTTTAATTAATCGCACAAACGCCAATATCGTAGACATTCATATAAGTACTCTCGGAACATAAAATCAACGGTGATCGCTTAATAGTTGAAACGCATCTGGACCGGATGTGTTACCTGTGATATTCTGTGAGGATTGTGTATCCCTTCTAGTAATATCCCTTCTAGTAGTATCCCTTCTGGTAGTAATTTAACGTTGATCGCTGGAAGAACGAAGGATCCCTAGAAACTGGAGAAACCAAGTCATTACCTTTTTCAAGAAGCGTCACTGGACGGTTGCACAAAATTATGGACTAATCTCGCTAAAGTCAGTGTGTTGTAGAATTGTGAAACATGCTCTGTGCTCACGTATTATGACGCTTTTTGTTGAACTAAACTACTGTTTATGAAAATCAAAGTGGCTTTCGCAGACAGAGATCTTTGGAAACTCCAGTTTGACCTCGTGTTCATTGACTTCAGGAAGGAATTTTATGAAGTCTCACAATGTTATTTAACTAACAAAATACGCGCGTGGCGATAATCTAAACAGATTTTTAACTGTATTCAGGAAATCCTTAAAGACAGAGCTCAGCACGTCGCTCTTACGGTCAGAAATCGACAGATATAAAGGTAATTTCAGAGTTTCTCCAAGGAAGTGTGATAGTACCATTAACATTTACAATTTATACAGATTATGTAGCCGATAGCGTTGGAGACTCCATGAGGCAGTACGCATATGACGCATGTTTCTACTGTATAAGCGAAGTAGTAACGATAGAGGCTTGTTGAGAATTGCAGGAACACCTGCAGAGGGTCGATCATTCGTGCGGAGACTGGCAGATGATTCAGATCGTACGTAAAATGTAACGTATTCCACACAAACAGATGAAGAAATTCACGCAAGTGCGATTATTCTGCTGGCGACAGATCATTGGGAACGGTAACTAATGTAGAATACATAGGAGTAACGAACCAGAGAAGGGTAAGGTGGAGTGACCGCGCGCGAAAACGGTCCAGCCAAGTTAATCTGACCACCGCCTATGACGTCAACGTGCAATAACGACTAAGAGACGGCAGCTGGCAGTTCTTGGAGTGGAGAATATGTGAAGCATGTCGGTGGATGGACGCGGAGAAACAGTAGAGTTGTCGTCATGATGCGAAAACGGAGCGATTTATCTTACATCCAAAATGGTATGATCACTGTCTTTCTGGTCAAGAGCCGAAGCATTTCCGAACCGGCTTAGTTTGTAAAATGTTCGCGTGTGTCGCGATATAAGTGAAGTGGAGATGTGTACTGCCGAACAGACGTGCAGCTGTAGCGCAAGTGACTGCCTGATGAACCAAGAGGCTACCAACAGTGTCTCCTAAACGACCGTTGAGGGAACGTACGTAAGCGGACGCTCGGTTCATGCACGCGCCAGTAACGCAACTGGACGTTCACTGAGTGACGACATCTGGCCTTCTCAGATGAATACCATTTATGCTCCATCGAACGCATGGCCTTAGGCGATTAAATCGTGAAGTGTCTGAAAGCAAACACCCTGCATGAGTTATAGTCTACGGAATGTTTTTGTGGCAGTCCCTGGGTGATCTCGTCATTCTGAAAGGTACAATGGATCAACACGAGTATGCATGTATCCTTGGGGACCTTATCCACACCTACATGCAGTTTGTTTCTTCTCGGTACAACTTCATCTACCAGCAGGACAATGCAATATGTTACACAGCTCATAGCGTACTTATGTGGTTCGATGAGCACCATAACTGATTTACCATACTCCCCTGACCACCAATCTTCCCGGACTAAAATACAATCGAGAATCTGTGGGACCATTTAGATCTAGCTGGTTATCCAGGCTTTTGACTGGTGCTCACGTTAATGACTGGACAGTGAATCACAAACTGAAAGTGAATCAGATGCCTGGCACTGACTCATTCGAAGTATATTAAGGAAATGTAATTCATCCAAGAAATCAGCAGTGACTAACAAAACACATGTTCAAAGTGTTCCCGAGTGCTGCTCATCAGTCTGGGACTATAGGAAGTTCGGAATTATAGACGAAATAGAGAAGATACGACAAAGAGCGTTTCGTCACGGCCTGAGAGCGTTGCAGAGATGTTCAGTACATTCCAATGGCAAACGCTACAAAAGGAACATAATGCATAGCGGACAGGCTTGCAAATGAATTTTCTAAAGGGTACGTTCCCGGAAGAGTCGGCTATATTCCACATACGTGTCGGGGAAAAACCACACCAAAGAAACTCGATATAATACCGAGGTTTACCGACAATCGCTCTTAACACGCGCAATTTGTGATTGGAACAGGGAAGGAAAGAAAAGACAGTAGTTTCGCAACCACCCTCCGCCACACACCCTAATGTGGGTTGTGGAATATCAGTGTAGATGTAGGCGTAGAGTTAAAGACTAGGTGCGAAACATAAGCATTCGGAGTGATCGAGAAGAGTGGAAAATTCCCAGGAGCAGTGGAGAACACACGTGCCCATCGGGGAGACAAGAGTGGGTGCTGCCACGTGTGTATCGCTGCGGGTGACCCTGGGTCGCCAGTGTCCAGGGACAGTGGAGAGGCCAGCACGTGGCCCACAAAGGAAATCTGACCCTGTTCGTCCCACGCAGCAACCATCCCGGTCCAGTGGAATTCCTTGCGTTTAAAATTAGTACATTACTTTTCTGGAGAAGAAATTCACTTACTATGATGACACTCCATCAGGGCTAGTTTTATTATTTCTGCAATAATTACACTGTATGGATGATAGACAAAGTGTGACTAGTGCCTAGTGACATGTGAGGTCATGTAGTGTGTGGTGCCTGTAGGTCACCGCTTTGAATGGTCGGTTTATCAAATGCCTTCTATTTTGCTGACATTTAGACCACTTTCTACATGACAGACTGCTATTGACTATCAAGTATACCGCTAATTTCTTTCAAGAGCATAGCAAAATATCCGATTCCCCTGCAATGGAAACAGGACATGAGAAATAAATTATGCGTGTTTGCGTTACACAGAAAGAGAGTTTATCTTTTCACGTACGTCGGTATCGGTATAACAACTCCGTATCTAGAGCATAGAGAAATATCTAGACGGGCACGAGTGACTACACAACTTGCAGTCTCATCATTGTGTATCAGCCTACACAGTTTTCCTACAAATAAGGCCCAATGACGAGACAGTCAGCCTTGTTACTTCCTGTTACACATGCTTTACGCATGAGTTAAAAGTTGAAACTATCGTGGCATCACGGCTGAAAGACTTCTTAAAATAAAGGAAACTTTTATTTTCATTACGAAAGGCCGTCGGGCTTACAGACCGTTTCCATCATACAAAGAGGTTTTTGTATTTGGTAACGTCTTGGTATCACTAGATGATGACATTTGAACCCTAAACTGAACTCTTCATATGTGAATAGTGTTCAAGTTAATATTTTGAAATAATAAATCCTTTAAAAAGTTCAGTGATTATAAATCTGAATAGTGTAATATTATCAATACTATTCAAGGTACAGGTAGTAGCTCAACCACTACCGTGTGATTGCACTTCTACTTAAACTTCCTCTTATCCTTCTTCAAAGCAACTTTGCACAGTGCTGTTTACCAACAAAGGCGCAAGCAAGGGAAATGGGCAGTAAATAGTACTTATTATGAACACAGTAATAATGGCTTTTTAATTAATTTATGTTAGGCTACCCGAAACGAAAATTGTCGAACCATTGAAATCTAGGCTGCTTATAAACAACGTTGATGAGGATGAATTTTGTTGAATGAAACTCACGCATCTTATTTGGCCATATAATTTAATACATTCTCCTCTTTGTTATCGTATTGACCATCCCTGCTCACACCAGTTCAACTGCACTTTCCTTTAACTTGCGTCTGAACTTTTAACTTTAATACAGTGTTGGACATTCGCTTCCTGTGTGGCTCCTGTTTCGCCGTAGTTCATGTTTCGCCAGTTATTGGCTTTGACTGTTTTTCGAAACTTAACGCTCTTCAAGTCTATTCTTGAGTGGAACGCGTTTATGAGTATCCTCTTGTGTTATTTCTAGTTCTTGCAGGTATTTTTCTAGCTCGCTTCCTTGGTATTCCTGTTCAGGAAGTAACCGACGATCCGATTGCTCAACATAGTAGGGCTCATATGGCCAATATGGCCATAGATACCAGCCCTACATCTACGAATGGTGTCTGTGGACTTTTATACATGTGTGTAAAGTTCATACTTGTGGCGTCTCCTGAATTCACAATTTTCTCTGGTCAGGCCTAGAAATTTCGACAGGATCTTTCTCTTATTTCTAATTTCTTGATCAGACCTATTTATGATCTAAAAGTATACAGATTTACTCTTCAGATGCCCTAATCATAGATGTGTTGCTTGTGTTGCGTAGTATTCACGTAAAGTGAAATTTATATTCCTCTAGGCGAAATCAACCATGCTCTTTTAAGCTCTACTGTTTAGAACAGTGAACCGTTACAATATTGTAACTGTTTTGTAGTCAATTGATTTTAAATGAGATTGTGCATTAATCTTACTACTGGCTTCTCACCAGTCCGAGGATACTGCAGTTCATTCACTTGCCAGTGAGACAGGAAATTAAGCAATGAAGGTATTGTGCAAACCTGAAAAACAAAGGGTAAGAAAAAAGGGATTAACGCCCTACGTAGGTGATATAGGCTATTCTTCATTCACCTTGATACAGTTACAATAATGGCTACACTTATTCATAGAGTACAGCTAGTCTACTTACGGAACACTGAGAAAATGCCTTGAAGCCACTTACCGCTTTGAGGATAAGGGATAAATAACTTTTTTCTTTATTGCGGTCATGTATTCAGGTACTTGGGGAATGACCTTTATTTCTTACAGTCTCTCGGTTACAAGAGCTGTCGCTTTCCCTTTGGTCTACTGGCTTTCAACTTCTTGTGAAAAAAATGATTACGGGGTACTGGTTCAGGCACTATGTTAAAGAGCTCGAGGACAGATAAAAGAACAGCTGAATGAAAGCAACTTTGAGAATGAAATGGAAATTCTCCACTCGGAAAATACTGGTTCGTATCGACTGTAGCTGAAATGTACTACAATAATTTTTCTACATTGTGCTACAGGAACCTCTATACTCAACGCAACAGAACTAAAGTACACAAAGTATTGTTTATGTTGGGAAGTTGTCGTCTTCTGATCACTATTATTTTCACAGAAGTCTGTTGTCTTTTCTGTTTGATTTCATGTTTATTATTACTTCTCTCTCTCTCTCTCTCTCTCTTGCCTGAGGACGAAAACGACAGTTGTTGTCTACTCTGTGCTAAGTTTGCGCGAAATTCTAGAGTTTATTCACTATTAGTCATCCCTTTCCGAAGGAATCATTCCGGTACTTATCTTAAGGGTTTTCGAAAGCGCAGAAAACATGTTTATTGTTTATCGGACGGAGTTCGGAACCTCCGTTCTCTTGAATGCAAGTTAAAGTTTTCAACGACAATTGTTACGTTACCATATCTGATATCATTTTTTTTAAATATGTGCCGGATAACACGAAGAAAACATATGGTCAGATTTCAACAAACATGGGTATTTAATAATGAGACTTCAGTCTCGAAATTAGTCATTCCTTAATAAATCAAGTACTTAGGTGCACTTGTCGAGTCTTTATTTATTTTTCAAACTTCATTAGTGACATTCATGCAAAACTCCCTCTGAAATTATTTTCCTGCTGGTACATTCACTCAGAGAGCAGTATTCATGTACAATATTCTTCGGATTATGGTTGGAGAAAACATACAAAATAAATGGTCTATTCCCTGCATTCGAGGCTTATTTAAGCAATTCGGCTACATAAATGGCTAATTTACAAAATAGTTTGTAATTGACAAGAAGTACGTTTCTGAACTGTTAGTTTACATATGTAAATTGGCATAAGGTTTAGTGACAGACGAATGGCAAGATGGTGACTAATAGCAGTGGTCACAACAAAACTTGTGATCAGAGGAAGAAGGTAAACTGCAAGATTCTCGGCGCTTACATATCCAGTAGGTACGATTCAGCTCACGAGTTAAGGTTACAAATTCATTTCTGTGCTTTATCCTGCGATCATTTTGACGTATTTTATTTTCTGTACTTCAAGATCCACAGCTGAGTTGTATCTCACTAATTAACATTATTTGGCGCTCCCAAACATTTTCCCCTTCTTTGTTCAACGAATGTTGCCTTGTAGATTTTCCACGGTAGAAGCTATTTAATTTACATGGTAACTTCTATTAATGTAATGGGATATTATGGAAAATTATCTTACTTTAGGGAAAAATTTTGATGTGTATCACCTTAGTTGAAAAAAAGTTTGTTGCAAGCTTTAGCACACATATGGGCTGAATTCACTACGATTGACTACGAAGGGTCAACATTTGACTAAAGTGCAGCGCAGAGGACGTAGAATGCACGAAGGCGATAATGCGGCAATTAGTCATACCTCCCGACGCAACAACCCCCGGTTACGTACATCTTTTTTAGTATTTTTTCCGGGGAGAACAACAGTATTTTCTTATATGTTGTGTTAAGATGAAATCTATTGTGTAATTTGTAATTCATCGTAACTCTGCGACTAGATACCTTGTACAGTAACCTAAATCAGAATAAATACGCTCTAAAAAAGAATAATTAAATGGCATACTGCAATGAGGGTCGATGAACAGGACAGAAAGCTCATGACGTCAGATGCTCTTATAAGTAGTGCCAAAAAATACTTTGGGCCAGAAATGTATTCAAGAGCACGCATTTTCAGTAACATCCCAGAACCCAAACAAAGTGTAACCATAAAGGGAATATTGTTTAAGAGGAGACTAAACGATTTAACAGTAACCCAGTTAGTTCTTCTCCACTTCTTAACAATATTCGTATTGTTAACAGTATCTTCTTGGACTAGATCTGCATAATATTTTTTACGCCACTGAAGCACAGTAGTGGAATCTCGTTGGGCCGTGGCGTCTTCCGTGAGGGCGCGCGCGTGATCCTACTGGTGCCACTTCTGCCACTTTAATTCTTGTTTGAATTGTTATGTAATTATTCTTTTAAATGACCTTGCACATTTCACCTTGTTATTTCTGGCAATGTAACTCGCAAAATTATCAGCAGGCCGCTCACACACTGAAGTGGTAATAGATGAAATTTCAGTTGCCCATTTAAGTAATATTGTGTATAGATCTGGTATAATTTATTTTTCTCGAGGCATTTGAGTAGCATCTTTATTTACAATAATGACGGAAGCTGAAGAAATGAATTAAAATTTGTGTGATGGCTGGGACTTGGATTGAGAGCTTCGTAATTACTAGGCAGGTAGGCTCACCATTACACCACCACAGTCCTATATTCAAGACAGCTGCATGGACTACTCTAGTCCAGTGGTCTCCCTAACACAAAATTCAGTTCACATCTTTAGCTTATTTTCCCCTTCTTAGATCGTCACCACTGCCGAGGCTCACCGGTACTGGAATAGGACGCCGGCGTTGGATGTAATGGGGAAATCCTACCTGTACCCAGATGTCTCGAGAAAAATTTAATTAAATCAGATCTGTAGATCACCTATGCCTGAGGTATAGGATTTCCACATTACGTTCAATTCCAGAGTGCTATCCCAATACCGGAGAGCCATGGCAATAGCGACGATCTAAAAGGGGAAAAATAAGCTGAAAATGTGAATTGAAGTTTGTGTTAGGGACATCTTCAACTTTTGTAGTCCTGTCTTCCTCAGTTGCTTGTAATATTACGGTATATTGATAACTTTTACTTATGGGCCGTCTGACAGCAACTGAAAAAAAAAAATATCACACACACACAAATGCATACACGAACAGATCACAGATACTTCAATAATTACAATCGAAAGTTTGGTAATATTATTCGATCTTTGGAAAAAAATTTGACAGTCGGCAACAGAAACCGAAAAATTTCATCGAAGCAAGTGTCCAGTGCATAGTGCTGTGAAATGTGGGGAAAAAAACCGCAAAGTGGCATTTATATGAAGAACAACACCAAAAACGCAACAGGAGCGTACTATGTAGGAAATCGTCCACGCAACCTGTAAGTACAGTTCAAAACATTACTACTTAATATGAAATACCAACCACCAGAACTGTTTATAACCTATAGATACAGTGACCAAAATGTAAATTAGATAGCAAACATATGTACATATTCCAGGCCACTGATTATGCCTTGCAGAAAATAAAGGCGAAACGCGTATGGCACTAAAATTGTGTTTTATGCAGTTGCTGTTGGACGGTCCATAAGCAAAAATTATCAGTATACCGTTGTATTAGGGAGGACATTGGACTAGGGTAGTACTTGCGACTACGTTAACCATAGCGTTGCGGCTGTCAAATGATGAGCCTACTTACCTGGTACAAAAACGACACCTGAGTTCAAGTCTCATCCATGGCACAATTTTAATTCATTTCTTCAGCTTCCATGATTATCGTAGATTACTGTGTATATGTTAATTTTCATCAAACTTGCTTTGCTGTTTGTTGTTTGGTGTATGTCGACAGCCTTATATATTGGTGTTTTGCCCTTAAAGAGCGCATTTGGACTAAACTACATGGCCAGTTCCTTTTGCTGCCTTCCTTGCTGCCCAAGCTTCCCTCTTTCGCTCGCTGTGTTTCTGTTTCCGGTCCTCTGTCCATGCTTTTTGTCGGCTTTGTGTCTTCGGCTTCATCTTGATTGCCTTTTTGGTTGCCCATATTTCTTTCATCTTCTGGCTGTGATCTCGCTTGCGTTCTTCGGTCCATTTTATGCGTGTTCGTTTGTCACATTGTATCTCATGTAGTTTACTTTTCTTAATGATGTTTCTGAATTTTATTCTGTCGTTTATTGTGTCTGCTGTTATGTTGAGTTGGTTCAGGTCGTTTTCTACCTCTGCCACCCATTTGTTGTTTCTAGTGGTTACACAGTCAAAGATCTGTTTCGTCAGCCTGTGTGATGGCATTCTGTATAGGTGTCCATAGAATTGTAGTCTGCGTTTTCTAATCTTTTCTGTGATTGTCTCCGTATGTTTGTACAGTTCCTCTCTAGGTTTCTTGATCCATATTCCATTGTTGTTAGTTGCGCCAAATATTTTCCTAAGTATTTGCCGTTCTACTTTTTCTAATTGTCTGATACGTGTATGCCCTAGGATTAGTGTGGTCTCTGCTGCATATAGTGCCTCGGGGAGCACCACCGTGTCGTAATGGCGTAATTTGGCTTCTTGTTGTAATGATTCCACACTACTTTGTATGCCTTGTCCAGTTTAGTCTTTCTTTCTTCGTTTGAGTCTCTGTTATGTCCACTCATTTGTAGTGTTTCACTGAGGTATTTGAAGTTTGCCGTTTTGTAAATCGTGCCATACTTTGTGTTCAGAGATGAGAGTTTCTTTGTGCTCTAAACTGTGTCTTTTCGTAAGAGATCTGTAGTCCAGTTTTGGAAGCGATTTCGTGCAGTTTTTCAATAGCGTCTTTTGTTTCCTTTATACCTTTCGTGACAATCGCCAAATCGTCTGCAAAAGCCAGGCATTTAATCTGTAGGTTTCCTAAGGTTATCCCCTGTTGTGATGTTTCCCATTCTTTTATGACCTTATCTAACACCAGATTGAAAAGGAGAGGTGAGAGGCCATCTCCTTGTCGGACACCTGTGCGAATTTCAAAGGGCTCTGATAGTTCCCCAAAGAACTTTACTTTGGAGGTTGTGTTGGTTAAAGTTTGCTCTATGATAGCCCGTGTTCTGTTGTCTGCTTTGTATTCTGCTAGAATTTTGAAGAGAGTTTTCCGGTCGATAGAGTCGTACGCCTTTTTGAAGTCAACAAAGGTAATGATGAGGTTCTGTTTGTGTTGTAAAATCATTTTCAGGTTCCAAATTTGTTCCACACAAGACCGCCCTTTACGGAAGCCTGCTTGGTATTCCCCAATCAAGTGGTCGGTCTGGCATTCTAGTCTGTTCAGTAAAGCTTTAGAGAGGATCTTGTATGTGACCGGTAGTAGGGATATTCCTCTGTAGTTGTTCGGGTCCGTCTTGTCACCTTTTTTGTGTAATGGGTGTATCAGGGCAGTTTCCCAGTCGTCAGGAATTTTCATGGTCTTCCAGATGTCTTCCAGGATCCCGTGGATGTCTTTGGTGAGTTCTGAGTCTTGAAACTTCCAGATTTCCGCGATGATGCCATCTTCTCCTGGTGCTCTACGATTCTTGAGTGACTTTATTATTTCTTTAACTTCTTCTAGAGTTGGAGGTTCACTATCTGGACTGTATGTGCTCGTTTCTGTCATCATTTCTTCCATAGGGGGGTCCGTGTTGAGCAGTTTTTCAAAGTATTTTGCCAGAATGTCACAATTGTGTTTGGTATTGGTTTCTAGGGTTCCATCCGGTCTTCTGAAGCACAAGTTGGGTGGTTGATATCCAGTTATATTTTCTCTGAACGTTCTGTAGAAGTTTCTTGTATTGTTCTTCATGAAGTCCGATTCGATCTCTGTCAGTCGCCGTTGGTCATACTGTCGTTTTTCACTGCGAATGATTTTACTTGATTGCTTCTGTGTTTTCAAGAAGTTCATCTAATTCTCTTGGGATTTATGGCTACTAAATTTTTTCCATGCACTGATTCGTTGGTCAATAGCTTGGTCACATGTGTGGTTCCACCAACGTTGTTTCCGTGTGCGTGGTGCTTGTGCTAGTTTCATGGCCTCTCCGATTCTTCGTGAAAGTTGTGTCCAGTCTGTCGTTTTCTCCATTTTAATTTTGTGTAATATTTGTGTCTGGTTTAAAGTAACGTATTCTGGATCTGGTCTAACAATTTTGTTCTTATGGAGATTTTTCTTGGGCAAAAGACGAATCCTGATCTGTAGTAGGTGGTGGTCTGAGTCGAAGTAGCCTTTACGGGTGTCTATGTTCAAAATTTCTTTTTGTGAGTCTTTCTGGACTATTACGTGGTCGATTTGTAGTTCTTGCTTTCCGCTGGGGAATTTCCATGTGGTAAGTTTTAGTGTTGGTTTCTTGAATTTTGTTGACATAATGGCGAGGTCGTGGCTTTTGCAAAAGTCTATCAGATGTTTTCCGTTTTTGTTGGTGTCCTTGTGTGGAGTATGTTTTCCTGTGATATGTCTGTATATCTTTTCTTTTCCGAGTTTAGCGTTGAAGTCTCCCAGTATTATTTTGACTCTATGTGCAGGAATTTTTCTGATAGTTTCTTACATTGCCGTCCAGAAGTCATCAATTTCGTCCGGGTTTTTCCTGTTGTAGTCATTAGTCGGTGCATGTGCGTTGATTATTGTGTAGGATTTATTGGCTGATTTCACTGTGATGGTGCTGATTCTTTCGTTTGGTGACGAAAAGTCGATTATGCTGTCCGTGATGGACCTGTGTACTGCAAATCCTGTGTCAAAAAGCCTTAGGTTTTTCAGTTGTCTCGATGGTTTTCCTTTGTATATTCCGAAATTCTCCGTGTTGAAATGGTCTTCGTCTGTGAATCGTGTTTCCTGCAGTGCACATATTTCGATTTGAAATTTTTCGAGAGTGTCTGTCAGTTGTTTCATCTTACCTGTCTTCATCAGTGTCTTCACGTTGAGTGTGCCGATGTAGTGTTTGCGTTTGGTCTTGAGGGAGTTTGAGAAGCTCCGATTCTTCTCATGATGTCCGTGAGCCCCCGGAATCCGATGCTCACGACGATCCCAGTCTATTGACTGGGGCCCGGGGTAATGAGATTTTTCTCGTTGTACCATCATGATGTTTAGTAGTTGGATGTATGGCATGCTGCCGACTAGAACCTGACTTTCCAGATCAGGAGGTTGGTTGAGGCCGCCACTGACATGTGGAGCAGACGCCTTTTGTAGCCGCCCACTGTGGGAACAGACGCTACTAGTAGTTTTGGTCCGCCCCGAGTATTTCATTTCCTCGGTACCACCTATATCTAGGAGGCATTCCCCTATCCGCCACCTGGGGAGGCGCTCGGTTGCGGGTCTGTGACCTTGTGAATAACATCGGAAGTTTACTGAGGCTTTTTGCGGATGATGCTGAAGTATATCTAGAGGTTGTAACAATGGAAAATTGTACTGAAATGCAGGAGGATCTGCAACGAATTGACGCATGTTGCAGGGAATGGCAATTGAATCTCAATGTAGACAAGTGTAATGTGCTGCGAATACAGAGAAAGAAAGATCCTTTATCATTTAGCTACAATATAGCAGATATTGTAAGACATTTCCAGGGGCAGATGTGGATTCTGACCATAACCCTATTGGTTATGAGCTGCAGATTGAAACTGAAGAAACTGCAAAAAGGTGGGAATTTAAGGAGATGGGACCTGGATAAACTGAAAGAACCAGAGGTTGTAGAGAGTTTCAGGGAGAGCATAAGGGAACAATTCACAGGAATGGGGGAAAGAAATACAGTAGAAGAAGAATGGGTAGCTCTGAGGGATGAAGTAGTGCAGGTAGCAGAGGATCAAGTAGGTAAAAAGACGAGGGCTAATAGAAACCCTTGGGTAACAGAATAAATATTGAATTTTATTGATCAAAGGAGAAAATATAAAAATGCAGTAAATGGAGCAGGCAAAAAGGAATACAAACGTCTCAAAAATGAGATCGACAGGAAGTGCAAAATGGCTAAGCAGGGATGGCTAGAGGACAAATGTAAGGATGTAGAGGCTTGTCTCACTAGTGGTAACATAGATACTGCCTACAGGAAAATTAAAGAGACCTTTGGAGAGAAGAGAACCACTTGTATGAATATCAAGAGCTCAGATGGCAACCCAGTTCTAAGCAAAGAAGGGAAGGCAGAAAAGAGGGTTTATACAAGGGCGATGTACTTGAGGACAATATTATGGAAATGGAAGAGAATGTAGATGAAGACGACATGGGAGATAAGATACTGCGTGAAGAGTTTGACAGAGCACTGAAAGACCTGAGTCAAAACAAGGCCCCGGGAGTACACAACATTCCATTAGCACTACTGATGGCCTTAGGAGAGCCAGTCATGACAAAACTCTACCATCTGGTGAGCAAGATGTATGAGACAGGCGAAATACCCTCAGACTTCAAGAAGAATATAATAATTCCAATCCCAAAGAAAGCAGGTGTTGACAGATGTGAAAATTACCGAACTATCAGTTTAATAAGACACAGCTCCAAAATACTAACGCGAATTCTTTACAGACGAATGGAAAAACTGGTAGAAGCGGACCTCGGGGAAGATCAGTTTGGATTCCGTAGAAATGTTGGAACACGTGAGGCAATACTAACCTTACGACTTATCTTAGAAGAAAGATTAAGAAAAGGCAAACCTACGTTTCTAGCATTTGTAGACTTAGAGAAAGCTTTTGACAGTGTTAACTGGAATACTCTCTTTCAAATTCTGAAGGTGGTAGGGGTAAAATACACGGAGCGAAAGGCTATTTACAATTTGTACAGAAACCAGATGGCAGTTATAAGAGTCGAGGGGCATGAAAGGGAAGCAGTGGATGGGAAAGGAGTGAGATAGGGTTGTAGCCTCTCCCCGATGTTATTCAATCTGTATATTGAGCAAGCAGTAAAGGAAACAAAAGAAAAATTCGGTGTAGGTATTAAAATTCATGGAGAAGGAGTAAAAACTTTGACGTTCGCCGATGACATTGTAATTCTGTCAGAGACAGCAAAGGATTTGGAAGAGCAGTTGAACGAAATGGACAGTGTCTTGAAAGGAGGATATAAGATGAACATCAACAAAAGCAAAACGACGATAATGGAATGTAGTCAAATTAAATCGGCTGATGCTGAGGGAATTAGATTAGGAGATGAGACACTTAAAGTAGTAAAGGAGTTTTGCTATTTAGGGAGTAAAATAATTGATGATGGTCGAAGTAGAGAGGATATGAAATGCAGACTGGCAATAGCAAGGAAATCGTTTCTGAAGAAGAGAAATTTGTTAACTTCGAGTATGGACTTAAGTGTCAGGAAGTCTTTTCTGAAAGTATTTGTATGGAGTGTAGCCATGTATGGAAGTGAAACGTGGACGATAACTAGTTTGGACAAGAAGAGAATATAAGCTTTCGAAATGTGGTGCTACAGAAGAATGCTGAAGATAAGGTGGGTTGATCACGTGATTAATGAGGAGGTATTGAATAGGATTGGGGAGAAGAGAAGTTTGTGGCACAACTTGACTAGAAGAAGGGATCGGTTGGTAGGACATGTTTTGAGGCATCAAGGGATCACAAATTTAGCATTGGATGGCAGCGTGGAGGGTCAAAATTGTAGAGGGAGACCAAGAGATGAATACAATAAGCAGATTCAGAAGGATGTAGGTTGCAGTAGGTACTGGGAGATGAAGAAGCTTGCACAGGATAGAGTAGCATGGAGAGCTGCATCAAACCAGTCTCAGGACTGAGGACCACAACAACAACAACAACAACAACATAGCAATTCAGCAACTGGAAGCAGTTAATTCCATAAATTATCTGGGAGTAGTCATTAGGAGTGATCTAAAATGGAATGATCATATAAAATTAATCGTCGGTAAAGCAGATGACAAGTGCACTGTAACCTACTTCCTTTGTTTTCGGACTGCATTTCCTTAGGATTCTTACAATGAATCCCAGGCGATTCATTGTAAGGATCCTAAGGAAATACAGTCCGAAAACAAAGGAAGTAGGTTACAGTGCACTTGTTCGCCCACTGCTTGAATGCTGCTCACCAGTGTGGGATCTGTACCATATAGGGTTGATGGAAGAGATAGATAAGATCCAACGGAGAGCAGCGCGCTTCGTTACTAGATCATTTAGTAATCGCGAAAGCGCTACGGAGGTGATAGATAAACTCGAGTGGAAGAATCTGCAAGAGAGACGCTCAGTAGCTCGTTACTGGTTTTTGTTGAAGTTTCGGGAACATAAATTCACCGAGGAGTCAAGCAGTATATTGCTCCCTCCCACGTATATCTCGCGAAGAGACCATGAGGATAAAATCAGAGAGATTAGAGCCCACAGAGGCATACCGACAATCTTTCTTTCCACGAACAATACGAGACTCGAATAGAAGGGAGAAACGATAGAGGTACTCAAGGTACACTCCGCCACACACCGTCAGGTGGCTTGCGGAGTATGGATGTAGATGTAGATCACCTGGTTGACGCGTTTTTGTTCTGCTGGTCCTGGGCAGAGACGCGTTTTGCCCTCTGCTTTGGCAGCAGCCAAGGGGGCTACTACAGTCGGAGCAGCACGTCCAACCTATACCCCTATTCTCCGAAGAGATTATCCCGCCACTCGGAAAGCCACCATATGACCCCTTTCAAACTGGCTCAGTTGGCTGTTGTAAGCACGAGTGCTTCGGGTGCTTCTCCCTTGCACGGTTGCCAGCTTTCTCCACTCTTTTACACCACACTGAGCCTTCTGGCTGTGAGAATTCCGTATTAAAGGGTAGACACAGATGGCACTCTGGTAGCTATGCCCCTTCGCTGTCTGTTGGCGGATGTGCTGAAACCATTACACATGCCAACGAAAACTTTGTGTTAACTTTTTTTGCTTTGATAGCTGATCTTTATAGATTTTTATGAGCTGAATCCAAATCTAGCCTTAGTTTTTTTTGTATCACCCATAGGTTTCGAGCAATATGCTTTTTGCTATATACACTCCTGGAAATTGAAATAAGAACACCGTGAATTCATTGTCCCAGGAAGGGGAAACTTTATTGACACATTCCTGGGGTCAGATACATCACATGATCACACTGACAGAACCACAGGCACATAGACACAGGCAACAGAGCATGCACAATGTCGGCGCTAGAACAGTGTATATCCACCTTTCGCAGCAATGCAGGCTGCTATTCTCCCATGGAGACGCTGGATGTAGTCCTGTGGAACGGCTTGCCATGCCATTTCCACCTGGCGCCTCAGTTGGACCAGCGTTCGTGCTGGACGTGCAGACCGCGTGAGACGACGCTTCATCCAGTCCCAAACATGCTCAATGGGAGACAGATCCGGAGATCTTGCTGGCCAGGGTAGTTGACTTACACCTTCTAGAGCACGTTGGGTGGCACGGGATACATGCGGACGTGCATTGTCCTGTTGGAACAGCAAGTTCCCTTGCCGGTCTAGGAATGGTAGAACGATGGGTTCGATGACGGTTTTGATGTACCGTGCACTATTCAGTGTCCCCTCGACGATCACCAGTGGTGTACGGCCAGTGTAGGAGATCGCTCCCCACACCATGATGCCGGGTGTTGGCCCTGTGTGCCTCGGTCGTATGCAGTCCTGATTGTGGCGCTCACCTGCACGGCGCCAAACACGCATACGACCATCATTGGCACCAAGGCAGAAGCGACTCTCATCGCTGAAGACGACACGTCTCCATTCGTCCCTCCATTCACGCCTGTCGCGACACCACTGGAGGCGGGCTGCACGATGTTGGGGCGTGAGCGGAAGACGGCCTAACGGTGTGCGGGACCGTAGCCCAGCTTCATGGAGACGGTTGCGAATGGTCCTCGCCGATACCCCAGGAGCAACAGTGTCCCTAATTTGCTGGGAAGTGGCGGTGCGGTCCCCTACGGCACTGCGTAGGATCCTACGGTCTTGGCGTGCATCCGTGCGTCGCTGCGGTCCGGTCCCAGGTCGACGGGCACGTGCACCTTCCGCCGACCACTGGCGACAACATCGATGTACTGTGGAGACCTCACGCCCCACGTGTTGAGCAATTCGGCGGTACGTCCACCCGGCCTCCCGCATGCCCACTATACGCCCTCGCTCAAAGTCCGTCAACTGCACATACGGTTTACGGCCACGCTGTCGCGGCATGCTACCAGTGTTAAAGACTGCGATGGAGCTCCGTATGCCACGGCAAACTGGCTGACACTGACGGCGGCGGTGCACAAATGCTGCGCAGCTAGCGCCATTCGACGGCCAACACCGCGGTTCCTGGTGTGTCCGCTGTGCCGTGCGTGTGATCATTGCTTGTACAGCCCTCTCGCAGTGTCCGGAGCAAGTATGGTGGGTCTGACACACCGGTGTCAATGTGTTCTTTTTTCCATTTCCAGGAGTGTAGTATAAAAATCCTATGCTGTAAGGTAAATGGGGAAATGATTGAAACGCTTTGTTAGAACATAAGTATGGTTTGTATTTACAGTAAGCTACTTAAAACAATACGTGTTAATAGAGGTTTCACTTGTCAGATGGAACTGGTTTGTATTTTCTTTCTCTTTTTAATGTGAAGCTTCTTGTGTAGCTTTTTCCACGATGAGTCGCTTGCTGAACTTCTCGGTGAAGTGACCAACAGTAGTCCCCAATCATGTTGTTATTCCTGCGGCCTTGGTAGCGTTTTTCCATCACTTTAATGTCCTGGTGAATAGGCTCTCGTTGCTCCTCACTAGCATCTCCCATATTGTCCGGGAAGTAATCAAAGTGACTGTTCAAAAAGTGAACTTCTGGGCTCATTAAACATCCTAAGGTTTTAATCTTCTTTAACATTGAAGCTATAATAGAAACATATTCTGGGTCTTTCTCGTGTCCTAAGAACTTTGTAACGAATTGCTTGAATGAACCTACGCTTCTTTGTCCTTCAAGGTCAATGAGGATTCAAAGTTAACATCAAACATCAATTTTCTAATTTCAGGTCCGACAAAGAGCCTTCCTTTAGTGTAGCTTCTCAAAGGTGTGGAAACTTTTGGCAGAGGCACTTAAAACATGTCCATCTTTAGGCAAAGCCTTTACAAACTGTTTCATTAGGCCTAAATTTATATGTAGAGGTGGTAGGAGTACGTTTTTTGGATCTACAAGGTATTTGCGTAGAATGTTCTTCTCACCAGGTTTTAAAGACTCCCTCACAGGTCTGTTCTTTCTGCACCAGTGTTGATCACTAACCCTACTGTCCCATTCACACAGGAAACATGGAAATTTGGTAGAGCCACCTTGCTGACCAAGGAGCATGCATGTTACTTTAAGATCGCCACATATCATCCAACCATGAGCGGAATAGCCTACTTTTTAGGACTATTTCTAGGTTTTCATAGCTTTCTTCCATATGTACAGAATGTCCAACAGGTATACACGCATACATGTTACGACTGTGTAATAAAACAGCCTTTAAACTAGTTTTGGATGAATCAATAAACAGCCTCCAGTCTGGTATTCAGTACCAAACTCATTCATCAGACTGGGAATGTCTGAGCAGCACACTAAATCACCTTCTTCTTGAAGAAACTTGGAAAATTGCTGCTCTCTCTTTCTATACATGTATATGCTGGTTCCAACTGCCAATAAGTTCTTTTCATTTAATCTACAGCCAAGCAATTCAGCTTTTTCTTTCGTTGCGCCCAGATCCCCAAGCAAAACGTTAAGCTCGGTCTGAGTAAACAATTTGGGCTGTAGACTTTCTGTATTACAACGGAATTCGTCATCATCTGATTCATATAAATCAAACTGTACATCAGAAAATGCTTCTGTTGGAACAGAATTTAAATCATCTGGTGGTTCAGGAACTGGCAAATCTACACCATGCCCTACTTGTCGGATGGCGGACGGAAGGTTAGGATAGCTTATTACCTTCTTGTTTCTCCAATTATGACCAGTTATATCAACACTGCGAAGCAGCAATCATCGGAGTAATTTCTTGGATCCTTCCATATCAGAGGAACAGCAAATCTAAATGCTTTTTTATCCTTTTTGGACCATTTTCTCAGATCTTCAACGCACACATAACATACCCTATGCGGCGCCCAACATTTATCTTGGTCACTAAGTTTAGATCCAAAGAATGATAGATAAACCTTTTTCACAAAGTCTGTAATGTTTCTCTGGTGTTTTTTAATCACTATTTCACCACAAATATAACAAAAACTCTCATCAGAGTTGTTACAACCACGATTAGACATAGTACTGAGCACATGTACAGGAAATGGGAAAGTGAGGTTAGGTTGACAAGTAAACAAAACACCATCTGTTAAAACAAAAATAGAATCGACCTTTTTTTCCAGAAATTGTTTTTCAGCAGTGTTACCAACGTCATTCACAGTAATTACACCTCATTTTTAAATTATTTTAACTACATAAAAGATGTTAAATTCTTTAAAGAATCGTTTAATTTAATAAATTTAACTGAAAAAGTGAAGAAATGGTGGGTGATACAGTTTTGTAACTATCATATTTGGATTTCTCACCCTGAAAAACATAAGAATAAGGTATTCTCAGCAAAAAAGTTTTTCCATCGTTGTCCTGTTAGCAGTTCCTGTACTATCCCCCAGATTGAATATATTGTCATCGGATCAAAATCGACGTTGTCTTTCCAGATGTATGTTTTTTTTCCGACGGTGTATATTCACATTTTCATGTTTCTCATACAATTTTTAATAATTTGCAAGCTAAAATAAACGTACGAGTTTGATTAGTTCTCTATCCTTCAGAAACATTACGCCTGAGATCTGTGGAAGAATCATTAGTATACTAGTAACCTGTAAACATTTATATTACAAGAATATTTCTCTGTGTATCTCCTCAGAATTTATATACTGCACGAAGTGTGTATGTAAATCTAAATACACAACTGCATTTTAACGGTAAGTGTGAGAGATATCGAAGCACACCTGATGTCACAGCGTCCGTTACAAATGTGATGTACAGCGCAAAAAAGAAAGAAAAGTAAATCACTAGATCACTCCCAGTAAAAAACTTGAATACCTGTTGAGCATCTTTTAACGTACATAAATACATAAAGTCGGAAATGAACACTGTACAGTTCTTCATTATGCAGATCGCTTAATTAGTTCAGCAAGATGGCATTACTCAGTTTCTAGAACAGGCCACAGTGCTTTCATAATGTTGACTGTGGTTGAATCCAGTGAACAGATATTGAGCTAATGTCCACTTTCACGTTTTGAAAGCAAAAATTAAATGCGTAGTGGAACTTAGAAACTGTGCTACGACAGCGAGTATCAGTGTCTGAACTAGAAAACGTATATGATTTTTCAACGTGTTTCATTGACGATAGGCAATCATTTAAGCATAGTAACATTTTCAATAGAATAACGCGATTAGTTTGATCACACCGTTACAAATCTGCGTCGAGCAAGGGGATGCAGTATTTAAAACATTGGACTCATAAACAGCATCAACAGGATTCGAATTCCCCAACACGGCAAGCTGGAACTAATTTATTTTGGAGAATAAGTAAGGCTGCACTGCATCAGGTAGATTGGTGTGGTAAAATGTAAATGTCGTGTGACTGGGGCCTCCCGAAGGGTAGACCGTTCGCCGGGTGCAAGTCTTTCTATTTGACGCCACTTCGGCGACTTGAGCGTCGATGGGGATGGAATGATGATGATTAGGACAACACAACACCCAGCCGGGAACCGAACCCAGGACCTTAGGATTGACATTCCGTCGCGCTGGCCACTCAGCTACCGGGGGCGGACATTAGTGTGGTAACTGATGTCGTACACATCTGCAAGTATATCAGGTAAGAGAGTACCTAAGTTCGGAAGTAGGAGGTGCTGAATGTGATGAATCTCGAAGTAGTTTTGAGAGTTTAGTACAAACGCCTCGGCGTACACTTGGCACAAGTCAGTATCTACACTTGGTACAAGTTAGTATCATTTACCTGTTCTCGATTTATTCAAACTGACACGAAATTAATGTGCTTCTCTGTTCAGTCAGGCGGTACGAGAGTTCAGGCTGGAAATTTTTTTTTGTACTGCATTATTGTAAGCTAACTTCCTCTGGTATGGTTCAAGGCTACAATGAGGCTGAGGTCGATATAGAGTACCACGCTAATGTGCCCGAGGGTGAAGCCATAGAGTTTATAAATTCATGGATAATAGCCAAAACAAGGATCGTTAGAGATAAAATAGTAGGAGAATAAATAGCTTTTACTTTTCAAAATAACGTATTTCGTAGATGACTTCCCCAATTCTTCCAGCAGCAGTATGATTATTGTGAATGAAATTTTTCAAGTTTCTCAGATGGACACCGCGTTGGGTCACTTGGACATTCCACTATCAATTCCTGTTGTTCCCCACTCTTGTCATTATGCATCTGTACTCAGTGTCTAATGAGATCTAGATCGCCAAATCTGCTTTGGAAATTTGTGGTAAGATCTTATGGGACCAAACTGCGGAGGTCCTCGGTCCCTAAGCTTACTCATTACTTAATCTCCCGACAGGGGGAGCCGCCCGAACCGTGACAGGACGCCCTAAACCATGCTACCCCGCGCGGCAAATCTACTTTCCTTTCACACCTGTCTCAATGATTTAATGTAGCTTTGAAGTAATCAGAAAGTGTAAATGGGGCCACTCTATGGGTATGAAGTGGAGGAAAAACATGAATGATGTCTGATCATAGAAGTATTTTCAAAATCATCAGCCGTCTAAACCTTACGCAAGGCGCTTTTTCCAGCATTTTTGTAGCGTTCCAGAGAGATAGCTTCCGTAATAATGGATGTTAATTCTGTACCGCGATCTATGACCTTGTGCCATTGAAAATCTCACTGAAACATTTTTTTAATAAACATCTTTTCAACATGCTCGCTTCGATTATTTTGTTGCTGTCCCACAATAATTTGATGATGCATTCATCGGAAAAAAAGTTGGTTGCCACTAGGGATATCATTACAAGCATCATTTAATACTCAATCCCACCCCTGGACTTGATAACCGCCTGGATTCGGTTATGAAGTGAATCTCATTGTTGTACAGGTACATCGCATCCAGGTTAAGCCATTCGCTGAGCCGGCCGTTTTGGCCAAGCGGTTCTAGGCGCTACAGTCTGGAACCGCGCGACCGCTGCGGTCACAGGTTCGAATCCTGCCTCGGGCATGGATGTGTGTGATATCCTTAGGTTAGTTAGTTTTAAGTAGTTGTAAGTTCTAGGGGACTGATGACCTCAGAAGTTAAGTCCTATAGTGGTCAGAGCCATTTTAACCACTCGCTGACTATTTGATGGAGCAAATCCACCAAATTTCGGGGACGCTGCTGTCAGCATTTTACCCGCTCTTCCAACATGTCCCACAGATTTTCTATTCGGTTCAAGTCTGGTGATTTTATGGACCATTCGAGATGTAAAAGGTTGGGGACTCTTCACAAAACTAGTCACAAATTCTACAAGCCCTATGAACGTCGCTGTTGTCATGTTTATATACCTGTGAGAATAATAACCTCTTGCGACGTGACAGACTTCAAATCGCTTCCAGATGCATGTAGTTCCCAGAATAATGTTCTGTGGTGACAGTTTGGGATGGAGCTTCATTCACTGCACGTAGCCACTCCTGTTGGGTATGGAAGCGATTTTGATTCACAAGCAACGTATTTCTGATCTCTCTCAGTCGGGATACTTCTCAGATCACAATTCTAATACCGAGTTTCCTGGCCACGTGCTTTACACCATTGTTTGTAGACACGTTGAACAGTCCGTCACGCAACACCAACAAACCTACCAACTTCACACACCGTATACCCATGGGCACCGACAAACACGATTGCCTCTCCCTGCCACTCTCTCAAATCCTTACATTTACCCATGTTTAAGCACAGTGTACGCTTGAAATACTGATATGTAACAGATCGCTACTGCCTTATGTTCACGTAGAGGCAGTGTGCGCGGTGGAACACGTTACTCGATCACTGCACTGTCTGTCAAGGCTTCTCGATTCGTGTGTGCGTGCGCACTGGAGTAACTAATGTTTTGTCCCGTGCGCTTACTTGGCTTCACCCCTGTGTGTATCTTAAATGACCTAGATGGTGACTGTATAGCAATTAGACATTGTTACACTGATTATACTGAAGAGTGTAACAGATTTTACAGTAGATGAAACTTTCAGACAGATTAACAGTTGGTCCAGACCGGATTCGCACTGGGACCTTACTTTCCGTGGGCAGAGATCCTACCGATTCGGATAGCCAGGCTAACCTTCCTCACAGTGTTACTTCGCGGTACATCTTCTCCTGCTTTCCAAATTTCAAATAAATTCTCTCACACAACTTGTTGGACTGACACTCCCGGAAGAACGATTAATACGGAGAAATGACTTATCAACAGCTTTGACAAGTGTCGAGTATTTCAAAACTGGGGTTGATGGTCCTTGGTTCAGCAAATCATCAGTCTGACAAGCCATCGCATTTCACTCAACCTTCATATCAGAGTTTAAAGTGCGCTGCATTATATAGGGCGTCTCAGGAGGAACTGGCAGTACTCAACGATGTGACAGGAACAGTTATTCGCAGTAAACCCGTCTCGTGAACATGGGCTCTAAATTGTATACGTAGAGAGCTGTTAGCGCTAATTCATCTTCTCTCTTTGAAATACATCGTTCCTACTGAGAAACTGCTCATATCTCTTCAGGCACATATTTCTGAGCCCGTGTTCGGCGCACATTTTTCTCTTGTTTTCGACCTTACTGCCTCCTCCAAAATATGGAAAACAAAGTGTTTAAGTAGAATAGATTTGTTTGATAGTATCGAAGATGAAGTAGTGCTCATTGCTCTTACGGAAGGAACTTAACAGCCCATGTTTACTGGACATTTTTGTTTCGAATGATCGTCCCTGTCATACGTCTCAATATTGACCATTCCACCTGGGACACCCAGTATAAAGCAGTCATAGGATCTGTCGTTCTGCACTAGCAGCTTCAGCCGATACTATTTTGGTAAGCTTTTTGTTCATAGTAACGAGACATGACAGTAGTACCACCCCATAAACATATATTAATGAATTGGCAGATATCATTAGCGGTAACCTCATAGGTTATGCTTATGGTGCGGTTATCTATCTGAAAAAGCTGCACAAATATTCAGTCCGATCTTGAGAAGGTTCCAAACAGTCTAAATATGGGCAACTGGTTTGAAATGTTCAGAAATGTAGAATTACACAATTCAAAAGACTCTGAATAGTAATATCCTTGAACTACAACATCAATGAGACACAAGTCAGATCAGCCGACTAGTACAAATACCTGCGTGCAACGATTTATAGGTTTATGGAATAAGCTGATCACGTAGCTCAGTCGTAGGTAAGGTAAGGTTGGTTCAAATGGCTCTGAGCGCTATGGGACTTAACATCTGAAGTCATCAGTCCCCTAGAACTTAGAACTACTTAACCCTAACTAACCTAAGAACATCAAACACATCCATGCCCGAGGCAGGATTCCAACCTGCGACCGTAGAAGTCGCGCGGTTCGAGACTGAAGCCCCTAGAACTGCTCGGGTAAGGTAAGTGGCAAATTTTCGGTTCATTGGCATACTAAGAAAACGCAGTTATTCTATAAACAACACTACTTACGAGAAAACCTGTGCATTCCATCTTAGATTATTGCTCAAGTGTCTGAGAACAACACCAAATAGGAATGACAGCGAATAACGGACAAATGCAAAGAAGGTCGACACATTTGGTCATAGGCTCGTCTCACCCAGTGGAGAGCGCCACGAAAATGTTAAAGTACCTGAATTGGCAGGTACTGTAAAGGAGACAACAATTATACGGCCAAATCCTACTTAGAAAGTTTCAAGAGCCAAAATGACGTGCAGATTGATAACATATTCTCCATCCTCGGACACACATGCGCCCATTCACAAAATTACGAAAACCACCTATGTTCTACGTTAACATTGAATAACCACCCACGGATGGCAGGTGGCAGCACTAGCAGTGGGAGGTATATAAAGCGCGTCAGAGAATGCGGAAAACAGTGCAGTCGTTGTCGTAATGAGGAAACAGTGATTTATTTGACGTCCAAATGGGAATGACCATTAGCTTTCGGGCCAAGGGTGGAAGAATTTCGACGTTAAGTTTTTAAGCTGTTCGCATGTTTCCGTGGTCAAAGTATATAGCCTATGGCAAAATGGCGCTATCCAGAACCGCCACCAAGGCAACTGGGATGCACCACGGGCGACAGATGACAGTAGCGAACAACCGCTGCGGACACGTGTACACGGGAATAGATGTGCAACTGTTGAGCAGCCGACCGGCCAGATGAACCCAGGGACTGCTAACAGTATCTCCTCAATGACCGTTCAAAGAAGATGCTATGTATGGGCCTCTGCAACAGCGCCTCGTTCATGAACAGCTGCTTACTGCTCTTCATCGCCGACGAAGGCTGGACGTCCACTAAGTGGCGACAGGTGGCGATTTCAGTTGTATCACGTTTCATACTCCATCGGACACATGGCGTTTGGCGTGTACGGCGTGAAACGTCTTAAGGGAAAGATACTGCAGCAATTGTCGGAGGTGTTCAAGCCAGAGGAGAGAACGTTACGATCTCGGGAATATTTTCGTGGCTTTCAAAATGTGAACTTGTCATTCTGCAAGACATAAGGGATGAACACAAGTATGCGTGTATCCTTGGGACCATGTTTACCCCTACATGCAGTCTGTCTTTCCTCGACACGATGGCATCTACCATCAGCACAACGCAACGTGTCGCACAGCTCGCAGTATATGTGCGGGGTTGGAAGAGCAGCGAGATAATTTTACCTTACTGCCCTGGCCAGCACACTCCCCCAATTTGCATTCAATCGAGAATCTGTGGGACCACCTCGGTCGGGCTGTTCGCGGCACGGATCCTCAGCCGAAAACTCTGACACCTTGCCGCGGCACTGGAATCGGCATGGCTCGACATCCCTGCCTGTACCTTCCAGAATCTGGTAGACACTCTTCCTGCGCGTCTCGCACTGCAAAATTTGGTTGATCGGCCGTGCGACAGGTGGTCAGATTTGTGGTGTCACCGCTAGACACCACACTTGCTAGGTGGTAACTTAAATCGGCCGCGGTCCTGTAGTACATGTCGGACCCGCGTGTCGCCACTGTGTAATCGCAAACCTAGCGCCACCACATGGCAGGTCACAAGACACGGACATGACCTCGCCCCAGTTGTACGGACGACATAGCTTGCGACCAGACCTACCAAGTCTTCCTCTCATTTGCCGAGAGACTGATAGAATAGCCTTCAGCTTATTCCATAGCTACTACCTAGCAAGGCGCCATTTGTATCAGTGCTTATAGCTTACTACTATTCAAGAGATGTATTCCAACAAGAGAATAAAGTTAAGTATCTTATTCCAGCTACGTACTTTTCTTCTTATTCATTAATAAGTCTCATGTTCCAGTACTTCGCGCCCGTCTGCGTTAGTTTAGCGTGCACTTTCAGCCACTTCGATCTACAAGGTGTTGGCCCAGCTGCCGACACATCAAGATTGATGCGACCCGACAGTGCAGTTCCCGTAGTGACCGGAAGACCAGATTAGACTATTTACAGCACGCATTTAATCGGTCACTTGCCCCGCGACACATTCGCAATTGGATCTGGAAGAAATCCTAACCTGTGGTTCCACGCAAAGTGCAGTCTTGAATGGGGCGGACAGTGGTTTGCAAAATATGTAAGTCGATGTAGATGTGTAACTGTTGTGGAGACCTGTTATGGAGTAATTCTAAAAACAAAACACAGTGAAAGTTGTGTGGCTGGAGTGCTGACAAAAGGACGACCTGTGAGGCACCAAAGTGTGTCGACCCGAGCCCAGTAGTTTTCCCGGCGTGTCGTAAGAAAACTGGAGTCGCCGACGTGGCCGCAGCAGGGGTATTTAGCGCGGCGCGCTGGTCGAGGTGTGTAACGTAACAACGCAGGGGGCGCCTCGCGTTCTCACGCACGCCCGCAGAGGCCTCGCGCTAAACTGGGAACCACCTCGGGGTCGCCCCTGTAATGTGCGGTGACGACCGCTGGAGGTTAAGGTCAGCTGTCGAAAGTGAAAGCAAGACGAGCCGCCAGCTGTCTCGCCGGAGCGCCCCCGGCTGCGCGGCCCCGTTTCTCGATGAAGTGACACCTCACCACTGGCGTAACTCCCACCTCTCCTCTCAGCCGTCCGACTGGCAACGATTCCATACTAATCACTAGTTTTGTTACTCTCCTCTGGCGTCGTCACTTTTTGCTTCGTTACCCCACCAGGCAGGAGCTCTGTTGCAATTAAGGGACAACCTTCACAGCTGGAGCAAATCGGTGTCAGCAAAAAGTATCTCTGTTGTTTCGTAAATGCGGAGGTGCTGGAATTAAAAGAGATATACGGTAGGGATCGAGTCTTCTTCCCCTTTTGTTCAGTCTCTGCATCGATAAAGCCACGGGAGAAGTGAAAGAAACTTTCAGAGTTGAGACTGAAAATCGAGGTGAAAAGATATCAGCGATAAGATTTGCTGGTGACTTTGCTATACCTAATGAAAGTCAGAGAAACTTGCCTAGAGCCTGTTAAACTGAATGATTTAACGATCACGATATATAAATTAGGAGAAAATCAAAGAAAAACGAAAGCAGCGAGGACTATCAATAACGACACTAACGTAACATCCAATAAAAGTAATATAAAAATTGTGGATCACGAATTAGAGCAAGTGAACAAATTCTGCTATAAGACTTATGTTTTAAGTGAGTACCGTTTTGAAATAAAAGTAAAACAAGTAAACTTTTCACATCAACTTTATTTTTACGCGAAAGCATATACTTTCGTCTACGTTTCCATATAATTCCCACCAATATTAAGCTCTTTATTGTACCGTACAACCATTTTTGAATGCCATCCTCTTACATATCTACCGCCTGACTAGGCAACAACTACTTCAAATGGTTCAAATGGCTCTGAGAACCATGCGACTTAACTTCTGAGGTCATCAGTCGCCTGGAACTAAGAACTAATTAAACCTAACTAACCTAAGGACATCACACACATCCATGCCCGAGGCAGGATTCGAACCTGTGACCGCAGCGGTCGCTCGGTTCCAGACTGTAGCGCCTAGAACCGCACAGCCACTCCGGCCGACAACAACTACTTCAAGTACACTTATTGATACTTGAGGAAACTCATAACATAGTGCCGAAATCGAAAAGTACTATTTGTTCCTGACTTTTTCATCCACTTCCTTCATCACATTGTTAGTAATAACTGAAGGTCGCCCACTTCGCTTCTCATCATGCACATTCGTAGGGGCATCCTTAAAAACGCTCACCCACTTACGGACCATCCCGTCGTTCATAATGTTTTCTCCATACATGTCACTGAACTGACGATGAATTCCAACCGTTTTCAAACCTTTAACACTCATAAAAGCGCGGATTTTTCCCAGTAGGCTGAATTCTCTATGGGAGGAGACATTTCGAATACTTAAAAATAGACGAAAACACGACGAATATTGGTGAGAATTAAGTAGAGAAGTAGATTAAAGTAAAGGCTCCTATGTAAAAATAAAATTCATAACAAACATCTACTTCTTTTATTTTGTTTCAAAACGGGACTTATTTAAAAACACATCAAACTTGAAAGCAAACCAACACATGGGGGACAAAACAAGAAGGCTAAAAGAAGGAGACTAGCAAAGGCAAAAAATGCATTCTTTGCCAAAAGAAATCTACTGTTATCAAACACAGGTATTTATTTAAGGAAGAGATTTCTGAGAATGTACGATTGAAACACAGCATTATAATGAAGTGTATCGTGGCCTGTGAGAAATGTGGGACAGCACAAGATCAGTCCTACACCGTTCGTTAAAAAAAGTTTCCAAATTGATTTTCTTCTTGGCTTATAAGTAACGACAGCGCAGTAACTACAGCGGCACAGTGAGTTAACAACTGTAAATAACATGCATTCGCCCAGTCAGTTGTTAGTTACATGTTCAATTGATGATCTGAACAATTCTGTTATCGAAATCGAAATGAAGTGGAATGAGTCAGTTGACTGAATATGTATACATGATCAGTTCTAACATTCATGGACACAATACTTTTTTTTTTGGTGCTAACATGCGACTACACTTAATAACTAGTCCTTTTCTGCAATCTACCAGTTTTTACACACAAATTCGTCGTTGGAATCGAAGGAATGTCCAGGAGAAATGGTTTTAGGTTAGATTTAAATCTTAATTTCCTATCTGTCAGACATTTTATGGTATTGCGCAAATGATCAAAATTTTTAGTTGCTACATATTGAACTCCTTTCTGAGCCACTGACAGATTTAAACAAATGGGTAATTAAGACCATTTTATTCGTCTAGTGTTGTAGGTATGGATATCATCAAAGATTATTTATAACGAATTACGTTAGCGAATATATATAGTGTGACAGTACAGTTAAAATGCCCAACTACATAATGACTGCGGATGAATACTACATATTATTCATACTGCTCGCTTCTGTAATACCTATACTTTCTTCCTAAGCGATGAGTTATCCCAGAAAATTATTCCATAAGATGTTAATGAGTGGAAATATACATAATGTATCCTGCAGTGTTAAATAGTGGACGTTCGGCCATAGTGTCTCCACGTTGTTGTGTCACAAACTGAAATTCAGCACATCTGTAAATCATGGGTTCAGGAGATTCTTCAGGATGTTTAGAAAAAGAGGAAAGTAAGTATAAGTTTGTCAGGCACACCTTGCCTCCCGAACGAAAACAACGACGGATGAAAGTCTGTCCCGACTTCACTGAATTGCAATAAGCGGACAATCCTTTTCTGGCAAAAATCGTGACGGGTAACGAGACTTGCTGTAATCCTTATGAATCTCTACCTCAAAATGAGGAAGTGGAGTCATTCACGTGAAGGCTTGAAGACATACTCGACATTCCAGACAATGTAACGCGCTGGGTGAGCAGCATCTCAAGGGAGGACTTTAGGCCGATCGCGCGGAGCGGCCGCGCGGTTTGAGACGCCATGACACGGATTGCTCGGCCCCTCCCACCAGAGGTTCGAATCCTCCCTCGCGCATGGGTGTATGTGTGTTGTTCTTACTGTAAGTTAGTTTAAGTAGCGTGTAAGTCAAGGAACCAACGACCTCAGCAGTATGGTCTATTAGGAATTCACATACATTTGAACATTTGAAGGACTTTTCTGGCAGCTTCACGTGGTCGTACGAACATTCCGTTCATTATACTCACCTTGGGGGTAGAGGGGTAGGGAGAGACTGCGTAATACACCTGAAGCCTTAAAGCCACCGTTTTAACTTTCTTCTGTTTTTTTTTTCCTTTTTTCCCTCAATCCATTCTCGAAACTTTTCTGGGGCACGGCAGGCGATGCCTTTGTCTCTAATGAACACTGGTCTTTCACGAGAAAGTACGAAGTTTTGTTACTTAAAAAGTCTTCGAGCCACTTACATACGGATAAATGACCTAGTAGATTACGTCAGAAGTTCCATGAGACTTTTCGCGAATGATGCTGTTGTATACAGAGAGGTCGAAAGCATCGAAATTTGTGGCGAAATGCAGGAAGACCTGCAGAGGCTCGAAGCTTGGTGCAGTAAGTGGCAATTGACCCTCATCATAAAAATTGTATCATATTGTGTATATGTAGATAGGACTCTTCACTGTATGATTACACGATTACAGAACAATCACTGGAGGCAGTTACTTACAAAAAATATCTAGAAGTTTGTATACGGAGCAATCTGAAGCGGAACATCCACATAAAACTAGTCGTGAGTAAACCAAAATTTTTGTTTCGGCCTCGACTGAAGACTCTCCCTCATAGCTTCGCTTCCACCAACACCTTTTTCCTAATTTCCAAAGTTTAAAGTTCTGCATATCGTGTGCAAGTAATACTGCTAGCACTTACAGGAATACTAGTCCTACAACGTAAGAACTTAAGAACGTCTGTGAACTTTAGAAAGTAGAGGTGCTCGTAGAAGCAAAGCTGTGAGGGCAGGTCGTGAGTCGTGTCTGAATAAAAACTTCGAATTCATCAAAAAAAAAAAAAAAAAGGAAAGAAAAGCAGCTTAGTCGGTAAGGGTATTACCCGTGAAAGGTCATGTTCCCTGTTTGTTTCAATCTTTGAGGAAGCTCCAAAACAGTACACACTCCACTGCAAAGTGGAAGACTTATTCAGCATACCTCAACTTAAATGTTCAGTAAACGCAAAGAATAATTTTAATGATTTTAATTCTTCACAATTATAAAAGAATTTGAACATTGTTGAACAGATAAAGCTTCATGTGACGCCAGTGCATTCAGTTACTGTTACGATGCTGTCAGATACCGTGTCGAACGAGGTATACGTCGCATGATGTATGTGAGATGACAGGGCCAGCCTCAAACATGCTCCTAGTGCCGCAAAATATTTCTGGTCCAGAAACGTCACCAGAAAACTTGGCCAACCAGTCTTTGCTGTGACGAAATAATACGCGCGTTACACCACGCTGTAAGCAGTCTCTTGCAGTAGGTCACCGCAAGGCAACAGCTCCACCACCTCTTAATGCTGATGGCGGCGTTATATGAAAAGCGGAAATCAATTAGAAAAATACATATTAATCGTGTATTCATTCAATACTACAGTCGTTTAATGTTTCATGTATTTCTGACTGTTGAAACAATGAATCTGTCAAATAATGCCTAACGTCCTTCTTACAAGACCACACGTTACCAGTAATAGTATGAGTGATACAGGTCTCGTGAATGATCTGAAATTAATCTTCATCTTTCAGTCGGTGTTTAGATTATTGTAGAATGTACCACTCGTCATGAGCAACTACCTATCTTTCAGTCACTGAATATGAGTCAACTTATTTGCACATCGTACGATTCTACACAATCGTACAGCCGCACTTTCTCAATAACGTACCGGGAAGACAACACTGAATGCCAAAGTCTCACAAGTACGTCAGTGAGAGATATTTATACGTGTTCGCTATTTTCCCCTCTTACTTTCACCGAAAAAAGGACACACACACACAAACACACACACACACATACACGCACTCATGCACGCACGCACTCAAAACGTACGCGTTCGCTCGCACCCACAGCAGGAAACAGCAAATATTTAGACACTAAATTCTCCTATGGTTCAAATGTGACTTCCGAAAGTATTCAGTTTTTAGGAGCTTTAAGCCACGAGAAAGAAAGGAAGGTGTGTCATAGTTCTGCATCATCTATCTCTGAATCGAGGGAGGGACAATAACGCTAAGACTTTTGATTCGCCTTCGGGAGGACGTCAGTTTGGATTCAAGTTTCCTAAAGGATTCCTGAATAGTTTAAGAAAAGTGCTGTGATTGTTTTTCTGAAAATGGCGCGGCCATTTCTTTCACCATCCTTCCCCAACTGAAGCTTGTGCTTGGTTTGTAGTGACCTCGTAGCCAAAAGGGACTCAAATCTAACGTTTCTTCCTCCTTTGATCTCTAAATTAGTCTTATATTTTCAAGTTTATACAATTTTATGTATACCGTAATTACTTTAGTGATGGTATACTTCTTAATAAACCTGAAAAGTGTACAGTTCAATTCGCAATAAGAATTTTGTAAGGTGCGCCCAAATGAAAAGAGGTACAGTTATACGTAAAGGAAGTTTAGTAATAATATTACATTTACAGTTCATGTGGAACAGTAAAACTAGACATAGTTGCCATTGATCTTGATACACCAGATCCAACAAGAGGGAAGGGAGTGCACGGCTTCAGTGTAGAAACTCCTGGGTTGCTGACGGATTCAGTTTTCCACGGTGTTCTGCGTTTCCTTGTCACAGGTGAACATCTGACCTCTCAGAGATTGTTTTAGGGGGCCGAAGATATGCGAGTCACTTGGAGACTACTGGGGCTGTAAGGAAGGTGTTCCAGGACCTCCAACCGAAATTTATGAAGGAGCTCGAGGATCTTCTTGGCCACGCATCCGCTTCATAACAATACCACCTGCATATCGTGCACCGTGGAGACAATGTTGTCCGTACACCGCTTTTATCTTGCGAAAAATTTGTGAAGTTTGCTTCCCTTCTGGTCGAGAAAATTGGTTAACCGCTCTTTGTTATGATGTGGAGGAATACATCATGCAAGAAACTGAGGAGACAACTGTCCAGAAACGAAGAAATAGCTGCGAATCCGTTAAATCCGCTTGTACAACTGGGAAGACCGCCTTACCATCTCTCGGTAAAAACGTTCACCCACTGTAATAACACACAACGCCGCTACAGGTAAGTCCACGTTTTCTTATAGGCATACCTTATATAATCGGATGTTTAGCACTAGCACACGTCACACAATTGGTTTCATAATCAGTTTCGACTTGTCAGATAATTATCATTAGATGACGTGATTTGCAAGTGGCAATCACACTTGATTGTATTTCTTCCTGAAGTTCTTCCAATTGTTCCGCAGATAGCTTGATATTTATTGAACCTTCTTATCAATGTCTTCGTCACAGTTCAAACTAACATCACATCCTAGATAGTTCAAGTGGGATACTTGTCTTAAAATTTTCCTGGATTCTTTCCTTTGGTAGCCATTATCTTCATCTTATGTGAAGATAAAGTTAAGGTGTAATATACTACGTTTTAACTCAATGTATACATTACCCTTTGTAAATTATTTTATGTTTCCTGTATAATTACCTATTCATCGGCATGTAATAGAGTATTTCATGGTACAATAGGTCCTATTTTACTTGCTAATTGTATTTCGTCTTTCCACTTCACAACTGGATCGTCTATATAAAAATTAAATAAAATAGGTGATCGACTCCACTGTTGTCGAACACCTTGATTTATTAAAATTTCATCTGTTATTGTCGAAACCATACATATAACCCATTTTGTATTTGCATATAGACTCTTTACGATATTAATAAGATGTTTAGGAAAACCTTTCATTTCCAATATTTTCCACGAAAGGGATCATTTTACCTTGCCAAATGCTTTCTCAAATTCAATAAATACTGTATGCGTTTTACTCCATATGCCCCACAATTTTCAATCGTCATCATTTTCTTTGGGTCTTTGTCCCACTTCAACGCGGGGTCGGCCTTGTTACTGTGGATTTGGCTATATTAGTGTCAGAGCGTGGCCGGATGCCCTTCCTGTTGTCATCCTGTACCCTGCGGGACGGAATTAGTGTACCACAGCTGTCTGCGTGTAGTGTAAGCCTTGAAAGAGTGCCAGCGATTTCAAAAGTCTGCGAGTCATGTAACTGAGGCGGGACGTGGGTACCACCTCAGTGTTCATCTATGGGGATGTGGAAAACCGCCTAAAAACCACATCCAGGCTGGCTGGCACACCGGCTGTAGTCGTTAATCCACCATGCGGATTCGACCGGGTGGCCGGCACGCCCACCCGAGTCCAGGAAGCAGCGCACTAGCGCTCCCGGCAAACCTGGCGGGTCCCCAATAGCTTTCAATAATTTGTTTTATTATATATATATATATATATATATATATATATATATATATATATATATATATATATATATATATATTATCACTACTCATTACACGAAGGTCATTTCCTGAAGCCTGATTATTCTTCTGAGATTATTGCCTCAGCCGTAGTCTGTAGCCTTTCATTAAAATTTTTCCCATAAATTTTGTATCCAGCATTTAGTAAAATTCTTCTATAATTTCCGGTGTCTTTCCTATCGACTTTTTTAAATATAGAAATTAATTTTGCTATGTGGCATTCTTCATGTATGTAGCAGTTCTTCCAACACGTGGTTAAAAAACGGAGGAAGCAGAACTCTAAAATGGTTCCTCAATATTCCATTAATTCAGCATTAATGCCTTCTAGGCCAGCAACTTTTCTATTTTTTGTCACATTCAAGGATGCTTTTAATTCTTTTACGTCTATTTGATCTATAGAGCTATTATCAGGTTTTAGAGACCAACTCTCTTCACTATCTTCATCATACCAAAAATTTCTATTATGGTGTATCCATTGATTTTCTGTTACTATATTAATGTTTGGAGTACCTTTATCTGTTTTATTCATGTACTACGTAAGTTGAAACACTATATTCTGTTTTTCTTGCATATCATGCTTAACATTAGCAATGAATGTTTCCAAAGATTCCCTATCGTATCTTTTTATTAAAGTCTTTGTTTCCTTTTCTGCGTGTATATTTCCCTGGCTTCATTTGTTCGTGTTTGTAAGAGGCATTATAAGCATTTAGTTTTTCTTTAATATTGTTAGTTATTTCTGCATCCCATATTTTAGACTCCTTTTCCGGTTTGATACTCTATTCTTTCCTAGTACCTCATTATCTATTTTCAACATTGCTGTTTTTAATATTTCCCAGTCTTCTTCAATATTGTATTGCAGTGATCTACGAGGCAACGTGGGACCAGGCGCTGCCTACAATGACTCGAAGAGCGGAAACAGCAACACTCTCTATTGCGGTTTAATTAACAGAGAAGAAAAGGGGAGGTAACTCTTTTAATCCCTGGTCGGCATTTTACCTAGAAGAAGGTACTCTGATTTAAAACCCGCTGAGTGCCATTGGCTGGTTACTCACCCATTTAAAAAAAAAAAATAACATAACTCATAAGTTTCTAAGAAATAAGAATTACTTACTTGTTTCGCACATAAGAAGAGAGAAAGATATCCACATGAGTCCCCTCCTTCCCTTTTATGAGCCTCAGACGGATCAACCTGTATATTAGCGACCAATGACAGCTCTAGTATCAGCTTTAGCTCTCTGGGATGTGAACAAATGCTCATTTCTGCCTCTACTGTTGCACTAATTTTTAGAAACTGTGTTAACTCTCCCTACAGTTTTGGTAAATGCCTTTGGCGTCGGTAGGTTTGTCAGTGGCGTAACTTTATACTTAATCATCAGGCTCTCAATTTCCGACTGGTGGCAGCACGTCGTTTGAGGTCGAAAAATGGTTGCCAGTTTCTGAGCTGTCTTTTCGGGACTGGAGCCATGGCGTCTGCAAGAGGCATAACTTCGCCGTTAATAAGAAGGCTGTCAACTTCGGAGAATTTCACTGAATGTTGGCTTGACGGACGCCTGAAACGTTTGAAAAGTGGCCGTCCAAGGGACAGCCTTCTCTCTGGATACATTGTGTGAAGGTTCTGCATTGTCTGAGAGACACAAAGAGGTCTGCCCTGTCTTAAGAGACACACAACTCAGGTGTAACACTCGGCTATCAAAACATTGTCTCCTACGAACACAAAACTATTATTTCAATAAGATGTGACTTGATTGTCTCTCGCCCTGTTAAGAGGAATATCAGACTATCCGCCCAGATTTTATTAAAATGAGCTAATCGAGAGGGTGACTGCAGTTGTTTTTCGTCTGCTTGGGAACATACAAATTGCTGGTGAAAACCAGTCCAAAACAACTTTTAAACAGAGCAACTGGATCTCTTGGTCAATGTGGAAGTAGTGGGACACACGCTAGCATCTTTCCATGGTGTTGTTATTAATCTATCTCTTTGTCTTCTGTTGACAGACTAGCTGGTTTAGAAAACGGGTCATGAGTTCGGACCAGATTATCATTTACAAAACATGCAAATCTCAAGAAAACAATGGCATAATTCATTCCGAGAGTTTTAGTTATATCCAAAAACATTTAGCCAGTTGAAAAACCAATGAGAGGGATCTGACAGGTCTCTGTACCCAGTACCCAGTACATCAAGAAGCAGTCGCAACAGTTGCGGGCCAGCGTGATTGAGGGGAGGATACAGTGGCTCTACGACACCCATGCCAACACAATCGGTTCATGCATCCAGGCCAGAGATGGTGTAACATGATTCTGATAAGCTGGCTCATACTGACCATTTCTTCTTAAATCCGAATAGATTTTGTAATCACATCACATAACCTCTCAACTCGTTGAGTTTCACTTCGTCTTGTCCTTCTCTTTTCGGTGCTTCATTTTTTTGTGAGGGAGTAAAAGAATATTTTGAGCACGTACTGATAACCATTGGTTTTTCATGTTGCTTCAGTTTCTGCTTCAGTAAGACACATGCGATACAATTTCACGTGTGACAAATACGTTCTTCTTCTAAAAAAAGGCCACGGGTAAACAATGAACTGAAATTTACTACTTTTCATTTTCAAACACTTTTTTCCATTTTCACATACAGTACATTGACGTAATTTCGATATTTTTTGCGTCAGTCTCGACTCATGGGGAGGAACAGTAAGAACTGAAAGCCAGGTTGATGCAATGCGTGCGAGACAGTGGATGGAGGTCATCTCTAATTGGTTGCTGCATCCAACAGAGGCGAGTGCTCATGCGGTTACAGTGCTTTCACTTGATTACAAGTTTTTGAATCTAAAGCTAGAGAAAAAAGAGGCGAAGAGAAAGGCGGAAGATGGAAGCTGTTCTGTGAGCGGTATGCGAGCAAAACCTGCAGCGAACAGGAAGCTGACCCGTCTTCACTGACAGAGCATCTGATACGCCCAGGTCATTATTACGGACCGTTAGCCACTATGTCTGTTGCGAAGTACAAGAGAGAAAGGGGTGTGTCGAGTATCTAGTAACCTTAAGGCCTAAACGGAGAATAACACTCTAACAGGAAGTTCTTGAGTCTGTTACTTCCATGACCGAGGTAACACCGAAGTGATAGTGGCAATGGAAACTGTACACTTTCGAGAAGATGTTAACAATTACTTTCAAAGCAATTACCGCTTTCATCATTTCTTTCCAACACTGTTTAATTCGCCATTACTATTCAGATACGTCCCCTAGAGATTCAGACGAAAATATTACCCGGAATCAGATTGATTATGTCTTGATAAATCAAAGATATAGAAACAGCTGTCTCTCAATGAAAACCCATCCAGGTGCCGACATTAACTCAGACCACGTTCCCCTAGTTGGTGTCTTTAAATTGAGAATGAAGAGAGTGCAGAAGAAAAAAGTCAAAATGTGTGATATCCGCAAACTGAAAGAATCTTCCATAAGAGAAAATGCAGGAGTCCATCTTAACAATGAAATAGTCTGTGTCAGGTAACTGGTGCACCGAAGAGAAAATTTAAAAGATAAACTCTGTAGTGGAATCAGTTGAAGAAGAACACTCGAAATCCAATGTCACCAAAACGAAGTCATGGATGACTGAAGAGATACTTAAAATGATGGACAGAAGGAGGAAAGTGAAAAGTAATGATGAATATAAGAATATCAACAAGGAGATCAGGAAACGGATACGAGAAGCTAAAAAGCTCTAAATATGGTTAAGATGTCAACCCTCAAAAAACAAAAACATTGATAATCAGTAAAAACAGAGTCCCTATATGTCACATTAAGATAGGCCAAAATCACATAGAGCAAGTACATAAATACACGTACCTTGGCACTACAACAAATGACCAGTGGGGTCTTTCTGATGAGGTGAGAACTCGTATCAACCAGGGTTGTCTTCAATAAGATGGGTAACCTTTTGAAGAATCATGGCTTAGCAATGACGACGAGGATCGGACTTCTACGCTGCTACGTATTTTCCACCCTCTTCTATGGTGCTGAAACATGGATTCTGACAGAATCGGCTGGAGGCTTTTGAGATGTGGCTGTACAGGAGAATGTTAAGAATACCGTGAACAGCGCATGTCACAAATGTCGAGGTTCTACGAAGAATGAAGAAAGAGAAAGAAGTATTGGTCATGTGAAAGCAAGAAAGATCCAGAACCTGCGACACATCTTGCGAAACAACAACAGATACATTCTCCTCCAGACCATCCTGCAAGGAAAAATACCAGGGAAGGGAAGCGTTGGCCGGAGAAGAATATCCTGGCTTACGAACATCAGAATGTGGACCTGTAAAACATCTACAGAGCTATTTAGAGCTGCAAGTGACAAGAAAAGGGCTGCCAAGATGGTTGCCAACATCCGGGACGGATATGAACCAGAGGAAGAAGAAGAAGATTCAGATAATTCCAGTTCATTTTCCATCGTTTAAATTCGTTTAGCTGCGTTTTCTGATACTGTATTTTGGCCATAGGAACAACAGACTCTCAAATTCTGCGTAATGATTTTGATAATAGGATTCTTCATATTGATACAGTTTATTTCTGAAATCATCAACCATATGTTACCAAGTACTAGCGAGGCGTCACTTTTTTGGATTGTAAATTGTAGAAGTCAGTTTTACGATGTGACGAGTGTGCCCTTCTACAAGAAGTCTGAGGTTGGGGTTGGGATTAACCAAAAACTTCACTAGTAGCCACTAAAATTGCAACACCATGAAGGCGCCGTCCAGTAGACCTCAAATTTGGATGAAACACGCTTGATATGCAAATCATTTCTTTTTTTCTTTTGATCTCTCTTCATTTGAGATAATCAAAGAACTTAAGAGTAAGGCCAAGTACATTATGTACACAAGGAAACATTACGCAGCGCGTTTCTCGTTAGGCAATCGCACTTACATGTAGTTTGTTTGCTAGAAGATCTTTTTATGCCTCGTATAAGAAGAGAAACGTCTGCCACATGTGTCGGAATTCTACAGCGGATAGATTTTTTCGTATCCGCACTGCAGTCTATACTTAGGCGATGTTGCTGCTTCTTTGGTCGCAATCCCACAGCTGTGTGTAAGTGTGGAATCAACAGGTTGAGGAGGGCCATAAGTAACGCCATGCAGGATATCAACGGCCTCAGGTGACAAACTGCCGAGAGGACAGACATATTCTTCACTCGGTTGTACAGTATAGAACAGACACTTCAAGGAACTCTGATCAGGAAAAGGATTTGTTTGTAGCGATAAAAGTAATCAGGAGGAAAATGTGGCGACATCTACAGCGGAGCGACTGCAATTATTGCTCGCCAGCAGTCATCATCAGCAATCACCTGAAAATTCGACCAGTGGCTTTGAAGAAGTATTATGCAATTTACTGACATTGCAGACTCATGATCAGTATATTCAGATTCTGCATTGTTTGCATATTTTCAGCTTACAGAGCTACAAAATTGTTTGAGATTTGAAATTATAAAATACGAAAACAGAGACTGTAAAAGACTTAATATTATTCTCTGCCCCTACCGTTGTTTAAGAGGACAGAGCAGAGACAGTTGGCGGATCCTGCCAAAGGAATTACTTGCAATATCTAGGGACAACTAACGGACAGTACCTGGAGACGCTATGTAAGTGGGAACAGTGATTTAACATAGCTATTGAACAATATTAGTGTCCATTGTAATTCGATTTGACTGATTTGTAACATAAATTCATAAATATTTCCATTTCTATTCTTGTTAGCAGTTTGTATTTCATTCTAACAGAGTTTAGTGCACTCGCATTTCAGAAGAGTGTGTTTCAACCTCCGGCCACCCTGGTTTATGTTTTCCATAGCTTCCTTATTCTACCGTACCATTGATCACCGCTATACACAGACATAAATGAGAGATATCGAAAGTAGCAACTCCTGTACTGAAAAACATTTAAGACTACGACAAGGCGAACAAGGCGACAGCCTCTAACACACACTTATGTTTTACATTGAACATTTCATCACTGTGTTCTAGAGTTAGCGTACTTGACTAGTAATCTAAACGTCCTGTGACCATTGTCTGAGGCTGTGGAAGGGCGTACAGACGTCCTAAGGGTGGGAAACAGCTCCTAAAAGGAGGTGTAATCACTAATAATCTATGGCATGAGAACGCAGATAGTAGGAAAGTCAGTGGTTCAAAGACTCATAATGGGTATCCACAGAATATGTAGCCTACAACTGAAAATAGTGTCACGATAATCTCTCCATTGGGAAGAGATTCTCGATCCCTCCCCCCTCTCCCCCAACTGGAATCCTCATTCGGCTCTCGGAGAGGGGACTGCCGTAGGGGAAATGGCCTTGAGGAAAACGGCAAATAACCAACCAAAGGGTAACGTTCTATGAGTCAGAGCTCTAAATGTCAAAAGTCTGAATCTGATGGAAAAGATAGAAAATCTGAAAACTGAAATGAAAAGACTGTGTGTACATTGAGAGGGATAAGCGAAGTGAAATGTGGGGAGGATACGGATTTTTGGTCAGTCTAATGTAGGATAAGCAGCAGAAAATACAGTAGTGGAACTCTGGACACGCCATGAATGGATAAGTAAGGCAGAGAGTGAGTTACTATGAACAATCCAGTGACACGAAAATTCTCACCAGAATGGACACCAAACCAGCACCAGCAACTACTGACCAGTTATAGATGCCGGCCTTCAAGCAGAAGGTGAAGAGATAGAGAAGGCATATGTGAGTACTGTATGTGTAATGCAGCGTGCAGGTTCTAGCTGCTGCAGTCTGGAACCGCGCGACCGCTACGGTCGCAGGTTCGAATCCTGCTTCGGGCACGGATGTGTGTGATGTCCTTATGTTAGTTAGTTTTAAGTAGTTCTAAGTTCTAGGGGACTGACGACCTTAGAAATTAAGTCCCATAGCACTCAGAGTCATTTGAACAATTTTTGTAGCGTGCAGTTGGATTTGAAAATCTGATAAACATGATTACAACGCTCCAGTAAGGCAATGAATAGAAGACAGAGTTACAAGAGAATATCGATTCGTTAGCGAGAATGAGAGACGCGAAAGGCTAATGTAGTTCTACAATACATACTAGGTAGTAACACCTAATAGACAGTAAGCTTAGCCTTTCGCATCTGTTGTCACTGTCAACAAAATTCCTCAGGGGATGTGACCACATTATAAACATGTAAAATTCTCCAAGTCTAGACCACTTTTGCAAACAACCTTCTCAGACTCAACCCAGCACAATACACTGAACAAGGCTGTTTGCAAAGGTGGTCGAAACGTTACAGAATTTTACATATTGACAGTGTGCTCACATCTCCTGAAGAATTTTATTGACAGTTAACACACTGTTCAAATATCACGAAAGGAGAAAGTATAGCTAATAACGGCCTGAAACACGCGAAAATTCCAATTGGATTACATCATGGTCAGAGATTCCGGAATCATTGGATTTTAAGGCCTACCTAAAAGCAGATACAGCCTTATACCACAATTTAGTAATGATAGAGAGTAGACTGGAGTTCAAGAGAATCGTCCAGAAGAATGAAAGAGGAAATATGTGAAGTACTGAAGTAATGAGGAATGATGAGACGCGTTTGAAGTTCTTTAAGGCTCTAAGGCTGTAGATATTACGATAATGAATACTAGAGTAAGCAGTTTAGTTGAAAAGAAATAGACGTCTCTAAAAATGGCTGTCATAAAAACCGGACAGATAAATATTGTACAATGAGGTCGCTGATGAGGACACCATTAATACCAGGGTGGTCGTCTCAGGATGGCGTGTGCAGGTCGAGTGGTTGGTTATTACCGATTCTCCGGCGACCGTGGAAACAGACGAGCTCAACTGGGAATAACATTTTCTGTTCAGTAGCTCAGTCGTACAGAGGCAGATGGCAGCTGCTCTGCGGCACGCGAAGGCGCCTGGACATTAGGTGCCAGCTCTAGCTCGGCGGCAGAGCTAGGGCTCTGGGTGGGAGTGCTGTCTCAGCGAAAAGGCGATTGATGGTGTCGTTGCGGACGTGTGACTGACGTCAGGGATTCGGCGGGCAGCACAGCAGGAGAGTGCACGCACTGGGCTGTCAGGCGCCCCAGCCGTCAGTCAGATGCGTGGGGCACTGACGTGCAATCTGGAGCCCTTGGAGACGCCCAGAGACCAGACGGAGTCTCCCTGCAGGTAGCACCCTCTTGGAACAGCAGTTAGCAGATAATGCAGCTAGATGTAGATGGAGCTGATTGGCTCCCATTGGATAGACGACTGGTGTGGGCTATATCTCTGCATCAGCAGTAGTCAGAGACAAGGTACTGCTAGGGTGTTAGTGGCGAGTATTTATAGAGGCTCTGGACAGCTTTGTTTCTGCCAGATCTTGGCCTTCAGTCACCAGCGCAGCACTGGGCCACAAATTGAGGAAATCTAGATCGCCACTACGCCAGACCTGGGTCTTTCACTGTGCTGCTTCAGCAAATTTTCCAGCCCCGGAAGCAAGATCTCATAGGCAGCCACCATACCTGCCTCAACAGACTGTGAATCCTGGAAAGAGGGGTTTTCCGCGACAATAGGTACAAGCAACGTGGCTGCCAAGAAACCTTGCGCAACAGAAGATATACATCAATTGATCGACGAAAGAAGTGCAAGAATGTCCAGGGAAAGGCAGAAATACAACAATATACGTCACTTACAAATTAAATACACTGGTGTTCAAAATTAAAGAAATAAATCGCTATTTCCCGTCCTGTGTATAAGTCAGGATATAATCCTACCAACTATCAGCAGATGTCCGTACTATCGTGTTGTGCACGGAAGATGGCATTCCGGTCAACGGATAATCATGCCAGCAATGATGTCAGCGCATCATCAAACAGGGTAGCATTTGCCGGGTAGTCCCATATCCACAATCGCTGTGTACTCAGTCACAGACAGTGCAGTATGGAGCAGAGAAGACGCCTGCCAGGAGGGGGGGGGGGGGGGGAGGGGGGCGTAGGAAGAATGGAAGAAGGGCAGTGGCAAACTGATGTGGCCCGATAGCTTAAAGTGAATCGTTCTGTAGTTTTTCGGATGTGGCGACAATTTGTAAAGACCGAAACTGTATCCCAAAGACCAGGACAGGGCTAACTACGTATGACGTATTTGGCTGTAAAGGTACGACGGTACAGCCTTATTACTGCATGGCAACTGGCATCTGACCTCGCAGAATCCACTGGACGTGTTGTATCGAGGCAAACGCTGTACAGAAGGCTTCGGAAAGTGGCCTTTATTGTCGGAGACTTGCTGTATGGCACCTCTGACGCATCTCCACAGAAGGGAACATCTACAGCGGAGTCGTCAACACGCCACCTGGACGGTCGAACACTGGTCGAAGATTCCTCTCACAGATAAAAAATGGCTCTGAGCACTATGGGACTTAACATCTGAGGTCATCAGTCCCCTAGAACTTAGAACTACTTAAACCTAACTAACCTAAGGACATCACACACATCCATGCCCGAGGCAGGATTCGAACCTGCGACCGTAGCGGTCGCGCGGTTCCAGACTGAAGCGCCCAGAACCGCTCGGCCACCAGCGGCCGGCTCTCACAGATAAGTCCCGATTTGGTCTGGTGAGTGACTATGACGGATTCGCCTCTGGAGGGAACGTACAATACGATTCTGATAGCCAATCATTGTGGGAAGAGACCGATATCGAGGAGGATCCCTAAAGGTGTGCGAAGGCATTGTGCTGACCACTGGAACAGCTCTTCATGAAATTGTACGGGCGAATCGGTAATTTTCAGCTGCTGCCAGGTATCGTGACGAGATCTTGGGACCTCATGTGTTATTGTTGCAAAGAGCTGTGGGCCCAGACTTCGTATTGATGGACAATAATGCTCGATCTCAAAGAGCACGGGTGTTCGATGTTTTATTGGAAACGGAAGATACTGCACGCATGGCGTGGCTTGCACATTCTTCCGATCTGAATCCCTTAGAGCATGTCTGGGATGCACTGCATCACGTCAGCATCCACCAACACTCTGCATGACTTGCGAGCAGCTCCAAAAGAAGAATGGACGTTATTTCCTCAACATGAGACTGGCGACATGCCCCGTCGTTCTCAGGCCTGTATTGCTGCCAGAGATGGTCAACCCCATAATGAGCAAATTAACCAGTTTCTGGAATGTGTGTGCAAACGCGTTAAGTTGGAAAAAACGAAGAAATCACCTGTTTATAATATTTCATAGCAAAAATAAACCCAATCTTGCAAAAATTCCTTTTTTTTTTTTTGCTTTAGTTTTGGACACCAGTGTAAATAGCAAGTGCAGGGAGGACAAGGAGAAGTGACTGAATTGCAAGTTCGAAGACATCGCAAAAGAAATGATTCATAGCAGTAGTAGAGAAAATTCAAAGGAAAGAGTCAACATTTAGAGCGCAAGAGAAAATCCACTATTTTGAGGAGGAGGAAAAATCTGATGAAGTGGTAGAAGAAGAATTCGCGATCGATATCAGAGACATGGTGGATCCAGTACCAGAATCACAGTTGACACGGCTTTGGAAGACATGCAATCAAGTAAAGGGAAGACATAGACAACATCCTTTCGGAATTTCTAAAATTACGGAAGCAAGTGACAACTGCAGGAGAGCTTCTGTAAAGTTTGGAAGGTAGGAGACGAGATACTGGCAGAAGTAAAGCTGTGAGGACCGGGCGTGAGTCGTGCTTCGGTAGCTCAGATGGTAGAGCACTTGCGCGCGAAAGGCAAAGGTCCCGAGTTCGAGTCTCGGTCGGGCACACAGTTTTAATCTGCCAGGAAGTTTCATATCAGCGCACACTCCGCTGCAGAGTGAAAATCTCATTCTGAACTATTACTCGAGTTGGTTGCTTTGTAGTATCTATGAGCTTTGAGACATACTATCAGATTTTCTGGAAAATATCATTCACACAATTCCGAAGACAGCAAAGGCAATAAGTGAAACAACTATCACACAAACATCTTAGCAGATCATTCAGCGAAATTGTTCTCAAGAATAACACAATTAAGGATCGAAAAGAAACATAAGTATGCGCTCCACGACAGTCAGTTTGGCTTTTGGACAAGTAAAGACACCAGAAGGCAGGTCTGACGTTGCGCTTTAAAATAAAAATCGGGACACGATTATAGGATCCATCGAGCTTGGAAACGCTTTTGATAATCTGAAATGGTGCAAGATGTTCGAAATCGTAAAAAAAAAAAAATTCCCGTAACCTATAGGGAAAGACGGATAATATTGGATATGTGCAAGAACAAGAAAGGAACAATGAAAACGAAATACGAAGAAAGAAGCGCTCGAATTGCAAGGGATATAACACGGGGATGCGGCCTTCTTCCCTGGAGTTCATTCTATACGTCAAAGAAGCAATGACGAAAGGAAAAAAGGGTGCAAGATTAGGATCAAAATTCAGGGTGAAAAAATATCAATGATAAGATTCATTAATTACATTGATTTCGTCAGTGAAAGTGAGAGAAAACTGAAAGGCTTGTTAAATGCAATGAATAGTGTAATGAGCACACAATATGGGTTGAGAGTAAATCAAAGAAATACGGAAGTAATTAGGAGTAGCAGAAATGAGATTAGCTATATACTTACCACCAAAATTGGGGACCAAGAGGTAGTTGAAGTAAGGGAATTCCTCTTACTTGGAAGCAAAATCACGCATGGCGAACGAAGTAAGTAGGGTATAGAAAGGAGACTGGCAGAGGCAAAGAAGGCACTCCTCTCATAATAAGTCTATGAGAACCAAATTTCGATCTTAATTTGAAGTAGAAATTTCTGAGAACTTATATTTTGAGGACAAAATTGTGTCGAAGCGAATCATGGACTATGGGAAAACCTGTTATGAAGAGAACCAAAGAGTTTGATATGTGGTTCTATAGAGGAATGTTGGGAGAGGAACTGTGAAACACATATACAGTTAGAAGGCACAGTATGATAAAACATGTCTTAGGACATCAAGGAATAACTTACAGGGTACTTTATGGGGCTCTAGAGGGCAAATATGTTGAAGAAGATAGAGACTGAAATACATCTAACAACTTACTGTGGACGTTGAGTGCAAGCGCTTCTCTGAGGTGAAGCGGTTGACACAGGAGAAGACTTCGTGGCGGACCAAATTAAACCAGACAGAAGACTGACGAAATAAAAGATTTAAATATATAAAAAGAATCTTCGGAATTAGGTCCTTCCCAGTCGGCCGCTGTGGCCGTACGGTTCTAGGCGCTTCAGTCCGGAACCGCGCTGCTGCTACGGTCGCAGGTTTGAATCCTGCCTCGGGCATGGATGTGTGTGATGTCCTTAGGCTAGTTAGGTTTAAGTAGTTATAAGTCTAGGGGACTGATGACCTCAAATGTTAGGTCCCATAGTGCTTAGAGCCATTTGAACCATTGTTAGGTCCTTCCTAGCTCATTCGTTCAATTTGTCTGGTAAATAGGGGATGTCAGTCCTGTTTACGGAAAGGTAATAGATCGGACGCACAGAATTTTATGTCGCTGAAATTCGTCTGTGGCAGGACCCAAGAACAATTCGAAACGCAAACATTATGACGTCCATGGAGGAAAACAAGCCTTTTTTTTGAATGCTTTAGAAAGATATAACCGTCAGATACTCTACTTAATTTATGCTGAGGCAGGTGAACAAAAGGCATTGGACACAGGGTGAACAAAAGGCATTAGACACAGTATCACATCGTCCTCTGCTGAGCAACATAAGATTTTCGCAAATATGTGATTGGGTCTGGGAGTATTTAGCAAATGGAACCCAATACGATATAATGGCTTCGGTATATAAAAAGGGTAAAAGAAACGGACCCGCAGGTTACAGATTAATAGCGGTTTGCTGCAGAATTCTTGAAAGTATTCTCAGTTCGAATATAATGAATTCCTTTGAGACGGGGAGGCTTCTGTCCACGGATCAATAAGGTTTGAAAGCACCGCTCGTGGGGAACTCAGCTTGCCCTTTTGTCTCACGATACCGTGTGAACTATGGGTGAAGGGCATCATTCCATATTCCTAGATTTCCGAAAAGCGTTTGCCCCGCTGAAGACTGTTAACGAAGATACAAGCATACAGAATAGGTTCTCAGGTATGTGAGTGACTCGAAGACTTCTTAAGTAATAGAAACCAGTACATTTTCCTCAACAGCAAATGTTCATCGGAGAGAGGGGTATCGTCAGGAGTGTCTTAAGCAAGTGCGACAGGACCGCCATTATTTTCTATATACATGAACGATCTGACGGACAAGGCTACTAGCAATCTGCGGCTGTCTGCTGATGATACTGTGTTATGCGAGAAGATGTCGTTCAGTGAGTGTAGAAAGGTACAGGATGACTTAGACACAATATCTAGTTGGTATGATGAATGGCAGCTGGTTCTAAACGTAGAACAATGTAAGTTAATGCAGATTAGTAGGAGAGACAATCCCTTAATGTTCGAATACAGCATTAGTAGTGTGCTCCTTGACAGAGTCACATCGATTAAATATCTAGGCGTAGCGTTGCAAAGCGATATGAAATGGAGCGAGCATGTAAGGACTGTAGTACGGAAGGTGAATAGTCGACTTCGGTTTATTGGGAGAACTTTAGGAAAGCTTGGTCATCTGTAAACTGCGTGTAGGGCACTAGTGCCACCCGTTCTTGAGTACTGCTCCAGTGTTTCGGATCAGCGCTAGATCACATTAAAGGAAGACATCCAAACAGTTCAGATGCGGGCTACTGGATTTGTTACCGGTAGATTCGATCAGCACGCAAGTATTATGGAGATGCTTCGGGAGTTGAAGTGGGAATTCTGGAGGGAAGACAACGTACTTTTCGGGGATCAATATTCAGAAAATTTAGAGATCGGATATCTGAAACTTCCCCATAGACGCGCAAGTCGCCGAAGTGGCGTCAGATCGAAAGACTTGCACCTGGTAAACGGTCCACCCGACTGGAGGCCCTGGGCACGCGACATTTACATCTGTAACTGAAGAACGAGTCTTCTGTCGCCAACGTACATTTTGCGTAATGACCACGAAGATAAGAGAAAGTACAGATCTATGGAGCCATACAGATAGTCGTCTTTCCCCTCGCTCTATTTGTGAATGGCACAGGAATGGAAGTGATTGGTAGTGGTACAAGCACCATCCGCCACGAACAGTACAGTGGCCTGCTTAATGTGTAAATATTGGATGGTGAATGGTGCTCAGAAACGAAAGTAGTGTGCCCCAAGGAAGCGTAACTGTAGAAAAAGATGACAAAATTTACACTTGTTGTAGTGAAGGCAGATACCCTGAAGGTAATGCCTGTAAGAGAGAGAGTCCTGTAGCATCTGCTTACAAGATTAGTAATGGACACCCAGAACACGTCACACCGAGTAATAATTTATGAGTAATACCACAGTTAAACTTACACAGTTGCGAAACTGTTTACTGTCAACGTTGTTACCGTCTGACAGGTGGAACGTCACTAGCGCTTCTTTTTTATTTTTATTTACTTATTTATTTATATTTTATAAGTTATCAGTCTCCTCAGTGGTTTGCTGCGGCTCGCCACAAACTCCTCTCACATTCCAACCTCTTCGTCTCCTATTAGCATTCGCAGCCTACGACCTCAATTATTTGCTGGATTTATTCCAACCTTTGTTTTCCTCTATGGATTTTTATCCATTACTGCCCCCTTTAGTACTATGGAAGCTATTCCCTGATGTCTTAACAAAGCATTCTGTCTAGTCCCTTTTTTCCAGTGTTTTCCATATATTCCTTTCCTCGTCAATTCTGCGGAAAACGTCCTCATTCCTTATCTTATCAGTCCACCTAATCTTCAACTTTCTTATGTAGCAGTGCATCTCAAATGCTTTGATTCTCTTCTGTTCAGGTTTTTCCACAGTCCGTGTTTCACTACCATACAATGCAGTGTTCCAAATGTACATTCTCAGAAATTTCTTCCTCAATCCTGTTTGATATCAAAAGACTTCCCTTGGACAGGAGTTCCCTTTTTGCCAGTTCTAGTCTGCTTTTTATGTTGTCCTTGCTTCCTCCGTTATGGGTTATTTTGCTGCCTAGGTATCAGAATTCCTTAACTTTCATCTACTTGGTGATCACCCATCCTGATAATAAGTTTCTCGCTGTTCTCGTTTCTGCTGCTTCTCATTACTTTCGTCGTTCTTCGATTTCCTCTCAGTCCATATTCTGTACTCATTACACTGTTCACTCCATTCAACAGATCTTGTGATTCTTCTTCACTTTCATTGAGGATAGCAATGTCATAGGCGAATCTTATCATTTATTTTTTCACCTTGAATTTTAATCCACTCTTGAACCTTTTTTTTATTTCCGTCATTGCTCCTTCGATACATAGACTGAACAGAGGGGAAGAAAGGCTACATCCCTGACTTATGCCTTTCTTAATACGAGCACTTCGTTCCTGGTCGTCCACTCTTGATGCTCCCTTTCGGCTCTTGTCCATATTGTCTCCCCTATTTTTCTTAGAATTGCGAACATCCGGCACCATTTTACATTATCGAACGCCTTTTCGAGGCCGACAAATCCTGTGTACGTGTCATGATATTTCTTTATTCTTGCTTCCCATCTCAGCTGCAACATCAGAACTGCCTCTTTGGTGCCTTTATCTTTCCTAAGGCCAAACTGATCGTTGTCTAACACGTCTTCAATTTTCTTTTCCGTTCTTCTCTATATTATGCTTGTCGCCAACTAGGATGCACGAGCTGTTAAGCTAATTCTGCCATAATTCACGCACCTGTCGGCGCTTGAAATCTTCGAAATTGTGTAGATGATGTTTTAACGACAGTCTTATAGTATATCGCCAGACCTAAACATCCTACACAGCAACGTGAATAGCTTTTTTTTTGACAATTCCCCCCCCCCCCCCCCCAAAAAAATGATTTTAGAAATTCTGATGGAATGTTATCTATCCCTTCTGCCTTATTCGATCTCAAGTCTTCCAAAGCTCTTTTAAATTCTGTTTCAAATACTGGATCGCCTATATATTCTATATCGAGTTCTGTTCCTTCTATCACATCATCAGACAAGTTTTCCCTCCCTTGAGACCTTCATTCTACTCTTTCCAATCATACGCTCTCTCCTCTGCATTTAACTGTGGAATATCCATTGCGCTCTTAATGTTACCACTCTTGTTTCGAATGTCATCGAAGGTTTTTCAACTTTTCTATATGCTGAGTCAGTCCTTCTGATCATAATTTCTTTTTAGATTTCTTCACATTTGCGTGTAGCCATTTCGTCTTAGCTTCCCTGTACTTGCTATTTATTACATTCCTAAGTGACTTATATTTGTTTATTACTAAATGTCCCATAAAATTATTGTACTCTCATGGATCAACTGAAGAATTTCTTATGTTACCAATTCTTTCTTCGCAGTTACCTTGTTTGTACTTATGTTTTTCTTTCCAACTTTTGTGATTGCCCTTGTAAGAGATACCAGTTCCTCTTCAACGGAACTCCCTACAGAGCAATACTTTACCGCAGTATCTAAGAACTCAGAGAACTTTAAGCGTATCTCTTCATTCCTTAGTACATCAATATCAAACGTCCTTGGGCAATGAGTTCTCCTGACTAGGCTCTTAAACTTCTTCCTGTTGTTCATCACTACTAAATTGTGATCTGAGTCCTGGGGACGCCTTACAATCCAGCATCTGATTTCGGAATATCTGCCTGACTGTGATGTAATCTAAATAAAATCTTCCAATATCTCTCGGCCTTTTCAGGTATACGTCCTCCTCCTGTGATTCTTGAAAAGAGTATTCCCTATTACTAGCTGAAATTTATTGCAGAACTCAATTAGCCTTTCCCCTCTCTCATTCGTAGTACCAAGACCATATTCTGTCGTAACCGTTTCTTCTACTTCTTCCGCTACAACCCCTTTTATTCCCCCATGATTATCAGATTTTGATTTTCCTTTATGTACTGAATTACTCATTCAGTATCCTCATCTTAGGATTGAAACGTTCTAAAGTGTACTTAACTATCGTACTCGGCGTTGGGTTTCTGTATATTCTGATGAGAACAACCTTATCACTCAATTGTTCACAGTAACTCACTCTCTGCCTTTCCTTCCGATTCAAACGAATCACACTCCAGTTATACATTTTTCTGCTGCTGTTGGTATTACCCCACACTTACCTAGCTAGAAATCTTTGTCTTCTTTGAATTTCACTTCACTGACCCCCCACAATATCTATATTGAGTATTAGCATCTCCATTTTCAAATTTTCCAGCTTCTGTATGAAGTTCAAACTTCTGACATTTCACACCTCGACTCGTAGAACATTATCCTTTCGCTGGTTATTCGATCCTTTTCTCATGGTCACCTCCCATTTTCAGCCCCTTCCCCGAGTCCCGAATGAGTATTTAATCTGGAATGTTTTGCCAATGGAGATCGTCATGACACTTTTTCAGTTACAGACAATATGACATTTGGATGCACATTGTGTGTCTTTAATGCCGTAGTTTCTCTTGCCTTTTGCATTCTCACGCCTTTGATCATCGCCGATTCTTCCACCTTTTAGGTAGTTTCCTACCCCAAAGGCAAGAGAGTGCCCTGAACATCTGTTCTCTCCTCCGCCCTCAGTGACAAGACCATTGGCTGAATGAGGGTGACTTCTTATGCCAGAAGTTTCCGGTCGCCACTGCCGATGATTTTTATTCAAAATTTAAGTGGTGGCTGGCTTCGATCGCGGGACCGAGTACGTTTTAAGTACGAGAAATCCAATTATAAGATTATCTCCGAATACCTGCTGCAACCTACATCATTCTTAATCTGCTTACTGAATTCATCTCCTGGTCTCTCTCTACGATTTTTACCTTCCACACCTCCCCCTGACGTGTTATATCAACAGACCGCATCTTTTGGTCAAGTTGTGTCACAAAGTTCTTATTTCTTGTCTCCCCCAGTTCTGTTCAGCATCTCCTTCTCAGTCACGTGATCGACCCATCTTATCTCTAACATTCTTCTGTAGCATCACATTTCAAAAGTTTCTGTTCTCTTCTTGTCTAAACTGTTTATCGTTCATGTTTCAATTCCATACATGACTACACTCCAGACAAATACTTTCAGAAAAGACTTCCTAACGCTTAAATCTATATTCGATGTAAATAAATTTCTCTTCTTCAAAAATGATTTTCTTACCATTGCTGGTATGCAGTTTATATCCGCTCTAATTCAGCCATCATGAGTTATCATGCTACCCATACAACAAAACTCATCTACTACTTTAAGTGTCTCGTTTCCAAATCTCATTCCATCAGTGTTACCTAATTTAATTCCAGTATACAGGGTGAGTCATCTAACATTAACGCTGGGTATATTTCGTAAACCACATCAAATACTGACGAATCGATTCCACAGACCGAATGTGAGGAGAGGGGCTAGTGTAACTGGTTAATACAAACCATAAAAAAATGCACGGAAGTATGTTTTTTAACACAAACCTACGTTTTTTTAAAATGGAACCCCGTTAGTTTTGTTAGCACATCTGAACTTATAAACAAATACGTAATCAGTGCCGTTTGTTGCATTGTAAAATGTTAATTACATCCGGAGATATTGTAACCTAAAGTTGACTCTAGAGTGCCACTCCTCCGCTGTTCGATCGTGTGTATCGGAGAGCACCGAATTACATAGGGATCCAGAAGAGACTGGAACAGCACATTACGTCCACATGCTAACACCTTTTTACTGGTCTTTTTCACTGACGGACGTGTACATTACCATGAGGGGTGAGGTACACGTACACACGGAGTGGAATAGAGTGTGTCCCGACATGTCAGGCCAATAGATGTTCAATGTGGTGGCCATCATTTGCTGCACACAATTGCAATCTCTGGCGTAATGAATGTCGTACACGCCGCAGTACATTTGGTGTGATGTCGCCGCAGGCTGCCACAATACGTTGTTTCATATCCTCTGGGGTTGTAAGCACATCACGGTACACATTCTCCTTTAACGTACCCCACAGAAAGAAGTCCAGAGGTGTAAGATCAGGAGAACGGGCTGGCCAATTTATGCGTCCTCCACGTCCTATGAAACGCCCGTCGAACATCCTGTCAAGGGTCAGCCTAGTGTTAATTGCGGAATGTGCAGGTGCACCATCATGCTGATACCACATACGTCGACGCGTTTCCAGTGGGACATTTTCGAGCAACGTTGACAGATCATTCTGTAGAAACGCGATGTATGTTGCAGCTGTTTGGGCCCCTGCAATGAAGTGAGGACCAATGAGGTGGTCGCCAATGATTCCGCACCATACATTTACAGTCCACGGTCGCTGTCGCTCTACCTGTCTGAGCCAGCGAGGATTGTCCACGGACCAGTAATGCATGTTCCGCAAATTCACTGCCTCGTGGTTTTTGAAACCCGCTTCATCGGTAAACAGGTAGAACTGCAACGCATTCTCTGTTAATGTCCATTGACAGATTTGCACTCGATGACTAAAGTCATCACCGTGTAATTGCTGATGTAGCGACACATGAAACGGGTGAAAGCGGTGACGATGCAGCATGCTGCTCGTATTTGTTACAACACGCAACTGAACGTCGGAGGTTTCAAGCGTCAACTTTAGGTTACAATATCTCCGGATGTAATTAACATTTTACAATGCAACAAACGGCACTGATTACGTATTTGTTTATATGTTCAGATGTACTAACAAAACTAACGTGGTTCCATTTAAAAAACGTAGGTTTGTGTTAAAAAACATACTTCCGTGCATTTTTGTATGGTTTGTATTAAACAATTACACTAGCCCCTCTCCTCACGTTTGGTCTGTGGAATCGGTTCTTCAGTATTTGATATGGTTTACGAAATATATCCAGCGGTAACGTTAGGTGACTCACCATGTATACCGTTATTCTTGTTTAGCTTTTGTTAATGTTTATTTTATATCCTCCATTCAAGACAATGTCCATTCCTTTCATCTCCTCTTCCAAGTTCTCTCCTGTCTCTGACAGTTCTACAATATCGTTCGCAAATCTCAAAGTTATATTTTGTTCTCCCTGAACTTTAATTCCTACTCCAAACTTTCTTATTCGGTGTACAGACTGAATAACGTCGGGGACAGGCTATAACCCCTTCTCACTCCCTTCTCAACCACGCCTTCCTTTCCACGTCCCTCGCCTTTTATACCTGCCGTCCGGTTTCTGTTCAAGTTGTAAATAGCCTTTCGCTTCCTCTATTGTACCCGTGGTCTAGGGGTAGCGTCTTTGATTCATAATCAAAAACGTCTTCGGTCCCGTGTTCGATCCCGCCACTGCCTAAATTTTGATAAACAATCAGCATTGGCGGCCGAAGACTTCCGGCGTAAGAAGTCAGCCTCATTCCGCCAACGGCCTTGTCAAGGAGGGCGGAGGAGCGGATAGAGGTTCAGGGCACTCTCTTGTCCTAGGGGTGGGAAATTGCTCCTAAAGGCGGAATAATCAGCAATAATCAACGACATGAGGATGCAGAAGGCAATGGAAACCACTGCATTAAAGACACGTATCGTGTATCCACAGGACATGTGGCCTGTAATTGAAGAAGTGTCATGATGATCTCTCCATTGGCAAAAGATTCCGGAATAGTCCCCCATTCGGATCTCCGGGAGGGGACTGTCAAAGGGGAGGTTACCATGAGACAAAGATTGAATAATCAACGAAAGGATTACGTTCTACGAGTCGGGGCGTGGAATGTCAGAAGCTTGAACGTGGTAGGGAAACTAGAAAATCTGAAAAGGGAAATTCAAAGGCTCAATCTAGATATAGTAGGGGTCAGTGAAGTGAAGTGGAAGGAAGACAAGGATTTCTGGTCAGATGAGTATCGGGTAATATCAACAGCAACAGAAAATCGTATAACAGGTGTAGGATTCGTTATGAATAGGAAGGTAGGGCAGAGGGTATGTTACTGTGAACAGTTCAGTGACCGGGTTGTTCTAATCAGAATCGACAGCAGACCAACACCGACAACGATAGTTCAGGTATACATGCCGACGTCGCAAGCTGAAGATGAACAGATAGAGAAAGTGTATGAGGATATTGAAAGGGTAATGCAGTATGTAAAGGGGGACGAAAATCTAATAGTCATGGGCGACTGGAATGCAGTTGTAGGGGACGGAGTAGAAGAAAAGGTTACAGGAGAATATGGGCTTGGGACAAGGAATGAAAGAGGAGAAAGACTAATTGAGTTCTGTAACAAGTTTCAGCTAGTAACAGCGAATGCCCTGTTCAAGAATCACAAGAGGAGGAGGTATACTTGGAAAAAGCCGGGGGATACGGGAAGATTTCAATTAGATTACATCATGGTCAGACAGAGATTCCGAAATCAGATACTGGATTGTAAGGCGTACCCAGGAGCAGATATAGACTCAGATCACAATATAGTACTGATGAAGAGTAGGCTGAAGTTCAAGGCATTAGTCAGGAAGAATCAATACGCAAAGAAGTGGGATACGGAAGTACTAAAGAATGACGAGATACGTTTGAAGTTCTCTAACGCTATAGATACAGCAATAAGGAATAGCGCAGTAGGCGTGCAGTTGAAGAGGAATGGACATCTCTAAAAAGAAGCTGGGAAGGAAAACATAGGTACAAAGAAGGTAGCTGCGAAGAAACCATGGGTAACAGAAGAAATACTTCAGTTGATTGATGTAAGGAGGACGTACAGACACATTCCGGGAAAATCAGGAATACAGAAATACAAGTCGCTGAGGAATGAAATAAATAGGAAGTGCAGGGAAGCTAAGACGAAATGGCTGCAGGAAAAATGTGAAGACATCGAAAAAGATATGATTGTCGGAAGGACAGACTCAGCATACAGGAAAGTCAAAACAACCTTTGGTGACATTAAAAGCAACGGTGGTAACATTAAGAGTGCAACGGGAATTCCACTGTTAAATGCAGAGGAGAGAGCAGATAGGTGGAAAGAATACACTGAAAGCCTCTATGAGGGTGGAGATTTGTCTGATGTGATAGAAGAAGAAACAGGAGTCGATTTAGAAGAGATAGGGGATCCAGTATTAGAATCGGAATTTAAAAGAGCTTTGGAGGACTTACGGTCAAATAAGGCAGAAGGGATAGATAACATTCCATCAGAATTTCTAAAATCATTGGGGGAAGTGGCAACAAAACGACTATTCACGTTGGTATGTAGAATATATGAGTCTGGCGACATACCATCTGACTTTCGGAAAAGCATCATCCACCCAATTCCGAAGACGGCAAGAGCTGACAAGTGCGAGAATTATCGCACAATCAGCTTAACAGCTCATGCATCGAAGCTGCTTACAAGAATAATATACAGAAAAATGGAAAAGAAAATTGAGAATGCGCTAGGTGACGATCAGTTTGGCTTTAGGAAAAGTAAAGGGACGAGAGAGGCAATTCTGACGTTACGGCTAATAATGGAAGCAAGGCTAAAGAAAAATCAAGACACTTTCATAGGATTTGTCGACCTGGAAAAAGCGTTCGACAATATAAAATGGTGCAAGCTGTTCGAGATTCTGAAAAAAGTAGGGGTAAGCTATAGGCAGAGACGGGTCATATAGAATATGTACAACAACCAAGAGGGAATAATAAGAGTGTACGATCATGAACGAAGTGCTCGTATTAAGAAGGGTGTAAGACAAGGCTGCAGCCTTTCGCCCCTACTCTTCAATCTGTACATCGAGGAAGCAATGATGGAAATAAAAGAAAGGTTCAGGAGTGGAATTAAAATACAAGGTGAAAGGATATCAATGATGCGATTCGCTGATGACATTGCTATCTTGAGTGAAAGTGAAGAAGAATTAAATGATCTGCTGAATGGAATGAACAGTCTAATGAGTACACAGTATGGTTTGAGAGTAAATCGGAGAAAGACGAAGGTAATGAGAAGTAGTAGAAATGAGAACAGCGAGAAACTTAACATCAGGATTGATGGTCACGAAGTCAATGAAGTTAAGGAATTCTGCTACCTATGCAGTAAAATAACCAATGACGGACAGAGCATGGAGGACATCAAAGGCAGACTCGCTATGGCAAAAAAGGCATTTCTGGCCAAGAGAAGTCTACTAATATCAAATACCGGCCCTAATTTGAGGAAGAAGTTTCTGAGGATGTACGTCTGGAGTACAGAATTGTATGGTAGTGAACCATGGACTGTGGGAAAACCGGAACAGAAGAGAATCGAAGCATTTGAGATGTGGTGCTATAGACGAATGTTGAAAATTAGGTGGACTGATAAGGTAAGGAATGAGGAGGTTCTACGCAGAATCGGAGAGGAAAGGAATATGTGGAAAACACTGATAAGGAGAAGGGACAGGATGATAGGACATCTGCTAAGACGTGAGGGAATGACTTCCATTGTACTAGAGGGAGCTGTAGAGGGCAAAAACTGTAGAGGAAGACAGAGATTGGAATACGTCAAGAAAATAATTGAGGACGTAGGTTGCAAGTGCTACTCTGAGATGAAGAGGTTAGACAGGAAAGGAATTCGTGGCGGGCTGCATCAAACCAGTCAGTAGACTGAAGACCAAAAAAAAGAAAAATTTTACCCCTGCTGCCTTCAGAATTTCGGAGAGTACTGTTGCCAACATTGTCAAAAAGCCTTCTGCAAGTCTACAAATGCCATAAACATAGGTCTGCCTTTACTTAATCTATCTCAGGGTCAGTACTGTCTCGAGCGTTCCTACATTTCTCCGGAACCCACACTGATCTTCTCCGTGGTTGGCTTCTATCAGTTCTTCCATGCTTCTCTAAGGAATTCGTGGTAGTTCTTTGCAACCATGACTTATTAAACTGATATTTCGGTAATTTTCACACACTATTATTCTTAATCAAAAAATATCTATTACAATTTTACTTTCTGACCGTTAATAAATTTTCATGCAAAATCAATTATCGCGAAATTAATGTAATAGCAGCCAAATATTGTTCGGTGACACAAGCTACAACTTATTCCTGAATAAATACTTTCTAATATGGGCATTATCACAACTTATTCTTCTGACACGTATTTCACGTATGAGAAGAAACATTTCTGTTTTTGTCTGTTCTTAATTCGATAGGCACTTTGCTTGACACATAGTAGTTCCGTGAGAAGTCTCATAATTCGCTCGTTCTTGCACGTCACTCGACTTTCCAATACACGAATATTTTTGTAGATGTAATTACTTTTGCTTCAAAAGCGAATCTGTTGAATATTCTTACCGTTTGTGGCTCAGATGTAGCAACAGTTGTGGAATTGTAGGGAAACAGTTTCACTGTTGTTGACGGTTTGTTCTCACGTCTGTATGGTTTTCCCTGCAGATAAAGTTGTGGTGACTGACTTGGTACGTTAAATAATAAGGTACTGCAATCCATACAAGCTTTGTAATTTCCACTTTTACCGATTTGACTGGATGCGTAGTGATAAAACTTCACGTTGTTGAGCAGGTATACAATGTCTTTCTGCAAAATGTCAGGTCTTTTGTTGTTTTACAGTCGTTTTTTTTCTTAACATTAAACGACATTCTTCAGCAAATGCTCGTAGGTTACAAGAGAATCGTAAATAAACTGTTGTGCTACATTCCGTTTCATACCTCCCTTTTTCCTTAGTAAACTTAAGAAAGACAAATATGGTGTAATTTTTTGTTATGTTCCATTTTTATGGCATTACATGCATTCTCCATCGTAAAACCTGTGTTACAAATCAATATAAATGATACTGTTCGTATTCATCCAATATCGTACTCAGCAGTGAAGCTTATTGTCCGCTTGGAGCGCTCCTATCGCAAAGCATAACAAAAATGAGCAGGAGTGTAGTGACTATCTGTGATAGACTGTGGTAATACTAACAAGCGATAGGAAATGGGATAGTCGCGGAATATTAATATTATGGAAGACGAATGGCAGTCGTAGGTTTTTTGTACCGGTTCTGGGAAAAAAACAGTGCAACCGTAAAGAAAATCGTGTACGAGACGCTAGTGCGATCAATTCTATCTATTGTTCCATGTTATGGGATCCTTATCACGTAAGCATGGCAACGGAAATGGAATAAATTCGGAGTCGAGCTGCTAGAATAGTAACAGACCGGTACAGCCCATACATACTTGTGGAAGGAATGCTCGAGGGAATGAAGTGACAATCTGTGGTAGGTAGGTGACGTAGTTATCGTGAAATACTCTCGGGGTTATTAAGAGACTCTATACTCGAAAAAAGTATGTAATCGTTTGCTCTACTGCCATCGTATATTTCGCGTACAGATCGCCAGGATGAGATAAGAGAGATTAAGACTCGCAGAGGGCCATATAGACAATGTTTTTCCCTCGCTCAGTCCGCAAATGGTGTAATCTGGAAACACATTTCGGCTGCAGTCATTCTGAGAGATGTTGTTAATTTACTCGAAACGGTGGCAACCATTAAAAACTCTTCCAGTCTTAAACGGTCCCTCCGTCTCCATGTGGAGGCGTAGGGACACAGTGAGTCCAGATTTTCTGACGATTGAGAGTGGGCCGCAATGTGAAATTTCTGCTGGCAAAAAACGTGGTCAGTTCCCTGTGCCAGAGCAGGTAGGCTTTGGCCTTCCCTCTCCACATAATTTGGCAACGGTTGGTCGGAAGTTCACTAGAGGGTGGTGCCTTCAGAGTCATAAAGGGTCGGACTGCCGTCGCCCAGGTCCCATTTAATTTTCATATTCTGTAGCTACCGACACAGGCAAACCACAGTCCACTGCTAATGTGGAATATCGTGCGCCAACCGCTGGTTTCGCGACTGCTCTTTCCCATTCAAAAAGCTCAGTGAGTCGAGACAGCGGCTGAAATGTGTCTGTTGTTCCAGTAAGATCCATATTACGTCTTTAGCCGCCAAATCAACGTGGACAAAACAAAACAGCGAGTAAAAAGATGTAGAGCCACCTCCGCCAAAAAAAGGCAATACGATGCTGAGTGTTTTCTTCAATTACCATGTTATGGTGCTCGTAAGAAGTAAATAGTTACAGGAGCATATCCACGAATTCTCCTATCGAGATTATGAGAAAATTTCGATACGAAGCATCGTTTGTTCCATGTAACATCTCAGGTCGTTGTGGATAGGACACCGTCACACATGCCGCTTCTCTGCGCTATTAGATATTCCTTCACCAACGTTCCTGATATAGCATCCAGTGACTACTTTGATATTTTAAACATTTTGTGGCTGCGAGCTCAACAAAAGTGCATGCAATTATATACAATGTAATAGTCAGCCAACCGGCTGCACACAATTTAAAAAAAAAAAAAAACACATTAAGCAGCTTTCGATATTTCTAAGACTATCTTCATCAGAGTGGTAAATGCTACATGAAATCACATAACAACTTTAAAATTTTCAGCAACAGTGCTTTCGTCAAATGACATGTTTGTGTTCCATGAGTCGAGAATACAAATCATAATATAAAAGACAGATAATTATCACAGAATGATAAAATCATGGTTGCAAGTGGCGGCACAAGTTAACTGCGGTAGCCGGCTAAGACCGGCACATACACAGCGCAAGAGGCATCAGACTACATCTACATCTATACTCCGCAAGCCACCTGACGGTGTGTGGCGGAGGGTACCTTGAGTACCTCTATCTCTTCAAAAATGGTTCAAATGGCTCTGAGGACTATGGGACTTAACATCTATGCTCATCAGTCCCCTAGAACTTAGAACTACTTAAACCTAACTAACCTAAGGACAGCACACAACACCCAGTCATCACGAGGCAGAGAAAATCCCTGACCCCGCCGGGAATCGAACCCGGGAACCCGGGCGCGGGAAGCGAGAACGCTACCGCATGACCACGAGCTGCGGACCTCTATCTGTTCTCCCTTCTATTCCAGTCTCGTATTGTTCGTGGAAAAAAAGATTGTCGGTATGCCTCTGTGTGGGCTCTAATCTCTCTGATTTTATCCTCATGTTCTCTTTGCGAGATATATATAGGAGAGAGAGAAATACTGCTGGACTCCTCGGTGAAGGTGCGTTTTCGAAACTTCAACAAAAGCCCGTAACGAGATACTGAGCGTCTCTCTTGCAGCCCCACTCCTCGTTGTTGCAGCTCCCATGCCCTCGGCACCGTCTCAAACGGTGCCGCCGATGTACAGGTGTCAACGGAACGTACTGGTCGTTATGCAAAGACACCACGCCCGTGCAGTCGCCGTACCACTGTGGAGCTTCAGATAGCATGCCTAGCAGTCCTTTTAAACATGGCTACAATTGCAACCACTGACTGACGTGGGTCCCTTCTTGCCTGTTGCACAGTGTAGCCGTTGTTTGCTGTTGTAAGTTGACGGAGGTCGACCATCTCATCTGTTCCGGGTACCAGTGCCTCCAGCTCTTAAAAGTCCCCATACACGTAAAAAATGCTGTGAGCAATACCAAACTCCTGAGCTACACTTTTCACACTCCGTCGTTTTCCAGTTTCACGATGATTCTTCCCACTGTGAAGTCATTTAAATGTTGTTCCCTGGCTATTAAATGAAGAACAACACCATAGTGCATCGCAACTGCCTCGTGTTGTGAAGCCAGAGCAATTTGGCGCTATAGTCACGCGATGTACGACTGGGAGACCTCTGGCAACACGTTCGCGCGCCTATTGTATTTCCTTCGAGCAGTTTCTATGTTATGATACTTCATCTACCTTGTCTTTAAGTTTTTCAGAGCAGGGTACAAGAGGGGCTGTTTACACTATGTGATCAAAAGTATTCAGACACCCCCAAAACCGAGCGAGGTGGCGCAGTGGTTAGCACACTGGACTCGCATTCGGGAGGACGACGGTTCAATCCCGTCTCCGGCCATCTGGATTTAGGTTTTCCGTGATTTCCCTAAATGGTTTCAGGCAAATGCCGGGATGGTCCCTTTGAAAGGGCACGGCCGATATCCTTCCCTAACCCGAGCTTGCGCTCCGTCTCTAATGACCTAGTTGTCGACGGGACGTTAAACACTAACCACCACCACCACCACACCCCCAAAAACATACGTTTTTCATAATAGGTGCACTGTGCTGCCATCTACTGCCAGCTACTCCGTATTAACGACCTCAGTAGTCATTAGGCATCATGAGAGAGCAGAATTGGACGCTCCGAGGAACTCACGGACTTTGAACATGGTCAGATGATGGGATAACACTTGTATCATACGTTTGTATGCGAGATTTCCACTCTCCTAAACATTCATAGATCCACTGTTTCCCATGTGACAGTGAAGTGGAAACGTGAATGACACGTACAGCACAACAGCGTACAGGCCGACCTCGTCTGTCGACTGACAGAGACCGCCGACAATTGATGAGGGTCGTAATGTGTAATAGGCAGACATCTATCCAGACCATCACACAGGAATTCCAAACTGCATCAGGATCCACTGCAAGTACTATGACAGGTTGCCGGAGGTGAGAAAACTTGGATTTCATGATCGAGCGGCTGCTCATAAGCCACACATTACGCCGACAATTGCCAAACGACGCCTCGCTTGGTGTAAGAAACGTAAACATTGTACGATTGAACAGTGGAAAAACGTTGTGTGGGGTGACGAATCACGCTACACCATGTGGCGATCCGATGATAGGGTGTGGGTATGGCGAATGCTCGGTGAACGTCATCTGCCAGCGTGTGTAGTGGCAACAGTAAAATTCTGAGGCGGTGGTGTTACGGTGTGGTCGTGTTTTTCATGGAGGGGGCTTGCATCCCTTGTTGTTTTGGGTGGCACAATCACAGCAACGACCTACATTGATGTTTTAAGCACCTTATTGCTTCCCACTGTTGAAGAGCAATTAGAGGATGGCGATTGCATCTTTCAACACGATCGAGTACCTATTCATAAAGCACGGCCTGTGACGGAGTGGTTACACGACAATAATATCCCTGTAATGGACTGGCCTGCACAGTGTCCTGACCTGAATCCTACTGAACAGCTTTGGGATGTTTTGGGGCCCGAATTCGTGCCAGACCTCATCGACTCACATCGATACCTCTCTTCAGTGCAGCACTCGAGAAGAGTTGGCTGGCATTCCCCAAGAAACCTTCCAGCACCTAATTGAAGGTATGCCTACGAGAGTGGAAGCTGTCATCAAGGCTAAGGGTGGGCCAACACCATACTGAATTCCGGTATTACCGATGGAGGGCGCCACGAACTTGTAAGTCATTTTCAGCCAGGTGTCCGGACACTTTTGATCACACAGTGTAGATGAAGTGGGCAATGTAATTGTGGCTTACTCTTACTTTACTTGACCGAAAGAATAGCTTCAAATGCAGGGGCGTGAAAGCTGCGTAATGGTCAGTAGGCATACACCGTAACTAATGTGCACGAACATTAAGAAAAGAAAGAAAGAGCATCACGAAAGGCTCCCATTCTATGAATTACTATCTCTCGCTTTGACTAGAAATGCGCCAGATGTAACAAACTAGCGTATCTAAAGAAAGTGTGTCATCAAGATTTCATAGACCACTACGGTTCACCGTTCCAAACACCGCCAGACTGTGAAGTTTGAGCTTGTAGTCGGGGAAAGGGGCGGATGGAAGCAGCAGTGTGAGAGTTACGGAATGCCAGCCTGCAGACTGTAGCGTGCCAGCCAATTACTTCGCCCTCACGCATAGCTCTGGGGAGACGAGCGGCCGTTGCGAGACCACTGAGGCAGACGACCTCTCGTGAGAACAATGGCGCCCTGCGCTAGGCTTGGCTCTTACCCGCCTTCGCCTCTGACTATCCACACTTTCAACTGCTCTGGTGCTTCTCTCTGTTCTCCGCGGTTTATTGACCTTTTTTCTTATTTACCATATACTGGCGAGACAAAGATAATGAAAGTCTCCTCAGTAGCGTTTATGTCCACCTCTGGAACGCAATAGAACAGTTATTTCATATGACACCGGTTGGGTACGTCCTTGGTAGGTTTCCAGAGGCATGTGTCATCAGATTTCTACACAGAGGCAACCCAGTTCCCGTACACTACCGGTAGGTGGTCGTGGGCGTGGAACTGCTGCCGGATGGCGTCACAAATGTGATTCATTGGATTCAGATTAGGAGAATTTAGTGTCTTATATAACAAGAATTGTAAATCACATGACCGGGCGTCACGGTTCCATTGATAAATGGCCTAATTTCAATGATTCCCCGCACACTGCTATCTTTAACTGACGATATCTTTGGATCATATTGAGAATACGTAAAGGTTGTCTGCTGCGGATTCCCCTGTTGACCAAAGTGCGCCCCGAAACACTGACGTCTTCACCAGCACTGTCGTCAGAGCACCCACAGACCGCCTCCTATCCTGCTTTACAGAGCGTGGTCTATTAAAAAACTCAGCGACCATCAAGTACTTTCCATCAATGCTCACGATAGTAGCACGTAAACAGTTGACCAGCTTGGCTTATTCCGAATTGTTCCATTCCCAAGCCCTGAGCTATAGCAGTCTAGCCTTTGGGGAAGTCATTTATGTCAACGGATGTCTCGTCGTTAGAATAAGTCTCCATTGTCCTCCGCCTGGTCTGAGGCGCCTTGTCACGGTTCGCGCGGCTGCCCCCATCAGAGGTTTGTATCCTCCCTCGGGCATGGGTGTGTGTGTTGTCCTTAGCGTAATTTAGTTTAAATCAGATTATGTAGTGCGTAATCTTAGGGACCAATGACCCCAGCAGTTTAGTCCCGTAAGGCCATACCACAAATTTCCAATTTCTCCTCAGCCTATATACTGTCGTTGTCGCGCCACGTGTCCACAACGCCACCAGACAGTGTACAGTCTCTCGGAGGACAGTGGTCATAAAGTTTTGGCTCATCGGTGTATACCAGTATCTACGTGGGACTGCTGAAAAGTAATGCCTACGAATTTTTTATTCTGTTCTAAATATCGGGTGAGATATTACATGTCATGCGCATTACTCGGTCGACTTCCCTGCTTCTCTGCCGCTAGAGGGCTCCGAATTGTATTGTGTAACATGGTGGTGTATAACATAACTATGTGGGTGGGTGAGTAACAGCGTCCTCTAATCGAGTTTCTAACCGCAGAAAATTTTTCTCCAATTTAAATTTGTAGAAGAATGAAAGCTGTATGCGATGGTTATCGTACCGACTTTAGTAATATTGGACGTAGCGTTCTTCATGATAGAAATGAATAAAATGGTGGTGCTAACCTCAATGTTTGTGAGAGAGGATCACTGCCGTCAAAAAAGTTGGAGACCATGCCATCAGCAAGCAGAGACATGCACACAGTGTTCTGGGATGTTAAAAGTGTGGTGCATTTGGAATCCATGTCTAAAGGCACCACAGTAAGCTCTTAAATCTACTGCGAGACCCTCAGAAAAGTGAAAGAACGAATTAAAATAGTTCGTCCATTCATGAAGCACCCTCTCCTTGAACATGACAACGCCAGACCATACAGTAGCACTGCGACATCTCCAACAATCCGACACCTTGGTTTCACTGTCATCGATCATCCTCCGCACCGTCCTGATTTGGCCCCATCCGATTTTCATGTGTTTCCAAAACGAAAACTTAAAGAACAGCTTCGACGACTCTACTTCGATAGTAGAGGTGAGGCTGTGGTTCCGTCAAGAAAGTGAAACATTTTACAGCCGGACGGTGTGGCCGAGTGGTTTTAGGCGATTCAGTCTGGAGCCGCGCGACCGCTACGGTCGCAGGTTCGAAACCTGCCTTGGGCATGGATGTGTGTGATGTCCTTAGGTTAGTTAGGTTTAAGAAGTTCTAAGTTCTAGGGGACTGATGACCTCAGATGTTAAGTCCCATAGTGCTCAGAGCCATTTGAACCATTTGAAACATTTTACAGTGCCGGTATCAACAAACTGGTCTCTTGTTTGGAGGAACTTGTTCGCCGCCAGGATGACTATCTTGAGACTCGAAGAATAAATGTGTAGAGTGTTATAAAATTTCTTTGATTTGAAATTCTTTAAGAGTTTTCACATAAAACATTCGGAGGCATTACTTTTAAGTACGCCGTCGTACATAGATGTACATATCGCACAAGTACTATACAGTGTATGGCAGAGAGTACTTTGTACCTTCGCTAATCCTTCCATTTCATCTTAAGCTGAACACGCCCAAATGTTGCCTTGTTCACTTTTGTCATGCTATTGGCTAATAGCATCAGTGAGCGCGTTATTAACTATTAATATTCATATTTGGTATTTGCTGCTCTTGTATTTGCCGTGTTTGCGGTTGAAATTATTGGGAACAAGGTCAGCCTGTTAACCAGAAAACGGTTTTTCCTATGATCCAAACATGTTTCAGCATCTCTTTGCCGTCATCAGTGGGTTTTCCTTATTAAAATCTGTTGAGTCTTGTACCATAGGAATCAAGGGACAGGATGTTCTTTGTTGGCCGGATCCTCTTCCTACAACACCCATGTATTAATTATTTACCTAACAGTCCATGTGTTCCTCACTGCTGGTGAAGTACAAGTCCCGCTAAGCGATGAATGACAAACGCCAAACTAGGATGCGAGTTAGTGCGCTAGTGACTGAGCAAGTGACTGAGCGACTATTCTAGTGACTGAGACCGCGCGACTGACTGAGACTAGGACTGCCTGAGGCCCACGGGTCAGCGATGGCGATCTAAATACTGGCTGTCGAGAGGACGTTGCGGCCTGTTGCTTGCGAGTCTGTCTTTGGCCTCTCTGCTGATAGGCGCGCTTGATGCAGCGCCTACTCACGATCTTGTTGCTACATCTTTGCCGAACGGTGTACTGGCGACAGCTTACGCCAGCAGAAAATCTATAAAATATAAGCATATTTTGAGTTACAACTAATCTATGAAGATTATGTTCACATTTCACAGATTTTAATAAACAAAAACCGACCGATGATGGCACAGGCTTGCTTTAACATGTTTGGGTCACAGAAAAAGCAGTGTAGTGCATAGCAGGCGGACCTTATATCCAATAATCTTTTATAAAGTTTATTTCAGACAGTTCCCCCACTAACTGTTTGATGGTTATACCAATTTCGACTGCCAAACTAATCAACAGCTCCTAAACACTTCTTCAGTCTGGAACCGCTCGACCGCTACAGTCGCAGGTTCGGATCCTGCCTCGGGCATGGGTTTGTGTGCTGCCCTTAGGTTAGTTATGTTTAAGTAGTTCTAAGTTCTAGGGGACTGATGACCTCAGATGTTAAGTTCCATAGTGCTCAGAGCCATTTTTTCATGATCACTTCAGAGCTGATAGCTAGTCAAAGCATGTTAGGAGTCCACATTTCCATGAGACTCCTACTCGAGTTCTCTAGGAAAATGCTAACTCCTGACATGCTTTGCCTATCAATCAGTTGTAAAGTATTTATGAGCTGTTGATTACGTTTGGTCAACCGTTTAGAGTTAATCTCCCTTATTTTGTCTTAAGCGAGATGAACATCCGAGGAAATATGATACTTCTGCAGTGTGTCGCAAATGACAGTTCTCTAAACTGTAATCGCCATTTGCGAAAATATATCTTCCTTCTCTCCAAGGATTCCCATCTAACTTCAAGGAGGATTAACTCTCGTACTAATGGAACGGACCTACTACAGGTGTAACAGCACCCCTCAGAAGTACATTGATGTCTCCCTTTATCCTGACATGGTGTGGACCTGGAAAGGATCGACGCTTTTTGCAGGGCGTGGCAATTGACGTTCAACATAAGCAATTGAAACATATTCCTTATAAATAGGTAGAAACACGCTTTTTGTCTGCACGATTACAATACAATTCCACGTCCACAAATCATCGCGGACTTAGCGTATGGAGATATTTTATGTGGAACTACCCACGTAAAGCTCTAAGCAGGTAAGGAAGATGGCACACATAGATACACTGGAAGTCTCCCCAGGGAGTGTAGTTCACCCACAAAGGAAGTAGCTTACCAAACATTCGTTTGGCCAACAGGTTTTATTGCCCATCAGTCTGGGATCGGTCCTAGATTCGGTTGATAGAGAAAGTACAAAAGATTCAAAGAAGTGCAGCACGCTTTGTTACAGGTTCACTTAGTAAGCACGGAGCTTCATGTAAATGCTCAGCCAATGCAATGGCAGGCGCTGCAAGAGAGACATTCTACATAGTGGTGTGGCTTACAATTAAATTGTGTGAGTGTATTTTTCTAGAAGAGTCAGCCAGTCTATTGCTCCCTCCTATGTATATCTCGAGAAAAGATCACAGAGGTAAGATTAGAGAGTTTGACCTCATGCAGAGGAGCACCATCAGTCGTCCCTGCCACAAACCTTGGGGGACTTCAACAGGAAAATCAACTTAATACTTTGTACAGATACACTGTAAACTTAGCACAGGTATATATTTTCTCTCTTGTAAATTTTTAGTTATTTGTATGTGTAAACTTGTACCGATAAATTTAAATGTTAGCTAGTCATGTTATCTGAATTGTAATATTATTTTCAGCGCAACACGTATAATGTCTGTGAGTAATGTTATTTGAGTTGTAATATTATTATCAGTGAAACATGTACAATATCTGTGTAGTTCTGAAAGCTTTGGTCTAAAAAGAAATATTTTTATCTGTATAACAAATGTTGATAATCGAATTAGCTCAAGGTGGTACTCGGAAGTGTTAAGAAGGGAGGGAACGAGCGAGGAACAGTCTTGCAAGAAATTTGATTAATTTGTGGAAGGAGGTTCAGCGTCAGTAGCGTTTCAACAAGGAGACGTTTGGAAGAAGTCGGGGACAGTGTCGTGAGACAGAGAACGCTGTTATTTTACGAGGGAAGGATAGACAAATTGGAACATTCTAGAAGAGGACTGCAGCTCCATCGTTTCCTCAAATTACTAATACTTCGGAAAGCAGAATCCATTTCTCGGAAATCAACAAGGCAGAGGAATCGCAGGTATTCAACAGAAAAGACAGAAGAACTCACAAGTAACAAAATATTAGAAGACCGCCGTAGAAATCGACGGTAACAAGAAGTCGAAGTATTATAAACAGCCAACAGCGTGAAATAATCACATCAGCATGAGGCAAAACCACCACGCCTTCTTCGAGCAGCAAACAGAAGTATTTTCGTGTTATTTCGAAAGCAAAGAAACTCTGAGTCTTCTACATTCCACGGACTTTTGAACAGATGTCGACTAATAGAGTTCTGAGTATCTCACTGAGAACTGTTTTGTTTAAAATTAGTTTTAACAGTGTGAGGGCCCACATTCCGATTCATCAATTTTGTATGAAATAATAAACTGTTTGCTACTTCAGTACACAGATTAGCGTGAATCATTGTTGGACGTGCTAAATCAGTGTCCGATAAATTTATTTGTCCGAAAAACTACGCCTTGCACCTCTTGGAAACCATTTACTGCTTTATTTACAGTGTCTTCTACTATAAAACGACGCACCAGAGCAGTTGTCAAATTTTATTTGAATTTCATCATTAATTAAGCTAATTAACGAAACTGCCATCACCATATTGCTGCAACTCAAACTCTGAGAACAGCAGTGTCGGCTCCAGAGACCTTCCATGAAATGGTAGTCAGTATTAGTGATTTAGCTGGCAACTATCAACTGTCATTTATGTTGTCCTGTCATACAAAAGAATTCGTTAGGAATAATACATCGAAATGTCCTCAATTAAAAGAATAGAGTTAAAATTTCGTTAATACAATAACTAGACTTATTCCACCGAGTATTAATAGCAGAAATGGCATCATAAATTTCTCTCACACTTAAAGTTTGCAAACTGTACAAAACAAGAACAATGTAAGCATTAGGTTGACCTTGTGATCAAACAACAATTATTAGTCTGAATTCATGAATCAGTGAGTTGGTGTTTTGGGCACGTTATGAACTGTGACATTAAGTATCTCTAACAGTATGGTCTATTCTAGTTACCAGCACATTATATTCAGCATGGGGAGAACATTGATTTCGGTCATAGCTACTTGTTAATCGCAGTCCGAGCTATCATACAGAACGTTAATAATTTACTAGCCCCATGAAACTTTTGTAAAACTATCTTAACCAGTCAAGCGTGTCAGACAGCAGCCAGGAGGTACAGATAGAGCAGTTATGAGGCTTACCAACAATCGTTCTTACCGCTAACCACTTGCGACTCTAACAGCAAAGGAAGTGACAGAGGGTACCCTCCTCCGTCCAAGGTAAGGTGTATTGCTGAGTGTAGATGTAGACATTACTCAAAAAGTCAGAAGTAGTAAACTTTTAGCAGGATAACATTCGATCATATATAACGACGCACTCATTTCGAATACACACCTGAAAGAAGTTGTCTTACTGGAGCTGTCATAGTGTTAATTAGTTTGAGGAATGAGCATAAGTCAAACCCTCGTTTGGTTATCCAGATACTGGTGCTACATGGTTTCTTTAAATCACTTCAGATGAATGTTGGGACGGTTCCCTTGTAACGCTAAACATTTTTTTTTTTCTGAACCACTTTGTCTTTGGGAGGATACACCCTAATCTTCCATCCTTCATCCACCTTCCATACATCCTACTGTCGTGTACCTCACGTAACCTTAATATTGACTGGATATTAAACTGTATTACTTCCTGACCTAAGCATACTACCGTATCTGCCTTAAGCGATTGAGGGAAATCACGGAAAACTTAAGTATGCAAAAATCATAAACACAGTACATTACCATGTTCACTACGGTATGGGAAAAGCATTGGCATTCAAAACCACTTCCAGTCGTCTCGTAGAGCATAAATACATTTACTGTACGGTTTTCAAGGGAATCTTGAACTTAAAATAGTGGCATGTTCAGATAACGACGAGCCGCACGGGATTAGCCTAGCGGTCTAAGGCGCTGCAGTCATGAACTGTGCGGCTGGTCCCGGCGGAGGTTCGAGTCCTCCCTCGGGCATGGGTGTGTGTGTGTTTGTCCTTAGGATAATTTAGGTTAAGTAGTGTGTAAGCTTAGGGACTGATGACCTTAGCAGTTAAGTCCCATAAGATTTCACATATAAAAAAGATAACGACGAAGGCGGTCGTTAGCCGTTACGCACCCTTCTCTCCAAAATAGACCACAAAAACTCAATAATGTTGAGATCTTGGTGACTGTGGGTGCCAGAGGAGATGCGAAAATGTATTCTAGTGCTCACAGATCTATGCTTGACCGATGCGAGCTGTATGAAAAAGGGCCTTGTCGTCCTGGAACGCAGCATCGCCATTGAGGAACAAATATTGTATCATACGCGGACCTGATCAGCCAAAATGGTTACATTATCCTTGGAATAACGATGGGGTCCATAGAAAACCACAGGATTGGTGCCCAAATCATCATCGAAACTCTGCCTTATTTCACTCTTGGGACGTTAGCTCGGAAAGACGTTTGAAACAGTGTGAAACAAGACTCATTCGACCAAATAACGCTCTTTTATTGTTACTTGGTCCTTGTTTGATGCCTTCGGCACCACCTTTATCTGTCAAGGGCATTTGCATCATTCATATATGGTTCTGGAGCTCTAGCTCACCCTACAATTCCAAGATTATGGAGCTTCTTTCGTGTTGTTTTGCTGCTGAAAGGCATCGCGAGTGCGACATTTAGTTCTGCAGCGACTTTTGCAGCTGTCGTCCTCTTACTTTCGGTCACAGTCCTCTCGAATGACCATCTATCACGGTCACTCACTCAACACACACTTTCGTCAGCGTTGTGACAGCGCATGATGTTTTTCTGTTTCCGCTGTCTGCAGTATAAATCTTCAATGTAGTGCCTCTTGAAGCAGCAAACACTTCAGCTACCATCGTCAAGGAAGCGTCTACCATCAGAGCACCAACAACTTGCCAGCGCTCGAATTCACTTAGCTCCGACATAATGCATTCACAACTACACAGAACACTGGCACTACTGAGACTAGCAACGTACACTAATCAGCCAGAACGTTATGACTACCGACCTATAATCGATACAAACCCGTCCAGGCGATAGCAGCGTCACCTGGCGATGAATGACTGCTAGTCAGACACGCGCACGGTGCATGTGATGTCAGTCAGCATGCTGTCCGTGTGTGGGAATAGGGAAGCCGCGCGATCTATCTGAGTTTGAACGATGGCAGATTCTGATGGCCCGGAGGCTTGGCACGAGCAAAATTGCTTGACTTGTCAGGTTTTCGAAGAGTGCTGCGGTGAGTGTCTTCAGCACGTGGCGAAACTAAGATGAAACCACGTCCAGAGGGGGGGATGGTCGGAGCCCTTCATTACAGGTGTCGGACGTCGTGGGCTGGGCAGATTGGTACAACAAGACAGGTGGCGTGCTGCGGGGGATCTAACATCGGACTATTGCTGTCTAGTGTACACGTGTGTCCGAACACACATGTCACTGAACACTCCTAACGATGGGCATCCGCATGGTGCATGCATGCGCCAATGTTAACATCAAGACATCGGCAGCTACAACTGAAATGGGCACGTGACCATCGACACTGGACGTTTTCGCGGTGACAGAGTGTAGCATGGCTGATGAATCCTGATATCTTCTTCATGATGCCGATGGGAAGGCGTGAAACTGTCGGTTCCAGAGGAACACCTCCTTGACACCTGTACTTCGGGACGGAGACGAGCTCGCGGCTGCTCCCTTGTGCTCTGGGGAACATTCACGTGAGCATCCATGGGTCCAGTGGAACTGATACGAGGCATCATGATGGCCAAGGAGTACCGTACACTGATTAAAGACATCGTACACTCTTTCATGACGATCATGTTTCCAGACAGAATTGGCATTTTTCACAAGATAATGTGCCATGAGAATGAGAATGAACATGGCATCAGAAATCGTCACCCCTTCGCGGAATTTACGGGAACTAGGTGACCTGTTTGTGCAGATGTGATGCCAACTCAATCCAGCGATCTACAAAGGCCACATTGTTTCCATGCTACGACGCGTCACCGCTGTTATCCGTGCCAAAGATGATCATACCGGCTGCTAGGTAGGTGCTAATAATGTTCTGGCTACAATGACTGGGTGAGTCAAATGAAAACCTTAAATTTGTGATAACAAATCAAAATTTTGCGCCGTTATCCTGTGAATTGGTAAGCGTGCTACAAACAGCGTGCAGAATGGCCTGTAGGTGGCAGCATAGTGCAGATGCAAACATACCGTCGCAGTATCAGAATAAAAATGGCCGCACCACTTGCGACTTGCACCAGGGAAGAACAGCGTTCTGTTTTTCGGTTTTTGCGTAGTGAAGGTGTGAAACCTATTGAAATTCATCGACGAATGAAGATTCAGTACAATGATGCATGTTTGTCACAGCAGCGCAAATGGTGTGACTTCAGTGGAAGATGCTATTCGTCCAGGTCAGGCACAACGAGTTGAGACTCCACAGAACATTCCAGCAGTTGAAGCCATAGTGAAGGAAAACAGCCGAGTGACACTGAATGGCATTGCAGCATGTTTACAAATTAGTCATGGGTCAGCACACCACATTGTGTATGATGTGCTCCAGTTTCACAAAGTATCTGTAAGATGGGTGCCACGGCAGCTGACTCCTGAAACGAGAGAACGTCATGTTGGTGCTTGTGAAGAACTCCTTCTGCGCTTTGAACGAGAAGGTGATGGCTTCCTTGCAAGAATCGTTACTGTGGACGAAACTTGCGTTCACTCCCAGCAACCGGAAACGAAGAGAGCGAGCAAGGACTGGCGTCATTCCTCATCACCAAAACCAAAGAAGTTTATAACAGAACCATCAGCAGGGAAGGTTATGCTGACTCTTTTTTGAGACGAAAAAGGCGTCATTTTGGAGCATTACATGCCTAGAGGGACCACTGCCACCAGTGCATCATACACAGATCTCCTAAAAAATCATCTACAGCCTGAAATCAAATCAAAGCGAAGTGGATTGCTGTCAGCAGGTGTCCTTTTGCAACATAACAATGCAAGGCCCCACACTACCCGTACAATAGTTGCAACAGTCACAGACCTGCATTTTGAGGGTCTTCCTCATACACCATACTCACCAGACCTCTCCCCAAGTGATTTCCACATGTTTGGACCACTCAAAGACTCAATGGGAGGAAAGAAGTTACGTTCTGATGAAGAGGTAAGCCACGCGGTGCATGAGTTGTTGCGCAGACTACCAAAAGAAGTTTTTTTTAAAGGAATTTATCCACTTTTAAGTGCTGGAGGACTTGAACTGAGCGTGGGGGAGGTTATGCCGAAAAGTGATACAGCTTTGCACCACTTCTGCACAGTAAATAATCTTTAAAAAAATATTTAAGGTTTTCATTTGACTCACCCTCGTACAACAGCGCAACCTGTAGGCATGGCTAACATCTGCATTTATGTTCAAGCAATCATTTATCACAGTGTTTCCATATGTTCGAAGAACATCTGTAGGAGCGTAAATAAAATATAACAAAAAGATAATTTTAGTGCAATAATGCCACATACTATCAATTTTGTAAGCCAACTCCTAGCAGCAACGTAAGTTTGTAAGTAGCTAGCAGGTAACTGAAGACTTCTCTAAGTTAAGTGCGGACAACAATATGAATACAGAACACGCCTTCTAACTTGATATCTTTACGTATAAAATGATACTGTTTGCTATGGTGTCACAAACCAGGTCTTGTACTTTGTAGAAAATTATGTATGCAGTTACTAGCGTCAAAGTGAAACACGTGTGACACTTATTTTTAGTTCCATTCATGACATTTTCGTGGTTCTGCATATCCATACGTAGAACCACGTTTTATAATCGTTAAGGTCCCACCCTGACAAGCTTTCTCCTCTGTTCAACTGATTTTAATAATAACTAACCGATTACAAGAGATGCTCTGCAATAAAGGAAATCACAAGCGCAATTGCGAAGAGTAGTTTGCACATCAGAAGACGACTTTTGCGCAGTCAGTGTGAAGCATCTATGTGCGTCTGTGGTTGTCTGTGGTCATGCTCCTCCTATGTTAGGTAAGCTCAGAAAGCTACTCTCCGTTCTACACGATTGCCCTTCGACCCCGGATCTGGGCACTAGCACCGTTAGAGCTCAAGTTAAAAGTGCTCCATCTCCAGAATGATTTCGCCACATGTATATATCTCATCACAGATTGGGGAAATTATCTCTCACCGTAGGCATTAACGAGATAGCACTCACATTCCACACTAGTTTTGTTCTAGTCTGTATTCCGTCACTAGTTCAGCCAGTGCTGTTTCCAGATCGAGTTTCACCAGATGTCTCATGGAGCAGTGTTTAGGTGATGTTCAGTACACTAGCCGTAATTGTGAACTGTATGAAACATGAGTGTAGCCTAGCCCTGTGAGAAAGCAGCTGGCGGAGCACAGGCACTACGCTTCCTACAATCACCCTAATTTCTACTTATGCAGTTGAAAAATTGGTCTGGTATATCAAGCGAATGAAAGAAGAAAAAATCATAGCTCCTGTCCATTACAGAAGCTGGTGTCGTGATCCCTAGACCCAGACGTCATATAAATTCGCATGGTTTAATACCAATAGGAATCGTAAGTATGAATATCCCATAAATTACTCTTAAACGTTAGAGTTATAATTTCCATTTCTGTCCATTTGCCTGCAGTTTAGCTTAAGAAATCGCCGTATGTGCCACTGTGGTATTCAGTCTGACAGCCACGCTGATGTAGCTCTTCGTACTTGTCTGTATTGTGCAAATATCTTCATATCATAAATACTGCAGTCTTCATCAATTTGAAACTTCTTACTGGATTCAAGCCTTGGTCTCACTACACAATATTACCCTTCTCCTCTGCAGTTCCATCCGTCCCCCACTTTTATGTTACTTCAGATGCAGGATACGAAAGAAGGGTATAAGGGAAGGGAAAATAAGTACCTAATCTATGCAGAACGGATGGAGCAGACGTTTAAATGTTGAAGTTTAAAGTAGGACCGTTTGTCATATGGACGCCTCAGCAACTCAGACTACTTTTTTCTTTCTTTTGAAAAGTCCACAGTCGACACGGAAGGGTGCTTCCACATTAACAATGGATGTCACTGTTTCTAGATAAACATTCCATATGTATTTCTCCCACGGGAAACGCAGACAAAGGCTGATATGACACTCGATTCATATTCGCGAGAAATGTACTCCAGGTTCGAAACATTAACCCTGATTTGAGTTTCAATACATTAGTTCATGCAAAAGCCGAGACGATTCCTCAACACGAGGACGACAACTTTCCCCTAGAAGCCTCCCATTTTCTGGTCTAACTAAGGAAGTGTTTCGTCTAATATGCCCTTGGAGAGACGGAAAGAGGAGACACTTTTCCTTTCCGCTTTATCACGCAGCAGATATCGCTAAACACTTGTCGCACATTTCAAGAGTTGAATATTTGTTCTCTATAAGCTGTAGCTGGCAATACATATTTTCTCGTTAAATTTTCAATCCGTGTCGTTTACAATCTCTGTCACCACGCCATGAAATAACCGAATGATGTACTGTATTCATCGTCGGTTGATAATTTTGTTTCGCTAAATAATTCGATAGCCATAAGCGTGAGTTTTCACCCGGTTGAATAATATTTCGTGTTATGTTCTCTGCTCTACTTCGATCGTATTGGAGACTCCATTCACCTCGTACTGAACAATCTATTAAGAGCAATGGGTACTATTAAAGATGCAGCCGCCGGCCGGAGTGGCCGAGCGGTTCTAGGCGCTACAGTCTGGACCCGCGACACCGCTACGGTCGCAGGTTCGAATCCTGCCTCGGGCATGGATGTGTGTGATGTCCTTAGGTCAGTTAGGTTTAAGTAGTTGTAAATTCTAGGGGACTGATGACCTCTACAGTTAAGTCCCATAGTGCTCAGAGCCATTTGAACCAGTTTTTGAAACATGCAGCCGCTCAACAATAAACTGGTCGGAGTTCGATAGTACACAAGTACTCTCAAGAAGGAAATATCAGTATCAATACCTTAATGCACTTGCACCAAAAGTGATTAAAAAAGTACAAAGGAAACTCAAAAAAAAATGTAGTCCTTTAGGTTCAGCGAACTACATAACGAGGCAGTAGTTTCGACGTCGAAGCATTTAGCTGTGAACATCAGCCTACAGAATAACTGGGGTTCAAATTTAAATAATAGTAGATCAAGTACTGGATAAATATACACATAGGAGAAGCTGAACGAAGTGAAAATGAGCGTAAGGTGAGGAATGAGGGAAGCATTCAAAGAGTCGAAAGAAAAATTTTGTCAACCGATCTGAGCAAAAACACTGTAAGAGGTTTTGGTGTTAAGTTATATCAATAAGCGGTGCGAAATCACCTATTCATTCACATGGCGACCCACTGTTAGCGAGACGGAAGATAAGAGAGAAAGCAGAAATACTGAATTGTTCTTCCGATACTGTTTAACCATACAAGATCCTAACAAGGTCCCTCCTTACAATCATCGCACGAACGTCGAAAAGGCAGATACTGAGATAATCGGTCGCTTGACAGAAAAGCAACGACAATCGTTTAACACACTCAAGCGCCGGAGAAACTGGTATAGGCATGCATATTCAATTACAGAGATACGTAAACAGGCAGAATGCGGCGCTGTGGTCCGCAACGTCTATATAAGACGTCTATATAAGACAACATCTGTTACTTCTGCTAATGTGGGAGGTTATCAAAATCAAAGTGTGATTGAACGTGGTGTTACAGTCGGCCCACAAGCGATGGGACACAGCATCATGGAAGTAGCGATGATGTGGCGATTTTCCCGTACGACCATTTAACGAGTGTGCCGTGAATATCAGGAATCCGGTAAAACATCAAATCTTCGACATCGGTGCGGCCGGAAAAACATCTTACAAGAAAGGGACCAACGACGATAGAAGAGCATTGTTCAAAGTGACAGAAGTGCAACCCTTCAGGAAATGCTTCTGATTTCATTGCTGGGCCATCAACAAGAGTCAGCGTGCGAACCATTAAACGAAACATCATCGATACGGGCTTTCGGAGCCGAAGGCCCACTCTTGTACTCTTGATAACTGCACGACACAAAACTTTACGCCTCGCCTGGGTCCATCAACACCGACATTGGACTGTTGATGACTTGAAACATATTGACTGGTCGGACAAGTCTCGCTACAAATTTTACCGAACGCATGGACGCACACGGGAACGGAGCCAACCTCATGAATCCATGGACCCAGCATACTATTTTTAAAGCTGGTGGAGGCTCTGTAATGGTGTGGAGCCTGTGCAGTTGGAGTGATATGGAACCCCTGCTACACCTAGATACCACTCTGACGGGTGACACGTACGTAAGCATCCTGTCTGATCACCTCATCCATTCATGTCCACTGCACATTCCGACGGACTTGGGCAATTTCAGCAAGGTGATGTGACATCCCACATGTCCAGAAGTGCTACAGAGTAGCTTCAGGAACACTCTTCTAAGTTTAAACACTTCCGCTGGCCACCAAACTCCCCAGATATGAACATTATTGATCACACCTGGGATACCTTGCAGCGTGCTTTTCAGAAGAGATCTCCACCCCCTCGTACTCTTACGGATTTATGGACAGCCCTGCAGTATTCATGTTTTCAGTTCCCTCCAGCACTACTTCAGACATTAGTCGAGTCCATGCCACGTCGTGTTACAGCACTTATGAGTGCTCGCGGGGGCCCTACACGATATTAGATAGGTGTACCAGTTTCCTTGGCTCTTCAGTGTAGTAGAAAGGCATGAGGAGCAGATGAGATAGGTATAGGATTCAATAAATATTGTGGAAAAGAACATGTTCCACTTTTATTAGCAGTTTATCGTAGATCGCTAGAGGAACGAAAGGTACCTAACGACTGAAAAAAGTGCAGATCATTCCTGTTTTCAAGAAGGGCCGCAGGACAGATGCACATATTTATACGCATATATCGTAGACATCAGTCTGTTGTAGAATTATGGAACATCTTTTCTGCTCAAGAATTATGACGTTTTCGGAGAACGAAATTCTCCTATGTAAAAATCAACATGGATTCCGCATACTGCGCATACTGCGAAACTCAGCTTGTTCTGTTCCTCCATGAGATCCATATCGCTGCGGACACGGGTTCTCAGGTTGCTGCCCTGTTCCTTGATTTCAGGAATGGATTTTCTGCCACATCGCACTACCGTTTAGTGAAAACCAGGACCAGATTTGCGATTGGATTCAAGACTTCCTTGCATACAGAAATCAATACATATCTCTTAACGGTACATAATAGACAGATATAAAGGTAATTTCCGGAGCACCCCACCGAAGTGTGATAGGGCCGTTCTGTTCTAATTTATATAAATGATCTACCAGAAAGCGGCGGAAGCTTTTTAAGATTGTTCGCGGATGACGCAATTGTCTGTAGGAAAGTAACAACGCCAGAAAGAATTATCAGTTAGCAGAACGACCGGCAGAGGTTTGATGAATTGTGCAAGAACTGGTAGTTGACGTTAAACGTGAGAAAATGTAACATATTGCTGGTACATAGTAAAAGAATTCCACTACCGTTAAAATATGCTATTCATGAGAAACTGCTGGAAACAGTGTCTCCCGTAAAATATCTAAGGATAACTACCGAGAGTGCTCTTAAGTGGAATGATCACATAAAACAAATAATAGGAAAAGCAGATGCCAGGCTGAGATTCATGGGAAGAATCATGAGCCAATATAACTCACCCACGAAGAAGGTGGCTTATAAGACGCTTATTCGATCGATTCAGTTGTTCATCAGTGTGGGTTCCTTATCCCCTACGACTGACAAAAGAGATAGAAAAGATCCTACGAACAGCGACACGTTTCGTCAAGGAATCGTTTAGTCGTGTTACACGGGTGCTCAAAAAACTCCCAGACAAGAGAGGCGTTGTGCTTCACGGAGAAGTTTGCTATTGAAATTTCAAGAGATCACTTTCTGGGAAGAATCGAACAACATACTACTATCTCTCTCTCTCTCTCTCTCTCTCTCTCTCACACACACACACACACACACACACACACTGAAGTGACAAACGTCATTGGATATCTCCTAACGTCGTGTCTGATCTCTTTTTTCCTGGCGTAGTGCAGCAACACAACGTGACATAGATTCAACAAGTCGTTGGAAATCCCTTGCAGAAATATTGAGCCTTGGTGCCTCAGCAGACTTCCATAAGAGTGAAAGTGTTGTCTATGCAGCATTTTGTGCACGAACTGACCTCCCAATTATGTCCCATAAATTCTCGAAGGGATTTATGTCGGGCGATCTTGGTGGCGAAATTATTCGCCCGAATGGTCCAGAATGTTGTTCAGACTAGTCGCGAGCAACTGCAGCCTGGTGACATGGCGCATTGTAATCCTTAACTTGAGGTCCATGACTGGCTGAAAATGGTCTCCGCTGGCCGGTGCGGCCAAGCGTTTCTAGGCGCTTCAGTCTGGAACCGCGTGACCGCAACGGTTGCAGGTTCGAATCCTACCTCGGGCATGGATGTGTGTGTTGTCCTTAGTTAGGTTTAAGTAGTTTTAAGTTCTAAGGGAGTGATGACCTCAGATGTTAAGTCCCATAGTGCTCAGAGCCATTGAACCATTTTTTTGAAAATGGTCTCCCAATGCCCTAGTATAACCATTTCCAGTAACTGATCGGTTCATTTGGACCAGAGAACACGTTCCATTCCATTTGAACACAGCCCACACCATTATGGAGCCACCACAGGTTGGCTGCACAGTGCACTGTTAAAGGTCGGTGATTTCGTGGGGTCTGTGCCAGTCTTGAACCCTACCATCAGCGCTTACCGAATGAAATCAGGATTCATCTGACCAGGTCCTAATTTTCCAGTTGTCTAGGGTCCAACCTATGCGGTCACGAGGCCAGGATAAGCTATATTACGCTTTAGCAAAGGTACTCGCGTCGATCTTCCGATGCCACGGCCCATTAACGCCACATTTCGCCGCAAGTTTCTGAATAATACGTTCATCGTACGTACGATGTTGATTTCTGCGGTTTTTGTAAGCAGTGTTCTCTTTCTGTTAGCACTCACAACTGTCTGCAAACTCCGCTGCTCCCGGTCGTTAAGTGAAGGCCGTCGGCCACTACGTTGTCCATGGTGAGAGGAAATGCCTAAAATCTGGTATTCTCGGAGCCCTCTTGAGACTGTGAATCTCGAAGTATAGAATTCCCTAACGATTTCCGAAGTGGAATGTCCCGTGCATCTAGTTCCAACTACCATCCCGCGTTCAGAATCTGTTAATTCGCGTCGTGCGGTCGTTATCGCGCCGAAAAGCTTTCCACGTGAGTCACCTGAGTACAAATGACAGCTCCGCCAATGCGCTGCCCGTTTACACCTTGTGCACGCGATAATACCGCCAGTTGTACATGTGAATATTGATATCACTTGAGTTTTGTCACCTAAGTGTACATCTCGCGAATGATCACGACAATGAAGTCCAAGAAATTAGTGCTAATATATTGGCTTACCGACAATCGTTCTTCTCCAGCGCCATTCGTAAGTGGAGCAAAGTGTGGGAGATCAGTTAGTGGTGCCACGCTATCCTCCGTCGCACACATTTAGGTGGCTAGTGGAGTATGCATCTAGAAGCATACGCCGCGCCCAGGGTCAACAATTGTTACTGGGGTACTGTATATTATGGCCGTACGAATTCTGTTAAGTGATTCATGTCATTATGTTAGTAATGGGACGGGCGCCATATTGCACAGTCTGCATAAAGCAACTTCTGAAGCATCAGCAACTATTACACAATAAATACAAAATGGAGCATAGGTGGATGCTGAATGAACCGCGTTTGGTTGTCAGAAGTAGCAGAATCTTTTCAAAAAGAAACTCGCGAAACCCAAGGAATTTATGGTCATATGTCTTGTATGTCAGCGCAAATACATTAGTGTGGTGTCACCGCCAGACACCACACTTGCTAGGTGGTAGCCTTTAAATCGGCCGCGGTCCGTTAGTATACGTCGGACCCGCGTGTCACCACTATCAGTGATTGCAGACCGAGCGCCGCCACACGGCAGGTCTAGAGAGACTCCCTAGCACTCACCCCAGTTGTAGCGATGGTTCACTGCCTACATACGCTCTCATTTGCAGAGACGACAGTTTAGCATAGCCTTCAGCTACGTCATTTGCTACGACCTAGCAAGGCGCCACATTCAGTTACTATATGTCTTCTGAACAGATAATATTGTGAATCATGTACTGTCAAGAGCGACGTTCATCATTAATGGATTAAAGTTAGCCGGCCGAAGTGGCCGTGCGGTTCTAGGCGCTGCAATCTGGAACCGCGAGACCGCTGCGGTGGTGGGTTCGAATCCTGCCTCGGGCATGGATGTGTGTGACGTCCTTAGGTTAGTTAGATTTAACTAATTCTAAGTTCTAGGGGACTAATGAGCTCAGAAGTTGAGTCCCATAGTGCTCAGAGCCATTTGAACCATTTTGATTAAAGTTAAGTATCTAACTAATAACGTCCGCTTTCTGAACTCTCATTCCTTGTCATATTCCCGACCTCACGTCAGTATAGTTCTTCCCTCCTCACGCCAGCCTGCGTGAGATAAAACGCGTGCATTTCGGCCTCCTCTAGTAACACGGTGTTGGCTCTTTTGCCAACGCAACAGTTAGTGTCCAGATAGTCATAGAACAACCAGTTTTCACACCTGTTTATGTGTTCCCTTACAACGGAAAGTAAAGGAATGCTGACCTAATTTAATCCTCGCACTATTATAAAAATGTGTTATATACGAGAGGACTTGAGAAATTGACTTGCACATGTCGTCCCACTCCAAGACAATTGCACATAAAGAGTAAGTCATTCTGTGAAGTACGTGTTCTGGATTTCCTGCAGATACAGTTCTGCTGCGATACCGTAAGAGGTGCATCACAGTGTGGGGCTGATATAGCGCGCCAACTGGAAACGTGCTGCAAAGCTGAAGTACACGGAGCAGTGCGATTTTTGTGAGCAAAATATCTAAATTGCACTCACGTTCACTCTGACATTCTAGCGGTACGTTGACCAAATGCGATGCCGCGTCCAGCACAGTGAAGTGGTTCCAAAAATTTGGCCAGGGGTGCACAGACGTGCGTAATGGTGATCAGGAAGGATGGTGGTCGTCATCGACCACAAACGACAATGTCAAGGCAATCGAGGAACTGATTTGCGACAATCGCCGATTCTCCGACGACTACGACGTTCACACAGCGATTCTAGAATAGCCAGTGACCAAGTAGCGGATTTCTATCGTTGGGGAGCTGAACGATTGGTATAACGCTTTAACCGTTGTTTGCAGAGACTCGGTGGCGGTGTTGAAACATAGTGTCCTTTGTCTGTATCACTTTGAAGTGTGATCCAGCATTCAATAAAAGTTACTTGGCCTTAAGTAATAATAAGTATCTCACGTTTTAAATACTAACTTGTATGTAGGACAACCGCAGCCATAAATACCTCTTGATAGTAACTGTTTCGAGCTACTTGTAAATAATTTATTTTCTAGGACGTTTGATGGATTGAGACCTTCGATCTAATGGTTAACCAGTCACTTCCGGTGTACTGACGTCATTGTCGAATTCATGGTAGGTGTTTTTAATTTCTGACTGGGTGTTCTAGCCCATTGTTGGTTTTATGTCACCTTAGTTTGGGCGGATATTTCTTGACGATTCTTTAATTCTTTTTATTTCTTAGGCACGCTTGAGGATTCGTGGATTCATGCTTTCTGCTTACCAGACGAATCGCTAATTGCGCCATTCATTCATAAATAAGGAATGATCGATTCCATCTATGTCAGAAGTTTAATGTCATGATTTAACGTGTTAGCAATTTGCTCTACACCGCATTAGAAGCCTCCGAAGCGACGTACAGGGTGACAATTATGCAACTATATGAAAAGAAAACGTAAATTAGTTACAAAATACGGAGTGCACACACTTTATTCAATATGTAAACGTCACTACAGATATTCGAATGTAGGGTACGACATTATGATATGTTCTATTTGCCTGCCATCACTGGCGATGATGTGGCGCAGACAAATAGCGAAATTCTGCATGATCCGCTAAAGTGTCGGAACGTCGATGCTGTCGACGACCTGTTGAATGGCTGTTTACAGCTCAGCAATGGTTTTGGCGTTACTTATGTACACCTTGTATTTAATATAGCCCCACAAAAACGAATCGCATGTGTTCAGATCCTGAGAATAGGGCGACAAATCGAGGCCCATACCACTAGCCTCTGCGTATTCCAGAGCCAGAATACGTCGCCAAAGTGCTCCTCCAGGACATCAAACACTCTCCTGATTCGATGGGGTTGAGTTTCGTCTTGCATAAACCACATCTTGTCGAAATCGGGGACGCTTTGGATAATGGGGATGAAATCATCTTCCAAAACGTTAACCTACCTTTCAGTAGTCACCCTTCCATCAAGGAATATCGCACCGTTTATTCCGGGACTGGACACTGCACACCACAGATTCATTAGTTGAGGCGTGAAAAGCCTTTTCGATCGAAAAGTGCGGATTCTCAGTCCCCAAAATGGGCCAATTTCGCTTATTGACGAACCCATCCAAATGAAAGTGGGCTTCGTCGCTAAACCAAACCAGATTCACATGAAAGTCCTATTCGTCAATTCTGTGGATCATAGTGTTGGCGAAACACAACCGCTGTTCCATGGCCCTGAGCCTTAATGGCTGATGGGTTTGAGTTTGGTATGGGAAGAGCTGTAGGTCTCTCGGTTGATTCCCACCCGCTGTGCAGCTCGTCTGATTTCCTCAGGATAGTTTGAAACACAGCGTGTGCCTTCTCGATGTTTTCTGGCGTTTTAAATGGTATTTGACGACCGACATTGCCAACACGGTGATCACTTGCGAATGAAATTCTTGATTGTTAGCACACTTGGACCGGTTTTCTTCCGCTTGAAATCGGTAGCTAATTTCCACTGAGTCGCAGTTATTTCTCGCATAGTAGGCCTTTGGTTGGCTTGATCTTGGGAGGAGACCAAACTACGAGGTCATCGGTGTCATCGAATTAGGGAAGGAAGTCGGCCGTGCCCTTTCAAAAGAACCATCCCACCATTTGCCTGACGCGATAACAGGGAAATCACGGAAAACCTAAATCAGGATGGCCGGACGCGGGATTGAACCCTCGTCCTCCAGAATGCTATCCAGTGTGATAACCACTGCGCCACCTCGCTCGGTAGTAGGCCTTCACAAGCGCTATACGCTCAGGCATTTTCACGTGCAAATGGCATACGCATGCTAATACCCAGCATGCCCCGCGGCCAACAGTGCAGTCTGAACATCCTAAGGCTAACTGACCAAAAGTTATGACGATTTTATTTCATATAGTCCAATAATTGTCACGCTGTCGACAGCGCTGAGACAAGTAATGTATTTTCAGACACATGGGAGGGGGGGGGGGGGCACCGCACTTGCAGTGGTCGATCCTATCGGCCTGTTGCACCTGAACATCTGATCCCAACTATTCACGTCAGTGTGGCTCCTCCGGGACTACATGAGTGACTTAAGCACGTGGGTTCAAATGGTTCAAATGGCTCTGAGCAAAACAAGGTTCAAATGGCTCTAAGCACTATGGGACTTAACATCTGAGGTCATCAGTCCCCTAGACTTAGAACTACTTAGCCCTAACTAACTTAAGGACATCACATACATCCATGCCCCAGGCAGGTTTCGAACCTGCGACCGTCGCAGCAGCGCGGTTCCGGAATGAAGCGCCTAGAACCGCTCTGTCACAGCGGGTGGCTCTGCTTGGTTACACATAGGACAATAATTCTGTAACTTCTACATGTACCATAGTTCACACTTGCAAAATATTTTCAGATTTGCACCGGTTGATTGAATGCAAGTATTGAAACACTCAATCATCCTTTGACGCACGCACTAGAAAATATTCTCCGTATTTTGGATGTGACGTCATATGTTCAACATGTCTCATCCACTTTTGGGGTATTTCCCAACATTTGCGTCCTCGTGTGTCTTGTATTAAATTACTTGTTTCAGCGTCTTATCCGTCAGTGGTGGGTTTTTGAACGTTAATAAGAATTATCCTGTATTTATCACTATAGACTGTAACTGTAACAGACCACAATTGTATTGAATGCTTTTTCTAATTCAACAGATCTAACCTGATGACGTGGCTTCTAAGCTACGAAACCGGTCGTAAAATAAATTATTTACAAGAACAGCCAAGCGATTATTATTGAAGGTGTTACTTTTTGAAAATGTTCTTTTTGAAGTTCCTTCGTAGATATTAGTGGCGCCAAGAAATCTCTAATGGTATCCCTGTCAGATTCTATGCAGAATTTGGAGCAGGGTTATCCCCTGTCTACATCATTATACACTGTAGATCGCTCTAACAAAAGAAAAAAATTGTTCCAACTGTTTGGACAAAAGGACAGTTCAGCACAGTTTACGAAAGAGTAGATGTAACGTCCCTGGAAACTACAGTCGTTTATCTTTGATATCCATTTGTTGAATCTTACCACATATTCCGAGCTCCAATGTAATTAGAAAAGCCAAATACTCCTCGCACAATAATACGAACAAATTTGCCAGTAAATGGTCAGTATTCAGGGAAATGACGATAACGGACATTTCAAACAAAAAATTTCATTTGGACATGCTCTCTATTCCGAATGGCATCAACGAGTGAACACATTTTACGAACAGTGGTATATTTTTTTATTATTATTTAATGTACTGTGAGGTTTCCACATGTATGACAGTTAGTAAACATCGCAACGTGCGTTTTACAAAGTATCAGACGAAAAATACGTGTTTCACACTCCTCAGTGTGTTCAGTAACTTAAATTTACAAAAAAATGTTCTTTTAAAATGAATGGACCTATCGACGTGTTACTGATGAAGTCGCACGAAACATTGACCTTAATACGGACTTGGAAATTGACTTCCACTGTAGCGTGTGGGTTTTCCTGCGATCATCGATGGTTACTACATGTGCTGTCGATTCCATTCCGTGTAAACGTAACTTCATCGGTGAAGAGCATTAATGGATGCAAATATGACTGTCATTTAACCAGTGACCAAATTCAAGTAGTGTGGCATTAGCGCCAGTGTGAAGATTATGTCACGATGTATGTGGAATGGGTACAACTTTTCGGCAAGTAATGTCCGTCATACAAGAGTTCGTGTGACACTGACACGTGCAGAAAGTCGCCGTTTGCTGCACAATTTACAAAGTGTTGCTGTTCCTGCACAGGTTGTTGAACAACGCCTTCATAAGAAAAATGGTAACTTGGAAGAATACCTGTAATTTCTGGTAAAAACTCTACGATCAGGAATTTGTCCTGTCGGAAAGCGCGAGCACTACCATCGCAGAGACCATGAACATACAGCATATCTGCCTATTCTTCAATAGTGTACATGGGTGGCATTTTAGACACAGCTGACCGAAGCATCTCTCTGATACTCTCAATACCTCGCACAGCTTCACTCACGACACGTCAAGGACAACAGCGCGTTCGCCAGGCTAGATTAATGGCAGAAAGACTCTCCGATCAAAGTAGTTGAAAACAAAGAGGCAGGATGGGTTTAAATAAAATGTCAGAAATGCTCGGAGTATTACACGTACACATGTGCGCCACTAGCCCCAAAAATAAATAAATATTAGATGTGTTATCTCTAGGAAACTATTCGTAATAAGGTGTGTATCCATAGGAAGATTTCTGCTTCAAATGTGCGTTCCTTTCATATCCCTGAATATGTGCAGAGTCCCTTGCTGTGCATGCGGTTATTAGACTTCATGCAAATGAAGCAGTTGTCTACAACAAGGTACTATCTGAAGATATCTGCACATAATCGAGGCAGATCTACAAGGTTTCGAACAGATGTAAAGGTTGGCAACTTGCTTAAATGAACAGAATTCACAAAACGAAGAACATTGGTATCTCATAACATCAACATCGATGAGCGACCAATGGAAACAGTTTACACATACAAATGTCAGGGCGTGATTATATTTAAGGATATAAAATGCTGCGATCACGTTGTCTCCAGAATAGGTAAAGCAGGTGGCAAGTCTTTGTTTATTGGTAGGACATTTGGAAAACTTAATCAGCCCACAATGGAGACTGCTTACAGAACACTTATCTAGGTCATCTTCAAAACTACTTAAGTTTAAGAGACTCTCATGAAATACGAATAACGGGGGACACTGAACGTAAACAAAGTAGGACTGAAACTTCTTGGCAGATTGGAACTGTGTGTCGGACCGAGACTCGAACTCGGGACCTTTGCCTTTCGCGGGCAAGTGCTCTACCATCTGAGCTCCCCAAGCACTACTCACGACTCGTCCTCACAGCTTCAATTCTGCCAGTACCTCGTCGCCTACCTTCTGTACGGGCGTTCATAGGTTTGTTCGACTCACGTGAGAGGGTCACGTATATCTTCTCTGTTTACCTATCATTCCTATCTGTTCTGTTCCCTGACTGACGAGGAATATTTCAGTGTTGGTCGAACGAGTGTTTCTTAAACTACTTCATTTGATGATGAGTTACATTTTCTGAAGATTCTTCCAATGAATCTCATTCTGGAATCTGCCTAACCTGCCATTAATATAATGTGGTCGTTCCACTTCAAATCACTCCGTACGCGTGCTCCTAGATGTTTGATGGAAGTAATACTTTGAGTGATTGTATGCAATCGTATAATCGTACAATATGTATTTGGAATATGTTACATTTCTTTATGTTCATGTTCAGTTTCCACTCTCTGCACCGACCGTCGATCCCCTGCAAGTCTTCCTGCATTCCACTACATTTTTCTAGCTCGCGCCTGCTCTGTATACAACAGCATCATCCTTGAAAAGCCTCATGCATTTTCCGAGTTTTTTTCTGCTAGGCCATATTGTGAACAGTAATGGTCCTGTAACACTTCCTTGGGGCACGTGCGAAATTACCTTCACGTCTGAAGACATCTCTCCATTTAAAACAAGACGCAGTGTTTTGTTTGTTAGAAGCTCTTCAGTTCGATCACACAGCTGGTCTGATACTACGTACGCGCATGTTTGGTTCACTAGGCGACAGTGCGGAACAACCTTCTGGATGTCAAGGAATACGGCATCCACCTGGGCGCCTGTACATGCTTTCTGGATCTCGTGGAAGAATAGAGTGAGCTGAGTTCGACATGAACGTTGTTTTCGAAGCGCATGTTGATTCCTACACAGGAGATTTCCGGTGTCCAGAAATGTTATAATACGCTAGCATAGAACACTTTCCAAAGTTCTGCAATGCATCGATTCGAAATATATAGGATTGTCTCCTATGGACTTATAGTTTTGTACGTCTGTTCGACGACGCTTTTTGAAAACGGAAATTACCTATGCTTGCGATGTAGATGTGGATCCAAATCGGCTTGAAACGGAAAGAGGCAGATTGTGTGGAGAAATCACTGACCTCAAAAACGTTCTGTTCCACAATTGCATGAAGATCTGCTTTCATTTAGACATGTTGCTCAACAAATGAATGTAGCTTCGTGGTGAGAGGGAGAGCCGGGGCAACTACGCCCTCTGCGTCAAGCTGGTTTTTGTTCAGCTTTCCTTAGTTCCAGGTGAGAGGAACATCAGCTCTCCTTGCACAACACAGTGAGCAACCTCACGAAGATGGGGACGTAAGGTAGTCACAGCACGGAGAAATCACATTCTCGCGCACGAAAATGACGTAGGTGGTCGAGATACACACCGTAGTACGGAAAGCAGTAACGAGTCTCACTGTCAGTAATATTAAATTTAGCATTTCGCAAACACAGTATCGGTATTTTGAGCGCTCATGTCAACTAGAAGTTTCAATGGTCGTAGATAGGTGAATTATTTTTCATATAAAGTAAATTGCACTACTAATTGACTTACAGAGCAATTCAATAACAAGTCTTTGCTTTCATCATAAAACATCATCTTTTAAAGGTGACATACTACGCACGGCTTTTGCGCAGCTTTTTGAAGGCAGTTGCAGTACTGATTTCCAGTTTATTTGAACCTTCCTATAGTGTTTGTAGTGTTACGAATACCATCGTACTCTAATTTTCAACATTATTATGTGGCATCACATCGAAAATGCTTCGATTCGCTTGTTTCCGGGTTTTCCACAGTCCATGATTTTACTACCACACAGTGCTGTGCTCTAAACGTACAACCTCAGAAATTTCTTTCTCAAATTATGGCCTATGTCTGATATTAGTAGACAACTCTCGGTCAGGAATGTCCTTTATGTCAGTGCTAGTCTGTTTTCTGTGCCCTCGTTGCTCCGTCCATCATAGGTTATTTGGCTGCCTAGGTAGCAGAGTTCCTTAACTTCATCTACTTCGTGATCACCAATCCTGATGTTCAGTTTCTCACTGTTCTCATTTCTGCTACTTTTCATTACTTTCGTCTTTCTTCAATTACTCTCAATCCATATTCTGCACTCGTTATCTGATATTTCGTAATATCTTCCCCAAACAAGTGTGACTGAAATACTTTTTTAAAACATTTTGCATTTCATTTCGGAGTTATGCAAGCTAATTTGTACGTGTTATGGTTTCACGGATGTTGCTGTATTCTGTTCAGTGAGGCGAGGCACTGTATTTCAATGACGTCAGACACATAGCAATAATATTGTTTTTCTTGTGTGTTATAATTTTGCTATTTTCTAATATTTTTTATAGTTACATGTAGTTCCCATTTGCAACACACTCCAGCATAAGTTGAGGACGGCGCCCCTGTGGCTATCGCAATAAAGGCCCCTGCTTCCTCTCTACCATATTTTATAATTTGATTTGGCGTTGCATTCTGCAGTTGCTGTAGTGATACAGATGAGAATTTATCTTGTTTCATTGAGATGAAGTACGGTATTTCAGGAATATCGACTGAATTGTATCTTGTTGATATACATTATACATGTTGTAAGGTTAGATACACTATGTAATGAAAAGTATCCGGACACTTGGCTGGACATGACGTACTAGTTCGTGGCGCCCTCCATCGGTAATGCTAGAATTCAATATGGTGTTGGCCCACCCTTAGTCTTACCCGCTCGGTCTAACGCACTGCTTCCCGAGCGGGAAGGCGTGGCGTTCCCCGGCACTAATCCGCCCGGAGGATTTGTGTCGAGGTCCGGCTTGCCGGCCAGCTTGAGGATGATTTTGAAGGCGGTTTTAGATCTGCCTCGGCGAATGCGGGCTGTGTCCCCTCATTCTGCCCCAGTTACATTATGTCGGCGACTGCTGCGCAAACACTGTCTCCACATACGCGGGCTCCATAATTACTCTACCACGCGAACATCTGGGGTTACACTCGTCTCTGGTATGAGACGTTTCCAAGGGCGGGGGGGGGGGGGGGGGGGGCAGCGGGGATGTCCACTGGGGGGGCCGAACCCCACAATAATACTGGGTTCGGTGTGGAGTGACGGTGGGGTGGGTGAACTACTGACTACTGTGGCCTGTTGTGGGGCCGTGAACCTCTGAGGGCTACGCGAGACGAAACCTCTCCGTCGTTACTAGCGTCGCCAGTTGAATACACACGATACACAATACACACACACCCTTAGCCTTGATGACACTTACGCTCTCGTAGACATACGTTCAATGAGGTGCTGGAAGGTTTCTGGGGAATGGCAGCCAACTCTTCACGGAGTGCTGCATTGAGAACAGGTATCGATATCGATCGGTGAGGCCTAGCAGGAAGTCGGTGTTCCAGAACACCCCAAAGGTGTTCTATAGGATTCAGGTCAGGACTCTGTGTAGGCTGGTACCTTACAGGGATGTTGTTGTCCTTTCACCAATCCGCCACAGGCCGTGCATTACGAACAGATGCTCGATCGTGTTGAAAGATGCAATCGCCATCCTCGAATTGCTCTTCAACAGTGGGAAGCAAGAAGGTGCTTAAAACATCAATGTAGGCCTCTGTTGTGATAGTGCCACGTGAAACAACAAGGGGTGCAAGCCCCTCCATGAAATACACGACCACACCATGACACCACCGCCTCCGAATTTTACTGTTGCCACTACACACGCTGGCAGATGACGTTCACGGGGCATTCGCCATAGTCACACCCTGCCATCGGATCGCCACATTGTGTACCGTGATTCGTCACTCCACAAGACGTTTTTACACTGTTCAGTTGTCCAATGTTTTCGCTCCGTACACCAAGCGAGAAGTCGTTTGGCATTTTCCGGCGTGATTTGTGGCTCAAGAGCAGCCGCTCGACCATGAAATCCGAGTTTTCTCACCTCCCGCCTAATTGTCATAGTGCTTGCAGTGGATCCTGATGCAGTTTGGAATTCCTGTGTGATGGTCTGGATAGATGTCTGCGTATTACACATTATGACCCCCTTCAAATGTCGGCTGTCTCTGTCAGTCAACAGACGAGGTCGGCCTGTACGCTTTTGTGCTGTACGTGTCCATTCAGGTTTCAGCTTGACTATCGTATTGGAAACAGTGGACCTAGGAATGTTTATGAGTGAGGAAATCTCGTGTACAGACCTATGACGCGAGTGACACCGAATGACCTGACCACTTTCGAAGTCCGTGAGTTTCGCGGAGCCCCCATTCTGCTCTCTCACGATGTCTAATAACTGCTGATGTGGAGTAATTGGCAGTAGGTGGCAGCACAAGCCACTTAATATGAAAAACGTATGCTTTTGGAAAAGTCCGGATACATCTGATCACATAGTGTACTTACAAATTTATATCATTGTAAGACACGTAGTTCTGCATATATCACATCATAAGCAATAAACTGCAGGTCGACATTCGCTACACGTACAGTCGAAGTATGTGTACAAATATGTGTGAAGTATTTCAAATATATTTTAAATATATCTGAGATGTGCGTGCGCTGACAAAACCATGTGTAAACAGCTGATCCTACATCTCTGTAAGTATTTAAGTTAAATTTGGTTCACATACAAGTTACGACTGGAAAGAAATACTGTCTGGGGTAAGAATCACCAACTTCCTATTGGGGGGGGGGGGGGGAGGGTGATAACGAGGATAGTGGAGGAGGGAGGAGGAGATGGACAGATGGACAAAGACAGGGGAAGGAAGCAATGGACAGAGAGAGGACTTGAGGAGATGGACAGAGAAAGGAGGAGGAGGTTGACAGAGACAGGGGAAGAGATGGGCAGAGATCGGAGGAGGGACAGATCAACAGAGAGAGGAGCAGTGTGAGATGGACATGGAGAGAGGCAAGGAGTAGATGGATAGAGAGATGGGATAGGAGAAGATGAATTGTGGAAGGAAAGAGATGGAGATTGGCTTATAGTGCAGGAAGGAGGACATGAACAGCGAGAGGGGAAGCAGGAGACAGACACGAGGAAATGGGAAAAGGAAATGAACAGAGAGAAGAGGGAGGAGAAGATGGACAAGAGAGGGGAGAGGAGGAGACGGAATTAGAGGGGAATTTAGGAGATGGACAGAGCGAGAATGAGGAGATGGAGAGAGGTGGAAGGAGCACATATCCAGCCTATTCCAGGTACTCAGCTAGTTTCTTTATATAACTGAAGTTAAATAACACGTGCACTTGCAATAAGCTTTGAGATGTTACAGATATGCTTCTCGTCAGAGGCATTTTGGTTTGGTGGTTGATTTAAAGGGATGGGAGGGGAGAGGAAGGGACCAAATTGCTAGGTCATCGGTCCCTAGGCATTTTGGTATTGGCACTAATGCCGCCTGTGTGGCAACCATTGTTTACCTTGCATGTTGTACTGCCTGAGTTAGTTTGAGTAGTGGTGTTGCAATGTAATGATTATAAGTGACAAAATACTGTTTATCGATGTTAAAAGTATGTTGCTTAGCTTCACTGTTTCATTGTAATCTTTATCTTGCCCGCCCCGTTGGCCGTGCGGTCTAACGCACGGCTTTCGGGGCGAGAAGAAGCGCCTGGTCCCCGTCACGAATCCGCCCGGCGGACTTGTGTCGAGGTCCGGTGAGCCGGCCAGTCTGTGGATGGTTTTTAGGCGGTTTTCCATCTGCCACGGCGAATGCGGGCAGGTTCCCCTCACTCCGCCTCAGTTACACTATGTCGGCGATTGGTGCGCAAACAAGTTCTCCACGTACGCGTACACCACCATTACTCTACCACGCAAACATAGGGGTTACACTCGTCTGGTGTGAGATGTTCCTGGGGGGGGGGGGGTGTCCACCGGCGGCTGAAACACACCATAACCTTGGGTTCGGTGTTGGACGGCAGAGGGATGAAGTGGACTGCGGTAGTCGTTGTGGGGTTATGGACAACTGCGGCTGCGACGGGGACGGAGCCTCTCCGTCGTTTCTAGGTCCCCGGTTAACATACAATACAATACAATACAATCTATATCTTTCTATTTTGTCTTACACTATATTCTCATGCCATAGATCTGATGACGGAGTAACGCAAAACGGTTCACGAGAAGTTAAAATTAAAGAAAACATCTTGGCGACCGAGGGGAGTGTACAATCATTAGCGCATACCTGGTAGCAGATCTCCTCAAAGACTTATTGTCTAAGGTGAGAAAATTAATTACTCTGGCCGTATCTCTAAGCCCTGTTGGACGAAATAGCCACATTTTATCATTATAAATAAACGAAACCGAGAGCTAATGAGATAAACAACAAACATGTCACCAGAGACCATATTCAGTTGTTACAATATAAATACCGTTCTGTGTCATAATTTTAAAAATGTGATGATTCCTTAAACGACTTAACAGTAAAAGGAGTTTTTAACTTTACCCATAACATACAATTACACTGATCACCTAGAACATTGTGACCACCTGCCTAATAGCCGGTATGGCCACTTTTGGCACGGATAACAGCGGAGCTGTTTCTCTGGAAGGCGACGGATTCCCGCGCTTCCGTCTGCATGATAAAGAAGGTATCTGGATTTATCAGACTGTGCAACGCCCAGTCACTGCACCAACGTTCAGTGTCGACGGTCACGGGCCAATTTCAGTCGTAGTTTACAGTGGCGCGGTGTTAACATTGGCACGTCCATGGGGTGTGGAAGCCCATCGTTAAGAGTGTTCGGTGCACTGTGTATTCGAACACACTCGTACTCTACCCAGCATTAAGGTCTGCTGTTAGTTCGGCCACAGTTCGCCGCCTGTCCTGTCTTACCAGTCTGCCCAGCCTATGACGTTCGACATCTGTAATGAAGGGTGGCTGCCTAAGCCTCCTACGTGTGGACGTGGTTTCACCTTGGTTTCGCCACGGGCTGAAGACACTCACCACAGCACTCTTCAAACACTGGACCATTCGTGCAGTTACCGAAATGCTTGTTCCGAGTCTCGGAGCCATCACAATCTACCCTCGGTCAAACTCGGATAAACCGCGCCTTCACCATTCTACACACGGACAGCACGCTCACTGATACTAAATGCCTCTTGCGTGTGTCTGACTAGCAGTCATTCCTCTCCAGCTGACGTTGTTATTGCCTGTATAAGTTTATATCGATAGCAGATCTGTGGTCATAATGTTCTGGCTGATCAGAGTATTTTGCACAGGTGATTCCAGCAGTATGTATAAGATTGACCAGTTTATGTAATAATTAATAATACGGTCATCACATGAAAATCTACAGAATCCGCTTATAACACCGAAAGAAGGTGCGAGCCGTCATCAAGGTATTTAGGGGAGGAGCACAATCTCGTAGAATAAGTCGCCTGAACGAACCGCTCTCCCAAGAGAACGAAAAATAGAAAAACGTTCAAGAGTGAAAAGATATGGGCTGTGATTTGATGGGTTTTTGCCTCAATCTTCCGAATTACGTTTTAGTGTTTTAATCCGTCATTATTACAGACATTGTCAGACAGAAGTATTGCAAGCCAGTTCCCTTCAGAAAAATACGCTGCCCAGTCCCATTAATCGCGACCGATGCGAGACGTGCACGAAGAGTCAACGGGGTTCTGGAAGGTACCGACAGAGATGTGAAGCCATGCTGACTCCAATACTGTCGCCATCAGCTCTATGTCTCTCGGTTGTGGATCCATGGCTCGAACAGCCCGATCGAGGTAGTCCCACAGAGTGTCGATTGGGTTTCAATCCGGGGAGCCTGGTGGCCAGGGGAGTACGGTAAGCTCATCCTGCTGCTCTTAGACCCACGCACGTACAGTCCGAGCTGTGTGACACGTTGATGTGCTCTGCCGGTACGTGCCATTGTGCCGAATAAAAACAACGAGCATGTAGAGGTGGTTGTTGTCCCCAAGAATAGATGCATGCTTATGTTGACCTATTTTGGCTTCCAAAATGACGAGGTCACGCAAAGAATGTCTCTGGCATGGATCCTTTCGGCGATTGTTTCAGGGTGTTCAGACGTTTCAGGCCGTACACGCAAACGGCCGTGTGTCCCATGGAGAATGAGACGTGATTCATCTGAAAACGCCACCTGCCGCCATTTTTGTGGCCCTGGCGTTGAAATTCCAGCAGTCGTCACCGATGAACACCAAATCGCATGGGTTCATGAAACAGGCGACTTCTGCAGAGACCCATTCAAAGAAATGTTCGCTGAATCGTTGTTGAGGAGACATTGTTTGGTACCACCTTGGTTCATCTGGACAATCAGTTGCTCAACAGCTGCACGCCTGTTCGCCCGTACACATCTCCGTAGACGCAGTTCACCGCTGTCATCCACGCCCCACGGTGCGCCACAGTTGCCTGGCGCCAGTTTTAGATACCGTCGTTTTGCCATGCTCGCTATACTTTAATCATGGATGCATGTGAAAAGTTTACAAACTTAGTCATTTCGGAAATGTCTGCACTTTCGGCCAAAATAAAAATGATAATTCATTCTTAAAAGTCAGATAAACAGCTCCATTTGCGCATTTCGGAAACGACTGAACTACTTTCCATATCCCCTCATTGCACGTTGACGCCAGAGACAGGCAGTAATCACTTTAATATGTCTGGTCCGTGTATAAGTAAATTATCGTTCCTTTACTTAGAGGAAGACGCTACTGTTTTTATTAGTGTGATGGTACTGAAAAAGTTTCTATACATTTTATAATGTTACTTCAGTACTCATGTTCTTTTCAATTACGCTAAAATTAGTAGAAACTGAATTAGACTTCCAGAATTCGATCATTGAAAGAGCACTCCAGCACATTTCTGAAGCGTCATGGAGGCATCCTTCAAGTATTTGCCCATGAAATAATCATCTGAATTGTTACGGTATTTTCTTACAATAATTATTATAGAAGTATCAGCTGCAAATTGTCACAAATGATTACACAATTTGCAGTTGAGCTTGTTAAGGGGTGTAATGAGTATTAGTGGAGATATTTTTTATATGTGGCACCTTAATATGTGCGCACATCAATTCATTGGTTGTTTTCCCTTTGCATCAAACAATATTCCCACAAACACATCACATAATCTGCTACTGATGTTTACTGCTTGGTCGTAACTGGACTGTGCCTGTCAATATAGGCCAACTGTTTTCTACCCACGTGTCCACATTTCAGCACCTGAGCTGCTGCCCAGGAAAAAATAAGTTAACAGCTTGTTGTTGTCATATGTACAGGGAGGTACTAACGAACCTAAAAAAAAATTAATAGCTATAATTATAAGTTTGCAAATAACGTAAATACTGATCTAATGTTGTTCAATACACTGTCTTTAGTCACCAACAGAAATACCTACACTTATACCCATTACACCCAATATTTTAAAAAGTGTTTACACACGGAATTTCTCATGACGAAATGCGTGGTATTTTCTTAGTGAAGACTGAATCATAATACGTTATTTAGCTACTACGAGGCACGAGTGAATGCCTTAGGAAAATCACATGTAATAAATTGAGGAATTAGAACATGCGACACTACACTTCGATTTTACAGAAAGAATCTACTGTGGTAACGAGTTATCACAACTTGAGAAAGGTGTCATCTAGCACAGACTTTCTGGAGAACTTTTTCTTTTTCGAATTTTGAACTACTAGCTACGTTTTAAAAATCACACAACTTCGCACAAACACTATTTCTGTGATCAGATCTCTCGTCTTTCTGAAGGCAAACTGAGCGGTACAGTTTAGCCAGTGGTCTAAGCTCGTGTGGTTAAGCGGCACTTGCGTGTTTGATAAATAAGTCTTCAAAATTCTTAGAACCAAAATCAAAGTTCTTGCATAGCGTATGTGACATTTTTCTGAAATCACCATAATTTGAAAGCCGATCCAACGTGAAATCGGGACAAAATCACTGCCTCTGTTCTGAAGACTATCCACTAACATCATTGGGTTCCATCTCTAAACGTTGCATCAGTAGTACGAATTAACAATCTGCCCGGACCAACTACAAATTGAAGACCTGTTGCTCGTGCCAGAAGTTTTGTAGACGATTACAGTTTATCATCTAGTATACAGGAGTGCTTGCAGGAAATGAAAACAGTGGGGAACAAGTGAAGGGGTGGCGGCAGCGTCGTTTAGCGTTACGTCAGGAGAACTTGAGGTCCCGGCTCACAGTAGCGGGGTCGCCACGGCCCGGTCACGCAGTTCATTGCAGATCACGCCTGCTGCCTGCTGGCTGCTGCTGCAACCCCAGCGCGCTTGACATTTCGGACCGCTTTCTCCACTTACGTCAGTAGGGGATTGCCGGCTACGTGATGCACACTACTGCCTCTCATGATGACTGAAGTTGGGGAGGGGATATGTACTCGAAAGACCTACCGATCGTGCGGCGGCTACAGCGAGATATGTCACCTCTAAACGAGTGTTTGCGTCCTTCACCTTCATACCCTGGAGCTACTCTAGATGCGAGCAGAAACTGTTTACTGTGAAACTCGGCCTCATGACAATCGTGACTATGTAACACGCATAAAAAAAAGTAAACTGTATGGCGTAATCCGTTCCACTTTACCGTGATGTCCGAGAGTTAATTCTCATCCTCGAGTGTTTGTTTGTTTCGTCAAAGATATTCTTTGAGTACCAAAGCACTTAAATTTTTCCATAGGGATTATTCTGTAACGGTTCGCCCCGACAGCTAAATGGTCAGCGTGACGGACTGCCGTCCTAAGGGGCTCGGGTTCGATTCCCGGCTGTGTCGGGGACTTTCTCCGCTCTGGGACTGGATGTTGTGTTGTCTTCATCATCATTTCATCACAATCCGGCGACCAGGTCGCCCACTTTGGCGTCGAATGTAATAAGACCTGCACCAAGGCGGCCGGATCTGACCCGTAAGGGGCCTCCCGGCCAATGACGCCAAACGCTCATTTCATTCTGTAATAACATTGCTCGGACAATAAGACAGAAGAAGGTGGAGAAGATACACTCTAAGACACACACACACACACACACACACACACACACACACACACACACACATACACACACACGAAGTACCACAAAGAAATTACTCGGATGGGGAGGAAATCGGTGGGTGTGATATATACGTACAACAACTAATATTCCAAAGAAATTGACTGATCTATTCAAGAGAAGGAGCTGCTCGAATTAAGCAATGCAAAAACACGTTCGTCCACTTATGACCCTTAAGAAAGCTATTAATAAGCTTGGCATTAATTGAGAGAGTTGTTGGATGTCCTCCTGGACAATTTCGGTCCAACTGGAGCGTTAGATCGTCAAAATGCTCCAAATGTTCTCAGTTGGGGAGAGGCAGGCATATAACTCGGGGTTTCCGCCACACGTCTTGTCTTTACTGTCAATTTCTTATCATGTTTGATAACTCTCTTCGGGTTGAATATTTCACTCTGCTACGAATTGAGCGCTGTTTCGAAACTTCCAGGCAGACTAAAAGTGTGTCGTGTTCTGGGGTTCGAACCTAGAATCCTGCGTTTCACAGATTACGTTCCTACCAAATCATCCATCCAGGCGGTTTATATGGCTCCTCCAGGAGATAGATATGCAGTTAACAGCAGAACTGTAGATGTGAGGCCAGGCCATAAGTCGTGTAGGAATGACTGTTCGTAAAAATAGTGGCCACGAAAGACAAGGTTCTGAGTTAGAGTCATGTCAGTTTCACAGTGTTACGATACTGCAGTGGCTATGCTGTTAAGAAAAACGATGCAATGTTCCTTAAGACATGCATGCGTGGACGATACTAGGGAACCACTTTCAATTACAGTGTCCTGCCCCTTGTATAGGATTTACAAAAATGCTCAAATGTTTGTGAAATCTTATGGGACTTAACTGCTAAGGTCATCAGTCTCTAAGCTTACACACTACGTAACCTAAATTATCCTAAGGACAAACACACACACACACACCCATACCCGAGGGAGGACTCGAAACTCCGCCGGGACCAGCCGCATAGTCCATGACTGCAGACCCTTAGACCGCTCGGCTAATCCCGCGCGGCGGGATTTACATAATGTGTGTAGGAGTACAGGTTGTGACTTGGGTCGTGTACGGATAGCGAAAGCGGTTAAGGCCACTGCTCGCGTAAAGTGGGAAATTCGGGTTTTCCCTTACAGCAGAACTGCGAACACATTTCACGTAACGGACAGTTTTAGCCTGGCAGCAAGCTTCCATCACTGTTTTATTAAACTTCAGTATCGCTATCGACATTTTGCTGCTGGCGACCCATCGACACGTGGAGAGGAATTGGATAGAAAATAAGAAGGAAACGAAAATGTACAGGTCAGCTCTGCAATCGTAAGGTTTCACTAGTTTTAAAGAAATGCGTCGTTCCACCTGAACGGCTCCGACACGCGTTGGAGCGCACGTGAAAGCAGGCGCCACGCGCTGCGGGTGAGCGAGGTGTTAGCCGGGGCTGCGGGCTGCGGAAGTGGCAGGCAGTCCGGCGCGACTTTCGCCGCCTTCTGCTGCCGCCTGCGGATCCGCGTGCCTGAAGGGCACGGCGCCAGAGGCACACACTCTGGCGCAACTCGTGCCGGGCGCAGGCCCCGGCGAGAGCCTACTGCCGGAGGAACGCGCTCTCCCATCAACGCAACACCGTCTTCACTGTATCCCTTGTCTCGTGCTCGTCAGTCGAAAGTTAGCATCATCTGAAACACGGGACACTCGTAACGACGCCACACGTTCTGTCAGATGAGGTACATGAAAGTGCATCAGAAACCGTGTGGTGTAGACTTTCATGGCCGGTGTTTACCTCAGTTAAATCTTCCGAGCTGAAAGGCTACGGTCGATAGATAGAACTAACCATTAACGTTCCTTTTAGAACCAGGACAAACTGACAAATCGTCCGCAGTGGAACATGCCTTTCGAGAAAAGAACCACGAAATAAAATTCAGTGAGAAAAGTCTTTAAGCCAAGCCAAAGTATTACCATGCGCATATGTGAAGAGAGGTCATAAAATTTACAAACACCATAATAATTGTTATGTGGAAGAACAGTGAATGAAGTTACACTGCTGACCATTAAAATTGCTACACCACGAAGATGACGTGCTACAGAGGCGAAATTTAACAGACACGATCAAGAAGCTGTGATATGCAAATGATTAGCTTTTCAGAGCATCCACACAAGGTTGGCGCTGGTGGCGACACCTACAACGTGCTGACATAAGGAAAGTTTCCAACCGATTTCTCATACACAAACAACAGTTGACCGGTGTTGCCTGGTGAAACGTTGTTGTGATGCCTCGTGTAAGGAGGAGAAATGCATCCCATCACGTTTCCGACTTTGATAAAGGTCGGATTGTAGCCTATCGCGATTGCGGTTTATCGTATCGCGACATTGCTGCTCGCGTTGAGCGAGATCCAATGACTGTTAGCACAATATGGAATCGGTGGGTTCAGGAGGGTAATACGGAACGCCGTGCTGGATGCCAACGGCCTCGTATCACTAGCAGTCAAGATGTTAGGCATCTTATCTGCATGGCTGTAACGGATCGTGCAGCCACGTCTCGATCCCTGAGTCAACAGATGGGGACGTTTGCAAGACAACAACCATCTGCACGAACAGTTCGACGACGTTTGCAGCAGCATGAACTATCAGCTCGGAGACCATGGCAGCGGTTACCCATGACGCTGCATCACAGACAGGAGCGCCTGCGATGGGGTACTCAACGACGAACCTGGGTGCACGAATGGCAGAACATCATTTTTTCGGATGAATCCAGGTTCTGTTTACAGCATCATGATGGTTGCATCCGTGTTTGGTGACATCGCGGTGAACGCACATTGGAAGTGTGTATTCGTCATCGCCACACTGGCGTATCACCAGGCGTGGTGGTATTGGGTGCCACTGGTTACACGTCTCGGTCACTTCTTGTTCGCATTGACGGCACTTTGAAGAGTGGACGTTACATTTCAGATGTGTTACGACCCGTGGCTCTACTCTTCGTTCGATCCCTGCAAAACCCTATCTTTCAGCAGGATAATGCACGACCACATGTTGCAGGTCCTGTACGGGCCTTTCTGGATACAGAAAATGTTCGACTGCTGCCCTGGCCAGCACATTCTCCAGATCTCTCACCAATTGAAAACGTCTGGTCAATGGTGGCCGAGCAACTGGCTCGTCACAATACGCCAGTCACTACCCTTGATGAACTGTGCTATCGTGTTGAAGCTGCATGGGCAGCTGTACCTGTACACGCCATCCAAGCTCTGTTTGACTCAATGCCCAGGCGTATCAAGGCCGTTATTACAGCCAGAGGTGGTTGTTCTGGGTACTAATTTCTCAGGATCTATGCACCGAAATTGCATGAAAATGTAATCACATGCCAGTTCTTGTATAATATATCTGTCCAATGAATAGCCGTTTATAATCTGCATTTCTTCTTGGTGTAGCAATTTTAATGGCCAGTAGTGTAAAATCAAATAAGGATTTTGGATTTGTCCTAAAGGTGTGACGATCGACAAAGGATGACGCCAGCCAGATAAAACCATGCATTCAGCATGACGTGACGTAACGAATGGTGGTGCCTTCTATGGAGCTCTTTCAATTCTGGGGCACTCCGAGCGCTTGATGATTTTACTGTTTTACCTCCGAAGATGTCTCTCGTAGTAGGAGACGAAACGTCAGGGAATAGTTATATATCTCGACTTCTACATTTTAGCACGGAAATTTTAACCGAAACTCGGTCAGAAATCTTTAGTTTCATATTATCTTTGTCACAGAAAGCTAGAAAGCCTTACTGGAATTAAAACAAAAAACTAGCCCGTTACTCCTTGCAGACATGCCCGTGGTGCAATTCACTCAAGTATTGGAAAGATACCTTTGTTAATGTTCCCCCAAGCCATTCCGTCAGCTTGAGATACGATGCGTTTCAGGCTGACAGAAAGGACTGCGGGCACAGCAACAAAGATATCTTTAGGAAATTGGCTGAATTACTCCTCGGGTATGTCCCCAAGGAGTAATAGGCTGATGTTTTATTTTAATTTGTTCATAAAACGTGACGGAAAACATACGACGAAATTATGTCTTTGTTTCAGACGTCCCTCATTTTATTATTTTGTCAATTTTCAGAAAAATTATGCTATACTCTGGGTACAATATCCTACAGGTTAAGAAAATTGCTTGTTTTTCCAGTTCAGGTAATATTTGTAGACTGCAGGACTTTCGTCATGACCACACCTCATTTTCAACAGAGCAATTTTAACTTCTCGGATGGGAGGCTTAATGATGACAGAATTTCCTTAACTAATGAGAAAAATACTGTCTAAAGATCAATAAATAATGTGCAAAAATATTGACGTTCATTACTTCATTAAGTTTTCCAAAAAAATCGTAAATGTCGCTTATTTTATAGGCTACCTGAGGAGAATAAACCCTTAAGGAATTGCCCAGCAGTTTAGAATAATCATATACATCGTAAGTAAAGATTGTTATATCTGACGTTGGAAGGCAGGAGGGAAGGAAGATCATGGATTAACGTTCGGCGGATGATGAGGCCGTCAGATCACAAGCTCGGTTAGGGGAATGATGGGTAGGAAATCGACAGTGATGGTCAAAGGAACCATCCCGGCAATTGTCTGAAACGGTTCAGGGGAATCCTGGAAAAATTGCATTTTTACGGTCTTATCAGTATTTGAATAATTTCCACCGGAATACGAGTACAGTGTCTTTAATATTGCGCCATGTTGTTCGGTCGCAACTTTGTACTGTTTATTCAGAATACGAGTGAAGTGGTGTTTGCATTATCCGCCCCCCCCCCCCCCCCGCCCCCAATCACCAAGCCCTTCAAAAATTGACGTCGAAGCAGGGTATAAAACAGGAAATTTTGTACGTAATTTGGTATGCAACGTACCTTGGAGATCTAATAATAGAAATTAACTAATCATAACCTATAAATTATTACTTCCTTAAATAAAATGTGCGGTGGGAACTTGACGAGGATTTAGCAGAAATGTAACTTTTAGTGCTACAGGGTTAGACGGACAATTATCTATCTATCGAACAGCTAAAAACATCACCAGGAAACAATAGTTCACCAATACATGAGTCAAAGCTAGTAAACTACAGGCAGAAGTATCACATACTGAGTGAGAGTCTGTATGCAGTCAAAAAGAGTAAACAGAAAGCGCCTTTCATCGCCACGCTTCCTTGGGGGATACTAGAGTATAACTATTACCATACGCACATAAAGAGGCGGAAACTTTGCAGTTGTTAACAAGAATAATTCGCTGCGCCATTAAATGGGTTTAATTTATTTTTAATTTCTTAGTGTTGCTGCACAACAGTTGATAACTGCGTATGGCCAACGGACAATTAACCCACACTTGTACTCAAATTAGCCTATTACTAATGTCTTATTCCGCAAATTCGCTCACGATAAACAACCGGAAGCATTGACCTACTTCCGCTTACAATCAACTCGCGCTGTTTTCCCTTAATTAGCGTGACGTGTACTCACTTTTGTGGTTCTGCAGACACGCTGCACAGGCGGAAGCGGTTCACAGGAGACAGAAAATATCCGGTCCATAAAAAAGTAACCAACACTCCCGTCACATGCGTTTAACTCTGTGGTATAAATAATTATAGCTCCTCAGAGGAAAAAAAAGAGTAAGTCCAAAGTGAGATTTTGGCGGCACTTCCGCTATGGCACGTTCCGGAATTCGGCGCGCAAACAAAACCACTGTGATTGGCAACGCGCAGCAACCGGTTCTGGGCCTCTGCGATGAGGACTGTAGGGGAAGGATAGGGGGGGAGGGGGTGGGGAGGTGTCTGGGGAGGGAGGCACAGACACGTGGGCCGAGCGTGCAATGACTGTCAACGCGGTCGCGGAGGCGAAGGCGCATGCTGAACGCTTTTCCTTTCCGTTAGATCCCACTGGACCATAAGACCCAACAGGGCCGTTGCCATAGTATCGGCGAAGCTGAACAGTTCGACATCGTTTTCCTATTTCAGGAACATTATACACCATACTGCACTATGGACTCATAACGATGATGTGATCATGCAGAGTACTGTTTCGATTTCAGAATTCTTTGCATGTCGAAGTTATTACTTACTAGGCCTAAAACGCTATTGTTACCGTTCTGTACTCTATATCAGGGATACAGTAAGGTCCTGGTTATAGGCAACGTAAATGTGAGATTGAGGAGAACTCGTCAGTTTATCTAGAACAGGTTTACGGAGATGTCATTGGAAGAAATCTAAGAGAAGTCTCTAACTTGATCTGATGGAGAAAATGGAAGATAGATTTGTGAATCTCGTTGTATGGCATACCAGATTTTTAGACGATATAACAAAGGGGAAAATTGTAGAATGGAAAGACATGGAATTTTTATATTGCGTTACTCACAAAATAGCTATCGTACCACTTGTTTTCTCTCACAGTAACATCAAAGTGATGTACCCCTAAATGATTGTTTATTCTTTCCTTCTGCATGTCTCGGACATTTCTATTTTGTAGGGATTTTCCAAAAGTATCTGAATATTACTTCTAGCTAGTGATGTGCGCAAACTTTTTTTTTTTTTTTTTTTTAGTTTTTCTCCTGGATCGAACAGATAAGAATGGCATTTAAGTCCATTACGTTTTATAAATGGCTTTCGTGCCTAGATTAGATGACGGACTGTTTGACCTCAGCCACGCAAACCAATAAAGCGACTGCAAGTTAGGACCGGATAATTAAGTAGGGGATTGCATGTAAAGACATTTATCCATTAGCAGACGGCTCGGTAGAGTTTTATCAGGTACTCACGCTCCAGTGAGGAGTCATCTCTTGTTGAAAAATGTTGTTGTCCACATTCAGAATCAGAAACAACCAGTTTTTTAACATGGCAAGATACTGCTGACGGCTAACCCTGTTTGCCTCAAAGAAATGAAATTGCCATGAACGTAATTTTGGTGTCAGAGTACATGCTTTTCCTAACGGACTACTCCTGATTCATCTCATTTAATGTTTGAAATTTATTTTCGTTTAATATTCAAGGATTGTTCCTTAGGCTGGTGTACTATTAATTTAAAGAATTTCTTAAAGACACGATGCAAAAGTTCACAGTTAGACCCCTATGTTACTAGATGAGTCCCTAAATTTATTAAATGGTTGCGTGCTTGTCCACCGGTTATTTGGAAGCAGCAAGTTGATTCATCTGATGATTAATTTCACTTCATTTTTTTATTGCTATAAACCAACTGGTACGTTGCGATTGGTTAACTTTTGTCAGAAAATAAAGCACCAAGTAACACACGGAAGCTGCAAGCCACCACATCAACTGTTGGCTTTTCTCCTGTAAGATCATTACTAGTTAAATACAAAGGAATCATTTTGGCAACGTAAGACAGAAGGCAACGACTGCGTTGTATAAAATAAAAAAATCTGGACTAAAACGCGGTTACGTCCACAGAAGATCCTGACATTATGCGTCTGGTGTGACACAAAAGGCGTCGTGTACTACAAATTATTTCCCAGGAATGTAACCATAAATGCAGACGCTTATTGCCAACAACTCCGATGCCTTGCGACTGCAATCAGAGAAAAACAGCACAGAAGGAGGCATCAAATGCTGCTGCAGCACGAAACCACACGCAGCTAATGTAACGAATATATCTATCGGAGAGCTTAGTTGATAGTTCTATAGTTTCCACATTCTCTTGGTCTCATGTTACGAAAAGTCTACACTTCTTGTATAAAACCTCACAGATAATGAAGTATAGTCTTAAATTTGGGTTCCCGACAAAGAGTAAAGAAACTAGCGCAGAGCTGATACGTAGATAAGAGGGAACGCAATATTTCTAATTAATTTCTGTGTGCTACCCGTATGAATTAAAAACTTTTACCAGAAGGAAGGAACATTACAGACTTCTAAATCACCTTCAAGAAATGCAAGACATATCATATAGGACACAGTGGTCATCGAAGATCAGCTCGAAGCGGGACTCATCACTGAAGACAATTCTACTACAGTCAGTGAGATGCTAGGCCGAAGACGCTTCGGACAGCGCTGGGATACCAACCTCAATGTCGCCCGCCATACAGCTCGACAACCCGGAGTGACGGTCTGGGGTGCCATTTCTTTTCATTGCACAATCCCTTTGGTTGTCATCCGTGCACCCTTACAGCACAGAACTTCGTCGACGGTATTCTACGTACCATTTTGTTGTTCCTAGTGGAAAGGCATTCTGGACTTGTATTTCAGCAATATAATGTCCTTCCACACACGGCGAAAGTTTCCATTGCTTGTCTGAGTACTTGAGAAACCCTACCTTTGCCAGCAACACCGCCTGATACCTGCCCAGTTGATTACCTTTGGAGGTTTACGGGCCGTATCCTCCAACCAGCTGGGGATTTTGACGATCTAACACACCAGTTGGGTAGAACTTGGCAGGATATCGCTAAGGACGACATCCGACAATTCTGTCAATCACTGCAAAGCAGAATAACCGCTTGCATAAGAGTCAGAGGTATACCAGTGCATTACTAACTAGCTCAATTTGTGGAGCTCTTTCTCTTAAATAAATCATCCTGATTTTCTGAAATTGTAATCATTTGTTTGTCTCTACATGTACAGTCGTGGACAAACAAACGAGACCCCTCGCCTTTTCGTTATGCTGATCCGCACGGCTTTAAAGTCTGCTACACAGCACAACAGGCAAGGCGACGAAGTGCTACCAACTATGCACAGGCGTGAAATTGACAAACTATCTGAACTTTTTTAGACTGTTTTCCATAATTTGTAAGACTATATTAATGCTGATTAATGTGTTAAACACAACACGTAAATACAAGACAGAAATGAAAGAAGAAACGCTAATTGGTATGAACTGTACCAATAAAAATGAATTTCAACTTATCGAGAAAACATAACTGTTTTAGTAAGACAAAGAACCCGAGATCGTTACGAATTAGCAAAATATTATCCGCATTCGACCGCGAAACGGTCTGTGTCAACGTTCAGACCAGTCATACTGGATTACTGTTGCTGACTACCACGAAAGTGCGCAAATTTAGCAATGCGTGAAGATTCATAACGAAATTCAGTTAAAAATCATTCAGTGCCACACTTAAGTCAATTCCATTATTGACAGAAGCGGAAAAAGTAGGCAGTAACATGTATTAAATTCTACAAAAGCGTCATATTGACATCCACAGTATAGAATAAAGGTAGCGATAAAACGTATTGGGGCGCGAGAATTTCTTAAAATTGCTTTACTGGTATTCTACCTGCCTCCATCGAAATTAGAACCGAAAACAAACCAGACCTTCCTTTCACTACACTAGCAGACAACCCAGGCAAGCAGCCCTCTATTATTACCCCTGACATGAATAAGCCGGCAATTCGCAATGAAAATGGCAAAATGAACTGCAGTTTCTGTTGCATAGAGCTTTCTGGACTCAAAAACATGAATTTTCTACCTTTATGTCGCCGCTTATGTGACAGTCATTCGGCATGTTTATCGAAATAACAAAATACTGTTATTAGCGAGTAAATTTAGTAGGAAAATTCTGCACCACCCCAGGAAATAAACGGCTACATAGCTGCCAAACGTATTCTATATTGTTTAGAATTCTCCACTAGGCTCGCCACAGCCAGAAAATGTTCATTAGCCGAAGTGTTTCTTAAGCTAGCTAGCAATGGGAATGTTCGCATTTCTAAAACGCGGTGGCATTAATACTGGGACGTGAATTACCACGTGTATAGGCAAATGGATTCTATTTGCATTCTTGTAAACGTGATTTGGATCGAAAGCGTAGCTACTATTAATATGCTGATGTATCGACTGCAACTAGAACATTTCGCATAAAGAGTAGGGGGTGTTATTTATGCGGCCCTCATCTTCAGTAACTGTCGTAGCTGTTTTCGTTGTTAGGATTTCGTCACGTAAACCGGTAAAAACGGAACCCTACTAGTCTCACTTTCTTGACCGTCTATCGGTCTACCCAACCCTATAAAAAAAATCTGTGTTCAGTTTTTCAAGCTTTTTATCTAAAGCTTCATAACGAAATTCAGTTAAAAATCATTCAGTGCCACACTTAAGTCAATTCCATTATTGACAGAAGCGGAAAAAGTAGGCAGTAACATGTATTAACATGTTTGAACACTCTAATCTCCAAAACTACTAAACGAATATTCGGGTAACTTGAGCATAGCTTGGGACAGCGTATAGGTTTCATTTCATCAAAATCTAATAATGGAGAAAACGACTTTGTGATTTAAAATTTTGTCTAAAACATTCGTGTCTGTCTGCTTCCGCACGCTAACTTCCGAAACTTCAAAACGTATTTTCATGTAGTTTTCGGAGGTAACTTGACCGTTGCTTGGGGAAAAATAATGGTTTTATTTAATCAAAATCGGAAAATGGAAAAATATATCGTAATTTAAAATCTGATCTAAAATTGTTTGCTCAGCTTAGTAGTTCGGATTTTTAATCATCGCCGTGTGGTGCACCAAAGAACTAATAGATACCACTGTTATGTTTTTTAACTCACTGACACATGCATTTTCGGAAGCTTATGTCAGTGACAGAATTAAGCGCCGCAATATTATCTGTACGAATATAAACTAACGGCGAATTTACTTCGATAAGATATACGGCTTTATGGATTTCGTTCTGTGTATTAAAAATTTTACGACATTGCTTTGCTTCTTTTGATATTTTATTTATATTCTTTGCTCGGGAAAACCAATTTATTCAGTTTGTTTTGTGATTTGGGTGCCTACTCATTACATTTGTATTTCGTTTCGTCTATGAATAAAAATGTCTATAAAAGTGCGAGTCGTTCTAAATCCACTACAAATGCTAAATGCCTGAGGACTATGCACTCTCAAGAACCCGATGAAAGTAGAGGGACGAGATTTGCTGTGACTCGAGAACATCAGGCTTTAACTTGCTTTTTGGAAAGTCCTTGCGAAAGCGAGGCGCGACGAACACGGATTACGAGCATCATCCATTATTACACACCTCAGAACATTTCACTCACAGAGGCTTCAATTTTCTTCTCTCTAACGTAACATCATCGAAGCGGAGATTTTCACAGGAATGCCGCAGACGAGCTAGTTTTTATACTCCAGAACCCGCTAATTTTTAATGATTTGCCATTTCGCTTGAACTGTGTCGAGTTCCTTGTAAGTTATACCATTTTATGCCATGACCACAAAAAAAGCACAACGCCAGACGCTGCATTTTGCGGGAGTGGACCTTAGTGTCAGTTGTTTTTCGCAGAGGCTTTATAAATAAAAAATGAATTCTACACGAAGTCTGGGGCACAGCTGTAAATAAATACCTGGGTAAGGCCAGCTTTCGCAGTTAGTCTTTACACAAAACGGCAGATTTCTTGCTAAGTCTAACATTATCAGTCTTTGTGGCTGAACGCTGGTCCAGAATTTCAATGTCCTCTTGCTTGTTTATTTATAATTACAGTTACAGCTCGGTGGCTCAAAAATGGTTCAAATGGCTCTGAGCACTATGGGACTCAACTGCTGAGGTCATTAGTCCCCTAGAACTTAGAACTAGTTAAACCTAACTAACCTAAGGACATCACAAACATCCATGCCCCAGGCAGGATTCGAACCTGCGACCGTAGTGGTCTTGCGGTTCCAGACTGCAGCGCCTTTAACCGCACGGCCACTTCGGCCGGCTACAGCTCGGTGGCTCAGTGGATGAGTTTCACACTACACGTATGGAGATTTCGAGATCGATCTCCAGTCAGTTCTGGGATTTTCTGTGCTACTTATCGCTACTTTCCACCTCCGGCTTCCTAATGAGATTAATTTGAAAGTTACATCTTGAATCGGAATCCACATTAAATTGTAAGTCGACCTATAGTTTAGTTTTATAAGTAACTACGGTCGGATACGATTGTTATGCCATATCCATAGCTCTGTCGAAACAAGTGGCACAATGCTACTCACAGTAGCAAATCATTCAGACTAGAAGACGCATCGTATCAGTTTAGTATCCGTATTCGTCTTCGTGGAGGTGGTCCCTACCCTCGTAGGTACATAGTGTACCTCATACTGACAACATTGTATTAATGAGTCAAGTAGAATAGGCGGAAGAACATCATGAGTGGAAGAACGCAGAACAGATCAGTATTTTCCTCTTTAAAGAATCAAGGGTTGAGGAGCGTGACAAATAACGGATAACCTTATTTAGATAGTGTGAATCACTTTAAAAGAAGGGCTTCCTTGCCCGAAACTTTACCGTATCAGGTTTCCAGATTGATGATGTACGGACATACATGTTATCCGATACGGTTCCTTTACGAGTATAACGACGATACCCACCGCTCTACTATTCTACCGTGCTCTGTTGCCAATAGACAGTCTCTGCTTTCAGAGGGTGACAATGCGTGTCTTTTTAGAGAACAGAGTGAGGCTGTAATTTTAATGCCATTGTCAGTATGATGATCGGATCTGAATAGTAGGCAGGGAGAAAATCTATTAGCCTGTCACAGATATTGCGTTTTTATGAGCCATTATTTTGTTACTTTTTTGTTGCTTGTTGTGTAAAAGTTACAGCTTAAATGTGAAATTTATCTACTGCATAGCTTTGATTCTCTGGTTTTTGAAGGAATGTTTGATTCAAATTGATAAGCTGAAAGAAAAGTTTCTTGTAGACGATTTATCACCAAAAGAAATTCATCTAAACTTATAAAACTTTTCCCACTCCACCAGGATGGCTGGTACAGTAGCAGTGTAAAGACTATTTAAAAAAAAAAAAAACAGCACTGGTTCCGATAATTATTGTTTAATGACGCGTTTCGCATTTTCGTGGCATCATCAGATCTACTACAAAAGCAGAAAATAAGAAACAACACATTAGGCAGGAATCTTAGTTACTGTTAAGCTGTTTTTTTTTATTTTTATTGATTTTTAAAAATCTGAACTTGACGTCGTGCTGCTCGTCAATCGTCAAACTGAATTCAAATGGAGGTGTACTTCTCCTGAAAATGTTCCATGTCAAAGGCTTCCCAAAATTGCAAGCAAAGACGAAAATAAGAAGGCCCACAACGTGCAAACGGATGTTAACAAAAGCAACAGTTCACAACGTGTCAGGTACAAGCTTTTTAATGATGTTCAACAGCCAAGCGAACAGCACGCTTTCAAAGTTTTACGGATAATGAAATCGACTGTACAAAGTGATTTGTAGAGGATAGTAGGACCAGCAATACACTTCCTGGAATTAAAGAGAAACGAAAGTGACAATTGGATACCGCCAACCCTGTACCAAAACCGTACATTTGATTTCACCTACCGGAAAATGTACCGTCAGTTTTTTCCTGGGCTGGGAAAGGATTTTTCTTATTGACTGTTTCAAGCAATGAATATAAATACTATAGCAAAACTGAGAGAGAAAAAAAGGTGCTTTCGGATTATGAGAACTTACCGGTTGAGATATGCAAATTGTTGTAACATCTATCCAGTTCATTAAACTGACCCTCTCTAACGTTTAGGTTCTCAATTTAACTGACTCCGTTCTCACCCATGGCATGCCTTAACAAGATATAAAATGTCGCCTCAGCAAGTTACGCTTTACAATTTATTGTAAGCTAATATCTATTAAAATAAGTTGTTCCACATAACGTCCTGGCATTTTTATGTAATACTACACTTATTTCCGCACTGAGTTATGATTTCCTTCAAGCACCTCGAATGTTCTCGTATTTCCTGACAACAATTTACACAGTCCGAACAAAAATATCGGACACGTATTAATGGTCGCCCACAAGACGACTTAATCTCTGCCGAACACACCTCCAATGTGGTGTCTGGATGTCTGTTTAAGACTGGCAGCCCATTCTTCCTCATCAACGGAAACCACAGAAGGTACTGATGTTGGATGCTGGGGTCTGGACAGAAGTCTATGTTGCAACTCATCCCAAAGATGTTCCATTGGGTGCAGGGTGGGACTCTGGGCAGGCCAGTCCATTTCAGATATGTTATTCTGTGCAAACCATTACCTCGCTGTTGCTGATACAGTCATCGTCTTTGAACTGTTCCTGTACTGAACACCGTGTACAGTGCTTAAATGTGTTAGTATCCTTCCACCTTTAGTGTTTTCTTAAGTACGTTAAGGGGACGACAATTCAATCCAAAAGACGCATCCGTACTTTATTGTTGGCACTACACATGACGACAGGTAACGTTCTCCAGGCATCTACCAAACCCAATATCTTTCATTGGACAGTCACAGAATGTAGTGTGATTCACCACCACAAAGTACTTGTTTCCATTAACCCATTGACCAGTGAAGTCTTTAAAGTACCACAAGGGTCGCTAGCACTGGCTACTGAAATATGTCCCTTATGCTCAGCTGGTCGACCATTGTACAATATTCCTTTTAACTCCCTACATACAATCTCTGTATTAGCTGCACTGCCTGATAGGAGCTTGGAACAATTCATGATTTATGCCTTCGGCTGATGATTTCATGTAATTTTTGACTTCCAGCTTCCGTAATGCTTGTCCGTCCCAGTCTGTCAGTGCTTGCGGTAAGCCTGTTGTTAATTTAGCTGTGGTTGTTTCTTAACAATCACATCACCAGCAGTCAACTTCTGCAGCTTTAGAGTGGTTGAAGTTCTGATAGATTTGTTACCCAGGAGTCTCGCAATGAAGAGTCCACGTCCGAAGTCAGTGAGCTCTGCTGACAGACCAGTTCAGTTGCTACTGCGTCTCTACTGGCAACACGATACACCTCGCCTGTTTTTGTACCGGCGGAAATGTCTGCTCCAGTTATTGAACCGTTTCAACGGAAGTGCTGCACCCTTCACTTTTACAGGTGAACTCAAGACATAAAAACACAAGCGATTTGTGTCAGGTGATGCCGGAAACGAAAGTACTGGCCCTTCTCAGCGTATCGATCTAGGACCGTACTGTCGTGTTGATTTAGTCTTGTATCAGCACAAAATGTGTCGGTGATGCGTCAAGTATCTGCATCATTACCCAACAATTGGCCACAGGGGAAATGTGAACATAATCAGCGAAAAGTCAGATGTGAAATAAATTTGTACCGACTAGGTCAACACTCGGTAGTGAAGGCAGTGGCAGTTGTTTACTTATAAGTCGGAATCGTCTTGCAGACAGTTCGTTTTTCAGATCACATGTCTACATGCGTCCGTTATCGTATTACTTTCACTCGTGTCAGTTTTCGCTATTTATCGTGACACATGCTGTATATATGTGAAACCATCCCGTCTCCTCTATATCTCTTCTGTTACGCAACCTTCCCTTTTACAATAACCTATGAAACGTTCCCTTAGGATCTCTACGTGTTGCTTAATAATAATAAATGAAATCTTCCGTTTGAAATTAATTCTCTTTCTCAATCTTCGCATACAAATTTAAATGCTGCTTATTAAAAGTGATTTTCTGATTATTTCGACGAAACATAGAATGGGTCGTCGTCGTGGCCCTCAGTCGTTAGCTGCAATAACGCAAAACTGTTCAAAAAATTGTTCAAATGGCTCTGAGCACTATGGGACTTAACATCTGTGGTCATCAGTTCCCTAGAACTTAGAACTACTTAAACCTAACTAACCTAAGGACATCACACACATCCATGCCCGAGGCAGGATTCGAACCTGCGACAGTAGCGGTTACGCGGTTCCAGACTGAAGCGCCTAGAACCGCACGGCCACACTGGCCGGCGCAAAACTGTTCCTTACCTTTTTAACTGTTACTGGATCGCCATCTGACTGCTACATCGAACTGCGACATGAATATACTTACTCTGTTTTACTATACTTTATTAGCTGCTGGTGGGCTGTCATAATAAGTGGCTGTATTTATTACCGAATCTGACGTTATTCTTTAATAGCAAAGCCGACGTTATTCTATAATTAATTTGACTGACGTTACGTAATTCATAGTTAAACATTTTCATGACAACAATAAAATTTTGCAAAGTTTTACGCTGTTGGTTCTTGGGATGGATTATAATCTGTAATGCAATATTGCTGGCAAAAATTAATTATATTCTGAATGAAATAATTTTACAAACGTTCAAATGGGACTTACTTTTTACAATAATCTTACAACTAGAAATGCGCAAACAAACCTTCCGTAGTCTTGAGTTTCTCAAAAAATTAATTCAATAATATTAGTTCCTCTTATGATAATAGTTAGCTGATGTCCCTGTACATCCGTTTATAATCTCTTCTAAATCATAGCTATTGGCTGGCAGGCACACCGCTCCTCTCAACCTCTCACTTCAGACCTGCTACCGACTAGTTTCACATCACGCTTACTACTGACTTTCTACGAACGCTAAAGTGCGGTCTCTCCCGCCAACAATGCTTTCTGGTGCAGACAATCCCTGCTACCATTACAAAGTGTATCAATGCGCCGTATTTCCCGCTCTTTTCTTAAAATGTATCCATACGCGGTCTCTCCCACCCTTTTTAAAATTATACCAACGTGCGGTCTCTCTTGCCAACAATACTTTGGTGTAGACATTCCCTGATACCACAATTGTTTCGAAGATGACAAATATTAATTATTCCTCCTTAATCCTGTTAATAAAATATAAACATCTTTCATAAATTGGGGTTTTACAGTAGACAATAGAAATATAAACGTCTTACATATGGCACGAAAGGCGATGTTAGGCATTGCTCTAAATATGAGCATGTAATGCCATTCAAATACCTGTTGTAAGTATACTGTTTAGGTTTTTATGTTGGTAACACCACGTAGCGCTCTGTACGAAAATCACTGACTGTGCTGTGTGAAGGCTGAGGCTGGTCGGCATTGTTGCAATATTTGCTATTGTAGTGTTGGGCAGTTGGATGTGAACAGCGCATAGCGTTGCGCAGTTGGAGGTGAGCCGCCAGCAGTGGTGGATGTGGGGAGAGAGATGGCGGAGTTTTGAGAGCGGATGATCTGGACGTGTGTCCATCAGAGACAGTAAATTTGTAAGACTCTATGTCATGAACTAATATATATATATATATATATATATATATATATATATATATATATATATATATATATATAATGACTTTTGAATACTATTAAGATAAATACATTGTTTGTTCTTTATCAAAATCTTTCATTTGCTAACTATGCCTATCAGTAGTTAGTGAAATCATTAGTTGGAATCTTTTATTTAGCTGGCAGTATTGGCGCTCGCTGTATTGCAGTAGTTTGAGTATATATAGGTTATTGTTAGTCAGGGCCATTCTTTTGTAGGGAATTTTTGAAAGTCAGATTGCGTTGCGCTAAAAATATTGTGTGTCAGTTTAGTGTTGATCAGAATAAGTAAAGAGAGTAATGCCAGAGTACGTTCAGTTCTGCTCAGCTGTTTGAAAAGCAAATAATGTAAGAGGTTTATCAGCACAGTAATTCATTAATTTTTCTAAGGGGACGTTTCATTGTTTATAACGAACTTCACATCCAACCGACTTTCGTCACATTCTTTAATGCAGAGACAAGACGGACAGAAATGTTGGTACGTTTCAGAACTGTTGAGGCTTTTTGGTTAATTTTCTAACTAAACCTTAAGTTCAATTTTCTTATTAAAAGATCGAATCCGAAAGGCATCATCTAAAGAGCTATGTTTTATCACCAAATTAGCTAATGTATTTCGAGCCTGGAGCCGCGCTCCCATTGGCGCCTCGCCCCACGTACTCCGTCGCAGGCCCGCCTACCCGGACCACGGGCGGCCCGGTGACCGCTGGGCTGACCCGCAGCGTTGCATAAGCCGCGAGCGGAGGCGCGCGCTCTACTTACTCTCCGTGTGGCGTGGCCTGGGGCGCCCTCGCGATCCAGCGGCAGCGGTCTGCCAGTCTCCCGGTGTCGGCGGCACTCGCGTGTCGGCGGCCTCTGCCCGGTTACGTTATATACCTCGCCACTCGGCGTCCTTGTCCACCGCAGGCAACTCTGTTTCTGCGCCTGCGCTGATCCTCGTTTCTCAACGGTGCCTCGGCTCTGTTAAGTACACGAAGACCCGCAGCAGAGAAGAGCGTGCCAGCGTAAACATTTCACCATCCGCTAAAAACTAGCCGACTTCTCAAGTTGTCTCAAGAGCTCTAACGCCCTCGAGCTGCGAACCTAGACAACCAGACGTGCCAAATCAACCTCTGCCGCCAGAAACCGCGTGGTGACAACCACACCAAACTATTCCTTATATCCCAAGTCATCCAATGAAGGTAATCGGTCCACCCACACTAAAGTGAACACCGTCTGTGTTCAACATCAACGTGCAATAACCACTTACAGACAGCAAGCGGCAGCACTAGCAGTGGAAGGTATATCAATCATGTCGGAGAGACACGGTAAACAGTCCACTAATTGTAATGCGGAAACAGAGTCATTTATTTGTCCTCCATTGTTGTTGTTGCTGTTGTGGTCTTCAGTCCTGAGACTGGTTTGATGCAGCTCTCCATGCTACTCTATCCTGTGCAAGCTTCTTCATCTCCTAGTACCTACTGCAACCTACATCCTTCTGAATCTGCTTAGTGTATTGATCTCTTGGTCTCCCTCTACGATTTTTACCCTCCACGCTGCCCTCCAATACTAAATTGGTGATCCCTTGATGCCTCAGAACATGACCTACCAACCGATCCCTTCTTCTGGTCAAGTTGTGCCACAAACTCCTCTTCTCCCCAATTCTATTCAATATCTCCTCATTAGTTATATGATCCACCCATCTAAACTTCAGCATTCTTCTGTACCACAACATTTCGAAAGCTTCTATTTTCTTGTTGTGTAAACTATTTATCGTCCATGTTTCACTTCCATACATGGCTACACTCCATACAAATACTTTCAGAAACGACTTTCTGACACTTAAATCAAAACTCGATGTTAAAACATTTCTCTTCCTCAGTAATGCTTTTCTTGTCATTGCCAGTCTACATTTTATATCCTCTCCACTTCGACCATCATCCGTTATTTTGCTCCCCAAATAGCAAAACTCCTTTACTACTTTAAGTGTCTCATTTCCTAATCTAATTCCCTCAGCATCACCCGACTTAATTCGACTACATTCCATTATCCTCGTTTTGCTTTTGTTGATGTTCATCTTATACCCTCCTTTCAAGACACTATCCATTCCGTTCAACTGCTCTTCCAAGTCCTTTGCTGTCTCTGACAGAATTACAATGTCATCGGCGAACCTCAAAGTTTTTATTTCTTCTCCTTGGATTTTAATACCTACTCGGAATTTTTCTTTTGTTTCCTTCACTGCTTGCTCAATATACATATTGAATAACATCGGGGATAGGCTACAAACCTGTCTCACTCCTTTCCCAACCGCTGCTTCCCTTTCATGCCCCTCGACTCTTACAACTGCCATCTGGTTCTTGTACAAACTGTAAATAGCCTTTCGCTCCCTGTATTTTACCCCTGCCACCTTTAGAATTTGAGAGTATTCCAGTCAACATTGTCAAAAGCTTTCTCTAAGTCTACAAATGCTAGAAACGTAGGTTTGCCTTTTCTTAATCTAGCTTCTAAGATAAGTCGTAGGGTCAGTATTGCCTCACGTGTTCCAACATTTCTACGGAATCCAAACTGATCTTCCCCGAGGTCGGCTTCTACCAGTTTTTCCATTCGTCTGTAAAGAATTCGCGTTAGTATTTTGCAGCTGTGACTTATTAAATTGATAGTTCGGTAATTTTCGCATCTGTATTCACCTGCTTTCTTTGGGATTGGAATTATTATATTCTTCTTGAAGTCTGAGGGTATTTCGCCTGTCTCATACATCTTGTTCACCAGATGATAGAGTTTTGTCAGGACTGGCTCTCCCAAGTCCGTCAGTAGTTCCAATGGAATGTTGTCTGCTCCCGGGGCCGTGTTTCGACCCAGGTCTTTCAGTGCTCTGTCAAACTCTTCACGCAGTATCGTATGTCCCGTTTCATCTTCATCTACATCCTCTTCCATTTACAAAATATTGTCGTCAAGTACATCGCCCTTGTATAGACCCTCTATATACTCCTTCCACCTTTCTGCTTTCCCTTCTTTGCTTAGAACTGGGTTTCCATCTGAGCTCTTGTTATTCATACAAGTGGCTCTCTTTTCTCTAAAGGTCTCTTTAATTTTCCTGTAGGTAGTATCTATCTTACCCCTACTGAGATAAGCCTCTACATCCTTACATTTGTCCTCCAGCCATCCCTGCTTAGCCATTTTGCACTTCCTGTCGATCTCATTTTTGAGACGTTTGTATTCCTTTTTGCCTGCTTCATTTACTGCGTTTTTATATTTTCTCCTTTCATCAGTTAAATTCAATATTTCTTCTGTTACCCAAGGAGTTCTACTAGCCCTCGTCTTTTTACCTTCTTGATCCTCTGCTGCCTTCACTACTTCATTCCTCAGAGCTACCCATTCTTCCTCTACTGTATTTTCCCTTATGCTCTCCCTGAAATTCTGTACAACCTCTGGTTCTTTCAGTTTATCCAGGTCCCATCTCCTTAAATTATCACCTTTTTGCAGTTTCTTCAGTTTTAATCTACGGTTCATAACTAATAGATTGTGGTCAGAGTCTGCATCTGCCTTTGGAAATGTCTTACAATTTAAAACCTGGTTCCTAAATCTCTGCCTTACCATTATATAATCTATCTGATACTTTCTAGTATCTCCAGGAATTTTCCATGTTTACAACCTTCTTTTATGATTCTTGAACCAAGTTTTAGCTATGATTAAGTTGTGCTCTGAGCAAAATTCTACCAGACGGCTTCCTCTTTCATTTCTTACCCCCAATCCATATTCACCCACTATTTTTCCTTCTCTCCCTTTTCCTACTCTCGAATTCCAGTCACACATGACTATTAAATTTTCGTCTCCCTTCACTACCTGAATAATTTCTTTTATCTCATCATACCTTTCATCAATGTCATCATCATCTGCAGAGATAGTCGGCATATCAACTTGTACTACTGTAGTAGTCATGGGCTTCGTGTCTATCTTGGCCACAATAATGCGTTCACTATGCTGTTTGTAGTAGCTTACCCGCACTCCTATTTTTTTAATCATTATTAAAGCTACTCCTGCATTACCCCTATTTGATTTTGTATTTATAACCCTGTATTCACCTGAGCAAAACTCTTGTTCCTCCTGCAACGCAAACCTTCCCACCAACGGCAGGGTCATGGTTCATGGGGGGGGGGGGGGGGGGGGGTGACAATTGCCTTTTTGGGCAAAGGGTGGAATCATTACGGAAACGGCTAAGTTTATAAAATGTTAGTGCGCTGTCATGGTTTACGTATAGCGTGCATCGCAAAATGGCACTATCTTAAGGTGGCACAGAAGTAACTGTGGTGCATCACAGTCCTTAGATCACAGGGGCGAACGACGGCTGCAGAGATGTGTACGGGCGAATAATCGTGCAACTTCTGAGCAACTGACCGCCCAGATGAACCAAGGGGCTACCAAGAATACACTATGTGAGCAAAATTATCCGGACACCTGGCTGAAAATGATTTACAAGTTCGTGGAGCCATCCGTCGGTAATGCTGGAATTCAATATAGTGTTGGCCCACCCCCTGATGACAGCTTCCACTCTCGCAGGAATACATTCAATCAGGTCCTGGAAGGTTTCGTGGGAAACGGCAGCCCATTCTTCACGGGTTGCTGCACTGAGGAGAGTTGTCGATGTCGGTCGGTGAGGCCTGGCCCGATGTCGGCGTTCCAAAACATCGCAAAGGTGTTCTATAGGATTTAGGTCAGGACTCTGTGCACGCCAGTGCCTTACAGGGATGTTATTGTATAACCACTCCACCACAGGCATTGCATTATGAACAGGTTCTCGATGTTGTTGAAGGATGCAGTCGCCATCCCCGAACTGCTGCTCAACAGTGGGAAGCAGGAAGGTGCTTAAAACATCAGTGTAGGCCTGCGTTGTGATAGTGCCACGAAAAGCAACAAGAGGTGCAAGCCCCCTCCATGAAAAACACGACCACATCACAACACCACCGCCTCCGAATTTTACTGTTGGCACTACAAACGCTGGCAGATGACGTTCACCGGGCATTCGCCATACCCACACCCTACCATCGGATCGCCACATTGTGCCTTCCGCCTAACTTTCATAGTAAATGCAGTGGATCGTGATGCAGTTTGGAATTCCTGTGCGATGGTTTGTATAACGTCTGCCTATTACACATTACGACCCTCTTCAACTGTTGGCGGTCTCTGTCAATCTACAGACGAGGTCGGCCTGTATCGTTTGTGCTGTACGCGTCCCTTAACGTTTCCACTTCACTATCACATCGGAAACAGTGGATCTAGGGATTTTCAGGAGTGTGGAAATTTCCCCTACAGACGTACGAGACAAGTGAAACCCAATCACCTGACCACGTTTGAAGTCCGTGAGTTCCGCGGAGCGCCACGTTCTGCTCTCTCACGATGTCTAATAACTACTGAGGTCGCTGATATGGAGTACCTGGCAGTAGGTGGCAGCCCAATGCACCTAATACGAAAAACGTATGTTTTTGGGTGTGTCCGGATACTTTTGATCACATACTGAATCTTCTCAACGACTGTTCAGCGAACATTGATGCGTATAGCTCGGCTGCAGGTGCCTGGTTTGTGCATCATGCTGACTCTTATTCATTGGCGACGAAGGCAGCAGTTTTGTACACCAGTAACACAACTAGACGTTCATTGAGTGACGACAGGTGTGCTTTCCGCATTAATCACTTTTACGCTCCATCAGACGGAAGGTAGTTGACGCGTACGCCGTGAAATGTCTGAACGGATGGTTCCAAGACGGAGAAGGGAGCGTTGTGGTCTGGGGAATGTTTACTTGGCATTCTCTGAGTCATTCAGGAAGGCACACTGCATCAACTCAAGCATCCGTCTATCCTTGGGGACCATGTCCATGACTATTTTCAGTCTGCTTTTCTTTGGCACGATGGCATCTACCAGCTGTGTCACACAGCTCGCAGTGTACGTGCGTGGTTCGAAGAGCACCACGATGAGTTAACTGTACTCCCCTGCCCACCAGTGTCCCTGTATTTAAAACCAAACGAGAATCTGTGGGGTCACCTCAGTCGAGCTGTTCGCGTTCAGCTGATATACTTGCTTAGCTGCACGCGACACTGGTGTCGGCATGGCATTGCATACCACTTAGTACCTTCTAGAACCTCACTGATACTCTTCTTGCAGTGGTGTGAGTAGACACGCTATAATCGATAGTGAGCTTGCGCGCGCTCTTTTCATTTTGTGCACAATATTTCGTCAACGTACCCATCCGTCTTCTTTAGGCGCCGCGAGTTTTCCTGTTACGTGTACTCGATGCCGGGACTCCAACCAGACTGTGACTGTCGAGCCTTTCACTTCGCCATTTACAGCCGAACTCGATTCCCGACGCCCACTGGGCTCTTGGACGATCTCTTGTTTTTCTGAGCACGCAATGATGTTCCGTGAAACGCAAATTCTCTCAGCGTTTTCCAACTCTGATGCATATATTAGCCAGTAAGATATTAATAAATTGAGGGCCGGACCCAACTTCTATTAAAAGTGTAACCCCCTCCCCACAAATTATTAGTGTTTTTGACATCTTAATTTCGACAGAGTCCTTAATTATGCTCTCCCAGAAAGTTGGCGTTTGCTCCACGATACTGGTCTCATCGTATTTCATTTCATTTCGTGATTACAGTGTTCGGCGACAGCTTGTTCATTTAGTTGTTTTAGTGAGGTGAGTCGCTGATGTTCCTTGGACACTACTTACTTAAGACATGCCACTGTCGCATGGACTGCGGTACATATACAGCTTTCGGTGATCTAGATCGCCTTTAACATTACTAGCAATATTTTTTATCTCAGTTGAAGGGAGCGAAATACACTGAATGCCATTTCCGTAGGAGTGTACCAATCTTCCTGGATACTGGGCCAGCATAAGTAAGATAAGCAATCTGAGATAAGCGATCTGAGCACCCATTCCTTCGGAACACTATTTCTAAGTGCTGTAATTCTTCGGCGAGGCTCTCCTGCTTTGAATGTGTTCCAGCTCTTTGGCAACTGACGGCCGCAGGATCGAATCCTGCCTCGGGCGTGGATGTGTGTGATGTCCTTAGGTTAGTTAGGTTTAAGTAGTCCTAAGTTCTAGGGGACTTATGACCTAAGATGTTGAGTCCCATAGTGCTCAGAGCCATTTGAACCATTTGAATCTTTGACACTGAGTTTATTTGTGACAGATGGTGTTGACTCGAGGCGAGGAGATAGAAATCAGTGTGCGTAGTATTTGTATATACACAATGACTTAATAAACAGGGTCTGCTATTTCAATTTAAATAACGATTGGTGTCCGGCACTCACTTTACTGCAGTCTCGCTGGCCATCACACCCACCAGGGTTGGAAAACGCCGAGAGAATTCACGTTTCACGGGATATCAGTGCAAGCTCTGAACAACAACAGAGCATCAAAGGACGTAGTGAACCTCGGGAATCGAACTCGGATATAGATAGTGGTGGGAGACCAACAATAGCACACAGTCTTGTTGGTGTCCAGGCAACGAATATACGTTAACAGCAAACTTCGCAGCACCCGAAGGTAACGGCTGGGTAGGTCGACGAAAAATTGTACGTAGAATGGAAACAATAACTTGGCAGAATATCCAGAAGCACATTATCAATCAATCGCGCCCAGAAAACCTGTAACATCGCAAGATATAACCTGTTTCGTAACCACAATTCTCCAAAAAATCGATTCGTGTGAGCGATTCTACACTGTTCTGATTAATTATGTTGGCAGAACGTTCCCTATATTACCTTAATACCGTGGGCACATATTCCTAGAATCACACCTGTATCAAACAGTCCTGCTGGAGGAACATCCGCAACTGAACATTATAGCAGAGGTTCTTTTTATTTTTCAGTAGTTGGAACACGACCGGTTTCGGGCTGTTATATGCCAATCGTAACTTTGTGCTACGGCCCCGTGTGCAACGGTGGACGAGTGCAAGACGCGGTGTATCATCAGCGACTGAAGCGGTCTTTCCAGCCTCTACTCCTATTTCAGTTTCTCCCGACAAGATTCCCCTTTAGCCCCAATCTCATCTCACATTACGCAAAAACTATTCTCCTGCGTCACTCCCCACCATAAGTAGAGAGACAGCGTTTAACAACTAAGTTTTCAGTTATCACCCATCTTTATCTTCATGTCAACAGGCCATTGAAAACTAGAAGCCTATTATCAGCAGTTGAAGATAACTTGAGATACTCTGTGCACATGTAACGGAGGACACTAAACTATTGACCCACTGCAATTAGCCTGAGTTAATGTAACGTGAGAGGGGTATTCTCTCAGGAAGTAAATAACTGATATGGCAGGGTAAACGGGCAATCAAAAAATTAGACTAACTATTAGTTCATAAATTTACAACAAATTTTTACGGCTTTTCTATTACTGTTATATTTTTCAGTTATATGACAATCGCATGCTATTAGACGTTGACGCAGTCATTAGATTGTATCACATTATAAATTGTTCATATTCCTTATTTCAACGTTCATTTAATTAGTATATTTTTATGTATGTGATAGTAAGTAAAAAGTTAATTGTTGATATTCTAATCTTTTGACTGGAAAGTAAGTAGAGACCTAATGCAACGACGTCAGTTGTATTACGTTGTTAACCTAAAATCTTACATATAACATTTTTAGTTAACCTGCAAATATGTAATACCACAATGTAACGGAGCATGTTTAATAAACATTAATAACCATAATCACAGCCAGATCTTATTCCACTGCATCAACTTCGCAATATATACTTCAAAAGTTCACTTCATCAACGCTCACAATAATCCCGGCTCCCCTCCAACAACCCACTTCATTTTTCTGTCCCACAGTTCCATCCCATGAATCTTTTAACACCGTACTAGAAACTGATCCAATGAAAGCCACCTCCACTCGAATTTCAGCAGCTCCAACACCAGAATCGTCGGCAGCTTTACAACACCAACTCCGTCACTATTGCAAACAACCGCCACCACTTCAAGATCAACCTCTTCAACAGATGAAATTCTCTGTTTTCAGCCTTCTTCAGTATTTTTACGTTACATTTACTGCACTCAGTACCTGTACGGCTGAAGTGCAAATACTTAGCTGCAATGAATGGCAATGAACAGAAAAATGTGGCAGTCTAGCGAAGATCCTGGACATCAGGCAGGAGCAGGCTTCAGATGCCCACTCACTAAATGTGGCAGTCACGTTTCTGGTGTAAGGACTCGGCAATTACCTCCAACATTCTTGTAAATTCTTCTATCTAATGCCATGATTGTCGAGAGGAGTTACTTTGGTTCCTTTTACTGTAACTTGGAACGAGTCAGCCTACTTAAACAATTCTTATTTAACTATGGTTTTATGCCCCTCATTTACTGATATGTCTACTCAGTTGGAAAAAGCATGTAGTTTCATAACGGAAGTCCGTAATTAATTGTTTTTCAGGAGGTAAAGCAAACGTTTAAAAGAATTTGCGCAGAAAGGAATTCTTAGCTTACTTTGAAGTTTGGATTTTTTTTAAATTTCTTTTTCGGGCGCCAGCTTCCCTACCCCAGACTGCTAATGCACGTCTGTGCTGTGCATCTCGACTCGTATGTAACTGTTTAGAATCCTGAAGGTAGAAAACACTTTCATCGCTAGTATACGGCCAGCGCTGCAATCTGCTCGTACTACTTAAAGAGCAGAGCACTAGCTTGAGATAAAAGAAGGTGAGCGACATCCGCATCCAAACCGCCGGATAGACTGATGGCAGTTGATCTGGGACTCCAGCCAGATTCAGCCTAGTTTTTGGTCGGTTTAGGCAAATAATCAAATAACGGGCTCGTCTCCAATCAGCTTCAGAAAATACGACACATAAAAAGTTAACATATTGTGACAAACACAAAAATTGTTGACATGATTCGCAGAGTGATTACGCATATCATTTCTCATGCCTATGTTAGCTGACTGTTGTGGCAACAGAAAAGGCATCTGGCCACAAGGTTAAATAAAATAAATATGCCAAATTTATTATTAAGCATTTCCTGCTCACCATAAAAAATGTTCAAATGTGTGTGAATTTCTAAGAGACCAAACTGCTAAGGTCATCGGTCTCTAGACTTACACACTACTTAAACTAACTTACGCTTAGTGTTAGTTTGGACAGCACAGACACCCATGCCCGAGGGAGGACTCGAACCTCCGGCGAGAGGGGCCGTGCAACCTGCTCACTATACTTTGCACCCATATCCCACGTTAACTCCAAACTTCTCCGAAGAATTCAGTGGGAACAGTCCATACGTCACTACCGGTAATTTAATAGCTCGTATGTCGAATAGGGTAGCTAAGCTCAGAGTTTCCCTTGGGGCTGTTCGAGATAAGTAGGCTACGTGCCAGCACCGGGTCTCAAGCTAGTGTCTCATAAACACAACTCTGCAGAGCACCAGCATTCGTCACAATTGTCTACGCAACACAGGTACACACATGACGCTTCATAACAAGTCAAGAGGAGATAACGGTGGTCCTTCACCCCTAGGACACTACCTAGAGCAGCAATGCGAGATTCCGACTTCTGCCCCAAACGATCACTTTCCAGTACTGAACTGCCTTAACTTAGCTATCCGTCACATTGCCCACGTTGCGGCGGTATAAAATGATAAGAATTAATTTGAACTGTAACGAATTTCACGTGATAACATATACAAGCTGAAACTTATAAGGGTAAGTAAATGTTATGTAACTTTCGAAAGTCTCAGCATCCCAAAAACTTTCATGAACCTTTTCCCTTTCATGAACCTTTTCCCCTCTGACAAGATTCTCACTTTCAAAGTACTAAAATCGTAAATGCCCGTGTAAAACATCCTAAAAATTATGTAAGTCGGTATCGCGCAAGTTTCCGCGGGGTAGCCGTGCGGTCTAGGCCCCTTGCCAAGGTACAGTCGTGGACAAAACGAGCGAGACCCCTCGCCTTTTCGTTATGCTGATCCGCACAGCTTTAAAGTGTGCTACACAGCATAACGGGCAAGGCGACGAAGTGCTACCAACATACTATGCACAAGCGTGAAATTGAAAAAATATCCGAACTTTGTGAGACTGTTTCCAGTCACGTCTAAGACTATATTAATGCTGATTAGTGTGTCAAATACAACACGTACTTATAAGATATAAATGAAAGAAGAAACACTAATTAGTATGAACAGAACTAATAAAAATAAATTCAGCTTATCGAGGTAACATAACTGTTTTAATAAGACAAAGTACCCCAGATCGATACGAATTAGCAAAATATTATGCACATATGGCCGCGGAACGGTCTGTGTCGATGTTCAGACCATTCATACTGGATTACCGTTGCTGACCTACCATGAAAGTGTGCAAATTTAGCAATGCGTGGATATTCTTAACGAAATTCATTTAAAAATCAATTCAATTATTGACAGAAACGCAAAAAGTAGGCAGTAACAAGTATGAAATTCTACAAAAGTTTCATATTGACATCCACAGGGCGCCGATACAGAATAAAGGTAAAAAAAAAAAACCACGTGTGGGAGAGCAAGAAATTCTTAAAATTGCTTTATTAATAGTCTATCTGCCTCCATCGAGATTAGAACCGAAAACAAACCACACATCCTTTGCAGTAGCAAACACCTTTCACAACGCCAGCAGACAGTCCAGGCAAACAGCCCTCTACTATTACCCCAGACATGAGTAAGCTGGCAATTCCGTTGCATAGAGGTTTCTGGACTCAAAAACATGAATTTCCTACCTTTATGTCACCGCTTATGTGACAATCATTCGGGATGTTTATCGAAATACCAAATACTGTTGTTAGCGAGTAAATTTAGTAGAATAATCCTGCACCACCCCAGGAAATAAACGGCGACACAGCTACCAAACGTATTCTAAAATGTTTCGAATCCTCCATTAGAATCGCCACAGCCAGGATACGTTCATTAGCCGAAGTGTTTCTTAAGCTATGGGAATGATCACACTTCTAAAACGCGGTGGCCTTAATACTAGAATGTGAATTACCACGTGTATAGGCAAATGGATTTTATTTGCTTTCCTGTAAACGTGGTTTGGATAGACTGCGTAGCTACGATTAATAAATGGTTCAAATGGCTCTGAGTACTATGGGACTTAACATCTGTGGTCATCAATCCCCTAGAACTTAGAACTACTTAAGCCTAACTAACCTAAGGACATCACACACATCCATGCCCGAGGCAGGATTCGAACCTGCGCCCGTAGCAGTCGCGCGGTTCCGGACTGAGCGCCTTAACCGCGAGACCACCGCGGCCGACCTACGATTAATATGCTGATGTATGGACTACAGCTAGAACATTTCGAATAAATAGTAGGGGGAATTATTTATGCGGCCCTCGTGGCTATTTTCGTTGCTAGGATTTAGTCACCAAAATAGGTAAAAAAGGAACCCTACTAGTCTCACTTTCTTGACCTTCTATCTGTCTACCCAAGCCTTAAAACCCGTTTACCTCGAGTACGGGTATAATAAGCGGAAATGTATCGCACTTACTGCGGTACACGGTCCCTTGGTGGTGTAAAAAAGTGAGCTTCTATTAGAACGCAATCTAAAGATACGGCTGTTTATGTAAGGAAAATTTACGCAACGGTAATCCAGTATGATTGGTCTGAATGTTGACACAGACCGTTTCGCGGCCGAATGCGCATAATATTTTGCTAATTCGTAACGATATGAGGTAATTTGACTTAATAAAACAGTTATGTTATCTCGATAAGCTGAAATTCCTTTTAATTAGTGCAGTTCATACTAATTAGCGTTTCTTCTTTCATTTATATCTTATATTTACGTGCTGTGTTTAACACACTAATCAGTATTAATATAGTCTTCAACATTATTGAAAACAGTCTGACAAAGTTCGGATAGTTTTTCAATTTCACGCTTGTGCATAGTATGTTGGTAGCACTTCGTCGCCTTGCCTGTTATGCTGTGTAGCAGACTTTAAAGCTGTGAAGATCAGGATAACGAAAAGGCGAGGGGTCTCGCTCGTTTTGTCCACGACTGTACATGCGGCTCCTCCCATCGGAAGCTCGATTCCTCACTCGGGCATGGGTGTGTGTGTAGTCCTTAGAATAAGTTAGTTTAAGTTAGAGTTCGTAGTATGTAAGCCTAGGGAGATGCCCTCAGCCTTTTGGTCCCATAGAACTTACCAAAACATTTCCAATTTGTATCGCGCAAGGACTGGAGTATTAAATCCCTTCTTTGAGATCTAAATGAGATGTCACTAACGTCACGTGTAAACAAAAGCTGGTGCACTTTCAGTCATTTCATGCATTTTATGAATTATCAGAAATGCTATCACAAGTTATTACTGAACAGATTCTATGAAATACAATTTTCATAAAGACAACATTGTTGAGAAGACATATAAGCTCACAATTTTATGTCATTTATGCCGCTAAAATTGTTGATCTTTTCAAACATTCTGCTAATTGGTAGTCCCAGGTTCAAGTGAAAATTTTGCAGCTAACATGAAACTCCTAAGCACAATAAAGTAATACACGAATACAAAGTGGAAGCGAATAAAATTTTGGTAGGTGGAAAGTGAAAGCTTTCGTTCCAGTGCTGAGATATTAGTTTCAGAAGCTCACATCCTATTGTTAAAAAAATGGCTCTGAGCACTATGGGACTTAACATCTATGGTCATCAGTCCCCTAGAACTCAGAACTACTTAAACCTAACTAACCTAGGGACAGCACACAACACCCAGCCATCACGAGGCAGAGAAAATCCCTGACCCCGCCGGAAATCGAACCCGGGAACCCGGGCGTGGGAAGCGAGAACGCTATCGCACGACCACGAGATGCGGGCATCCTATTGTTAAGTAGCAAATTATAACATTGATGGTTCATAATGCCTCTTTTTGAAATGACAGCCCTTCCTACGATTCACTGATGGTGACACAAATAAGTCGCGTTGAACAAAAGGGAACAATATCTTCCGATACAGTTAACATCACTCCTCTTTTGTGTTAAATGCACACGATATCGCTTTAACCCTGCTAAAATTATTAAAAAAAATTATCGCTTTCACCAAATTTTCTGAAGAAGAACTAGAAGTAGAAGAAGGACATATATCTGGGATTCCGAGAAGATGCTATTAGAGGAGTATACAATTGAAATTGCTCTCATTTCCATTGAGTTTCAAGCCAATGAAAATCCACCTCTAACTGTACGTCAAACCATGTTATACATTGGTGACAGAAAATTTGAAAAAATAAGAGGTGTGCTGGAACTTATCTCCTTCAGTACTTAAAGGCGATTGATAAAGCAAAAAATCTTCGTTCCCTATCGAGCTATGCTAACCCAGCCGGACAGAGCTGGGCTTCACGATTAAGATATTTCAAAAAGTACAATACAGCAGAGCCGGCCGAAGTGGCCGCGCGGTTCTGGCGCTGCAGTCTGGAACCGCGAGACCGCTACGGTCGCAGGTTCGAATCCTGCCTCGGGCATGGATGTGTGTGATGTCCTTAGGTTAGTTAGGTTTAACTAGTTCTAAGTTCTAGGGGACTAATGACCTCAGCAGTTGAGTCCCACAGTGCTCAGAGCCATTTGAACAATTTTTTTACAATACAGCAACCGAACCGATTTAGCATACTGTATAAAACCTTTGTAACCTGCAAGCAGTACCGCACATAACATCAGGATATTATTTCAGAACTAAGACTGTGTTGCATTATTAAATAAATATTATGAAGAACGATGTCAAAGAATTACACAAAGCCAGTAAGTAGATGAGTGATTACTAGTAAACAGAAGCAGAAACATTCATCTATATTTGCCTGTCACGGATACGAGCATTCAGGTCGCCTCCATGGTTAAAGAAACATCGGATCTTTCGTTAACTTTTTCGTAAATTTCTGTGCAATTTTTTGCCAATTCAGTACCTTTTAAGTATTGTACAAGTGAGTAGCCAAGTCTTTGAAAGCAAAAGTGGCTGTGGTTCGTGTTTCAGTCACAACGATGGAAATTTCAACGTATTTTAATGGCTTTTGTAGCCAATCTACGTAAATAAGAGAAACAGGCCATCCTCAGGCTGGTCGACTCAGCCACTCTTAGTTCGTGGTTGTCGACATCTTGGCGCTTTAAACACTTTACTGAGCTGTTTGACTCCGTCGGCAAGTCACAGGGAGACTGAGATGCACAGATTTTTCTGCTCACGGTAGATGTTGAGTTGTGCCATCACGTCGAACACAGGAACATGATAATTTATCATTTGCGGGACATATGTTCAGGTGTGTCATCAACTGACATTCCATGAGTTGCTATAGTCTAATAATGTGGATAATTCCTGTAAATAATTGGTAGTTTCCATGGTGTTTTACGGCACTCTACACGAAGTACAAATACGAACTAACTTCATGCAGTCTACTTCTTGGCTTTTATTCATTTTTAATCGAATTTCTACATTGCATCTATATCTGAAACGAATATACAGTAAACAGCCATTCCACGTCTCTAGTGAATAACTTAAATACGGTCAGGCAATTTTTGTGTATCGTATCTCCAAGATTTAGAAGGCAAATTTGATATGAAGCCCGATGATACGTTGATATTAACCGACTTCAACGTTCCTTACTTCCTGCCTATATTATAAAACGCATAAATACAGTTGCTTTTACTTTTCCGTTCCATAGCGTCAACTTGTTCTCCTGCAGCATGTTACATGAACTTTATGTTGTTGTTGTTGTGGTCTTCAGTCCTGAGACTGGTTTGATGCAGCTCTCCATACTACTCTATCCTGTGCAAGCTTCTTCATCTCCCAGTACCTACTGCAACCTACATCCTTCTGAATCTGCTTAGTGTATTCATCTCTTCGTCTCCCTCTACGATTTTTACCCTCCACGCTGCCCTCCAATGCTAAATTTGTGATCCCTTGATGCCTCAAAACATGTCCTACCAACCGATCCCTTCTTCTAGTCAAGTTATGCCACAAACTTCTCTTCTCCCCAATCCTATTCAATACCTCCTCATTAGTTACGTGATCTACCCACCTTATCTTCAGCATTCTTCTGTAGCACCACATTTCGAAAGCTTCTGTTCTCTTCTTGTCCAAACTGGTTATCGTCCATGTTTCACTTCCATACATGGCTACACTCCATACAAATACTTTCAGAAATAACTTCCTGACACTTAAATCTATACTCGATGTTAACAAATTTCTCTTTTTCAGAAACGCTTTCCTTGCCATTGCCAGTCTACATTTTATATCCTCTCTACTTCGACCATCATCAGTTATTTTTACTACTTTAAGTGTGTCATTTCCTAATCTAATTCCCTCAGCGTCACCCGATTTAATTTGACTACATTCCATTATCCTCGTTTTGCTTTTGTTGATGTTCATCTTATATCCTCCTTTCAAGACACTATCCATTCCGTTCAACTGCTCTTCCAAGTCCTTTGCTGTCTCTGACAGAATTACAATGTCATCGGCGAACCTCAAAGTTTTTACTTCTTCTCCATGAATTTTAATACCTACTCAGAATTTTTCTTTTGTTTCCTTCACTGCTTGCTCAATATACAGATTGAATAACATCGGGGAGAGGCTACAACCCTGTCTCACTCCTTTCCCAACCGCTGCTTCCCTTTCATGCCCCTCGACTCTTATAACTGCCATCTGGTTTCTGTACAAATTGTAAATAGCCATTCGCTCCCTGTATTTTACCCCTGCCACCTTCAGAAATTGAAAGAGAGTATTCCAGTTAATGTTGTCAAAAGCTTTCTCTAAGTCTACAAATGCTAGAAACGTAGGTTTGCCTTTCCTTAATCTTTCTTCTAAGATAAGTCGTAAGGTTAGTATTGCCTCACGTGTTCCAACATTTCTACGGAATCCAAACTGATCTTCCCCGAGGTCCGCTTCTACCAGTTTTTCCATTCGTCTGTAAAGAATTCGCGTTAGTATTTTGCAGCTGTGACTTATTAAATTGATAGTTCGGTAATTTTCGCATCTGTATTCACCTGCTTTCTTTGGGATTGGAATTATTATATTCTTCTTGAAGTCTGAGGGTATTTCGCCTGTCTCATACATCTTGTTCACCAGATGATAGAGTTTTGTCAGGACTGGCTCTCCCAAGTCCGTCAGTAGTTCCAATGGAATGTTGTCTGCTCCCGGGGCCGTGTTTCGACCCAGGTCTTTCAGTGCTCTGTCAAACTCTTCACGCAGTACCTTATGTCCAGTTTCATCTTCATCTACATCCTCTTCCTTTTCCATAATATTGTCCTCAAGTACATCGCCCTTGTATAAACCCTCTATATACTCCTTCCAACTTTCTGCCTTCCCTTCTTTGCTTAGAACTGGGTTGCCATCTGAGCTCTTGATATTCATACAAGTGGTTCTCTTCTCTCCAAAGGTCTCTTTAATTTTCCTGTAGGCAGTATCTATCTTACCCCTACTGAGACAAGCCTCTACATCCTTATATTTGTCCTCTAGCCATCCCTACTTAGCCATTTTGCACTTTCTGTCGATCTCATTTTTGAGACGTTTGTATCCCCTTTTGCCTGCTTCATTTACTGCATTTTTATATTTTCTCCTTTCATCAATTAAATTCAATATTTCTTCTGTTACCCAAGGATTTCTATTAGCCCTCGTCTTTTTACCTATTTGATCCTCTGCTGCCTTCACTACTTCATCCCTCAGAGCTACCCATTCTTCTTCTACTGTATTTCTTTCCCCCATTCCTGTCAATTGTTCACTTATGCTCTCCCTGAAACTCTGTACAACCTCTGGTTCTTTCAGTTTATCCAGGTCCCATCTCCTTAAATTCCCACCTTTTTGTAGTTTCTTCAGTTTCAATCTGCAGTTCATAACCAATAGATTGTGGTCAGAATCCACATCTGCCCCTGGAAATGTCTTATAATTTAAAACCTGGTTCCTAAATCTCTGTCTTACCATTATATAATCTATCTGGTACCTTTTAGTATCTCCAGGAATTTTCCATGTTTACAACCTTCTTTTATGATTCTTGAACCAAGTGTTAGCTATGATTAAGTTATGCTCTGTGCAAAATTCTACAAGGCGGCTTCCTCTTTCATTTCTTCCCCCCAATCCATATTCACCTACTATGTTTCCTTCTCTCCCTTTTCCTACTGACGAATTCCAGTCACCCATGACTATTAAATTTTCGTCTCCCTTCACTACCTGAATAATTTCTTTTATCTCGTCATACATTTCATCAATTTCTTCATCATCTGCAGAGCTAGTTGGCATATAAACTTGTACTACTGTAGTATGCATGGGCTTTGTGTCTATCTTGGCCACAATAATGCGTTCACTATGCTGTTTGTAGTAGCTAACCCGCACTCCTATTTTTTTTTATTCATTATTGAACCTACTCCTGCATTACCCCTATTTGATTTTGTATTTATAACCCTGTAATCACCTGACCAAAAGTCTTGTTCCTCCTGCCACCGAACTTCACTAATTCCCACTATATCTAACTTTAACCTATCCATTTCCCTTTTTAAATTTTCTAACCTACCTGCCCGATTAAGGGATCTGACATTCCACGCTCCGATCCGTAGAATGCCAGTTTTCTTTCTCCTGATAACGACGTCCTCTTGAGTAGTCCCCGCCCGGAGATCCGAATGGGGGACTATTTTACCTCCGGAATATTTTACCCAAGAGGACGCCATCATCATTTAATCATACAGTAAACCTGCATGTCCTCGGGAAAAATTACGGCTGTAGTTTCCCCTTGCTTTCAGCCGTTCGCAGTACCAGCACAGCAAGGCCGTTTTGGTTAATGTTACAAGGCCAGATCAGTCAATCATCCAGACTGTTGCCCCTGCAACTACTGAAAAGGCTGCTGCCCCTCTTCAGGAACCACATGTTTGTCCGGCCTCTCAACAGATACCCCTCCGTTGTGGTTGCACCTACGGTACGGCCATCTGTATCGCTGAGGCACGCAAGCCTCCCCACCAACGGCAAGGTCCATGGTTCATGGGGGAATTTTATATAAACAGGAAAGCCTTCTGTCTCACGACGGGCACTGAAGTGTGAAATTCGTGAAAAGGGACGGGAGGAAGATGTATAAATAAATATAATTTAAACGCTGCAAGTTGGAGTGCTTATTTAGTTACAGTTTTCTTGATGTTGACATTAACTTAAAGTTTCAATTGACGTAGAGACGTAGCACTTAATAATGTTATTTGGGGGACAACGTCGTTAGAATTGCGAACATTTGGAGAGTCAGAGCTCTTGCTGCGTCATCGCACCTGCCGCGCAAATAGGGACGGAGAGATGGCGTTGCGGGTTTTCACTCAGGTGACTCAGTACTTGCTGCAATGGGAAACCATTTAAATATTACACGTCGTGAGCAATTGTAACGTACTAATTTTTATAACTAAACACGTACCTTTTCCTACACTCATTTAATCACTAGCTGAAGAAGAAAGCTGCATGGAAAAATCGAATTAAGTTACTGACAAGGAATTTCTAGAAAAGCCAACACAAATCAGTTATCTGAAGCTCTCACTTAAACGTCCTGGAATGTGTTACGCATTTCGCTGCCAGCTAGACAGCTATAATTTACTTTCCTGCGTCCATCAAATGCAATCTGCTTCACGCTTGTTACTTAAATTTCTCTTTCGTAAATCACATTCTGCCAGCCTAGATAGCCTCTATAGCACCAGCTAATCTGCTTCTGCCAGTTCTTCGACTTTACCTTATTCCATCACTCTCTTTTCTTGTTTCCCTTTGTACAAATCCGTTACGTAATAGCCTCATTATTGCAACACGATTCACGTTCGTTCACAAATAGCAAACTCTTGTCCTACTTCGTCCCAAAATTTCCACTATTCGTTTACCTGGAGAGACGTTACGCTACATGACAGGATTTATTTTATTTATTTTTTTTTTTTTTGTAACCGACATTCACTGCGTCATCTCGCCGCCTATGCAGCAAACGAAGGAGAGTAGAATGTCCGACACGTGCGACATTCTCCTCTCTAAATGGACTTGTGAACTCTCTTCTGTTCTTTTTCGCTGATCTAGCTACACAAACCTTCTCTCAAATTGCAAACAAATAAAGACGGTTCCCCTTCACAATTGATATACCAAGTGCACCTTCACTAGACACTCAAAACATTAGAGCTAGTGTAAAGGTGCGGGAAAACGATGGCGTTAGCTGAACTGAAAAATTTCTAAGCTATTTTATTCTCGCGCTACGGAAATATTCAATTGAAAAACCGTTATATGAGTACTGATTTTATCAGGTGCTCTGCATTTATAACTAACTGAAGCGTCAATAAATGTGCAGATGGACTTCTCGTTTTGTTTGAGAGATCCATTTTTCATTAGGTGGTCCTATGTTCGATATCAAACGCGGATAGATACTTCGGAGAAAAAGAATATACGATGTTTAATTTCATGTCAGGAAGGAGGAACATCCCTGACAGTTGGCATCTCTGTTGTAAGCTTCAAAGCATTAGATTCAAAAGATTGTCTGTCACCACTACTGGCTGAAAACCGCAGCCGCCTACAACCGCAGCAACACTGAGATGTTGTCATAGAAACGTAAACAGTATCACATTCTGTGGCTAGTCGTCGTGGACGGACAAAGTAGCCGCGCAGAGACATGTTTAACTCTCAGTGATTTTCTCTCGCTGCGTGGAACAGGGGGGCCATCTGCTCTGTTCTTAAAAGGCTAAGTCTAATTTACAAGGGCAACATGAAGCATTTTGGGCGTGGCATACAGATGGAGTTAAAATCAATAAAAGGTTGTTTTTCTGTGGCACACTGTGTCAAATGCCGCAAGTAAAATATCAACTTCGTCAGTGGAATATTTTGTCGATTCAGCTTTCTCAACCTCTCACCGGTCAAGCACAGGGTTCTATTCGACAAATTACGACGGATTTAAGCGGCCTGTTATTAAATGTTATCTATGGTTATTAATATCTGGAATAAACTATGGTGGTTGTAAACTATGCTGTTTATTGCAAATATGTCGTGATTTAGTAGCATGTTATGGTATACCTGAGAGTACAACTTATATTGTTGCTAGAGAAACTAGTAGCGATTACATTCCTGTTTCTTGCAAATGTTTGGCTGTTTCTTGTATTTCGAACGATCTGAGGTTAAGATTAGGCAGGAACTTATAACCACAACTTAAATTGTTGCGGGTGAAACGATTATATATTAGAGGACTAATTGAAACACTACTGTTTTCTGTAATTGTTCTACTGCTTTTGTAATGTGGTACGTTTTTCGAGGATGCGGTTAGCCAGAAACCTAAGTGCACAGCTTAACTTTCGGCAAGTGAAATGAGTAGTGATGTCATAAACAACATTGTGTCTTGCAACTATATGGCTGGTTTCTTCGTATGTGACGTCGTAGAGACGTGGATAATGTTAAATGGCTTTTTTTATAGCGGTCATGATGATTTTAGTGGTTTCTCACTGTTGTGGTGGATATCTGTCATTGTGATGTGGTTTGTAGTAATGGTTCAGTCGAACGGGTCGAGTATTTACTAGTTATTGGTTATTTATTTGAATTTGGTTCTTGAGTTTTTAGTTTTCGTTTGCAGTTTGCTGGTATTTTTAGATTGAATGTTTACGTTTGTTATTTGCATTGTTATTTGTGTGTGTGTGTGTGTGTGTATGTTTTGTGTGTGTGTGTGTGTGTGTGTGTGTGTGTGTGTGTGTGTACGTCTGTCCGTATCTGTGTGATGTTTTGCATCCAGCTTTGATTAATTTTTATTTGGAGAGGGATATGATTTATCAGTATGTTTTCACGACCTTTTTTCGTTTATTTTGAGATTCTCTTTGAAATGAAGGTTTCAAATTGGAGTTTGGTGAGTTTCGTTTGGGAGAGAGGGGTGGCGTTTATACCGATGTCAGTGTTTCACCTGTATATGGCTATTTAAAATTGCATTCCTGATTTTTATTGTTCTGTGTGGAGTTCCTGGTATCGCTGTCTTCGTTTGAGCTGTACATGGTAAGTCAGGAGGCAAGGTAGATGCTTTGAGGGGTGATAGTAATAGTAATTCTGAACAAAAAAGTCATATGCACATATGTACTGCTCTTAACAATTTCCGAGAAACCTAAGAAAACTATGGGGAACGGGAGAAATGCAGATAATAGGAAATGAAACATCGTGATCTAATGCCTTGTTTAATTGCGTACCTCTCCTCATAAAAGATTTTCAAAAAGTCAAACGTCAATTCCGTTGAATTTTGCAGCTTTTCTAGACAGCTGCTCTGTTGCTCATCTGAGCTCATTCCGACGGTCTTTTACCTGAGTACAGGCACGGAAAATATGACCGAGAAGTTCCTCCTTTGTATTCACTCTGCGCTCATAGATTTCGCTCTTAACCTTCGTAATACCACCTCTTGAAAAAATTGTAATGTAGTCCGTTTTCTTTAATCGATAAAAAGTTTTTTTTTATGAAAGATATTTGTTTTTTTTTATTGTTCTACCAGATTTCGTAAAGTTTCGCGCACCTGCTTAGCTGGGTGGTAACGTGCTCACATCCCATCCAAGCGAGCCCGGTTTCGATTCTCGGCCGTGTTGGAGATTTTCTCCGCTCGGGGACTGGGTGTTGTGTTGTCCTCATTTCATCCTCATCACCAGCGCACAAGTCGCCCAATGTGGCGTCGCCTGAAATAAGCCCTGCACTTGGCGGCCAAACTTCCCCAGTTGAGGCATCCCGCACAACGTTGCGAAACGCTCATTTCCATTTTTCTCATAAAGTTTTAAATTTTTTAGTTTAACTTAACCCAAGAATTCAAGTCTCAGTACTGAACGAAATTTGCGTTTGTTATCTTTTTTGTGGCAGTCACAAAGTTGTTATTGAAAGTGCGTTGTTATTGCTAAGAGTGTGCTAAAAGGTATTTTCAAGTTCTGGACTGTGAATACGTATCAGTTCCCCTTTTAAAAAGTATGTTGTTAATATACGTCTACAACAATTAACGAATTTTTATTTTCTGAGAATGGGCCAAAGTAGCTCACCCCATCCCCGTTGGTAATGAGCGTTATGTAAATTGCCTTGTGCTGGTGGGGTTAAGGCAACCCTGCCAACAGTAATCTAGCGCAGTACGATGCTGTGGCCCCGGTGGCTAGGAAATTACTCCACTGCGGTCGATCCAAAACCCAAGACACGTTTCAGTAAGGTACTGTATCACGATGAGCTCTCATCTGCTGAAAGTATATACGACTTCAAATTGCCAAAGAATTATCCTCCAAATATTCCGGTAACACATCAGGTAGGACATGAAGATACCGTACTCAAGACGATTATGTGAAACTATTGGACCGGTTAGTTGATCATCAGTAATAATGGTTAGTAAGGGCAACACTAAGTAGCCTAAGGTCACTTTAGTTGTATTTGGGTGTGAGTGCTGTAGAAGATGGACATGAGGCAGATGCCCTTGATTTTCAAACAGTTGTACGTCGGATACCTTTAAGCGAAAGGTATTTGTTATCTTCTTCAAACGTGTCGCTGCTTCAGCGTGCTCGTATCACACTTACTGTAGTCACACTCTTAGACACCAGTACATTTGCAACGAAATCCCCAGAGTAATTCGTCTCTCTCAAATATGTGCACCTGGTACATCTGTCCGTGACATGATTTTCATTACGTACTCGCTAGAAAGTCCCACAAAGGAACCGCAACTTACTATATACCGTGACTTCAAATGCATTAATTTATGTGTACCTGCAACTGAGACTCAAGAAATAGTTTGGGGGACGTCTACTTATCTCCTTCTCGGACATAAACGAAACGCATCATGGATCTACTAATAAACGTACACAGATATACTGTATGACAATTATGCTCCCCTAAAGACATTGTTGCTAACTGAAGAACTAAAACAATTCATGAACCTCAAAGACGCTGCACATGGGGCAAATACCCTGTGGTACACGCTTGAAAATCGTACTGCTTGCAAACAGAAGCGGAATGGAGTCAGTCAAGCTGTGAGAAATGAGAAGGTAAGGCTTTAGAATATACAGTCCACGACCAGCTAACAAGCTACCTAAATACAAACAACCTACTAGACGAATACTGATCAGATTTCCGTAAACATAGCAGCACAACATATGCCTTAATAAAGGGAACAAATGACGTGCAGCTTGCCGTGGATGCTTCTTAGGCTTCAGAAAAACCTTTGACACTGTCGCCTTCCAAATTTTACTAGCCAAACTTAGCAGCCTACAATTATCGCCAAGTGGTTTCGTTTATATCTGACATCTCGCCAGCAATCCGTCACGTCCGGCACCATAAAGTCGCATTGGAGGCAGCTAATATCAGGCGTCAATGTGGGCTCGGCATTTCATTGTATGTCAATGATGTGCCATCAGTGTTGTCCTATTGCAAATATAACATGAATTTCGATGACCTCCAGCTGTATCTACGTGAAAAATCAAAAGTCCTGAAGAGAGCTGTAGAGAGCCTCTATACCGCCCTGTATGGGCAGTGAAAATGGGCGAAGGATATAGGTTTAAAACCCAGCCCACCCGAAACGAAACCCAAGCGGTAATAGTTGGTCATTCTAGGATCATTAGTACGAAATATCGGTAATCCCTACCATCTTTAACCCTAAAATTCTCTCCCTCAGCAACTAATCTAGGAGTAATAATAGATGAAAACCTACATTGTATTGACTAAGTAACAACAATATACAAGAAGACATCAGCATCTCTCCACGCCCTATAAAAATGTAAAAAGCTCTTCTTTCTTGATATGAAAAAGACACTCATACAAATACTTCCAGTTATTGATTAGAGCTATGTTATCCTGCAGGGTCTTTCTCTGGAAATCTGACGGCGCCTGAAACTGGTTAGGAATGCCTGTGTTCTTTATATTTGTGATATTGGACTCTCTGATTACATATCCGGCACCATACTCACAGCTATCGTGGCTGCATCCATCAAGAGCAAAGTTTTCCATACCCTCTGTCTTCTCTACTGTCTTATCAACGTACACTTTTGTACTGTCTTATCAACGTATACTTTCCATCATGCCTCTCTTAGACCTTAACGCTATTGTCTGAACAACATGGCAGAAAAACCCGTCTCCATCACAGCAAAATCATTTCTGTACCACTCCATCGTTCAGACACATCCTCAAAGTCCTTCTCAGTAGTGGGAATCCAACTGTGAAAAAGTCTCCCGCACTATATTAGAGAGAAAGTTAATGGCATCTAACAAAGCATCAGTAATGATTACCATTGTCCATGTATGCACTCACTGCCCTTGTACATCTTTCTTTCCAACCAGATCTTTCTCATTTCCAAACATTCTTAGTTGGTGCAGTCGGCTTCAAGTTTCTTTCCGCAGAACTCGTTACATCAGAAAACTTCAATGTCGTATGCCTATAAATTCTTCTTATATCTGCCGCTATCATTATCATTATTACTGTCATTATTATTATTACTCTCATCACTATTACTATTATCGCTAGTAGTGGCAACAGCGGTGGCAGTAGAAGCACTGCCAGTCTACCTTTATTAGTTCATAGTTACCATTTACTCACTTTGTCATTAAAGACACTCAGATAATTTTTAGAAAATTTGTAAATTAAAACTGGTATTTCTTAGGTAACTATGATGTAAAAACGGTACTGTACATGTGAAGCCATAGTCCGATGTAAGAGACCTGCTGGAGGCAGAGATTATCTTAAATAAATACACAGCAAAATAAATAAATATGTTCATTGGAAGTTTCTTTTTCAGAGCCACCAACACTATCACCCCTCGAACCACGTATCTTTCCTCCTCACACATCCAGTATAGATCTAACGAAATAGTCGATTCTAATTTTGTATTTGTTGTATCTTTTGGTAGCTTTGGAATGATTTTAGTGTTATCTTCACTTGTTTAGTTCGTCTCCGCCCAAAAGCCCCCTAATTACAGCGGTTATCCCGTTAGTTTCATTTCATTCGTTGATTCAAATATTTCGCGAATTTTGATGTTTGTTTTTGATCATAATTGTCTGTCTTGGCGTCAGCATCTTGAAAGATGATTTTGGACTGTACTTAAGTGTTGTCTTTGGCTGTCTTAGTAACTCTTGTGAACTATGCTGCTCACTCCATATGAGACGCAATGTATCAAAGCAGACGGGTGGATCGGGCCTTTTTCTAACTCCCTAAAGCAGCATTTCGTTCAAATGGATAAGCTGAAATACCACACTGTTTAAAAATACTACGAACGCCTTAGAAACAGAGCAAATTTCATCCACAGTTGGAGAATTCTAATAAGGACTCTGATCCTCCATATTTCACATTTAAGAAATAGGTTGCTGTATTCAAAACTGCAACCTGAAACACAGCACGAAACCGCACATCATGATAATGCATGGAGATTAAAGAGATTAAAGGCGTTTAGATTAGCTGAATCGCAGGAAGAAGAAGTACGGTACATCCTAGATGAAGAATTAACTATTGTTGAGTTTTGTGCAAGGTGAGTGCCACATTTGTTGTATTCTAAACAAATGCGGAAATCATATTCGACAACTTTTCGAGCATTTTAAAGTAATCCAACAGTGAGTATTCCATTATGTTACGACGGACAGTTTATTAGTTTGCTGCTTCACCCCAGAAATGCAACAGTTGACTCAATGGTGTGAGGAAACCAGTAATCCTACACCACAAACTACGAAATGATTTTGTCACTTGGGAGACATTTTCTCAGATATTTAAAAGAGAATCTTCTAGACAACTGTCGAATAGTACGAAAGTTTTCTAGATCATCTAGACAAAAAACACACAAGATGTGGCCATGATTGCAGGAAACTGTCGTTTCTACCACATGTTTCTTTTTCCATCTATCCAATTTTCCAATTAATTCCATATTGTGCACCAGACTCATTCTAAAAATCATCTATCCCACTTGCTGTCAAATACTTGGCTCCAATAGATACAGTATGTTAGAGAAAAATGTTTCAGCATTTCGCACGTCGCTCTGATATCAACTTTTTTAAAAATCGTTTTATCGAGACAACAGAATTTTTCACGAATTCTACACCTTTTCCCAAATCTCTAATGATTAATGGACCTTAAACCTTTTTAATCTCCTTCATAAATTTTATCATAGTTTGATAATCCTTAAACCGATTTTAGAGCCAAAAACCAAGTCCAATAATGTTTTAAATACTCTTTACCTTCTGCCGTCTACGTATTAACATATGCGAACCACAGCATATGCACGTGTTACGTTTTCGATTTTGCTCTCCTTTTAATGCAAGCTACTCTTCCTTTATGATCTGTTTTTGTATTTTCTGTTCAAGGTTCTTTTCCTTAAGTTTAGTGTCCTTTATTCTCACCGATGTATCCACTTCTTCCGTGACTGAAATGCAGCATATCTCGACAAAAATAAAATCCTTCTCCTTCCTAACTAACAACTCTATCTAAAGGTGAATTCCATTAAAGCAAACAATATCTTCTAAATCGGGAAAAATTTAAAGGGAAAGAAAATGTAAAATTAACGTCCTTTTGACGGCCTGAGAATCTTAACTAAACTTTTTGTTAGAAACTTAGTGTAATTGTTTAGAACGTAAGACAATGGAAAATGTAGTTATTAATTGGGTTCTTCTAGTGTGTTTATAAAGCTGAACCCTCACTCATTTCTGATTTTAAGTTGTTAACCAAAAACGCGTTTCGTGCTTTAGTAAGAACTGCGTATGTACTGGAGGAGAAACTCGGCGCTGCCCAAGTATTTCTTTATAGCTGCAAGTCCATCCCCTTACCGCGCTTAATGTTTATGACGTATCTCTGGAAGTATCATATGATATAGTATTGTAGGTGCATTCAGCTTCACATGTGGATACTGTCTGCGACATTTATAGTGAATAGAGTTAACAGCAAAGAAGTAATAGGTTTAACCGTCATGCGTTATGTGGCAGTTTTTCATGCATCTCATTGCGTAAGACGTCGTATCTCCTGAACGATGTGTCGTATGATACTGTTATTGTATATGTACAATATAGTATATAATATAATAATAATACAAATAAAAGTATACATATTGTCTGTAAACTGTATCGCTAACATGGTTACTAGTAAAGAAGTAATAAATCATAGCATCAAGCCTCATGTGGTACTCTCAGTGCATGAAGAGTGGAAAAGTAGCAAGCGAGAATAATTTTTCCTTTCATCACTTTTAGGAATAGCCAGAGAGAAAAAAATTCGGAAAGGTTGAAATTAAGTGTAAAGTTTGTTGCAAGTCGCTAAGTGCTTCCATTACTAGATTAATAAATTCCGGGAATTCATGCGTCATGGGCTACGCTTCTACCTGGTTCTCATTACCACAACGAGAGTAATGTATATGTGTAGCACGATTGATTGAAATCGGCCAAGTGGTTTAGGAGATGTAGCGCGCGCACGAGCGCACACACACACACACACACACACACACACACACACACACACACACACACACATTTTTATAACCTGTGTAGATTAATGATGAAACTCATTTTAGAAATTACATGCAGGAACGTTGCTTTAGAATGTGAGGATTACGACTGATATCTGTGTGTGTTCTTGGAGCTATGTCACTGTGTATACGTATATTTTGTTCACAGTTTCGGTTTTACTAGTATTTTAAAAATCAGTTCGCTGGCCGAATTACTTGACATTGACTGTATTAGGTATACATTTATTACTCAAAGCTTTACTATCCAACACTGACATACGAAAAATTGTTAGTAGTTTCCATCTGTCTTTCCTTAGGTGTCCTAGAAACATATGCACCTGATTTCATTGTTTACTGTTACATAAGATATGTAATTAGAAATTAACCAAGTTAATACTGTCATTTTTGTGCATGAAAATGCTGTTAATGTTTAAGTAAATCAGCTTCCTATTCGGTACGTCTTGTGGTTGGTGTAATATCATATTTGCACTCTGCTACTGTGCTACTATCTTTGATTGGACCGTGGACTTAGGTCTTGTTAGTTGTAACCACTGCCCAACGAGAAATAATTATTAATAAATAAGAAAAATTAAACAACAGATAATCGATTGGTTGGGACCTGTTGTGGCTAATCCATTTTCTGTTTAAGTGTTTTATCATAGGCTCTTCACTGTGGTGTTCAATAACATGGGCCTTTGCTGCTACGAGGTATTAAATTATCCTAGGACGTCAGAGGTAATTAAGGAAGAAAAGACCTGCAGATTATTCTTCGGAACAACAATTTATAGATCATCCTACAGTCAGTATGGCTATAAGGAATACTATTATTAAAAAAATAAGATATAAAATTAAATTGAGCTACTGAATAGTAGCAACAGGACTATAAATACTGATTAGCATGAAAAACGGAACTTACCTTTTCTAATTGTTTCAGCATTATCTGTACGTGATTTGACCTTTCCAAAAACGTGAGAAAGTCACTTTGAATATATTTAATGCTGATGAACTGTAATGACTGTTTGTTTGCTATAAAGTTGTATTTCTGTAGTAACAGATCAGCACAGAACAAGAAGAAAAGAGTGAATGGAATCCATTTCCTGAACAGGGACAGCTTTTCTCTGAGTATTGGTTATGATCATACCTTGTACACTACGACTTCCCTTGCCATTATCACACACATAATTGTGCGGAATATCCGCCCTTATCTTCCTCTTAAGGTGCAAATCACCTTGATAAATATGCGTTGGTATGTATATATCAGTTATTCTAGGTTTTCATATTGTTTCCAGGAAGTAAAATTGCAGGGATTCATCATATTTCAGCAGAAAATTTTCTATACAAGAAAACGTTTGACTGTATCCAGAAGTGTTACTGCTAACGAAGTAACCACCTTCAAGAATTTACATAAATAAGGGCAACTTGCTACATTTGTAATTAATGGTAAATAGTATGATATACATACTTCATATTTGCCTTTTAAAAAAGTTTTACATTCAATAACTGGAACTATTTGTTTTCTATTTCGCTCCTGGTTTATAATTTTTTGAGTTTGTGATTTAATATCAGAGTTTTGAGTGCAGTGTTACTTTCACTTTCAGCTCATCATATCTATAGCTGTCAAACTTTTTATAAATGATTTTGTCAGCTGCACATAAATGCAAATGCTATTCTATGAAGCAATATCAGAGAATGTATTCAGTTTATGATGTGTGGATTTAAGATTTGTAATGTCAGTTTCGCAATAGGTAAATATGCCTGTAGTATGATGTATTGAGATTAAAGTGTATCAAATGGCTCACTTAAATTTGTCTAGTTATTTACTGGAATGTGACAGACTTAAAGAACATTGACATATTTTCTTTTCATTGAAATATAATGAGTAATCCGTTTTTAGATGTTCATTAACTTGATAGGAGCAAGAAGCTATGATTTATTTTACAAAATTAGCAACGCCATTTTGCTGTTTCCAGACGATGGAACCGAATTTTCCTTGTATAGTGTTGTACTCTTAATATAGAAATGCATATTATTGTACACTGTTTCATAATCTGTCCCCATTTCAAACTGTACTTCACAATGTTGTTGAAATGTTTCAACTATCATTGTTTTTATGTCATTAAAAACAGAACAGTACGTTCACTTTAGCTCTATAGAGTAATGGAAAATATGTTAAATTGGCACTATGTACTGCTCGTGACTTAACATCAGTGAATTACAGTTTTGTGAATTTCACGAATCCTTCAGCAATCTATTTCTTTACCACATTCACCGTGGAAGTATTCACAATTCTTACAAAGAAAAAAACCCAAATTTAGAAATTTTCAGTTATAAACTCAGTGAGAAACTTTATGTTATAAAGAAGCACATTAAAAACATCGATTTTTAGGTTAACTGCAATACTTCGATGTGTATACATTCCATATGATTTATGTATGTATCTCAGATATATGGCAGATTTAGGAACCAGTAGTCAGATGAAAATCATTATTTTTGAAGATTCATGTAAGGTACTATATGGTATAAATGAAATAAGGGAGATAATATCACAATTTACATTTATTGACACTTTATGAATTTTAATACAAATCTTAAGTCTGCATCTCTCACAAGTAAGTGATATGTTTCAGAGTTTTTTAATAACAGTGAAACCCTTCAGGTAACTCACATTAAAATTTATAAAAAAAACTGTCTCTAAAAAACCGAATGGTACTACTCTGCAAATGTAAAGACATACACTTACATGGAAAATAATAGAATTCAATACATGAAAAAAAAATGACAAAAAATATCTTACAATATCATACAAAAATATGATTCTATTATACAAAGGGAACGAGATTATCACATACTGTGCCAGTTAATCACTGAGCAATATGTTTTAGAATCATGCACAGTTATTCAAAAATCAAGTGTCGGTCTGTTAGAACCAAGAAAGTGATTTGTATGCGAAAAACTTGCTTTTAGTAAGAAATTAGTGAGCAGCAAGTTAACAGACCAACACTCAATACATGAAACATATCATCTGTGCAAAGACTACTTGAATCTGGAGGTGTATAGAGTGTGCTACAAACACATATGCTAATGCATCACTAATATCAATTTGTTATAACACGAGTGACATTAGTTTAGAGCTTATCCTTTGTCAAACAGGGGGCACTAATAATCTTTTGTGAAAAGAAAAATACCTCACAGTGACAGATGAACCCTTCGTGGCCCAAGCAAATCGTTTCTAGTCAATAAAAAAAATGTATGATTTAGTTGAGATTTATGTGAGATATTCAGGGATAGAATAAATGGTAACATAAATAATGCAAGGTATGAATTCGTCTTCAAATGGGAAGTCTTCAGCCCATCCAGACGTCTGTAGATAAGCGCCTGTATGAAGATAAGCATGACACAGAGAAAGAAAATTTTAACAGAAAAGCTATTTTATAGCTAATATTAAACAACTGATAAACAGCATGTTCATGAACAGTAGATTATTGTAAAAATGATTCGATTTGTAGTGTAAACACTCTTTTCTGCCAATGAGGAATAGATTTTGACCATTGAAAGCTGAATGTGATGAACTAAGGGAAATGAATGCGTTTAGCGTGATTTAGCCAGTCTGTAGAGGAGATGAATTTCAATTAAAACAAGGACGAGGGTATAAAGCAGTGCATGATGGTGATAGGTGAAACTGTGGTACGAAATAATGTCTAAAGGGCCGTGCGAGTTGTTGGTGATTAGTGAATTTTGTAGAATGTCAAGGCAAGATGCCAATGGCGACGTGACGGCGCGTTTTGTGCAGCCCTGAGGAATCCTCCTGCTTAGGGGTAGCCGCCACCGTCCAGAGAGATGCTGCCTCCGGCGGTGGCGCCTGCGCCCCCTGCAGACCCGCCGATACTTGCTCCAGCGCTGGCGCCAGCACCACCGCCGCCGCCGCCCCCGCTGCTCGAACCGCCGATACCGCCCAGCAGTCCGCCCAACAGGTTCGACACGAGAGTCTTGAAGACCGAAAACTTTGCCTGAAATAAGAAGAGAAGGGCGTATGGGACTCACGAAATGTTAAGGGCCACAAACAGTGTAACTAACCGAACGCCATTAATGGGACAATTACTTCTTCAGAGATTCCATGACATTAGTAAATAGGTGTATCACTGTGGCTACATTGAGTTCCCTACACTATCAAGTTAACGAGATGATTCTAATCGACAATCTAATGCAGGATGGAGAAAGAAAATTTGATAACTTCAAAAAGGGCTAGAGGACGTCGAATTACAATCTGTTCCTCATAGCCATAGGTGCAGGCATGTAACGACAGCCAATTAGTGACGGGTACGTTGAAGTCTGTCCGATAAGCGAAAGTGTTTCGATGTGTCTAACAGCGTGCTTATGTCTGACTAAGTTGCTTCTTTTAGAATGAAAGTTCATTCATGCTCTCCATGCATTAGCAAAATTTAAACAGGTTTAACCAGCCATGGATACTAATTTAAAGTTTGCCTGGCTTTGACCGTTCAATTGAAACATTTTGTACAGCTAGTTTGATTAGTAACTGCACTCTACAGCGTAACAGGTTCAAATTTCCTCATTTTGTAGTTAAATTATGAATTAATGCCATCTCACGACCAACTTATACTTCTAAGGGAAGTGGAATGAACTCTCCCTAGTTAACAATCAAACTGTAGCAATTCAAGACGAGCGAGTGTAATGGTCGTTGCTTTCACGGAGCAACAGGTAAAACTAAATCGTACTGCCACCAGAAGAGCGACTGCAATGCTCATTGCTTTCACAAAATAATGAGTAAATTATACTTGAACAATGACCGCAAGTACAGCGCCGACGCAGTGAAGTTAACCAGTTGGCTGTGAAACAGCTTATTTTTATTTTTAGTGGGTCGCCTAATCAGGAAAAGTTGTCTGACGAGTTAAAGTGTATTGAAATTTTACTCAAGGTTGTGTATAACAGGAGTTTATTAGCTTCATGCGCTTCATGAAATTAACAACAAATTGACAAAGATCATATTTATCAGAATATTCAACTAAACGCAACAAGAACGGCGCTAACGCTGTGTAAGGTACCAAAATTCACCTGTAAGACTGCATGGATCTAACAGATTCGAAGTTAATGACTGCAAAATTACAGTTTACAATAAATGAAATTTCCAACTCGATCTGCGTATTAGAAACATAGCAATAAGGGAGCTGTTCTGCGTAAGGATCACACTACCGCAGATTCTGAACTTACATTTCCTAAGGACAACAAAGTCTGCCAAACAGCACCAGGCAGTCATTAGGATGTCACCCCTCTCGAGTCTCTCTCCAGAAACTAGCCATCTGCCATTCTCTAACATTCTTGCTCCTTTCCAGTTCCACGTTTCTAAAACTCTGAATGTAGGGGACGACTCTATACTGTTGGCAACGTGACGGTTGAAATTATGGCTGAATTCATGAAAAAGCAGGGGAAAGCACATGTAACTTATATGAAGTCTTCAAGGGTTGTCAGCCGAGTAGCGTCGTCGTGTTGTAGCAACGTTTCGATGGAATGCGTCTCCATCGTCTTCATCTTCGCCTGACGAGACGACGACGCTACTAGGGTGACAACCCGTGAAGACTTCATGCTATATGAAATTCGCCGAGAATGCCTGCACTCACATAACACATGTAACATCTCTCCTTTTGTGTACAAGACGCTCATTTGAAACATTAAATTAGTAATGGGCTGAACCCCCGTCTTCACGATGGGCTAACCTTCCACAACAAGGGCGCTGTCTAGAGCGATGCAATTCTACTGGCTGAACCAGATTTTTAGAGCGAATGCAACTGACCCTCCCATGCTGGTTGGATGGTGCCACAGTGTCTTGCTCTCAGATATTCGCGATATTCGCGCAGAAAGGCAAAAATGCATATTCAATTATTCACTGGGGACTGTAGGGTGGCTGTGACTTTCATTGACCGCAAGAAGTGCAGGCACCAGAAAGCTTTCAAAAGGCGTGGAGCAAATCACAACCTGACTTCTGTGAAAGCTGCCCGTAGCCCCAAAGGAGGTGTTGTTCACCTGATGAGATTCATAGAAGAGGCCATAGAGACGTTTCTAGCGACACACCATACCAACATGGAGTGTAAGGATCACATTACAAACACACAATGGTTGTAATCTCACTAAAATAACTACGACATAGCAATGAGAAAATAAATTAATAATGCGTAGTAGCGTGTAACACTAACGTAGCAAGCTATTAGCTGGGGCATGTTACAATGCTTACATTTACACGCCCTCATCACTGATTCGCTGTCGTTTTATGGTCATAACTGCTTAACGGTGTATTTCCGACCTTTGTCTATCTACAGAATTTTGGACGATTCAGCTTTCGTTACCCAGATCTGAAATTTTTTCTCTAACATATGTATCAAGTTTGTCTGTTTATGAAATATGCCGCTCATAGCAAAGATATTACAGATTTTTATAACAGTTGCGTGCGTTTTGGAAAGAGTACAGTTTTTACTTATTTGGTACATGGTCCTACTAAGTTAAGTTCCTATAATATATTTTTTTTCCTATACGCAAAACTTTTCCAATACAAAAATAAAATTCATTACTATCACTATCTGAACCACAGAACATAAATTTTAAAGTGACCCTTGGACAACTAGGGAAGTCGATCATGCTTTTATCTCCAATAGTAAATAATATCAAGCACATGATGGTGTCACTTTACTATAATGGGAAAACAAAATACAGAATCTCCAGACTACTGATCTTTTATCATGTTAATTTAACTTTTTCTGTTCAAAAATTGTGAAGTTTCTTTCAGAGCTGGAATGGAATCCCACTTTTCCCACAAGTCTCTTTGTAAACTGCACTTTGGTCAGTGACAGTTAATATAAATTGAGAAGAGAATCTGTAAATTATGTTTATCAAAACTAAAGTGAAGAAAGTAACGTTACATATGTTGTGGTTTTGTAGAAGGAGAATCTTTAAAGGTGGAAACATTTCCAGAACAGTACATATCTGTAAATTGCTCCTTTGAAATGATAACAATACTGCACAGGTATCATATTTCCCCTGAGTGGCATCTAGAGTCTGGGACAACAGCCACCATGCTTCTGGGATCCACATTGTTAGACCTCCTACATCATTTCGTGCATTTTTGTTTTATAGTTGCGTTAGCACCAAATATTGACCTGAATATTTATTTTCGAGTAAAACCTTGTAAATAGGAACTAGAACAAAAACGTCTTGCCAACTAATTACATTGCAGTCTGTATCAACAGGATACTTTTTCCATACAAATGCCTCAGCGTCCTAGGTTAATTAATTCTGTGTACCTCTCTACTCGGACACTTCATTCCCAGCCTGTTCTTTCTAAAATCCTCATTTCATTCTTTGACTGTCCGTTTAAGTTTCAACATTACCTCTGCACATGAGAGGGATGAATTACAGTGTAAGGGCCTTACTTACCCTAAGTGCTCCAGACACGGAGTTGCTCAGGACATAGACGGGGTCGTAGCCGCTGATACCCCTACCGATCAGGTCGTCGTACTGAAATCAGTATCACAATAAATGTTACAAACCGTGTTCACCGATTACATGGTTAATAAAAATTGATACATTGTAATTAACAACAACATGAAAAAGTACACACACACACACACCAAATGCGATTCAAATTAAAATGCACTCGTGTATCGCTTCTTTTCGATTCCGTCAGTAGGTGAGACAGGTGGTAAACGAATTTCTCTATTGTTTCTATTAGATGACGACTTTAGTGTCGTATAGTTATAGAGGGATACGACTATAGCAGAAAATAGCTGATTATGAGTTCTGACTAATGTTTCATTAAGGTATGAGTCACTCAGACGTCTATATTACAACATACCTATGGAAGCATTCTTAAGTAAATCTTATCACATACGCAGTGACGGCAATAAGGTACTTAGCGAGATGTCTTACCTTCCACAATATATTTATACATCTGAGACTGGTTTTTCCGTTAAAAAAACTGTATCTTGTCTTACGTATTATTTGAACTTCTTTATACGTTAAGAAAGAAAGAGCGAATCAATAATATCAAGAATCTGGTACTCTTGTCGCAAAGTGAAAGAACTTACTACGAACCAAAAACGTTGACCGATGGCCAGAAATATGAAAGCAGAGGTCGCCCATACTTGATTTCGCATTTGATACACAAGATGTAGACTGACGAGAGGTTTAACAGCCGTACCGACACGCCCCTTTCAAAAGTGATTTCACAAACTTTCTCCGCATATCTTTCTCTGCTCTCTTCCTGCTCGGTGCGCATGAGCAAGTTTGAGGACCACTTTCGTCGGTAGTGAATTTCCACACGCAACGTCTGCGACAGTTTTTGAGCGAGCTATTAAAGAGGGTACCCGTGATAGTCGAATACTCTCTCCTCGTGGCGAATGTGATCTCTAAGAAATAAATTTAAAATGTGTCTTTGTCCTACCGTAATCTCATCACCTCTTCGGTTGCAAGTATAATCGTTAACAAAAAATATCAAGCCCTTCTTTTCTCCATATGTATGCAGCCTGTTACTGCTTTCTCGCAAAAATGCAACTGCTTTGATTATCGCAAGTCACATTTCGTTGACAGATTGCAGCCGGCGACTCTAGTGAGACTGGACCTGTTCTGATTAAAATGGAGTTTAATATCGCGTAGACATCGAGGGCTTTCGAGCTGAATACCACGACTTTCGTTGTATGGAAGTGTGGAAGGAAATCGTTTGTGGCTTTCTTAAAGGCATTAGTCCTCTTTGAGAATTTCAAACATCCGTTTCTTTGGCTTTAAATGTTTTCTGGGATGTCTGGTTTATTGTAGTGTTCATCCCAAATTCACCGAAAAATCCCTTATGGAGTTCAAGAGTCATTTCTGAAAAAATTTCTCCGAAATACTTACCACAAAACTCCCTGCAACTCTGTGGCCAGCATGGAACGACGATGCGAAGCATGCATTGCTCCCTGTAGTGAGCATACGCCCTATTAAGAATCATGTGCCGCCATTTGTGATGTCCAGGGGTACCATTATAAATCGCAGTAATTTCAGTGTGATTGTGGTATTTCAATAAAAGTATAATTTCTGTTTTTCTCACGGCGTATTCCTTTCTGATACCTCATATACTATACTATACTATAGTATATTATGCTGTACTATAGAAGCTGTGTTATGTATAGTCCTAGTGACATTGGCATATGTTACTTGATGAAATTTACTTCCCTCCTTAAGTTTTGGACAACTTTTTAGTATCCAGTAGCTACGCAGAGCTGAAGAGACTAGCACTGTACAAATTAGCGTGGAGAACTGCTTGGAATCAGTGTACCGTCTGATGACCACAACAACGACGCAATTATAAGCCTCACGCTTTAATGTGTCAGTCAGACACAAACGTACACAAACGAGAACTTTTGACAGCCTGAGAGGAGATGAGTGGTGTAGGAGGCCAACGTCCGCCTCCTTCTCACAGAGCTGGCAGTCTGCTTCTGTGATTTGTACTTCGGCGACAGCAGAAATGACGCACCATCACAAGGATCGCCGATGCCTTTTGGTCTCATGGGAGGGAGGCTTGCATAATCCAAACTCGATACGATGGTGCAGGATTAGTCTCTTCACTCATTCCAATAACACAAAGTAAAGAATTAACAACGCAAAGTGAAGCTGAGTACCCAAATCATTCGATAACGGCCAAGGCGCAAATGTTCGCTGAGCTTGAGGATGTCACGGTAAAAGAGGCAGTTCATGCCAGATCTTTACCGGTGCTTTGCCCAACCCCATAATTCCCCCACCCCCCACCCCCTGTTAAAACCTCCAGGTTATAGTGCCTCCACTACACAAGGATGGACTTTATACAGCTGTGGCTCTGGGCAATAGTCGATATTGAGTTCAAAGCGGAAAGCTGGCAACGGTCGCACTGCCACGAGAAAACGTCTAATCTACTTTCTCCCGGAGGCAGCGACCGCCGTGGATTGAGCGCGACGCACAGTGAAGGCCGGCTCACAATACGGAAAGTCCTCTCGCTTCGACATAAGTGGCTCTCTTAAACTGTGACAGCACGGCCGTCCACGCCGGAACGAGTGGCTCGACTTACACTGGGCTCGCCTTTCTCCACAGTCACTTCTCTTAGCTCGCGGTGGAGAAAATTCTGACTGAGCGCAATTGTGGTGGCTCCTTTAGTAGCTATCATTCACAGCCAGCGCACTTAGATATAAGTCATTAGTCTGTTTCGCCATGAAGACCATGATTTATTGAAGACAAAACGCATATCTTTCACCCCACTGAGCTGTATGAAATAACGTCAGAAATTTTTTGTGAACTTTAAACAATAACATATTAAAAAATGACAAAATTACTGTGAAGAAAACTGCAAAACAGATTGGTCACTTGTCCTTAACACAGACAAGGAAGCAGCTAAGAAAATGAAATAAATGTCCAGAACAGAGATTAAGTGCAAGATCTGCAGGTAGCGTAGCTTTATGACTGAAATTAAGAAAGATTTAGAATTGCCGAGTAAATGATCAGTGTGCTGGGCACACGATTTCCGTCGAGGGTGTAAATGCAGCAAATAGAAAGCAAAGCAAGGTAGTGAATAGACAGAGTAATCACTATGTGGGAACATTGTGTTGTCAATTTACAATAATTACGTGAAATAATGTTGATATTTATGAAGCATTTTTAACTGAACATACAGATATGAGACGCAGTCGTAAGTACGAGCAAAAGTCTCCATACAACATAACAGCTGCATTGCAATCAAGTACTAGGAAGAAACTGGGGAGATATTTGCACAAAATGAGTACACAATTACGTGCTAATTAAACGTGAACTATAATAAAAACAGAGAAAAAAAGACGGGTAACTTCTAAAATATGTTTTAGACATTTACATTGAAAATTAAGTAGATAGTTAAACCACTAAATGAGGAGGTATTACAATAATATAGGGAAGACAACCCCCTACCCTCAATGAGGTATTTGCTAACGAATGAAGGAACAGTTAAAATGGTATCAGAAGTAGCATTAACGAGGAAAACTGGATATTGAGACAAAAATTACAGTATCTAAAATTATCTTTAGGATTGTTGTGTGTAGTAGATATGTAGACAAGGAAAGAGAAGCACTACAGTCAAAGATATGGGGACAATATAATACTAGCTAAAAGGTAAAGACGAAATGTTCAAATATTCACAACCTTATGCGAAGTCAGGTACCGGTTAGATAATGAAGATAATAAGTGTTACGCGAATGGCAGCAGAATGTGAATGTTTCTGATCTGTCAAAAGTCCAACATTTACCGTACGCCGTAAAAATTTTTATTTAACTATTTTTTCTCTCGCAGGTATTGGGGTTTAAAAAACAGTTATGCAATATAAAACCATGTTAGGCTTTTTGGATTTCTAAAACCATTTACATATCAGCTTTTGTGTTTCGGAATTGAGAAAGATAATTGTATTTTATTTCCTGTTACTGAATGTTACACTTGCAGAAAAATCATACCTTAAAAAATGAAAGACGTATTCCTGGCAACAGCAATTAAAACGAATTTTTTCCCTAGGTTATCAATAGAAGAAGGTTCACAATATATTTGCTGCGGAACGGTTAATACTAAACAAACCTCGCTCGTTGCTTCTTGGCACCCTGAGCAAAGCAGCGGCAAAAATTTTGGAAATGATACATTCTCAAGCTCTGATTTGCGTCGTCTTTGTCACCTTTTTATAGTAGTCCTGTTGTTAATCCTCAGGCTTAATACGGACGAGACTGGATTCATTTAGGGGCAAGAGAATGACGAATCCCATTAACATCAGGATTCTTAAGTTTCAATTTCACAGAGTGTAATGGATACTACTAGTGCCTTTAGAACTACGTAAAGTTTTGTGAGAGTAAAAGACGTCGACTCATGGTGGACAGAGTAAATATGGAGGATACGGCTGCGTTATAAGCTGTTTCGTGGTAAAACACATTAAAGTGATAACACAGTGTAGGCTCGCTGATACTGACGTGTCAAGTTACCTTCCTGAAAAAAATGTTCGTCGTTCTCCACAACTAACATCCTCGTTTCACGGGTTTTTGTGTCTTAAGCGCAATTAACTTACACGGAGTGGACAAAAATAGGGAAACACAAATCAATACACAAATCAATATCATGCCTGATTCGGTGTTGGAAAAGGCCATTCAAAACAGTTACCAGTCTTCTCGGAATGCATAAATACAGGCCCTGTATGGTTTTCAAAGGAATAGTAAAACTTTCTTCCTGCAAAATAGTGGCAAGATCAGGTAACGATGATGGAGGTGGATAGCGATCTCGCTCCCTTCTCTCCGAAGTAGACCTAGTGTTCAGGAGCTCTTCATGTGTCATTAGATAGTCATTAAGTTCGACTCTTGTCAATTGATTTGCAGCGGTTTTCGTTCTCACCCATTCTTTTGACGACGCTTTCGTTTGTAACCATGTCAGTCCACTCTATTTTGAGCGTTCTTCTACAACATAACATCTTGAAAGAATTTAATTTCTTCTCTTCCTCAGCCCTCAAAGTCTCAGTTTCGCAGCCACAACATGCCACACTCCAGAAAGAGTCTCTGAGTCAAGCTTTTCTTGTTTTCGAGACTGGTGCTTTTTAGAGACCTTCGTATTCTTGAGGGGTACAGTTTTTGATTGAGCAGTTCTGCGTATGACCTCTGCTTTACTCTGTGCACTGTTACCGATCTTACTTCCTAAATAATTCAATAAATTAATTCCCTCAAGTAGTTCGCTACCAGTCTATATTCGGCATTTGACTTCCTTTTCTTTACCACATGCGATCATTTCTGTTTTGGACCTATTTATTTTCATATTATACCCTTCGTATTATATCCTTACCCTTCCACCCTTTTCATGTTACATCCTTTCAATATTGTATCCTTCATTTTCATATTGTACCCTTCATGGCTTCAAAATCTGCAGCACTTTCAACTAGGAAAGCTACGTTATCAGCATTTCTATTTTTTGGTCATGTATTAGTACACCTGTGTGTGAGGTTTCTCCGACTCTTTAAATGCCTCTTTTATGCATAGACTAAAAACAATGGCTTATAATGCATAATAATGTCGACTACCTTTCCGTATCAGCACTTCTTCTTAGTTTGTCTTCCATCAACAGCTCTCGCATTTTCGTAAAGTTCCATGTTATTCTTCTATCTTTGTAGTCTATTCCGACATTTTCAAGACGAAATATTTTCTTCCATTTGACATTATCAACAGCTTTATCTTTGTCTGTGAAAGCTATATATGTTCTTAGATTCCATTCCTCTTATTTCTCTACAGCTAATTTCAAAGATAACATTACTTCTCTACCCCCTGTTTTTTGGAATCCAAACTGATTCTCTCAGAGTATAGTTTCAACATTCTGCTCGATGCGATTTTCGAGAATTGTAATTATCGTTTTACATTCATGGAGAATTAGACTTAAGGACTTGTAGAAATCACGTATTATGCCATTTGTCTTCATGGGATTGGGATTCTTCAGATACGACATAATCAATCGAATGGCATTTTTGGCTGGGAAATCCATAGGGCTTATTTGGCCACGTGATCGTAAATGATTTTTTTTTTCTTCCGGACACAATGGCTGCTTCTCATACTATGTATGATTGATGCGAGTTACGGTACGTGTATGTGTAGTGTGGCGTCATGTTTGTGTTGTATGATGAACGACAGGGGGTGGAACTTACTACAGGCACATAATCTATCCATGTGAAATAGAACCAAGGGGACGACAAGGCTCTAAGGTTCCATCCGAATCAACAGTATCACATTTCCTCACTGCAAAGGACACTGCAGAGAAATTTGGAATTGGATACAGAACTTTGACCGAGCGTTTGGTGATCAGCAACTTTATACCGTCACCTCTTCTCCCTTGACGGACAGATATTGGTGGTGAAACTTTCTTCCACCACCAGGATTTGAACCGACTACCCCGAATCTAGCGCCGCCGTACAGGTGTGTGTTAGTGGGCTCGAATGCGAAGGCGGTTTTTCAAATAACTGTGACTTGTTTTCGTCCCTCTCTCAGTCAGAGTACTAACGAAGCCGCGGATGTTCCAGTTAAGGCTGTCGGCCATAACGTGAGTGGAGTGAAATAATATTGCACGTACCGTTCCTGGAGCTGGAGGGGGTCCAGCTTGGGCCACGCCGCCTCCAGAGCTGCTGCCGAACAGGCTGGACAGGAAGCTTCCAGAACCCGCTCCAGAGCCGCCTCCGCTGCTGTCACCCTGCAGGCACAACAACACGGCACTGTGCACATCTTTCAACTTCGTAAACACTTACTTTCTATGTTAGGCTAAGGGGACTCTGATTCTGCAAAAGGGAAGAATCTTTGCCCGAATTTACCATACCTTAACACACAAAAGATTCTGAAACTCCCTGACAGATTGAAACTGTTTGTCGGTTTGACAGTAGAACTCGGGACCTGTGCCATTCGTGGTAAAGTGCTCTACGGACTGAGTTACCCAAGCTCAGTGGTTACAGCATTTGCCTGTGAAGTTTCATATCAACGCACACTCCGCTGCAAAGTGAATACATCATTCGGGAAACAAGATTCTGATTGTAAGGCAGGAGCTCGAAAGTGCGAGATCAGTCCTTTATTATTTAGTTGACAAAGTGTTAGAAGGGACGGAAGATTACGTGATTATGTCTCTGATCGCAGGAGACGTAGGAGGGACTCGCTTATTGAGCCGTAGGTATCTCGAGTTACTGTGAGCCGCGGAGGGCCTAAGGAGGGCAGCAACCCTCTGGTCGAAATGCTGTTTATCACGCCTAGTTCCTGGAAGTAATGAGAGATTCATTTCACATTAGAGCGAAAATCTACGGTGAAACACCTCCCGGTGCTATTCAGCAACTAATAACGGCTAAACTTCTACGTAACTTTCTTTGTGTGATTGGCAAGTTGTTACTGAGCCAAAGCGCTAAATCATTGGTTTTGATATTGAAGTTACATTTGTATTGAACATTTGTTATGCGTTTTTAATTTTCCACGTCGTTTTCCTTTCCTATCACCACACTATACAAGACATCTGAATGTAGAGTGTACGAAAATAGTAACGCTACTTTTAGAGAACTCCATCCCACGCCTAAACTTTGACGTTCGCATTATGAGGCAGACAACACGGAGTCGGGTGTAAACCGTAATCTTCGGGCACGTAACAGATATCTTGCTACTTGAGCCAACATCAGTAGCAACCTTGAAGTCTCATCCCAGGAAACATTGAGGTCTTTTGTTTAATATTTGATACCTTCCCCCTGAACGAAAACCTTACCCACCTTCTGTACACTGAAATCACGTTTCTGAACAAAATATTAGAGGACATTGGCTTAAAACATCAAAACCAAGTAAGTTTATAGTCCATTTCCGTGACAGTTTAACTGATCAGAGAAAGTAATCCCGCTTCAACAGCAACCATTTCAGTGTACTGTTTAAGACTTCCCTGACAGATTTTGTCGGGCGTTACACGAGAAGGTAAAGCTAAGATTCTGAGATATTTCTGCATAGCACCTGTACCCATCATGCCATGTCAGGCATTGACGTCAGCTGTTGATGGAAGTCTTCAGAAGAATCGTCACGGCGACAAGTAACGAAGCTACGGTCTTTAGCTCTGGCTACCTGTCTGTAGCGAAGATTATAGAAACACTGTGAAATTGAGCAATCATTTGGGTTGCGCAATTCGAAGTAGTGTGCTTTTCAATTCCTTTACTGGACCACCCTCTACAGTCTTCATCGTTTAGCACGACTAGTTCTGCTTCTGGAGCCACGCTGAAAGTATGTCCTACTTCTCTGTTAACCAAGCAGTCATTTGTGTTGTTAAGGATAGCCTCCAACAGTGAGGATCTTCATGAAACGACGTAATTTGACGAATTGTCGCATAATAACGGCACCAAAGATTTTATTGATTTTTGTGAGCCATTATTGGTCACTATGCTTATGATAAGTAAAATGAAAATCACTCTTACTAAGTTCTTTGTCAGGATTCATCGGTCTTCTCTAATCAATTATTTATGTGACCTTTGTAAGACATTTTAGTTGCTACTCAGCAGAACCTCAATATGAATGTTGTAGTAGACTACAAGTGTATTAAAAATGTTGCTTTTCTATTTTGTTTACATTTCCTCTCCGAAGTTGCTTCTTCCGATTTAATACGTAATCCATCGCTCCCTGTCTTTCATTACTTATTTACAATGTTATGCAGGCTTTATCGTTTGTACAAGTACGTCGCACGGATGTCATGAGGACTGTTGGCTTTTTTACAGTGTAACACGCTAGCAACCTGGAGTTCATGTAAATGTTAAATATTATAGGCTACGTATGAACTGTATTTTTCGGTTTATTCAAATTATTCTCCTGATGGTAATTCGCATACTGCGATTTCTTTTCATTCAAGAATTGTGCATTCTTGTTACAAGCATTGCCCTCCTTTCCTCTTCACTCATTTTTCTAATCAATAATTGTTTCGCGGGACAACAGTAAGATTCAGTTTTTAGCCTGTTCTTGAATTATTTCTCGCTTAATCATTTTCTTCTAACGACCTGCTGCCTCATTACTCCTGGTGAATTCTCCTCCTTTTTTTAATATAGGGTAATGTACAGTATACTGTGTTCCTATTTAATGAAAATTTTATACTTTCATTCTCTCTATGTTCCAGCCAAGAGCTTACCCACGATTTGAGCTAGGTGTGTGAAAAGGAGGGGCACTTCATATTAGTTTCGCGCTGTTTGTCAGTATTCAGTACAAGCCCTGGTTTTATTTCAGCTAATAGTGTACTGATACGTCAGTCTGTCTAGCAGGGCAGGATGCAAGTGCCCTTCCACAAGTTTATTTTATTTTTTATTTTTTTTATTTATTTTTTAACGGAAGGCGGATGAGGCAGCTTCGGTTTCAGTAGTTTTACTGCTTCTTGAAACAGTAGACATATGCATTTATTCTTTCTAATCGGTGTTACTAGGGCTTCTACACCACATCTGTAACATGGTATGACGTGTACTTGAAAGTAAGTGTTGGCGTAGCTGCTGGAAGAATCTGTGTCTGTCTGAACGTGCTGTACTCACCCCTGAGCTGGCTCCCAGAAGGCCAGAGACAAGACCCAAGATGTTGGAGCCACCGCCGCCGTCCTCAGAGTCGCCCTGCAACCGAACAGTTCTAAGAACGTGTCATAGTATTCAGGAGCGGCCGGGTAAAGGGTTAGAGGGATTACTGGAAGTCAAAAACATAAGGTTTTTCGGTGGGGAAACAATGAAAAGCCGATGTCGCATCAGCTGAGGGTCTAGAAGCACTTTAGTGCAAATCCGTAGATGATTGACCTCTATCAGTCATAACTATAGAAGTATTAGCCTGCGCTTGGAAACGAGGATGATCAAACAGGTTTCGACTCGGAGTACGAAATGCAATCAAATGCATTTCCTCACATCTGTTTATTTGCCATCTGTGCTTTTAAGGTTCTTGTAAATGTTTCCAAACGAAATTCAACTAATAAAAATTACCCTACGAACTAGCTGTCAAGTGTACAAGGAAGGTGATGATACTGATACAGATGAATGAATGCTGAGCTCAGTAACGAATAGGACATTAGTCTGCTAAGGCTGAAGGCAATGAAAGAATAATACATGACACAGGTAAAAGTATCAGTAACTGAAAAACCGGCACCGAAGTTCTAGACGAAAAACTAATTTATAGTCCTATTTTTGTTAGAATATTGATGTTTTTTAAGATACTAATGCCTCTTACGTTGCGTCGTCGGTACTTTCAGTAGAATGAAATTCAAATTAAAGATATAAAAAAAATGAAATTGAAAAGCAGTGATACATTTTCAGGTTGTAGTCTTTACTCAAATGTGCTGATAAATCATCAATATCTGCTGCTTCTGGTTTCATTACGAAATATTAATGTTAAAGTGTGTGGACGACAAGCATCGTTACATACGAAATTATTCGACTAACAGTGCTATCATGCAGCACTGCACATCCTCAGCATGACAAAAAATCGCTTAATATCTAGAACTTGAATTCAACCTATTGTTTTAAATGTACGATTCATTGTACTACAATATTCAACTACACCCGTAATTTCTGAACGTTATTCTATAAGGTACATGAGAAGAATATCAAATGGATAACAAGAAAATATAGGTATTACTCTTTATATACATATGCACGAACATGAGTTCCTTCAATTTGAGACAGTAAATCCCTTCTTTGGAAAGCCTTTCCTTTTTATCGCATCCTTCAACATGACCAGAATTAAACGGGTAGGAACAACTATAAATAGTGTATGAATTGGAACTATAGGAGCAAGCTTGACGAAGCAAATGAAAATAAAGGAACAGAAACATCAAAAACTTTGGCGTAGTATTGATAACAGCACATGAAGTGTACAGACTACAGCCTCCAAGTAGTAGTCTATGGTGAGCCGGAATCGAATGCTTACAGACGACGAAATTGTCTAAAATGACTTGAGCTATGATTCCTCCAACAACCGAATCTGAATATATACAGCCCAATTCTATTACTTACCTAGCCAGATACGTTTAGAATATATAAGACGTGTTATACATGTATTAGCGACGTATTGTCGCGAATCCCACAACCAGAGCAGCTGACACCTCACATGCAAGACAGAATAACAAGAAACAGCTTTTCTTCTCGCTTTATCGATGGGTTACTGACCTTCATTGTAGTGTGGGCAAATGGAGACGAATTGTGTGATTTGTCTTTGTTACGTACCTGTGTCGATGGTTCTAAGTCTCACAGATGGCACCCCACGTAGAACTCTGGAACAAGTTGGTATTGCAGTAGGTATTCTTTCAAAGCGAAAAAAGTTTCATTCACATAAATCATGCCTTAAATGTTACAACATTGAATCGGCGTGAAATCGGTCATGTTAAGTGCTTTCCTGGCATTTCAATATCAAAAGATGAGAAGACCGAGTCCAAACTGGTGCAAGAAAAAAAATTAAAAGCGAATCAGTGATCGTGAAATGGGTGTAACACACTCGCAGCTCGCTGCACGGTGACGTCTGTGAGGTTGGCAACACTGGAAGTGCCAGAGCGTCCGACCAGTGAAAGCGTCGGTGTCGCGGTGCTGTGATGGGTTCAATAATATTGTGTTTACCCTAGAGAGCGCCCCGATCAGTCCTGGCAACAGTCCCAGGAGCGCTGGTCCGCTACCGCCTCCTCCGTCTCCGTCGCCGCCGCCGCTGCCCTGCTCCACAAACATCTGTTAGCTACTGATTCAAGCAGTGACCAAATGTAGATCTCACCTGCCGTGCCGCCGCCACAAACCTTCCTCGCCATAATGTCGCCTTACTCAAGGAAAACTGTGCAAGAATCAAGTTGATTCCTTCTTTCTTGAAATGACGTACACCTCCATGCACAAGAAGCACTATTGCTGTTGTTAATATAATGGCCAACTCACAGGAGGAGAAACAGAATTTGTCCTGAAAGGTGCTGTTTCATGAGTGAAGAAATTCTTGCAAATAATGCAAGTCCCCCCCCCCCCTATCTTTTACCTCCAATCGTTCGCGAAATGGGAACCACAGCAAAAATCAAAAATGTTTATTTGCAACATTTAGCTACACCTTCCACCCAGTTCTCCATACATAGTCGCTGCTCAACTTAGACGTTTGTTGTAGCGTGTTGAGAACTTTCCAATATTCTCTTCATGTAAAGCAGGCACCTGTGCTTCCCCCAATTCCCCACGCTGATCTGCTGCCCGCCAAAATCCTGTCCTCATAGCCATCAGTTCGTGTGAACTAAGAGATGACAATCAGAGGGAGCTGTCTGGTGGATGATCAAGAACCACGCAGCGAAAACGTGCAGGAGCTTCGTGGTTTCACCAGCAGTGTGTGGCTGAGCGTTGTGACGAAGGAGTAAATGCGTAACATTTTCGGTACGTTATGCTGGTTGTATGAAATCAGGCAGAACCCCTCTGCAGTAATTCACATTTGGCGGGAGACTATTTTGTAAGCACCTTTAAGTGTTCACTGTGCGCTAAGCAACGGAAAGAAGCATTGTGTAATTTTGAGAGATCACTTTCCGGAAAGAGCCGGACAACATATTACTTGCTACCACATAGAACTCGCTAAATGACCAGAACAATAAAATTCGAGAAATTAGAGCTAATACAGAATCTTACCGACCATCATGCTTCAAAAAATGGTTCAAATGGCTCTGAGCACTATGGGACTCAACTTCTGAGGTCATTAGTCCCCTAGAACTTAGAACTAGTTAAACCTAACTAACCTAAGGACATCACATACATCCATGCCCGAGGCAGGATTCGAACCTGCGACCGTAGCAGTCGCGCGGTTCCGGACTGAGCGCCTAGAACCGCTAGACCACCGCGGCCGGCGACCATCATGCTTCCTCACATCCTTTGCAAGTGGAACAGGGAAGGCTCGAGGAGTATGATGTGGATGCAGACAGGTGGGTCGCCTGGCCAAGTACGTTCATGTTACGTATCACCAAAATTTTTATATTTATACCTACACTCTGCTGTCTACTTGTAACTAAATGTCGGCGTACTTACATTGCATCAAGTAATAATACTTCTCCCCTTACAATTCGAAGATAACACGCGAGAATTATGATTGGTTAAATTACTTTCTACGCCTTGTAATTACTTTAATCTTGTCTCCACGGGCCCTACACGATCGGTACAGTAATTAAGTCACTCAAAAATCATTCTTGAAGCTTTGTAAGTATACTTTCGTGGGATCGCTGGTGTCTCTCTTCATGCGTCTGCCTGTTCGGGTTGTTCACAATAGCTTTGACGTTCTCCCATGAGTGCAACAATCTGTGACAAATCGCGTTGCCACCCATTGTATCTTCTAAATGAGGAAGTTCACTTATGGCCCCCATTCATCGACATCCTTACTTGGTATATGAACTAGCGTTTAAAAAATAAAAGTCATATGCCAAGATATCTAGTCCTATGCCATGAACGGTGAAATTCTGATTTCATATTACATGGCGCATTTGGATGGATACTCTTTGTGTATTAATGAGAGAATGTTTGATGTATTACGTCCTTGGAATTTCCGTGGTGCATTCCAAATTGTCTGAACAGCTCACTCGGTACACTGACAAAAATATTCAACTTCCTTGTTTGTCTCTGAGGACGAAAATAGCACTTACATCAGTGTCTTCCTCCACAGAGTGACAGCTGTAATTTTCTACCAGCTGAATTGTTTGAACGTTGCACCAATTGTAAGAGTATTCTAAGTTCGGTTGGGGAACTTTATTGATACAATCGAAGACTTGTTCCTCATCCCATCAGTTTACTTGCAGATGATATTCTCAGTCTCGCTCCGGACACTCACTCACACACACACACACACACACACACACACACACACACACACACACACACAGACAGGAGAGAGAGAGAGAGAGAGAGAGAGAGAGAAACTGATATGACGACATGCACACAGCCTCTAGGGACATACACACTCGCATTCAAAAAACAAATGATTTTGAACTAAGCACGCAATGTGCATTATACTGTCAGAGTGTGTACACGTTAGCCTGATGTTCGAGATGAGCAGTGGCGGACAGATTCTTAAACGGGGGCGTCAGGTTGTGAGTGTGCGGCGGCACGGCAGCTGCGTCTCCCGCTAATGTTTACCCCTGAGAGAGTTCCCAGCAGTCCGGGTAGCAGGTCCAGTAGATCTCCGCTGCCTCCGTCTCCTTCGCCGCCCTGTGGATAAAAGAAATCTTTTCAAATACCAAATTCCATGATAATATCGACCGGCACACTTCCTGCATGTTCCCTCACCGTCTGCACTATCTAGTGCAGCGTAGTTCCACACACAGTGGCAATAGCAGGTTTAGTTATGGTCTCCCACTTCTTTTGTGGTACAAGCGACGAGAAGGAGACCACACCATGAATAATAATCTTAACAACAACGAATTTGGAGTGGGGGATTATAATTTTATGGAGTTGTGTTTGTAAGTTCTGTCTTTAGGTTTGTATTCTTTGCCTTGAATAGAAAACGGAAGGAAGTAATCGGTGCCACGAGTAATAGTATTCACACATAGCCTCTTGTCAATAATATTATTGTTGCACTTGAGCCTAGTAGTGATTTCTTAGGTATGTTTCCATCGTGGAGGGAGATGCGAGGGGCTTATGACCTGTGAAGTCTACGGCGATCAGCAGCGCAATTCACTTTTCTCTGGCGTCACGGCCCAAAACTGACAGCTCGTACACAATCTCAGCTAGTACTTTCAGAACATGTAATTAGTCAAAACGATCCAGTATTGTTGTATTTCATCGTCATAGATTAATCAGTGAAATAAATCTCAACAGCCTAGCATCTGAGTCAAACCAATTTAGGAAGTACAACTACATAAATTTAGTGATTGAGAAGGCAATATCTTAGAGATAACTTCTAAGATAAAATTATTCGACACTGGTGCATGAATTAAGTGTTTTACCACTTCATAGTGCTTGCAAGAGTAGATGATACATAAGTTATGTTTACCATGGACAGTGATCCCAGAAGATCAGGCAACAGCGGCAGAATCGCACCACTGTCTATCGCTGAGCCGTTCTCACCCTGTACATAAACAAAAAACGATTCAAATACTGAAAATTTTCTGCCGAAGAAAAGGCTGAGTGAAACTAGACAAAAACACCATTCGTGCGAAGAACCCAATGTGCTTCAGAGAAGAAATGAAAATTTTATGGCGACTCAATTACATGAACTTGCGTATGTTCAACTGTAGTAGATTTGTAGAACGTGTGGCACTAGAGAGCATGTAGTGTTTGTGAGAAGACCAGAAACACATAGATGTTCGTATTTTAAAAAGTAGTGTGTAATTAGTGGTGCACAGAGTAAATGTTACAATGTCCAATAGCACTTACTGTGTCGCTTTTTGGTTCATAAAGTGCCGCAAGAAGAGTTTTATCTCAGTATGCATTTATTATTCATTAGCTACTTTCGAAATTTACACAAATCGTTGTCTTCCAGCTACCGAGTATAATGTCCTAGTCATGAAATTGACATTAATTCGTTTTAATGGACAGAAGTTCCGATAGAGAAATGTATAATGCGTAATGGACAATTGGCAGTTGCGGATAATTGATCGATCATAGAAGTTTCTCTTGGTTAGCTCTGTAAAAAAATTTGGATGAGAATTAAAATATTTACCAAGAACGTAGAGCTATGAAGGATAACGTCATATGACGATTATACAACGTTTTCGTACTCCAGAATTTACGGTCCTGTTATGTTAGGAACACGCTCGGAGCAATGGCGAACACTTGAAAGATTTGACGAAAAGCTTTAAAGGATGCCTCGTATCTGTTTGCATTAGTATCAGAGCTAATGTCACACAAACTAGACCTTTCCTGACCAAAATTTCGTTTTTTTAGCATTAATTTGCTTTTTAATGACTAATGTGTGCAACCTAAATGCTTTTTAAATTTTCTTTTTCGTTATAATTAAAAGTGTTGTAACATTTAATACATTCTTAATCATACGGCTACTAAACGTTATGACAGTTATAATATGTGTTCTTTGATTCCAACGGTCCACGCGTCCCGTCTTGCATTAAGAACTCCCGTTATTTATGTTGAAATGCTGTCTCTTGCAACAAAGCAATGTTATCTGTACTTGAAACCACGTTTTCCTCTCTCCTCCTCTCACCCAGCCCTTTGGGACAGTCGCTCGTAGACCATAGTCACTGTAGTGATAGTGTTTGAACAGCATAATGGTCAATTCCCACAAATTCATAGTCTCGATATAAACTCTAACACTTCCATCGGACACATAAAATCTATAGTTACCTATCACAGCCTCCGTTGTACACAGACTGTGTGCCATGCAGATGTTTCCACGTCTCTTCAGTCACAAGACATGGGACAGAGGAATTTATATCGTAATGAGGAGCAGGCACGTTGGAAGCGTGTCGCTACATTATTTGCATCTAGTTACAATTCCCTGAGTAACTAGTACATCTTTAGTGAATATGAATGGTAAGCTGTGAATGAAGCTTGTATCATAGAGAAGAAAATGATAAAAGTGCCGAAATTCAAACTTTTTATAATACGATTTGCCTCAGAAGCTTCATGAAGGCTTCAGTCGACATTGGCTGCATTTGATTTATTTTTAAAATTTATCATGCAGCACCAGTTTCGGATCTCATTCCTATTTATGTGACACAATGTAAATCTCGTAATGTCACACGAGCAGTCTTTAATACGTGCACTACACTCAGGTGAGTGTGTATCATGCCGATAGGAAGATATTACCAGAAAATATATTTGGTCTCAGTTGTTCGGTTGATACTGATATGGTTGGCGAGCGTTTATTGCTTGACGACCGGAGGTGTACATATCTTCGTAATGTTTCAGTGTGTCACTTAAACGGGAAAGAGGCCTGGTATTAAAGCTGGGCACGAGACCCGAATTGCGCCGGCATAACAAAATAACAAATAAGTCTTTTGCAGGAGAGGTCGACTTTTAGTTATCAAAAATAAGGACCCTGTGGTTCGTATGAGTAGCAGACCATCGTCCGTGCGAAACATTTATAAGCTGTGCTTGTCACAGGCTTTCGTGAAATCTCATGTCATGAAGAGTTGCAAATGTTGAAAGCAAGTGAAAGAATAATGGTGCAAGTGCTAAGTGTCACGTGGCGTTATGTGCCGAAAGATGACCATCACTCTCTGTAAGTCCTCCTCCGTCAAAGACGTGCAAATGTGAAAATCGTAACGGTAGACTCTCATTACCCCTCCCAGGAGGCCGGGGAGCAGGTCCGGTATCAGTGCCAGCAGAGGTCCTATGTCGCTCATGGTCGTGTTCCCGTCGCCCTGCATGTAGAGATGTTAAGTGTCAGGACGTCACTTTACATATGATCGTGCTTAAGTGCAACACTGTGTGTTTGACATTTACCCCGATCAGTCCTTCCAGCACGTTAGGCAACAGCTCGAGCAGGCCGCCGATGTCGATTGCGGTGCCGTTCTCGCCGTCGCCCTGGGAGCACATCGATGACGTGATGTTACGAGTGAAGTGTTACAGGTGATGTGGTGCGCTATTTCATGAGACTAAATCTGCTTACCCCAGAGAGTCCTCCCAGCAAGTCCGGAGCCAGCGCCAGCAGGTCCGCCAAGCCGCCACCGCCGTCTCCGTCACCCTGGCGTCAGTCGGAACACACTGTGCGTTATACCGAGTATTCGGTGTGTAAGGGGTGCCTGACAACTGCATCAGTGATCTCTTTAGCTGAAACACCTCTCCGTATCTAGGGACAGGCTTCCTTGACTGACAGCCACTTGCTTCACTAACGCGCAGGACTTCTGTACAGCGTTTTGGGTCTGGGAATTTCTGATTCGACTTACAAACTCTTATTGTGAAATATAAGGGGAGATCAAAAATTTTCTGTACGGAGGTCGTACTATCTAGAATCGGTATGTCAATCAGACAAAATCACCAGGAGCAATGAGGCACTCATGCAACTAGCGCATCTGGTTGAAGATACCCGTTTGCTTTAACACTGTATCCTACTGCGTGAAGGAGACAGTAACTGTCTGTTGCGCATCCTCATCCGACAGGAACCATTGACCCTTCTAGGCCTGTTTCAAGGTACCGAAGGCGTGATTATTGCAACGGTAGAGATCAGAGGTATAGGACGGGTGTTCGGGTGTCTTCCACTCAAGTTGGCATAACTTCTCCGCTACGACATTTGCGATATGGGGACGTGCGTCATCATGAAGCAGCAACATCCCTTGTCACAGTTTGCTACAGCCATGCTGTCCCAAAAACATTTTTCATTCTCCGATGGATGTATACTGGTGTTTGTGCTTCGGCAACAAAGAAAGTAATAACAGCACGTTGGCCTTGTTTGGATGCGTTTGATAATAACGTCGTCATAGTTCAAGTTTCCCCATTTACAGCACGCTCGTCGGAAAGACACGAATGCTACACTAGCCTCTTGTCCACATGCCAGTGGTTACACACCCGCGTCTGAGTTGCGCTACGTTTCATATACTCTGCGGCAATGCCCTCAAACGGAAACTTTTTGATCCCCCTTGTAAATGCTAAGGAACTCAGTTTGCCATGTAAGAGGATGTGTGAGAGAGAGAAAGACGGGATCGGGCTTTAGCTACTTAATCGTGCTCTCACGACCACTCCACGAGCAAGCATCTAGTATACATACTATAATAGAAACCCAAAATAAAAGAGGCGTTTCCAGTTGATAATCGAATGCATACGACTACTGAACGAAAAACTAAAACTAATGGCCTTACAACGGAAAAATTCCAGTGCGCCGCAAAATACTGCTAGTTCAACAAATGATAAATTAGCTTAAAATATGAAAACTACGTACGTAATAAATTTAATTAGTTTCAAATGGTATGGTATATGATGCACAAAACACTAAGTGGCAAGATATGGAAAGATACGAAGCTGAAAATTTACAAAGTACTGGCTACACATATTACAACATATGGAAGCAAGTCTTAGGCATCAGCTAACAAATACAGAACAAGGTAACAACGGGGCAAAATGAAATTTTAGAGGACAGTTAAAGGAGTAACCCGGAGAGACCAAAGACAAACCAGTATTGTATGACAAGAATATACCACATACTGCATAAGTGAAAAAATAGGTCGAGGATACATAAAATGGAAACAGGATACTAATCGAGGAAAAAAATCTCTCCAGCAGCAAAGGGACAGGCTCCAGGCCTACTTCTTTAAGTGAAGAAGAAGACGATAATGAACAGAAAGAACAAGTAGAATAATTATGAGTGCATAGGTCAGACCTACTGAGAAGTTGTTCAGAAGGCTTGGTTCGAGATCGCAAAAATCCTAAGATGTTTGTATCTGTCTCCTGGTCCGCCCTCATGCAACAACATATCCCTGGCCAATGAATGCTTCTACGGACCGACACATTTTGTCGACACTGGCTTCAACTTCTTCTTAAATCATTTCGCCGCTCGAAGATCTTGAAAAATCATATTACCTTAAATTTTTTTATAGTCATCGGATGTTTTAGATTTAAGGTCACATCCTCTTCTACGTAATATCTCAGCCAATAACAGAGATGTTCAATTTACAGAAAACCAAGTGTGCCGGAAGCACTTCTAAACTTATTTTACATCGGAAAAGAGTCATTGCCATTTGTCTGATCTGTGTCTCGTGACGTGGGTGTTTCTGACAAAGAGGTCACCTAAGGATAAGCTGCCACACAGTCTGACTGACGGTGTCCAGGGTTGATGAATCGCTCCTCCAAAATTTGGGAGAATTCCAGTAGTCTTCGTGATGCAAGAGCATTATCGAGTTAGTATCAGAGGAAAAAGATAAACAAGTAGTGATGTGTCTACGACAAATATTGAGTGAGGTCATAGTCTTCATAGTCATCATAAACGTGCATTCTTTGTGGCTTTTGAAGATAGCCATCATCCCTATTCACCTTCAGCGATTTAGGGAAACTATGGAAAACCGACAATATATGGCATGCTCTTCTAATTTGTTAACCAATGTGATAAAACCCGCAGTGTGAAGACTAGAGTGTTTCCATGTCTACACGGAGAGTATAATAGGGACGACTCCAGCAGTCGGGTATGTATGGAGAAGGATTTCAGTAAATTTATGAAGGAACTACAAGCGAGGTCCCACACTTTTTTAAGGCACTGGACTCACAGCGGGAAGGAGTGACGATTTAGAATTCCTGTTGTTACTCTTGGTAAATGCTGGGGTGATATCAAGTAGACCAAGGAAGATTTTCCTACCTTACTTGAGCCACTGGACGACTGGCTTCCAAATAAGTCATGGTTAAAGCAATATGAGCTCCATCGTTGATTCTTTTTACTTCCTGCAATGTTCACTGAGTCCAAGTCACCGAATTTGCACTGACTGTCAGGCTGACGAATCATAGAACTTGTGACATCACTGTGACACATCACAATGCGATGCTGTTTCATCCTCTTCCACTATTTCACGGTAATTTTATTGAAAGTACTGGACATGGTTGCTTCGGAAGAAAGTTTTCGTTTTTCCCACTGGGAAAGTATTCGCCCGGTGTGGTTTGTCAGCAGAAGGCAGTCAGTGAGTCTCATTAGGAGGGGAGTTGAGTTTCGCTGAAGTAGCGCCGCAGCCCGACCTGTGCTTTTGCCTGCTAGAGGCGGTATATCTCCTTCCTGAGAGCAGAGACCACCGTGCCGCCACTGCCGTCCCCAGAGAACAATTCAGTACGGCATTTTTGCCTTTTCTGTTTGGACATCAAAGGAAGGGACACATTGGTGCTGCCTCAGCGCCTTGAGAAAATCAGTCGCTTTCACTCCAGAATTTTGATGTATCCGCTCCAATGAGTCGCCCCGACTACCATGCTTGGCGCAAAGAGATTGAACAATTAATGGGATACTGCGTCAGGCCATTATCAACATCTCGTTTGTTAATGTGTTTTCATTACATTGGCAACAGTATGTGGAGGTGTTCTTTTTTTAAGTTAGCACCTGTGGGAGGAGATTGAAGTTTCTGGGCTATTTGTCTCTAATGCTTATTGGCACGCTGAAGATGATTTCGGATAAATGTAAGAGTTTCAGTTGCGATAGCACGATCCATATTCTGTGAGTTCGCTGCTTACTTGTTCTACCACGCAGCTTGTGTTGCTTATTATAATTTTTTGTCTCATTGGCTCTCGTTAACACTGAATTCGCAAACTGCGAACCCAGAAGAGGAAATCTTACTGCTTTAACTCCGTACTGGCTTCCAAATAATTTTTTGTATTTTCTCTCGATGTTCTAGAGGACTGTGTTGTCTGGCAGTTTTATGTGAATTGTGTGTATCGTAAAGAGAAAATAAAAACATTATATTGTCAGGCTTGACTTAGATTTCAAAATCTCTTAATTGTGCTACAACGTCTACAAGGTCCCCATGGTTAGGCGACTAATAAATAACAAATATAGCCTGTTGTGTCCCTAAGTTTGTTGTTCTCACCGTTACGGTGTTTCTGTATTGTACAGCGGCCAAACACAACCTACAGCTGTTCGAATTTAAAAACGCCCATCGAGTTTCAAAGAGCAGAAAGCGTGCTTTGGGATAGGTAATGAAGCTTGACTGAGCCTAAGAGGGTAGTCATAACGTTCTGAATACGCCCTCAAAAGAAAATAAAGTCATGTAATACTTTAGGTGCATTTCTGCAGTCATGGTACACATGTAAATTCCCGCGCAGCAGTGCCAGCGTGGCATCCTTTAGAAGAGACAGAACGAAATATCACAGCCCACTGATAAATTGGAGTATCGTGTGGTGAGTTGTTTTCTATATCTGATGGAGAACAACGCTGCAACTATTCCTGCTGAGTTGTTGGAAGTATACAGTAACTATGGGCCATCATACGACAGGTTCGTTAGGTGGCACAGACGCTAACATAGCGACAAACGAGTCTGTGTGGCGAAGCAGTAGCAGACAATCTCTGTGAAAAGAATTGGGAATTGCAAGAGAAGACCTTTATGCTCGAAGACAATGGAGGTGATATTACAGAAAATAAATATCAGCCATGGATGAGTTTTCAGCATCATGCACGACATTGTGAACCTGACAAAATTCAGCGCCCACTTAGTCGTTTCTGACACCCATTCAGAAACACGCGGAAACGAGTCAGCACACGCAAATGTTACAGCACCGTCAAACCGGTGCACATGACTCCTTCAGCCGCCAATTCATAATGAACTACGATGACTCCGACACACAGGGGCAAAGAAATTACGACAACGATGAATCCAGACGTTTGAACTTCTTGCTTTGCTCCTGTGTATCGGAGTCACTGTAGTTAATTATGAATTGGCGGCTAAAGGAGTGATCTACGAGATGCTGCATTAAGACATTGTGAACTTGATAAACTTCACCGCCCACTTACTTCCTTCTCACACCCATTCAAAACCACTCCGAAACGAGACAGCAGCCGTAAATGTTAGAGCAGTGTCAAGCCCGTCGAAAAAGGCAAAGGGCTAGCCGTCCTCTAACAAGGTGACACAGATATGTTTTAGGTGTGGGGGAGCAGCCAAGGTGTGGTGCTGTCAGACTATGCTAGTAACGGCTAACCACCCCGGGAGCATACTGCCGAAACTGTAGAGGAATTTTTGTTATGGCACCTATTAGTGATCTTTTTAGCACTAAACTGGAAAAACAGGTTGGAGAATGAGACTGAGGGAAAGATGCGAGAGGATCAGGCAGGTTTCACGGCTGGAGGGAGGGTCTGGCATGGAGCATATTTTTAGCTTTAGAGAAGTAAGTGAGAAGACTTATCCTGATGCGTCAGAATATACACCTAATATTTGTGGATCAAAATGCGTATGATTCTGTATAGAACAAAGCCTGATGGGTGGCGGTGCAGTATATAGGTATAGAAGTACGTCACCTTTCCTATATTGGAACAGTGGAATCAGTCGTGCGGAGGAACGGGAATTGCTTTCCAGCATGAAACTACCTGCTTCTCAATATTACTCGTATTTGTCAATGATCAAGTACCGATAGCACAAAGCAGGGAGGATATCTAGTAGTGGGAGGAGATAGATGGAATATATCACTGCTGCTAGGAACTATTGCAGCAGTTTAGAAGCTCAAGTACTTGGGATATAGTAAGCATACCTCGGAAAGTTGTGATGCAGATGTGAAAGCAGGAAATAACAGGCGGAAGGGCAATTAAAATGTGAAATCTAGTTCTCTGGAGGAGGACAGTACATTAAAAATATATTCTGCGAACAGTAGTTGAAAGTATATTAACATGATGCAGAAAAATGGATCCTGGAGGACGCCAGAGAAATACAGTCAGTTGAGATGGATGGAATAAGTGAGACAGCCAGGGCATCCAGAAGAGATCAGAGGGGAGAAGAAGTGAGGAAGTTACGGGGTAGCGGATATGGAACAACCAGTCGTTCAATCGTGGTCTGGTCATGTGTGGCGAATGGAGCAAGGGCTATGGCTAGGATGGTTGCCGCTGGGAAGAAGGACGACCGAGAATAAAATGGAGAGTCGTAATAATTAGATTAATGAGGAAGACAGATCTAAGAGAGGAAGACGGCAATAATCGTGAATGCTGGCGAAATGGAACACAGGGCAACTGCTGAAGATTGGAGAAGCCCTTAAAAGTAAGTAGCATGTTGACTCAAACAGTCATTAATAGAAGCTTATCAAGTGTCATAAACTTCTTACGTTAAACTGGTTACTCGTCTTAAAATTAATACACGTCTAACACATTTTGCAACACATAAATGAAGGACACCGAATGGCCAGACTGCGCGACACGCTACGTAGTATGTTAAGGTGTTTACCATAGAGAGCCCCTGCAGCAGACTGGGTAGCGCTTCCAGCAGGGCGCCGCTGTCTCCGCCGCCGTCCGCACCCTGCCGTCGTCATGGTAACATGTTAGGCTGATCGGGAACACAAATAGCCTGCTCATCGAAACTCTTAATCACACCGTGGCGGTACATAATTGTAAAACGTATTGTAAAATTTTTTCTACACTTCCAGTAGGGCAAAATGTCTAAAGAGCTTCGAATGTCAAAGCGGAATCCTACAACCTTGGCCCCTGATTTTGATAATAAAAGATACTGAGATGTATTTCATTCACAAGTAGGGAATCCAATGTTGCAGACTTCCTTATTTCCTTTCGGAGCTCTTAAGGATAGTTTTATAACCATAAATACTGCATATTAATTACCAATGTCTTTCTTCTGATGCATTTCTTCAACAGTATGTAACAAAACGATTGCAAAAATAATTTTGTTCCAGCTTTTGAAACTAAAAACACTAACTTTATACTCTAAGACCGTGCAATAGTAGCGTCTCTTTAAAAGGAAACGAGGAAGGTCGCATAAAAGGCAATTGATTTGCACTGTTATTGCTGGTCTGCCTGAAAAGCATAGAAGTTCTAGAAACAGAACGTAATAGAAGTGAGGAAAGTGAGTGAAAGCAGAATGTGTTTTAGTGAAGAAACCATGCCAAAATTCGATTTAGTGGAATGAGTAATATAACATGAAACGCTTCTTAGAGTTATTTTCTAAAGAATTATGAAGAGTAATACACTTTGTATGACAGTTGTAAGACCACGTTCGAACACGATCTCAGCAAGCTTGCAGTACTTCAGGAGAAAGTAAGTCTTGTGATGGTCGTAACATCTCCTTTCCTTTATATATTTGAGGCTTTTTAATCAACTCTAACACGGATTGGAAATGTTATTCGACATGCGATGCTGGTAGTTAGTTCGTGAAACTATAAATTTACATTTGATATAATTCGGTTGTCAACATCATCCTTTGAGTCAAAGCCACGATTAAAGTACACAGAGATCCAGAAAGGTATTTTCACATATTTATCCCAGTTTATGAACAGAGATTTTCTCTCCGAGGTTATTACTTCGGTCATTAATGAAAGACAGAAGTTAATAACCTGGTACAATAAATTTGTAATCCGTAACTAGAATAAATATACACAATCAAAATCAGTTTCATTTCCAATAATCTTAGAGAGAAGTAGAATACATTTCACAGAATTTGAAAGTATTGTGCAAGATATCAATAAATCGTCGGTACGTGACAACGAGTTATTGCGCTAGTATCACCAATCAGTTACTTGCAGTCTTAAATCGCAGCAAAGGGGAGAAGATGTAGAGGAGGAGGAGGAAGAGGAGGAGGAAGAAGAAAAGCGTTTTGTGCTACACAGAATGCTGCTACGTTGCAAAGAATTAATAGCGGCTAAACACACGCACGCATCTCAAAATGTGGAAAATTATCGTCAATTAAATCGTTGGCTCTGAATCTATCTGCGTATGTAGATCCTGAATAGGAACGTGTGTTGAATACAGAATGGAAAAAGGAACATTAGGGCTTAACTACAGTAAGGAACAGTCGCCTAAACGCAAAACAATATATATTCCCTTACTGTCCATGAAACGGTCCGAGACGTTAATTTATCAGTGATAATATGGTTCAGCTCGGTGAATGCGGATTAAATTACTCGATGAAATACTGTTACGAGCATATTTTATGAATCGGTCGCGAATTGGAAAGCACAGTTACAATCAAAAACTGTTTTACTTGAGACATTTTGCTACATCTTCCACCTTATTGTCTACATAATCGCCGCTCCACCGCAGACATCTGTCGTAGCGTGGTACAAACTTCCCGATACTCTCGTAATTGAAGACAGCCGCCTGTTCTTTCCGCCGATTCCGTACGCTGGTTTGCAGCTCGTTTTGTGTGCCAAAAAGCTGTCCCTACAGCCTGAGGTTCTTGTGAGCGAAAAGATGAAAACCTGAGTGAGCCAAGTCCGGGATTTATGGTTGATGATCTGTCAGATCACATCGAAAACACTGCAGGAGCGTCTTCGTTGCACTTGCAGTATGCGGGTAAGAATCGTTAGGTGGGATGCATGAAATCAGCTGGAAACCCGTGCAGGCTTCACACCTGGTTGGATACGTTATTTTTTTGGGCATCTGCAAGTGGCCACTTCGCACTCAGAACTGAAAAGTGCGACTTAGTGCGATGGACGAGCATACTAGAGACACTGCGCAACACGTCTACACAACGCTTCACCTGACTGTCACTGTGGCTCTAATTTTGCGACCGACAGGAGGTTAAAACAAAAGTAGCCGTCCTACATAGCTTTGTTTATATCAAGACTGATTTCATGTCTTCATCCACTTTCAGTTTGACATAACACATATCTTTATACGTAGATACAACGTTTTGGTCGACTATATTTTATAAAGTGCATTTGCCTTGTGCAAAACAATAATTAGTTTAGCTACCAAATGTCCAGGACTTTATATTTACTTTTAATTAATAATGAGGGGCGTTTACTTTTATTCTGAAACTCGTAGTTCCATTTCTCCCATTTATATGCATGGCAGACACAGTTTTAGCGTCACTCATGTACTCATACCGGACATGGATATTAAAAAAGAAATATGGCTTCCTTAATTTTTTAGACGTACAAATGCGTGTTTCAGTTTTACGTTCGTTGGCTTCAAACATACTATCAGAACTGACCTCACAAGCGGAAAGACACAATCAATAGCTTCACTGTGCGGTGGAATGGTGATGTTACTGATGAGAGTTCCACTGAAGCAGAGTTACCAAATACAGATTTCCGAAATATCTTCACCAAAGAAGAAGTAAATATTCCAGGTTTCGAACCAAGGACAATTGCCAACACGAGTAACTTAGAAGTGGATATTCTCGGTGTAGCAAAGCGGCTTAAATCAGTTAATAGTTAATAAAATCAAGGCCTCCTGTCCTGATTGTATACCAGTCACATTCTTTTCAGGGCAAGCTGGTACAATAGCTCCATATTCAGCATACCCGTTGGAAGATCCTTACCTAAAGACTGGAAAGTTGCACAAGTCAGACCAATACCAAGAAAGGAGATATCTTTCTTGCGAAAGACAACCATTTATTTATCCACACGAAGTAACGAGTGCTATCGACAGGAGATCTCAAATTGATTACACATTTCTAGATTTCCAGAAGGCGTTTGACACTGTTCCTCACAAAAAACTTCAATGAAACTACGCGCCTATAGAGAATCGTGTCAGCTGTTTGACTGCATCCGTGACTTCTTCTCAGAAAGGTTACAGTACGTAGTAATCGACAGAAAATCATCAAGTAAAGCAGAAGTAGTATCTGGCGTTCCCCAAGGAAGTGTTATATGTCCTCTGCCGTTCTTGAGCTACATAAACAATATAGCAGGTAATCTGAGCAGTTTTCTTAGATTGTTTGCAGTGGTGCTGTCATTTACCGACTTATAAAATTATCTGATGATCAAAACAAATTGCAAAACGATTTAGGTAAGATATCTGTTTGGTGCGAAAAGCGGCAATTGACTGTAAGTAATGGAAAGTGTGAAATCATCCACATGATTACCAAAAGGAATGCTCTAAATACCGGTTAAACGGTAAAATACACAAGTCCAAAGCTATAAATGCGACTAAATACTTAGAGATTACAATTACAAACAACTTAAGTTGGAACGATCACAGAGATAATATTGCTGGCAAACAACACCAAAGACTACTGTTTATTGTCAGAACACTGAGAAAATGCTACAGGTTTGTTAAAGAAGCTGCCTGCACTACACTTGTCTTTTCTGGAGTATTGCTGTGTGGTGTGGGATCTGCGTCAGATAGAATCGACGGAGGACATTGAAAAAGTTCAAGAAAGGGCATCTCGTTTTGTACTACTGTGAAATAGGAGGGAGAGCGCCACAGATATGATACTTGAATTTGGGTGGTAATCATTAAAACAAAGGCGCTTTCCGTTGCGGCAAGATCTTCTCATGAAATTTCGATCACTAACTCTCTCCTCAGAGTGTGAAAATATTTTGTTGGCGCCCACCTACATAGGGAAGACTGGTCATCATAATAAAAAAAGATATAGAATTCGCACAGAAGGATTTAAGTGTATATTTTTCTCGAGCGCTGTTCGATTGTTGAACGGTAGAGAAATAGCCTGCAGGTGGCTCGAAGAACTCTGCTCCAGGAACTCAGCTGCGAAATTTAGAGTTATCATGTAGTTGTACATGAAGTAATTTTCGAGTCTGTAAGGAAACTGTAAGTTCAATTTTCGTGTAATTTCGGAAGTAAACAAACGCATGCATCGGACACATGGTGCACGTTGAACTGCGTCAGTGAAAATGGAAGTGCATGTTGTAAGCATACCAAAGCGGGGAAAGATGCTGCAAGTTATAGAATAAAACCAGCAGCCCCTAAGTATCGATTAATCTTTGATATACGGGGTGTTTCAAAAATGACCGGAATATTTGAAACGGTAATAAAAACTAAACGAGCAGCGATAGAAATACACCGTTTGTTGCAATATGCTTGGGACAACAGTACATTGTCAGGCAGACAAACTTTCGAAATTACAGTAGTTACAATTTTCAACAACAGATGGCGCTGCGGTCTGGGAAACTCATAGTACGATCTTTTCCACATATCCACCATGCGTAGCAATAATATGGCGTAGTCTCTGAATGAAACTACCCGAAACCTTTGACAACGTGTCTGGCGGAATGGCTTCACATGCAGATGAGATGTACTGCTTCAGCTGTTCAATTGTTTCTGGATTCTGGCGGTACACCTGGTCTTTCAAGTGTCCCCACAGAAAGAAGTCACAGGGGTTCATGTCTGGCGAATAGGGAGGCCAATCCACGCCGCCTCCTGTATGTTTCGGATAGCCCAAAGCAATTACACGATCATCGAAATATTCATTCAGGAAATTAAAGACGTCGGCCGTGCGATGTGGCCGGGCACCATCATGCATAAACCACGAGGTGTTCGCAGTGTCGTCTAAGGCAGTTTGTACCGCCACAAATTCACGAAGAATGTCCAGATAGCGTGATGCAGTAATCGTTTCGGATCTGAAAAATGGGCCAATGATTCCTTTGGAAGAAATGGCGGCCGAGACCAGTACTTTTTGAGGATGCAGGGACGATGGGACTGCAACATGGGGCTTTTCGGTTCCCCATATGCGCCAGTTCTGTTTATTGACGAAGCCGTCCAGGTAAAAATAAGCTTCTTCAGTAAACCAAATGCTGCCCACATGCATATCGCCGTCATCAATCCTGTGCACTATATCGTTAGCGAATGTCTCTCGTGCAGCAATGGTAGCGGCGCTGAGGGGTTGCCGCGTTTGAATTATGTATGGATAGAGGTGTAAACTCTGGCGCATGAGACGATATGTGGACGTTGGCGTCATTTGGACCGCAGCTGCAACACGGCGAACGGAAACCCGAGGCCGCTGTTGGATCACCTGCTGCACTAGCTGCGCGTTGCCCTCTATGGTTACCGTACGCGGTCGCCCTACCTTTCCAGCACGTTCATCCGTCACGTTCCCAGTCCGTTGAAATTTTTCAAACAGATCCTTTATTGTATCGCTTTTCGGTCCTTTGGTTACATTAAACCTCCGTTGAAAACTTCGTCTTGTTGCAACAACACTGTGTTCTAGGCGGTGGAATTCCAACACCAGAAAAATCCTCTGTTCTAAGGAATAAACCATGTTGTCTACAGCACACTTGCACGTTGTGAACAGCACACGCTTACAGCAGAAAGACGACGTACAGAATGGCGCACCCACAGACTGCGTTGTCTTCTATATCTTTCTCATCACTTGCAGCGCAATCTGTTGTTGAAAATTGTAACTACTGTAATTTCGAAAGTTTGTCCGCCTGAAAATGTACTGTTGTCCCAAGCATATTGCAACAAATGGTGTATTTCTATCGCTGCTCATTTAGTTTTTATTGCCGTTTCAAATATACCGGTCATTTTTGAAACACCCTGTACAATCAGGTAGCGATGGTAGCTAAAATATTTGCTACTTTCCACAGGGGAGCAGCAGCTTTCTAAATGCAGCCGACAAAAACGTTGTATTAATGACGATAAAAACTAATTACGCAGAATGAATATGGGTGAAAACCCGCTAAGCAAGTCGACGTAGACAAAGCTGTAAAGAAAAGTGGTCACTTGCTGAGATTCATCAAGCAAGGATAGGCCTTGCACCGACGTGATACCTGAGAAGAGAACTTGCGCATTTCATGTAGTTTCGCAGGTAAACGAAAGGTTAAGATCAAGTGAGAGGGAAAGAAGAAGCCTGTGATCGTGATAGTGTGCACGCATTCTTGACGGAGTGGCCCTCCGGGATCGGTCCACTCCGTCAGTGCTGAGAGGTGCTGGAGAACCGGGAACAACGTTACCCCTGAGAGCGCGCCGAACAGGCCTGGAAGTAACTGCAGCAGCGCACCAACGTCGCTGCCGCCACCTGCGCCGCCGCCCTGAGGAAAACCGAGGTGAGTAATGCCGCCGCGCCAGTACGCACTCCCGTGTGCTGACAAGTGATTAACAATGCGTAATTACCCCTGAGAGGGAGCCCAGCAGCCCCGGCAGCAGAGGTAGTAGGCTGCTAATGTCGCTGCCGCCCCCCTGGCCGCCCTGTGGGACACACCGTCAGTTTCACAAGCGCTGTTGGCATACTTGTGAAGTACAAGTCAGTCTTCATACAGACACAAGTGTTAAAAAGGTATCGTTACCCCTGATAGAGATCCCAGCAGTCCCGGTAGCAGAGGTAGGAGGCTACTGATGTCGCTGCCGCCGCCATCCTGCCCGCCCTGTGGATCATACTGTGAGTCTCAAGGTCACCGTTGATAGGCGACTACAGTTATACGTGTACGTGTGGTGCAGAGGACAACTTTACCCCAGAAAGAGCTCCCAGGAGGCCGGGAAGAAGCTGCAGGATGCTCCCGCTGTCACTGCCACCTCCGGACTGGTCCCCCTGTATAGCATGTGCATGATTAAACACTCTTTCCTTCTCCTCGTTAGTAGACTGTAAAATAAACGAAAGGACTTTATCACTAAGCATAAACGTAGGACAAAAAACTAGTCACGTGAGACGTAATGCAAACTGCCGTGGCTCCATAGACATCAGGCGCCAACGGCACCCCGCATGACTTCCGAGTTGTTTGGGTTGCCGCGAGCTTCGCCACTATAGGAACGTCGCCGCGGGAACTCTGAACTCCGGAACTCCACAGCCGGACCAACGACTCTCTGTGGACTCCGCCTCCATCTTCCTAGACAGCACTCCACCTCCTCAGTTTGGACTCTGTGATCGGTGACAGGCTGCCCAGGGCTTAAGAATTACTACTATTTTGCTCGAACAGTCCACGGGTATACTGCCGGTTCATAGTGTCCAACGGGCACAATATTTCGGAGATCAGACATGTCGCCATCTTCAGGTGCGCAGACGAACTGAGCGCCCGCCCTCAGGAGCTCAGTTCGTCAGCGCACCTGAAGATGGCGACATGTCTGATCGCCGAAATATTGTGCCCGTTGGACACCATGAACCGGCAGTATACCCGTGGACTGTTCGAGCAACAAATACGCCGGGAGAAACTGAAGAATTACTACTATTTTTTTTTCTTCACCGATACTGCCAAGACTTTACTTTGTGTTTCTGTCCTTGCCGGACTTGGAAATTTTCTGTACTTTTTGATCGGTGGTACTCCTCCAGTGAAGTACTGCTGTAAGATACTTTGAGAGTGTTTTGTTTCCAGGACCGGAGCTAGAGTGCCGACTTTGTTTTCAAAACCAAGAAATAGGGATTTTGGTTTCTCGCCGAACTTTATTCAAATTTCACGATTTCCTTCATCTTTCAAGATTATTGTGATTAATTCCACGTCTTGGAGAACTTAATATTTACTTTTGTATTTCAGGAACTTTAAGTGTGTTTGCCATTGGAGAACTATTATTTGCTAATTCGTTTATGGAGGGGGGGGGGACTTTGTTTAATTTCTTATTTGAAAGAATTTTACTCCCATAATACATTGAAGATTTGTTAAAGTTGTTTTCCAGATGTAAACTTGTGTTATAGTGACTACGTGACTAGTGTATCTCGGTGGAACCAGATGTATCACTAACATCGTCTAAAGCCAAATATAGCCCTCATAATCGCGTGAATTTGGCGGAAAACTGAGTCCATTACTCTGTTAGAGTGTATCATATACGGCTGAATCCACTCACTGATGATTGGATACCGTAGAGCTGACAAACTGCGTGTATGTTGGTTACTACATTTCATCTACAGTTGAAATTACTCCCAAACATATTTTATGGGATTAAGAAGGTGCTGGGGCCAGTGTGTATGGGATGCAGCCTAGGCTAGAGAGCGCTATCTCGCGAGGGAAGATGGTAATGGTATTCCATGAGGAGATATTCGCTCTCAGAATGAGCGCGGAGGAGAATCTATAAACTAGCTACAAGGATCGTACCACCTACATTCATTCTGACATCTAAGCAGCTCTGAAATCTGTCAGTCACTGTAACGAGATCAAAGATCGTCACACATTGCAATGAGTCCTTTGAGAGGTAGAAGACAAGAATAGGGTAAACCTGCTCCCGATAGTTCGACACCCAGATATTACTGTTAACGAACAAGCTGATAAGGCTATCCAGGGCAGGGGCAATGACCTTATTTGGTGGACCAGAGCCTTTTCTATGACTAAAGTGGTGATGAAGTCTTAACTGAGCTGAGTCTTAGGAGAACATGTAGTAATTTTGTCTAAAACCCAGAAACAAAATCAGGTAAGCAAATTATGCCGAAATCATATTTAAAGAGAAGTGCTGTAAGACTAGGCTTGAACAGGGGTCAGATTAAATTCATGTCAGGATTAATGACTGGCCACGGAAACTTCAAGAGACATCTGTACTCGATAGATTCAGAGAAAGAAGCACTAGAGTGTTGACCGTGTAGCGTGTGAGAGGAAATCGCACCACATTTAATCCTCTAATGTGATGTATTGGTGGCCAAAAGACACAGAAAAATGGGTCAGCTTTCTTTAAGAGATGGTGGTCAAAAAAGACCTAGTAAAGGGTCTTCTACTACTTTTCAATGTTATTAGCCGGCTTTACTAGAATGACAGGGAGATATACCACACAATAAACTCAGTTTCGGCATGGGCAGGAGAAAGCTAATGCAGGCTGATTGACGTGTGATAGGGTACCTGAATCTACGTCAAACCAGGAACATATCAGTGCATTCCATAAGATTTCGGGATTGCAGCCGGAGTCCGGCTGCAATCCCGAAATCTTATGTAATCTTCGATATGCCGGGAAAATTTCAAGAGTCACATATCAGTGCATACTCGTGAGCACATCTATTGTCGTCTTGAAAGATGGCAGTATCCACAGCATACTCAGCATGAAGATGTACGAGAGAGGGTTACATCTGTCAGCAAGAAATGTGAACCAAGCACACTGTTTCATAGTCACAGTTAGCTGAATGAGTGGGACCAAGCCATGCTATCAGAAAACATCTCGAAAACATCACCGTTCGCCTACGTTGAGTTAAAGCCTTACTGGAGCTGCGACACACTCGACGTCTTTCATATTCGAAAAGAGGCAAAATTACCATTTTTCCACACATATCCAGTCAGCTAGTGCTGTTTCGGGAGTGCAGCAGGCCATCTAGTATTAACTACGCCGGGAAATTTCAAAATTACCCGCTAAACTACAGTTTCTGTTTCGTTTGGAATATTTAAAAGGTGTGCCGCTGTCAGAAACTCATATTTGCAAGGGACCCGTCTCGAAATGTCTGCTGCGTGTCTGCTCGGGAACGAGGTGAAATTGACATGCAGTTACTAACAGCAGCAATTTATCTATGTTTTGAAACTGATTATCGCTGTCGAATGTGACGCTTGTCAAACTGCCCCCCGTCAGTTAGGATATTTTTACGACCACCATACTTAGGCCGCGTTACAAGACTGCGAGTGGCGTAATGTTTTTTGTAGACGCACTGGATGTTTCGTTTTGATACATTAACAAACTTCGTTTACAGAGTCGTCATGAGCAAGTCCAGAACCAATTATTCCTTAATTCCTTACCGTTACTCTGAGATGTCAGCACCTCATCTTACACCCCAGGTTCCATAAAACCGATTGGCACATGTAGAAACCCTTCACCATTCCGTGTTTACAGATCATTCCGCATGACCTCATGACTCAAATAGTTTTGGTGATCTTTGCGTGAACTTCAATTTTTGATAGTGATGTTTCGCAGAAGCATCTCTTTCTATGTGCATTGTCACCATAACTTCACTCCGCCGCCTTCCAAACTATCCCGTCTTATACTCGATGTAAAGCGTGGAAATGAGATGGCTTCTATGATATATAGAGTTGAAGAAAATAGACAACTTCTCTTCTCAAAAATGAATTTTGGTTCCTTTTTTAAATTGTGTTCTATAGTTTACAATCATTACTCCTTCTTGACAGTTTCATAACTGTCAAACGCATCACTGCTGTCCTATTCCTATCACGAAAGAAAACTATTTGTTTGAGATTACGTAGTCTTGTAGTCCAAACTACGCTTTATGCCGTGTACAGCTTAATCTTTTAGTATGTTGTAAAATAACAGCGGTATTAAGTTCTTACAGTGGCCGTGGTGCTTTAGTGGGTGGATCAGTAGGCTCTGACCCTTGAAGCCCAGGATTCAGTCCCAGGTGGGGGTTGGGACTTTTACTCGCTCCATTCCCTCCAGGGCCGTCGCAGGTCTACTGATCAAGTTGTCAATCTGTGTAGCGGGCATCCCTCCAGACGATAAAGGGCGCCCGGGGCACTGGATTCAGTCGCCCCTCCTCCTTGTAGTGCCGCGGCAGAAAGAAGGGCTACATACTCCCTGGAGTCAGAGCGACAGTTGGGTCACGTGCTTGCGCCATAGCCTCAAAAAATATAGTGTTAAATGCAGTTTACGAACATTTATCATGCAGCAGTATTTGAAATCGGGGCGTGAATGTCGATGCATAAAGAAGAAACAATTGTAGCTTTGGTGAAGGTTCACATGACCGCCTCGTACCAACTGTACACCATCTAGGAGCCCTACAGCGCTCCAGAGCGACTAACGTGCTCTGGCAAAGACATGACTGATATTTTGTCCTGCGATATTACTAGAAAAAAACCACAAATAAGCCGCCGGGGCGGTCTCACCCAGCTAGGAAAACATTTACCCCAGACAGACCTCCGAGCAGTCCCGGGAGGAGCTGCAGAATGCTTCCACTGTCACTTTCTCCTCCTCCGGCATCCTGTCGTCCGTCCTGAGAAGAAAGCAATTACATATAGTGATGTGTTCAATGTGTACCAAGATCTCGGTGTATGAAGGCGAGAGTTGTTTACCCCAGAACTGGAGCCCAGCAGTCCAGGGAGGAGCTGGAGAATGCCACCGCTGTCGCTGCCGCCGCCATCGCCCTCCGGTTTCTTGTCTGCCTAGTGGACGCACGATATTTCTAAACAGTAACAAACATCTGCTTTACGGCAGCAGTACGTTAGCCGTGTGTAGAAGTAAACACCTTACCTGCGGTCCAGATAGAATACCGAGTACCGCAAAGACAACGCGGAGCAGGCTTCCCAATAGGGCGCCCTTCGCGGACGCCTTCTCAGGATCCTACGACGCCGGACGAGAGAGAGAAGATGTATATAGCTTCAGCCCATCTGTCTGCTGATTGCCTTCGAGGTACTACCCAAAATTTGCGAGCATATTCCAGTAAATCAGAAATCTTACTCTACAGCTTAATTTCTTTGTCACGTTCAAAGCAGCCCTTTCGCAATTGTACGCAGCTCTTCCAGCGAGATGGTATTGCTGGAAGCAGTACTGCATGTCTGCAGGCTAATCGCGTTCAAAATTAGTAGCGGTTCCGCTCGAAGCTCATCTGCGAAGTCGTAACACCACCTTTTGAACAGCAGTTTGTATTTCACGGGAGAGGAGGAAATCGCAAGGGGCTGAACCAGGTGAGTTGGATGGAAGGAAGAGAATTGTCATGTGGTTTCTTGCCATGAATTCCCTAACAATGAGCGACGCGTACACGGGGTGTTCCAGAAGTAATGAGATATTATAGAGCGCAAACGTTTCATGGACTGACCACAGCACTTAGTGACAAAGGGAGGGTGCACTAACTAATTTAAATTAATACTTTTAACATCAGATTCGGGTTATTCAGAAAATTATATCTAGAGTTGATTAAATTGTTATTTCAAAAGTCATCGTAATTAACCTTCGCCATCAGACTCATTTTTCGCGACCATTTCAGGTCTCCAGTGGCTTGCCTAACCAGCGGACTATGTGCACTTGGGGATGGACAAATTTTCTGGGTCCTAATTTAACTAATTCTACAATAATCAAAGTTGGCGAATACTTGCAGAGGTTACCCAGCCATTAGTTTCACATTTAGTCCACGGCTACTTGCCACGGAAGGACACCATAGCGCCCACCTCTTTCGCGGAAGTCGCCACATCTTCGGCATTCGCATTCCCCAGAGCCGCGGGCTCTGATGGCTGCACGGAGCAGCTAACGGTAACTGCAGCGCTGGTTAGGCTGGCAGTACGGCGGAAGCTTACTGTGTCGAGGGCTCTCGGCCACAAAAGTGGCGAAAGCGCCATGATCGGTCAGATGAAGAGATGAACTTAGGTGATCAGATACGAAGTCGTAAGCTCGGGACCAGACGCTATCTTAGCGTCGGTGAGAATGCTTTGAGCAGCGTTTGCCACCACTGTCCTTTCCGATCACGAGGTTGCACACAGTTAAGTTGATTTACGAGTTTACGTTCAGTAGCGTTCGTAGTTGTGCTGTTGATCATTCAGATCGGGCGCTATTTAAGGTGATACCGGAATACTTCTTTGAAGTGCCCTTCCCGGGCTTTCGTTACCATTCATACCAGTAAAAAAGTTCTCCATGTTTGCTCCCCATGCGCTCTCTTAATTCAAGGACTGGACCGTTTTAATTCAGTGACTTCCATACGACTTGCTTGTCCTGCAGCAAGAAGCAATAGAACCTGGTTTTCATGAACTTATGGTTACACTTGGGTATCAGGTGGCCTCGACATTTCTTTATGTGTTATTTGAAGAATAATATATTACATTTTACCAGAAGAGACACATTTTCTCTTGTGTGTAGCTTCCCTCTGTTGTCATATCTATCACGTTAATTAACCAGAAACTGAACCGTTGCCAGAAGAGAAATTGGTACCAGCCACGGTCGGGACAGCAGCCGACAGGTATGTGAAGACAAACTTCACCAATTGCAGGGAAACCGATAAATCGTCTGTACAAGTTATTTTTGCCACTTGTCTTCAAATTAGCCTTCATTAGTATTCACGCCTTCATCCACAGCAGCCAACAACTACTGCAATATGACAGGGTCGTTCATTCGAAGCAAAAAGGTCGAGTAAATGTGGTCTCTAAAATGGATACCTTAAGACCTATGCGCACTTGTTCATCTTTGCTGCTGTGAAACACCTCTTCTGCTACACAAGTGCTCATACCTCTTAAGGTACACATTTTAGAGTCCATGTTAACCAGATAATTTTTTCTTGTTTTGGTCCATACTACCACCTCACAAAATATGGAAAGCATAAAGCTTGCGCTAGAAGAGATTTGTTTCATAGTGTCTAAGATTCAGATGCGCTCATAGCTCTTGGCGTAAGCGTTTTAGTTCCTCTATTTACTAGACGTTTTTGCTTTGGTTGTTCTTGTCCTATCCTTGAATACTGACCATTCCTTCTGGGACACCCTGTAACAGCCTTATAATGATATACTTCCGGGTATATAGCAGAGTTGTTTTCATCCTGTCATGCACAGTATTTCAAAGACCGACTGAGTCGTCGTCTTCAGGTGCTGCTAACTTTGCTGTTATCTGTAGTCGCTGCCTGGACTCGAACCAACGTAGAGTCCAGGCAGAGAATGCACATAACAGCAAAGTTCGTAGCAACTGAAGAAGACGACTTGATCGGTCTTCGAAATATTGTGCACTAAATGGCCGTACACCCGAAAGCACACTATCAGCAATAACGAAAAAATCTGAAAAATGACAAACTGTCTTGGTTCTTTCAAGTCTAAGGCCATTTCCGTCCAACAGGTTACGCAGTCCTCTCAAAATGTAATAGAACTTTTTTGTGACTGTTTGAGCACATGAAATAAATCCCTTATAGACATTGCCGTGAATGTAAAACAAGAAAACATTACCATTTACTTGATGTTGCTGTGAAAGTGGAGCGTTTTCTGTGGCCGCTGCGGAGGTTGCTACATTGTCACACGATCATAACCGTGCTCTCATAATTCATTGGCAGTTATGACCCCGGAAGGAAATTTGGATCATCTCGGACCGTTGTTTGCAGTTCAGTGTACACTTCAACCCGAAAGAACTCTACTGAAATTTCGCTACAAACTGTTGACGTGGCCCATACGAAATTTCAGTGATTTCTCAAACATCGTGGATTTTCTGCCTTGTGTTCTTATGGCTTTTTCGCGATCGTTTCCGGAGCTGTGCATGATGACAGTCAGCCCCAATGTTTGCCATGCTCCACAGCTATCTTTAAATCGCTTAAGGCACATAAATGTTCTATCTGCGCTCAAAGCTTGCTCACCAAAAGCTTCACTTAGCATGCGTTGGTTTTCAGATGCAGTTTTGCTGAGCTTAAAACAAAACTTAATGCACATCCTTTCTTCCTTCAATTCAGCAATTTCTAAATTCGCAGTCACTTTAGAATACGGTGTAAAAAAATCAGCAACAGCGTCAGCAACGATGCACTCACAATGTCGATAAGTGCCAGACTGGTTGCTGAAAGAAACAGCTAGAGGTGCCTAGAGGTGGGAGCTTGCACAGCTAATTGTTTGGGCGCAATGTTCAGATTCTCATCACCCGCCAGAGTAGCCGAGAGCGCTCACGCGCTGCTTCCTGGACTCGGGTAGGCGCGCCGTCCCCGGATCGAATCCGCACGGCGGAGTAATGCGACGGCCGATGTGCCGGCCAGCCTGGATGTGGTTTTTAGGCGGTTTTCCACATCCTACTAGGTGAATGACGGGCTGGTACCCACGTCCTACCTCAGTTACACGACTCACAGAGATTTGAAACACATTCACACTATTTCACGATTTACACTTGACGCAGACAGCTCAGGTACACTCCTTCCATCCTAGGGGTACGGGGGGGGGGGGGGGGCGGCAGGAAGGGCATCCGGCCACCCCTTAAAATTAACCATGCCAATTCCGTACTTAACCCTGACAAACCTGCCCACAATGCGGGATAAAGGCAATAGCAAAAGGAAGAAAGAAAGACAGAAAGAATGTTCAAATCCTCGTAAATTTTGGGTAGCCCTCGTACTGCTCTGTAACTGAGTGGCTCGAGCTTACCGCTGAACTGGCGCCGAAGAGACCGACGACGAGCTGCAAGATACTCCCGCTGTCGCTGCCGCTGCCGCCGCCGCCGTCCCTGCCGCCTGCTTTACTGTCTCCCTGGGGATTAGTGGGGTTAGTAGCCGACTCTACTGATACAGTACTGGTAGTAGCGCAGTTACCTTACACTGTACACTAAGAGCAGCGAAAGCGCTAGCTAGCAGTTAGTTACCCCGGAGCTGGCGCCCAGTAGGCCCGGAAGTAGCTGCAGGATGGATCCACTGTCGCTGCCGCCGCCGCCGCCACCGGACGCGTCGTCGCCCCCACTCTGGGAATAGGGGTTGCTGACATCAGCTACGAGTTGTCGCTCGTGCCACAACGAGGGAAACACACAGAACAGTGATTGCCCTGGTCCCTACTTGTGTGGCATCCTTCACGTACTAGTACAGAGTGAGTCAGAGTGTGTAAGATCAACTCAGATGGCTCGATTTTGAAGAGTGATCACGCCGTCCTGGTTCCAAAGTAACGGCCTTTTTGAGGATGAAGTATCGCACTTCACCTTCCAGCTAGGTAGAAGAATCATTCCCACTTTCGTAGTGATTTAACACTGTCAACAAATAAGCATAAATTCGAAAAATCTGTCGTTACTCGCGAGTTTCCTATTCATAAGGGTCCTTCTCTGCAACCTCATTAAAGCTCTTAAGTGTTTCCCATACGTGTTCCTTTCCCTTTCAGTCCTGAAGCATACTCAGTGGCCTGAAATACAAAATTGCGTTTTCAACGTGCACTTTCTAAATTGGACGTTAGGCGTGACGAATCAAAGCAGCCAGCTTCAGAAATAGGCAGCTTCCACCGATGAGACTTGACCGACATCAATACAGTTCCTAGGTGTCTCACATTAGATGGATAAAAAACATCTGTAAGATAAAGAGATTTGAATACATAAGAGGAGGAACAGAAACTGCTCTGCTGGAAAGAGTATCCATGGGAACATCAATTAAGAATATGAACTTAGCTCACACACTCACAAGTTGTATACACTACAAGAAGAATCTTTTAAAGAAGCAAAATTAAGACATACCAGACAGCGATGCAACCTGACAAGACACTGGAGAATGTATGACCTTTACAGGAACAGTTTTGATTTATGAGTTATAACTTTAGCAAAAAATACTCAGAAGGTATTGGAGCAGTGAATAACAGGAGAAAGTTTGAATGAACATGTACTAACCAGGAAATGTATACCCGGATAGAAAGTATTTCGGAGACTTCCATAGAACAGCTAAGGGGTCATCGTTAAGCGACTGCAGGGGGATGCAAGATGGCTTGGACAGAATTTATTGTTGGTGTGATGAATGCCAGTTTGATATAAATGTAGAAAAAGGGAAGTTAAGGAAGATGAGTATAAAAACCAAACCCGTAACGTTTGGATACAGCTTTAGTAGTGTGCTGTTTGACACATTCATGTCAATTAAGTATCTAGGCAAAACACTGCAAAGCCGTATGAAATGTAACGAGCACCGAAGGACGGTAGCAGGGAAGCTGAACGGCCGACTTCGGTTTATTGGGAGAATTTTAGGGAAGTTTAGCAGATCTGTAATTGAGACTGCTAGTAGAACAGTAGTGCGACCCATTCTTGACTACTGCTCGAGACTGTGGGATCTACAACAGGTTTGATTAAAGGAAGACATCGAAGCAATTCAGAGGCGTACTGTTACATATATTTGTTGCCGGCTGTTTCAGTCTGCAGGCGAAACCCTACTGAGAAAATTTAGATAGGGGAATCTGAAGTTAACTTCAGAACCATTTTAAGGCCGCCAACGTACATTTCGCGTAATGACCACAAAGATAAGATGAAAGAAATTGGGGCTCGTACGGAGTTATATATACAATCGGTCTTCCCCTGCTCCATCTGGGAGCATAAGAGGAAAGGAAATGAGTGGTAGTGTTACAAGGTAGCCTCCACAATGTGCGATACTGTGGCTTGCGATGTAGGTGTGTAGTGGTAGACGTAGGGGAGAGAGTTTCTTGTGAATTTGAAAACACTATACACCCTAAGGTACAAAAAGATGACGAAGAAATGGGAACACTGCGAAAAGATTTGCACCAGAGTAATATTCAGGCAGTAAATTTTGAGACACATAGGTTTCCTGAACAGAATGTCAGCGAGGATGAACACAGACAGAATAGTGAAGAAGTTTGAAAGGTTGAGAATGAAAAATACTGAATAAGGATAAAGACCGGAAGAAAAACAAATAATCCAATGAATGTGGTCCGCAGAGGGCAAGGAGGCTACCAGAATAGATATATGATAACATTTTTGGAAGAGGTTTCGTGCCATAGCTAAGGCTCTGGTCTTTATATGTACGTTAAGACAGCTTTTGACGCATATGTACTTGACATTATTATATGTTATGAGTACTAAGATATAAATGGTGCAAGGAAAACACTTAAAAGTTTATTTAGTCACAGTTCCGGACCCATAAAAAGACCGCAAAATTTGGGTCAGTGACTGAAGAATTGATCAAAAAACACAAATTGATCCGATTTCCTGTGTTTAAACGGTTTACACTTATCATTTGAACCAATGCATCAAGAGCCCTGAAATTCCATAGACAGTCCCCATTACTAAAGCTTAGACCAAAAATTAATTTCACACGGAGCATATGACTGAATTATAGGCAACAAAAATTGCAGATATACGCTGCAGAGTTCCTACGCCCTGCCTAGTCTCAGGGGCATAACCAATAATAAGAGACGGCTAACGTCACCAGGATGTATCAGCAAAAGTTGTTCCCCTTGATATGATCTACCATCTCCACATCTTTGATGAAAAGACTTTAAAACAGTCTGTATAAGCATTGAAATACATGGTGAAAACGTTTAACAGCCTTTTCTTTTGCGCAGTGCTATTAGTTTCACTCACAGACCATTCTAGAGCTTAGCAGCATTTATCTCAGTAATGTTATATCATTATGTAAACGATTACAAGTTGCTGTTGCAAACCAACCATAGTCAATAAAATTATCAGCATCATAATAACATTGTACCGAGAAGTTGTCAACAGAGAGCTTATTCATATCGAAAGTCAATAGTAGTTGTTGACTTTCGATGTTAATAAACATTCTGTTGACAACTGCTCAGTACAATTATTATATTGCTAACATTTTTATTGACTATGGTTAGTCTGCAACAGCAACTTGTAATCGTTTAGATCAAGGTATAACATTCCTGCCATTTATGCGTGTTAACCTTGAGAATAGTCTGTAGTCGAATCTAGTAGCACTGTGCAAAATAAAAGACAGCTGAAGGTTCTCACCATGAATTTGAAAGATTATTTAGCAGCTGATTTTCCCCACCTATATTCATACACAAGCGAAGTAGAGACGGATGTGGAATTATGCCTGATGCTGTAAGACATATCATATTATCATATTCCTTCATGTAATTAGCGTTTTCCACAGATCCCTTTCCATGTCAATTTTGCATTAAACCACCTCATTTGGTTTCATATCAGGTCATTTGACTTTCAGCAATATTCTGTAACACCAGATCTCAAATGCGTGCATTCTCTGCTTTTCTGGTTTCCCCATCGTCCATGCTTTTCTTCCAGCAATTGTGTACTACCAATGCACGCTCTCCAAAAATTCTCGCAATTTACACTAGTAGATTACTTTGTGTGAGTATTTCTCACTTTGCTTCTGCCAGCCTGTTTCTTATATTCACCGTGTTTTGTCCATCATGGAATATTTTGCTCCCAAGGTAGCATAATTCTCTTACTCCGTCTACTACACAGCCTCCATTTTTTATAATAAAGATATCGATATATCATTTCTGCAACTCCTCATTACCCATGTCTTCCTTTGGCTAAGTGTCAGTTAATATTCCCTCCTCATTCGATGATTCATTCCTTTCGACTTCTTCCTCATTTTCACTGTGGACTGAAATGTCATTCGGGAATCTTAGCATTGCCTGAAAGTAGATATGTGTCATCACTACAGACAACTACTGTCGTCTGCTGAGCACTACAAAGGCTGACTGCGTCAGTAGCATCAATACCTATCTTAAAACCAACTGAAAGTTGTGAAAGCATTATGAAAAAATATCGTCAAATACGGATGTGATGACCCCTTGTACGGTGCGTGCTCCTTCAGATTTTTTACACCTTCAGACTTCACGATATTTCTTCCCCAATTATTTCTTGCACATATTCCAAGCTCTGTGTTTCCCACCTGCTTAAAACCTCTACTTCTTCCACCTCTACCATGGTCGCTATTTTCCGTTGTCTTTTCATCTGTCCCTTCATCTAAATCTCCCCAAATCACTAACAATGTAAGTCTTAAAGCTGCCTGGATTAATTTAAAGATGAAACCAGTTTCGACCTGAGACCTAGATAATGAAGCTTGGCATTCACGCTTTGGCTGGTCTCTGACGTCTATAGCCTGTGATGTAGTAACGTAAGTTTTGTGTGTGCTGAGGATAGTTACCCCTGAGCTGGAGCCGAGAAGGCTGGGCAGTAGCTGGAGGATGGAACCACTGCCGCTGCCGCCGCCGCCGTCCGCCGAGTCCTGGCCAGGCACAGCACACAAGCTACAGGCCGCCCGCTCTACGTATGCCCGCCTTCTGCTTGCCTGCCCTGAGGACGCCACCCGGCCGAAACGTCGTCACAATTCGACACAGCTCAACCTCTACTCTACACGCTTAGCTCTGTTCCATTCCAACACCGTCAGTCAACGGATTAGGGCAGCTGAAATCTTTTTCACAGTTTCTTATGCCTTTCCTCTGATACTCGTGCTCTCGAAATCGGTAACAATTGTGAAATCGGTGATCCTAATTAAATATTTGTACCAGATGGACGGCAGTATAGTGGTGAATACGACTACCACCTGTTTGAAAACGAATAACTGTCTCGTGTTGTTGACGCGGCAGGTCGTAAACGATGACGCAAGGCAAAATCTTCCAGTACGCGTGGGTACACAAGCGAGCTGTCTGTGTGACAACTACGAATGTGTAATGGTTACAAACTACCACTGACTTCAGCATGAAATATTGCCCTATATGGGCCGAACAAAAAATTTCCCTTCGAAGGCCGTACAGTTCAGAACTGGTGTGCCAATCAGGCGAGATCTCCGTGAGCAATGATGCTATCATCGCACTGACGCACGGGGTTTGATAAAACGGACACTTCAAGACAGTTTTTGTGGGCCCGAAGGTCTGACAAGCGCATGTAGAGACTCTAGGGCGGGTGCTCCAGTGTCTTCCACTTGAGCTGGAGCAACTTCGGCTGACCTCCCAGACCGACCAGCGTCTTGTGTCGAAGCGGGACCAGCAGGGAATTTGGCGCACCATTCCACAGAGGTGGTTTTCGACAGACATGCTGCCCCACAAATAGTCTTCATTCTCCGATGGATGCCAAACGGTGTTTGTACTTTGGCAGCCGAGAAAATAACAACAGCACGCTGGTCCTGTTTGCAAGCATTTGGTAATAACGTCGCCATAGTTTACGTTCCTGCATTTAGTGCATGCTCGTCGGAAAGACACGAATGCCTCACTAATCCCTTTCCTACATGTCGGTGCTTATACCCATAACAGTCACATTAGTTAGCATAGGTGCTGCAGCAACGCCCTCAAACTTAAACTTTGGCATGCCCCGCATAGTTAGTACAAACGTACATGAAAGATAAAATTTTCGGTTAACTTCCCATCAAATGCGCTCGAGCTACGCCCATGGAGCATGATTGAGGTATGTGATAGACGCTTAATGAGGCACCACCACATTTTTCTGCTGACGTACGACTATACCTAACGCGCCAATATGGTCGAGCATGATTTGCACCTTGGCCTTCAAACTCGTCTGATCTCAGTTCTCTTACTTTTCCTCTCTGGGCTTGCCTCAAATCTGAAATGTGTAGCGCTGCCCTTAGTATTTCTGAAGAGTGCAAAGAACATTATTGCATCTGAATGCGGGGACGTCAAGTGGAACACCAACTTTAACGGTTAGATTCATACAATAAATTACAACACGTACTATTTTGAAGTATGACGGCACAGGGTGCCCAAAAGTCCGTCAACATCTGAAACTAATTCACAAAATAATTTAAGTAAAAAGGTAAACATTGACGCATATGCCTGAAATGACTCTTTTTTTGTGTTTTGAGTCATCAGTCTTCTGACTAGTTTGATAATTCCTCTTCTATGCCAACCTCAGATTAACACTCACAAGCTACGACCACCAATTATTTGTTGGATGTATTCCAATCTCTGTCTTCCTCTACAGTTTTTACCCTCTGTAATTCCATCTACTCCCATGGAAGTTATTCCCTAATGTCTTAAAATATATTCTATCACCCTGTCCCTTCTTCTTATCTGTGTCCTCCACACAGTCCTTTCCTCACCGATTCAGACGAGAATCTCCTCGTTCCTTAGCTTATCAATCCACTTAATTTTCAACATTTCTGTTCCCGTTTTCCAACAGTCCATCTTTCGCTACCATACAATGCTGTGCTACAAACCTACATTCTCAGAAACTGCTTTGTCATGTCAAGGCCTACGTTTGACAGTAGTAGATTTCTTTTCGCCAGGAATGCCCTTTTTGTCGACGTTAGTCTGGGGTTTTATTGAAATTAAAAATGAGTGCAGCTGGCCAACAAACAGCGCTGGACAGCAACAAGCCAGCGAAGCAGCATGAGAATCGTGTATAAAATGAGCTGTAATGAGAGAGGGGCCGCGCGGGATTAGCCGAGCGGTTTGAGGCGCTGCAGTCATGGACTGTGCGACTGGTCCCAGCGGAGGTTCGAGTCCGCCCTCGGGCATGGGTGTGTGTGTGTGTGTGTGTGTGTGTGTGTGTGTGTGTGTGTGTGGGTGGGTGTGGGTGTGTTTGTCCTTAGGATAATTTAGGTTAAGTAGTGTGTAAGCTTAGGGACTGATGACCTTAGCAGTTAAGTCCCATAAGATTTCACACACACAATGAGAGAGGAAGTCACATGCCCAGCAGTAGCAGCATACTGACTTTACCAGAAAAGGTATTCTTAGTAAAGATGTACTAGTAGAATGGAGAAGTCTCTACAGCAGCTTTAAAATTCTATCACCGTAAGAATTATATTCGAAGGGATAAAGTTCCTGTGACAGGTGTCGCTGTGAAGAAAACGATCACGAAGTTCGAAACTATCGTTTGTTTAGACGGTAATTGGTTGTGGGGTTAGCTGAAGTTGCAAGTCTACCGTGATCGTCTGACATCATTAGGAATGCTAAAAGACAATATCTGACGGCAATTTCTCACCGTACCTACTAACTTGCTGTACCGTGTTCTTCACAATATTGTCCATCTCCTAACAGGTACTGGTGATGAATGACACCCAACATGTGAAGCATTTGTTATAAAGAATATCGTCTATTCTAAAAATCGATTCTTCTGCTGATTACTGTTTTTGCATCATATGAAGCGCCATCTGTGGACCGTTTTGTTCACTTTTTGTTAGTTTCAATAAAACCCAATGTCATTTCAAGCATGTGTGTCAATTCTTACCTCTCTACCTACGTTATTCCGTGAAAAATTTAATTTTCAAATGCCAACGGGCTTTTGGGTCACACAGTATTTCTTATTTGAGGTAGGCCAAATAGATTTGAAGTAACTAGGAAAATATTTCATACAGAAATTAGTGGCGGCTTGTCACCGTGTATACGCAGTTATTTCACAAACGGCTTGTTTGTGGATCCATTTTCTGTGGGACATTTTTACATGCACTATTAAATATTTTCTTAGCAATCAATAACTCCGCCAGTTTAATTGTATGGATGCTAGTAATATTTTCTTCAGACTGCGCTTGAAATCTAAAGATTATAAAATATTCACGAAATATTACAATGCGCTCGAGACTGCTAAAAAGTAATCTACATTTTACAGGAACAAATGCATGGGCTGTTCTTCCTCGTTGAAGCACGAGTGGCTGGCACTATTTTATTTTCGTGTTCTAAAAGTATGGCTCTTTTCTCAACTGCAAAATAAACTGTTTGGCAACAACACGGTGCACCTCTGTTCTAGGGTGACTCTCTATCAAATGATACTTTCATCAGCCACTACAACGGTTACAGTGGCTGAGAACACAATGGATTGGTTATCTTTGCATAATCTAGCACCATGTTCATAAAGAACGAAAAAGATGTTGCCCTGAACACTACGACGTCCAAGTCAATTCCCAGTTCTTTCCCACCTGCGCAAGTGTTCAATATGTAATGACATCGCAGCCAGACATATTTATCCTGCTATAAACTGAAAACTGCAACCAAAGAACAATATTCTCTTTCTCTTCTCTTCCTTCTTCGGTCTGGGAGTCTGAAAGGATGGATGTCATGTTCTACGAATTACAGAAATATAATTCCTCTCGTTATTTAATTCATATACTTCTGCACGGCGCTAGGAGGAGGTAACATAACGAACGCGGAAGAGAAGTGAGCAGGGGAAGACACACTGCCGATGCGTGAAAGGGGCTGGAACAGAGCAGTCTCCAGAAACTTTTCTGTATAAACCAACCTACTTTAAAATTTCGTCAGTGGCGTCTGTCAGAGCAGGCACTACTCCGCTTATTATTTACAAGGAAGAGCAACTATATGTTCTGCTCTTTCACCAATAAATACAAACAAGCAACAGGAAGCCATTCGTTTATGATATGTTAATACATCTACAATTGTACACAATATACAGACAGTACTAGAAGAAAACTTCATACCACTTTGATTCCACTATGTGTAAATTAGCAATAGATGATTTTTTTGCTGAAAATATAACTACATTTTAAAAATTATACAGACAGTAATAGAAGAAAATATGGTACCACTGCGATTATGGATACGGAAGCAGACATATCTAAAATCACCATTTATAAATCGGCAAGTACTTTCTATGAATAATAGTATGATACAGAATAAGCATATTGAAAACTACAGTAATTACTACAGCTAAGTATTATTAAATTAAGCAAAGCGTTTCGTTAGTACTGTACAGACTAACGCACGACGATATCTACATTTTCCTATGCGAAATACTGTACAGATTTTAGCATATAATGCAGATCGTCGAAAGGAAATCGTATATAGACAAAGCAAATATCAGAAAAGAAAATTTTGTTAGCGTTTCTTGCCGTCGAAAGATATGTACAGTTTATATGTACAGTAGATCTCCAACGGAACTATGCGTGGTGAATCCAAAACACGGCTTCTCTGTTAGCGCAGGCTGTACAGCATAGCAGGTCTTGAGTTACCACGTTTTCTCTGCTGACAAATATCCTCAGAAGGCTAGTGTAGAAGACTTTGCTAACCTTTGACATTTTCAACCTCCACACATTTGCGTGTTGCACCATTACTTTAGAAACAGAAGAAACCAAGTCTGTACTCACGTGATCGTTTTCTGACACATAGGAGAATATTTCTCACGGACTCAGTTCTCCAGCTAATACGTTGTGGCAGTACTCAATTTTCATACTCGTCGAAACAAGTATTGCTCCCCTGATGTGTTGGCCAGGGAATGGATAGGTTGCGTTCTTGAAGGTCGAAAGATGCAGTTACGTTGCGCGCAGTTACAAGCAGCGTAGAATAAAGAAACTGTATTGTGCTTCAGTATGAAATCTATCACTGAGTAACGGATATATTACTATCCAAATGGTTATTACTAGTCCTCGCCTTCAGCGCTCTGGTTTGAAACACGAGTCGCAAAACGGATTTTTTATAGACCATCCCTGTCGATTGGCAACCATTCAGTAGTAACGTATCATTAATGAATGCAGGTTTTATCACAGGTTGTCACTGATTGAGATTCTAAGGCTTTTAATATCCGTGTTGATCAGATGAGTGTATCAAGAATTAACGGTACCAATACGAAATTATCATTTACAGATTACTATTATTCCCTCTTACAGTAGCGTGTAGCGTCATGTTGGCTCAAAATAGAATCTAAATTATCCGGGGTAACACGCTATCACTGTAAGAACAAAATAACATAATATACTCGTCGCTTATTGAGACCGATAATTTTTCTTTTTAAGAGTGTGGGAAAAGGACTCATAATAAAAGTTTTAATCACAACTATTGGCTACACACTCCAATATGTCTTCGTCTTCATTACCATTGAAAGTTTGTGATGTATGTAAATAACCGCGTTCAAAAGACCTTAAGTTGGCAGAGTGCTGCCTTCAGTACACAAAACGAAACGAATGTGCTAATCCATTGGGTACCGGATTGGCACAAATGCTTCTAAAATCGATTAACGTCTGACAACAGACCATCAATTACCAAAAGACGTCATTTCTGTAGGATTTTCAGTTATTTACACCAAGACAGTTTCAGCACACTACCTTATTTTTTAATTCCGTGTGCCATGGCACGCCTGTCAACAAGCAATTTACTATTTTTGTGTTGTGATGAAGAACGAGTCGGGTAAGAAAATGGTTACTGAGTTTTGAAGTATACTTGGTGTTTCCTCCCAAGCAGTCTTCTTCAGACGGCTACAAGAAGTACGTTTCTTAAGATAATGCTCCAAAGCTTTTGAAACGTGAGGAGACACATCATGGAAATCTTCGAGCTGCTACACGAAAAAAATCTGTATTTGCATAGTTTAGTTTTAAGCGGACATTATATGATCAAAGTCACTACACTGTTTACCTAGAACGGTGAAAATAGATTGTCGTCAGGAATTATAATTGCAGCTATACTGACATTTAACACTTTTGCCAGATAATATTCAGGTATAGAAAATGTACTCTTAAGAGAAAATAGTAGCTGCTAGTGTTTCCATGATGTCGGTACTATATTTAAAGTCTTATGCAGAGAGTTTGTTTCAAGATTCAGCTGGAGCTTGACTAGGGCTAAGATAACGTAAGGCTGTAAAGGGACGATAAATTTCGTGAAAGACAGACGCGGAGTCCATTTCAACCAGTGCTGCTGGTGCCACGTCTAGCGTCGCTCTGCACCACTCGCCATTAAGTACAGTAAGTGGACCAAACTAGTGTGGCCAGTGCGAGAGAGTCCTTGTCGCTCGTCCAGTGTGTGGCTGGGGGTGGTGAGCTGTGGCGGCCGGTACTCACCCCAGAGCTGGAACCGAGCAGGCTGGGCACCAGCTGCAGGATGCTGCCAGAGTCGCTGCCGCCTCCCGCACTCGCCGACGCACCTGCGCCGGCGCTAGCCTGCAACACGCCGGGGCGAATCTACTGTACACCTACCACCGACACCACAAACGGTCGCTTTTTTCTTTCATTACTACCCTTTTCTCTGTGGTATAGGCTACATTCTCTTTCGATACGTATACAGTACACCTCTCCTCCTCCCCCTGTCTGGATCCACTTCCCCCCTCCTCTCTCTCTCCACCTCATCCTCCTACTCATATCTCACCACCACCACCCCATTTTCTACCTATCCTCCTCCTCCTCCCCCATCTCTCTGTCCATCACCTCCTCTCCCTCTCTCCTTGTTCATCTTCTTCTTCCCTTTTCTCTGTCTCTTTCTCCCACTGTCACTATTCAATTCCTGCTGCCTCATCTCCCTATCTTCTCCTGCAACCCCTCCCCCCACAGTACCCACCCTCTCCTCCCCAACCCTCCTTATTCAACATTTCCTGCCCATCTCCCTACCCATCTCCTCTTGCCCAACTCCACCAATCCTTTTCTCCCTTCCTTATCCTTCTCCTCCCTCTATCCCCTCCATCTGTCTCTCCCTTCCTTATCCTCCCCCTCTCTATCCCCTCCACCACTCTCTCCCCTGTACTTCCCATTCTGCCCCCTCGTGTCCATTCCCTTCTGCTATCCACCTGAACCTTCCTCAGATGTGCCAGTACACATGTGTAGCCCCTGCAAAACAGGTCGACACTACCCCCACACACTTGTCACACAGGGCAGTCTACAAGTCAGGGGCTAGAAAGACCCTTTTGTCTGTGAAGTATAGGCTGTCATGCAAAGCAGGCCGATACTACTACATCACAATATGCCTTTTGTGCAGGGCAGCATACAAGTATGGGATTGAAATAGCGTTCTTTGCTTGAGCTAGGAGGTTCTAGCTCCTTCAGTGCTAACATTCGTGAAATGTGCTGTATGTGTGTCAGATTTGCTTGAAATCGATCCACAGGTTTAGGGAGGGGATGCTAGACATACATACACACAGGGTGCTTTATACAGGGTGTCCCAGAAATGTTACAAGGACTTCGAAAGTTTGTAGAGATTGTCTTGAGGAACAAATCGAGGACCGCTTCTAGAAACTTAATTAAACAGAAGAGTTATGTTTTTGAATTCCAAACGTTAGAAAATTATCAAGGTAAATGAATGACCGTGAAGTAATATAAAAAGCCGTCGCATCTCACTGATTCAGTGACAAACTACAACTTATTCACGAAGAAACACTTTCTAATAGGTACATAACTGCAGCTTTCTCCGCTCAAAGCAAGACAATATAAACACGTATATCATCCATGAGTACCGTGTATTTCTGATGTTGTCTTTTCTTATTACAGTAGGCACTTTCCTCGACATGTAACAATTTTGTATGTACTATGTACTCTAATAATTTGTACTTGACTTTCTAATGCACGAATATTTTTGTAAATATAATTACTTTCGCTTCAAAAGCGAATGTGGTAAAGATTCTTGCCGTTTGTGGCTGAGCTGTAGCGGCAACTGTGGAAATGGTTTCTTCTTTGTTGGCAAGTAGTTTTATTGCTTTTAAAACTTCATTGTCACGACTGTGTGGCTTTCCCCTCAACTACAGTTGTAGTGGCCCATCTGGTACGTTAAATAACATACGTATTGCACTCCATAACAGTTTTCTACATTCCACATTCACTGATTTAACTGGAAGTGCAGTGAAGAAAACTTTCCATTGTTGAGTACATATTCGACGCCTTTCTGCAAAAGGTTAGGTCTTTTGCTGTTTATTAGCCCTTTTTTTTTGTTCTTAAAAGACGACTGTCTTGTGATGCACAGTTTCATACCTCCCAGCGTCCTCACGGAACTAAAGAAAGACATATGTGGTGTAATTTTTTAGTTACTGCCGATTTTTATGGCACTACGTGTGCTCCCTACATTAAAACTAAGTTACAAATCCATACAAACGATAATTTCCGCATTCGACCGATATTGTTTCAGAAGTGTAGCTTTTTGTCCGCTTGGAGAGCTGTTGTCGCAGAGATAACAAAATCGAGCAGGAGTGTCGTGAGTGTGTGCACTGGACTGCGGTGCAATGTAGGAGACGGCAGGTAGTTGGAAGGTCCAGTCAGTCATACCTGGCCGCCGCCGCCGCCGCCCAGGAGCCCGCTGAGCAGGTCCACGGCGCGCTTGTCGCGCTGCATCAGCTCGCCGATGTGGCGCACGTCGCGCAGCGTCTTCTCGCGGTCGCCGCGGTCCTCGCGCAGCCGCTGCACCGCCTCCCGCAGGATGTCGTCCTCGAACTGCTGCTCCATGCGCACCGCGTGGGCTGCCGCGCGCGCCAGCGACGCCCGTGCGATGTCCGACTCCAGGCTCTGCAACAAGGTCGTCAGCGTTGGCAGTATTGACACTTGCTGGACGCGTTTTCTCAAAGCAATGCAATATCTATAATCGAATTATTTGTGAGAAATCAGTAAATGTTACAAAACTGGATCTCTTGAAGGAAGCACCCAAAGCTCCATGCTGTGTACACTGGAACGCGGTTACCTGCTAGTTACCTTCCTTATTGCTTTTATTCGTCCTATGAAGGGAGGACGGTGGTTCCTTTAGAAAATTTCATTTTAATGCCATAAGTGAGCATTAATGGACGAATCGGTTTTCCACATAAATTCTTCGTCAGTCTGATAATGCCCCAAAAGGGCGAAACATGTAAGTAAAATTGACTTTTCAACCGAGACTATCTCGTCTAAAGAAATTCGTAGCCGGTTCCTGTAACAGGTGCCCAGTATGGAAGGGAACCAATTTTACCATAAAACTGGATGTATGTGTGAATGTACGAGGACAGTTCAATAAGTAATGCAACACATTTTTTTCTGAAACAGGGGTTGTTTTATTCAGCATTGAAATACACCAGGTTATTCCCCAATCTTTTAGCTACACAACACTATTTTTCAACGTAATCTCCATTCAGTGCTACGGCCTTACGCCACCTTGAAATGAGGGCCTGTATGCCTGCACGGTACCATTCCACTGGTCGATGTCGGAGCCAACGTCGTACTGCATCAATAACTTCTTCATCATCCGCGTAGTGCGTCCCACGGATTGCGGCCTTCATTGGGCCAAACATATGGAAATCCGACGGTGCGACATCGGGGCTGTAGGGTGCACGAGGAAGAACAGTCCACTGAAGTTTTGTGAGCTCCTCTCGGGTGTAAAGACTTGTGTGAGGTCTTGCGTTGTCATGAAGAAGGAGAAGTTCGTTCTGATTTTTGTGCCTACGAACACGCTGAAGTCGTTTCTTCAATTTCTGAAGAGTAGCACAATACACTTCAGAGTTGATCGTTTGACCATGGGGAAGGACATCGAACAGAATAACCCCTTCAGCGTCCCAGAAGACTGTAACCGTGACTTTACCGGCTGAGGGTATGGCTTTAAACTTTTTCTTGGTAGGGGAGTGGGTGTGGCGCCACTCCATTGATTGCCGTTTTGTTTCAGGTTCGAAGTGAAGAATCCATGTTTCATCGCCTGTAACAATCTTTGACAAGAAATTGTCACCCTCAGCCACATGACGAGCAAGCAATTCCGCACAGATGGTTCTCCTTTGCTCTTTGTGGTGTTCGGTTAGACAACGAGGGACCCAGCGGGAACAAACCTTTGAATATCCCAACTGGTGAACAATTGTGACAGCACTACCAACAGAGATGTCAAGTTGAGCACTGAGTTGTTTGATGGTGATCCGTCGATCATCTCGAATGAGTGTGTTCGCACGCTCCGCCATTGCAGGAGTCACAGCTGTGCACGGCCGGCCCGCACGCGGGAGATCAGACAGTCTTGCATGACCTTGCGGCGATGATGACACACGCTTTGCCCAACGACTCACCGTGCTTTTGTCCACTGCCAGATCACCGTAGACATTCTGCAAGCGCCTATGAATATCTGAGATGCCCTGGTTTTCCGCCAAAAGAAACTCGATCACTGCCCGTTGTTTGCAACGCACATCCGTTACAGACGCCATTTTAACAGCTCCGTATAGGTCTGCCACCTGTCGGAAGTCAATGAAACTATACGAGACGAAGCGGGAATGTTTGAAAATATTCCACAAGAAATTTCCGGTTATTTCAACCAAAATTGGCCGAGAAAAGAATGTGTTGCATTACTTATTGAACTGCCCTCGTATGTTCAAATGTGTGTGAAATCTTATGAGACTCAACTGCTAAGGTCATCAGTCCGTAAGCTTACACACTACTTAACTTACATTATCCTAAGGACAAACATACACACCCATGCCCGAGGGAGGACTCGAACCTCCACCGGGACCAGTGAATGTATGTAAGTAGGCCTATGTTTGTTCCATGTCTCCTCCTAAACCACTGAACCGATATAAACCCAGCTTGGTACAAACATCACTTGCTCTCTGGAAAGAATCGATATCGGGGAAGAATCACCTACTTATCGAAGAGGTGGCCTGGGGATGAAAAAGTAGTGTAGCCCACGACGCGTGAATTCCAATATCTGACTCATTCAACATTTCAGAATGAGAGTACTTAGCGACTTAAACTTTCCACATAATTTCAAACCCTTATGAAGCTTTTCCTCCTTGACAACCTCCACAAAATGATACGAGGAAAACGTTTATCGCTTAATATAATTTCGCTGTTCATGCAGTAAAACTATTGTATGAAACGTGAAGTTTTAATTAATTACTTATATACTACTAACTGTATTTCCAACACATTTTTGCAGATATCATATATAAAGTTTTGTACAATTGTACGATACATAGTCCAGGAGATATAACGTCATAAACGCTGACATGCGTGAAATAATGCCACATCATGCATGACGTTTAAATTTATTACTTCGTTAGTACTAACTCTCGTCAGAACATATTTCGCAGACTGTAGCCGCATATACGGTATCCGATCGAAAGTATCCGGATAACCCCAAAACCATACTTTTTCATATTAAGTACACTGTGCTGCCACCTACTGCCAGGTACTCCGTATCAGAGATCTCAGTAGTCATCAGACATCATGAGACAGCAGAATGGGGCGCACCGCGGCACTCACACTCGGGGTGTCACTTGTATCATACGTCTGCACGCGACATTTCCACACTCCTAAACACCCCTTGATGTATTGCGTGGCACTATCACCGCACAGACCTTCATTGATGTTTTAAGCACCTTCTTGCTTCCCACTGTTGAAGACCAATTTGGGGATGATGACTGCATTTTTCAACACGACCGAGCACCTGTTCATAAAGCACGGCCTGTGGCGGAGTGGTTACATGACAATAACATCCCTGTAATGGGCTGGCCTGCAGAGAGTCGTGATCTGAGTCCTGTAGAACATCTGTGGGGTGTTTTGAAACGCCGACTTCGTGCCAGGCCTCACCGACCGACATCGATACCTCTCCACAGTGAAGCACTCAGTGAAGAATGGGTGCCATGTCCCAAAAACCTTTCAGCATCTGGTTGAACGTATGCCTGCGAGAGTGGAAGTTGTCATCAAGCCTAATGTTCGGCCGACACCATATTGAATTGCAGCATTACCGATGGAAGGTGCCACGAACTTGTAAGTCATTTTCAGCCAGGTGTCCGGATACTTTTGAACACATAGTGTACAAATGAATGTACCTGTGAATTTATATGATTCTATAACACATAGTTCAGGAGATACAACGTCATGAACATTAAAGTGGCTGAAAACGAAAATGCATGCCGAAATTCGCTAGGGATACAGGTGAAATGTATGTATAAAATGTGCAAATTATGTTAAATATGACGATGATTTTAAATAGATACGAAATGTGTCTGACATATTAGCAGGTGCGCAAAGCTATAGCTAAAAAGCTCGTCCTGAACACGTGGATTCCAGCCAAATTTGATAGACTATTAGTTACAGTCTGGAAAGAAATACTGTGGGCGTAAGAACCATGAGCGTCCTTTTGGTGTGAGCGCGATAACGTGGGGAGAGAAGAGGGCAGGAGAGGAACAGACGGCGAGGAGGAAGGAGGATATGGACATAGATAGAGGTGACGGGAGACGAGATGGATAGAGAGACAGGGGAGTGGGGGTGTGGCTGATGGACTAAGAAACTAGAGGAGGCACTGGAATTTGAGGGGAAGGAGATAGAGGGATAAGCAGCAGATAGTCTGAAGAGGAAAGGTCAGGTGGATAAAGAGGACGAGCAGATGGATGTAGAGAGGGTTAGGAGGTGATGGAGAGATAGTGTAGGATGGTGGAGATGGAGAGAGAGGGGGGGGGCGGGGAGGGGTGGAGGAGATGGAAAGAGAGGGGGGGAAAGGAAGAGATGGACAGCGAATACATACCTGGGCACGCTGGGTACTCACTATAAGTGTACTACGAAAGTCAGTCCAAAAGGAAAGCACAACACTTTTTTTTTAAATCCAACTTTCGTTTTACATTTTTGCTATTCACGGAGATTATAGGAACGCTCTTCCTGCTGGTATTCAAAATTAATTCAACTTGTTACCGCTAGTAGCATTGTCATAAAACTATGAAGCTGGCTGCTGCTCTTGATGTTCATTTTGAAGTAACGGGGTGCTGCAGAGTTCCTGTACTGTGAGAACGAGACAACGACAAACTTTCACAAGAGGCTGAAGAAGGCGTAAGGAGATGACGGTGCTGATTGCAGTGCAGTTGGTCGTTGCGAAAGCTGATTATCTGGTGGAAAGGGGCACGTCAATACTCGGGACCCACCGCGAAGCGGCGGAGAGAGTACTGTACAGACTCCTGACAAAGTGCAGCATACGCGCAGTGTGAGTTTGGTTCACAAATGCATAACAGTGAATGAGCTGTCAGTCGACTGGCAGTAGCAGAAACGAATGTGCACAGAATATTGAGACAGCTAGACGAGAACAACGTATGCCCCTGATGCGTTCCAAGAATGTTGACGGAGGCCCAAAAAGAAACATGGAAAACAGGGTACAGTGAACTTTTCCACAGTGCGAGAACTCTGTAGAGGAGTTCCTTTTAAGAGCTGTGACGGTAAATGGGACGTGGTTGCATTTCTTTGAACTACAAGCAAAATAGCGATAGATGGAATGGCAACATGGAATCATGCTGAAAAAGAAGGCATTCAAAACTGCACCTTCAGCAGGAAAAGTGATGGCTATTGTGTTTTTTGACACAGGGGGATTGTTGCTCGTGGACATCATGCCACACGGGATCACTGTCAGTTCTTAGGCGTGTGTGGAAATGCTCAAAGACTTCGTGCTCGAATGCGTCGCGTTTGACAACATTCGTAAAATAGGATTTTTTGATGTCGCATGATGACTGGCTACATGTCAGTGAGAAAACCACCATCAAGAACAGAAAGCGTGTGCCGACAGCTATGAAACATCCACCCAATTGACCTGATGAGGCGCCGTGCGATTATCCCCTCTTCAGTAAACTATAGGAACCTTTTCGCAGAACGGGATTTGAAAATGGACTCCCTTGTTATGGTGACTAAACAGTGCATCAAACGCGCTGCGCCTGACTTGTACCGTGCAAGTATACGTGACTTAGTTGTACGACGACATAAGGCAGTGGAAAGAACCAGAGATTATGTGAAAATACGATATTTTGTCTCTTAGAAATGTATTAACGTGCCGTGAATATCAAAGACATGAAAAATAAATTGGATGTTCAAAGAAACATTGTGAATTTCTTTTAGAGTGATCATCGTCGTTCACGCTGGTCGTCATGCTTGTGTGTGTGCGTGTGTGTGCGGGTGTGTGCGTGTGTTTGTTCGAGAGAGAGAGAGAGAGAGAGAGACATAGGGTGAGATACAGAAATGATCAGTAGGGTGAGACACAGAAGTAAACAACACATCGACTAAGACGGAGACAAAAGGAACAACATGGGAAGTTGGTTTCTCTCCCAGGAGTCGATGTTGCAGACAGGAACCTATCTCAATTGGAGAAATAATGTACGCCTGTCTTGCGTTAATAGTTCTAGTTCTCTTTTGCAACGTGACCCCGAAACTCAACTTCACGATTCTTAACACTTTTATTGTTAGAGGATTATGATGTGCTATATCTTGAAAGTTACTCCTCTCCACAGTGACTTCTTTGTTCCAGTTGTCTATCTGTGTCAATGCACTTGGAAATCCCTTGATATCATCACATAACTTCATGTGCATTTGTCAGTGATATCTGTGTGGAATTATTTCTGAGAACTTCTAGGTATATATTTTTCCGCATACTAGTCTGTTAAGCAGATGTGTCTAACGCTTTTTTTAGAAAGTTACCTTTCAGTTCTACTTTTTGTTGGTCTTTATCCCGGAGTCGTGATGTAAATTTTCGGATTTGTGACACATAACAGCAGAGGGTAGCCCTATGAGAAGTGCCCTTCCTGCCGTAACTTCTGCCCTACCCCCCCCCCCCCTTCCCCCTTCCACCGTGCTAACGCGCGCAGCTATTAAGGCGAGTAGAAAGTTGTCTTTTAGGTTATACTAATACTGCGGTAACACCTCAGAACTTTAATGACGAATGAGTAACTGCATAATGTGTAACAGATTTCAGTTTTCTTTTATCCATTACAAACGTTACAAATTTCTTTTAACTAACCTTTTTTGCAATATAACAACTACCACCACCGGTTATTAAATATGGACCATTAATTTAATTTCACATTAGTAGTATACAACGCTTTATCTTGTCTGCGTTCTTATCATCTTACTGGAATGCAACTGCAAATCATACTCTCGCAAAAGACTAGACGATAAGAACTGCGTTGACGCCAAAGAAAGACAATATTGCGGCTTGAGAAACTAAAATAAAATCGATCCTCACTTTGTATTTGTGAAAAGGCGCAAACTAGCATTGGTGTTCCAGCCTGTACCCAAAATAAATGGACTACAGATTGCCACAGCGATAATTAGCGCGTTCTTGCCGTAAAAAGGGCCTTAGGCAGGCTATTAAATGATCCGTATCAGGCGACAGCAGACTGACAAGACTGGTAACACGGCTTCGACAAGTTTTCTCTTGCCGTTGCACAACAGTCGTAACGAAGTTCTGAAAACGAGAGACAGAGGGGCATATTCGAGTCACTGCCGACCTAGATACCATATAACAACTGTTAATGGTACGAGAGAGCAAAGCGGTGGAGCATTGAAAGCGAAGGAGTGATTAGTAGCTCGTCTCAGATTTCATCACTGGCAAATATCTCCCCCAATATTTGGTACTGTAAATTTTCATTATTTATACCGCAACTTTCCTTGGATTACATGAAAATGAAACAGTGTTAGAACCAGTAAATTTATTAGATGCCACAGAGAGAAATCACAAGTGATTTCTATCAACGGTATACCAACAAATGATTTGTTTGCGCTTTAAATAAGTGTTTTTCATTTCTACATGAATGTAATTAACCGCAAAGCTAGCAAACTGGAACAGATGTAATAAATTATCTCGTCTATTAATTACACTAAAATGACAGAAAGTAAAGTGTGGAAGTTCTCTTCTTAATTTTAATACTTGTAATTACATCTTACTTCGAAGTGTTTCGAAAATGACCAAAGAATTCTAAGCTGAAAGATAATACTTTAGGGACAATATATTAGCACTTCATTTTCAAAAAAAATATTCAATGCACATACGGAAAGAGAGCATGACTGATGATGAAGCACAAGTTATTGTAGCTTGATCACCATGTACTGCGTTTCATTTAGAAATACGCATAGCTGTGTCCAGATTTACAGTCCTATCAAATGACAGTGTACTAGTGTTTGGGTCAAACATAAAGTTGCAGCATGTATTTAGTGCAAATCATCTACATATGTGGCTGCCTTATCCACTTTTTCCATGTTTCCTTCAGTATCTACAACTACTTAATTTTAAAAAGAACAAAAATAGGAAAACACAAAGTGACTTCTTCAGTCAATCTTTATTTTTGTAGTATCCCATTCTCCGAAGTAAATAATAAAGTGTACCTTATATTCAATAAATTCACTACTTTAATTAGAGAGAGGGAAAGAGAAGGACGAATATAAGTTACCATGAAGAAGAGTTTTGGAATAAGATAGGCGTTTATTGTTCTCTTTGTGTCAGACATAAAGCGTAGAACAAATAGAGTTAATAAAAGGTTAAAACTGTATGTACTCTTCCACCGCTACTTAAAGTATTCTAAAAATCCACGTAACGAGCGCGATATTTTAAAATATAAGATCTAGATGCTGAAAAAAAAAACTTATTGCATCACGTTCTACTCTTGTTACCCTAAGCTCGTAAGTATACCGTACTAACGACTCCACACCTTCCACTATCATACTAATAAAAGTACCAGCGTTCACGATTCCTTCCATCTGTGTTCACCAGCACACTTTGAAAATGTTACATGCTTTCTAAGATCTTTTTCTTTCAATCTCTGAATTACTTACGAAATGTTTTATGCTGTAGTGTTTTTGACCAATGTATGTTTGTGTTTACCGTTGAGATACAGGCGTATATTGTGTTCGGATACTGTTTTCCCTGACCTGAGCCTCGATGTGCGCTGTCTGTACATTGCAGACAAGTTCCCTACACTTTGCAGTCAGACATAACCACATGTTCAAAAAATACACACCGTACATCACGGGCAGAATGAACCTACAGGTGGGCAGTGCGGCCACCCACATGGAGAGTGAGACTTGATGGCTGCTACGCGCAAGGACCCAATCAGTAGTATTTTTCGCGAAATTACTCCCAATACACACAATAAACTGACGAGTCAAAACCATTATGACCACGGGCTTAATAGCTTGTTTGTCAATTTTTGGAACCAAATTCATCATTGATTCTGCGTATCAGGGATCCGACAGTTTTTTGGTAGGTTTGTGGAGGTATGTGGCGTTACATGTCTACGCACAGGTCATGTATTTCGCGTAAATGACGGGCTACTGATCTGGGTATGCGATGAAGGCGCCGATTGATTTACATCTGGCGACTTTAGTCTGCGAGGCTTCAACGTCAGTTCATTACAATGCTCCTCGAATCACTGTAGCACGGTTCTGGCCCCGAGACACGGATAATTATGCTGCTGAAAGGTGACATCCCGTCGGGCAAGATGTCAACCATGAAGGAATGCAGGTAGTTCACTGGTGTCAGCGTGTCTTAGATCACTACCATAGGTCCCACGCAATCGCACGAGAATGTCTCCCATAGCACAATACCGCTCCCACAAGCCTGCATCCCTGGCGCGCCTCACGTTTCAAGCTGCCATTCACCTCGATCACGGCTTATGTGGAGATGGCCATTGACCTAGTCTAGCAGAAATGAGATTCATCGGATTAGTCGAGACGTTTTCATTGATTGAAGGTCGAATCCAGACGGTCCTGTGCCCACTGCAATCGTAACTGACGATGTCGTTGAGTCAGCATGTGAATACCCAGGGGTGGCTGCTGCGGAGCTCCATCTTCAACAATGTACGATGAACAGCGTGCGCTCCGAAACACTTGTGAACATTCTACCAGCTTCGCCGTTTTCGATATACTCTTCACAGGCTCTGAGTAATGGTAATCTGCCCTTTGTCAAAGTCTCTTATCTCAATGGATTTCTCCATTTGCAGCCCATACCTTCGCTAAGGTGCCCCGTCGGTATCTGCTGCGCTTAGATACGAGAAGGCATCCAAAGTCACGGTGGGCAGTTGTCATTATGTTTTGGCTGATCAGTGTATCTAACAAAAATATCTCTGTTAATTATATCACCACGAAAGAATTCTTGCCATTTAGCAAAGGCAGGCACAACTCAGGAGGTGCAGTGAAACTTATAATGTACACATATACATCCATGAATTGCGTAGTGTTTGACACGAGAAAGGTGAGTGTCTCGATAACTGTACAGGAGCAATGATATTGCAAATACCAAAGAAAACAAATGCCACAAAATATACTGAATATATCATTAAGCAAAAATTTTACTGTTAATAATGATTAAACTATTAAAACAAAAGCGAAGAAGGAACTGAATTACGAAAGTTCGACTTTAAAAGGTAAAACGGAGAGGTAAAAATGTTTCGAATAACTGGGGGAAGGTACCTAAAATAAAAGTAGGAAAGCACGTGCAGTTTTGTTGAGTTTGAAAAACCTTTCATAGAGTTCAGGTGCTTAAACATTTAGATGATCTGAAGACGATAGACTTAAATGGAAATGGAAGGAAAGAAGGCTAAAAGTCACTTTGTATATCTTATAATGAGTGAAAATAAGAATAGGATATGAAACGAATGAAGGAATTAAGATTGGGAGATAAATTATACAGGGCTCTTCATCTACTCTGTTTCACGTGTATTTAATTGACTTAGTTAAAAACTAATTCCACGAAATGTGTGGCCTGACAATAGGAGAGGCGATAGTAAAATGTTTAATGTTTGCTTGTGACATGATATTACTGAGTGAAAATCAAAATACAATTAACAACACGTTAAAAAATTGTACACCAAACGTGAAGAATATGGAGTGAAGAAAATGTGAAGGAGACCAAGGAAATGTTTTTATAAGGCAATCAAGGAAGATGAAAGTGAAAATTTGCGATTGCTTAGGGAAACGGGTTGATAACTTCAGGTATTACCTACGTAGTACAATTAGCTCTAACATGTCTTGTAATCAAGAATTAAAAACCATGAAAGCTATTATAAAAGAAATGTTTTAGATAAGGGGAGTTTTTGTGGTCCATTCAGTAAACAAGAAAGGAAAAGATTAGTGAAGTGTTTTGTACGACGTTTTGCCCTGTATAGTGACGGAACATGAATACCGTGACATAGAAATGATAATGCGTAGAGGCTTCTGACAGTTGCATCTGAAAAAGAATGGAGGGTGTGAAAAGACAGATAAAATAAGCAATGAGGTTGTGTTATAAACGGTGAAAGAGAGGGTGCAGTAATATTTCCATTGCGGAAGGAGGTAGGTGCTGGTGGATGTGAATATTATCGATCAGTTTAATAGATGATGACTCCAAAATAGTGACACGATTTATTTACATAAGAATGGAATAACGAAGTATCTGACCTCAGGGAAGTTCAATTTGTGTAGAAATATAGGAACATGAGTGGCAATACTGACCCTCCGACTTATCTTAGGTTAAAGAAAGGCTAACCGAAGTTTATAGCACTCGTAGATTTAAAGCTTATGACAATATGGATTGCAGTACATTGTCAGAAATTTTAAAGGTTGCTATGACAAAACACAGGTACACAGGTACACACAGGTTGGCTACAACTTGTAAAGAAACCAAATTACATTTGTAAGAGTCAAAGGACAAAAGGGAAACAGTAGAGGAGAACGGGGCGAGGCAGAGTTGTAGATTGTCCCCAATGTTATTCAGTCTGTACGTTGTGGAAGCCATGGAGATATTTGGAAAGGGGATTAAAGTTCAGTGGGTAGAAATAAAACCCTTATGGTTTACCGGGGTCATTGTAATTCCGTCAGAAAGGGCAAAGGACTAGGATAAGCTGTTGAATGGAATATATGGTGTCGTGAAAAAAGGCCATACGGTGAATATCGACAAAAGCAAAAGAAAGACAAATGTTGTTGAATTAATTACACGATGCTGAGTGAATTGGAGTAGAAAATGGTACACTAAAAATAGAAGACGAGATTTGTTATTTGGGCAAGGGTATATGTGATGATGGTAGGAGTATAGAGCCATAGTCCTCAAATGACTGACCACGGTCCAGTTCGGGACTGCGGAAGGTCAAAAACTGGACCGCCAAAAATTTTTTGCAAGTACAAATTATTCTAGTAAGTTATTTAAAAAATATTCTTCTGTACGTAGCAATAAGTATCAGAGCTACTCTCATCGATTTTTATAGTATTTTACAAATAATTGCGTGACTGATTCATGTTCTTAATTGTTAGTAGGTACATCAAATACAGAAGCAAACTGTCCGATCGTCGCAGCATGTTATGTTGATCCACATAAAAGCTCTCTACACTCGAAGTTAACATAAGAATTTTATTTAATGGTACGAAGAGCGTCTTCTTTCCGCCGCAAGCTGGATATCTTTGAAAAAGACAATGCATGCGAGGAATTTATTCACTTTTCAATAATTCTTCAATATGGAAACAGTTCTGTGATAGACATTGCAGTATTTTCAAATTTTATGTCGGATCTTAAGAACGAATTTGCAGCAAGATTTCAAGACTTCGAAGAGAAAGAGAAGTTGTCACGAGTCTTAAAATCGCCTTTTGAAAGTTATCCATCAGCAGAAGGGACTGATGTGGCTGTGAGGTTGTTCCGCCTTTGAAAGCCTTCACTCCAAATGGATATAACGGACTTGCAGGAAGACATTTCTTTCCAAACGTATAAAACTGCATTCTTAGAAGAATTCAGAAGCAAACATATCCCAGAAAAATATGAAAATCGCAAAAAAATAGTCATATACATCGCTACTATGTTTGCCACTACATATGTTTGCAAAACATTTAAAGATGAATTTTTTGAAGAAACATATCGCTCAAGATTAACGGTCACACACCTTAAGGACACTATTCGCAAGAGCTGCTCGCCACCTGAATCTAACTTTAAAAACCTGGCTCAGAACCGCAAATGTAATTTCTCCTAATGATTTATGAATACAGTTGTATCTATCTATCGTATTTCATTTTTTTATCGAAAATTAAAATAAAAGATAGTAACGACTATGAATGTTTTTGTAATTTTATTAAAATTTTGTTCTACCTCCATTAAAATTTTCAGTTGTTTCCAGGCCCCACGCAAAACGTGAATTGGCAATAGCAAGGAAAGCATATCTGATAAAGAGACATTTATAAACACTAAACATATATTCAAATGTTATGAAGTCTATTCTGAGTTGAGTGTAGCCAGGCACGGAATCGAAACGAGGACGATAAACGGTTTGAAAGTTAAGAGAATAGAAGTTTCTGAAATTTGATACAACAGGAGAAAGTAGAAGATTACAGATGTATCGGATAACTGCAGTGGAAGCACTGAATAGAATTTGGGAGAAAATAAATTTATAGCACAACATGAGAGACCAAGGAAGCGTCAAGATGGTAATAGAGGGGAAAATAGAGGGAGTTGAGCGGGGGCGGAGGAAGTGTAGGGGAAGGGGACTAAAGTTGGAGTGGGAGACCAAGAGTGGACTACAGTCAGCAGGTTCTAGTGAATGTGGGTTTCAGTAGTTAAGCAGAAACGAAATGGCTTGCAAAAAGGCACACTAGCCTTGAGTGTTGCATCAAGCAGAAATCGGACTGAAGACCACAACAACAACAAAATTCTTCGCCTCTGCATGTGGAGCACAGAGTGCCCGAGCAGTACCAGCGCGACCTGGTGCGGACAGCGGCACGGTACCGCGGCGCGCCGTCAAGTGTTACGTCAGAGGCCGCTTTCACCGCCTGGGCGGTCGTTTCGCCCGGCCTCACGCCCGTGCAACCCACGGCCTTCCTGCGGCCTTCCAGAAGGCGTGTTCACACAGACTGTGGCAGCAGCCTCCACTGACGCATCTCGACGCGCTCCGAATGCTCACTCGTGCACACACGCACGCGCACACACACACACACACACACACACACACACACACACACACAAAATAACTCCGAGCCACGAGTTCTTGGACGCTAACAAATGCGTTTGTAATGAAGCGACAGCAAACCTTAACAATGAAAAATACACACTATCTGATCAAAGGTATCCGGACACCCACAGGTTCCGGCCGTGGTGGCCGAGCGGTTCTAGGCAATACAGTCTGGAACCGCGCGACCGCTACGGTCGCAGGTTCGAATCCTGCCTCAGGCATGGATGTGTGTGATGTCCTTAGGTTAGTTAGGTTTAAGTAGTTCTAAGTTCTAGGGGACTGATGACCTTAGAAGTTAAGTCCCATAGTGCTCAGAGCCATTTGAACCATTTGAACACCCACAGGTGATCCGGCATTGACCACTAGATGTCACGAATGAGGATCCGCCAGTGTAAAAGTATGCAAGGAATATTGTAATGCCACTACAGAAGCAGTAAAAACAGAATGGGACTATCACGAGAGTTCAGTGATTTCGAACGAGCACTAGCAATTCGATATCACCTGTGTAATCAATCCATGAAGGACATTTCATTGCTTCTAAAGTTGCTGAAGTCCACTAATGGTTGCATGATTCTGAAGTGGAAACGCGAAGAACCGGCCACAGCGAAACCAAAATCAGGCAGACTTCATACAGTGGCCCGTGGAGCACTGTACAGAGATTTTCTCCCCTCAGGGACTGGGTGTTGTGTTGTCCTTATCATCATCATTTCATCCCCATCACGCAAGTCGTCGAAGTGGCGTCAACTCGAAAGACTTGCACCAGGCGAACAGTCTACCCGACGGGAGGTCCTAGCCACACTGCATTTGCATTTCCAACGAAAGGAATCACTTACAGTTGCAAACTGCTACCTGCATGACAGCTAATGCAATGACTGTGCGTACATACTTAAAGGAATAGGCTACAATGATCGAGCATTTGTTCATAAGCTACGCGACGCACTAGGCGGCATAAAGGGGGTTATACTGGACAGTGTATAACTGGAAAAGAGTGATTTGGAGTAATAAAGTAACGGTATAAATTGGGGAAAAGCGATAGACGGAGTCTCGCTTTCTCGAAGACCTGGAGAACGTTATCTGTTCAAAATGGCTCAAATGGCTCTGAGCACTATGAGGGTTAACATCTGTGGTCATCAGTCCCCTAGAACGTAGAACTACTTAAACCTAACTAACCTAAGGACATCACACACACCCACGCCCAAGGCGCGGTTCCAGTCTGAAGCGCCTAGAACCGCTCGGCCACCCCGGCCGGCGAATGTTATCTGTCATCATGCATATTGCCAATAGTAAAGTACGAAGGAGGTGGTATTAACGTATGGTTTTTTTTTCGTGGTTAGGGTGTGATCTCATTATTGTGCTTAAGGAAATGCTTAATGTTGAAAGGCATGAATATCTTTCAAAGAACTGTGTACTGCGTACAGTAGAGCAACATTCGAAGACGGTGATTGTATCAACACGACAGTGCATCCAGACATGAAGCAGCGTCTCCGAGGCAACAGTTTGTGGGCATCAACATTCCTGAACTGAACTAGACTGCACAGAGTCCAGACCAGAACCCAATGGAACACCTTTGTGATGATTTATGACGTCGACTTAGATCCAAACTCCAGCGTCCAACATCAGTACCTTCTCTGATTTCGGCCCTTGGGAAAGAATGCGCTGCCATTCCTCGACAGACATTGAGTCACTTCACTGAAAGTGTCGCCAGCAGAGGTCAAACTATCATAAAGGCGGAAGATGGATAAAACCCACATTCATGCCTATTATTAGGTCTCAGGATACTTTTGATCAGATAATGCACGGAAGCGTGAAAAGCTTCTAAATTCTGCATTCGTTTACACTAGTTTCTAGTAGGACTCAACTGATTACTCACCAGAGAGAGAGATTGTGTCAAGATTTTATCAATTATATTCATTCGCCTGATCAAATGTTTAATCCTGGTTTTCAGAGTTCGCCTCCCAGAAAAACTGACAAATTATAATTCCGGCGTTTATGGACCCCTGAAAGCAATGCAGCAAGTGAGACCGCATCATAGCAGACATTCCCAGATCCTTTCAGTCTGTACGACAAACGTATCAATTACGTGATTCAGACCGCCCAATATGCCTTATAACTGATACAAAACCAAGCAAAAGAGGTGATATTCTGCTGGGTACCGGGACACGTCGGGTAAGGGGAAAAAACGCAGCCGTCAAAGTACTCAAAGTAGCGTGTGGAGGAGGCATTGTATTTCTGTGTGTCATCCTCCTGCCCCCCAGCCGGCCGAAGTGGCCGAGCGGTTCTAGGCGCTACAGTCTAGAACCGCGCGAACGATACGGTCGCAGGTTCGAATCCTGACTCGGGTATGGATGTGTGTGATGTCCCTACGTTAGTTAGGTTTAAGTAGGTCTAAGTTCTAGGGGAATGATGACCTCAGATGTTAAGTCCCATAGTGCTCAGAGCCATTCATCCTCCTGCCCACTATCATCTCATTGCTGGAAATCAAGGGTAAAGCGTCAGTGAGAAGTTGAGAGGCTGGAGGTGGTAAACAATAGAAATTGCGGTCTATGAAACCGACGACAGTGACCTGGTAAACTTCATTCCAGCCACACTGATGGACGGAAGTGAATGCTCACCAGCTTAAGAACAGGACGTAGACCATTGACACACACTTCCTTTCACTAGTTTGATGATTCACCAATATGTGAAGCCTGTTCAACACCACATTCGGTACAACATACAGTAGAGCGTCGATTATCCGAAGTAATTGGGGGACATGGGTGTTCGGAAAACTGGTTTGTTCGGATAATCGAACTGTACATGTTTATTTGCCAAAAGGAAGCTTTTCAGTTAAGTCCAGTTTCGTCAGCATTGTAAACGTTTTCGAGAGCATAATCTTCTTCCCTTAATACGTCCCTTAGTTTGACTTTGAAAGAATCAGCCGACAGTTTTTCTCCCTGTATTGTAAGCTCACGAATGCCGTGTCTTGACTTGAAGCGTTTTAACCAGCCCGTGCTCGCTTTAAAGTTCGAAGGCCCTCCAAGTTTTTCGTTGAACTGCATTGCCTTCTCACACAGAATGGGACCTGAGATAGATTCTCCTTCCGATCTCTTTCGTGTAAACCACATGTAAACAGCATCATCTAGATCTGTGTTAGTGGCGAGCTTCATAGTTTTACGGCTTTTTGATCCATCAGTAGACTCAAGCATAGCTATAAAATTTGCTATGCTCGTCTTTTGTTTTTTTATATCCGTAATTGTCGACTTCTCCACCTTGTACTCATTGGATAAAGTGGTTGCAGATTCACCTTCTTCTAACCTTTTACTAATCTCGTACTTGTCCCTCATAGAAAGGACAACACGTTTACGTTTAAGCATTTTGTATCGTCAAGTTCACTTCTTCACGCAGCAGCACACAAGTGGTCGTAACAGGGAACAGAAGGTGACGGCACCGTGAGAAGCTCTTCTTGGGGGCGCGCAATCTTTCAAACTGCGCGGAGCGTCACGCTCCAACTCAAGCTGGCGCAGCTGTTGCTGTGAACAGCTTTGATACTGTCGCTACTTCTACCGCCAGTGGCAAGCCGACAGAGGTGTGCTGATTGTTGAAACACAGCGACTGGCAGCTTGGCCGGTCAGCAGCGCCTTGTGAAGGCCCCATTAGAAGCAATGTTCCGCCAGCGGTGGCCCAGTGCGGCGACTACTGTGGGAAACTTGGTTTGGGAGTGTTGGGGATGATGGAAGGTACGATGGGAGATCAACAGGTGCGAGCGAGTACACAGTTCGATTAAGCGGTCGTTCGGTTGACGGACGTTCGAATAATCGACGCTCTACTGTATTTTAAATACATGTGTTTCATTTGGTGCCAAAAGTATAAGCTTCTGCTTGGCTGGAGGTCTCTGCACTACGATGCGTGACAACGGCAACTGCGTAACACGCATTTCATAATTCCCTGACGTGTTACGCCCCCTACACAAGGTGTTTAGCAAAAGGATTCAGCGAGCTTTGAGTAGATGGACAGGCCACTGCTTTTATTATTATAATTATAATAATAATAATTATAATTATAATTATTATTTCTTTCTTTTCTCATACGTTATGTCTGGTCAAAAATGGAAAGTGACGCAGACCTTGATCAAGCGTGACTTCCTTTTAACTGTATGGTATATGATATATTGCATTTAGGAACTATCGAGTAATTGAACATGTATCAATAATTACGGATTTCTGTAGTTGTATATATAAGTTTGGATGTAGCTGTATTGCATTGATGTACTGGTGGATATTGTGTGGTATGACTTCCGTAGTTGATAGTATAATTGGTATAATGTCAACTTTATCCTGATGCCACATGTCCTTGACTTCCTCAGCCAGTTGGATGTATTTTTCAATTTTTTCTCCTGTTTTCTTTTGTATATTTGTTGTATTGGGTATGGATATTTCGATTAGTTGTGTTAATTTCTTCTTTTTATTGATGAGTATGATGTCAGGTTTGTTATGTGGTGTTGTTTTATCTGTTATAATGGTTCTGTTCCAGTATAATTTGTATTCATCATTCTCCAGTACATTTTGTGGTGCATACTTGTATGTGGGAACGTGTTGTTTTATAAGTTTATGTTGTAAGGCAAGCTGTTGATGTATTATTTTTGCTACATTGTCATGTCTTCTGGGGTATTCTGTATTTGCTAGTATTGTACATCCGCTTGTGATGTGATCTACTGTTTCTATTTGTTGTTTGCAATTATTATTATTATTATTATTATTATTATTAAGTCGTCAGTTTTCCCTACACACACTGTTCAGCCACATTAATGTGTCCACCGCGATGTTCGACGTCAACGTGCAATAACGATTCACAGACATCAAGTGACAGTACTGGCGTGTCTGGAGGACACAGACAACATTATAGTCGTTAAAATGTGGAAATGGAGCGATTTTATGACGTACAAAAGAGTAAGACTTTCGGAACAAGGTTGGAAGCAATTCAGGAACCTTGCACTTGCCGCCTCTGTTAAAGTATACCGTGCATGGCAGAACAGCGCTGCTCAAAAGCAGCATCGAGGCAACTGTTGTGTACTACGGGCCACAAATGACAGGAGTGAAAGCCGGCTGCGGAGATGTGAACGGGCAACTGACTGCCCACATAAACCAAAGGGCTACGAAGGCTGTCTCCTCAAGGATCGTTCAGCGAACGTTGCTGCATATGGGCCTCAGTAACAAGTGTCAGGTTCATGCACCCACAGTGGCCGCTATTCATCGGCGGCGAAGGCTGCAATTTCACTTCAGTACCGCAACTACACCTCCACTACGTGGTGAGGGGTTGCCTTTTCAGATGAATCGCGTTTTGTGATCCATACGGCAGAATGCCGTTGGCGTATACGGTGCGAGAAACCAAACACTCTGCATGCGTTATGGCCTGGGGAATTTTTTCGTTGGATTTCCTTTGTTATCTTTTCATTCCGGCAGGCACAATGTATCAAAACAAGTACACAGCTATCCTAGGGGACAACGTTAATATAGCTCGTAGTTTAAAATACGTGGTTCGAAGAGCGCCACTACGAGTTTACCACACTTTTCTGGCCACCAAACTCCCCAGGTTTCAACGCAATCGATAATCTGTGGGACCACCTCGATCGCGTTGTTTACGCTGGGAAATTTGGCAAAGCTGGTCACGGCACTGGCGACGGCATGGATCCACATCCCTGTCGGTACCTCCAGACCTCACTGACTCTTCCTGCACGTCCTAGCAGATGAAGGTAGTGATTCTCTTACAGGTTATCACATTAATGTGACTGGGAAGAGTATAGAATGCAATGTGGTATTTACACTGTTTTTAAGAAAACTATTGAAAGATTTCAATACACATGAACCGCATATATGTGTTCACATAGCCAGTTATTTTGAAAAATCTGGTAATGTATGTCATTTCACTTGTGAGAATCGACCTTTCAGATCACGAGATGTGTATGTCGACATCTAGTAATGGCGCTGTTGAACATGCTTTTGAAAGTTCTGAAGGAAATATATTATGGATTAATATTCGAAAATAAATGGAATCGAGGATTTACTGGCCGCTGTGGCCGAGCGGATCTAGGCGCTTCAGTCCGGAAACGCGCTGCTGCTACGGTCGCAGGTTCTAATCCTGCCTCGGGCATGGATGTGTGTGATGTCCTTAGGTTAGTTAGTTTTAAGTAGTTCTAAGTCTAGGGGACTGATGACCTCAGATGTTAAGTCCCATAGTGCTTAGAGCCATTTGAACCATTTGATTTTGAATAGAAGATTTGAGTTTTCGTGTTGCGCAAGGATCTTGAAAACCGACCTTAGGAACGAGTCAGTATTTGTATTCCGGTTTTTGTATGGCGACGGCTTTTACGTCGCGTAATTGGAACCATAATGATGTAAATGTTTTAAAGTACCCGGAGTCCCCACCAAACAATGTCATGTCGTAATCACAGTCAAGTCCAAATCCGGAATGTTTTTCGTCCATGAAGTATAACACTTAGCACTTTATTTATGGACGTCAACGTATAGACAGAACAGTAGTGCCTCTTGAACGGAGAGTGTTGCTACGAACACAAATATCGAATATTCCAGAATATGTTAACATTAGAATCATAAGAAATTTCTGAATCTTCTAGAGATAACTGCCAAATATAAAATATTTGACGGTGATGGGATGTGAATTCTCGACCCATAGTGCGGCAACCACCGACGCCAACCGCTATGCTGCACAACATGCCCCGGCGCTCGTGTCAATATGTTTCACTAAGAAATGGAGCAAATGTAACTGTTACAATAAAAATGAAACTATTGCTGAAGCTAACCAAGAGTGGTCTTGTACGTGTTTACGTGTGTGTGTGTGTGTGTGTGTGTGTGTGTGTGTGTGTGTGTGTGTTTGATTTCGTGAATGGAAAGTTTCTCTAATGCTACATCAATCGGAAGCATGTTAGCTTCGCGAATGTTTCCAAGGTCCACCAAGAAGCAAACACAAAACCATCCAAGAAACGTGCCTATGGAATACTGAAGTACGCGAGTAGTCCATTGGAGTTTTGAGGTGTAGGGTGTTCCTTTACCAACGGCTTGGTTGCCTGAACGTCAGCCTATCTTATTTTTTGATAACTGACGAGTATTATGTAAGCTCTACAACATATTTTTTAACTACGAAGTAAAATAATTGTTATAGACAAGCATCTTATCAATCTGATGCAGAAACCATCCTATTTTTAAGTTCTTTCCTTACTGTAGACAACAAGCACTTTTCTAAGATGTCTTCAGAAGTGATTGCAATCTATTAGACACTCAGTCTCTTAGGTACTCAGCAAAAGTAAAACACATCAGTTTACAGTACACTCAGCTACATACTGGCCCAGACATGGTCCATACCCACACACGGACATATTACTTGTTTGTGCAAGTAAATGACACTCAGCACAGGACTTCCGGGTGGCTATATTCCTCTATACATTACACAGCATATTAGTGATGTCTGAGTAACTATTTTTTCTTTGGGTGATCGATGTTCTGGCTGGTTTAATGCATTCCGCCACATATTCGTCTGCTGCGCCAACCTCTTGGTCTCAGAGCAGCACTTCCACCCTGCGTCCTCAATTATTTGTTGAATGTTTTTCAATCTCTCTCTTCACCTACATTTTCAACACTCTGCAGTTCTCTTTGATACAATGGAGGTAATTCTCTGACGCCCTAACGATGTACTGTGCTCCTGTCCCTTCTTCTTGTCAGCGTTTCCCATATACTCCTTTTCTCATCTATTCTACGGAGGACCTCCTCTTTCCTTATCAGCCCACCTGATTTTCAAAATTATCCTATAGCATCACATTCAAACGCTTCACTTCTCTTCTGCTCGAGTTTTTCCACTGTCTATGATTCACTACCAGACAGTATTGTGCTCCAAGCGTACATTATCAGACATTTCTTCCTCAAATTTAGGCTTATGTTTGATAGGACATAATTATAGACCTATAGCGTTGACGTCAATCTGTTGTAGAGTAATAGACATGTTTCATACTCAATAATTATAATATTTTTGGAAAATGGAACTCTCCTCTATAAAAACCAACATGGATTCCGCTAACAGAGATCCTGCGAAACTCAGTTCGCTCTGTTCCTCCATGAGAGCCATAGCGCCATAGACAACGGCGCTCAGGTTGATACCGTGTTCCTTGACTTCAGGAAGACATTTGACACCGTCCCGCACTGTGTTTAGTGAAAAAAATCAGAGATTACCGAACATCGGAGCTGATTTGCGACTGAACTCAAAACTTCCTTGTAGATAGAACTCAACACATCGCTCTTAACGGAACAAAATCGATAGATGCAAAGGTAATTTCTGAAGTACCCCAAGAAATGCGCTAGGACCGTTACTGTTTACAATATATTTAAATGGTCTATCAGAAAGCGTCCGACGCCCTTTAAGTCTGTTCGCAGATGATGCGGTTGTCTATAACAAAGTAGCAACGCCAGAAGGAAGTAACTGTTTGCAGAATGATCTCCAGAGAATGATGAATGGTGTAGGCTCTGGCAGTTGACCCTGAACGTAAATAAATGTAACATATTGCGCATGCTTAGGAGAAAGAAAATCCACTACTGGACAGCTACACTGTTGATGGAAACCGATGGAAACAGTATCTACCGTAAAATATCTAGGAGTAACTATCCCGAGAGACCTTAGGTAGAATGACCACTTAGCTGGCCGGTGTGACCGAGCGGCTCTAGGCGCTTCAGTCTGGAACCGCGCGAACGCTACGGTCGCAGGTTCGAATCCTGCCTCGGACGTGGATGTGTGTGATGTCCTTAGGTTAGTTAGATTTAAGTAGTTCTAAGTTCTAGCGGACTGATGACCTCAGATGTTAGGTCCCATAGTGCTCAGAGCCATTTGAACCATTTGGAATGACCACTTAAAGCAGTGGGAAAAGCGGATGTCAGACTCACATTCATAGAAAAATCTTAAGGAAATGCAACTCATCCACGAAGGAAGTGACTTATAATGCTCCTGTTCGACCGATTCTTGAGTATTGTTCATCTATCTGGGGTCCTTACCAGGTAAGACTGACAGAAGAGGTATAACAAATCCAATGAAGAGCGGCACGTTTCGTCACGGTATCATTTAGCCGGAGCGAGAGCGTTACGGAGATGCTGAAAAATTCCAGTAGCAGGCGATACAAAAGGGATGTTGTACATCACGGAGAGATTTACTATTGAAATTTCGAAAGAACACTTTCCGTGAAGAATCGGACAACGTATTACTGCCCCCGACATACGTTGTGCATAATGGCTGCGAGGAGAAAGTTCGAGCAATTAGAGCCATTACAGAGGCTTACCAGCAGTCATTCTTCCCAAGCGCAATTCGCGACTGGAACAGGGTTGGAGAGCTCAGTTATTAGCACAAAAAGTACTCTCCGCCACACACAATCAGGTGGTTTGCGGAATATGATGCAGATGTAGATGTAAATATCGGTAGACGTATCTGTCCTAGCTATTTCACATCACTTTTCTATTTTTTTCGATTTATCCTCAATACATATTCTGTACGCGCTAAGCTGTTCATTCCAGCAGCGGGTCCTGTAATGTTATTAGTGAATCTTGTCACTGACATTCCTTCATCGTGAATTTTTATCCCACTATTTAACCTTCCTTTTACTTCCCTCATGGCTTCTTCGACGTCTAGACTGACCAGTAGGGACGAAAGACTAGATCCCTGTCTTAGACCTTTTTAATCTTTCCCTGTAACTTACTCCCATTTTCCTTACAATTGCTTGAACCATTTGACATTGTCACACACTTTTTCTACATCAACAAATCCAACGAGCATGTCTTGATTTATCTTCAGTCTTGTTACCATTATCAAGCGCAACTTGAGAACTGCCTCTCTGGCGCCTTTATGTTTACTAAAACTAAACTGATCGTCATCTAATAGGTCCTCAATTTTCTTTTACATTCTGGTGCAATTTATTATTGTCAGCAATTTGAATCCGTAAGCTGTTAAATTGATTGTACGATAATTCAACGCACTAGTAGGCTCTTGGCAGTCCCCTCCCGGAGATCCGAACGGGGGACTAATTCGGCATCTTTTGACAGTGATACTTTTCAAATAAAGGCCACATATCCTGTAGATACACATCATGTGCATTTAATACAGTGGTTTCCATTGTCTTCTGCTGTTGACCACTGCTGATTTTTCGAGCTTTTAGAGGCAGTTCCCCACCCCAAGAAAGTATCTTCAACGTCTGTCAGCTTTTCCGCCCTTTTTGACAAGGCCGTTGGCAGCACTAGAGGTGGCTTCTTATGCTGGAAGTCTTCGGCCGCCATGCTGGTAATTTTGATTGAAAATGTAAGCAGTGGCTGTGTTCTAACTCTGGACCCATGACTTTGTAATGACTAGTCGAAGACGCCACACCTACACCATGGGTTCACAGTTCTGCGTAGCTATACATCAGTAAATATTACAGAGCACATTATTGACTCCCCTCTAGCTGTCCACTAGTTCACGCTTCGCAGCAACAGTTAAGTACTCAGAAGTACATGCTACACAGCACATTAATGACTCCTGTGTGTCTATACACCAGTAGCCGACACACAGCAGAATTTTTACTTCTGGTTGGCTACACACCAGCGCACGTTACTCAGCATATTAGAGAGCTCTGGGTACCTACGCTGCAGTGAGCGTTGCAGTGGAGTTTAGATACTTTTGGATAGGTACGCATCAGTATATGGTACACAGTACATTAGTGACTGCTGTGTAACTGCACATCAATGTAAGTTACACAGCAAATTAGTGACTTCTGAGTAGCTACACACCACTATACATTACACAGCACAATAGTGACTTCTGGGTAACTGCACGACTATAGAAACTGAGTCCCGTCGGCTCCTGACGTCTTGTTTTGAGCTCTACACATAATCAGCAGCGGAATTCCTCCTCAGTTGTTGTCAAAGATGTTTAGTAACTAGTTCGTTAGACTTATGATTCCTTAGTACTAGGAGAGAGATGATTAGACTTAGTGGTTTCCTAACTGTTACCCTGCACAGCAAAATCACTGACTGTGTACACTCGGAAGTGTAACACCTGAGAAATCTCTGTAATGGAATGTTGAAACGTATGTGATCACAGAATTAAATGATACACTCAAGTCTCCCCATGGTCTCTGACAGGGAAACCGTCCATATTGTTAGATTGTTTACCGTACTAAGTCTAAGTACAAATGACAATAAACCAGTTCGACGAAGCAACCATAGAGGTACTTTGTGAATACTAGAAAAGGAGATTTATCACGTTTACGATGATATGACGAATTGTGCGTCTATTAAGTAGGAAGGATTAAGCACACCCGAGGATCGCAACTACTTGACGAAACTGGTTACATGAAATATTTCAATGAATGCACATCATATCTTCACTTGATAAGTAAGCCTGAATTATTAAACATGGTTACCATGAGCATAAATCAGAATATTTATTTCAACGTTCTCTGTGATCATGTGTTGCGCTTTGGCCTACGTCTTCATGATGAGTATACTGTGGGCAGTCCAATCTCCCACGATGACAAGAGCCTCGTTTACTTAGTGCATGCATACGTTGCTGGTGAGACGAACACTCAAGCATCCTGTCGTGCCTCGAACGGCCGTCTGAAACGCGTAGAAAATCTCTGCGATTGTTCGTAACCGCGGCTGAAATGCAGGGGCTAATTATAAATGCCTCCAGCTCTCTTCCTTACGGAATAAAGAGCATTATTAAGAATAGAGATGACGTTTGTCTTTATTAGCGTCTCCTGCGGGAGACTAATTACACCGATAAAAAGTATCCGGGCACCTACTAGTGGACATTAATGTGTGATGTGTTCACCGTTCGCCTTTATACAAGCTTCAACTCTGTTCGGGATACTTTCAATGTGGCGTCTGAGCGTCTCTGGAAGAACGGCAGCCCATTCTTCTGCAAGAACCTAGTGGTGGGGAAGGCCGTGATCTGGGGCGTAGTAGAAGTTCTAACTCAACCCGAAGGTTTTCCATTGGTTTCAAGTGTGAGCTCTGGACAGGTCAGTCTATTTCAGGAGTGTTATTGTCCACAAAGCATTGCGTCACAGATACTGCTTTATGACAGGGTGCATTGCCCTACTGATTCAAACAGTCATCGTCTCCGAACTGTTCGTCTGCTGTAAGCAATACACAACGCTGTAAAATCTGTTCATATAATGCAGAACTTAATGTCTCCATAAGTGCAATAAGGAGAGCACAGGCTAATCACCAATAAAGATCCCCGTACCGCAACACCACCTCCTTCGTACTTCCCTGTTGGCACTACACAAGCTGTCAGATTGCGTACCTTACGTATTCACCAAAACCAATCCCTAACATTGGACTACCACATGATACAGCGTAATTTATCACTCCAAATTCCTCATTTCCAGTCACCCACTGTCCAATGGTGTCAATCTTTACGACACCTCAAGCGTCGATTATCATTGATACAGAAACGTGTGGCTTACGAGAAGCTGTTAGATTATTGCATCCCATTCTTTTCAACTCCTTATGCAGTTGTGGTAGCTGGAGTCCTGGAACCATTTTGAAACTCGCAAGTGACCCTTCAGCAGATTTCGTGCGATTTTTTGCAGCCACTCTCTGCAATGCTCGCCGATCCATGTCCATCAGTATATGAGGTCTGTCTGGTCTTCGTTTGATTGTCATTGTTCCTCCACGGGTCCACTTCACAACCACATTAGCAAAATTCGACTTGGGCAGCTTTAGAAGAATTGAAACGTCACTGAGGGATTCGTTAGCACACGTCTCCTGACATCTGGTGGTCTATTCCGCATTACATGAGTGTCCGGATAACTTACATCCGAGAATGTAATTGTACGGCATGCTTATAAAATGCACGCATAACTGCCACAACACTATAGTGGTGACGGCATGTCTGGCAGCCTGTTACAACAGCCTGAGGCACCACTGAATGTAGCACGCCATATCAACTACACTACATCCAGCACCATATCAACCATAAACGTCTCTTTAGGGAGTTTCAAGAAACTCTACAGGTCAGTGAGCGTCGATATGGGGAATCGAATATGCAACTCTCCTTTAAACAGAAACAGTTTTCACTCGTCGCTGGCTGACAGGTTCACCTGCACATGTTCGGTACACGGTCTACATCTACATCTACATCCATATTCCGCAAGCCACTTGACGGTGTGTGGCGGAGGGTTCGTCAAGATGTGCGACATGCACGTTAGGTGCTTTGTGAATTCTCACGCAGACGGCGTGCCGTGATGTTCCCAAGGAACGCTTCCGGTTCTATTTGATTCAGTACAGCAGCGTTTAGAGTCTCCGACTCCAGCGTGCTTGGCCTTCACGCAACTCTGAATTCTCAATGTCAGGCGTAGTACACGTCAAGTTGCGGGTTTTGCCGACGTCAAGCTTCTGCGCTATTTCAGTGGAAAAATAGGGGAGAAAGATTTCGCCCCTGACAGTTTCAATTGTATCACTTATCACTCGATATTGTTCTCTTTTGGTTGTTGTAGTAATTTTGTATTACAAGTCTTTCCCTTCTACTTACATCTTTTCTGAGAATTTCAACATTCTGCAATATTTTACATTCTCTGTTCAGAAATTTTCGTCTGTGTGTTGGTTCAGAGGGACTGAAACTGCGGGAGATTTCTGTGTTAAAGGCAGGAACCCTCCAACACTGCCTCTGAAGTGTTTATACGGGCCATTTTACAATTAAACTTATTTTGTTAGTAGATGACATGGACTACCGCGGTTGTTAGATAGTTCGTCTCACTAATATATCGTTGCTATCAAAACTACGGAACCGGTGATGACAAGCAACAATAACATGATTAAAAGATATCACGTTAACGTTTTGCAGTAGTTTCACAAAATAATTTTACAATTTTTACAGTTGCAGCACATGATACGTTATCATACTTACTGTTAATACTTGTTCCAATAAAAGCAATAATCTAAACACTGCCCAGCCAGCTACAGAGTAAAGTACTGCATTAACAACGCAACCAAAGAATTGACAGGACAGTTGGTATGGAGTAATTCAAAAAATACTTGTTAATGTATTCAACCCTTTTCACATGCCGCTAATCGAAAAATGCACTCTAATTATTTATCTCTGTACTCCTTCCTCATCTACTAATAATGAAATACTTATTTTTTTCGTAACAAGAAAGACGTCGAGCAAACGTAGTTAAAAATTTGTCTAATTGTAAAATTAGTATTCGTTTCTATGTACTTACATTTTTATCATCAGGTTTGCTTTCGAGACCATATTACTAACATAGGACGTTACCTCATGCAACCAACGGATTGCTAAATAGTGAACTCGCATATTCGTTCTGTACAGTAACGGGATTGTGTGTGTGCATAACGCTGAGAGTAAAGTAAGGCTACTACGTCGTGTTCTCCTAAGTAGAAAGCAATTCCGCAACAGCATTATGTCATCCTATTTCTCCTTTTTCGTAACAACGTATTTCTCTGTTGTGCAATCTCCACAAACCAGCAAACCGCAAATAAAAAGCGAAATTTGAAACGAAACATCCCTGCAGTCTGTTCGTCGTGTTACCGTTCGCAATATGAAGTCACTCGCTGGTTATACTAACGTTTCAGTGCTTGGTTCTGTGTACCAATTACATTTGCAGTAACTTTCAGTATTTAGACGCTACAGACGCCGTGAAAGACTGGATAATTAATACTTAGCACAGGTTCAGTTACAGTAGAAGAACTATAGTGTGTAATATTAAGGCAAATACATCTCAGGTAACAAAAAAGCTCGCAGGTTTAGCAAACTGTGCAAATACAGAGTACACTGATTTGCATTTTTAAGCAGTTTACGTCCAAAAATCTACTATCTACATATCTATTGGCTCTCAAGATGTCTCTGCAGAATGATACTCAACGAAGGGAACAAAAATATACTCTACACCACAGCGGAACACCAGAATACCGATGTCACCAACGATTTAAGAATTCTGTACGTTCTCGTCTTCTGTTAGAAGGGATAACAAGTGATCAAAGGTCTTAAAACCCCCAATAATAACACCCCGTCTCCATTCAGACTGCGCACGCTATAAAGTAAGGGCAGTCACAATCTAACAATATGGACGGTTTCCCTGTCAGTACTGAATATTTATGAATGAAAGGAAAGCAAATAAATTGAATAGGTCAGTGAAGAGCAATGAACTAGTCACGGCGCAAACTTATAGCACATGGTGAGTCATAGCATTAATTCTGATTAGAACTGTGAAAGTGGCGAATTGGCTCGTTCAGTCTACGTGCGAGTGTGTGTGTGTGTGTGTGTGTGTGTGTGTGTGTGTGTGTGTGTGTGTGTGTGTGTCCGTCACTGGTTATGCAATGCAAGAGGCCAGCCAGCTGTTAAGAAACACGAAAGATCATAAAAAAATCTCAAGAAGTAGGTTACGCGAGCTGGAAAGCTGAACGAGCAGGCGGCGAGAGGAAAGTGAAAAAAGGCAGCAAGGCTGTAAAGGTTGTCCACAGTTCGTTTACCCCGGTAAAAGTTGCCACCGCGGCGCGGGAACTGGTGTGGACAGCTTTGGACACGGCCCTGCTTCGATTTCGTTATTCACACGTGTGAAGTGCACACATCGTTCCTCTGTCTTTCTGGGCGAAAATGACAGTCACTGATTCACCTTGCTCTTAAAAGAGCGTGATAGTCCCTCTACGAAAGTACACACTTCCTGAAAAAAAAACAGTTTGTAATAGTTTCAGAAACAATATAATCATCACGTCAAAGAACCACGAATAACGAATAGCAAAGACTTCTAATTTACGCCGGTGAAGAAATTAGTTATTCCTGGCACTCTATTCAACATTATGTCGACATACACACATGTAAAACGTAAGACAACAGTCAAATGCTGCCAGGTATCTACACTTACACTTTACAGTTAGTCTTTCGGTAGCTCCATTCAGATAGCATTACTTGTTCTCTTATACTGTCGGGTGCGCAACTAATCATGGCTGAATACCTGTAGCGATTCCGGACCAAATACTTTATTCTCCTGCTCTGGGACTTCAAAATTTCTCATAATTTTTGTAACGTGTTGTTACTTCATTTCGTTTCTCGGCGATCAAGTCAATTACAACATACTTTTGTTGAAACACATGTTCAAAACTTTATTTCGCGCATGCGGTGATTTACAATCTACGTTACTTTTTTCGGTTAAACAATAGACCATCACAAACCAACCCAATCATCATACGTCCATAAACAATGGTTATCTATATTCACGTAGTGTCTTATAAACGCTGGCCGTTGTGGCCGAGCGGTTCTAGGCGCTACAATCTGGAACCGCGCGACCGCTACGGTCGCAGGTTCGAATCCTTCCTCGGGCATGGATGTGTGTGATGTCCTTAGGTTAGTTAGGTTTAAGTAGTTCTAAGTTCTAGAGGACTGATGACCTCAGAAGTTAAGTCCCATAGTGCTCACAGCCATTTTTTTTTTCTTTTTGTCTGATAAACGCTGCACAAATATTGTCAGATCTTGATAAGAATTTCAAAGGGGCTCAGTGATTGGCATTTTGATTCAATGTTCAAAATTCAAAGTCAAGCACTTCACAAACTGAAAAACCGTAGTATCTTGTATCGATAGTGTCGATGGGTCACAGATGTAATCGGACAACTCATCCGAATATGTGGGTGTAACAATTCGTAGTGATGTGAAATGAAAAGTTCACGTAGGCTGAGTCGTAGATAAATCAGCTGGCAGACTTAGATTTATTGGTAGAATACCAGAGAAATGCAATCAGTCTACATGGGCGATAAGCTCGAGGGTGACGTCCCAGGACGCCACGCTTTTGCACCAGTATAGAGAAAGGCTGTAGCTACCTTTGAGCCAAACTAATACGTCGCAATGGGAGGCAATTACAGGGTTTCGAAAAAGTTGTCCTTTAATTGTGTTGTGCAATGTAGTTATAAAGTAGATTAGGGAGTCAGGCGCAGCGACCTGGTGAAGTAGCCTGTGGGGCATCGCTTCAGCTGGAAGGCCGCGTCCAAGGCGAGGAGGCGGCAGGCAGGCCCCACGTGCGCCGTGGGAGATGCGGCCCCCGGACTACAAACGGTCGCATCAGCGCCCTAATGGGCGCTCTCGCCATACGTCATACAGCTTTCCCCGGGCTTTTGCATTGCTGATAGACGCAGACACATACTGGAGAGCTGAAGAGTTTTTCTCTTCAAAGCGCACAGTGAAAGAGCGAGAGTTCCTGTTGTCTTCTTTCTTCCTATTTCTCAATAATGGTAATGACATGTTTCTGTCCTTCACCAGATCATTGCAACTTATTTTTCAAAATCATTAGAAATTCACTGCAGAAGTTCGTCTATTCCGCTGCCATCATAGTATATAGCACATAGGAATCATGACAGTAAGATAAAGAAATGAGAGCACTACAGAGTAATGTACAGTGGCTGCCGGAGCATATATGTAGATGTGGATGCAAATGTGGTGGTCTGAAAGACTTTGTTATTTGCAAACAATACTGTTATACAATATAGAACTGAGAACAACTTGCAATGAAAACATGAATTACTCATGACGTATGCCAATTACGAGCTAAATATCTCAGAGGAAAAATTTCAAAATTATGAACAACGGGGAAAAATTTCCAAGAACCAACGAGATTTCACACAACGTTGTAGTTGTTTTCCATCGAAAGACTTGTTTGACACAGCAAAGAATTGCAAACGACATCTTGCTCAAACAACGACAACACATGGAATGCGAGGAAAGTTGGCCATCTAAAGCAGTAGAAGAAATCCGTATAGAAGTCTTTCCTCAGCTACCGGAATATGCGTGCCTGGCGTGATAAAAATCTACACAACTCGCTCTTCTCAGACCATTTTTACTACCACTCTGTTTTGGTGGTGTACGTTATCTGGTTTTCGTTGGAAATGTAGTGTCGCAGTTGTTAGAAAACTATGGTTTCAGCAAACATCTATATTACTTTCAGTAAATAGCTGAACAAGAGATACGACAGATACTGTCACCGTTGTAGTGAAAGGGGAATCTCTGCGTAATCGTGGGATCTCTCACTAATTTTCTATGATCCTACATCGAGACACTGATGTATAAAAAGTCAGCTGTAACTGAAGAATGCTTTTTAGGGTCCTTTAAAAAATAGCTACCCTCATTGTACGACACGAACCTCTGAGAAACTACCGCATTGTGAACCGTTTCAATAAAACTAAACCGTTTCCTTAAGAGGAAAGTTTTCTGTGAAGAAACAATTAAACATTCATTTCCGGTCATTAGTTCCCTATCTCGAAGTACCCTGTTTAGGATTCTTCAATATCTGTAGAACGTTGAGTATAATGGTTTGCCACGCCCCATATACCACACATGCTTCGAGACGACTTACATATATGCACATACGAGTTAAGACTCCAAACCAAAAGAGACAAAGAACAACCATAGTTATCTGTACAATGTTAAAAGAGTTTATATAGAATAACGCTCGCGTTAAATATCTCTCCTACCGTTAACCCAGCACGTAGCAGAAACAATTATGGAAATAAAAGAAAGGTTCGGAAGTGAGATTAAAAGAAAGGGTGAGAGGATGTCAGTGATAATATAGGCTGATAACATTGATATCATAAGTGAAAGTGAGACTGAATCACATCACCTGCAGAATGGAACACCCACTCTGACGAATACATAATATGGACAGAGAGTAAACGAGAAAAAGACGAAAGTTATAAGAATTAACAGAAATGAAATAAGTCATAAACTTGACGTAAAACCAGTGGACCATTTAGTTAACGAGGTAAGGAACCTACCTTAGAAGCGAAACAACGCATGACGAACGAAGCAGGGACGACGAAAACCGACTATAATAGAGGGCATTCCTTGCTAAAAGAAACCTACTAGTATCAATCACAGTCTTTAAACCGAAGCAGAAATTTCTGAAAATGTATATCTGGGGCAGAACGGTATGTACAAGTGAGTCATGGAATTAGAAAAAACAGGAAAAACAACGAATCTAAGGTTTATAATTTATATAAAAAACAGCTACCAGCCACATGTATGGTTTAAAAAGGTTTATTATCTTCAGACCATGACCGGTTTCGGATTTTTCTTCACAAATCCATCTTCAGATGGCAGTTACAAGCATTCTTAGTCGGACCTAGTTTTGTTTGTGTTATTCGTTTGCTGCACTGGGAAAGAAAAGAAATATTTTTGTTGTCATATCGGTAATGGTATTTTAACGAAAGATTTACTTCTTTTACAAAATCTAATAGCTCTAAACATTAGAAAGTAGTGTTACAGAAGGATGTCGATCACTAACTGATAACTAAAAAAAGTCCTTTGCTTTATCAGCGAGGAAAAAATGTGCAGAAGATACTGACTAGGAAAATGGGCAGAACAGTACGATATGTATTTAGGTACCAGGCAATAATTTCCATGTTACTAGAGGGAACCACAGCTCATAGATACTGTAGGGGCAGACATAAAATGGCTCTCAGCACTATGGGACTTAACTGCTGAGGTCATCAGTCCACTAGAACTTAGAACTAATTAAACCAAACTAACTTAAGCACATCACACACATCCATGCCCGAGGCAGGATTCGAACCTGCGACCGTAGCGGTCACGCGGTTCCAGACTGTGGCGCCTAGAACCTCTCGGCCACTCCGGTTGGCGGGCAGACAGAGATTGAAATTCACATAACAAATAATCGTGGACTTCCGGTGTAAGTGATACTCTGACGTGAGTATGTTGGCACCCAAGAAGACTGATGCTACAAATTTCCCAGGTTGCAGAAGGAACGTATTGTACTACACAGCCCTATCTTCGTAATTGTCTCGTGCCCTTTACAACAGTGCGATTGCTACAAGGACATGTTTCCTTCCAGGAGGTGACTGCACATCGGACGCACTAACCCTTGCACACAAGGTGAGCATTTGCATTCAGGTAACGCGTGGTGGGTGTCCCGTAAGCCTGCTCAACAAGCGGACGACACGAAACAGCCTCGAGCTGAGCGCGGGCTCCCGTGACCCCCGACGTATTTGGACAGCGGCGCGTGATGAGACTCTTGACGGTCCCCTAGTAGCTGCAGCTGGCAGCTCACCCAATGAGGCATATCCATAGTCGGCGTCTCGGGGCTCTCTTATGACACTGCTCGGTCACCTTCTAGTGGACACGACAATCAGCTGATCGGCACTGCTGCGAAGTGAGGACGTAGTCAGTTCGTACAGAGAGCTACACGAATTCCTTTAGAGCTACTGTACAACGATTCAGGTGTCTTACAGCTGATTCAATACCAAGCCAACGGTGTGATATTCTGTTGGGAGCCAAGACATGCCTGAGTATGGGAAACATGATGCCGCCGACTGAGCAAGCAAACAAGCTTATAGTGTAGGTGCCGTGATTACGTGCACCGCCACGTCACTTCATTTTTGAACGAAAGAATCATGTGTCGATGAGAAGACGCGTGATTGTAGATGATGTACAACAAACTGCGGACATTGAAATCGACCACGCAGGGATGGCGAATCTCATGCTAGCCACAACATGGAAAGAAGTAGTGCATGGGACACTGACAATTGACACAGTTTCCAAGATGAGAAGTTTGTGGAATACCGTAATCGTTACAATACATTTAAACTATATTTTCTTTGTATTCTCACATAATATCGTCACAAAATACATCAGTGGATGTCTTAGTACTGTTATTTCCTCTCGATTTATTGTTATGCAGACGTTCAGCTGAATATGTGGCTATGAAACCGGTAGTGATCTAAAAATAAAGAACTAAATGAGCCGAACCGCAATTGGACCCAACTTGGAGATTATCAAGGTGGTTTTAGAAAAGGACGTTCTTGTGCTGAACACTCAAATTAAGCTATCGAATAAACAGTACGTAGTTACACTTGTTGACGTCAAGAAAGCATCCGATTCAGCTGACAGACATACTCTTATGAGAATTTTGCAGGAAATGGGCCTGGACCAGAAAACCCACAGCCTTATCCAAAATACCCTGAGTAACACTAGATCACGAACGATTAGCCGAGCGGTCTAAGGCGCTGCAGTCATGGACTGTGCGGCTGGTCCACGCGGAGGTTCGAGTCCTCACTCGGGCATGGGTGTGTGTGTTTGTCCTTAGGATGATTTAGGTTAAGTAGTGTGTAAGCTTAGGGACTGATGACCTTAGCAGTCAAGTCCCATAAGATTCCACACACATTTGAACATTTTTTTTATTTGATTGATCAGGGTAGATGGCTGCCATGCGGAGGACCCTGATTCGATTCCCGGCAGTGCCAACGATTTTTCGGATGGGAGGACTGGTACGGGTGCACTAAGCCTCGTGATACCGAGTGGCCAAGTAGTAGCGGCTGCGCAGTATAGAACGTGTGCATAACGGCCGGGAGAGCGGTGTGACCCTCCTTGCCCAAAGCATAGGATGACACGACGGCCGGTAGACATCTTTTGGACCTTCACGGTCTGGCGAGAAGCTCGCTATTACTCTCAGCTTGTACTGACACTGTTGGTAGCTGTAGCACGTGTCGCTGTCGCCTCCCACACCACCAGAGAGGCCCCACGTGACGCTAGTTGGCCACACACACGCACGTACGCACACGCACTCACACATTATGCACACACGTCCCTCGCATTGCTCAACGCCGCTACGGCGGGCGGCGGCCGCCCGGCGCTTGTTGAGTCACCGCGCCAGCCGCTACACCCTTGCGCGCAAAACGTCGCCAGGCGATTATTTCTGCCAGGCGGGCGAGCCGCCGTGTCATGTCTCAGCTACAGCCGGCCGCCTGTTCCTTCCCGCTGACTGCCCAGAATGCACGGTAACAGTTACGTGCAGCTTTCTAACTAGCGTGTCCCCTCAAGTGCCGTAACTCCTGCAAGAACAGTATTCTGGAGTCCACGGTTACGCCACATCACTTTGGATTGTCACGCAAACAGAACTGAATGAGCTTAAACACCGCTGTACGAAGCAGGGCCACGTATTACCACGGCTCTAATGAAGCTGAGCTGCGTGATGCAGCTGTTTAGACACTAGACTCTCACTACCTTAGGGAAAGGTTCCGATCACAGGCAAGCCATTCTATGCCATTGTGGCGAACAGCAGTCTAGTTCTCGACGTGGTCGCAGCTCACTTCTATCGCCATACTTCTCCAATTGAGCCTGCATGTCGCCATCGACGATACACTGAACCTCAATCTTTCTTCTGATTCGTGTTTCTAATTGTGAACTTCTCCGCCCCTGTACTAGCTTTCTGTAATTTGGATGAGAATTGACTGTGCGGCTGGTCCCGCCGGAGGTTCGAGTCCTCCCTCGGGCATGGGTGTGTGTGTTTGTCCTTAGACTAGTTTAGGCTAAGTAGTGTGTAAGCTTAGGAACTGATGACCTTAGCAGTTAAGTCCCATAAGATTTCACACACATTATAACATCATTAGGATGAGAATTATCAAGGCCTACAAAGGACAGCATTTCAAACAGTCCGCGCTGACCACTGGGTCAAGTACAGTTAGAGAAAAATTAAGGTTGTAGACGGTCAACTCTAAGTATCCATTGCGCACTATAGGAGCCCCGGAAGCTATTCGGTCGGCTTCTCTTTCGATGTTTCCTTTAAGGCGCAGGCTTTGCCCAACATGAGTGACCTGAGTGACCTGTTACCGCACAGGGGCCGCAGATGGTAGTATGGACTTCAGTCAACAAAGAAGGTGCCGCAGGAAACAGACGTCGTGCGAAACAGGTCAGTGACCATCCAAGCTACATCGAGTGAGTTAGTGTCGGTTCCTGTCAACAGTATAATGTATGGGATGGTTATAATTAATGTGCACCTACTCGCCAGAGGTCCAGTACAGTCTGTAATAATGACTTGGCAATGATACTTGGTAGATGTTTTAATACGTTAATGCGGAACCGATTTACGAAAGAAGAAATTAGTTCCAATTTTTCCACCATGTAAAACTCTGGAGCTACCAATGAGAGAAAGACATATAAAAATTGTCCATATAAATGCATTACGAGCGGGATGTCGGCTGAACAGAGGAAATAAGAGATATTTTTATTATTAATCGCCACTTACACATTTCTTCAATATGACACCGGAGACGTAAAGATGCCAGATTTGCACCTGGTGGCGAAAATTGGAACTAATTTTTTTCCAGAGTAAATCAGTTCCGCATTAACGCATTACCAAGTTTCTCTGCCATATCACGGTAATTACAACCCACAATGGCCCTCTGTGAGTAGCTGTATTTTACTTATAACTACACAGTACATCTAAGTATTGTAATGTGTTTTATTTATTTCTTCCCGCGAGGGGAAATGAAAGGAGTGCACGCAGCACGTACGAACTACAGTATCACTGACAAAGAGAACATTTTTTCCCAAAATAAGTCTATGAGCATCAAATATAAGGGAAACTGTCGACAGCATTGTATGGAAATGAAACATGGAAAATGACAGAATTAAAGTGTTTGAATTTTGATGTTCCAGAAGAATCAAGTGGACTGAGAAGGAAAAGGAATCGACGAGGAGACGAATAAGTGCAAACTACGAACTAGAAGAAGGGATGGGGCTATAAGGCCTGTGTTAATACATCAGGGAATAACTTCCATGGAAGCAGAGGCATCCGTAGAGAGCAAAATTTTCGGGGGAAGACGATGACTGGAATACATATGACTGGTAATTGAGACTTTGAACGCAAGAGCTTTACTGAGATATTCCAACAGAACAACGGAGCAGACCGCATCAAAATACACACATCAAAAAAATGTTTTGCATCACTTCGGTTCCGAGAGCTCCGGAACCTGTACAGAAAATTGGAATAGAGATCAACATAAACATCATTTCCGCCTTTTTTTATTGCTCATGAAAACCACACATTGCATGTTGTGCCATCATACAGCGAGGCCGTCAGGGGTGGTGGTCCAGACTGCTGTACACACCGGTACCTCTAATACCCAGTAGCAGGTCCTCTTTCATTGATGCGTGCCTGTAGTCGTAGTGGCGTACTATCCACCAGTTCATCAAGGCACTGTTGGTCTAGATTGTCACACACCTCAACCGGGATTCGGCGCAGATCCCTAAGAGTGGATGGTGGGTCACGTCAAGTCTATCCTAGGCATGTTGGATAGGGCTCATGTCTGAAAAACATGCTGACCACTCTAGTCGAGCGATGTCGTTATCCTGAAGGAAGTCATTCACAAGATGTGCACGACGGGGGCGCGAATTTTCGTCCATGAAGACGAATGCCTCGCCAATATGATGCCGATATGGTTGCTGTATCGGTCGGAGGATGGCATTCGTGTATCGTACAGCCGTTACGGCGCCATCCATGACCACCAGCGGCGTACGTCGGCCCCACATAATGCCATCCCAAAACATAAGGTAACCTAAACCTTGCTGCACTCGCTGGACAGTGTGCCTAAGGCGTTCAGCCTGACCGGGTTGATTCCAAACACGTCTCCGACGATTGTCTGGTTGAAGGCATATGCGACACTCATCGGCGAAGCGAACGTGATGCCAATCCTGAGCGGTCCATTCGACATGTTGTTGGGCCCATCTATACCGTTGTACATGGTGTCGTGGTTGCAAAGATCGACCTCGGTGTGGACGTCGGGAGTGAAGTTGCGCATCATGCAGCCTATCGCGCACAGTTTGACTCTTAACACGACGTCCTGTCGCTGCACGAAAAGCACTATTCAATATGGTGGCGTTGCTGTCAGGATGCCACCGAGCCATAATCCATAGGTAGCGGTTATGTAGTTCAGTAGTAGCCCTTGGACGGCTTGAGCGAGGCATGTTATTGACAGTTCCTATATCTCAGTATTTCCTCCATGTTCGAACAACATCGCTTTGGTTCACTCAGAGATGTCCGGACACTTCCCTTGTTGAGAGCCCTTCATGGCACAAAATAACAATGCGGACGCGATCGAATTGCAGTATTGACCGTCCAGGCATGATTGAACTAGAGAGAACACGAGCCATGTATCTCTTTCCTGGTAGAATGACTGGAACTGATCGGCTATCGGACTTCTTCCGTGCCGGCCGAAGTGGCCGTGCGGTTCAAGGCGCTGCAGTCTGGAACCGCAAGACCGCTACGGTCGCAGGTTCGAATCCTGCCTCGGGCATGGATGTTTGTGATGTCCTTAGGTTAGTTAGGTTTAACTAGTTCTAAGTTCTAGGGGACTAATGACCTCAGCAGTTGAGTCCCATAGTGCTCAGAGCCATTTGAACCATTTGAACTTCTTCCGTCTAATAGGCGCTGCTCATGCATCTTTGGGCTGTTTAATGACATCTCTGAAGAGTCAAAGGGACTGCGTCTGTGATACAATATCCACAGTCACCGTCTACAATCGGGAACTCTGGGAGCTTGGGTGATGCAAAACTTCCTTTGATGTGTGTAGTAGGATGATGTTGTTGTTGTGGTCTTCAGTCTAAAGACTGGTCTGATGCAACCCTGCGAGCATGTCTACCCTCTGCAGGCCTCTTCATCTCTGCGTAACTACCACAACATTCAGTAACTAATAGGAAAGGTTGCATAAAAAAGAAAACTTCGGCAAAATTTGTACTTCTTTGTTATGTTTCGGTGGTGTCCTAGAATCATTATAAATTAGAGCTGGCACACCTGCCTCACGAAAGGGATGCTGCGAAACAAGTTTGCACCACCGAGGAGCTGCAGAGTGTAATTAGATTTCTGTTAGTTGAAGGGTTTAAACCAATCGAAATTCACCGTCGGATGACAGTGCAAGATGCTGAAAATTGTTTCAGTCGAACACAGGTGTGCGAGTGGGCAGATACGTACAAACTGGGTGAAACAAAGGTTGAAAATTGGTCAGATGGGCTCTCTCTACACAGTCACGAAGAACAACGTTGCGAGAGTTGACGAGTTGATACGAGGGAAACAGGCGTGTTACGGTGGGAGATATTGCAGCTATGACGAACATTAGTACCGAATCAGGTCATCATATTGTTCATAACGTACTGATTTTCAAGAAAGTGTGTGTGATGCGAGCTACAAAAGAGTTGACATCAGAAATGAAAGAATGGAAGGACAGACCATGGACGACCTGATGTTCGAGTGATTGCCACTTCCTCCATACCTCACCCCCCCCCCCCCTTCACAGGATTTGGCACCTTCAGAACATCACATTTTCAACCCACTGAAAGGAGCTCTTAGTGGCTGAATATTGGTAGGAACTCCGGGCAGCAGTCATAACTGGCTACGGACATGCCCCCCAAAGATTTTTTCACATGGAGTTGAGACGCTTGTCCAGCTCAAGGGGGAATACGTTGACATATAATTGAATAGGACTGGGGAGAAGAGAAGTTTGTGGCACAACTTGACTAGAAGAAGGGATCGGTTGGTAGGACACATCCTGAGGCATCAAGGGATCACAAATTTAGCATTGGAGGGCAGCGTGGAGGGTAAAAATCGTGGAGGGATACCAGGAGATGAATACACTAAGCAGATTCAGAAGGATGTAGGTTGCAGTAGGTACTGGGAGATGAAGGAGCTGGCACAGGATAGATTACCATGGAGAGCTACATCAAACCAGTCTCAGGACTGAAGACCACAACAACAACAATAAATGTTGTATACCACTTCCTAATAGATACCTTTAAAAGAATTTTTTACATTTTCTTATTGAATAACCCTTCTACATCCATTTGAAACTACTTAGTGTTGTCGATCCTTGGTCTCCCTCTACAATCTTTACCCCACTAACTTACTTCCAATACCAAGCAGACGATTAAGCTGACAATTTCTTAATTCCTGAGAATGTGGCTTATCAACTGATCCCTTCTACTAGTCGAGTTGCGCAACAAATTTCTGTTCTCCTCAGTTGGATTCACTACCTCTTTATTACTTATCCGATCTAACCATATAATATTTTAGCAGTTTTGGCTCCCTTTTTATCTGAAATATTTGTCGTCTATGTTTCTCCGTTGACATCCTCCTGAACAGTCCCCGCCAGAAGATCCCTCTATGGGATTGTTTTGCATACGAAATATTTTAGCCAACAGAGGATTTTGTAGTACCAGCATAGTAAGAACATGTTGCCGCTGGAATCACTGAAAAACTTGCTGCCCTTCTTCTGGAACAATAAGTTAGTCACAACACTCAACAGAAACCCCTCTAACGAGGTAGCACTGACCTTGACGAGCTGCTGCTTGGCGGCCAGGATGGCGGGCTCGTCCCGTGCGAGCGCCTCCGTCTCGTCCTCGGGGACGGGCGCCGACAGAACGACGGCCGCTGAGCTCAGCGCGAGGGCCGCCACCAGCAGCCGAGTCCACGTCCTCATCCTGTCTGCAACACGCACAGCGCGACACTGCTCAATGCACCACCGAAGCTGAATAACCTAGTCCTGTCTCTAATTTGGCTGCATTTATTTCTATCTAATTAAAACTACACTACAGAAAAAATCGCAACACCTAAAGGTGAATAACAGAGAGTATTGAAATTTCTAGAATACATTTTGTCTAGGCGGCATTAATATTGCAATATCACATATTAAACTAAGCGGGAGCTCTCCCATCGCAAATGTGAAATCCTTATACATTAAGAATCGGTGTAAATGCCAGAATGTTGAACACAAGCATGCAAGCGTGCATGCATTGTGTTATGCAGGTGCCGGATGTCATTATGTGGGATGGAGCTCCATGCTCGTTGCACTTCTTCGGTCAGTACAGCAACAGCTAATGCTGGCTGTGAACGACGCCGGAGTTCTCGTCAGATGACGTCCCATATGTGCTCGATTGGAGACAGATCTGCTGATCGAGCAGGACCAGGCAACATGTCAACTCTCTGTAGTGCATGGGCTACAACAACGGTATTTGGGCGAGCGTTATCCCGTTGGAAAACACCCCCTACCGAGCGAGATGGCGCAGTGGTTAGCACACAGGACTCGCATTCGGGAGGACGACGGTTCAATCCCGTCTCCGGCCATCCTGATTTAGGTTTTCCGTGATTTTCCTAAATCGTTTCAGGCAAATGCCGGGATGGTTCCTTTGAAAGGGCACGGCCGGTTTCCTTCCCCATCCCTCCCTAACCTGAGCTTGCGCTCCGTCTCTAATGACCTCGTTGTCGACGGGACGTTAAACACCACTAACCTAACCTAACCTAACCGAAAACACCCCCTAGAACGCTATTCATAAATGGCAGCACAACAGGTCGGATCACCCCATTAGCCTACAAATTTACAATGAGGGTTCATGGGATAACCACGAAAGTACTCCTTCAATTGTACGAAAACGCACCCCAGACCGTACCTTCACATGCAGGTCCAATGTGTCTAGCCCACAGACGGGTCGTTTGCAGGTCCTCGATTGGCCTCCTTTTAAACAACAGACGGCCATCACTGACACAGAGGCAGAACCAGCTTTCATCAGAAAACACAACAGACCTCCACCCACCGCTCCAACGAGCTCTCGCTTGACACCACTGCAGTCGCAAATAATGGTGGTTTGGGGCCAGTGGAATGCACACTACAGGATGTCTGCCTCGGAGCTGTCCTTGAGGTAACGATTTGTAACAGTTCGTTGTGTCCTGTGGTGCCAACTGCGGCTCAAATTGCAGCGGCAGATGCAGTACTTCAGGCTAGAACCGTGCACCGAACACGATAGTCTTGCCTCTCGGTAGTGTCACGTGGTTATCCGGGTCTCGTTCGTTTTGTGACTGTATGCTCCCGTTAACACCGCTGCCAGCTGCCCTATTACATGGTCTCGTTCAAATTCGGTGAGGTGTTGATAACAGCCTCTCTGTCACCTTAAAGGCATTCATGCCTAACATCAACTCACCTCGATCACTCTCAAAGGCAACATAGTTCACGGCAGTTGCAGCGTGTATTTAAAACGAACCTGATTTGCATCCTCATAGGGGCGCCATCCTTACGCGTCTGGCAAGTAATCTTAATATATATATATATATATTATCTTTGAGATATATAAAGACGCCTAACAGCTTTCGCTTATGTTTCATAACTCCTTCTTTATTGCAACTTTTGCCGGCAGTGTATGTTCCTGAGCGGCATTCGAAACTTTAAGTTAGTCTTTCGCATTCTGTGTTTTACAAGCTTAACTATCCTATCCCCCCCCCCCCCCCCCGCCGTCCCCCCCTCCACACACACGAATCAACTTAAGCAGTTAGACCTACCTCGATAATTTAGTTGATAAGAGCATCAAGTGCGAAATCATGCCTCAGCGCATGGATGTGTGTGATGTCCTTAGGTTAGTTACGTTTAAGTAGTTCTAAGTCAAGGGGACTGATGACCTCATATGTTAAGTCCTATAGTACTCAGAGTCATTTGAACGATTTGAGCCAAATTCATGTAGCAGTCTGACACAGTTTGAATCTGCCAAGAAGATTTCAAATAAATCACACTCCTTTGCAGAATGAAAGATTCATCCCAGTGTTAACGAAATCTTGCAGCGTTCGTAGAGTTATAGGATTTCTCTCCATTGGGTATCGGTCTCTTCACTTAATATTGATTGTGTTATAGGTTAGTCCACTTTCTAATTTTAGTGACTTGAGTTGGTATTTGGTGCTTTTATATTTTTTACAGACAGATTTTGTGGGATTTGCGAAGTCTTGGGCTTTTGTCTCTTCCAGACAAGCTGTCAGTTTGTAAATTTTTGATGACTCAAAGAGTTACTTTACGAGGATCATTCAATAAGTAAAGCCACACTTTTTTTTCTGAAAGCAGATTACTTTTAGTCAGGATTTCAGTACATAGTATTATTCCCCACACTTTTGGCTACAAAACCCTATTTTTCAATATAATCTCTGTACAACGCGAAGGCCTTTACACCAACTTACTAGGATGGCCTGCACGGCCGCTTGGTACCATTCCACTGGTCGATGTCGGAGCCAACATCTTTCTGCGTAAATGAACTCCGCATCATCAACTTACTGTTTCCCACAGAATGCGGAGTTCGTCCTTCACTGGGCCAAACAGATGGCAGTCGGATGGTGCGAGATACGGGTTGTAGGTATACACACCTTTAAGTAGTCCAACTGATGGACGAATGTGTCAGCACTACCAACAGTGACTTGCCATAGAGCAGCGAGGTGTTTGATTGTGACCTGTCGATGGTGACAGACGCCCTGCCCAGCGGGCCAGGATGAGTGCTTCTGTGCACAGCCAGGTCTCCGTAGATTTTCTGCAAGTGCCTGTTAATGTCTGCGATGATCCTGATTTCCACCAAAAGAAACAATAATAGCTTTTTGCTTGGAACGCACCCTCGTTACAGACACCGTTATGAAGGCTACTTGAATCGCTGCCACCTGCAGGAACTTCTGGAAACTACACGGGCCGAAGGGCGAATATTCCACGATGTCCCACAATAAATTCCGCATTTTTTCAACCGAAATTGGCAAAGAAAAAAAAGTGTAGCATTACTTATTGAGCATTCCTCGTATTTTGTGAAATCGCATACGTGCCTTCGTAACAAATGTAATAGTCATATTAAAATTCAAAATCTTCATCTGTTTCCACAATGTGGTTGCTTGGAGTGGGTACACAGCTGTATAAACCTTTTTGAGAAGACTAAGATCCATCGAACGCCAAACTTTTTTTAGGTTTTTCAGGAACTTATTTTTCCATAATAATAGCTGTAAAATGAATAACTTTGTTGTATCAGCAATGGAAGGTGAAAGAAATACCTATAATTCATTCCTCTTTTTCAACATCTTCTTCTCTTACGACGTCAGGATATTGTTGTTGGGAAATCGAATAAAAAAAGAGTAAATTGTCAGATGAGTTGCAGCTGCAGTTTCCGGTTATTCATGCCAATCGTGTAATCGAACAAAAATTGGCCTTTCCGCTTGTTATGTATAATTAGTAACAATTATCAACGTCTAGTGTCAACTGCCAGGTCCTACATCAAACTTTTGTCTCTTTCAGGTACTCATGTATTTCACTACCAATCGATGAACATGTTACATTAACACGTTAGCCACTGCATGCCTCGCTATTTGATGCAAAGTTTTGTATGTTAGCATCTCTCTTTCCAACTTCACAAACTGCTATGCCCGCCAGATAGAAAGAGTGACGCAGCTGCCAATTTGTGAACTAAAAGGTTTAATCATGTTTAAATGTTGAAGATATGTGTCACAGATTGAATAGTGTTGACGGTGTTAAATTTGCATGTAATCTCAAGATTTCGACGATAGCGGATTCCGCCGAAATTCAGGCTACACAAAAATCTACCTTGACTAGAAATCCGTTAACATCCATCCAAAAACGTCGCCGTGAAAATACCATTCTCACATTTAAATGTTTTGCGTCACATTCCAAACGTTTACGAAATGTTATTTTTGTCTTTATAGGCAACTTATCTAATTGTTTGTGATTTAAGTTACGTTATGATTTACCCAAGTCACAACTATCTTTACGATAGTAACAGCTACGTAGCTTCTTATATGTGCAATTTTCACTGTTCATTGAGTGTATGACTGAGGTCTCTGCAGGTGTATCAGACAAGGAATAAAGAAGGCAAGCGTGGCAAGAATGTCGTAGTTTGCGGTCTCAGCGCAAAACTTCCGGGATGAGTTGAGCCACCTGACGTAACGAAAGCCCGGTGCTGCAGCTGCAGAGGTCATCGTCGAAAGCGATCCTCAGATTTGGGAGAGCGACTACCGGCTCCTGTGTTGCGCAACCGATTACCGGCATCTCGATCGGCAGACAACTTTTCCTAAGTGGGCAGGTCTCGCATCTTTCCGGACCCTTTCACCCCACAGTACTTTCTGCTGAAAAGAGAAGTTGTTGCATAGGCAACTGACAGACGCCTTCTCAAGATTCCTGTGTCAACATTTCATTTCCTCACATATCATTAGCCAGACTGGTGATGTAAAATATCAGTCATACACAAGACGTCACATGTTGATAAGGGTCGGGATTCGCTTTTGGTGAAAACGGGGACCTAATCCTTACCCATCTAACGATACGTTTTCGAAGATTTCCTGAATTACGCTGCCGAATACCTGACAATTGCTTTGACAACTGCCTTCTTTGGCCATTGATGTCATATATGTCCGTAATTTTAGTGTCGCTGTTAGAGCCCCTTTTACGAGAATGAGCGCCTGAGAATGAGACTGCGACGTTGAAAATGGTCGTAAAATAATTAAATGTGAATAAATAAAATAAAAACAATGAAGAGTAGATGTGGAACTTATATTTCCAAAAGATAAAGACATTTGTCAATTACGGGGCGGAGAACAAAACTCTGCTTCTAGATTAATGGAGAAGATCATGAAAAATCTGCCATAAACACAAAATTCATCAACTCAACGAGTATGAAAATTTTGTTAACACCTATGTTAGAAGGGAAATCAAAAATTTCATGGGCATGAAATAACACAATATTTTCTCGGAATGTCATACATTGAGTGAAAGGAGCCTAGTGCATGGTGGATCTAAAAATTCAGTAAGGTCGTAAAAAAACAATTCGTTCTTGGAGGTTAATGTACAGAGTGGTGACGTAATTGGTTTGATGGCCTGAAAGGCTACGACGATTGCTATGCAGACAGAATGTTTATTGAGCGATGTGCAGAAATGTCTTCGTTTCAAAGAACGCGTTATTTACTGTTGCAGTTAGTCGCTTGGTGACATTAGCATGTTTGCTTTATTCGCCGTAAAACCGTGGATTTACTGTGCATTTAGAATTAGACTTTCCAACGCCAGGATTGCTAAACAAGTGGCACCCAGAGCACACATATTTTACGAGTAGTTTTCGTAGGTATTTCATCTTAGTTTGATGCAACGCTGTGACCACAAATATTACTGTCTCTTTGTGTGAGAAACTGTATTCTCGAAATCTTCCAGGTACTCAAAATATTTACATCCCCTATAGCTGATGTCACTGGTGTTAGTAGAGCGTGAAACGACTCATTGTTCAAGAGCCATTCTGTGGATAACATGCTGTGACCTAAATTCTGCAGCTCTCAGTGTTTCTACGCTTATAAATGCTAAAGAAATTTTTCTGCAAAAATCTGTAGCTCAGGTGCATATCATTAAATGTGAAAATGGGAAAAGTTCACTCGGACAGTATTGGGTAACCAAGTGCTTAGATATTCCAATAAAATAAAATAAAAATAAGCGTAGTCAGACCTGAGGATACTAAAACCTATAGATTATTCGGCACATGTTTCGACTTTGTCTGTGGATCGAGTAGATCAGGGATCACATGAAAGTTTTTTTGCTACCTTCACTTCTTTTATATGAAGAGAATCTCTAACAGGTTGCTCCTAAGTATGCTTGTGGCGTGCTTATACAGCACTGTTGAGTACTGGGAACCTGCCCATGAATACCGCCGTTCCGTCCTCGAAATGGCTTATTGAAGAAATACTGTGTCTTGAGCCAAACAATGGGTTCGTCTTTAAAGTATAACTGTCAAGTGCATATGTTACTATTCAAGACGTTGCGAACAAAGAAAGGGTGTGGAATGAATATAAGTGAAACTTGGGATTGAAGTCTGGTACCGATCATCTTAAGGGTATTATTGTGGTGCATCCATTAGTCTTTTCGCAAATATTTGGATACTAATGATGGAAAGGTACAAAATTCACTTAAAATGGTATAGTGTCAACTCATCCATTGATCTACGGAAAAAAATTATACAGATGGCAGTGGGGCATTTCTACGATTGTCACCGACTCATAACGATCTAGTGATCTCGGAACTGATTAAAATTTTGCTTAATTTGGAGTTATTTATAGAAAGAAAATTCTCAGAATGTTAGCAAGCGTCTATTTGAAGGTTAATCTACATAATGGATTCTTTACTGACCGGAGTAGTGTTTGTAGATGGTTGATGTCAGCTGGTAATCCGATTTATTCGGGTATAAGTCCATGAGGTGCTTGATACTAGTGTTTCCAAATATGTCACACAAAACTATAATAATTCGTAGTTTTATAATGAAAAACATTTCAGTTTCATGGAAACTTAGAGATTTTCTCGGTGATTTTCATTCTGACACTGTTTATATGCCATTCAGCGACCACTGTTTTACTGTTTTATGAACGTCGTCCACAAAGACGGATTCAATTCGTTGTATGGTTCTTCAGCTTTGGTTGCTTTAGTAACAATTGTTACTCGATTACTTTCTCGTTCCAGTCTCGTGTAAGTGCAGAGCGTGGCTCTAATCAGAAATTTTCAGCTAGATAGTTCGTCAGACGGTTGGTCACACCCCGCTAAGCGCCACAGTTTCTTTTACGGCGGTTGCAGGCATTCTCTCTTTCTCTACTCGCGTGAGTCATAGCGGTGGGAATCATTTCTAGCCAGTGGCATCGCTTGCAGACTCTTGCACAGCTAGTGGAAACGTTTAGCTTTCGTATCTCTTCTGTATCTACTTCGAAGGTTCGCTATATTGTTTATGTTCAGAACACACTGAAAAAATGTAAGAAATAAAGCTTGGTGGACTGTGTAATTATTTCTTTGGCATTAAATAAATACCAAGCAATAATATGTCCCCAATTTTAGCATGGATATCCCTCAAAATTAATTAATGCTCATCTGTACAATCAGTGCTGAAGTTCACAGGTAACACCTCCTCCCCACTTCCCAACCCTATCCCATTCCCTCTGCCCCTCACACACAAAGGCACACTTATCATTTGCTCTTTGCACTGAATAGGAGACAATAGCCAAGGACGTTTGTCCCACAGCTTAAGTACGATAAGCGGAATAGAGAATTTTTTTTACTTTTCCATTCTTGAAAGTGTTGCAGCGACAGAAATCCATCGTCATATAAGTAGTGATTCGTCAAAATTTGCGTTTCACCTTCAGGTGGAGAAAAATGGCGACCAGTTCGGGAGCTTGTGCCATAACACTCTCATTATCTAATTACGTGTGAAGAGTGGATGAATAGCGTTGTACAACGGATCTTGACAATGGATGTCATATTTTGGTCCAACAAATATCACGGAGAAAAAATTGTGCAAATTTATTTCCACATCAAAAATTTAGTAGCAAAACAAAAGTTACAACTTCAAACCTTCTGCATCGGTACTGTGAATATGGCTATGCTTCCGACCGGGTCAATACTGACAATATTAGAGTAATGGGGAAGGCGATCAATGAGTACACATTTGCACTGCGCAAGAAAATCCCAACACCTAACGAAAACCTATGACGGTATTGTTTGACTAGAAGGGTCGACTATATGTCAGAAAATTTTTATAATGACATATTCTGACTAGAAGGTTACACTATACGTCAGTTCACTATCTTTGAACGCAATGCAGGAATGTTATCCAAAACCAAATGCTAAAGGCGAAACGATATGCAGTTCTGTCGTACGGAAAACGTCTTCTCCGCAATACACAGCACCCAAACGTAACTTATATAACAACGGACAGCTTGAGGTACTGGTCTGGAAATCACTTCCATATCCTAAGCAAGAATCAGCTTTATTACCGAGCGGTTTCCGTGGTTGTGAGATCTGAAGCAAGACGTTCGGCAGCTTCGCTTTGCAACAGACGCGCATCAGTGTATCCACGTCTTATCACCAGCTAGTGACAGGAAACGGCGAACGCCTGGTCTCCTAGTGAGACAAATTTCTTAACAGTTGTGCAGATCACTTCAGAGATAATATATTTTGAACTCTTGGTGGCTGATTCATTGTTACTAAAGTACATCTAACGCACTACGTCAGTGATGTGTGTTGAGAGTGAAACTTTGTTACTCAGTAGTTCAATATTCCTTCATTCTGGTCTGCTGTCTACTATGAGGCAACTTACTGAACAATACACAGTTTTTCAAAGTTATGTTCCCATTCGCGGTTTCGTTCTTGTCCGTAGCCAACATGTATAAAGAGAGACTTAGTTTTTGAAAAAAATGTTGCATTTTGGTGTTTTAAACATACAAACGTGTGAGGAAATATACAATCCGCACGGTCTTAGGATGTCACAGGACCAAAGGAGTATGTAACTCAGAATCTTTGTTCTTCTGATTATATTACAGCCAATCACTTTCCGTAAGCGGTGTGCAACGGAATACTGGAAATAGAGAGAGAGAGAAGGGAAGATAAACCTAACGGTCCGTAGTGGTCGCATTCATTAGAGGCGAGTCACTGACTGAAACGAATGAGGATGGAGAAGGAAATCAGCTGTAATATTGTTAAAAAACATTCTGACTCTTCTGTGATCTCAAGAAAGCAAGGAAAATTTAGACGTGAAATGTCTTAAACCTAGCACAAGCTCTTCCAATGCAAGCAGAGTTACAGCAATATCATTATTCTCGTGGTGAGTACTCGCTGAGTTCAATCTATTCCTGAAAGTATTTGAATAATGAACTGTAAGCCCAGAACTGCAAGTACTGAGCGATCCTAAATGCTAACATAGGTCACGAAAAATCAACACAAAATCGAAATGGCAAAGTGCTGCGTAATGGAAGTCGCAACATGCCTTGCTGGTTCTATTCTGAGAGTACCAGGAGAAATGCTCAGTATTCAGAGACACAGCAGGAACGATTATCTCAAGCAAAATTACTTTTTTCAAGGAAAAATTGCATTTGAAATATTCCCCTTCCGAATTGTTTACGAGGTGGAACTCATTTAATGTTCAAGGATATTTGTTTCCCTACCATCATGCTGTCAAGTTTACACATGTTGGTAAACATTAATGTGTTTTACAAATTATCAATTGAAAACTACGCACTTTTAACACGAGGGAGTATAACAAGTAACCCAACAGATTTTTTGGTTTTATTCAAGATTCCCATACACCGTATTATCCGCCACTATTTTGGCTACAAAACCCTATTTTTCAACATAATCTCCATTCAATGCGACGGCCTAAAGCCACATTGCTGGGAAGGCCTGTATGCCCGCATGTTACCATTCTACTGGTCGACATCGGAGCCAACATCTTGCTGCATCAATAAATTCCTCATGATCCACGTACCACATCCTGCGGAGTACATCCATCCTTGGGCCAAAAAGATGGAAGTTAGAAAGAGCGAGTACGGACTGTAGGGTGGAAGAGGAAGAACTGTCCATTGAAGTTTTGTGAGCTCTTTTCGGGTACGCAGACTGAATGAATTCTGTGATTGTGATCTGTCGATCGCATCAAATGAGAGTTTCCGCACGTTCCAACACTACAGGAATCATAGCTGTCTGCGGCCGGCCGTCACGCAGGTGATCGGGTAAGTTTGCACGACATTGTTGCGATTATGACGATTAACCGTGCGTTGTTCACCACCACGTCACCGTAGACATTCTGTAAGCGCATATGAATATGTGCGGTACTCCGGTTTTTCGCCGAAAGAAAATCAATAAGAGATCTTTGCTTGGAACGCAGCTCCGTTACAGACGCCGTTTTGAAGGTAACGTATAGCGCCGCCACCTGCCGCAACGTCATGAAACTATAGGTGCTGAAGCGGAATATTCCACGACTTCCCACAACAAATTTGATTTTTTCAACCGACATTGGCAGAGAAAAAAAGTTGCATTTTTTATTCAACGCACCTCTAAGCATTATCGTACATGCCGCATTACAGCCATTGTATTGTTCACATTAAATGTTCGACTCTTCCACTATCAACTTTAGTTCATTTGTGCACTGTTAGGAGACAATTTTGCATTTCTTGGAAAAGTGCCTCTGCACATCCCCTAATGATGCGGCCAAGGAGTTTGTCTCTCGTATTTAACTTTCGTTTTTAAAACTCAGGCTTCATCCAACCCCATAAACAAAAATCGAATCGTGTTAAGGTCTGGCGATCTTGGTGACCAGTTAATTGTACTGCCATGACCAATCCAGCAACAGGGGTTAGAGCTGTCGAGATTTCCCCTTGCACATCTGAGAAACGTGGAGCGGCTCCGTCGTGCAGGAAGTACATTGCAGTCCGCGTACACAAAGGAACGTCGTCAATGTGTTCAGCAAACAAATTTTCCAACCTAAGCAAGTAATTCTGTCCCGTGTTGCGCTCTTCTAAAATGACTGCCCCTATCAACACATTACCAACCATGCCGCACCAGAGACCGGAAAACTTACTTTATGGTTTCCACTGTCGCGTCCGGATTTTCCGGCGACCAAGGATGATTATTCGGTGTGTCGTTGATTCCATTCCGTGTAAAAGTGGCTTAATCTCTGAATAGTATTAACTGAAGTAAATGAGGATTGTCATTAACCATTGACAAAATTCAAGTCCTGTGTATTTTCGCCAACATAAAGAAAATTGTCGTGTGCTGGTTGTAAGACTACCCTGCACTATTTAAACGAGGTGTTGCAGTTCCTGCACAGATTGTTGTACTACACGTTCAGAAGATAAATGGGAACTTGGAAGAATATCTGTTCCATGCATTGTGCTGAAAACTCCGGTAAACACCCTACAATTAGAGATGCGAGGTGCTGGAAAGCGCCCGTGGTACTCATTGACAGTATCAGAAGCACTACCATCGCAGAAGCCATTAATGTACATCATACTTGCATATCCTCCATTATTGTCGATGTGCGACATTTAAACCAGCGTGTGTAAAAACACAGCTTAGCGATGTTTCTCTTCAATAGGCTCTCAAGCCCTTGTACTGCTTCACTCAGTACACATCACAGACAAGTGTGCGTTCAGTAGCCTGGTTTAATGGCAGAACGGCATCACGGCCAAAAAAGTTGAATTGAGCGAGATAAGCTGAGCCAGAACAAGGAGGTTAGGTGGGTAAGACACACACGTGCGCGCCATTAGCACAAAAACAAATGTACATTACATGTGTTCTATCTCGGATATAATTGGGAATAGGGCAAATGTCCACGCCAATTTTTTTGCTTCAAATACGTGTTCCTGTCATATCCTTGAATGTTGACCATTCCTCCTGGAATACCTTGTATAATTCTACACCATACTCATTAACAACGGATGTTCTGCCTTTTTCGATACATCTTAACCTCAATGGATACAAAAATAATGCAAGCACTGTTTCTTCCCTCAGAATGAGGTGACCTATAATACTTTGAGGTGGTCTGTAATTCGTCTTAGCGCTGAGAGAACTCATCATGTACAGGAAAATAATTATTGAACTATACGTAAAAACGTAAATGGTCACTACAGATATTTGGAATTAGATTATGACATGTTCGATATGCCTGCCATCACTGGCGATGATATGACGCATACGAATTTTGCATGATCCGCTCAAGTGTCGGAACATCGACGATGTCTATGAACTCCTGAAAGACTGTTTCCAGCTCATCATTGGTTCTGTGGTTATTACCTTTAATATAGCCCCACAAAAAGATGTCGTTTGTGTTCAAATCCGGAGAATATGGCGGCCAATCGAAGCCCATGCCACTGGGCTCTGGGTCCCAGAGCACAACGTGGTTCCCAGATTGCTCCTCCAGTTTATCAAACACTCTCCTGCTTTGTAAGGTGTCAGGCAAATCCAACAACTTCCATGAAAACCCTGACATGATAAGCAAATCCAGTAGTATGTCACATAGCTCCGAATAAATCGTGACATTAAATTAACCAAAGTAATACGAGTAACGAGTGAGCAAATGGAATACCACAGACTAACACAAGAATGCCTAAATGCATGTCATACCTTCCCACCGTGGGACTGACGCAGTTCCGAGGGGAGAAACGAGAACAGAAGCCGAGAACAGAACCGTGTTAAGCTGGAAGGCTCTACGATAAGGGACGGACGGACACCCACGTCGCGAGCTAACCACTAGGACCATACCACCCGCAAGTTTTAGCGTCAGACATTTTCGCGTCTATGTTACGTCAAGACCACCCCCCAGCCAATGTTAAAAGCTAGAGCCCTCCAGAAGAACAGTATAGATCTTACGATAACACAAAAAGGGCTACACCACTCGCAAGTTTTAGCGTGAGACTTTTTCGCGTCTCTGTTACGTTAGGACCACCCCCCAGCCCATGTTAAAAGATAGAGCCCTCCAAAAGAACAGTATAGATGTTACGATAACGCTAAAATGACCACACCAGCTGCAAGTTTTAGCGTGAGACTTTTTCGCGTCTTTGTTATGTTGCAAACTTTAAAAAACATTGCCCCACCACGAAAAGTATAACGTTACTCATTGAATAGACAGAATTTTTGTAGGCAGAGCTTAAGGTTAACATTGAGACCCTGATTGGTCAGATGAAAACACAGCCAGATAGTTTTTTTTTAAACCAACTTCGGTAAATTGTGGTAAGGAGAAGTTAGAAGGAGAGAGTTGCTTCCGAGACGGTGAGGTGAGCGGAGCCGTGCTGCCCGCCGCCCCCTGACGAACAACGACAAGGTAATGAACGCACGCGATGCCGCATTTTTGAGCGCATAAGGCTTACACCCCCTTTTTGCGTAATACTAGTGTCGATCGTCAATTAAAGCTCATGGTGTTCACATTTGCCACTTGAAGTAAAAATCTGAAATGCGATGATTTTTCTGTTATATAATTATTGAGAAGCCACATCAGCCACTGTAATTTACGACAAGTTAGAAAAGTAATTAAACATAATTGAGGGTCACTGTAGACCATTTTCATAGTTTTCTCTCTTGTGAAACTTAATTTAAACCTAAATTGCAGATGTGATATGGCATAGGTCATCCTTCGATCCATTGTAGAACTTGGAAACCCATTCAGGGAATAATCGTTCACATTTTTGTTGAAGGCAGTTTGTTTTTACCATCCTGTATTAAAACATTTCCTTTCATCAATACTGCAATTTATAAACGATGTTTTGTGAGTAGAATAAAATTTCCAATGGTATACTTAACTGCTTTTTCGACGTTATTTTACCAGCTAACTAAAAATAGGAAAGCCTTGAACCCCTCCCACTAAATTTGGTTAGTATTAAGATTCTTTTACAGGAAGTGCAGTGGAGCTGACGCTGAAATCATTAAGCATTTGGTTATATCATCGCTAGTCTCACTGAACTCTTCTGAATTCTACATGTCATGTGTGGTCTGGCGTCTCCCTACCAGCAACAGGTCCCAGGTTCAAACTAGTCAATTCCCTAAAAAACACGCTCAGAGCGTCGTTGTGCGAAAGTGGTAGGGACACGATGTAGAACAAACAGACACCACGCAGAATGTTAGAGCTTCGTTGGTGTCGAGCTCCGCCTTGGATGAACCACGTCTTGTCTAAATCAGAGTCACTTTGGGTAATGGGTATGAAATCATCTTCCAAAACCTTAACGTATCGTTCGGTAGTCACCGTGCCATCTAGAAACATCGCACAGATTATTCCGTGACTGGACATTGCACACCACGGTCACCCGTTGAGGGTGAAGAGACTCCTCGATCGCGAAATGCGCATTCTCAGTCCACCCATTGCGCCAATGTTACTAATTGGCGAACCCATCCAAATGAAAGTGGACTGCATCGCTAAATCAAACCGTACAGCGCATAGCTTCTGGTAAACCTTTCGGGGTGTGAGGCAGTGGTCCAAGAAACTCTTCAGTTCCTGACGTTTCGTCCAGGACTGCGCTGTACATCCTCAGAGGCGCTCCTCTGCTGAGTCCTCTGTCCAGAGCAGTCCAAGACGAGACGTCAGGAACAGAAGACTTTCTTGGACCACGACCTCGGATCCCGAAAGTTTTATCAGCAGCTATGTCATCCGATCGTGAAAGCCTTCATTCCATGTACAGTGCATTCTAATTCTCACCACGCCCGCTGCCAACCGTGCAGTTTGAACGTCCTAACGCAAACCGCTCAGACGTTATGACGATTTTATTTCATATGATTCAATAATTGTCACCCTGTGCGTGTGGCGACGGCAGTTACCGTGTTTTTCACCATATGGCTATTATTTAGAGAGAAATGTACGAAAACAAAGATACGAACAAAGATTACGTCTACTAATTGGCATTAGGATGTTCATCCCTAAAGTTACCCGTTGGTATTCCCGTGAATACACCCTCCCCTCTTACAACTTACACACATGTGTTTATATCCTTCTAAGAAGCCAATTTTCTGCATTTTTGAGAAGGTTCTTCAAAAAATTTAGTTCCTGAATAGTTTGATTGCAATTCAGCAGGACTGGATTTTCGATCACAGGTTCGTTGTACCATTGTTGGGATATACAGACGCATGGCTTTACAATCACGTTTCGAGTATCTATGTTGAAAATTCGGGGCACCCAATACAATTATTGTTCTCCTGTTTTAAGACCTGCTATGCAACCTAGGTGGCTTAACTACAGATTTACGCATATTTACTAGCCTCCTACATGACTTTACGTCACACGGCTATTATAATGATTGTAGTGACGTTCCTTGGCATGTGAGTAACATTACGAGGAATATCTAGCTATCAAACAAAAGCACTCAGAATTCTGACCTTCTACCGCTGCTCTAAACCGACACCCATTTGAAATCTGGCTGGATCCAAACAAAAGTTCCGCATAAAAAGGTAACAAGACTTTATGTGTTTAAACTGTAGAGTAAGATTTCGCTGATTTTCTATGAACACGTTTGTTGTGCTGCTACGAGTACAACTTCGTTCGCCCGTAGAGCCGTCTGCAGATATGACTCATTCTCAATGCTCAGAGCGCCTCACCGACCACAACCTTCGCAATGCTCGCAGTGCCGCATACTTCAGCCGAAACGAGCTGCATGCTAAGTGTGAGTGAAAGCCTTAGCGAAGGATAACTTTGGATTCACGCACCTCCAGTACTTCTGACAGTAGGTAACTTGCAAGTCTCTCTGGAGAATAGTAATTTCACAGTTAAATTTATCTCTCATTCGCTTCTTTCATATGTAGGTGAATGCTCCTTTCTAAGATGACTCTCCTACCTGTGTCTCAACCTCTGATATTCATTTCTTAAACAATAATATTCTTGCTGAGATACAGTTTGGCTGCCAGCTTGCATTAACTTAATAATATTAAGTTGGTGCATAAGTTACCAGTGTTGTTTGTTTTTATGTTGCTGTGGATTTATTTATCGTTTGAAATTTTTTTATTTGGCACTATTTGACTTTATATAATTTCAGATAATGAGTAGGGCAGTGGACGCTAGTAAATGGAGTGCCAAGTGGAGAAATCGGAAAAATCTCCGAATATTCTTCTCTTTGACTTCAGCACAGGGTTGACAGCAGCATAAGAAACTAGAAACATTTGGGCTGTGTTAGGCAATAATGCTTCAGGAGAGAGAATGCCAAGAAAATAGTTTTCTCTTTTTAAGGAGAATAGTTTTGACATTAGTGACTATCCACGTTCAGTAAGACGTTCAGGGTTTCATGAAGATCGTTTATACGCATTAATCCACGATTATTCATGTCGGTATAGCAGATAACTTGCAGATGAGATAAACTGTGATCATTCCACCGTCGTCCGACACTGTCATGCAATTGGGAAGGTTCGAAAACCGGGTGTATGGGCACCGTATGCTCTAAACCAAAATCACAAAAATCAGAGGGTGGCGATACGTACATCTGTTATTGCTCCTCATCAATTTGCTCGTCAACAACACCGACCATTCCCATACAGTATCGTTACTGGTGAAGCGAAATGTGGGAGTGGTTGAGCCCAAACAAAGCAGGAATTCGCCGTATAAAGAACTGCGCGTATCCACAAAAGATAATGTTATGTATTTGGTGGAACAGGGCAAGTGGTGTACAACGTATGGCTTCCATGAGATGTAACTATCATTGCTGACATTTGTTATCAACAGCTGAGATCTTTTGCAGGCGCAGTCCGAGAAAAACGACTAGAAAGACTGCGTGAAGTGATGCTACTTCACGACAACTTTCGCCAGCGCCGGCCGCGGTGGTCTAGCGGTTCTAGGCGTTCAGTCAGGAACCGCGCGACTGCTACGGTAGCAGGTTCGAATCCTGCCTCGGGCATGGATGTGTGTGATGTCCTTAGGTTAGTTAGGTTTAAGTAGTTCTAAGTTCTAGGGAACTTATGACCACAGATGTTGAGTCCCATAGTGCTCAGAGCCATTTGAACCATTTTTGAACTCTCGCCAGCACTCTGCTAGGCTGACAGAAAACGCTATACAGGATTGGGTTGGGAAGTCATTCAGCACCCCTTATTCACCTGACATTGCACATCCAAATCTTCACCTTTTCCATCCTCTGTGGAACAATCTTCAGGGAACTTCAGGGAACCGGATTAAAATGCGCTCTGAACATGGCTCGACGTGTTCTTCGCCTCAAAATCACGTGATACCTACAGTCTCTGAATAGAAAATTTACCCCCGCGTTGGCAGACTGTTGTTAATTGTGGAGGAGAATATACATTGTTGATGTCTAAAGTCTCTGTTATTTGTATATGTCGTGTTTATGAAAATAATGGGAAAATGTTACGAAGATATGCACCAACCTAACATATCCGCGCTTCGAAGCTGAAACGGTGATAAAGAATAGAATGTGAAATCGTTGCTTTCCATGGTGGAATTTCCATTAAACTGTTTTGATCTCTAGGTGGCGTCATACTACTAAATATTGAATCAACACTTCGGCCATCATTGTCAGCGGTCTTCACCACGATACGGATGCTACTACCCGGAATAATATTACGAAAAATGGACTGATCGTCAGCTAAGATTGTTGCATATGCCATCTAGGCATTGTATGTCAGAAATCAGTTGCGAAGTATAATTAATTGTAACTAATGTCTTTAAATTAGAAGCAGTGATTTAGTTTTTTGGTATAATGTCACGGGAACTAAAAGGAGAGAAATCAAAATGTATTATTTGTACACAGCAAACTTCTCACGAACATGAAGACAGCGAAGTTTAACACACCAACGATGGCTGGCAATCACTATAATCCTGTATCACCATTTTGTTGGAAGAAATTTTAACTTTAAACAGGGATGTGTGACCGTAGACTGAACGTCATTACTACTCTACCCAATGAAGGTGCCAAATTGGGATTCAAGATTTCGTAGATTAGTACGATAGGGACCAACATCTCGCCGTCCGGTGTGGCCATGCGGTTAAAGGCGCTACAGTCTGGAACCGCGCGACCGCTACGGACGCAGGTTCGAATCCTGCCTCGGGCATGGATGTGTGTGATGTCCTTAGGTTAGTTAGGTTTAAGTAGTTCTAAGTTCTAGGGGACTGATGACCTGAGATGTTAAGTCCCATAGTGCTCAGAGCCATTTGAACCATTTGAACCAACATCTCAAACGTGAGTCATCGTAATTCAACTACTCTATCACTGAAGAATGTACTGCATACTACTAACGACATCTGCCGTGTCCCAGAGTCTACTACTGCGAGTGATGATCGTCAAGGGAATCGACTGTTTTCCCTGTTTTCTTCGTTTGCGTCAGTGTCGAGTTACTAGTAAATGTCGTTAGGCGACAGTAGTAACTAACACCGACAGGAAATCCATGGTCCAATCACCCCACAAACACAGTGTTAATGTGTAGTGAAACTCCTCAATTTTTGTGTGTTAATTTCTAACTTTGCAGCAATGTTAGACACTTATGGTTCTGAACTCCTAAACATGCCCTTGTCACAACTTCACCTTTCAAAATTATTGTTTCTTTCCGTGTTCTGAATCGCCAGCATATTGCAAAGATGTTTCGCATCCAGTGATCGGTTATCGAAGGTATCACATTCTCTGACTTGTTGAGAAGGCATGTCCGACAAGAGGTGCTTTGGGAGTAGAAGTGAGAGCCAACAGAAACTCGTCGGGACCTCGTGGCCTCGGCGTGAGCCCTGTCTACAGCACACAAAGCAGTCTAATCTGTTGCCGCCTTTGTTTCCATCTAGTATTCCGCGAATGGCTCTGGGTCTTTCTAGCGCGATTTTGCTATGAATGTCTAATGCAGAAACTTGCTTTGAAGTTTATTTCTGCTGGTCATTCTCATGCAATGGGCTACAATATTATGGTGAGTAAACGTCATGCATTTTGGCAGCATGACGCAAAAATTCACTTGAAACATTTTCAGGTCTTTACTGAGCGGTTCTAGGTGCTTCAGTCTGGAACCTGGCGATCGCTACGGTCGCAGGTTCGAATTCTGCCTCGGGCATGGCTGTGTGTGATGTCCTTAGGTTAGTTAGGTTTAAGTAGTTCTAAGATCTAGGGGACTGATGATCTCGGATGTTAGGTCCCATAGTGCTCAGAGTCATTTGAATCATTTGAACCAAGTCTTTAATGTGCCTTACTTGTGAGCAGAAGTAACTTTCGTTGTTCAGTGAGGTTACTGGCTTTCGATGCACATGATGCAGGATCGGTATTTCTTTCATCTGTTTGAATATCAGCCACGCTGAATGCATCACACTCTTGTTTATTTGGCTAATTCCAAGGTTTTCTATTGTATCTACATTGCGATTCAGAATTAAAGGATGACTTTTTCGGTAATTCCCGGCTATTGAGACTCTTAAGTTTGAAATTCAAAAACATCGCGTCCTGCGCCATCGGACTCGCTTGACACTTCCGGAGGAAAAGGCCACAGCCCAGAAGTCGATGTCACGTGTAAGGTTGATTAATGATGTAGCATTGGCACCAAACTTCACCATAACTCTGCCCAACACCACAGTGGGCATGTCACATGTCATCACAACCCCTCTTACCCAAATTTCGCACCTTCGATCTGCGCCTTTTCGTTATACGTCATAACGGCGATGCTCAGTGTTAGAATTACATTTATTTATTTATTATTTTTTTGAGTGGCCGACGATAACTTTCCAGACAAACCGCATGTTCAGCAGCGGCATGAAAAGGCCGCACGGAATGACCTAAAAGGCACCAGTCATACCACCCGCTTCCCTAGTTCGATGATTCTCATATTCGTACATTTCGCGGCGAAAACGACAATTCGCAGTGCGATGAGCAACAAAGACGTTCTTCGCAAACCTCTGACACTGCTGACACTCTCCTCTAATTACATTGTGACGCTGCCTCCCCATTAAACGTGATCTGGCCCCTCTGAAATGCAGTGCAACCACAATTTTCGCTTCTGTGTATAGTCTGGAACCACTAGGGACCTTTGATCAACATTCAATGACAGTTGAACTCGATCCGAAGCAGTAAAGGGTGCTTTTGGGTTTTCATCCCCCCCTATTTCGCGTCCACCTGTGGCGTAATCATGGGGGAGGGCGGACGGAGGCAGTACCCTGCGTCCCACCCACCTGCCTTTGTTTATCATCTTAAAAATGCACATTTACAACCAGAATCTGTAAACCGAATACCAGGCGTACGCAAGTAGGTTACGCTGCTGCTCTTTCGCCGCTACACTGCTGCTCTGATAACAGGGCATCCGGAATCAGACATTACCGAAGGATTGCCTGTTGCAAGTGCCTAGGCCTTCGTCACAGGTGCTGTCTGTACATGTACTTTTTAAAATTTTCAGTAAGGGTAAGCGGCTGCCACCGAGCGTTTTACGGAACTGGGTGGATTAGAAGCACCCTTTATGATTTTGTTCACGCATGTGTCAACGTTACATACCTCTATAACTACTCCACAAGAGGACGCCACAGTAGGAAACAAAATAGGAACTCTAAAGAAGCATAAGCACCCTTAGTTCCTCGGGGATCACTTATAAATTTCGTCGAATGGTGCTAAATGGTCCCTAATAGTTCCAGCCTGTACACGAGAGAAAAAAGTGCGGACGTGCTGTTCTACAGTGGGGTCATATCACGTTTAATGGAGATGCAAACACAAAGCTTGTGAAGAGTGTCTTTCTGTTGATCACCACACTGCAAACTGCCGTTTCCGACAGCACAATATGTGGGAATCAACGAACCAGGAAAAGGGGTGGTTTCTTTGGGGGTCTTCATGCCTCCCCCAGTGGCTTTTTCCTGCCGTTGCTGAGCGGCGGTCTGTCTCATATGTTTTCCTCGGCCACTCGTAACAGAACTGTGTGATATCAGTAGTGTGCGTTGCGATTCTAACCTCCGTCGTAGAGGTGCCAAAAGTAGGGGCGAACTTTGGGTTAGAGGGCTGTGACGATCTTCCCACCGTGTGACATGTCCGCGGTGGCGTTGGGCAGAATTGAAGTTTGGTGCCAATGTGACTTCATTAATCCATGTCCCATAAACTTCTGAGCTGTGGGCTTTTTCCGCATATGCCGACATTTTGTTGTTTGAGGGGATGTCGAGCCCAAGTATGACGTAGCAGGATGCCACGCTTCTGCACCACTACAGAGGAGAGTTTCACGCACCTTTGAGCCAAATTTCGAGACGTCGCTATGGGTGGGAATTACGTGGTTTCGAAAATATGATTCCTTAATTCTTTTTAACTGTGTAGAAACCTCTTTGTTCAATTCTTTCTTATGTGGTGCCTCGTATGGCTCGTGGGGAACATATGGACAGTTTTAGACTTTCTTGTACCGTTGATTATGACTTGACTTCAAATAATTACAAACTTAACTAAAGATTCTATGACTTATTTACAGTCCCATGTCCCTGGTGAGTTCATGTTTAAAGATACACTGCTTACATGGCATTGCATGCATTCTGAACTCTGCGCTGCCGCTTACCTTTAAGTACGAACCCTCATCGATATTCTTCCTTCAGCAGGAAGGCACAGCTGTGACACGGAAACCTTTTGCTACTCTTTCCATGATTTACTAGTTTACGGGGAACGGCGTGTAGTTTCCGAGATTTCTAACTGTTTATCGTATCACGTTCCATGCGATTGCCTTGGATCTATATGTTTCAGGTTTTATAGAGAAAGGTTATTACATAGTGCAACGTATGCTCATTGCACACGATTCACAGGGTAGTCAGAAATAGTGTAAGAAGCATGTAAGGGTGTTGGAGGGTTGACTGCTGAGAAATAATTCTTAATAAAAAAAATTCGTTACTTGCGCCGTTTCCAAATTAATTAGCATTGAAGTTAGACAATCAGGCCGTTGCGAACGCAAGTTCCAGCGGACCGCTGTTCTCGCAGCGTAGATCAAGCTTTCTGAAACATTTTCCGTCGCACCCCACTCCTCAAACAAATAGCTCTGAGCACTATGGGACTTAACATCTGAGGACATCAGTCCCCTAGAACATAGAACTACTTAAACCTAACTAACCCTATGCATCAGACACCTCAGCATTCGGGAGGACGACGGTTCAATCTCGCGTCCGGCCATCCTGATTTAGGTTTTCCGTGATTTCCCTAGATCACTCCAGGCAAATGCCGGGATGTTTCCTTTGAGGGGGCACGGCCGACTTCCTTTCCCATCCTTCCCTAATTCGAGCTTGTGCTCCGTCTCTAGTGACCTCGTTGTCGGCGGGACGTTAAACACCAATATCCTCCTCCTCCTCACACACATCCATACCCGAGGCAGGATTAGAACCTGCGACCGTATCAATCGCGCTGTTTCGGTCTAAAGGACGTACAACCGCTCGGTGACAGCGGCTGGGACTCATGACACAAAAATTATTCCCTGCACCTCCCCCCCCCTTCCTTCCAGCTGTACCCTCTCCTCTTACTGATAGGAACAGAGGAAGACAGGAGCAAAGAATGTGTATAGTTTCACTAAAATCGAATGTCTTTCCTTTCTAGTAGTGCATAGTTTCGAAGGAGAAGAGACTCTCCGTCAATCACTTCCATAGAGTATCTTGTTACCACAGCGAGTCAGTAACATATCGACGGGATTGAGGAGCTTTCATCACCTTATTTTAAATCTGGTTAACTATCGCTACTGAACACTCTCTAGAATTCAATTTCTAGCTGAGTCACTACCTTTGAAGTGACTCCGGCAGTCTGACAAATCGAGTGGACAGTACCAACGGCTGTGATTAACAGAGTCTTTTTGTGGTCCATGTTGCAAGGAACTGACGGTCACGTTCTCGAGCGGCTTATTGTCGTTAGTGGTTGATAAAAGTTAGGTAAGTAGCTAATCCCACTGGTGATCGGTGACAGGGGCTTTGTGATGGAATATTGGTTCAAATGGCTCTGAGCACTATGGGACTCAACTGCTGAGGTCATTAGTCCCCTAGAACTTAGAACTAGTTGAACCTAACTAACCTAAGGACATCACAAACATCCATGCCCGAGTCAGGATTCGAACCTGCGACCGTAGCGGTCTTGCGGTTCCAGACTGCAGCGTCTTTAACCGCACGGCCACTTCGGCCGGCTCGATGGAATATTACTCGTGACCTGTTTCAGCACTGCTGCTGCGGAAGAAGATGCCGTGTGATGTAAGACAGCAAACTAACTATGGACGAGCTTTCAAAAATGTTCAAATGTGTGTGAAATCCTGTGGGACTTAACTGCTTAGGTCATCAGTCCCTAAGCTTACACACTACTTAGCCTAAATTATCCTAAGGACAAACACACACACGCCCCACGGAGGACTCGAACCTCCGCCGGGACCAGCTGCACAGTCCATCAGGACGAGCATTCTAACTTGGTTCATGGAAATGAGAATCTGACGCCAGCAATATTTGTTCATCGGCAGGCTTTTTATTAGTTAATGTGAAAGCCGGCGGCCCCCTCTATTACTCTCTACGACCCCCCCCCCCCAACTCACCCATCCACCCACCACTTCGAAAAGGGCTGGCAGAGATGATAACGCATGAGACTGCTCAGCCTTTGCCTCGGCTTCAATAGTTTTGTATCGCTCTCTTGTTCAGTTTTAGGAAAGCTTGAATTTGCGCGCTCTGCGGCCTGATTGGCTAACTTCAATGCTAATTAACTCACAAAGGCAACAACGTATCAATTTTTTTCTTAACAATTTTTTGTCATGACAGCCTTCCCTGTAACACGCTTACAAGCATTTTAGACTGTTTGTGACCACCCCGTACATGGAAGAGAATGCCTGCTCAGAGTGACGGAAGCGGACCTGCAGACACGAGTGAGGGCGAGACGAGTGCAGAGACGGTGCGGCGCTCAAACGGCCCGTGAAACGCTGGATGCTGCGCGCAGAGAAAGCCGCGCTGCTGGCCGTCCGGAAGAAAGTAAACAGCGGCCGAGCGGCGGAGCCGCGGCCCGGCGTAGCCTCCTTTTACTTTCAGCTGGCGAGCCGCCGGGCCGCCTATGCGTTCGTCCGCTCTCCCCGCAACAGCGCCCTCTTCCCATTCGCCTCCCTCTGGCGTTCATCTTGCCCATATCCTCAAGTCGCGCTTCCCTCACCGGTTAGCGATAATACTTTGTTGGACGCAAGTGAAAGAAACCCTGCTTGACGTACCTCGCTTCACGATTAGTGAAACTGCTACGGAATTGAAAGAGTTGTCCTGCACTATGTTACATCGAGTTGATACCGAGGAACTAAATTAAGCCGGCCGCTGTGGCAGAGAGGTTCTAGGCGCTTCAGTCCGGAACCGCGCTCCTGCTGCGGTCGCAGGTTCGGATACTGCCTCGGGCATGGATCTGTGTGATGTCCTTAGGTTAGTTAGGTTTAAGTAGTTCTAAGTCTAGGGGACTGATGACGTTCAGTCCCATAGTGTTCAGAGCCATTTGAACCATTTATTTTGAACTAAATTAACTTGTCTGCGACTGCGATATTAAAACTTTTGGCAAACGCTCTCGAAACACCGATAATGACATCTGTACAGGCTACTTTTAGACCGATGATGGAAGGACGGAAATTAATTTTCTCACATAGGTATTGGTGACAAAACAGGGAGTTTGTGCAGTTACTTTTATTTCAGTTCCTGCACTGGCGTCATGTAATTTCTCCAGAACCGAAGAACTTCAAAGAAGTATAAATTTCTCGGGAAAGTAATGGTAAGTTTGTCTCAGGGCCAAGAGATTTACTCCTTACTGATTTTGCAGTGCTGGAAAGAGAAATATATACTGCGAAACATTTTCAGGAGGTGTTTCTTCACAACTCTTGTATATTTGAAAAATGACATTATTGCCTTTTGCTGCTGGTAAAATGCTTTTTTTATACAGCCAGTTTCCATCGTCTGACCATCATTAGGTTCAGGTTCAGGTGAATATTTTCATGAACCTGATTATGGTCAGACAACTGAGTCTGCTTGTATAAATAAAATGTTTTACCAGCACCTCAAGGCAGTAATTTGATATTTTTCAAATATTCTCAAACACTTTGAAACTTATTTCCGCCATTCATATGCGTCGACATGGCAATTACGTAAAATTGTGTCGATTGTCTTCTGCTCCTTTAGGTGAGTACCTTGCTTCCCAGACTTTTGAAATGAAGACAAAGTGAATGGTAAAAGAAGGAAGGAAATTAGAGCTTAACGTCCCGTCGAGAGCGTTGTCATTAGAAAAAGAGAACAAGCTGGGATTACGAAAGAGGGGGAAGGGAAATCGGGCATGCTCTTTTCTAAGGAACCCTCCAGGCATTTGCCTGCACTGATTTTCGGAAACCACGGAAAACGTAATTCTCACTGGTCGCATAACAATCTGACCTCCTCCTGAATGTGAGGCCAGTGTGGTAACCGCTGCGTCACCTCGCTTGGTTATTTAAGCTTTAGACTGGTTGGAATTCTAGGTGACGCAATTCTCTCCAGAAGTTTTAACACTGTAGTTTTGCAGCACAAAAAGCCGTTGATGAACGGGGGGGGGGGGGGGGGGTGATGTAGTACAATGAGCAGTAATTGTATGTATACAACAGAATAACTTTTGAATAGTGCATCTGCTGGTATCAATAATAATGTATTCCCCAGCCGTTTCACACAAATGGGGGCAGTCTACTGGAGCACCGTACTCACGCTTACCCTCAGTGGCCATAAAGATATTCATCCGCCCCTTGGATTCCATCCAGCTTCCTTCCGATCGAGCTTTTTGTGTGTGTGTGTGTGTGTGTGTGGCTCTAACTAAGCTGCTGTGGCCACATTATCGACTCAGGCTCATAGTACAAACACGAAGCCTCAACATCTTCGAAAGGAATAAAACAATGCTTCTATTTTAAAATTGTAGGAATCTGAGAAGTATTTGGCAAATTCATACAGGAACTGGATACACTGGCGTACGCAGACTATTATTTCTGGTTCAAATTTCATTACGAAACATCGGCACTTCGTTCCGAGATACGTAATACCGCGGAAAACTGCCGCTACCAGGGACGGTTACGGCGTTAAGCGGCCGTGAAGACTGCACTGGTGAAAAGCGGAAAGCGGTCTCATCATTCCCTTAACAACAGAAAGCACGCGGAACGCGAAAGTAGAAGTGAGTAGGAACAGACGCCTGTGTCAGAGGTGCCACTAATTTCTCCAGAGTCCCTTGAGCAACATGACGGACGCGGTGCTAATCACGGTAATGGGCGGCTTCAGTTTTGAGACTGCGACCCACTTGCCTCCAACCGCAAAGCAGCCCGCTCCGGGCCCACCAGAAGCGTTGCTCTGCTGGATATGCTGCTCACCGCTATGTAGGTCACGGCACGCGGAAAATCGCTCCGCTTCTTGTTCAGGAGCGACAAACTCCAGCGGGAGACTTCACAAGAAATGCGTGGTGTACCGCAGAAAGCCACGCGCCTGGAATCCCGGACGCGGATGTAACGTGACTAGTAAAGAAACAAACTGTTTCCCACAGACATCTCGCCTTATAGCTAAACAACAAAATTAGAGAAATTCAGGTTTTCACTGAGATGCAGCCATCTACTGACGAAAAAAAAAGGATGGAAACTAACTGTACATGATATGCCCTACACCAAACAGCTTAAAACATTCGACGTATTGAAACAGAAAAGTAAAGTAAATACAAATATATTTCTAAATTCGTGATGACGTAATACAGTAATGTTCTCTGCTTGTCACATCATACATAAGGGCTATTCTCATGCCTAGCGTCAGAAAAAGAATCACGATTTAGTAAGCTCCAATTATCTTTCAGTGTTCTACTATCTGCTGACACGAGAGATGAACCACGGAAAAAACTGAAGTTTCCTGTTATTGGTTACCGTCTGACTCGCGCCCACTTCCCTTCCTCACTTTTACTGAACTTGTATCATCAGAAAAGACCCACATTCCAACTGACACTTCTAACCTGGATCAAATCAGTACAAATACTACTAGTCAGTAATTACCTTGTTGACGATCGATTTCAGACTGGCGGAGTGCGACCTTTGAAATATCAGTAGACAAACGTCTAAACGTAATAACTTCTGTTAATAATACTTTTGCAAAGCGTTGCGTTCCAAATCAATCACTTTCTCTCACATCGAATTCTTTAAAATTTGAGAATGAAACATGAACTACAAAGAGCCGAAATATTCTGCACGCACTCGTGATAACCAATTTAAATTACGTGAAAAGTCTGAAAACATTCATTAGTAAGTAAAGCACCAGAAATAGCTTTGTTATACGTAACAGATATTCGAGCTTTTAGCAAACAAATTTCGTTGGCGATAGATATGTGAAGCATGCCTGTCACGGAATTTGGTGTGTGCCAATAACTACATCGTTGTAGACATCAGCTATAAATTTTGTGTCAGTGAACATAAGATTGCAACAAAAAGAAGAGCGTGTGGTATATTACATGTAGGGTCATTGAAGAAACTTTGCTTCCTCAAAAACTTGTCGACGTTTGGAAATAATGAATATCAGTGTCTAGGAACTAGGTTTCTTGAGACACGTGCAGTGGTCATGTTGCCAGTTCTCTAGCAAAAGTAGTTTCGATATTGTTGACGATAATCGTGACAAATGTTTCGTATAGGTAAAACAGCACTTGCGCACTTATAGTATAAGAGCAGTCACGGTAGGATCTTGCACGTACGTAATTTCATAAGCTGTTGTTGACACTGGGAGATAATACGTAACACTGTCAAATAGCTGGGTATTCCGAAACACGTAAAATTTACTGTTTGTAGCAAAAATAGTTTACACTGTTATTGTCAATACTGGTGAGGAATGTTTCGTTAAGATACAGCAGCACTCGTGCACGTGCGGCGCCAGAGTAGAGTACGGCACCCCACTCGAGGCGGCTGCCGGCGCTCGAGAAAGCTGCCGGTGTACGTACCTGTCTGTGGCGCGAGGTGCGGTGCAGACGGAGGCCAGCGGGCGAGTGGAGGCGGCGCCGGCACATAGCTCGCTATAACGCGGCGAAAGGGGGGAGGGGCGGGGGGAGGTGTCTCCGCCGCGCACTCCGCGAGCCACAACCCCGGCGTCCGGGAAACCCTCCCCGGTAATCAGCGGGTCCGCCCAGACACAACACGGCAAGTCATGCTACCGGTAACTAGGTCACAAAAATGACGTCGCAAAACTGGAGATACTCCACAGTCACAAGGGAAACTCTGCCTCGTACGTTAGCTTTGGTCAGTACCTTACGTCACTTACTTGTTCTCACTCTCTCTCCCTCTCTGTCTCTCTCTCTCCCTCTCTGTAAGTCCACTGTGTGGTCGATATAAACACGCTCATTTTTCAGCTGTATACATTCTGACCTCCTGCTGTTGTTGGTAGATGCTGTAGTGTGAAGTGACTGGCACATTTACATCTACACATTTCTTCATGGCATCTTCTTCCGCACTAGCAGCACTCGATTTTAGAGACCCGTGAGTCAGCTGTGAGAAAAAAATGTTGCAGTAACACCGAGTTGGTTTAAACGTGGTGCACTTATACCCTAACTCCACAACCACCGGAGCTTGTCGAGGCTACCGTACACAGCTAGAAGAACCACCAGCGCAAATCAGTGGAAATCAATAAAAAGGCATCTGTATTTTTAGGAAAATTAACATTATCAGCTGGAACTATTGTGCACAGTGTATAAGCAATAGTACGAGATACTGTATACTGACGAATGCAGTCAAATGGTATCGTATTTGATGTCTATAGAACAGTATATAACAAGACATCAACCATTCAGGTGGTGCAGGGTGGAACTCAGTATAAAAGCAGTCTGCTCTTTCTGGTGGTTGTGTGTCCATATGTGCCTCTGCCGCCGGTGGGATACAGACACCGCTGGTGACAGTACGTGTTGTGTACATAAACCACGATTCTGGCAATGCCACATGTGAAACCGTTATCATGAGATGAAAAAGCAAAACTTGGTGAGTATATGGAAATGGGGCTCTCTAATCGTGAAATCGCTAAGGAGTTCAGCTGTTCAAGTACACTGATTGATAATTTCGTTAGATTGGGTACATGGTACGGAGAGAACGTAAAATATGGACAGAACGTAAAATATGGACTAAGTAGAAAATTATTTGAGGCATCGAAACGGTTCCTTTTACTCAAAGCAGGGGTCACAAACCGTTATTCTTCTCAACTTTTATTTGATTTGCAGTTGTCAGTAACTGCTAGACGTGCACGACAAATTTTGTCAAATGACAGACATACTGCATTCAAGAAGCGATTGCAGAAATCTGCTCTAGCACCCAAACATAAACACACTAGAATTCGATTTTGGTGAAAAACGTATGTCATTGACTTCAGAAAGGGGATAAAATGATCTTCAGTAATGAGAAGAAGTTTAATTCAGATGGGCTGGGTGGATTTCATTACTATTGGAGTGATCTGAGAGCCAAACTGCTTATAAGAAAGAGCAGAAATTTTGGTGATGGAAGAGTTATGATTTTGGCAACTTTCTGTGCTACAAGCACGTCACGCATTGCTTCCTGAACACTACAGTCGTCTCTAAAATGTACACTGAAATGCTAGAGATAAAACTAATCAAAATGAATGAGGATCTGGGGAAGAAACTCGAATGTTTCAGCCAGATAAAGCGCCTGTGGAAGTTTCTGCGACAACAAAAGAGTGGTTTGAGGATAAAGATATCGATGTTTGGCCCTGATCTGCACTTAGTCCGGTTATGGACCCCCGGAGAAAACTTTGGGGGATACTTGCATAGCGTGTTTATAGCAGTGGAAGGCAAGTGGAAGCCGTATGTGAGGTGAAAAGAGCGATTTGAGAAGAATGGGTGATAATTTCACTACAAGAACTACAGACCCTGTCAAAATCAGTGCCGCAGAGTTTTTGAGTTTAATTAGGGATACTGGAGGTCGGATAAAATACTAACAATGCAATAACACAACAGGGTAGTGAGTGCGTTTATACCAATTTCCACCCAGGAAATGCCAACGCCTCGTTTTGTTACTCGTGTTATGAAAGGAACTTCGTAATTCCATCACGCATGTTTATGTCTTCTATGCATCTTTAGCCTAGCGTTAGGTACCGATTTGTCTTTTTCAGTCTTGTTAGGGTGATGTCAGACTGATGTCAAGGTGATGTCATTGGGTTTCCTGACTGGATGTTCTTCATGGTCTTATACTCATTTAAAAGACTCTTGATTTTTTGCATTTTAGCTCTAGCGACTCTACTTCCCAGCGAAAAATGATGAAGGTCTCCGAAGTGAGTAGATTGCTTGGATAGAGGGTCAATATATTTTGGACCAGTGGCTCCTTCGCACGAATCTTTGGACACCATGTTGCTCCTTGTTTTCCTGCACCCCCACAGATTCTGCTACATAGATGAATGAAATTTGCTACCCAGTCGTTACAAGGGGAAGTGAATGATTGACATTATAATAAGTCAACAGCATTCAGCGATGATCAAATCATTATACATACACAAGGGAAGTCTCTTTCAGTCTAAGGATTGTTGTCTTCATGTTATCACGGAAACGACGGCACAAAGGCGTAGTTACTACACACTTTCGTTGTCATTCTCACATTCTTCCAAGTTTTTCCGTAACATAAGGAAAAACTAGGAAAGACAGGTAACTCGAAAAATGTAAAGACGCGCCGAATATTAGATAGTATATGCTCGCAATTTTCTTTTCTTATCAATAAAAAATTAAAAATATGTACGACCAAAGACCATTTAATATTCTACACAGATGCAATGGGTGACAGTGTCCTTCAGTATGACGTCACGTTTCATCAGACGGAAGACATATAGCGAAATGGAGTTGGCTGACTGATTTAATGATTAAATGGACCAAACCACGAGGTCACCAGTCTCGACTGAGTTTATAGGACCTGTACTTTTACAATATATATAAATGACATAGTAGATAACGCCGTAAGTTCCATGAGGTTTTTCACAGATGATGCTGTGGTATACTGAGAAGTCGCGATGCTAGAAAATTGTAATGCTGAGGATCGTCGTTTGGTGCGGGTGTTGGCAAGTGACCCTTAAAGTAAACAAATATGCGTATTGCTAAACCATAGACACAAAGACCCGTAACTGTGTGGTTACACAGTGGCAGAGCAATAACTGGCAGCAGTTACATCTATGAAATATCTCTGAGTATGCACATGGAGCGATATGAAATTGAATCATCACTTCAACTGAACTGCAGGTAAGGCAGATGGCGAACAGAGATTCACTGGAAGAGTCTTCAGGAAATGTAGTCCATCAACAAAGTAAAAAAATGGCTCAAATGGCTCTGAGCACTATGGGACTCAACTGCTGAGATCATTAGTCCCCTAGAACTTAGAACTAGTTAAACCTAACTAACCTAAGGACATCACAAACATCCATGCCCGAGGCAGGATTCGAACCTGCGACCGTAGCGGTCTTGCGGTTCCAGACTGCAGCGCCTTTAACCGCACGGCCACTTCGGCCGGCATCAACAAAGTAAGTAGCTTACAAAATACACGCTCGATCAGTACTTGAATTTTGGTCATCAGTATGGGATCCATACCAGGCAGGACTGATAGACGAAATAGAAAACATCCAAAAAAGAGCAGCTCGTTTCGTTACACTTTCATTTAGTGAGCGCGACAGCCTCACAAAGATTATCAACGAACTCCAGTGGCAGATGTTGCAAAGAGAGGCGTTCTGAATGACGGTGTGGTTTACTGTTAAGATTTTGAGAGCGTACATTCCTAGAAGAGTCAACAGATGTATTGCTCGCTCCTACATATATCTCGCATAATGACCACTAAGGCCGGCCGCGGTGGTCTAGCGGTTCTAGGCGCGCAGTCCGGAACCGCGCGACTGCCACGGTCGCAGGTTCGAATCCTGCCTCGGGCATGGATGTGTGTGATGTCCTTAGGTTAGTTAGGTTTAAGTAGTTCTAAGTTCTAGGGGACTGATGACCACAGATGTTAAGTCCCATAGTGCTCAGAACCATTTGAACCATTTTTTTGACCACTAAGATAAAATTAGAGATATCTGAACACACACAGAGGTTTACCAGCAGTTGTCCTTCCTGGAGACTATTTGCACCTGTAACAGAAAAAGGACGAAATGTCAGTTACCTCTTCCACACACCGCAAGTTGACTTGCTGTGTACCCTAACAGATGTAGAAGTAGATTGTTATCATATTACTGTTGCAGCCCTGTAACTAACCTATGGCTTTGCTTATTGTTAGAGTCATCTGTGATCAGTAGACATTTATACTATTGAGGGTACTCCGTCTAAAGTTTTTAGAAAAGTCAGCTTAGAGAACCAACTCCATCGAGCATCAACGAACTATCTTTTTCCAGACTATGGAGGGTGATTGCGACATTATATAAGTATTGGGACAAAGCAGATACCACCCCACTCTCCATTGTTGCCAGATGTATCCTAGATGGCGGCGATGACATCATCCAAAATGGCGCCGTGTAGACTTGCAACAGCGCATGACATCATCCAAGATGGCGGTGATGGCGTCATCCAAGATGGCAGATTTTGGTGGGAAGATAGGTCAATTGGGCTACCTCCACTAACCTAACCTCATCCCACGAATATGGCAGGATGTTCAAATTCCATCAGGACAATGCAAGACATCTCAACTAATGTAAGAAAATTGCAGGAAAATAGGTCACTTGGGCTACCTCCACTAACCTAAGTCACCTGACCGCCGCCTCTTCCTAGGGATTGGCGGGAAATTCAAATTCCATCAGGATAATACATCACACCATGATTACTTTTACTAACCTAAGAAGATAGTGGGAAGACAGGTCACTTAGAATACCTCCACTAACCTAAGTCATCCGACCGCCACCTCGTCATAGGGATTGTTGGGAAGTTCAAATTCCACCAGGATAATGCAATTAACGATGGTTATCTCTACCAATGTAAGAAAATTGTGGGAAAATAGATCAGTTGTGCTACCTCCACTAACCTAAGTCAACCAACAGCCACCACTTCATATGAACTGGCGCGAAGTTTGAATTTACTCCACTAACCTAAGTCACCCAACCGACACCTCGTCCTAGGAAATGGCGTGGGGGAGCACTCGACCTGTGCTGGAAATAATTCTTTATTATTTTGCATGCACCAGTCTTTATTTAAACAATTTGATGCATTACCACCATCCAGTGTGTTCACCTTGAGGTCTGGACTCCAGCTCACCTAGTACACAGTACCACCGCCAGAGGGCACTCTCAACCATGATGTAATCCAAGATGGCGGCCATGACATCAGCTGATGATGATGCAAGTACCATTGTTCAAGATGGTGGGAAATAGTTTATTCACCACAAGGTCTGGACCTAATACACAGTACCACCACCAGAGAACCCTATTGTCCATTCTGTGATGTAATCCAAGATGGTGGGGTGAAATGGCAGAAAACAGTGTGGTTACCATGGGGTCCAGAGTCCAACTAACATAGTGCACAGTAACACCACCAGAGAGCACTGTTATCTGTTCCATGACGTAATCTAAGACGGTGGTGAGGAAATAGCGGGAAACAGTGTGGTTGCCATGGGGTCTGGAGTCCAACTAACCGAGTATACACTGCCACCAGAGGGTGCTGTCGTCCATTCCGTGACATAACCCAAAATGGCGGTCTGGGATGGGGGGAAAATGGCCACAAAACGATGCTGCCTGTGTTGGACATAAGTCTTTATTTTACAGGCAGTGTCTCCACCATGAGATCTAGACTCCAATTGACCTAGTGCACAGTACAGCCACAAGATTGTGCTGTCATCCCTCCTGTGATGTAATCTAAGATGGTGGTCTTGAGGTTAAAATGGCGCGAAAATGAGTCATCCTGCGCTGGGTTGCTGGACAGTGTAAGGAAGGAGTGTACTTTATTTATTTTAGAACAATTTATTTATGGACAGATTTTGAGAGATAGTATATTTATCACACTGATACTAAACACACGCTTTGACATGCTTGGGGCCACACCAAAAAGCCCACAGACCTGTAAACTACTCCTAAATAATACTCAGCAGACACACAAACAACTCCTAAATTACCGAAATAATTTTAGTACAGACATGAAAACTACTCCTAAATAATGCAGTACACTGATGCGAAGACATGAAATCAACTCTTAAACTGTCCAAATAACGCATAGTGCAGCCCACAGACCCCCTTGCAAAATAATGCAACAGACATGCAGACAACGTACACAGACACCGCCCACCACCCCCGTCCATTGGACCACACAGGGGGCTATCGCACACACTCCCAGAAGTTGGGATGCACTGACACCCCCTGCAAAGTGACACACAGATGCCTGTTCAGGTCCTGTACATATGAGGTGGCGATATCTCTTTCATACTTGCTACCTGAGAAATTACTCTCGAAATAGATATTCACCTAGGCACCGTTGCTAATGCGACTGGATTGGAGCGAAGACCTATTTGCAGAGTGCGCCCATGCTGCCATGATCCATTGCCGGATGCAAGCCAGGGCAAGCCATCCTCTCATGCTGCTGCTACCTGCAGCAAGCAATGATGCTCGCAATGATACTCGCAAATTAGAGAAGGGGCAGTTTAGCTGTGATACTGAAATTAGTGAAACATGCTGTTACACCATTGGCTGGTGTTGAAATTACTGTAAAATTGCTAAAATTGTTCATGCTATTGATGCTTATTCCTATAGTTCATCAGCGGTGCCTTTTCCATCCTATCCATCCACTGACAGGCTGTTGGTTACCACATTGACTGATAACGCTTGTTTGAGTTGGAGAAAGAGTTCTGTGGATGAGTGACACCTTCTAGGGGTTGCTAGCACCGAAACAGTGATCATGCACATGAGGAATCAGTCGACACAGAACGCAGAGCCATCAGCTGTCCTGTCACTGTGACAGATGAGTTTAAATGTAGATGTAGCCCAGATGACCTATCAAACTTCCCACCAGAGTGTTTGGCAGGGGGTGTGGCACTTTCCCACCATCTTGGGTTACACTGCCATCAGCTGACGTCACAGCAGCCATCTTGAATGACATCAATCGCATCACAGTGCAACGTCTTGGATAACTGTACTTTGGGATGGTGTACTTGTTGTCTGCGGGAGGCCATGGATCAGAGTGTATTAATGTCAGTTTAGAACTAGACATAGACCTCAAAGTCGTGCCATAAAAATAAAATGTTTGGCAGTGTACAAATCCTGTTAGAAAACAATGTTTCAAACAACGAGACAGGGCCCCAGGGGTGGGGGGGGGGGGGGGGCGTCTCTTGCGACTTGCAGTATAATCCACGGGATACGATCATCCTTCTAGAGCTGATGGAACTTTAAACTGGTCTGTGCATTTGATCAATATCTGTATATTTAATAGGATCGTCACATGTGCTCGATGCATGCACACATGCGGTATTTGGTTTCAATATGTGGGAGGAGAGAGATGCATTAAAAATCTTATCTAGTACTCTATCGGATGAAGTTAGTTGAGCTTTCATAGTTCATAATTTTTTCTGGTGGATGGTGCAGAATAACGAAGAGAGCATGTTGAGGAGATAGATGTGAATGGACGTGGATTTGTAGTATCTGTATCTAGTTTGGGGACGCCGCACAATGCGCCCATTTCCACCGAATGGTCAAAACATAGTCCTGTTGTACTAACTCAGTCACTCTGTTTCTACACGGGTTGCATGAGGTGGTGGACATGGCTTTCTACGACTTCTACCCAATTCCGACTTAAATTAGAACGATCACATACGCAAAGCTGCGGAAATAGCAGCAGTCGCAGGGTGCATAGGGACTGACGAAAACCACGATGAAATTGTACTGTAGCAGACAATTGCGAGAAAGGCGACTCGTTTCGAGATATCAGAGTGCCAGAAATATGATTCACTTGTGGCTGTAATCATTAATTGACTTCTCCATAGGATCGAATGCAGGTATGTGGTTGAATGGAAAGAGTTGATTCCAAATCCCAGACAGCATTTCTAGCGGCTAGCGTAGCATTAGAGATCTGAAAAGTAAGCGTACATTTCTTACGACCTCAATCAGCAAAACATCTATTGTTTGTGATCCTTCTCAATCGGTCAGCGCCTCTGACATGGGATCGAGACTGAATAAATTACAAATACTGGAGAAATATCTAGTGGCGGCGGCGGGAGGGGTTGCAGGTAGCAGTTCCATACCATGTTCCTTAGCCAAGTCACTTTCAAAATTCAGCGCTTTTATGACGAGGTTGCATCATGGGCTACTTGTAAGCACACTGTTGGTCTGATAATATACACTGCTATGATCACCTCTCGTAATTTGTCTGGAAAAAAGCCACCTCATTCAGAGGTAATGTTATAACTCGATATATAAAGCAAGCATAACTTTTAACATGGATACTTGTGTGCACCTGTAGAGCCAAGAGCGCTTGTGACAGGAACATAGAGTAGTTGTTGCGATCGGGTTTTTTAACATACGTATAAGCAGATCAGATGATGTTACATAAAATTTTAAATTACGATATCTTTTCTTTCGAATCCCGATTTTGATGAAATTATGCATGTGTTTTACCCCAACGACGCTCAAGTTACTTGTGAAAACACCACAACAACTGGTCTAGCGTTTTCAGACACTGTAGCCTTTTCCCATCGGTGGCAACTTTCTGCGCAGATGCTGTGGTCTGTCGAATCCTTTCAATTGGAATTCTTTTAATTCCTTACCAAGCACGTCACGGTAATTCCATGCCGGCTGGTCTTGTGCCATCCGCTATGAGAGTCCGATATTCTTCGTAGGTAATATTATTCCACATTTCTGACCAATTGTTGCTCATATTGAAATCGACCACTTTGCCACTATGACATGATAAGCGCAGGTACATCGAAGTATGTTGGGAACTGAAGAATTTTAATCAATTTTTCATATTCCTTGGGAAAAGCATTCTGTCTTTGAGGATGTGGTGGCGCATTATGGTTTAGAGGTGATAACCAATAAGGAGGAGTATATCTGATGCACCCTATTATTATCCTCAGTGTTGCATTTAGCTGAACATCAATTTTGCTCACGTGTGAACTATCAAAAAAACTCGTGAACTGAATTCGGCAGCAGAGTAGACAAGTCCATAGGAGGAACATCGTAGTATTGTAGCTCTTGTATCCCATGAGATACCACTCAGGTTTCGTATTATGTTACTGAGTGATCTCGGCCTTACTGCGGTGTTTTTCTATGCGTTTCATGTAGGACTAGGTTCTATCAAGAGTTACTCCTAGATAGTTTGGGAAGTCTTGGTGGTAGAGGACGCGATAAAATATCTAAAAGTAACTCATTATAAAACTCGTCCTACAGGAAACACATAGAAAACGCAGCATCAAAGCCAAGATGAAGATACTTTAAGCAGTACGTGTCCCCTGGGTGAAGCTAAACGAGTATAAAAGCTGACAGCGAAACCTATATTTTATAATCTTCTGGCTTGAACATGAATGCGCAACTACATCAAAACAATGACAACGCAATCGCTGTAGAACTCGCAAAGACGAAGAACCTGAAGTTACAGTTCTCGCTTCTGTTGCAATAAATATACACGTGAGAACACAACAGCTTGATCAGGAGATCGACATTCCTAAAGCCAGTGTACTCGCATTCTAACTCGTCACCAATTTCACCCTTGTCATGTACCCTTATATCAAGGAATTATTCCGAGAGTCCTGTAGAATCCTGTCAGCGTATTATAGACCCTCTTCTCATTTCTTATTAAGGGGCTCCGGAACGCCCCATACTTGCAATGTTAAAATAACGCTTATAAATTACATCTTTCCTCACAAAGTATTTGAGGTAGGAAGTTGAACTTTTTACAGATTATTTATTGGAATATGGGCTACCACTTAACACAGGGATTTTACAAAATTTTAGTTTAGTTATTAAAGATGATTTTTTTCAATTGTAATGAAAATTCACAACACTTTTTTGCAATTTTTTATTTATATATTCAAAAATATACAGTTTTTTTGGAAAAAGGCTGTGTTAAATTATGCAGAAGGTACTGTGTAACATTTACTGAAAGTTTGAAACAAATATGTTTGCAAGATCCTTAGAAAACATGTAATTAGTATGAGAAAATAAAAGTTTTGGGAATCGAGCGACAAAGATTGGATTAACTTTTTAGTGCATTCCAGGTCCATAGGATGGATTATCTTCATCCTCTGCAAACTCCTCCTCCAGCTTCCTCTTGTTCCTTCTCCTGTTTACTCTTGCTTGTATTTCTAGACTCTTTACAGCCCTGTCTGCAGCCCGAAGGCGTTCCTTGTCTAAAGCAAGCATCGCTCGTACCATGTTAGAACCTATCTTCATTCCCATATTTCTAAATACCTTGCACCTTACAATGTTGCCATCATTGAAAGTCGCAACAGCATCATACACACCAAAGTGAAGTGTTTCTATTCCAACAAATACAGTCTTCGGGATTCTCGACCATATAACACTATTTACACTTTCATTGGGGTTTTGAGTTTTTCCGTGAATACACTTTTTCAACAGTTCAGGTGCTCCTAAGTCTCTGAAAATAGGTTTTATCACCTCCATTATTGCATGAGGCAGACTATGCTTATGAGTGTACACTTCACCAGTTAGCAATCCTTTGTTATATTTACACCAACTGTCTTCTTCTTTGGGACACAAGCTATGTTGGGGATTTTCATCGGTTGAAGAAGTATGAAAAAAAAAGAGCCCAAACAGCCTTCTTCATTTCGTCGACACTTTGTGTATTTTGCCTAATAGCCATTCCATAATAGTTCTGTATTTTGTCAATTACACTGTCAGTTAACCTTCCCTTCCCATCCAACTCTTTACCATCACTGAGTTTTTGTTTTTTGTACGAAGCTTTCAGTCGCCGAAGTCTTGTTCCCATTCGTTTCTGTACATGTCCAATACACTCAAATTTCTGCACTACAACATCATCACCATAGGGCTTCAGTCCTTGAACATGTTTGAAACTTTTAGAATCACCGTCACCAAGGTAATTAACATATCGCACTTTATCACACGCCTCAGAACGCTGGAATATACTGGCAACACCAGCCACTTCCATTCCTCCACTACTGCCACTATAGTTAGCTTTGCAATTATTTTCATGTGTACCTTTATATTTTTGTGGACATCTACAATACTTTGATATTACTGCTACATCTAAAACTTTCCCTGTATACATACTGGTGGCAGATACTACACCATGAAGAGATGTGTGTCCCCGTTTATGCCAGGTACCATCGAACGCTGCAGTCAAATCTCTGTTACCATTATTTTCCATTACTGCCTCTTCCACAGCGTTCTTCATAGATTCTATACAGACATCTTCTACTTTAGACCCTATTAATTTATTATAGGTCGTAAACTTTGTTGGGGGATTTGGAAGATTCATGATGTCACAGAAAATTGCACCTGCAGTAGCACCCTTACCAACTGAACGCAAGGAATAAACAAATCTAATGTTGTGTTCGTAGATTTTGCTACCATTTTCTTCAGTTGCAGTTACTGCAACACTGTTCCAAAAGGTGGTCATGTATGAACACTTATCACATTTCAGTTGTATTTCACTAGCAAGTCCTATGTGCTTTATTATGGAGAGTTCCAGACCAACTTCACTACAATGAATACATCTTACACAGTTTGAAAAAATTCCTTTGAGAACCGACATATCAAATATTTCATTCACATCCGAATCGCCCATAAAACATTCATAGTTTTCACTCATTGAACCAAGCTTCTTCTGTGAAGTATTTTCTATCCCACTTTGACTGCTATGGGCAGGTGTACTTGAGAGGTTAGGTTCACTCACTTGGTTATCGTCTTTATTGTTTACAGTAATAACACATACCTTTGGCTTTCCAACATTTCTCTTTTTCTTAAAAGCCTTCAGAGGATTTCTAATAACTTTACTTTTACTCATTATTATACTTCAACAAAAGACTCAAGAAACAGAATTAATACGAATATTTTCGAGATAACGACAGAGTAAATAAACATGAAACAATCGACAATCACACCACCCATACACACTCCTGGAAATGGAAAAAAAGAACACATTGACACCGGTGTGTCAGACCCACCATACTTGCTCCGGACACTGCGAGAGGGCTGTACAAGCAATGATCACACGCACGGCACAGCAGACACACCAGGAACCGCGGTGTTGGCCGTCGAATAGCGCTAGCTGCGCAGCATTTGTGCTCCGCCGCCGTCAGTGTCAGCCAGTTTGCCGTGGCATACGGAGCTCCATCGCAGTCTTTAACACTGGTAGCATGCCGCAACAGCGTGGACGTGAACCGTATGTGCAGTTGACGGACTTTGAGCGAGGGCGTATAGTGGACATGCGGGAGGCCGGGTGGACGTACCGCCGAATTGCTCAACACGTGGGGCGTGAGGTCTCCACAGTACATCGATGTTGTCGCCAGTGGTCGGCGGAAGGTGCACGTGCCCGTCGACCTGGGACCGGACCGCAGCGACGCACGGATGCACGCCAAGACCGCAGGATCCTACGCAGTGCCGTAGGGGACCGCACCGCCACTTCCCAGCAAATTAGGGACACTGTTGCTCCTGGGGTATCGGCGAGGACCATTCGCAACCGTCTCCATGAAGCTGGGCTACGGTCCCGCACACCGTTAGGCCGTCTTCCGCTCACGCCCCAACATCGTGCAGCCCGCCTCCAGTGGTGTCGCGACAGGCGTGAATGGAGGGACGAATGGAGACGTGTCGTCTTCAGCGACGAGAGTCGCTTCTGCCTTGGTGCCAATGATGGTCGTATGCGTGTTTGGCGCCGTGCAGGTGAGCGCCACAATCAGGACTGCATACGACCGAGGCACACAGGGCCAACACCCGGCATCATGGTGTGGGGAGCGATCTCCTACACTGGCCGTACACCACTGGTGATCGTCGAGGGGACACTGAATAGTGCACGGTACATCCAAACCGTCATCGAACCCATCGTTCTACCATTCCTAGACCGGCAAGGGAACTTGCTATTCCAACAGGACAATGCACGTCCGCATGTATCCCGTGCCACCCAACGTGCTCTAGAAGGTGTAAGTCAACTACCCTGGCCAGCAAGATCTCCGGATCTGTCCCCCATTGAGCATGTTTGGGACTGGATGAAGCGTCGTCTCACGCGGTCTGCACGTCCAGCACGAACGCTGGTCCAACTGAGGCGCCAGGTGGAAATGGCATGGCAAGCCGTTCCACAGGACTACATCCAGCATCTCTACGATCGTCTCCATGGGAGAATAGCAGCCTGCATTGCTGCGAAAGGTGGATATACACTGTACTAGTGCCGACATTGTGCATGCTCTGTTGCCTGTGTCTATGTGCCTGTGGTTCTGTCAGTGTGATCATGTGATGTATCTGACCCCAGGAATGTGTCAATAAAGTTTACCCTTCCTGGGACAATGAATTCACGGTGTTCTTCTTTCAATTTCCAGGAGTGTACAAACAACCTACTAGACGAATACTGATCAGATTTCCGTAAACATAGCAGCACAACATATGCCTTAATAAAGGGAACAAATGACGTGAAGCTTGCCGTGGATGCTTCTTAGGCTTCAGAAAAACCTTTGACACTGTCGCCTTCCAAATTTTACTTGCCAAACTTAGCAGCCTAAAATTCTCGCCAAGTGGTTTCGTTTATATCTGACATCTCGCCAGCAATCCGTCACGTCCGGCACCATAAAGTCGCATAGGAGGCAGCTAATATCAGGCGTCAATGTGGGCTCGGCATTTCATTGTATGTCAATGATGTGCCATCAGTTCTGTCCTATTGCAAATATAACATGAATGTCGATGACCTACAGCTGTATCTACGTGAAAAATCAAAAGTCCTGAAGAGAGCTGTAGAGAGCCTCTATACCGCCCTGTATGGGCAGTGAAAATGGGCGAAGGAACTAGTGCTGGAGGAACTGACACCATGAATCCTGCAGGGCTGTCCATAAATCCGTAAGAGCACGAGGGGTGGAGATGTCTTCTGAATAGCAATTTGCAAGGCATCCCAGATATGCTCAATGATCTTCATGTCTGGGGAGTTGGTGTCCAGAAAACTGTTTAAACTCAGACGAGAGTTCCTGGAGCCCCTCTGTAGCAATTCTGGACGTGTGGAATGTCGCATTGTCCTGCTGGAATTGCCCAAGTCCGTCGTAATGCACAATGGATATGAAAGGATGGAGGTGATCAGACAGGATGCTTACGTACGTGTCAACTGTCAGAGTCGTATCTAGAGGTATCAGGAGTCCCATATCACTTCAACTGCACACGCCCCACACCATTACAGAGCCTACGCCAGCTTGAATAGTCCCCTGCTCACATGCAGCGTCCATAGATTCATGAGGTTGTCTCCATACCCTAACACGTCCATCAAGTAGATACAATTTGAAAGTAGACTCGTCCGATCAGGCAATATGTTCCAGTTATCACAGTCCGATATCGGTGTTGACGGTCCCAGGCGAGGCGCGAAGCATCGTGCAGTGCAGTCATCAAGAGAACACGAGTGGACCTTCGGCTCTGATATGATGATTCGTTGAATGCTTCGCACGCTGACACTTGTTGATGGCCCAGCATTGAAATCTGCAGCAATTTGCGGAGGGGTTGCACTTCTGTCACGTTAAACTATTCTCTTCAGTCGTCGTTGGCCCTGTTCTTGCAGGATTTCTTTCTGGCCGCAATGAAATCGGAGTTTTGATGCTTTACCGGATTCCTGATATTCATGGTACACTCGTGAAATGGTCGTACAGGAAAATCCCCACTTCATTGCTACCTCGGAGATGCTGTTCCCCATTGCTTGTGCGCCGACTATAACACCGCGTTCAGACTCAATTAAATTTTGATAACCTGCCATTGCAGCAGCAATTACCGATTTAACAACTGTGTCAGACACTTGTTGTCTTCCGTAGATGTTGCCAACTGCAGCGCCGTATTCTGCCTGTTTACGTATCCCTGAATACACATCCCTATACCAGTTTCTTTGGTGCTACAGTGTATATTGCAGTGTTCTATGTGACTTTGGAATCTTTCACTTAGCCGTTGTGCTTCAGAAGTAGTCCACGACGTAGATGTATGAGGATCCCCACAATGTATGGACCTTTTGTTTCAGAATAATTGGTTTGAAAGTATTCTCAAACACTTTGTAGCAAATCTTCTTTCTTGATCTCAAGACGTTCAAAGTTTTGTTCTTCTTTTACAGTGATTTTAACGAGATTTTCCACCCACAGGAATTCCAAACGGGATACTTTTGTTCTTTAGAGCTATCGCAGTAAAATCTATTCATATTGGGAGTGCAGTGACGAAATTTTCAAACTCCAAAATCGCTAGTAAAACTTTTATTACATCTAGATAAATTTCGGCAAGACTACGTAATCTTGGATCTTATACATTATAACGTTACAAAACATGAAAAGCATAAAATCCGAAGATGCCACATAGTCTGGCCGAAACCGGTTGTCTAAGTGTAATAAATGCTTTACTTACTATTGTGGGATTTGAAAATTTTTCACAGACCACAATGTCGCTGATCGCCCCCATGCAGCTACAATGCCAGAAATGCATCACACTGGGAATCCCAAACGATATACACCCTCCATTTTAGCCTCTACGCTGCTTCACTCAGGATGAATGCTGATGAATGCTGGACTTCGTGTTCAAACTTTATTAACTGAAACTTGCGGTTATACATAAGTTCAAGTCCTTGATTTATTCCTTGTATTACATCATATGTCGTAGTACACTATGAGATTCCATCCACAATCTTCCTCTTAGGCAAAGTGATTACTACACGCTCTGAGGGTTTTGGCAACGATCAGTTTGTCACAGAGATCCAGTACCTTCTGAACACACACACACACACACACACACACACACACACACACACACACACACACACACACGCGCGCGCGCGGTAAGTCCGCCATTTTACCATCAGTTATCTTGTCCCTATTTGATTTCATGATGGCCTCCTTCACATTATTAGACACCGTGGGAGAGAGTTCATCCCCTGAGGCTATACTGTTGGAGGAGTTGTTCTTCGAACTAATCTGAGCATATCTGTCATGCCTGGTAATATATCAGAATCAGCGATAGACATAAGGGACGTTTTCTAGTAGTTCACTTTCTACTACATAACTTGCTACAAAATTTGACAGGCTTATCACAAAACCATCTATTAAAATTTTATCTAATAAGTGACATTTTAGTAATTTCAATCTTTGTGTTGATTTCGAGGTTGCTAAAATTTTGTAACTAATCAGTCACTATTAGATACAAACGTATGTAACCTGATTCGAAACTTTACTGAGAAATTCCGAAGCGACACTTGCTTTGATTTGCTGTGGCTAGTTCCTGCTAGCATCATATAGTCTGTAGTTTTAGGATGTTTTTATAAGGTAGTCTTAATCATGCCTTTTCACTGATTTTTATGTCGGTTGAACGTTCCCAAGACGGATGGACCAGTTTCTGCATAGACATTGCAATGAAATTTTTCATTTAATCCAGGAATATAGAGCAAAGATCAGTCAGCAGAAACTGGACGCAGCAACGTTCGTACATTTACCGCCCAAATACTGGCAGTGAAAACTTCTTCCACCAACAGAAATTGTACCTCCGAGTCAGGACCACCACACAAGTATGGGTTACCGACCTCGGCCACAGACGCCGTGAGCAGATTCCTTGGAGCAAATAGATATTGGAAACCACGTGCAATAGGTCTACGGCAACGGAGCTAGGGACACTGAATTGTACTGGCTTTTATTTATCAACGTAAACTAGAAATAGTTTCCCATAAGACAACGAAAATTAGCGTACAGCCAAACTTTACGGAGACTGTACGGGTTTCTGCATTAAAGAGAGATATGTCCGCTGAAACTGCTTACAAATTTTTAATCGTGAGCTTTGCAATGTATTACGTGACTTTACAGGGAAAAGAAAGCAAAACGAAAAGATAAACAATGCGTTCTTAGTAAGAGTTAATTCTCAGCAAAACGCAGAAATCTTATTTGAGACGTAGACCAGCTGCTCTGCTGTGGTTCTACACGTTTATATGATGTTCACAAAAGTTTGTTAGTATAAGAATATATGTAGAGGTGTAAAGCTCCATTTTTTTTCATGTAATTTTGAAAGACAGGAAGAATAAAATATAAAACACTGTCCAGTCACATTATTGTGTCCATACCCTACGTTGGACGTCAACATGTAATAATCACAGATGGCAGGTGGCAGCAACAGCAGTAGAGAGTATACAAAGTGTCACTGGAGGGACGCGGGAAACAGAGCAGTCGTTGTCGTTATACGGTAATGCAGTTATTTTCTGACTTCCAGAAGGCATGGTCATTGGCTGGAATCATTTTCGACTAGGCTAGGTCTGAAATATGTCTACGTCCCGCCTGGTTAACTATACTGTGGATAGTGAAGTGCTGCCATCCAAACTGGCGCCGAGGCTTCTTTGGTGCACCACGGGCCATAGATGACAGGGGTGAATGACGCTAAGGAGATGTGTACAGGCGAACAGAAGTGCAACTGTTGAGCAACTGAGCTCACCGATGAACCAAGGGGCTACCAACACTGTATCCTTAACGGCCATTCAGCCAACGTTGATGCTTATAGACCTCTGCATCAAGCTTCTGGTTCATGCACCCAATCTGACAGCTGCTCATAGGCGATGAAGGTTGGAATTTTAAAGCCAGTACCACAATTAGACGAACACTAAATGGCGACAGGTGGTATTTACAGAAGAACCACGTCTTATGCGCCATCTGGCAGATGGCGTTTCCGTATAGGGCGTGAAACGTCTGAAAACAGACACCCTGTAACAATCTTCGGAAGGGTCACTGCGTGATGAAGAAGTAGAAGTTCGATGCACTTTTGTGGCGACGATCACGCTGAAGTCGTTTCTTCAATTTCCTGAACACAATACACTTCAGAGTTGGTCGTTGGATCAAACGGCTCTGAGCACTATGGGACTTAACATCTATGGTCATCAGTCCCCTAGAACTTAGAACTACTTAAACCTAACTAACCTAAGGACATCACACAACACCCAGTCATCACGAGGCAGAGAAAATCCCTGACCCCGCCGGGAATCGAACCCGGGAACCCGGGCGTGGGAAGCGAGAACGCTACCGCACGACCACGAGCTGCGGACAGGTCGTTCGATCTTGAGGGAGGACATCAAACAGGATAACCTCTTCAGAGTCCCATGAGACCGCCCCATGACTTCACTGACCTAGGGTGAGGTTTTGAACTTTTTTCTTCTGAGCAGAGGTGGGTGATGTGGCGCCGTTCCGTTGATTGCCTCTATTGCCGTTCTGTTTACGGTTCGAAGTGAACCCTTGTTTCATCGCCTGTGACGATTTCAACAAACATTTGTTACGATCAGCCTCTGAACAAGTAAGGAACTCCGTTCAGATAGTCCTTCGTTGCTCTTAATGGTCTCCTATTAGACAGCGAGGAACCCAGTAGGCAAACACAGTTGAGTACCTCAACAGGTGGACGAGTGCATCGTTACTACCAATAGAGGCATCCAGTTGAGCAGCGAGGTGTTTGGTTGTGATCCGTCGATCACCGAGAATAAGAGTGTCCGCGTGCTCCAACATTGCAGGAGTCACAGCCGCGTGCGGCTGACGGCACATTGAAGATTTGACAGGTTTGCGCAAGCTTATTGCGATGTTAACAGACGCCTCGCTAAGTGACTCACCATGCTTTTGTTCACTGCCAGGTCTCTGTAGACATTCTGCAAGCACCTCCAAATGTCTGCGAGGCTCTAGATTTCCACCAAAAGCTCTCTGCCTGGAACGCACTTCCGTCACAGACGGAACGTTGAAGGCTACGTTACGGTCGCCACCTATACGAACTTCATGAAATTTTGCGGGCTGAAACGGGAATATTCCACGATGTCACACAAAGGAATTCCACATTTTTTCAACCAAAAGAAAAAAATATGTTGCACTACTTATTGAACCCCCTTCACATATCCTACCATGAACGTCAAACTTGCGTATAGCAATATAGTTTACGCATTCTAAAGAGAATATGCTTCACCATCTCATCTGTAACGATGGTGGGATGTTCGACGGGAGTGGTGACTGGCTAGATTTCCACCAAAAGCTCTCTGCCTGGAACGCACTTCCGTCACAGACGGAACGTTGAAGGCTACGTTACGGTCGCCACCTATACGAACTTCATGAAATTTTGCGGGCTGAAACGGGAATATTCCACGATGTCACACAAAGGAATTCCACATTTTTTCAACCAAAAGAAAAAAATATGTTGCACTACTTATTGAACCCCCTTCACATATCCTACCATGAACGTCAAACTTGCGTATAGCAATATAGTTTACGCATTCTAAAGAGAATATGCTTCACCATCTCATCTGTAACGATGGTGGGATGTTCGACGGGAGTGGTGACTGGCTCTGTGCTCATGAAGTACGTTGACATCATGCCAGTCTCAGGTGGGCGATTCCGACAGCGAGTTTTCCATGGAACACCAAAATGTAAGGAAGCAGCCGTACCGATCGTGCAAGTTTTGTTTAAGAACTTTTGTTGGAAGATTGGCACGGAAAATTACTCCTAACCCATTTACAAATTCAATAATTTGACGCTGCGCTATGTCAGTGACAATAGTGTAAGACAAGTAAGCTAACACAAAATACAGAAAACGTGAATCATGTCTATAATTAATAAAAATAGACTGAGAGCAGATAAGTTTGTAGTCGTTTCAGGCTTCAGTTTCTCTCCTAGACCTGAATTCCTAATCTGCCGTCATGATACGCTACTTACAATGGAAAATCCCCGTCACATCCACCTCAGATTTTTTGGTAAGATATCCCAGTGGATCGTCCGTCAAAATTGAACACAGATTAGGCGTGAAAAGAGGAAGGTGTACTGAACTGTGAAAAAAGAAGCAAAATAGAAACATCGAGCCAGGTCGAATTGCCACGTCTTAGTGGTTATGTGGTCACCGTGTTACTCTGGGAACGGGACGCAGAGCAGACAAGATTGTAGTCGTTTTAGGCTTCAGTTTCACTCCTTTCCCGTTCAAATCTACTTCATGTGCCATACATTTCTGGTCATTGGATTGTATTTTCACATCATTCAAATTTGTGCCTGTATTGTGGTGTAAGGTCCGTTTGCAACAGAGAGGTGCAAGGAAGGGACCTCCAGGCGTACGCAGCTCCTATTTGTAGTACACAGGAACCACATGTTATGACTCTCGCGTCCCATTTAGGACCTTTTGTCACTTGCATTATTTTGTTGCTACATAGTTAACAACGGTTTATTTGTTGTTTTCATTTCAAAAACGGTTCAAATGGCTCTGAGCACTATGGGACTCAACTGCTGAGGTCATAAGTCCCCTTGAACTTAGAACTACTTAAACCTAACTAACCTAAGGACAACACACACATCCATGCCCGAGGCAGGATTCGAACCTGCGACCGTAGCGGTCGCGCGGTTCCAGACTGTAGCGCCAGAACCGCTCGGCCACCAGCGGCCGGCTTTTCATTTCTGTGAGGGATCTACGTAGCATCTCACCTGCTATCACTGTTTATAACATTTACTCTTATCATGAGCTCTGAAGACGAATCTCCCACTTCGTAGTTTAACACCATCACCACATAACCACGACGTGGTGGTTCTTTCAGGGCGCTGTAATGTTGCACATCTTGAGCTAAGACCGTTCGCTATTTGTATTTTGCTTCCTTTTTCATAGTTCATTACACCTTTCTCCTGTTTTCACGCTTAATTTGTGTTCAGTTTTTGACGGGCTATCGACTGGGTCATGTTACCACAAAATCTGAGAGGTGGGGGGTGGGGGTTGGGAGGGGCGGTGCGATGGCGAATTTTCCTTGTTAGAGAATAATATCTCACTCAATATGTACGTGTATATTACAATAAGCTCAAAAAGAAATATGTACCCAGTACGTTACGAATTTTACAGAATATATGCTATAAATCGAAATACTGTAAATGCTTCTGCTCGGCTACTGGGAGACTATTTTCAGCCGTTCATGGACCTTATCTTCCTATACAACGATGAAATTTGTATGGATGACATTGCGGCGTGTCGCCGAGCGACAGTTGTTCGCGATCGGTTTTCAGAACATTCTGGACAATTTGATCGAATGACTTGGCCAACCAGATCGCTCGGCATGAATGCTATGGAACATTTCTGGGACACAATCGAGACGTCGGTTCTTGAACAAATTCCTTCACCGGTAACACGTTTGCAGTTGCGGACATTTGTGGACAGTTGGTATTCAGACGGCCCCTTTCATTCATTGTAGAAGACTTATATTTTTAACTCACTAAAAACAGCACATTGCTTCGTCATGCTCTTGTATGCTTCTTGATTAATTCCAACTATGACTCTACCAAAAAATATGTATAGAATATTAATGTGGGCGCTGTTCCGTTTTTAAAACATGTCTCAGACCATGTCGTTGACCTCTCTGACTTCAACTGTGGATTCAACTCCGACCCTAGATACAAAAAATTAACTACGTTTCTGCGCGGCTGCTTAACATATTTATAAATACGTTTTAAATTTCACACAACTCATATACTTAAAATTCACATAAATTTAAGTACAGTGGAAAATAACGCGAATTATTTAACGAATACATACAGTATAGAGCAGAATCAGCGCTCGCTTGTGAGAGTAGATAGTGAGAGGAAACTATGGTTCCCATGGAAGCATTAAGCGAAGTGAATGCAATGAGGCGTTCAGAGGGTGTCATTCCTTTGTGACCGGTATCATTGGAGCCAGTAAATAGTAAAGAATTGAAATATCCAATAAATCGGATATGTAACGAACGGTATACTCCTGTCAAAAACGGTGGAGCTGTCATGAAACACATCAGCCTGATCTGCGTGGAAGTTCGTAAGGGAACTGTATGCTACATTCATCAAAATTTCCACATTCTTCAGGTATTGTTACGCTCTGGCAGCAGCTCAACTTGTTCTGGATTCAGTCACCGTTGTCACCTTCCCAGAAGAAATGCCTTCTGCATGTCAAATTCGAGTTCTAATAAATAATTTAACGTTCACCTGTTCCCATTCAAAGGTCGTGAGCACATGCGTGAGACCTTGCTGGCAAAATTACTCAGGTAGCTAAAGGCTCGGATTTCCGAGGTACAGAGCTGACGTTAATTCTTCAGAAATATAATTTCTATTTCTACTCCTCCATTAGGCACTTGAGAGCAACTTTGCTCCTGTTGCTCCAGTAAATCCGAGAAACTGATTGGTAACTAAGTGAGTATTTTAACGGAAAAGTTATTGGTTCAAGCCAAAGTGACAGAAGCGGGAATATTTCGGCTGTCATAGTAGAAACGCCCTTGGATGGAGCACTTCATTTGCAAACAGTGTAACTTCATTACCCAGTGAAAGTGTTACACTCATTACTCTGGCTAACAGTGTCCCATTTCTCTCCTCAATGTACAATTTGTCTCTTACTAACATAACATAATATTTTTTAAAAGCACATAGTCGTGAATAAAGTCAGTGCTCTAGCATATTAGGATAATGTGGACATATGTTTTAAGCAGATCTGAAGGCAGTCGCTACGGATCGAAATCGATGGCCTGACGACAATTTGTTTAACAAAAGAAACGTCCGCATCCACAGCTGAGCAGTCAGCACATTTTATTGAATACAGTATCGCCAAATTCTTTTCAAAACATCAAAACTGGAACAGAATCGCTCAGCCACGTGGGAACAACTGAGCAACTGCATTAATGAGAATTAGTCTAAGACGACAGTAGTTATTAACAATGCACTGCTTTGACCGCGCGAAATAATTCCACACGTGTAATGACAATAAAAGCATGCGCCTGCAAATTTAAAATTAGTAATTTGCAGATCATGAAAGTAGATAAAAGAATATCCTATCACGAGACAACACTAGGAAGGAGAATATCAGGCAAATTTGGCGTACGACGAAACAGAGGTCGATTGCTGTACGTTTGAACATTAATCCTGAAAATTACACATTTTCTTGCTTTTGTGATTCACCTTTTCTTCTATTTTATTACCTGTGACCGAATGGCCTAATACTATATTTGTGCGTTGCTAATTTTACCGGTTGGAACCAACGTTCTTGTTATTTCGGTTGTTGGCTCATTTCAACTGTCTCGTAGTATTTCACAATTACACAAATCATTTGTGTAAACTGACCATCCCAGAGCGTATTATCAAGACGGAAGGAGAAAGGAACCCCTAAAACTATACATGAAATCAGTTTCATATTTGCCTGGATTTTTGTCAACGTTACGTCTCCGTTTTGGAACTAAAATATTTTAGAACGTACTTTTTCGGTTATACTAAATTTAAGGTGCAGGAATCGGAAAGAGGTAAGAGGAAAATGGAAACAATTAAAATCGAAACTTAAACTGTTAAAGTCGACCTTGGGTCGACAAGGCTGTCCATGTGGCAATTCTAACTGCTTTCATGAGTCACGGTCTTGTCCCGGTTGCAAGAATCGCTAACACGTATTTATAAACAGCAGGGTAATATAGCTGCTTATGTCTTTCACTGAAAACGATATGTGTCCTCGGTGATAATAAAAGAAAATCGCAATACAGTGATCGGGGGAAAATATCAGTTACACTTTATTTGTAACCATAAAGCAGCATAAATACCACATTTTCCTAAAGTAACATAACTGTGTTCCCGAAGTTTATCAGTAGTCGACAAACCTAGCCATAGATCTATCACATTGTTCATCGTTAATCCGTGTGTACGGAATTTCAACACTATAGCATACGAACGTTTTCCCTTGCAAGGAATGCTTAAAGAATTTTAACGAGAAGTCGTCCTCTAATGGTATCAACAAAGCATGTAAGTGGATCGTAATGGATCGATTTATTGATTCATTCTTACGGCCGATCTGGAAGTACATTACAGACGTCAAACTCTTACACAACAACCAGTTTCAAATTTTATCTGTCAATATTTACATATATATGCAATTCAAAAAATGCATGTCAAATAAAAAGAATGCTAATAAAGCAATTCTACCAGGTTTCTAAACGAAGCTGCATCGAGAAACACACTGTTCTGAACTTATGAGAGTAAACGTTTTTGATTCGTTCAGTGAGATAGTGTTATCATTTCATGCTGATCTGATAAAAATTAATGTTATCTGAGAGATAAATCTAGTGGTAGACGAGCTTAAAACTGGATAGGTTCCTCACCTCACAACTCAGAAAGTGTAAGTCTTTTGCATTTTTTATGTATTTTAAAATATTACTTTACAGGTTTATTTGCTAGTGCACTGTATCCTGAAACCATCCACCAGAACAAGACTTTCATTGGATTTGAATGGTGCAATTATTAAAGATTACACAAAGACACTGGTGACTATAGAACTATGACACTAGGGCTCCTTAAAAAATTGAAAACGTAATATGCCACATGATAAATGGCATGGCAGATGAATATTTTTACGTCAAAGGAATGTAAGTCACTAAATGTAAAACACTGAAAGTAGTTTAATCATAGATCACTTACACCGAAAAGCCTCGACAATAGCGTGCTAAATGCAAACTTATCTGGAAGTATTTAAAAAATCGGAATATTGCTCATAATTTATCGTTGTATACTCACTTAAGTAATGGTTTGTAAGTGGTAGCCAAGCGAAATGGAATAGTGGTGAAGCAATGCACACACATCGGGAGGATCAGTTATCATTTCCCAGTCCGATGGTTCTAATTTTAGTATTCTACTATTTTCCTATAATGATACCATTCAAAACCTGAGGAACAGCTCTTTGCTGAGTGTTTTACTAATAGTTTTTTCATGCATTTCTAGTATATGCTACGAAACAAGTAACAGCGAAGTCGTTAACTGCAATACAAAACAGTGCCCAGAAAAACTATCACACACACCAAAGGTACACTGCTAACACAGTTTTCAAGCAATAACGTCTATCAAGTGATGTCATCGCGTTAAATTCATGACTTATGTCCCTAAGATATTTCTCGGTTGCCGTATTCTGTTACCTGGTTGCGAAAATGTTCTTCTTATCATGTGTGGTGCAATGTCAAGTGCGAGATGCGGCAGCACATCCAGACATCCACAGCCTTACAGAGTATCCACATGCATATGGACAATTATAAATTAAGTATTTGGGGAAATTTGGTGCAATGGATCTCAGTACAACATCTTTTCAACTCCGAGAACATTTTCATTATCATATTTCATTATTACATTTCAACATAATTGATGTAGGGTATTTGTCTTCATCATCATTTTCTTGGGCCTTTGTCTCACTACAGCCCGAGGTCGGCCCTGTTACTATGGATTTCGCGATGTTAGTGTCAGAGGGTGGCCAGATGCCCTTCCTGTCGCCACCACATATCCCCCCAGGACGGAATTATTGTACCCCAGCTGTCTGCGTCTAGTGTAAGCCATGAAATAGTGTGAACGTTTTCAAATGTCGGCGAGTCGTGTAACTGAGGCGGGACATGGGGACCAGCCCGGTATTCACCTAGTGGGATGTGGAAAACCACCTAAAAATCACACCCAGGCTGGTCGGCACACCGGTCCTCGTCGGTAATCCGCTGGACGGATTCGATCCCGAGGCCGGCGCGCCTACCCGACTCCAGGAAGCAGCGTATTAGCGCCCTCGGCTAACCTGGTGGGTGATGTAGAATATTTGTAACTATCACATACATACTGATATCCGTATATAAAACTCATACTTGCGATTAGGGCTACTGTAAGAAAGAAATGATTCATTTATATAGAAATACGTGTTTCTTTCAGACAATAAGCAACTGGAGGTATGAATTTAAAAACGCCTTCAGTGACATCTACGAAAATAATGTTTGCTGGTGCTAAAACGTTAAAAACGCTTTTCTTAGATTATGTGGTAAGTTTATACTGTTCATCTTTTCCACTATTTCGCACATATTTTCCTCGTATGACTTACGAAATTCATATCCTAACATTAAACCTTTTCGTGACAGGAATATGCATTTCACCTCATTCAAGAGAAGAAATAGAGCATTTATTAAGACAAATTACACGCGATGATGAACCCACATGGTCCGAAATGCGTCGTGTACTTAACAAAACCGAAAAATTGTAACTGAAGGTGTTTTTTTAATTCATACCTCCAGTGTGTTGAATATAATCACATTTGAAGCTGCGAAATATGGATAAAACTAAGTGTTTAAGCTATTTCAGATATTTGGTTTTATGAGCATAAAGCTGTGGGCCAAGGCGTTATTCTCTTCCTGACGTTTTGTCTTACACGGCCGAAGACCTCATCAGAGGCTGTAACGTCCAAAAGCTGTTAGACTCAAAAGAATTTCAGCATGCCGAATTATTTATATGCCTCCACGCAACGTCCGTTCGTGACGTCAGCATACTGTTGCAAGGGGCCCACGAGAAATAGGGTGACGCCATACTAAAGTCGAGACGGCTTAAGGAGATCCCCAATGGCTTTGACAGGTTCTAACTTCGAAGCGCAAACGGCTGCAGGCAAAGACAACAGCCGTTTATAGAGCTGTGACAACACTGTGGCGTTGCCATAGAGACACGTTCGCAAAATCGTGTTACGTTATTGGTTGAGGCAGGCGGGCGAAGCTGCCGCGACCAGCCCATTGCAACTGTCAGGGACCAACTTATGTCGGTTCGGCTTGACCGCCACACTTCGCGAACTCTCGGCTCCGTGCAGGGCCCAGGAGAGCTCAACATGAAATTGAAAAGGTACTCACTAAAGGTCTTAACATTTTCGCGTGCTGCCGAGAACTTGCATGCATTTAAAATAACAATCAAGAATTGTTAGACTCATCTGAAACCGCTACTCGCTCCCCAGCGGAGACTGCTGCTGGCACTCGTAAGACCTACAGTGTCACGTGCTGCGACGTACGCTCCACGGCCTGCCTTTCTCGCGGGCCTCGACTGCCAACTAATACCGCTGATTCAAGCCGATGTACGCTATGGAGCTTTCAGAGAGAGTAGGTGCCGTTTGTTTTATTTAGCACAAGGGCCCCACAAGTTGTCGAATTTCAACCCTTCGCCTACACAAGATGTATAACGTAAGACAGCGCGATTCTGCTGTTTTAATCGCCCCCTAGACTGTCAACAATATTGCACAATTTTTCCTGAAGCGCAATACTGTTAAATGTCTAGGGATGAGATTGAAAGGTTGCACAATAATACCGAGAATATCAAAAACTTTAAAATATGATTTTCTGTCCGGAAATGCTGCGTCGTCTGTGTACAGTATTTACCCTTGTCACTCTTTCGCGGGCTACTTACCATGGATACCACTGTGTTCACTGTTGTTTGTTATGGTGCTGAAAATGAGTTCAAAACAAGACAAAAGAGCGTTATGATTAGAGTGCATAGAAATATATGATTTTCGTTGCTCAGAAACTACATGGAAAGACCAAGAAGGACGATTTATTAAAAAGAAAAGTACTTAATACAAAAGCATATATACCATATATAATTCCCAAAGCAAATGATAGTGCAAATGGCTCTGAGCACTATGGGACTTAACATCTGAAATCATCAGCCGCCTAGAACTTAGAACTACTTAAACCTAACTAACCTACGGACATTACACACATCCATGCCCGAGGCAGGATTTGAAACTGCGACCGTAGCGGTCGCGCGGTTCCAGACTGAAGCGCCTAGAACCGCTCGGCCACACCTGCCAGCTGAGTGATAGTGCATCAACTGTAAATAAACAAACCAATGTTTAATGAAGACCCAGTGGCAATGTGGTCACAACAAACCACATCCATTTACTGCAGCGTACACCAGCCCTCCATGTAACGGCTTTCACAGTACACTAAATAAGGAACCTGTAACACACCAAATACATATACAGGGTATATCATAAGTAATGGAGTTAACGCATACAGTTGAAAGTACACGGTACTACTATAAGCAAAAAAGTGTCAGTAAACATAGGGTCGAAAATGGCTCTGAGCGCTATGGGACTTAACATCTGAGGTCATCAGTCCCCTATAACTAACCTAAGGACATCACACACATCCATGCCCGAGGTAGGATTCTAACCTGCTACGAGCAATTTTTCATCTTCGATACTGTGAAACAAATCTCTTCTACTGCAAGTTCTTTGCTTTCCATGTTTTGGAAAGTGGTAGTATGGACCAAAATAGGGAGAAAATGTCCAGCAAACATGTGCTCCAAAACGCATACTTTAAAAGTTACGAGCATTTGATCATTGGAAGAGTTGTGTTTCAAAGTAGTAAAGATGAACTTGCAGCAGAAGAGATCTGTTTCACAGTATCGAAGATGAAAAATTGCTCGTAGCTCTTAAGGTATCCATTTTCTACTCTTCGTTTATATATATATATATATATATATATATATATATATATATATATATATATATATATATATATATACTCCTGGAAATGGAAAAAAGAACACATTGACACCGGTGTGTCAGACCCACCATACTTGCTCCGGACACTGCGAGAGGGCTGTACAAGCAATGATCACACGCACGGCACAGCGGACACACCAGGAACCGCGGTGTTGGCCGTCGAATGGCGCTAGCTGCGCAGCATTTGTGCACCGCCGCCGTCAGTGTCAGCCAGTTTGCCGTGGCATACGGAGCTCCATCGCAGTCTTTAACACTGGTAGCATGCCGCGACAGCGTGGACGTGAACCGTATGTGCAGTTGACGGACTTTGAGCGAGGGCGTATAGTGGGCATGCGGGAGGCCGGGTGGACGTACCGCCGAATTGCTCAATACGTGGGGCGTGAGGTCTCCACAGTACATCGATGTTGTCGCCAGTGGTCGGCGGAAGGTGCACGTGCCCGTCGACCTGGGACCGGACCGCAGCGACGCACGGATGCACGCCAAGACCGTAGGATCCTACGCAGTGCCGTAGGGGACCGCACCGCCACTTCCCAGCAAATTAGGGACACTGTTGCTCCTGGGGTATCGGCGAGGACCATTCGCAACCGTCTCCATGAAGCTGGGCTACGGTCCTGCACACCGTTAGGCCGTCTTCCGCTCACGCCCCAACATCGTGCAGCCCGCCTCCAGTGGTGTTGCGACAGGCGTGAATGGAGGGACGAATGGAGACGTGTCGTCTTCAGCGATGAGAGTCGCTTCTGCCTTGGTGCCAATGATGGTCGTACGCGTGTTTGGCGCCGTGCAGGTGAGCGCCACAATCAGGACTGCATACGACCGAGGCACACAGGGCCAACACCCGGCATCATGGTGTGGGGAGCGATCTCCTACACTGGCCGTACACCACCGGTGATCATCGAGGGGACACTGAATAGTGCACGGTACATCCAAACCTTCATCGAACCCATCGTTCTACCATTCCTAGACCGGCAAGGGAACTTGCTGTTCCAACTGGACAATGCACGTCCGCATGTATCCCGTGCCACCCAACGTGCTCTAGAAGGTGTAAGTCAACTACCGTGGCCGGCAAGATCTCCGGATCTGTCCCCCATTGAGCATGTTTGGGACTGGATGAAGCGTCGTCTCACGCGGTCTGCACGTCCAGCACGAACGCTGGTCCAACTGAGGCGCCAGGTGGAAATGGCATGGCAAGCCGTTCCACAGGACTACATCCAGCATCTCTACAATCGTCTCCATGGGAGAATAGCAGCCTGCATTGCTGCGAAGGGTGGATATACACTGTACTAGTGCCGACATTGTGCATGCTCTGTTGCCTGTGTCTATGTGCCTGTGGTTCTGTCAGTGTGATCATGTGATGTATCTGACCCCAGGAATGTGTCAATAAAGTTTCCCCTTCCTGGGACAATGAATTCACGGTGTTCTTATTTCAATTTCCAGGAGTATATATATATATATATATATATATATATATATATATATATATATATATATATATATATATATATATATATATAGGGAAGTAATGTATCAAATCATGGGAAGTTATGATAATCGACTTTTTTTCATTCAACCTCAATTCATTCAACAAGTCTTAACGTGTGATCTTTGACGCTTCTTGACCCAATTTTTCATCCATCTTCTTTTTCTGCTTGAAACAAAGTAGAGGAGCTGCGTCCCTATCGTCATCATTCCAAATCACACTAATATTCAGCAGTGTAAGGATAACGTCAGAAATGTTGCCAAATATTATTTTGAAGTATTATTGACGGTCTAGGAGCCGCTTTAGACAGCACTCTCTTGGCGTCACGAACGGACCATTGAGAGGATGCAGATAAACCGTTCGGATTTCTGAGCATGTTTTGAGTCCGTAACAGCTGCCAGAGTCGTTTAGGCTCTGATGAAATCTCCAGCAGTGGAAGACGAAACGTTTACATAGAATCATGACTTGAACTACTAATAAACCAAATATCAGCAATATCGCAAATATAGTTAGTCAAACCTTACTTTGTATTAATATCTAAGCTATTTCTTCATATACAGATATATTATATTGCTCTGAAAGTATCTGTTTGCAAAAGAACCAAATGTATTAGAGAGCTACCTCTATTTACATTTGGACTCCTGTTCCTCTTTATCTCTTTTAGATCAATTCGAGTGTATAACAATGAATTAATGGCACCGGCTGACATTTAAATTCAGTTCCAGAGTCCGTGTCTCCAAGGGAGGCACCAGGCACATTACACCAGCAGGAGAATAACCGGACACCCGTTTTTAACGTCGCTTTCACTGTCCGCGAGGTATTTCCTCAGCGGTTTCCAAGAAAGTACGCGGGCGTCTTCTGCGAGAGCCTGCGGAAAGCTGCCGGATCCGAGGACTTCCGCGTAGACACCATCCGTCCCTGTGTATCGTAGCAGGTAGTGTAAGCAGTGCTCCTTAGTTGCGAACGCCACTACTAATTGTGCGTAACGTAGCTGCCTGCCTTTCTTCGCGACGTCGTTGAGTTAGACACGGACGTATCAGGACGCAACAGGTTGCCAGGCGACGAGAGCTGCACACGTAGCCTTCGCCGAGGACCTTTAACAACTTTGATATAAACGAAAAGCAGTCAGGCTTCTTCCCACCAATACCTACAGCGAGACGTGTTCCTATCGCTTTTCGGGAACCATATTCTGCTTGTAGAGTAAGGTTACATCAAACTAATTTCACAAAGGAAATAGTGTAAAGCGAACCAGAAACCAAATACGCTGCAAGCACGTTCTCAACAGATGTTATAAAGATTGCTATGACGCCGCGCCGGGAAATATTTACAAATCTACTTGCTCTGTGATACGCCAGCTATTGTAGTCAAGGACACTAAACAAATTTTCTGCTGTGAAATCAAATGTTGACTGTTTAAGATAATTGAATCGGCAGTGTTTGGCTAGGAAGAAGAGAAGACGTGGTGGTGTGAAGTTTCTGATCATCACTGTTTTCCGGTGTCCTAAAGGTTCTCATAGAGTGTGGGCATCTGTGTTAATGCTTCTTTGCCTAAGTTTGCGGGTCGGCGGGTCCATTTTATGTTTGAGGCGATTTAACTTCAGAAATAACAAATAAAATACTTTATGCAATATATGTTTACTATTGCTTAGTACCGTACATTAGGAGTCGGCTATACAGTCAGTGGGAGAGGACCTACGTTCCTGCTGCAGATATAGGCGAGTGTTTGGGAATTATATTTAGGAGCCTCAAATGGGAACGAGCTATTTTCAGTTATCTGTATGGCCACTAGTTTAGTTTTATTTTAATTTCTAGCGCGTTTGTTTGGTTACTAGACGCAGTCTTTTAATATTAGTGCACTGTAAAGTACCACAGTTTGTATCGACGCTTGTATCGACCCTCATATAGTGCAGGTTTTTACTTACTTTTTATGGTTAGATCAAGTCAGTGTCTGCTAGGCTGTTACTGAGAGGAATCTGCAATAAAGGAGAGTACACCTTTCGTTTGCAAATTATACCATCGAGTACTGTGAGTTGACACAGCTTCTCATAAAAAGTGACTTACTTTACATTTCGTCAGAGCTATTTAGCTTCATCTCATATTTCGTGCGTGTCTGTGTATTTATCAGGCTGTGTTTAGTATGGATAGGAACTGCGATGCGAGTCAAGTTGGTGACACTTCGCTCACAGTTCCAGTCGGCGTTGGCTTTGATCACGCAGTTTGAGGCTGTTGTCAGTGGACATCACTCTGCGGGGCCAGACGTCGCTATCCGATGGACGTTCAATGCAACCTATGTGTTCCCCAATCGATTTACAACTGTGGCCGCTACGAGTGCTGCCCGCACTGAAGTTGATCCCTCACCCATGGTCGAGTGTGAAGTCGTTCCAACATGTGGCCGGCAGCAAAATACTTTCACAGGGCCGATATGATGTCCTCCCAGGTTGGTCTGACGATCAGGTTTCGGGCGCTAACGAAAACTCTGAGCCATATGAAGTCGCTAGCCCTGTTCCGGATGAATCATCTCGGCCTGCAAGGTATGGACATTCATGCAGGGTGGGGTTATTTTCAGTTGGGAGCTTCCACGCTGGGTGCGTAATGGGGTCCCTTAGGGATAGGCCTGCGAAGGAGGACTCAGTCCAGATGTGTAATGAGTGCTTCCAGATTCCATGAAGAGCACAGGGAGCAGCGATCTGCAGGAGGTGGCTCTTGTTGGTACTAAAGAAGTGTGTCGCTTTGGACTGACAGAGATTCTCTCTGGTTCTGGACGGCTGGCTGAAGTAGTGAAGACGGCCATTCTTGGTTGTGAGATGTATGCGGAGAACCGTAGTATCGTCGACAGAAACGACTGTGGTCCTTTGGTACAGAGCTGAGTGGAGGGTATGAATGAGAGGCTCAGGTTGTTCTGCGACCGCATAGATTGCAGATTCCTCGACCTGTGCCATAGGGTGGTGGGTTTCCGGATTCTGCTAAATAGGTCATGAGCCAACTACTTGCAGGAAGCGGCTACACGGGTAGTGGGGGCTGTGTGGAGGGGACTGGGTGGTTTTTTACTTCAGAGGGGCTCGGGAACGTGCAGAAAGGGCTTCAGTTTCAAAGGGAGTTGTATGAAAACAGGAAGAGGGTAAGCATAGGAACAGTCAATATCGTAGTTGTAAATTGTCGAAGTCTTCTTTTAAAAGTGCCAGAGCACCAAGCTCTAATAGAAAGACATGGATCTGAAATCCTTACAGGTATGGAAAGCTGGGTAGGCCTGAAATAAGTTCAACCGAAATTTTTGCAACAGACCTGACTGTGTTCGGTAAGGATAGCTTAAATGCAGTTGGTGGTGGAGTTTTCATTACTGTCAGAGATAGTACCTGTGAACTCCCTTTGAAACTGAAGCCCTTTCTGCACGTTCCCGAGCCCCTCTGAAATAAAAAACCACCCAGTCCCCTCCACACAGCCCCCACTACCCGTGTAGCCGCTTCCTGCAAGTAGTTGGCTCATGACCTATTTAGCAGAATCCGGAAACCCACCACCCTATGGCACAGGTCGAGGAATCTGCAATCTATGCGGTCGCAGAACAACCTGAGCCTCTCATTCATACCCTCCACTCAGCTCTGTACCAAAGGACCACAGTCGTTTCTGTCGACGATACTACAGTTCTCCGCATACATCTCACAACCAAGAATGGCCATCTTCACTACTTCAGCCAGCCGTCCAGAACCAGTTGCTGAACAGTTCAAAGAAAACTAGAGAGCCATTTCAAATAGGTATTCCATTCAAACAATTATAGTTGCTGGTGACTTCTATCTACCGTCGATGTGTTGGCAAAAACACATATTTAACGTCGATGGTAGGAGCAAACGTCGACCGAAATCGTACTGAACGCCTTCTTAGAAAATTATTTTGAACAGTTAGTGCAGGACCCCCTCGAAGGGTAAATGATTAGGAAAACGTACTTGGCCTCTTAGTAACAAATAATTCTGACCAAATAATGTGCATCATGGCAGTTACGCGGATTAGTGAGCACAAGGTCGGTGTCGCTAGACTGAATACCGTAACGTCCAAACCCACGAAAAATAAATGCAAAATACATTTATTTACAAAATAAATAAAAGTTCCCTTGACACCCTCCTAAGAGACAGTCCACACTCTTTCCATCATTATGACGTATATCAGACGTGGTTTAAATTGAAAGAAATAGTATATATATATATATATATATATATATATATATATATATATATATATATATATACCCTGTTCCGGATGAATCATCTCGGCCTGCAAGGTATGGACATTCATGCAGGGTGGGGCTATTTTCGGTTGGGAGCTTCCACGTTATATATATATATATATATATATATATATATATATATATATATAAAGAAATTAATAAGAGATGTTACCGATCCTCCATGGTACACGAGACAGGTCAGAACACTATTGCAGAAGGGACGAAGAAACAGCGCCAACTTTAAAAGAGTTCAAAATGCTAAAGATGGCAAAATTTTATGGAAGCTCGAAATTTAGCACGAATTTCAATACAAGATACTTTTAATAGTTTCCACAACGAAATTCTGTTTCCAAATCTGGCAGAAAACCCAAAGAAATTCTAGTCGTATATAAAGTGCACTTGTGGCAAGACGCAATCAATACCTTCACTGCGAGATATCAATGGTGATGTTACTGATGACAACACCACTAAAGAAGAACTACCGAACACAGTTTTCCGAAATTCCTTCAAAAAAGAAGACGACGTAAATAATTGATAATTCCCATTAAGAATGACTACGAACATAAATAACCAAGAAGTAGATATCCTCGTTCTAGTGAAGAAGCTTAAATCATTTAATAAAGGCAAAGCCTTCAGTCCAGATTGAATTCCAGTCAGGTTCCTTTCAGAGTATGCTGATACAAAAGCTTCATTCTTAGCAATCATAAGCAGCCATTTGCTCATCGAAAGATCCGTAACTAAAGATTCTAAATTTGCGCAAGTCACAACAATACCCAAGAAAGGAAATGGGAGTAATCCGCTGAAATACAGACAGATACAGCTAATGTTGGACGGAATTAACAATGTCTTCAAAGGAGGACATAAGATGAACATCAACAAAAGCAAAACGAGAATAATGCAATGTTGTTGTTGTTGTGGTCTTCAGTCATGAGACTGGTTTGATGCAGCTCTCCATGCTACTCTATCCTGTGCAAGCTTCTTCATCTCCCAGTACCTACTGCAACCTACATCCTTCTGAATCTGCTTAGTGTATTCATCTCTTGGTCTCCCCCTACGATTTTTACCCTCCACGCTGCCCTCCAATACTAAATTGGTGATCCCTTGATGCCTCAGAACATGTCCTACCAACCGATCCCTTCTTCTGGTCAAGTTGTGCCACAAACTCCTCTTCTCCCCAATCCTATTCAGTACCTCCTCATTAGTTATGTGATCTACCCACCTAATCTTCAGCATTCTTCTGTAGCACCACATTTCGAAAGCTTCTATTCTCTTCTTGTCCAAACTATTTACCGTCCATGTTTCACTTTCATACATGGCTACACTCCATACAAATACTTTCAGAAATGACTTCCTGACACTTAAATCTATACTCGATGTTAACAAATTTCTCTTCTTCAGAAACGCTGTCCTTGCCATTGCCAGTCTACATTTTATATCCTCTCTACTTCTACCATCATCAGTTATTTTGCTCCCCAAGTAGCAAAACTCCTTTACTACTTTAAGTGTCTCATTTCCTAATCTAATACCCTCAACATCACCCGACTTAATTCGACTACATTCCATTATCCTCGTTTTGCTTTTGTTGATGTTCATCTTATATCCTCCCTTCAAGACACCATCCATTCCGTTCAACTGCTCTTCCAAGTCCTTTGCTGTCTCTGACAGAATTACAATGTCATCGGCGAACCTCAAAGTTTTTATTTCTTCTCCATGGATTTTAATACCTACTCCGAATTTTTCTTTTGTTTCCTTTATTGCTTGCTCAATATACAGATTGAATAACATCGGGGAGCGGCTACAACCCTGTCTTACTCCCTTCCCAACCACTGCTTCCCTTTCATGTCCCTCGACTCTTATAACTGCCATCTGCTTTCTGTACAAATTGTAAATAGCCTTTCGCTCCCTGTATTTTACCCCTGCCACCTTTAGAATTTGAAAGAGAGTATTCCAGTCAACATTGTCAAAAGCTTTCTCTAAGTCTACAAATGCTAGAAACGTAGGTTTGCCTTTCCTTAATCTTTCTTCTAAGATAAGTCGTAAGGTCAGTATTGCCTCACGTGTTCCAGTATTTCTACGGAATCCAAACTGATCTTCCCCGAGGCCGGCTTCTACTAGTTTTTCCATTCGTCTGTAAAGAATTCGTGTTACTATCTTGCAGCTGTGGCTTATTAAACTGATTGTTCGGTAATTCTCACATCTGTCAACACCTGCTTTCTTTGGGATTGGAATTATTATATTCTTCTTGACGTCTGAGGGTATTTCGCCTGTTTCATACATCTTGCTCACCAGATGGTAGAGTTTTGTGATGACTGGCTCTCCCAAAGCCATCAGTAGTTCCAATGGAATGTTGTCTACTCCTGGGGCCTTGTTCCGACTCAGGTCTTTCAGTGCTCTGTCAAACTCTACACGTAGTATCGTATCTCCCATTTCATCTTCATCTACATCCTCTTCCATTTCCATAATATTGTCCTCAAGTACATCGCCCTTGTATAGACCCTCTCTATACTCCTTCCACCTTTCTGCTTTCCCTTCTTTGCTTAGAACTGGGTTTCTCTTATCTCCAAAGGTCTCTTTAATTTTCCTGTAGGCGGTATCTATCTTACCCCTAGTGAGATAAGCCTCTACATCCTTACATTTGTCCTCTAGCCATCCCTGCTTAGCCATTTTGCACTTCCTGTCGATCTCATTTTTGAGACGTTTGTATTCCTTTTTGCCTGCTTCATTTACTGCATTTTTATATTTTCTCCTTTCATCAATTAAATTCAATATTTCTTCTGTTACCCAAGGATTTCTACTAGCCCTCGACTTTTTACCTATTTGATCCTCTGCTGCCTTCACTACTTCATCCCTCAAAGCTACCCATTCTTCTTCTACTGTATTTCTTTCCCCCATTCCTGTCAATTGTTCCCTTATGCTCTCCCTGAAACTCTGTACAACCTCTGGTTCTTTCAGTTTATCCAGGTCCCATCTCCTTAAATTCCCACCTTTTTGCAGTTTCTTCAGTTTTAATCTACAGGTCATAACCAATAGATTGTGGTCAGAGTTCACATCTGCCCCTGGAAATGTCTTACAATTTAAAACCTGGTTCCTAAATCTCTGTCTTACCATTATATAATCTATCTGATACCTTTTAGTATCTCCAGGCTTCTTCCATGTATACAACCTTCTATCATGATTCTTGAACCAAGTGTTAGCTATGATTAAGTTGTGCTCTGTGCAAAATTCTACCAGGCGGCTTCCTCTTTCATTTCTTAGCCCTAATCCATATTCACCTACTACGTTTCCTTCTCTCCCTTTTCCTTCACTCGAATTCCAGTCACCCATGACTATTAAATTTTCGTCTCCCTTCACTATGTGAATAATTTCTTTTATTTCATCATACATTTCTTCAATTTCTTCGTCATCTGCAGAGCTAGTTGGCATATAAACTTGTACTATTGTAGTAGGTGTGGGCTTCGTATCTATCTTGGCCACAATAATGCGTTCACTAAGCTGTTTGTAGTAGCTTACCCGCGTTCCTATTTTCCTATTCATTATTAAACCTACTCCTGCATTACCCCTATTTGACTTTGTGTTTATAACCCTGTAGTCACCTGACCAGAAGTCTTGTTTCTCCTGCCACCGAACTTCACTAATTCCCACTATATCTAACTTTAACCTATCCATTTCCCTTTTTAAATTTTCTAACCTACCTGCCCGATTAAGGGATATGACATTCCACGCTCCGATCCGTAGATTGCCAGTTTTCTTTCTCCTGATAACGACGTCCTCTTGAGTAGTCCCCGCCCGGAGATCCGAATGGGGGACTATTTTACCTCCGGAATATTTTACCCAAGAGGACGCCATCATCATTTATTCATACAGTAAAGCTGCATGCCCTCGGGAAACATTACGGCCGTAGTTTCCCCTTGCTTTCAGCCGTTCGCAGTACCAGCACAGCAAGACCGTTTTGGTTATTGTTACAAGGCCAGATCAGTCAATCATCCAGACTGTTGCCCTTGCAACTACTGAAAAGGCTGCTGCCCCTCTTCAGGAACCACACGTTTGTCTGGCCTCTCAACAGATACCCCTCCGTTGTGGTTGTACCTACGGTACGGCTATCTGTATCGCTGAGGCACGCAAGCCTCCCCACCAACGGCAAGGTCCTTGGTTCATGGGGGGGGGGGGGGGGGGGAAATGCAATGTAGTCGTATTAAATCGGGTGATGCTGAGGGAATTAGATTAGGAAATGAAACACAATGTAGTAAATGAGTTCTGCTATTTGGAGGACAAAATAACTGATGATCGTCGAAGTAGAGAGGATATAAAGTGTAGACTGGCAATGGCAAGGAAAGCGTTTCTGAAGAAGAGAAATTTGTTAACGTCGAGTATAGATTTAAGTGTCAGGAAGTCTTTTCTGAAAGTATTTGTATGGAGTGTAGCTATGTATGGAAGTGAAACGTGGACGATAAATAGTTTGGACAGGAAAAGAATAGAAGCTTTCGAAATGTGGTGCTACAGAAGAATGCTGGAGATTAGATGGGTAGATCACATAACTAATGAGGAGGTACTGAATAGAATTGGGGAGAAGAGATATTTGCGGCACAACTTGACTAGAAGAAGGGATCCGTTGGTAGGACATGTTCTGAGGCATCAAGGGATCACCAATTTGGTACTGGGGGCCAGCGTGGAGGGTAAAAATCGTAGAGGGAGACCAAGAGATGAATACATTAAGCAGATTAGGAAGGTACAGGGAGATGAGGAAGCTTGCGCAGGATAGAGTAGCATGGAGAGCTGCATCAAACCAGTGTCTGGATTGAAGACCACAACAACAACAACAACAGCAACACATAGCTAATGTCGAGTTGCAGTAGAGTTTTAGAACGTATACTGTAGTCAAATATTATGAATCACTCCCAAGAAAACAGTTTATTAAGAAAAAGGCAGCATGTATTCAGAAAATATCGTTCTTGTGAAACACTACTAGCTCTTTATTCTCCAGAAACAATGAGTGCCATCGACAGGGGATGTTAAACTGATGAAGTACGAGGCGTATTCCGAAAGTAAGGTCCGATCGGTCGCCAGGTGGAAACCACAGTGAAAACCTGATAAAGCTTTGCATAGGTGTGTTGGACAGTGTCTCTAGTATGCCCGGTGATCACATCACGTCCATCTTTTCAGTTATAATCGCACAGTGAGCACGCAAAGATGCTTAGTAAACGGTGTCTCCCGCCAAGTATGAATGCCCGTGAGAGATTTAGCCTGATATGATGCAGCCCACACAACATAACTGTCATGTATTTCCTTATTCATGACAGTTCTCTACCGTACTCTGCAGGGGAAATGAGGACGCCCCTGCAGCGTTTTCCATGGAAAGTGCTTCATCGCTCTCCATGCAGCCTGTACTTTTCTCCCTCTGATTTCCATCTCCGCTGATATTAACTGCTGGCTATGAGGTCAACATTTTGGCACAGACAACAAACTGCACGTCAGAGTAGAGAATCGGCGAAAAGTGCAGGCGGCTGCCTTCTACGACGAGGGTATTGGAAAATTGGAACAACTCTACGAAAAATGTCTGAGACGGAGCGGCGACTATGTAGACACTTTGCTGGAAGCTGTGGCTAACTATTGCAGATAATATACTTTTGATTTTCACTGTGGTTTCCATTTTGCGACATATCGGACTTTACTTTCGGAGTACGCCTCGTATTTTTAGATCTTCAAAAGTCTTTTGACACCGTTCCTCACAACCAACAAGTATATTAAATTGCTTGCCTATGGGGTATCGTTCCAGTTGTATGGCTGGATTCGTGATTTCCTGTCAGAAAGGTCACAGTTCGTAATAACAGACGGAAAGTCTTCTAGTAAAACAGAAGTAATATCTGGCGATTCCCAAGGAAGTATTATACGCTCTCTGTTGTTTCTGATCAACATAAACGATTTCGGAGACAATCTGAGCAGTCCTCCTAGATTATTCGCAGATGATGCTGTTATTTACCCTCATGTAATACCATCAGATAAAATTAACTGCAAAATGATTTAGACAACATATGTGTACGGTGTAGAAAGTGACAATTGACTCTGAATCATCAAAAATGTAAAGTCATCCTCACGACTACTAAAAATAAAGCGCTAAATTTCAGTTAAGCTATAAAACACAAAAATCTAAAGCCTGTAAAAGCAAATAAATACTTGGGGATAACAATTACGAATATCTCAAACTGGAAAGATCACAGCCGGCCGAAGTGGCCGCGCGGTTCTGGCGCTGCAGTCTGGAACCGCCAGACCGCTACGGTCGCAGGTTCGAATCCTGCCTCGGGCATGGATGTGTGTGCTGTCCTTAGGTTAGTTAGGTTTAACTAGTTCTAAGTTCTAGGGGACTAATGACCTCAGCAGTTGAGTCCCATAGTGCTCAGAGCCATTTTTTTTTTTTTTTTTTTGGAAAGATCACATAGATAATGATGAGGTAAAAGCAAACCAAAGACTGTGACTTATTGGCAGATCATATAGAGAATGTAGCATGTTTATTAAAGAGACTGCTTACTCTACGCTTGTTCGCCCTCTTCTGGAGCATTGCTGTGCGATATGAGATCCACATCAGATAGGATTGACGGGGGACATCGAAAACATTCAAAGAAGGGTAGCTAGTTTTGCATAATTGCGAATTAGGGGAGAGAGTGCCACGGATATGATACACGAATTGAGGTGGCAGTCATTAAAGCAAAGGCGTCTTTCGCTATGGCAGGATAGCATGAAATTTCAATCACCAACTTTCTACTCAGTGTGTGAAAATATTTTGTTGGCGTCTACCCATTGGAAGACATTGTCATGATAATAACATAAGAGAAATCAGAGCTACCACGGAGAGATTTAAGTGTTCGTTTTTCCCGCGCACTATTCTAGAGGGAAAAGTAGAGAAGCAGCTTAAAAGTGGTTCGATAAACCCTCTACCAGGCACTTGTACGTCCTGTGCCGCCAATATTAAAATATCGAATTTTGTGACCCAAATCTTCGAAACTTTTTAAGACACCAATTTACAATTTTCCATAGTTATTGAATGCATCTTTCTAGATACACTGAACTACAATTATTACTGAAATTGTATTGTGGGGCATATTATCTTTTTTTTCTAACACTCAATTTTTTGACAGAATTTGTAAGTAAATGAACATAAAAACAAAACAACTCAGGATATTTTAATTATTCTAGTTCCATATGTGGTGAATCTCATACTTGACATGCTGTGAAAATTTCATGCCTCTACCATCAGTACGTTTTTAGAAAACGGGCCATTTATTGCAAAAAATGTGGTTCAGAGATATTGAGGTTTAAAAGTTTTTTATTAAAAATTCTCATACAGACTTACAAATCTGCGTGTTTTATGTACTAGAATTTCCCAGTCCCACAGTCTGTGTCTTCTTCAGTGTCACAACAGCACAGTGCTTGCTTCCTCCTTTTCTTTCTTGCTTCTTTGATCATTTGCTGAGCAGCTGACTCTGTTTCTCGTACATGAAGATAAGCCAGTACTTTAGCTGTATTCTGTCCAAATCGTACCTCTAACTACTCCAGAACCTTAATTCTTTCATATTTCCCACCATTAAAAGTCATTACAGAATCAGACACTGGAAACTTTAGTCATAACGCCAACAAATACATTTTTAGGCACACGGCACCACACAACGTTATTGAAGGGCTCATTCGCATTCTGGTTCTTCTCATGTAAACACTTTAGTAGCTCAGGATTTACCAAATCTCTGTAAATAGGTTTGATTGCCTCCAATACTGCCAAAGGAAGAGAATGTTTATGTGTAAATTCGTGCAGGGTGTCAGAAAATTCAGCTTGCCTGTATTTACGCCAAGGTTTTGGTGGAGGTGGACACAAAGAAAGCATGACATGGCTTTTCATCAGTTGATATTCGATGAAAGAAAGTGCTCCACACGGCTCTTTCCATCTTCTCTAAATTGTCACAGTTATCTCTAATGACCTTCTCATAATATTCCGCCGGCCGGAGTGGCCGTGCGTTTCTAGGCGCTACAGTCTGGAACCGCGTGATCGCTACGGTCGCAGGTTCGAATCCTGCATCGGGCATGGATGTGTGTGATGTCCTTATAGTCTGATTTAAAGTAGTTGTCACCTGACGTTTGCGCTGCGAAGTCGCGGCGTTGTCACGTCAAGCACTGGCTGGAGGCAGCCGCCTCAGCGCATCGCTAACCCCGGCGGTAGAAAATCGTTTTAAAGCCTGTATCTTCTACAAAAAGTAAGTAAAAAATTTCAAACCCGCATATGATGTATATCTCTACAATGTCTCTCAATCTGTCAATTATCTATTCTTAATGTTAATTAGGGCAAGAGTTACGTTAATTTGTTTGAAACCATTTAAATTCTCGATTTCGCAAACAGCTTCTAACTTATCACGTCATTACTGAAAAACTATTGCCGTCACAGCAAAATATTTTTTTCCATTCATTACCAAACTAATGCACTCGGCAAAGAATCCTTAAAAGTTTTCGTAGTGCATTAAGTTTCCTGTATATAAATTTCTGAAAACAACGTTTTTAAGCAACCCTATCAGTACTGAACTCGAAACAAGTATGACGTTTAAAATCTCTGTCTCCCATAAATATTATGTAAATATTTAGAAATTTACGTAGAGTATCGGTCTCAGTGGTATCTATAAGCATATCAAATATCTTTTCTTAATTTTAATTAGGGCCGTTGTTACATTAACTATTGAAGTGTGAGAAATTTTCGCGTCCGGAAAAGTTTTCTTCTTTAGATTTCAAATCTCGAAAACTATTACACACATTGAATAACATCTTGGTGTGTATACCAAATTAAATAGAGTTAAAATTCAGTCTAACTTAACCGTAAGGAGATGACGAGAGTTGGCCAAACAGTATTCCTTAGGCTCACAACAAAAATAAGAAATTATCGAAATAAATTCACAAACACAATATTTAATGCCAGTAAGTACACTACACTGTAATCAGACAATGCGGAAACACCGCTTACTTCAGAGTCAGAGTCAGTGGAACTATCCGTCTCGCTGCTCGTATTGACAGATATAATCAAGTCTTCGACGCTCTGTTGTAAGATACCTTCATTGTTCCATGCGTCCTGTATCACGTGATGCACTACCTTCTGCCAGTCTTCCGATGTCACAATTTCAACTGTCTGTTTCAAAAGGCGTTCCACTTCGGTTAATGTGAATTTCTTATTTTCTGCAGCAATATGCCGTTTAACCTGAGTCCAAATCAGTTCTATTGCGTTGAAATGGCAATGGTAAGGAGGCAATCTGAGCACTTTATGCCCGTATTTTTTTGCTGCTTCATCCACAATGTAAATCGGGTTCTTTGGCTTGTGTTGCGATACAAGTTCTAATAATTCTGCCCTTGTAAAATTACTGTCGAACTGCACCTTATGTTTCTGTAACCAGCTAACAATGTCGAGCGATAAGGAGCGTTATCCATAACAATGATAGAGTTTTTTGTTAAGTTCTGGAGCACACAGTCTTCAAACCATTTCACAAAAGTATTGTGGTTCATCTCTTCGTGGTAGTTGAGGTCTTATTTGAACTGAATAGCAGCAGACAATTTGGAATGAAACCTTTTGAATTTCCGACATGTGCTACAATTATCCTTTTTCCTCTGCCGATCGGATCTGCCATACTACCGCTGATGATACCGTCTGTCCAGTCTTTTTTAAAACTGTGTCCTGCATTCACCCACGTTTCATCAAGCCATCAAAATTTGTCCCCACTAATTCTCTAAGAAAGCGGCAACGCCAGGCTGCAATATTTTGGCCATTAGTAACTTTCTGCCAGAGATGGATTTATAGCGGAATCCTAACATTTTCACAACTCGTAACAAAGACGATTTACTACCCTGAAACAGGTCAGCCGCTGTGAGGGTAGCATGTAGTTTTTTGAATGTTGGATACTCCTTCCTCGAACAAGAAGTGTGTATTTGACGACGAATGGCATCTTCATGAAAAGACTCAAGTTTTGTGACCCTCTTCTCTACTCGCCTCTTTTTCCCAGGTGTCTCCAATTTAGATGACTCACTAGAGCCTTCTTTAGTGAATTTCTCCGTGCAGATTCTTATTACTGATCGTTCGCTAACTTGCAGAGCAGCTCCAGTTCGCTCCACCACCTTATCCAAAGGAACGGGAGGCCCTCCTGCATCCGTATCTCGCTCAAAATACTCCCTTAAGGAACACACGTATTCACGCGCATGACTGCGTATAACGACGCCATGTCCGCCACTTTTTGGAGGTTTCCGAGGAGTCGAGGAGTGTGCAGCCTCGGCCTCCCTCTCTTAAGACTGCTTTCATGAGACATCGTAAACATACGAAGCTACAAGTCACTCAAATCTCTCAGCCGCACGTCAACAACGGCTCGCTGCGGACTGGCTGGCACAATGCCTTAGTCAGCTCAGCAGAGCGAAGTGGCAACGCAGTGGCAGCCGACAGCGCCGGCTGCCATTGGTTTACTGGTGGCGGGAGCCCTGCAGCCCGTTACCTGTCAAGTGACAACTATTTTAAATCAGACTGTAGGTTAGTTAGGTTTAAGTAGTTCTAAGTTCTAGGGGACTGATAACCACAGCAGTTAAGTCCCATAGTGCTCAGAGCCATTTGAACCATCATAATATTCCTGTAATTCATCACTTACTTTGTCAGTCTTCCAGCATATTTTATTGTCTTGACATCAGACCGTTTTGTGTTACCCATCTCGGTTTTTATGTTACACAGACATGTTCCCATCCTTCTCTTGGCATGTCCTACACATTCAGATTTTTGTATAGGAACATCATACGGCTTACTGTTTAGTACTGCAATGAAAACATTGTTGTCTCCATCACCTAAGTAATTCACATATCTGACACCTCTCACCTTCTGTGAACGCCGGAAAATGTTAACTGCTCCTTTTACCTCTATTCTTCCAATTGCGCCATCATAATTTTTTATACATTGCTGCTTATGAAGTAATCTGTTCTTCTGGTTCACTGTACAACATTGGTAGTAATTACTGAGAACTACAAAATCCAATACTTCTCCAGTGTCAATACTTATTGCAGATATAATACCATTTTTAGAACTAAACCCACGTTTTTGCTAGGATCCATCAACAGCAATGCTGATGTCTGTGTCACCCTCATTTTTTTCAACAGCTCCTGTTGTAGCAGCAACCATTGAATCTTCAGCCACAGCATTTACAGAGTCCCCAGTTGCTGTTACATATTTCGTATACGGTACCTAGAAGGTGGTTCAAATGGTTCAAATGATTCTGAGCACTATGCGACTTAACTTCTGAGGTCATCAGTCGCCTAGAACTCAGAACTAATTAAACCTAACTAACCTAAGGACATCACACACATCCATGCCCGAGGCAGGATGCGAACCTGCGACCGTAGCGGTCGCTCGGTTCCAGACTGTAGCGCCTAGAACCGCACGGCCACTCCAACTGGCTAGAAGGTTGTTTTGGCAAATTCAACACGGTGCAGAGAACATTTCCAGCCCTTGCACCATTACAAATGCATCTAAGGCCATAGAACAGTCTCACATTAGTTTCATACAATTCACTACCTGAACACTTTGATGAAGTATGGAATGCTTTTTCGTTTTTGCACTTCTGACATTTAATAACTAATTTAGACACAACACCTACTCTAGCTCCAATATCATCTTAAAGTTTAACTTCACCACTACAAAGGCAGCAAGAGACAGTCTTAGAAAGAATTTGTGCAAGGATTTGCAGATGTATAATGACGTTGCCCATAATATCATTACATTTACCACTGTCCCCTGTTTCTAAAGTTACTTTCCTTTTCGATGCACTAGGTATGCGTGATCACTTCAGAAACATTATCGTGGTTTCCTTCACTGGTAGCACAAGTGTTTTCAAGTACTTCAGAAGAAAATTGATGTCTAACATATCTGTTACCCACAAATTTGCGTTTCTTGAAGTTACTTTTACGCTTAGTCAAGAAGGTAGCTTACTACAAAAATAGCCGATAATCACACTACTTTCAACGAAAACTAGTATCAGAAAATAAGGACCGATTTGTTTATTCGTAATGTCAACTTCTGAGACGTAGCAGTAGGTACAAAGCAAAGCAATTCACAGCCTTCTAGACTGTGTAGTTCCCAAGATAGACTGCTCAACTGTGACAGTATCTGCGTAGCCGCGAAATTTGACAGTCACACGTCAACATTGAAAATTTATTTCAAGGTCTTACAATCGTCTGATATTAATGTATTATATAACAAAATATTCAGGGAAGCTCAAAGTACATTATGGAGTAGGAAACAGAAAATATCAAATTTCAACGAATTTCACGTACAATTAATTGTGAATTGCACAGTGATCATGTTGTTGTAGACAAAAAAGACGTCTTGCAGCTGGCTCAGTCAGCGTTGCGAAAATACTATTTAACAAGGTCGAAAAATTAGGATCACTAGCCTAACTAGCTCGACACTCCATAGCTGCATACATATCTGCCCGCCTTCATCTGGGGCCGCTTCTGTTACCATAGTGGATTTTGACGTCATTTGCACGGCAGCAAACAAGCCCTATGTCAGAATTACAACGTGTCTTATGACTCAAATTAAACGAGAGCAGACACTGCGTGATTAAGAATGAGCGACTCTCGAAATGTAGTTAGTAGGACTGCCGCAAGCCGCAGTCAATATTTTTTATCGATCGGTTTTGCTCAGCCTAACAACAGCATCTTCAGAAACAGTGCAATTAACAGAAGACTATAGCAGTTGGCTGATTACATTGGCGATGTCAGAGATCCGTGACATCTGTGTGCAATCAACTAACTACTCTGAACTGTAAATTCCAGTTCCTGGGGATGCAGTTCTTAAATTTAACGCAACCATTCAGTAAACAATATTGACTGCGACTTGTGTCTGTTCTACAAACTTAAGCAAATTAAGTTTCATGTAAATTTAAACTATGCTGAAGGCCAGTTATGCGGACAATTAAGTGCACTTAAATGACATTTAGAGTCCTCCACAAATTGCTATTTCTATTCATACGAAAATCGAGTTTATAACATATTGATTGAACTGGGTTCAAATGACAGGGTTGGGGGAAGGTAGGCTAAAACACACACAAACAAAAATTGCTATAAAAGTGCAAAAATAAAAATCAAACAAAATTTTATCGAGATGTATAGCAAATGAAAATATACTAGATAAGAGATTTAAGAAACGGAAACAGGATTTCGTTTAGGCCAAATATTACGAGGGTTGTCATTGTAACGTAATAGGAACTAACAGTGTATCTACAGGTGGTGGACAAAACATCGGAACGCCACCATGGCTAATACGGTGAGCGAAAAGCTTTCAGTCATCACGAAATGAATAAATTCAAGACCTGTAAGGTTATCAATATAATTTTATACCACTCTTCCTGCAAAATAGTGCCATACTCAGCTAACGATGATGCAGGTATGTCAGGATATCGATCGCACACCCTTCTCTCCAAAGTAGGCCGCAAAGGCTCAATAATTCTGATATCTGACGACTTGTGGCCTGGGGATTAGATTAGATTAGATTCCAACTGATCCGTAGTGAGGAGGTCCTCCAGGATGTAGAACATCTCAGAAAAACAATAATACATGACAAGTATTTATAACTAAAATAAGCGAATGTACCTTCCACAGGTCCTAAGTGGAATGACCGTATTTTTTTTTTTTTTTTTTTTTTTTATGAACAGTGGCTCTTTCTACTTGGAACATAGCGTGGCCATTGGGGAATAAATATTGTCCTGATGAGCCAGTACGGTCGGATAATTCTTGGCATTAATTCGACCTTGCACAGTAACCATGCGGCTCATGAAATATCGCGGTGCAGCTGCCCAAATCCTCACCGAAGGCCCCATGTTTCACTCTTGGGACATAAACCAGCTGCAAGTTGTAGACAGTGTCAAACAAGACTCATTCGATCAAATAGCATTCTTCCATTTCTTCACAGTGCAGGTTTTATGGATTCGGCACCACGTTTTCGAGTTACGGGCTCCATTGATGTATGGTTTTGATTTTTCAGCTGGTCCTGCACTTCACAGCTTATGGTCATATGGTTCATGTTGTTTGGTGCTGGCAGGATTTGCGAGTGCGATTTTTATTGCTGTCGTCCTCTTATTTTTCGTCACAATCCGCTCCAATGACCATCTGTCATGATCAATCGACACACACTTCCATCCACGTTGTAACTTAGCGGACTATGTTTGCTCGCACTCGCTGTAAGCGGTATAAATCTTCTATACGGTGCCTTTCGAAATAGAAAACACTTCTGTTACCTTCGTTACGGATCCACCCACTATACGAGCACCACTCACATCTACACCTACATATGCACATACACAGCGAGCCACCATCTGGAGCTTGGCAGATGGTACCCTATAACACTACTAACTCGAACATAGGCTGAGGTGACAAAAGTCATGGGATCCCTTATAACTTAGAGTCGAACGTCCTTTTGCTCGGCGTAGTGCAGCAACACCACGTGGCGTGGACTCAACAAGTAGTTGGAAGCCCCCTGCAGAAATTCTGAGCCACGCTGCCTCTATATCCCTCCATAGTTGCGAATGTGTTTCACATGAAGGATTTTCTACACGAACTGACATGTCGGTTATGTCCCATAAATCTTCGATGAGATTCATGTCTGGGTGGCAAAATCATTCGCTCGAATTGTCCATAATGTCCTTGAAACCAATCGCGAACGACTTTTCCCTAGCGACATGGCGCTTTGTCATCCATAAAAATTCCATCGTTGTTTGGGAACACGAAGTCCATGAATGGCAGAAAATGGTCTCGACTTAGCCGAACATAGCATTTCCAGTCAATGATCAGTTCAGTTGGACCAGAGGACTCGATTCATTCCATGTAAACCCAGACCACACCTTTATGGTGCCACCACCAGCTTCCACAATCCGTTATTGACAAATTGGGTCCATGGTTTCGTCGGATTTGCGCAACCCTAACATCAGATCTTACCAACTGAAACCGGAACTTATGTGATCAGGCCATGGTTTTCCAGTCGTCTAGTGTCATGTCCTAACGGATACGTTAATCGTACGCTTCAAATTGATTTCTGTGAGGACGCAGTCTTGTTTTCCTGTTGGCACACACCTCTACGCAAACGTCGCTGCTCTCGGTCGTTAAATGAAGGCCATCGGCCAATGCGTTGTTCGTGATGAGGGGTGCCGCCGAAAACTTGGTATTCCGGCACACTCTTGACACTCTGGATCCCAGAATATTGAATTACCTGATGATTTCCGAAATGGAATGTCCCATGCGTCTAGCTGCAACTACCATCCAGCGTTCGAAGTCTGTTAATTTCTGTCGCGCGACCATAATCACGTCGGAAACCTTTTCACATGAATCACGTGAAGAGTTAGACAGAGCACTGAAAGACCTAAGCCGAAACAAGGCCCTGGGAGTAGACAACATTCCATTAGAACTACTGATAGCCTTGGGAGAACCAGCCCTGACAAAACTCTACCATCTGGTGAGCAAGATGTATGAGACAGGTGAAATACCCTCAGACTTCAAAAAGAATGTAATAATTCCAATCCCAAAGAAAGCAGGTGTTGACAGATGTGAAAATTACCGTACTATCAGTTTAATAAGACACGGCTGCAAAATACTAACACGAATTCTTTACAGATGAATGGAAAAACTGGTAGAAGCCGACCTCGGGGAAAATCGGTTTGGATTCCGTAGAAATGTTGGAACACGTGAGGCAGTCCTGACCCTACGACATATCTTAGAAAATAGATTATGGAAAGGCACACCTACATTTTTAACAATTGTAGATTTAGAGAAAGCTTTTGACAATGTTGACTGGAATACTCTCATTGAAGTTCTGAAGGTGACAGGGGTAAAATACTGGGAGAGAAAGGCTATTAACAATTTGTACAGAAACGAGTTGGCAGTTATAAGAGTCGAGGGGCAAGAAAGGGACGCAGTGGTTGGGAAGGGAGTGAGACAGGGTTGTAGCCTATCCGCGATGTTATTCAATCCGTATATTGAATAAGCAGTAATGGAAACAAAAGAAAAATTTGGAGTAGGAATGAAATCCATGGAGAAGAAATAGAAACTTTGGGGTTCACCGATGGCATTGTAATTCTGTCAGAGACAGCAAAGGACCTGGAAGAGCAGCTGAACAGAATGGACAGTGTCTTGAGAATATAAGATGAAGATGAACAAAAGCAAAAAGAGGATAATGGAATGTAGTGGAAGTAAATATGGTGATGCTGAGGGTATTACATTAGGGAAGGATACGCTTAAAGTAGTAAATGAGTTTTGCTACTTTGGGAGGAAAATAACTCATGATGGTCGAAGTAGAGAGGATATAAAATGTAGACTGACAATTGCAAGGAAAGCGTTTCTGAAGAAGAGAAATTTGTTAACATTGAGTATAAATTTAAGTGTCAGGAAATCGCTTCTGAAAGTATTTGTGTGGAGTGTGACCACGTATGGACGTGAAACGTGGACGATAAATAGTTTGGACAAGAAGAGAATAGAAGCTTTCGAAATGTGGTGCTACAGAAAAATGCTGGAGATTAGATGGGTAGATCATATAACTAATGAGGAGGTATTGAATAGAATTGGGGAGAAGAGAAATTTGTGGCACAACCTGACTAGAAGAAGAGATCGCTTGGTAGGACATGTTCTGAGGCATCAAGGGATCACCAGTTTAGTATTGGAGGGCAGCGTGGGGGGTAAAAATCGTGGAAGGAGACCAAGAGATGAATACACTAAGCAAATTCAGAAGGATATAGGTTGCAGTATCGTGGAAGGAGACCAAGAGATGAATACACTAAGCAAATTCAGAAGGATATAGGTTGCAGTAGGTACTGGGAGATTAAGAAGCTTGCACAGGATAGAGTAGCATGGAGAGCTTCATCTAACCAGTCTCTGGACTGAAGACCACAACAACAACAATATATTCTCTTTTGGTGTTTACAACAGTCTGTCCATGTTGGGTTAACTTTTAGATTACACGACTCTACAAATCACATGATTTTTTTGGCGAATAACTCGTCGAGCCATGTCTGAAGCGCATTTTCATGTGGAAATGAATTTCCTTGAAAGTTGTTCGACAGAGAGCGGAAAATGTGGAAATGCGAGGGCACAAGATCGGGTGAATAAGATGGGTGTAGAATGACTTCCCAACCCTACTCTCGTAAAATGTTATTAATCAGTCTGTCAGAATGCAGGAGGATGTTATCCTGAAGTAGAATCGCTTCACGCAATCTCCCTTGTCGTTGTTCTTGGACTGCGTCTGCAAGACGTCTCAGTTATTGACAGTAAATGGCAGACGTGATGCTTACATCTCTGGGAAGCAGTTCGTACTACACGACACCACCTCTGTTCCACCAGATATACAATATTATCTTTTGTGGGTGGGCGCAAGTCTTTACACGGAGAGTTGCTGCTTTGTTTGGGCTCAACAATTCCTTTCTTTTCCTTATGGTAGCAAAAAGACACCTCTTCTTGTCAGTAGTAACGATGTTGTTTTTGTTGTGGTCTTCAGTCCTGAGACTGGTTTGATGCAGCTCTCCATGCTACTCTATCCTGTGCAAGCTTCTTCATCTCCCAGTACTTACTGCAACCTACATCCTTCTGAATCTGCTTAGTGTATTCATCTCTTGGTCTCCCTCTACGATTTTACCCACCACGCTGCCCTCCAATGCTAAATTTGTGATCCCTTGATGCCTCAGAACATGTCCTACCAACCGGTCCCTTCTTCTTGTCAAGTTGTGCCACAAACTCCTCTTCTCCCTAATTCTATTCAATACCTCCTCATTAGTTATGTGATCTACCCATCTAATCTTCAGCATTCTTCTGTAGTACGCTGTAGCGCTGTAGTAACGATACAGGATAAGAATGGTCGGTGTTATTCACGAGCCAATTGGTGACGAGCAAGCAGAATGCACATATGGCCACACGATGATTTTTGTGATCTTGGCTTAGAGCGTGCTGTACCCATACACTCGATTTTTTAACCTTCCCCATTGCACGCAAATGTCTCATGATGGTGGATTGATCACAATTCATCACATTTACCAGTTCTCGTGTACAATGACATGGATCATTGTGTGAGTTTAAATAATCTACATCAAACCCCAAAGGTGTTCCTGAACGTGGAGAGTCACTAATGTCAAAACGATCCTCCTTAAAACGAGAAAATTATTTTCTTATTGTGTTCGCTTCAGTGGCATTTTTTACATAGGAGCTGCAAATATTTCTAGAGGTTATAAGTTATAAAGGAAGTTTCATCTGAAGCATTTGGTATACAACAGACAGAGTTAGCGGAATCGATCTCTGATTTATGAGAAGAGCATCTATTTCAATAGACGTACATCACAAACTTACTTTATGGTTTCGTACGACAGCAGTTAACGAAGAATAGTCTTATTAGAGGCAAGAATGGATTATGAGTGTTAACGTCCTTTCTGCGATGATTTCGTTAGACAAAATAGGTTTGTTTTCTGTCTGTCGATAGCAGATTTTATTTTAAAATGACCAGTTTCGGGCAATGACGCTTATCTTTAGATCATAGCTCGTATTTACAGAGTGCTTAGTCTTAGCGTTTCACTGTCATATGAGAAAGCAACTGATTGTTCCTTTAAGACTGCACTCTGTAATTGCTAGTATGATCTGAAAATAGGCCACCTTGTCCGAAACGGGTTATTTTGAAATAAAAGCCACTATCGAGGGACACAAAATCCTGTTTTGTGCGAATCACAGTTGCCGAGAACACCATCTGATTAGTATGTCCAGCTTTGAGTTCGTTAGGACTGGAGCACTAACTCTCGTATGACCACCATGGTACAAGTCAGGCAAACAGGTGTTCAGTAAAATCAAAGAAAATTTAATGCTGGATCCTCATATGGGAATTTGAACCTCGCACTTCCCGAGTGCGAATCCAGTGCCTTAACTTCTGAGCCCGGCAGTATTTTCATTCATAACTTAAATGACACTTTTGACTGCAGAAGCAACTTTTGGTGCCGAAAGTGATTCGAACTAGTTTCCTCCCTAAATGTGAGCTACCACACACGTGGTATTCAGCGAAGATGACTGTTGAAAAACTTTTTTATTGCAGTCAATTGCAACACATCAGACGCTCAGGTGGTTTCCATCTGTCAACTACATTTTAACGAATTTTATCAAACTGGACGTCAAAATTAATGGAAGCCTAACACTAGGCAAACAAGGTGGACAAAGAGCCATAGATTACCTAAAGGCGTTTTGTAGGAGCTGTGCATCATGTTTCATGGAGACATACCGTTGACCACTTAACCTTCACGTACATCGTCACACTGTATTCAGTGCTCAAATGTAATTAACCCAGAAACTGTTTTCAGCATTTTTTAGCAACATGATACATGCATATACACTCATGCTCATAAATTAATGATAGTTGCAGAATGTGGTGCCATACAACGTGGCACTACACAAAACTGGCGCTAATAGCATAGGCACATAGGGAACACACACGACACAGATCTGTAACTCCACGGTATTGGTGATAAGTTGAGAAAACCGTCCCGAAACACATGTGCTACAAAACGCCACTGTTTCCTGCGCATCTACCCCGACATCAACATGCGCACATTCACAGGCCGCACAACGGGTTGGCATACTCTGGATCAGGTGGTCGAGCAGTTGCTGGGGTATAGCCACCCATTCTTGCACCAGTGCCTGTCGGAGCTCCTGAAGTGTCCTAGGAGTTTGAAGACGTGCAGCGATACGTTGACCGAGAGTATCCCAGACGTGCTCGATGGGGTTTAGGTCGGGAGAACAGGCAGGCCGCTCCATTCGCCTGATATCTTGTTTCAAGGTACTCCTCCACGATGGTAGCTCCGTAGGGCCGTACGTTATTATCCATCAGGAGGAAGGTGGCACCCACTACACCCCTGAAAAGACGGACATACTGGTGCAAAATGAGACCCCAATACTCCTGATCTGTTACAGTTCCTCTGTCAAAGACATGCAGGGGAGTACGTGCACCAATAATAATCCCAACCGATACCATCAAACCACCACTTCTATGCATGTCCCTTTCAAGGACATTAAGGTGTTGGTATCTGGTTCCTGGTTCACTCCAGATGAAAACCCTGCGAGAATCACGGGTCAGAAACTTCCTGGCGGATTAAAACTGTGTGCCGGACCGAGACTCGAACTCGGGACCATTGCCTTTCGCAGGCAATTGCTTCTGTGAAGTTTGGAAGGTAGGAGACGAGGTACTGGCGGAATTAAAGCTGTGAGGACGGGGCGTGAGTCGTGCTTGGGTAGCTCAGCTGGTAGAGCACTTGCCCGCGAAAGGCAATGGTCCTGAGTTCGAGTCTCGGTCCGGCACACAGTTTTAATCTGCCAGGAAGTTTCATATCAGCGCACACTCCGCTGTAGAGTGAAACTTTCATTCTAGAAATCACTGTTCAGATTATAATCTGGACTCGTCCATGAACATAACCTGGGACCACTGTTCCAGTGACCATGTGCTGTGTTCTTGACACCAGGCCTTACTGGCTCTCCTGTGACCAGGGTTCAGTGGAATGCACCTTGTAGGTCTCCGGACGAATAAACCATGTCTCTTTGTAGACTGTGTGTCTCAAGACAACTGTTCCAGTGACTGCGGTAAGGTCCCAAGCAAGGCTACCTGCAGTACTCCGGGGCCGTCTGCGGGCACTGATGGTGAGATATCGGTCTTCTTGTGGTGATGTACATACTGTAGCGCCTGGACACGTTTCCTGTCTGCTCGAATCGTTGCCATAATCTTGATATCACACTTTGTGGTACACGGAGGGCCCGTGCTACGACCTGCTGTGTTTGAGCAGGCTCCAGTCGCCCTAGTATTCTACCCCTCATAACGTCATCAATATGTCTTCTTTGAGCCATTTTCAACACACAATCCCCATTAGCACGTCTGAAAACGTCTAAATACTTACTTGCTGCACTGTATTCTGACATGTACCAACAGACCTCTGTGTATGTGGACTGCTGCCAGCGCCACCGTGCGACGACCGCAGGTCAAATGCACCGCATGCTCATACCCAGAGGTGATTTAAACCCGCAAACCGCCTACCAGGGCATTGTTTCGCCATGTATCAGCATTATCCTTAATTTATGAGCATGAGTGTAGAAACTATCACCGAAACATGCAAATACCTAATTCTTGATAAATATGAAGGGGAGGACAGGGTATTTTTATTTTTACTGACACATTTACATTTTCGTTCACCTTTAAAGTCAAATACATGCACAAATCTATCAGCCTTGTACAGAAATAGTGTTTCTTATTCCACTATTAGGCAGTACCAAAAGTTATACCAAAATCGTAATACAACACATGCATGCCATATTAATCCACATAAACCCACTTGTAACGTCCCCTTAGAAAAATTTATAAATTACTGTGCTGATAAAACTTGTACACTATTTGATTTTCAAACAGCTGAGCAAAACTGAACGTACTCAGACATTTCGCTCTGTACCTATTCTGATCAACACTAAACTGACACACAATATTTTTAGCGGAACGCAATCTGACTTTCAATAATTCCTACAAAAGAATGGCCCTGACTAACATTAACCTATACCTTTCACAAATCACTTACCTCACAAAAATCTTCGTTACTCGAACTACAGAAATACAGCAATCGCCACTACTGCCAGCTAAATAAAAGATTCAAACTACGGAAGGCACTAACTACTGATAGGCATAGTTCGTAAATGAAAGATTTTGATAGAGAACAAACAATGTATTTACCTTAATAGTGTTCAAAAGATATATGTATATATAGCAGTTCATGACATCCAGTTTTACAAATTTACTCTTTCTGATGGACACACGTCCAGATCGTCCGCTCTCAAAATTCCGCCATCTTTCTCTCCACATTCTCCACTGCTGGCTATTCACCTCCAACTGCGAAACGCTACGCGCTGTTAACAGCCAACAGCCCAACACTACAATAGCAAATTCCAACAATGCCACCCAGCCACAGACTGCACACAGCACAGCCAGTGATTTTCATGCAGAGCGCTATGTGGCGGTGGCGTTACCAATATAAGAACTTAACAGCCTACTTACACACTTGCGCCATATTAATACACATAAACCCACTTGCTGATGGTGGTTTAAACCTCTAAAATGTGTTGTGGAAATAAATAGTGATTGATAGCAGTTAACTTATTGTTTCATTCGATATCAATAACATCGAAAAAAGCCCAACCAAAAATTGTTTGCATCTCAAGTTGTACAGTTCTCTGGCATTGACAGCAGTAGGCATTCTCTGCGTCCGTTTATTCGATGGAATCCGTTATTTCCTTCTAATCTGTTGCATATTGTAACGTTAAACGTACGTTGACGAGCGATTCGACCACCTAAGATCGGCACGTGGTAAAGTAAATTGTGCGCCCGAGCACTAGCCTGTGGGACCAGGGCGCGGCGTGTCTCGCCCGGCCGAGAGCTGACGTCGGTCCAGGCCAGGTGCAAAGACGACAAACACATGGCCGGAAATGGGTAAATCCCGTTGCAGGGGTTGGACGGCGTTTGCTAGGATGGCTAGGGTGCAGAAGATGCACCAGTAATGGTGACCTTTAACCCTCGATCCACTAATAACATTTTCTTATATCATCCCATTGTTGTTTTACAATTGCTAGCCCGTATATAGCATTCGTTATTGCTCCAGCTAACACTGTGATAAATTTTGTAGTAATACATCCAAGACAGCAGCAGTAATATAAAATGGATAGCGCGCAGGGTGAGAAAAAATTTGTGGTGCAAGAAAATGACGCAGATTCCCAGCTAATAGCACAATCATCAAATGAGGCAGTTGTCTACGAGATAATTAGCAACAGAATAACCAGTTGGCTGGGAACGTATGCAAATGCGCTCTGTGGAGTAACTCTCGCACTCGTTAACAAAGTGATACAACGAAAGTTTATTTTATTATTGTTTAATAAAAGAGTAATGTAGCTCATATAATGTAAGTTTACATTATCATTGTTTAATTAAACGAAGATTACACCATACAAATTTACATTGGTGACAAAAGTAGCTAGTCTTGACATGCTTACAAAGAACGCCGTGCGCAGACTCGTGTTATAAAAAGTGACGTCCACGCTCGAGGGCAAAGGCAGCCTGAAACACGGTGAATTACAGCTCTTATAAATTCAATAATAAGTAACAGATCACAATAAAGCAAATCTGAACACATCTGCTGTCTCAGAAATGGGAAGCGCATCCAGTGAAACAATAATATTTGCAATATCTTAAAAACTATGGAAGCTAATAATTTTCAATGACTGAATAGTTTCACAATGGAATAAACAACACTTAAACGCTTCATGTGACTTGAACAAATACTATCTCACTTGATAGTATTACACTATAGCTGTCATCCCTGAAAGTTCCTTGTCTTTATCTAATTTATTTATTGATCTATTACATATTTATATCCTTTTCATTATGCAAATGTTTGTCAGAACATCATATCGTCGACCATAACATAGCAACTTAGTGCAGCATGAATACTTCATATCTTGTCATACTTGTGTATGTTACTATTTCTACCAATAACTTTATTTAAATATGATTACACCCGATGTTAAAAACCACGGTAATTTGAAGATGGTCGATCTCATGTGTTGGCTGACATCACCATTGAAAAGAGTGCCAAAAGATGCTTCTAAGAAGTAGGCATAAAAAATGTATAAACAATATTTCAAAATATTTATTTGTTGCAATTTAATGTGAGTGTCTATACAGAAGAATTCTGATTCATTTATTTATCAGTACGCTAATACTTATATTTATTCTGAAGTGTCTTTAGCTCGAAAAGTTGTGAAGTGAGCCAGACCATGTCTGTAGAACATAAGAATGATGTTTCTTTTTTTGTGCGGATGGTCTTCAGCCACTGAAGAATCAGACAGTGGCAGAACGGTAGTGGAGTCAAGTGGAGACATACTTCTTGAGTAGTGTGCTCAAGGGAGCGAATCAGCACATTTTATGTTAATTTCTGGAGGTACACAGACCTGCCTGAGGCAGAGTGTCTGATTCAATCATGTGGGTAATACAGTCTCGGTGGTGAATGGCCGCTACCAAACTTTAACTTTTGAAGAGACTAACTTTCGCGTGGTCAGAATGTGCTCCAGTGCAGAACTTTACTTTTTCTGCTTGCATTACGGAAATGAGACTATACAGATTATGAGTCCCTACTATTTGTCTCTCGTGTTTTCGTGTGTAAGTCGTCATGCTGAACTCTGGATTATTTTGAGCAGGCGAATATTTCGTGCAAAGTGTTCACGAAATGGACTTTGTTTTCGCGTGTCTTGGATGAGTATTTAGCTTGGGGATTCTCCTCAAATGTGTATGAATTCCTAAGGGACCAAACTGCTAAGGTCATCGGTCCCTAGACTTACACACTACTTAAACTAGCTTCCGCTAAGGACAACACACACACACACACACACACACACACAAACACACACCCATGCCCGAGGGAGGACTCGAACCTCCGGCGGGAGCGGCCGCGCAATCCGTGACATGGCGCCCTAAACCGCGTGGCCACTCCGCGTGGTTCTAGGATTCTGCTACCATTCTTGTTACGCATTTTTGCAATTACACTGCATTTTAGTAATGTTATTTTTCTGTCTGTGTTATAACTGGTGATCATAGTATCTACTTTCCGTTTGTTTAAGATTACTTTTTTGAATTAAAAATTATTCGACATAATTCCCTGGTGTCGTTTACATCAATTTCAAACATTATAATACAGCCCTGTTAATGAATTATTATTTTAAATTTTATTTTTATATCCGTTTATTTTATTAGTTCGCAATTGTAGCTAATGAATAAACTGTCAGAATCACAGTACAGGTTATTATTTGCAGTGACCCAGCTGCTGGGCATGAAAGCAGATGTGTATGTGTCGACCCTACGACTCTTCGAGCCATCCTCTTTAAACAAAGCCTGCATTGTCCATTTACCTAAGTTGCAAGTAACCATAGTCAAAGTCGCAGTATTCAACTCCTTCTACATCTAACAACTTAAACGCGTGTAATGAACATGTATCGAACGAGAGGGCACAATGCTAATTACTATAAACTCTTTTTTCTGTCATTCGTGACACCTTACCCGTATTTGGCGTGCAAACAGTTGCCTAGCGAACCTGATGTAGACTATCAATGCCTTTATAAATCGCTTCCAGTTAACCGTGCCACAAGAATAGACTATAATTTCCGTCAATAGTATCGTAGACATACAAAAACAACTTTATTTGTTTACCCTCCACTAAAATATGGTGCAAGCAAATCATTTCTCCCCCAGAATAAGACAACTATAACTACAGTATTAATGGAAAATGACTAAGGCGTTTTTTTCGTCATAAATGGATTTTACTACCTGCTTTAAAACTGACTCATGTAAGTAATTCAATTTCACATTCGAAGTGTTGCTAGAATGTAGTACTGCGTCTGCAGCTGTTGAGCAGAGAACGAGTATTTTCTTAACGAGCTGAACTAGGGATATTTTTATCTGTCGAGTTACTGAACACCATTCCCCGTGGCCTCAGTCCTGGCTCAGTCCGCCGGCAGAAGTGGGCGAGCGGTTCTAGGCGCTACAGTCTGAAACTGCGCGACCGCTACGGTCGCAGGTTCGAATCCTGCCTCGGGCATGGATGTGTGTGATGTCCTTAGGTTAGTTAGGTTTAAGTAGTTCTAAGTTTTAGGGGACTGATGACCTCAGAAGCTAAGTACCATAGTGCTCAGAGCCATTTGAACCTGGCTCAGTCCTTATATGTTAGCAAATCACACAACATGCCTGATCCGATATCTGAAACATCTGACCAACGAAGTGTAACTGAAACAGTACTGCGATAGCAGCTTTTAGCCTCATATTTTCCACATTCGTTATTTTTTCAACAATTTATATGGAATTATTTTTGCAAGAATTTATATAGTCAACCATCGACACTCTTTGTATTGTTTCACTCATCTTTCCAGAAGAAACCACAAAAAAGAGAGAGAGGGAGATTGTCGTCACTTACGTATATCGCTGGAAGAAGAAAACCAGTATTACCATACGAGATGTTGCAATGTTAGCATTTATTTACAGTTATTTGCCAAAAGCTTAGTTTCAGTTCCTTGTACCGGCTATGGAATATTAGAGGCACGCTGTCTTGCGTGGCACACCCTGTATACCTTCCCTACTTTTTATCTTCTTGTATAGCGTAAGAGAGTCTACAAACCATATGGTATATTTTTGCAAGAATTTATATAGTCAACCATCGACACTCTTTGTATTGTTTCACTCATCTTTCCAGAAGAAACCACAAAAAGAGAGAAAGGGAGATTGTCGTCACTTACGTATATCGCTGGAAGAAGAAAACCAGTATTACCATACGAGATGTTGCAATGTTAGCATTTATTTACAGTTATTTGCCAAAAGCTTAGTTTCAGTTCCTTGTACCGGCTATGGAATATTAGAGGCACGCCGTCTTGCGTGGCACACCCTGTATACCTTCCCTACTTTTTATCTTCTTGTATAGCGTAAGAGAGTCTACAAACCATATGGTATCACGTGACGGATTAATGACCAGGCAGCAGGTGCACACTCTGGCCTGGATATGGTTTGAACACGCTTTCTCCTAATCATTTGCACAAATGTCAAGGCAGTTTTCCTTCTTCACTTCAGTGACACATCACACACAGTCTTTAAAAACGACAAAAATGTAGAACAGTTTTTACGGTTCCCAGAAGATTTTATTTTAAGGACAATTCTCCCCTTAGATACGTTGTGACGTCTAGAATGACGTCCGATCACATTAGCAAACGTCAGATCCTCTACAAGAATCATCAGATGCCAAATGTGTTAAGCAGACTAACACTATAAAGAATAAAAATTTACGAAATTTGGACAATATTCAGTGTCTCATTCTCTTATCTGCAATTGTTCAACAAATAGTCATCATTATCCCTGAACTATCTGGAAGAAATCTCTTCCAGTAATGATATTAAATGCACGTGAACTTAAAATATGCGTTATATTGGTTGCTAACCATTACGAAACATATATCACTATAAATTCGAGGAACATTTTACAATTGTAATTTGTCTAACCACCTTTTGCACTTATTAATTTAGAGCCATGATTTAGGTTAACTTGTGTTTATTGCGAATTTAGATAGTACTACATCTCACAATTGAAATACCCCAGCATGAAAAACGAATAAAAACGATTTTAAAATACGAGGACGTATCCTTTCTACCACACATCAAGGTCATATACTTTTAATATTCTGCATTTTCGTACAATCAATGTTTGAAAGTTAACGATTCTATAGACTACGGAAGTGTTAGTCATTGAGAAAATAATACTGTGCAACTCAACACTTATGACAAGCAGAGTCACGAAAGTCCTAAATGGTGATTTATTTGGCAGCAAGTTAAACATTTGCTTGAAACAATACAGAATGAGGTAGAGGGTCACCGAACATACAGTATAACCTGGACAAGGAAACGCTTACTGAAGTGCACTTCTCGCTAAGACATATCGGACAAAATGGAAAATTTTCTTATGTACCTAAGTAATCTTTAGCATATGTGCCTGTGGATGTGTTGCATCGAACCCTTTTTTTCTTCGTTTCTCCAAGGAAGCTACACTGGTGTACGAAACTTAAGGACGTAAGTAACTTCTGCGTGACATGTCACTGCCATGTAACATAGCTTGTTGAAACTTGGCCCATACACAGAACGAACTACTACCGTATGGTAGAGAACGATATTGAAAGAAGTACATAGTGAGACGAACAGAAATTACACTTTTATAAAAAGACAATAACAACACTGAAGTCGTCGAAACTCATCATGGTCCCTTGAACATCACAAACGGCGGGTCATGGTTGATAATGCACCGAAGCGCCAAAGAAACTGGTGTAGGCATGTGTATTCAATTACAGAGATACGTGAAGAGGCAGAATACGGTGCTGCGGTCGGCAGTGTCTAGCGCAGTTATTAGACCGGTTACTGCTGTGACAGGTTATTTGTGAGTTTTAACGTGGTGTTATAATCGGCGCATGATCGATGTGACATGTCATCTCCGAGTTAGTGATGAAGTGGGGACTTTCCCATTGGATCATTTCGTGAGTGTATCATGAATATCAGGAATCCGGTAAAACATCAAATCTCCGACATCGCTGCGGCCGGGAAAAGATCTTACAAGAACTGGACCAACGACGACTGAAGAGAATCGTTCAGTGTCACAGAAGTGCAACCCCTCCGTAGATTGCAGCAGATTTCAATGCTGGGTCATCAGCAAGTGTTAGCGTGGGAACCGTTCATTGAAACATAATCGATTTGTGGTTTCGGAGCCGAAGGCCCGCTCATGTATCCTTGATGACTGCATGACACAAAGCTTTACGCCTCGCCTGGGCCCAAGAACACCGACATTGAACTGTGGATGACTGGAAACATGATGAATGGTCAGACAAGTCTCGTTTCAAATTGTATCGAGCGGTTGGCGGTGTACGAGTATGGCGACAACCTCATGAATCCATGGACCCTGCATGTCAGCAGGGGACTGTTCAAGCTGGTGGAGGCTCTGTAACGGTGTGAGGCGTATGTAGCTGGAGTGATATTGGATCACTGATACTTCTAGATACGACTCTGACAGGTGACGCTTACGTAAGCATCCCTCACGGATGTATGAACAGCCCTGCAGGATTCACGTTGTCAGTTCCCTCCAGCACTACTTCAGACATTAGTCGAGTCCACGCCACGTCGTGTTGCGGCACTTCTGCGTGCTCGCGGGGGCCCTACACGATATTAGGCACGTGTACAAGTTTCTTTGGCTCTTCAGTGTAGGCTGTGTGATCACCATGTATAACGACACAGTTAAGACAGTAACATACATTTACACACTAAGTTTCGAAAGAAAGGCAGAGCATAATTTTCATTCTTGTGTTTGTTAATTTGAATTGTTCACCCAGTGTGAGGTAACCTGATGTGCACACCATGTAGCAAGTACTACCATCTGTTAGTAACATAAGGATTTATTTGCATAAACATTGTCATGTTTCTGTCTGAGCAAATAAGTTATTGTAGATATTATTTTTGTGAGCCATTTTCTAAAACGTTAACAACACAGAAACAGTAGACTGCGTAATAAGAAAAATCAGAAATCTGTAAAACATTTTATTATGCCTGTAAGAGTCGCACTAATTATTCTAAGACTTTATTTATCGTAACAGTATAGAGGCTAATAGTCTGTGGCGTTAAGTTGTAGTACGTCGTTGAGTGTGCTCTGGGTACAGCTGTGCGTTTGTGATGATCGAGGAAAAGCATTTGGACAAATACTTCTCACTACGTAATAATTAACATAACACTAGAATAGAAGGAATGATGGAGAACATGAAAATTACCTGGTACTGGAATGTCAAGTCTACAGAAACAATCCAGGTAAGTTCCATTTGTTTGCAATATGCAGTTTCCCGATAACTCCTTTCGTACACGGTCTACAACCGAAGAATTAAATACGATGCAGCCAATTTCGTTCTTTTATTCATTATTTTTTACAATCTATTTGGTTCTTTTATTGACTATTTTTTTGCAATGCTATTGACTAATTACTATTTTCACAGTTTTTTAATTTCTAATATAAGTCTGACGCCAAAGTTTCTTTCCGAACGTAGTGTTCCGCAGCTGCAGTGGATTTACAGACTTACTAACCGCACAGTATCGTCTCCGTAGATTTATATTGATTATTCTATTAATAACAGTATATTCTGCATGTATGACTATGTGAGTGATTATCGTATTTATTACGACGTAAATTTATTATGTGATTCAGTGATACAGTATATTAAATCACAAGCAAACCTGCGTCAACCTTGTAACTGTCGTAAATATTTATGTAAATATTGATGTAAATAAATGCACTTCAAAATTAGAAAAAAATTCTCCAAACGCGTTGTGCTAAGCATGAAAAACTAAGTAAGTTGTGCAGTTTTTCATTATTTAAATCATGAAAGTTGGTCAAAATGTAAACACAATTCAGTTGTTTTAATACTGTGGCTTGAGCTCACGCAATACCAAGGAGAGGCCGGGCTGAAAATACCTTAACCCAAACTGGTATTTTATATCTTAAAATTTTGAAAAAGTGTCTCTTGTTTTTGACGGTTTCTTTGCATCAGATTCCGTAACTATTTTAAATTTTTCGGTAAAAGTAAGGGCAAAAATTGAAGTCTTAGTAGTGAATGTGACTTTTCGCGACAAATGTCATAATCATATTTTCAGGTTAAGGACCCTTCTTACACATCTATATATCGTTATAAGTATGTTGTGAACGAAGATCAACGACAATTGTCAAAATTTGTATTTTTCAAAATTTTTGTGGTCGTAGTAACGTACCCCTCCCCTCAGTGTAAGCATTACGGAAAATGCGTTAGTGTTGCTAAGGCTATGGTAAAAGGTATTTTCAGGTTCAGTACCTTACGTATAGATCAGAACCTATTTAAAAACTATGTTCTGAATAGAAGTTACACACATTTAGTGAAATTTGATTATTTTGTTAGTTTTGTGGTGGTTGGCACAAAGTACCCCTCCCTCCTTGGTAGTTAATCCGCGAGTACAAGGGTAAAGAGCGAGTTCTGCCTAAGAGGATTCTACTTCTGATTTATCCAATGAACCATCACATTTACTATCGTTTCTATTCTCATATTTGTCGCTGCCAGAACATGTGAGATAAAAATTAATTTATGTAGTTATGTACCTATCGATGAATGCTGTTCAAGTGTCAGTAAATAAGTTTAACGTTTTTATGCCTTCAGTTCGTATTGAAGGAAGCAAAATAATGGTTCAACATCCCTTCGTCTACGAGACCCTTAGTGAAAGAGCACAAGTAAGCTTAGATTGGTAATAGATGGAGAAGGATATGGGCCGTGTCTTTTATCAACGAAACCTATCGGCGCAAGCGTCTTGCCATTGTGTCATGCCATTCGGTTTTGGCACGTACTAAGACAAAAGTTTTGGCAGTAAATATAATTCGCTGCTTTTGAAACTGAAACAGAAGCTTAATTATGCCATAAATTCCTGTAAAAGTTCCAGGAACATTCTAGTTATTGTGAAAACCTTGGATCCTAGAATCACTGCAATGTATCTACATGTTATAGCATTCCAACGCGGTGCATTTCTTTCCTTCCCGACGTAACAGCGGCAAAACAAACGTCGCTCTTGGAAATGACATTCACGGCGCAATAGTCAAGTGAAAAGCGGATGGGAGGCTCCATGTCGACATTTTACAACGCAGCCAGTCGAGAGTCTATCTTTCGTACACCGTAGGTCGTTGATAGGAACTGTAGGTTTCTAATTATCCGACTGAGGTACTTAAGCAGTCTACAAATTTATGAAGAGATACCTGGAAAACCGCAAGAACCCTGAGTGGCGTAGAAATCAAACTCACAACTACCAACCTTCCGGCCAGAGTTCCTAGCCTCAAGGCATCTTGGGAGAACAAAGTTGCCGATTCCAGTTCAGTGCGCAGTTTTTGAGATGCAGTCCCGTCATATGCGGCGAGCGACGTTTAGCACGTGCCCGCAGCCTAGTCTCCAAACAGTCTGCAACCAACTCGCGGCACGATATGGTGATGAATGGGTACGTGGTCTAAGTATTGGATAAACAATAATTTTTTAAAAAAGATCAAATTTCTTAATTGATTTCTCCAAGTAAGAAATAAAATAGACTCAAGAAACATTTGACACGTTTGAATGATGCTCAAAAGCAATCTCTGATAATGACGCATGTCAAAGGCGTTTCTCAATTTATTTTATTTCTCCATTTCAAGCAAATTATTGTACAAGACATTTGACCGTTTTGTGTTTGTAAATGATCTTTTTTTTATTTTCAAGTTTTGTTCTTAAAGCATGAACACAACTTGTGAAAGTCTTTAGGGGAATAGGATCACCATTATCAAGGATGGAGAGTGTTGATGACTAAGAAATACCTTTTTTCATATTTCTATAGTGACTGTAGTGATGCCACCTACTTACGGACTGCAGTTGTTTGTTCAGTATAGCCTAAGTGATGGTCCAGAGTTACAGCAAATACTTTGCAGAAGAGGAAAATTCGGTGTTCAGCATCATATAAATAATTTTGTGCTAAAGGTATGTCGAAACCCCAAACCCCAACTTTAAAAGCGGGTTAAATTACAGGTAGCTATTACAGTTCCTGTTTCATCACATTAAAGCACAAATAAAATGTCAAAATATCATGTATGAGCGCCCGCCAGGGGGATGGAGGGAAGTGGCAAAAGGCTTCCCCCTCCCCTCCCCCCTTCCATGAATTCTCTGGAATAAGTTCTTTGTGTCACTATAAGACCTAGTTCTCATGACATGACAAGTTTCCAAAATGATCGTCTCATTTCTATAAAAAAAAGTCGGAATTTTAAAGTCTCCTCCCCCTTGTACAAATATTGCGGACACCTATGCTGATGTTATACGCTGAAGAGCCAAAGAAACTGGTACACCTGCCTAATTTCGTGTAGAGACAGCGCGAGCACTCAGAAGCGCCTCAACACAACGTGGCAAGGATTCGACTAATGTCTGAAGTAGTGCTGGAGGGAACTGACACCATGAATCCCGCAGGGCTGTCCATAAATCCGTAAAAGTACGGAGGGGTGGAGATCTCTACTGAACATCACGTTGCAAGGCATCTCAGATGTGCTCAATGTGCTCAATAATGTTCATATATGCGGAGTGCGGTGGCCAGCGGCAGTGTTTAAACTCGAGAAGAGTGTTACTGGAGCCACTCTATAGCCGTTCTGGACTGTGGGGTGTCACATTGTTCTCCTGGAAGTGCCCAAGTCCGTCGGAGTGCACATTGGCCACGAATGGATGCAGGTGATCAGACAAGATGCTTACTTACGTGTCACCTGTTAGAATCGTATCTAGACGTATCACTCCAACTGCACACGCTCCACACCATTACAGAGCCTCCTCCAGATTGAACAGTCCCCTGATGACATGCAGGGTCCATGGATTAATGAGGTTGTCTCCATAACCGTACACGTCCATCCGCTCGATAGAATTTGAAACGAGACACGTCTGACCAGGCACCATGTTTCCAGTCATCAACAATATAATGTTAGTGTTGACGGGCTCAGGCGAGGCGTAAAACTTTGTGTCGTGCAGTCGTCAAGGATACATGAGTGGGCTTTCGTCTCTGAAAGGCAATACCGATGATGTTTCGTGGAATGGTTCGCATGCTGATACTTGTTAATGTCCCAGCACTGAAATCTGCAACAATTTGCAGAAGGGTTGCACTTCTAACGCACTACACGATTCTCTTCAGTCATCGTTGGTCCCGTTCTTGCAGGATCTTTTTGGGCCCGCAGTGATGTAGGAGATCTGATGTTTTACCGGATTCCTGGTATTCACGGTACACTTGTGAAAAGGTCATACGGGAACATCTCCACGTCATCGCTACCTAGGAGATGTTGAGTTCCACCGCTCGTGCGCCGACTATAACACCACGCTCAAACTCACTTAAATCTTGATAACCTGCCATTGTAGCAGCAGTAACAGAGCCAACACCTGCGCCAGACACTTATAAAGGCGTTGCCGACCGCAGGATAGTATTCTGGCTGTTGACATATCTCTGTATTTGAATACGCCAGCCTATACCAATTTCTTTGGTGCTTCAGTGTACATTTGCCCCTAACGGAAAGAGCCCCGGTATGAAACTGCGGAACAAGGTAGGACCTCGTGGCGGGCCTGGTCATAAACCCTTACCTTTACTCAGCAAGGCTTACGATGTAGGAAGAGATCACAAGGCCCATTGTCAGCCATCAGCCTACCAGTACCGGTGTCATGTTGTTGCAAACTCCACACAAGCTGTGCTCCTGCTGATAGTATTTTATCCGTGGAGGCCAAGAATCAGGTCTGGCATTCTGGCAAGACACTCAGACTCATCGAAAGGTTCACAAAGGCACAAAATGTACTCCAGAACGAAAATTTTGCTATATTGAGAACCTTTTTCGTTGTGGCTATATTATTATTTTTTGCATACCTTTACTGTAGATTTCAACAACTGGAATAATGGAAAAATCCAATAGATTTCCTGACGGAGGAATGAATATATAATGAAAGATATAAGTCCTAGAAAATACATTTAAAACTACAGAAAGAAACGAACTAACCTACTCGTGGTCCAAAGTTTAGAGCCTGATCTTACAAGTGATGGGGATTGAGGAGAGGGAGGAGTAATATATCGTACAATGAAAAACAACCTGGGTACATTTGATCCAAGGTTCTATTACGCATCGACGCGAAAGAATGAAGTAAGAAATTTGCGGTCATCGTACAACGCTGACAGCAGCGTTAAAACGAAGCTTTAACTTTCTAAGTAGAGCGTCAAGGCATTTCACAAAACACCCAGAATATGTAGTTGGCCATGAATTGACTTTCAGCAAGAGAGACCCAGATTAAGCCGCTGTAACGCCGAGAAGCAACTGGTTGGACCACTTTCACTTTTCGTCCCACCTGCAAGAGAACAAGTTTGTTCCAGTGTTCTTTCCCGTGCTCGGGTGGTTAGGTTAAATCTGAGTCTGCAACCCATTCCGTTACACTCTTCTCATCGCTCTCTAGGACGTCTGCCGTGGTTAACATAATGAACATACTTTTTACGGCTGTCTTGTGTCTAGCCACTTTTGCATCTAAACTTGTTTTACGAATAAGGCGAGGTAAATTAGAACTTCTCAACTGTACTAACTTACGATGCCTAAATGTGCTAATTCGTCACAATATATTGTGACCAACTGAAAGCCTTGATTCATAGAAAAATTTGATCAGGACATAGAGAGAGTATATGTCTACGAAGAAAAACATCGAACGGCGCTTAGACACGTGAGTTCATGATTTCTTCACCAAGGAACGCCAATGCATTCCATCGCTGCTACACATCTTCAATGTATTCACTGAGTCTAAGATCTACAGACATTAATTCCTCCCATCTGAATTTCATGTTCAGTACTTATTTAGCTCTGGTCACAAGTTGAAAAGGAGACAACTTCATGAATCCATGGACCCTGCATGTCTGCAGGGGACTATTCAAGCTGGTGGAGGCTCTGTAATGGTGTGGGGCGTGTGCAATTGGAGTGGTATGGGACCCCTGATATGTCTAGATACGAGTCTGACAAGTGACACGTACGTAATCATCCCTTGTGATATCTGCATTCATTCATGACCATTGTGCATTCCGACGGACTTGGGACATTCCAGGAGGACAATGTGACACCCCACAGTCCAGAAATGCTATAGAGTGGCTCCAGTAACATTCTTGCGAGTTCAAACATTTACGCTGGCTGTCCACCAAACTCCGCAGACGTGAACAGTATTGAACATATATGAGATGCCTTGCAATGTGTTGTTCAGAAGAGATCTCCACCCGCTCGTACTCAAACGGATTTACGGACAGCTCTGCAGGATTCATGGTGTCAATTTGCTCCAACACTACTTCAGACATTAGTGGAGTCCATGATACGTTGTGTTGTGGCACTTCTGCGTGCTCACAGGGCCCGCAACGATACCATATTTAGCCTCTGAAGATACTTTAGAATAAATAAACTGAATTATGCTTGACAATATTGTAACTGATTTTAATGCAGCTTCGTATTTAGATGGACCATTTACCTACCAAGTGTAAAAATCTCTTGCAATAACACAAAATATTGATAAATTTGCTTGTCTTATACTCATGATTTTTGACCGATCAGAACTATCTCTAATACATTGCTAGCTACCGTGTGTAAATTTTTATCGTTGTTCGTCTGGCGTAGTTGGAAGGCAATAGGTTGGTATTTGGGAGGAGTGCTACTCAAGTCGACGTCCGGTGGTCATGATTTTATTTTATGTCTTCCCAGATTCCCTACAGCGAAAAACTGTTAACTCCTCGAAAAACAGACGACGATCAGTTTGGCTTTAGGGAAGGTAAAGCCTCCAGATGGCTAATTATCACGTTGCGGTTGATAATAGAAAGAAGACTTAAGAAAAATCAGGAAACGCTCATATGATTTGTTGACCTGGCAAACGCGTTCGCTTGTGTCAAATGGTGCAACATGTTCGAAATTCTGAGAAAAATATGGGTAAGCTACAAGGAAATACCGATAATAAACAGTACGTGAAACGTCCCCTTAGAACAATTATACACGACTGTCCTTTAACTGACACACAATATTTTTAGCGCAACGCAATCTGACTTTCAAAAATCCCTTCAAAAGAATGGCCCTGACTAACATTAACCTATACCTTTCGCAAATCACTTACCTCACCAAAAATCTTCGTTACTCGAACTACTGCAATACAGCGAGCGCCACTACTGCCAGCTAAATAAAAGATTCAAACTACGGAAGGCACTAACTACTGATAGGCATAGTTAGCAAATGAAAGATTTTAATAGAGAACAAACAATGTATTTACCTTAATAGTGTTTAAAAATCATAATATACATAGGAGTTCATGACATCCAGTCTTAAAAATTTCCAAACTCCGCCATTTCTCTCCCCACATCCCTCACTGATGGCGGCTCACCTCCAACTGCGCAACGCTACGCGCTGTTAAGAGCCAGCTGCCGCTGCCCAACACTACAATGGCAGACAACAATGCAAACTACCCACAGACTGCACACAGCACAGCCAGTGTCTTCATACAGAGCGCTACGTAACGTTGCCAATAAGAAAACCTAAACAGCCTACTTACATACGTACAAGAGCCAAGAGGAAAAACTAAGACCTAGAACGAAACGTTCAAATTAAAAAGGGTATATGACAGGGCTGTACTCTTCCTCCCCTGCTATTCAATCTATACGTCGAAGAAGCAATGATGGAAATAAAAGGAAGGTTCAAGTTTAGGATTAAAATTCAGGATGAAAGGTTGACAATGAGAAGAGTCGTTGATGATATTGCTATCCTCAGTGAAAGTGAAGATGAATTACAGGACCCACTGTGTGGACTTAACAGTCTGATGAGGACAGAATGTGGGTTGAAAATATATCGAAGGAAGACGAAAATAATAAGAAGTAGTAAAAATGGGAACAGCGAGATTGGTGATCAAGAAGAAGATGAAGGTAAGGAATTCTGCTACCTAGGCAAAAAAATAACCCATAAGCGAGGAAGACAAAGAAGCTGACTAGCACTGGCGAAAGGGCCATTCATGGCCAAGAGACGTTTACTAGTGTCAAACACAGGCCTTAATATGAGAGAGAAATTTCTGAGAGTGTACGTTTCGAGCATAGCATTGTATGGTATTGAAACCTGGACTGTGGGGAAACCGGAGCATCTGAAGTGTGATGCTAGAGAAAAATGTCGAAAATTAGATGAGCTGATAAGGTAAGGAACGAGGAGGTTCTCCCGGAATCGGCGAGGAAAGGAATATATGGAAAACATTGGCAAGAAGAAGGGGCGGGATGATAGGACATTTGTTAAGACATCGGGGAATAACTTGCACGGTACTAGAGAGAGCTGTAGAAGGTAAAAACTGTAGAGGAAGATAGAGACTGGAATACATCCGGCAAATAGTTGAGGACGTGGGTTGCAAGTGCTGCTCTGAGATGAGGAGGCTGGCACAGGAGAGGAATTCGTGGCGGGCCGCATCAAACCAGTCAGAAGACTGATGACCGAACAAAAAATAAAATATTGAAAAGCGGTTCTCATGTAGATAAAAATATCCTAAATATGTTGACAACTAACGTATGAGAAACGTCTAGATAATTAGAATAATGTTATGTTAAAGCGTCCCCTCAACGAAATCGTTTCTGATACTGTAATCTTCTCTACATTACTAGGTTCAAATACTTGAAACTATGTTCTACGTTCGTTCTAAAATTAGTCCTGGTTTTTAAAGTCGTCGTTACTGGTAGTATTACCATTATTATTACTAAGGACTTCCCTTGTAATACTTTGTGTGCGACACTGAACCATAATTCCAAGATTGTTTTAGCTGTAGTCAGCACGCAACAGAAGCCGTTTTCTTTTAATGAGTTCAACGTTTCTGATCAAAATAGGCAGTCGTAATGTCTGAGTGGTTGCATTCACATCGGAGAACCAGCTGAAAGGACAAGTAGAATTACACAGGTGCTCTTTCAGGTCTATTACTACACTTGGGGATAAGAAAATACCTTCTCAGTCGAAAAATATTTGAGACTGGATTAATAAAAAGCAGAGAAAAAGATGATGATTTTAACACTTCAGGTGTTCTGCATAGTCTCCCCCTCTTTAGTATAATGCGCAGAACGTTCATACGACCATGTGAAAATGCCAGAAAAGTCCTTCAATGGGATGTTGTTCGACTCCCGCACCATATTAACTTTAATGATGGTTATCTGGTCAAAGCGTTGGCCCTTCCTCTGAATTTCTGCACTTTGTCGTTTTATGGTAGATTCATATTGATAACACAAAGTATTGTCAGCCACTACGATTTTTCCAGAAAACAACTGCCGCCTTTTGCGTTCCAGTCAAGTCGCTGCTGACGTCCAGGCGTTGTTGTTCTCGTTCGGTACTAAACATGTGCGGGACAGACTCTGCAAACACTTTTCTCTTCTTCAAAACATAACAGAGAATATCTTGAACACTTCATTTGGAGACTTTGCTCTACTGTGATTTGTGGCACACAAACGTTGACACACTATAGCTGCACGTCCAATACTTAAAACTGATTGCTCCAAACTAAGTGGTCGAATGCACGTCTGTTGTTAATTAATTAATTACATGTTACACAGATCATTTTAAGAATTCTTTTATCTAAATGATTTGCAACTAAACTGTTTACACGCTATGTATACATGGTAAGTGTTAACACTAATGAAATAATTATTCTTTAGTGATGCAACTACACTTAAAAACCTTTTTCAGGCTACCAGTTTTAAACAGAAATTCGTCCATGAAACAGAAGTAGTTCTCCAGGAGAAAAGATTTTAAAACTTGCTTTGCTCCGAGGAAGACATTTTACGTTAGTGAGCAAATCATCACAACTTTACGTTGCTATATATTGTTTACAGCTGTTAGTTCAACATCACACCGTTGTTATTGCGCTGACGTCACTTAAACCTCAGGAATAAAATCAGTCTCGGAACGTTTTGAATGGACAGCCTACGTGTAAATCTGAACAATTTTCGATGTTTGACAAACTTTTGAGTTTGTTGCCAGCTGGTCGTTCTCTTTGACGAAACTTTTACATCTTCCCTACTTGTCCTCCTTGGGTGCTCGCTGCTCGGACACCAGCCCACTAAATTACTTGATTGCTTCATTGTGTTTTCCACGCCTTCGTTCAACATTCCTCACAATCTCCCCAATTTACGACATCTCATATTCGCTCATTATGTGCTACACAACTATATTTAAAGCCCTGGATTATAAACCCATCACCACAGCAGATCTTTTAATTTCACTGCGTGAATCGATAACAGTTCGAAACCAAATTTTAGAAGTATTCCATCCCGGTTCCCTGAACATTGCATCAACGTATGGAAGGTATGCGATTCCGGTTTTTCTTATTTGCGGTGTGTTTCATCAGAAGTTCGCTTCATCATGTAACGATGGGGTTTCTAAATAAATTGTTCTGAATATGCGTTCTCTTTTTAAAGCAGTTCTCAGGTTTCTCACCTCTTGGGCGAGACTTTCTTCGTGTGACAGTGTAAGTCATCTATGTCCCGGCAGCGAACTTTTCTATGATGGTGGGCGATCACTCGTGGCATGAAGATACAGGCCGCTAACAGTATTCCCAGAGATCTGTCAGCTCCTTTTTTAAAAACTAAAACGTCGGAAAAAAGGTAGCTATCTCTCGATATATTTCCAACATGGTTTTCTTTAGTTCGATGAATTGAGTTGAAATTCTGTTGGAATTCTTGATGCTTGTCCATCCGAAATGGCCACACTACGAGTACGAGCGTTTTGTCAACATACCGTTGCAAAGATGTTGGCTCATGTTTGCAGATTCTAGCCCATGCGAATTTTTTTATGTCTCGCAAAAGATTGCTGACACACTATAGACAAGAAAGGTATTCGGACCGATATAGATTTATGCAGCAAACTAATTAAGAAAATCAGATGATGCTTTCACTAAATTGTAGATTGTAGCAAAATAATATGTCGTAACAAATCAGTCGGTGTAGGTCTAGTAAATCTGAATTTATGTGTAACACACTGTTTTAAGAAAAATATTAAGATTCCAGTGCAAACATGCAGAAGGATAAATTTATGTCTGAGTAATATGAGTATTTGAAATTTCGTCAGTCAACTGTCTAAACAAAGCGAAGCGCTATTAAAGAGTTCACACCGTACGGTGTAAATAGAGGGATTCAACGATAACGAGCATTTAATGTTCCTTAGCAGTGATCTGTTCACCCAAACATCGCGGCGACCTGCCATCATATAGACCAGGGAATCATAAGATGCTGTGGTATCATGGGTATCTATTATTACCGACGTATAGCCACGTCGAACTTACAGACATCCGTCGAGGCAGTTTTCAGATTATAGAGAATAACAAGGCCCTAAGGGGTAGACGAATGGCAATGTTCGATACGTTATAAAGATAAATACTATGTACAAATGGAGCCGAACATTGTCTGAAAGCCCTGGTTCCACACAATCAAGCAAATAAAATGTTTTATACATTCCATAATTCACATGAGATCTAATCACTGATCATTCCCCAGCTATCTACACCGAATATAGTTTCGAGATCATCCTTATTATGGGTATGATGGAGTGACAGTAGGAGGTGTGAGTCACATTTTTTTCGCATATAAACTGTATTAAAACCGGCAAATTTATTTTACACAACAGTTACTCGGAGTTCATTAACCTTTACCAACTATGATGAATTCGTCTCGGGTCCGAGCAGAATTCATCAGTGAAATACGCCGAGAAAGACTGTCACGTACATTACGACCTAATATACTAACTCTCCTTAATAATAACACATTAATTTTAAAATTAATTGCGAAAATTTTAAGTGAATATCACCTAGTAAAACCATAGGAAGTTCCTAAAACACTAAGAGATGGCTGAATGGCTACATGCAAGAAAAGCAGTTTTGAGGGTGCAAGCATCCCTGTAGATAGCATTCCAGGTATGTACTGTGCCACTGGGAACCGCGTGACTTCATGAAGCAGTTCCGTACACTTGTGGTGTGTTGTTGTTTGGTATTAAAAGTAGATTGCTGTAATGTTATTGCCATTCGATGACTCGCAACATTCGCCTGACGTTTCTTACACCAGCTGTGTATTTAAATGGCCGAGTGTTTTTGTGTCGCTGGCCGAGACCCTGTAACTCTGGAACGGTTCAGTGCCTCTAGGTACATGGCCGGAAAAAAAAACCGTTTTCCTCTTACAGACGATCTAGAATTACATTCAGTTGTCTGTAGTAAAAATACTCTGATCCACATTAGTAGTGACAACGGACCTACGATGGTCATTTTAGGGTAATTTAGTTTGGAACAGACACGGTCACATTCAGCTACGTACATTGTGACCAGAAATATAGCATACTTAATATTTGCATATTTCAATATGTCATCACCATCATCATCATCATCATTCTTTGAGGTATTAGACCCTTCGGCCTGCTCCGTCTCCAACCAATTTTTACCTCGGTCTTAAAGAGGATCTTCGACCGATATGTGTGTATGACAGTTTCGTTTTCGGAATTTTTGTATATTTCTTTCTTTATAAATGCTATTTTCTCTTACTTCTATAAGGTTGGTGCATAAGTTCATAGTGTTTTTCTTTTCCATGTTGATATTCCGGTTGATATGGGTTTATTTATCGATTTCATTTCTTATATGTAGTTCACTGTTGCTATTCTAGAAAATGGAGTGCCAAGTGGAGAAATCAGAACAGTTCCGACGTATTCCTCTGTTTGAGCTCAATAGAAGGGTGACAGCAGCGGAGGTAGCCGCGATCTTTTCCGCCGTGTGTGGGGATAGTGCCATTGGACAGAGCACGGCAAGAAAATTGTTTTCTCGTTTTCAGGAGGGTCGTGACGACACTGGCGACTCTCCAAATTCAGGACGACCTTCGGGGTTTGATGAATATCTCTTAAATCCATTAATCCACAACTATCCACATCAGTGACACGAGCACTGGTAAATGTGGTGAATTGTGAGCATTACACCATCATGCAACATTTGCATGTAATGGAAAAGATTCAAAAGTCGGGTGAGTGATTACCGAATGCTCTAAGCCAAAATCACAACAATCGGCGGGTGGCCACAATTGCATCTCCACTTGCTCTTCTCATCAGTTGGATCGTGAACAACACCGACCACTGCTACTATGTATCGTTACTGATGACGGGAAACGGTGTCTTTACGCTAAAATAAGGAAAAGAAAGGAGTGGTTGAGCCCAAACAAAGCAGCAGTTCCTCGTACAAAAAACTGCGCACATCCACAAAAGATAATGTTATGCATCCGGTGGAACGACGACAGTGTGGTGTAATGCGATTTGCTTCTCGGAGATCTAACCATCACTGTTGATATTTATTGTCAACAACTTAGGCATCTTACACACGTAGTCCAGCAACAGTGACCAGGAAGACTGCGTTAAGTGATGCTACTCCACGATAATGCCCGCCTCATTCTTGTGCTCTCAGAGTTTCATGTTTTCCAGTCTCTATCGAATAGCCTTCAGGAATTTTCCTTTCCGGATAAAAATGCGTTCCGAAGATGGCTTGATGCGTTATTCACCTCGAAACCACGTTATTTCTGCAATCGCGTAATCGATAAGTTGTCCCAGCAATAGTGAAGGACAAAATGTTATTGATGACTGAAGTCTCTGTTCTGTGTATCTGTTGCTTTTATTAAACTTATAGAAAAATGCGACGAACTTATGCACCTACGATTTTCGTCCATTTTATTCATTACTGCAGATGTTTGAACTGACTCTGTATATCCTGGTTTCTTATTTTATCAAGGCATCTGTGTCTCTGTATTGCTCCAACGAATTTCGTTTCTGTGGCTTCTGTATGTGTGTGGCCTTTCGCTATAAACGTCCACGTTTCACTGCCATATAGAATAACTGGCACTGCCATCACCTTGTACAGCTTCAGCTGTGTTTCAGTCAGAGCTGTTTTCAAGGTTCTTCCAACAGTTTTGCACATTGTCTGATATCTTTACTATTTATATCACTATCGTAATCAAACGAGATATCACAGCCTAAATAATTAAAATGTTCAATCTGTTTTAAAGTCCTATCATCTAAACTTTGCTCTTATTTGGCGTTTACCCTGAAATGCCATGGTTACAGTCTTTGTGGTCAGATTTTAAAGTATTAAAGTATTAAATAAATAGCGCTTTGAATATTCTCGTCTGTTTTTTGCACAATCACTGTATTCGGGATATGGTAGCGAATTTGAAGTGGTCCTTTCTACTTAATTTCAATTCGTGTGTGATCCTTCCACTTGGGTAGAATATCCCAATATAAAATGATTAATAACTGTATTGTCCCAACTGTAATTAGATAAATTGAGTCTAAAGCAACTACAATTATATAAACTTTTATACACATTATTATGTGTTGGTGATAGCTCCATCTAATGACTATGTTCCATACTTCGTTCCTATCTACCTTACTGAAGGCCTTCTCTACATCTCCAGGTGCCATATAGGTGGACAAATTCTTTGCCCTTCTTTTCTCTATAAGCTGTATAATTATAAATACATTGCCTTTTGGAAAACCATTCTGTTCTTCTTGAATGAGTGACATTACTATTGGATTTTGGTTATTTATCATATCAGCATATAGTTTATACTTTGAATATAATAGTCTTAAACCCCTGTAGTTCGTAGGTTTCTTTCCCCTGTTGTAAATATAGAAGGAACAGTTGCCGTCAGCCATGTATCGGGGATCCTCATTGCAAACCAGCAGGTGTACAATAGATGAAGTAGTACTATATTACCACTCTCCCTCCCTGCTACTGGTAATTTTTTATTCTTTTGTTTTTTATACTGCCTCTGACTCTCCAGATGTTAGTAAGGATTAGTAGAGATGTCGGTCGAACACTGTTCGTGAGTTATCTCTTCCTGGTTTATTTAAATTTCTTAGTAATTTATAGGCCGAGTCTTGTGTCTCATTTACGTCCTGTACCCCATCACTCATGAATTTTTTTCCAGCTGTCTACGTGCTCTTCCTGTCAGCGATTTTGCAATGTTTCGAGCAGCTATATCTACATCTACATCTACATCAACATGGATACTCTGCAAATCATATTTAAGTGCCTGGCAGAGCGTTCATCGAACCACCTTCACAAATCTCTATTATTCCAATCTCTTATAGCGCGCGGAAAGAATGAACACCTATATGTTCCTGTACGAGCTATGATTTCCCTTATTTTATCGTGGTGATCATTCCTCCCGATGTAGGTCGGTATCAACCAAGTATTTTCACATTCGGAGGAGAAAGTTGCTGACTGGAATTTCGTGAGAAGATTCCGTCGCAACGAAAAACGCCTTTCTTTTAATGATTTCCAGCCCTAATCCTGTATCATTCCTGTGATACTCTCTCCTATATTTCGCGATAATATAAAACCTGCTGCCTTTCTTTCAACTTTTTCGATGTACTCCGTCTGTCCTACCTGGTAAGGATCCCACACCGCGCAGCAGTATTCTAAAAGAGGACGGACAAGCGTAATGTATGCAGTCTGGTTAGTAGCTCTGTTACATTTTCTAAGTGTCCTACCAATAAAACGCAGTCTTTGGTTAGCCTTCCTCACAACATTTTCTATGTGTTCCTTCCAATTTAAGTTGTTCGTAATTGTAATACCTAGGTATTCAGTTGAACTTACGGCTTTTAGTTTGGACTGCTTTATCGTGTAATTCATGTGGATGACTTCACACTTTTCGTTATTTAGGGTCAACTGCCACTTTTCGCACCATTCAGATATTTTTTCTAAATCGTTTTGCAGTTTCTTTTGATCTTCTGACGACTTTATTAGTTGATAAACGACAGCGTCATCTGCAAAAAACCGAAGAATGCTGCTCAGATTGTCTCCCAAATCGTTTATATAGATAAGGTACAGCAAAGGGCCTATAACACTACCTTGGGGAACTCCAGGAATCACTTCTGTTTTACTCGATGACTTTCCGTCAGTTACTACGAACTGTGACCTCTCTGACAGGAAATCACAAATCCAGTCACATAACTGAGACGATATTCAATAAGCACGCAATTTCACTACGAGCTGCTTGTGTGGTACAGTGTCAAAAGCCTTCCGGAAATCCACAAACACGGAATCGATCAGAAATCCCTTGTCAATAGCACTCAATACTTCATGTGAATAAAGAGCTAGTTGTGTTTCACAGGAAGGATGTTTTCTAAACCCATGTTGACTGTGTGTCAATAGACCGTTTTCTTCTAGGTAATTCATAATGTCCGAACACAATATATGTTGTAAAATCCTGCTGCATATCGACGTTAACGATATGGGCCTGTAATTTAGTGGATTACTCCTACTACCTTTCTTGAATATTGGTGTGACCTGTACGACTTTCCAGTCTTAGGGTACGGATCTTCCGTCGAGCGAACGGTTTTATAAGATTGTTAAGTATGGAGCTAATGCATCAGCGTACTCCGAAAGGAACCTAACTGGTATACAGTCTGGACCAGAAGACTTGCTTTTATTAAGTGGTTTCAGTTGCTTCACTACTCCGAGGATATTTACTTCTACGTTACTCATGTTGGTAGCTGTGTTTATCTGTAGGTATGTTTTAGGTATGTTTCATACGCTGTTTACTTATCCCTTAGGACCGTTTCTGTTTCGTCATTCCATACTCTCAAAACTTTCTTTCGTTTCAGGCTTGATTGGCAATACTTCACCCACTGCACTTTTCATACAGTTCTTTATCCATTGTCATCTTCATTAACATACTTCTCTGTTTCGTTTCCTACCAAATACCTGTTAAATCTTTATTGGTGACAATTTCGGCAATACTTCATCCACTGCACTTTTCATACAGTTCTTTATCCATTGTCATCTTCATTAACATACTTCTCTGTTTCGTTTTCTACCAAATACCTGTTAAATCTTTATTGGTGACAATTTCTGCTTGAACTATTTTATTTTGTTCCACTCCGCTGCATACTATAGGCCCTTCCACCTATACGGATGGAACATTTGCATAATTTGATATGAAGTATTAACATAAAGATAAAAACCAGATGAACCTGAATATGACACTACATACAGCCGATGTTTGATAATGCGAGCCATGTTGATTTGCCATTAAACAAAGGAATAGGAAGTGTTCCAGGCCGAACGAAACCTTCGCTTTCCGTGGAAAGATCCACAATATATTCTTTGATGTACATATTCTTGTAAATTTACTGTTCCTCGTATTTTCATTTAGTTTCACTTATTACTGCTACATTTATCTTCTTGTTTTGTAATTTATTCTGTAACTCAACTTTTTTTGTGTATTATAAACTTTTGACATTCTAGGTTGCTCAATTGAGTATGTTTGTTATTCCAGATTATTTGGTCTCATTCTTACCGAGCTTGTATTCATTAATTCTGTCCGGTTTCCTTATTTTATTTACGTATGATTTATGAGTGAATTTATTTTTTTATGGTCGGGACACCAACCCAGGTGCACAATGTCCAACTTGGCAGGTCCGAGGAGATACGTGTTGGGGCTCCCACCCATAGATGATTGACTTGCTGTATCATCAGCGAATCTTATCATTGTTGTTCTTTTACCTAGCATTTTTAAACCAATTTCTGAACCTTTCTTTTATTTCCATCATTGATTCTTCGATGTACAGATTGAACAGTAGGGGCGAAAGACTATATCCCTGTCTCACACACTTCTTATTCCCAGCACTTCGATGTTGGTCGTCTACTCTCATTATTCGCTCTTGGCTCTTGTACATATTGTATTTTATGTCTCTCCCTAGAGCTTACCCACATTTTTCTCAGAATTTCGAACATCTTGCAACATTTTACATTGTCGAACTCTTTTTCCAGGTCGACAAATCCTATATACGTGTCTTGAGTTTTCTTTAGTCTTCCTCCCAAAATCACCCGCAACGTCATAATTTCCTCCCTGGCATCTTTACCTTTCCTAAATCCAAACTGATCGTCAGCTAACACAACCTCAATTTTTTTCCCATTCTTTTGTGTATTATTCTTGTAAGCAACTTTGATGTATGAGCTGTTAAGCTAATTGTGCGATAATTCTCGCACTTGTCAGCTCTTGTAGTCTTCGGAATTATGTTGATGATATTTTTCCGAAGTCTGCCGGAGAGCGGAGGAGTGCATTGTCATGAATGGACGTCTCGTTGAACACATCCTATAAACACGTGTTTATCGCAGAAAGTATGCATTTCCGGACCCATGTTTACTTGACTTACTTTTCTTGTTTTGATGAGTACTACCACCTCTCTAAGTATTCGATTTAGTGGCTTACGTAAGAATTTCCGTAAGTCTGTCTACAGATGATACGGTTGCTGTAAGAAAGTAGCTACGCCAGAAGACAGTATCTATTTGCGGAATGACCTACAGAGGACTAATGAGTTGTGCAAGGACTGGTGGTTGACCCTCAACGTGAATAAACGTATCGTATTGCTCGTACATAGGACAAGAAAACCACATCTGAACAATTACACTACTGGTTGCAATTTTCTGGAAACAGTAACTACCGTATCACGTCTGGGAGTAAAAGAAATTTTGAAGTTTTCCTACTCGGCTGTTTCTGACAGGTATTCATTGTACTATACCTTGCAAGACTGGTCAATTTCGGCCACAGGGACCATTTATAAGCGCTGTCTACAGAGAAACAGATAAGATACGACAACTACGACAGACAAAAACAATAATTTACAGTGGACAGCCAGAAGTTGTACTTACAGGTGTCGATAAGTTGTACATTTATCTTGTTATGAAACGGAGGATATAACCGATCACAAAGCTAGCATATAACGTGAAAGAGTCTGAAGTCAAAAACCCGTAACAATCATATTCATAACTAATGCCACGTTATAGTCTGCCGATGCGGTGTTCATGTGTTTGCACTCCAGAAAAGTAGTGACTGCAGTAATTCCATAATTGGTGTCAGCATAATATTCGAAGGCTGAGGTCAGACAGGCAAATGCAGTCTGATGCTTAAATATTCGTGCATCAGGCTATAAGAATACTCTATTCAACATGGAGCAACAGGCTATATCATAACTCCATTCAACATCACGAAATGATGATATTCGAGTTCGAATGCAGATATGTGCCACAAAATCCGGAGATTCGTTGATAATACGTTGGTCATTTCTAAAGCTCTGCACACTGTAAGATAGAACTGAAAAAAAATTGTTTAACAAATTTCTTTTAGATCCCTTCAATATAATTTGCATTCTTGCTTATGACAACTTTTAAAAGTTTTGGCACCTTCTATACTCCGCATGGTGCACCTTCGTCGTTGATCTGCCTGATTCCTTGGGTCACCTCGCTGGAAGCTTCATCAGTTGCATCAACACATTTTCCACAGAGTTGTTCCTTCAATTTGTAAGACCTTCTTTGGCGAATTGCGTAAAACATTTTGCGGAAACAGCTTGTAGCACGCCCCTGTTACAAACATTTCCTAGGGCACTATTTGTAGCTACGACTCCATTCATGTCGTACACAAAGATAATGATCATTTTCACCTTTGGTTGTTGGCGGCGGAACTTTTTCGGGCTTGAAGAATCGGAACTATTCCATTGTAACGACTGAAAGTTCATATTAACAGAATCTTCCGTCGGTTCTTGGTAGAACAACACTATAATAAATGAAAAGCACCAGCTTGCTTTTGTTCTACAATATTGCTTTTATTGTTAATCGGTTTTCGGCTTACAAGGCCATCTTCAGACATTTACTGAGTATTATCACCAAAGAAGTTAAATGTTAGCAAACAACATTGGAAGAGAAGTAACACATCCAGACTGAAGTAGAAACATACAGTAAGTAACATCTTTGCAATGAAAAAGTAAAAACTGAACAGTACATAAATAACAATGGAGTAGACAGGAAAACCTTTAGCACAAAATAGGAATAGCATGCCTACATAACAGTTTCTATCAATAGAGACGTGACTCTTGTGCGAGTTCCCTCAGCATCATGGGCGGCGCTGAGGATGAAGATATCGATTTGACATCGGCCACTTGCCGGCCGAGTATAATTCACCAATGTCAGGACGACAACGGACAGAAGCCTACTCGGAAGAGAGGAGAGCAGCTCTCGCACACTTGGTTATAGATCATCGTCCAGGGCTGACTTAGACAGGAAACGTCGTTCAGTGAACTCTTAGAAGTGAACAGACAGTTGTTGTAGACTACGTTTGCTATGTACTGTGAAGTTAGTAAGCCATTTAGGGCCTTTCTTGTGTTATATTACAAGTAGTGTTGCAGATTTCATTATCCAACTAGTCACAAAGATAAGTACACCACTTTAACTCATTTGTGTGACTTTGTTACTAATTTGTTGGAGTGTTGTAGAACCTTCATTCTCCTATCCTGTTACCTGAACCTGGGGCTTAGACGAGCAATAGTGGCAGGGAGAAATTGCCTTAGCGGTGTACTGCACCAGACGCCGTCTGACGAACTCACAAACTCGGCAACTCGGCCTCCACAGCATTAGCGACGAGGCCTTTACAAAACTAGCGACAAGGGTTTACAAAACAACTGTTCTGAGATTCTTTTGCGACTTTCTTTGGTTCAAAAATGGTTCAAATGGCTCTGAGCACTATGGGACTCAACATCTTAGGTCATAAGTCCCCTAGAACTTAGAACTACTTAAACCTAACTAACCTAAGGACATCACACACACCCATGCCCGAGGCAGGATTCGAACCTGCGACCGTAGCAGTCCCGCGGTTCCGGACTGCAGCGCCAGAACCGCTAGACCACCGCGGCCGGCAACGACTTTCTTTCTGCACGTCACTCAGATCATAAGCAACCCATATGAGAGCAGCTTTCCTCGTCTTTAACTATTCAGTTATGATTCTTCAAACTGATGCAACAGACCTTTGGTCTCATATGTAATTTCCTTACATGTTTTTCGTCTATCCTCCCTCAAAATATCATTAACAGTACCCTTAGAGGTTTAATCTGTTGTGTTTTATGGGTTTCCACTTATTGTATCGTCCTCAGCACTTACTTAACCTTCGTAGACACGAGTGGACCGCCGTGATACTGTGCTATGATCTACTACGCTGTTCCCACACGTCTCTTCCCGCGTAAGGATTCGACTTCAATGTAGGAACGCTGGTTACTACGTGTAATACGACCTGACTCGGTTTGAGATTCCATTTTAAAACTGAATTACTCGTGACACAGCCACGAGAACCAGCAGACACATTTACGACCGTCACGCCTTAAGTCTCGTACACAAGTGACAAGAGCTTCAATTCGATCACTCCATCGTAACGGTCGTGCATGAGCAGTATGCAGGACTTTTGAAACGATCCTCGTAAGATGGCATGCCTCCAAAATGCAAATTCTATGTCTCTTATCATTCCTGTTGTCAGGAAAGGAGGATATAAGACGAACACCAACAGAAGCAAAACGAGGATAATGCAATGTAGTCGAATTAAATCGGGTGATGCTGAGGGAATTAGATTAGGAAATTAGAGTATTACAGTAGTAAATGAGTTTTGCTATTTGGGGAGCAAAATAACTGATGATGGTCGAAGTACAGAGGATATAAAATGTAGACTGGCAATGGCAAGGAAAGCGTTTCTGAAGAAGAGAAAATTGTTAACATCGAGTATAGATTTAAGTGTCAGGAAGTCGTTTCTGAAAGTATTTGTAGGGAATGTAGCCATGTATGGAAGTGAAACGTGGACGATAAATAGTTTGGACAGGGAAAGAATAGAAGCTTTCGAAATGTGGTGCTACAGAAGAATGCTGAAGATTAGATGGGTAGATCACATAACTAATGAGGAATTATTGAATAGAATTGGAGAGAGGAGAAATTTGTGGCACAACTTGACTAGAAGAAGGGATCGGTTGGTAGGGCATATTCTGAGGCATCTAGGGATCACCAGTTTAGTATTGGAGGGCAGCGTGGAGGGTAAAAATCGTAGAGATGAATACACTAAACAGATTCAGAAGGACGTAGGCTGCAGTAGGTACTGGGAGATGCTTGCACAGGATAGAGTAGCATGGAGAGCTGCATCAAACCAGTCTCTGGACTGAAGACCACAACACCAACAACATATCATTCCTTTGACTGTCTGCCCCCTGTTTATAATTGTTTACAGCCGGCCGAAGTGGCCGTGCGGTTAAAGGCGCTGCAGTCTGGAACCGCAAGACCGCTACGGTCGCAGGTTCGAATCCTGCCTCGGGCATGGATGTTTGTGATGTCCTTAGGTTAGTTAGGTTTAACTAGTTCTAAGCTCTAGGGGACTAATGACCTCATAAGTTGAGTCCCATAGTGCTCAGAGCCATTTGAACCATTATAATTGTTTACCGGCTGTCTATTGACTCATTCACCATATAATTCATGTTTCTCAGTGACTAATCGATAGCTCATCTAGCTGACTGACTGCTGATTGATGGACTGCTGATTGTCTCTCTGACTGACTAGCCCCTGTCTCCTCTTACTTGAAAGTGTTCACTGTCTCCTCACTCTGATTTTCATTATGCTGAATTTTCTGTTGTGTCGTCTTTGTCATTGATGGACTTATAACCTGGAACTCCTGTCTCGTGTTCAGACTTCCATTCATTGTGGCAGCTCCCAGTACTAGGTGCAATCCTCTCCGTGAATTGCACATCACTAGGCATTGCTTTACGTTTTTTAAAGGGAGATGAAAATCTAATTGTCATGGGCGACTGGAATGCAATTGCAAGGGAAGAAGTAGAAGAAAAGATTACAGGAGAACATAAGCTTAGGACAAGGAATGAGAGAGGAGAACGACTAATTGAGTTGTGTAATAAATTTCAGTTCATAATAGCGAATACTCTGTTCAGCAACCACAAGAGGAGGAAGTATACTTGGAAAAGGCCGGATGATATGGTAAGATTTGAGTTACATTACATCAAGGTCAGATAGAGATTCCGAAATCAGATTCCGGATTGTAAGGCGTGTCCAGGAACAGATATAGACTCTGATCGCAATGTAGTAGTGACGAAGAGTAGGCTCAAGTTTAAGAGATTAGTCAACAAGAATCAATACGCAAACAAGTGGCATACAGAAGTAATAAGGAATGACGAGATATGCTTGAAGTTCTCTAAGGCTATAGGTACAGGAATAAGGAATTGTTCAGTGGGCAGTTCAGTTGAAGAGGAATGGACATTTGTAAAAAGGGCAATCGTAGAAGTTGGAAAGAAAAAGATAGGTGATCGATTAAAGAAGGAAGTACAAAAATGTTACGGGCAATTCAGGAACACAGAAATACAAGTCGCTGAGGAATGGAATAAATAGGAAGCGCAGGGAAGCTAAGACTAAATGGCTGCATCGAAAATATACAGAAGAATGGAAATGGACACCCTTTGAAGTATACCCCGTTGTTGTTGTACATGCTAACACGCATTGAAGACGCGACTCTGTAGTGTCCACACATCGCTGATTGGTGTGGCGTGAACCAATTCCTTCAAAAGTCCCTCTAACCAAAAGTTTAGGGAATTGACGTCTGTGGAACGACCAGGACAAGGTGTGCTCCCCCCTCCCCACGACCAATCTAGTGGTCCTGAAATGCCTGCGTCAGAGGTTCGTGCACATTGTGACGAAAGGGTGCTGGTGCGCCATCACCCAAGAATCACATCTGTAATCGTTGCTGCAGTGTCACAGCCTCCAGCAAGGTAGGCAGTACATTAATAAGGAATTCAAAGTAAGGCGTCCGATTTAACTTTAGTGGTAGCACGTATGGCCCTATTAATGCATCACCAAGTACACCTGCCCATACGTTGATTGAGAATCGGTGTTGATGCCCCCTTTCCTGAACTACTAGGGGACGTACATCTACCCATACATGAAGGTTACGGAAACTCACACCATCTCATGTGAACCCTGCCTCATCGGTAAATAAAATCTATAAAATCCCGGATGTGACCGGTGGATCGCGGCACACTTCTGTAACAGCCACTGACAGAACCGCCGTCTGCCATGATGATCCTGTGGCCTTAGGGCCTGAACGCGCTGTAGATGATATGGATACAGCAATTGTTGATGAAGTAAGTCCCAGATAAGAGACTGAGACATGCCTTTTGCTGCTGCTAATCGTCGCACACTGGTCCCAGGGCTTTCTTACACCGAACATACAACACGCTCAGCCACATCATGCGTGAGGACTGTGCGAGCCCTTCCACTGTCAGTCTTCCGAGGTGAAAGAGTACCTGTGTCCTTCAGAAGCTGGAAAAGTCTGCCGAACAGCTTATCAGTGGGAAATATGTGCTGTGGATATTTTTCAGCGCAGATGGCACGAGCTCGCAGGCTACATCCATTTACTAAACCGTAGCGGAATATCACATCCTCCTTTCCACTTGCCGAGCAGTAGGCTTCCATTGCTAACAAGTGGTGGAAGAGAAAATGTAAATGCACTTCACCATTTGTACGTACATACAGAGCAGTAACAGTAAACACATAAGTGAATCTGCGTTTGGAAGAAGGTAAAACATCATCATACGTACCCAAAGATGGAAGTATAGTACAATAAGGCGACGATAATGAACGTAGCCTACGACACGACTCGAACCACACAACTGACTGCAGACCACCCAATGGCAGGTAGAGTACGGTGAGTAATACATCATAATACCATGCCGATACATTTGATGGAGAGCCAGTGCAATGACTGTGGTAACAACCGCAACCAAGCATCGCGCAGCCCTTCCTATAAATACAAGTATATCTGGGAAAATATGCGTTTCCGGACCCATGTTTATTGGGCTTATTTTTCTCTTTTCGAGGAGTACTACCATCTCTCAAAGTATTCGACATTTTTTGAACGCCCAGTATATTGTAAACTGATGTGTTGGCAGAAGAGCCAACACCGTGTTGCTAGAGGAGGCCGAAATGCACGCGTTTAAGCTCACGCAGACTGGCGTGAGGTCTGGAACAGTTAAAGGAGTTGAGTCTAATAAATAAAGTACGAAGCTCTTGGAATACTTAACTTTAATCCATAATTGGAGAACATCGCTCTTGATGATACATAATTACAATCTCAATATAAACTCGTAATGGCGCCTTGCTAGGTCGTAGCAAATGACGTAGCTGAAGGCTATGCTAACTATCGTCTCGGCAAATGAGAGCGTATTTGTCATTGACCCATCTCTGGCAAAGTCTGCTGTACAACTGGGGCGAGTGCTAGGAAGGCTCTCTAGACCTGCCGTGTGGCGGCGCTCGGTCTGCAATCACTGACAGTGGCGACACGCGGGTCCGACGTATACTAACGGACCGCGGCCGATTTAAAGGCTACCACCTAGCAGGTGTGGTGTCTGGCGGTGACACCACATTCCTTCCCCGCAAATCGGCGTACGGTTGTTGTATAAGGCTTCCGCCCGCCGTGGGGAGGGCCCATGTCGACGTATGCGACGAGGCGGGGAGCCTAACAACAGGCGAGGCTGTGCCACCCGCACCCTGCCATTCGGTCCGAGGGGAGCTAGGAAACGCCTGACAACCTAGTCCAGGGTGCACGCCAACATGCGGTGTATGCGCCCGTAGAGAGACAGGAGGAGCCGAAGAGTCGACCTCCATCGGGGCGGGGCACCCGACGGGCGAAGACGACCGCTGGTCCGGAGCGGGCAAGAGTTCCATGTCGGAGGACAGCTGGTCACGGGAAGCGATCGGCGGCGCGTGACCCAGGGAGGCACCCGGCGGTTGCAGCGACGCGTCCACTTCGGGCGTCGCCGGCGGGAGAATAGGCGGCGGCGGCGGCGCGTCGCCATGGGGCAAAATTGAAGGCAGCGGCGGTAACACCTGGGGATGAGACGAGCCAGTAGATGGGTCCCCAGGGCGCTGACCGGACGGCACCGTCGCTGAAAGCAGACGGGGAGCGGCAGAACCCGTGCGACGACAGAGGCGCAGCTGATTGAGATGCCGACGCACCTCACCAGAGGCCCCCAAAACCAGATACATAGCGCGGCCAAGGCAGCGAAGAATGCGCCCTGCGAGCCAACGCCGTGAACCTCGATAGTTGCGATAGAAGACAACGTCGCCAGGAGCAAAAGCAGGAGTCTGCCGCTGCACAGGAACCTGATGCGGCGGATGTAGCAAAGACATCAAGGTTCGATGAGGACGACTGTGGAGCAACGCAGCCGGCGAGCGACCATCTCGGGGCTGAGAGCGATACAAGGACAAGAAGAGCAATAACGCGTCCTCCCGAGAATGTGACTCTTTGAACTTCAACATCTGTGACTTCAAAGTCCGGACCAATCGTTCAGCGGCACCGTTTGACTGAGGCGAAAACGGCGCGGATGTCAGATGTTGAATACCATTGGCCTTGCAGAATGACTGAAATTCTGCGGACATGAATTGTGGGCCATTGTCGGAAACAATAGTCTGTGGAAGACCTTCAATGCAAAAGATAGCGGACAACGCTTGGATGGTGGCAGAAGACGTCGTGGAAGACATCCGGACAACAAAAGGAAAATTACTGAATGAATCGACCACAACCAACCATCGAGCATTCCAGAATGGACCAGCAAAATCGATGTGTAATCGTTGCCAAGGGGTAGTGGCTTTCGGCCATGCAAAGAATTTCCGCGGTGGTGCGGATTGTTGTTCGGCACACGCCATGCAAGAAGAGCACATATTCGTAATCGCAGCATCGATTCCGAACCATGTACAGTGCTGACGAGCAAGTTGTTTCATTCTCACGGTACCCCAATGTCCTTGGTAGAGAAGCCGTAAGACAGAGGACTGTAACGAACGTGGGACCACGACCCTGGACTGATCATTATCAGAACGCAACAGCAAAACACCACGTCGAACAAAAAGTCTCTCCTTGTGAGCAAAAAATCGGCGAACCAACGGATCCTCGATCCGTGACTTTGACAAGGGCCATCGCGTAGCAACAAAACGCAAAACGGTAGCAAGGACAGAGTCAGCAGCTGTGGCCGTAGCGACACGACGAAAATCGATCGGAAACGATTCGACCACGTCATCGGTTTCCGCATCAATGAACATGAAAGCAAGTTCGGAAGAATCGAACGCTCTACCCTCAGCAACAGGCAAACGGAACAACGCATCGGCGTTTCCGTGCTTAGCAGTGGACCGATACAAGATATCGTAGCGGTACTGCGAGAGGAAAATAGACCAGCGAACGAATGTCTGCGCTGTACGTGGAGGTACAGGCTTGTTCGGATGAAAAAGCGATGTCAAAGGTTTTTGGTCTGTGATTATGGTAAAGTGACGACCATACAAGAAATCATGAAACTTTGTAACACCAAATACGAGAGCCAAGGCTTCCTTCTCGATCTGGGAATAATTTCTTTGCGCAGACGAGAGCAATTTGGACCCAAAGGCAATAGGGCGATCGTGTGAACCATCTTTGTGCGCAAGCACAGCACCGATCCCGAAATCCGATGCATCTACCATCAACAAAAGGGGTTTCCGGGGATCGAAGGGCGTAAGGCAAGTAGTGGAAAGCAACGCCGATTTCAACTGGCGAAAGGCGCGTTCGCATTCCGTCGTCCAGACGAACGGAACACCTTTACGGCGTAAGCGATGAAGCGGAGCTGAAATGGAAGAGGCGTGGCGCACATATTTATGGTAGTAATTGATTTTTCCCAGCACACACTGTAGGTGCTTCAAATTCTGCGGCGAAGGCAAGTCTTGTATGGCACGGAGGTGCTCGGGACTGGGATGTATGCCTTGGGCATTGATTACATGTCCCAGATAGGGTAAGTCACGAGCAAAAAACACACATTTGTCCTTCCGCAAGCGAAGACCATTTTGTCGCAAGACCTGAAATAATGTTCTGAGATTGGTTAAATGTTCTTCTTCTGTCTTTCCGGAGATCACAATATCGTCCAGATAGTTTGCTGCAGTAGGGACGGAGGCACAAACAGTTTGCAGATATTGCTGAAACAATGCAGGGGCGGATGCACACCCGAATGGCAGTCGTTTGAATCGATACAAACCAAGATGCGTGTTAACCACCAAAACGCGCTGGGAGTCTTCGTCCACCGGTATTTGCAAGTACGCATCTGCGAGGTCCAACTTCGAAAAATATTTACCCGGGCACAGTTTGTCAAAAAGATCTTCTGGGTGGGGTAAAGGAAAAGTAGCAATCACTAGTTGTGGATTCACTGTTGCCTTGAAGTCCACACAAAGTCTCAATTTTCCGGTAGGTTTTGGCAAAATTACTAAGGGTGATGCCCAGAGAGAAGCCTGCACACGTTCAATCACACCTTGTGATTCCAAATCGTGTAATGTTCGTGCGACCTCATCACCCAATGCGTGGGGAACATTGCGCGCTCTGAAAAATTTCGGTTGCACGTTTACTTTGAGTTCCAAATGTGCTTTATAGTTCTTAGCGCAACCAAGGCCCCGTGCAAAAATGTCAGCAAACTCTTCACATAGACGGGAAACACTGGCTGAAGGCACAGTCTGGTTCACTGAGAGGACCTGATTTACTATAGACAAGTTAAACAACTGAAATAAATCTAAACCAAACAAGTTCACAGCAGAAGATGAACGAAGGACGTAAAATGACACAAGTTTTGTTTGTCCCTTGTATGTTGCAAGAAGGCTGCACTGTCCCTTAACATTTGCGGCACGTAACAGAGGTGTGCCCAGTTGTTTGTACGTGTCTTTATTGATCAATGAAACTGCAGCTCCGGTATCGAGCTGGAATGTTACCACTTTGCCATGAAGGCCCAAATCTACAAAAAGTTTATTGTCCTGCTGACGACAAGAGCGACTGTCTCATTCAACGTGAACTGACACTGGTACTGAATCACTTGCGACTTGACAGGATTTCCTGTGATGTCGACACACTCTATTTGTGGGACGAACACAGTCACTGTTAGAGAGAGTGGCACTGGGCGGAGTGGAATTAACTTCATGAATTTCCATGGGCGAAGGTTCATGAGCCTGAGTATTCTTGGTTCGATTCCAATTCCGGCGCGTAGCAAAGGGCCTGGAATGGTTGGGAGTGTCCGATCTGAGCTTTTTCTGGCAAACACTTTGAACATGTCCTTTTTTATTACAGAAAAAGCAAAGAGATTGGCGTGATGGGCAATTCTCACGCGAATGTCTAGTAGCACATCGTGGGCATGACTTTAGCACTGCATTTGCTTGCTTGCGCGGCACACGTAGCGGAGAGCTTGGCGGCAGCTGCGCGGACGGGCGCGAGGGTTGTTTACTGTTCCGTGCACCTCGCCCGGCGGGCCGGTTAATGTGACACACAGCTGGCGAAGTTTCAAATGATTGCTGAGCAAAGTCAAGTGAGTCCTGTCGATACAATATATCTGTCACTTATGGAAGGGAGGGATTGACTAGTTTCAAAATCTGTTCCCTTATACGAACATCAGAAACGTTCTGTGCAATTGCATCACGTACCATAGTATCTGAATAAGGGAGCCCGCATTCACACTCCAAAGCACAATCCCTAGTAAGGCCTTGCAAAGTTGCAACCCACTCCCTATTAGTCTGACCGGCCGTACGTTTTTTACGAAAGAAAGTATACCTTTTTGCAACTACATTGACTGATTCTTTGAAATATGCATCTAATGCAGACAAAATTTCGTTGTAGGACGGAGTTGCTACGTCGCGTCGGGGAAACAATTTCACTATCACACGGTAGGTGGACACTCCTACACAAGAAAGCAAAAAAGGCTGCCGCTCAATACCTTGAATTCTGTAGGCGGCGAGATGGAATCCAAATTGGCGTGACCACTCCGTCCAGCTGTCCAGTGACGCATCAAAAGGACGAAAAGGTGGTGCAACAGCGTGGTGTGGCTGTGGTAGCGGTGGAGCGGCGGCTGCCGCATCGTTTTGCACTGCACATTGACCCTGGACGAGCTGTCCAAGGGCATCCAACAAGGCCTGCGTCTGCTGATTCTGTAAGCGATAAAATTCGGACAGTACATCTGGAGATTGTGGCGAAGCCATGAGACAAGTAAATTAGTGCAATGTAAAGAAGAACGTTTTTACACTCGTCGCCATATGATGTGTTGGCAGAAGAGCCAACACCGTGTTGCTAGAGGAGGCCGAAATGCACGCGTTTAAGCTCACGCAGACTGGCGTGAGGTCTGGAACAGGACAAGGAATTTAGAACTTAGAAAAAAAGGAGGTAACTGGTGAAATACTTAACTTTAATCCATTAATGTTGAACGTAGCTCTTGTCCGTACATTATTTACAATATCAATAGTAACTGAACATGGCGCCTTGCTAGGTCGTAGCAAATGACGTAGCTGAAGGCTATGCTAACTTTCGTCTCGGCAAATGAGAGCGTATTTGCCATTGATCCATCTCTGGCAAAGTCTGCTGTACAACTGGGGCGAGTGCTAGGAAGGCTCTCTAGACCTGCCGTGTGGCGGCGCTCGGTCTGCAATCACTGACAGTGGCGACACGCGGGTCCGACGTATACTAACGGACTGCGGCCGATTTAAAGGCTACCACCTAGCAAGTGTGGTGTCTGGCGGTGACACCACATAAACAGTAACGACCTATCACACTTCCTTGAGGTTCTCCTGAAATTATCTCTACATCTGTCGATTTTGTTCCGTTCTGAGAGACGTATTGAGTTTTACCTGCAAGGAAATTTTCAGTTCAGTCACAAATCTGATCCAATGCTTGGTGAGCTCAACTCTTTTTTCCACTAAGCGACAGTGCGGGAGTGTATCAAATGCCTGGCTGAAGTCAAGCAACACGTCATCAGCCTGAGCGCCCATGTCACAACGCTCTGGATCTCACTGAGAAACAGAAAGAGATGCCTTCGCAAGATCTCTGTTTCCGGAATCCATTTTGATTTTAAGGAGACTGTTTTCGTTCTCCAAAGACGTCATATCACGTCGGTATAGAACGTGTTCAATAACATAAACTGAAATTTTCCGTCAGTACTTGGCAGAACAAGGCAAGAGTATTAAAATAAGAAACAATTCCCAATGTCCTGCAAGATTACAGAATTAAGAAGTGTTTCTTATTTAATATTTACATGTTCTATAATTTTCAACTGAGCGAAGTCATGAGAATCTGTCAAAAAAAATTTTGGCGTAGAAAGAAAGAAATAGTAAGCACACGTTGAATATTTATTTCTACAACATTGTTCAAGAGCGAAATAAACGAACTTGTGTAATAGACGTGAAATAGTTCAACTACAATTATTTTTCGTCAGTCCAACGATCGATCTTTCATGCCAAGTGACTTTATTCTTGTACGTGAAGCTACTACAAGCGACGTCAGCGGGATCCATCGGATTCGAATATTTGCGCTCTTAATGTTCATTAACTGCTATTTAGCCTCATGTCCGAACGACGAATACAGCTGCTACACCCAGGTATAAGACATGGTTCACTGTGTGCGCCGGATTGTCGCGTGCTGTACACCGTCGACTACGCCTGGACTTGATTGGGCGCTCTGGCCTTGCACTTTGCGGAAACTCTTATTTCGCACTGAATTCACTAAACATACTGCATTTTTCATGAGTTTGTAAGAGGCAGAAAATGTCCGACTACGCTGCATAAAATATTTTTATGTGATACTAGACAGACGGGGTCACCAGTAAAAACACTAACGAAAAAAAAAATCACAACACCAAATAACAATTAATAGAGGATGATTAAATTTCGGTAATACACTCCTGGAAACTGAAATAAGAACACCGTGAATTCATTGTCCCAGGAAGGGGAAACTTTATTGACACATTCCTGGGGTCAGATACATCACATGATCACACTGACAGAACCACAGGCACATAGACACAGGCAACAGAGCATGCACAATGTCGGCACTAGTACAGTGTATATCCACCTTTCGCAGCAATGCAGGCTGCTATTCTCCCATGGAGACGATCGTAGAGATGCTGGATGTAATCCTGTGGAACGGCTTGCCATGCCATTTCCACCTGGCGCCTCAGTTGGACCAGCGTTCGTGCTGGACGTGCAGACCGCGTGAGACGACGCTTCATCCAGTCCCAAACATGCTCAATGGGGGACAGATCCGGAGATCTTGCTGGCCAGGATAGTTGACTTACACCTTCTAGAGCACGTTGGGTGGCACGGGATACATGCGGACGTGCATTGTCCTGTTGGAACAGCAAGTTCCCTTGCCGGTCTAGAAATGGTAGAACGATGGGTTCGATGACGGTTTGGATGTACCGTGCACTATTCAGTGTCCCCTCGACGATCACCAGTGGTGTACGGTCAGTGTAGGAGATCGCTCCCCACACCATGATGCCGGGTGTTGGCTCTGTGTGCCTCGGTCGTATGCAGTCCTGATTGTGGCGCTCACCTGCACGGCGCCAAACACGCATACGACCATCATTGGCACCAAGGCAGAAGCGACTCTCATCGCTGAAGACGACACGTCTCCATTCGTCCCTCCATTCACGCCTGTCGCGACACCACTGGAGGCGGGCTGCACGATGTTGGGGCGTGAGCGGAAGACGGCCTAACGGTGTGCGGGACCGTAGCCCAGCTTCATGGAGACGGTTGCGAATGGTCCTCGCCGATACCCCAGGAGCAACAGTGTCCCTAATTTGCTGGGAAGTGGCGGTGCGGTCCCCTACGGCACTGCGTAGGATCCTACGGTCTTGGCGTGCATCCGTGCGTCGCTGCGGTCCGGTCCCAGGTCGACGGGCACGTGCACCTTCTGCCGACCACTGGCGACAACATCGATGTACTGTGGAGACCTCACGCCCCACGTGTTGAGCAATTCGGCGGTACGTCCACCCGGCCTCCCGCATGCCCACTATACGCCCTCGCTCAAAGTCCGTCAACTGCACATACGGTTCACGTCCACGCTGTCGCGGCATGCTACCAGTGTTAAAGACTGCGATGGAGCTGCGTATGCCTCGGCAAACTGGCTGACACTGACGGCGGCGGTGCACAAATGCTGCGCAGCTAGCGCCATTCGACGGCCAACACCGCGGTTCCTGGTGTGTCCGCTGTGCCGTGCGTGTGATCATTGCTTGTACAGCCCTCTCGCAGTGTCCGGAGCAAGTATGGTGGGTCTGACACACCGGTGTCAATGTGTTCTTTTTTCCATTTCCAGGAGTGTACATTTGCCTAGGTAACTTACTAAGTAAACGCGAGATAAGCCATTGCAAATGTGAAATGCTGGTATATTCATAACGGTGTAACCGTCGGAATATTGAATGCAAGCATGCAAACGTGTATGCACTGTGTTATACAGGTGCTGGTTGTCAGTTTGTGGGATAGAGTTCCATGCATTTAGGTCAATACAGGGACGGTTTATGCTGGTTGTGGATGACGCTAGAGTTCTCGTCCAGTGATGATTCATATGTGCTCCATTGGAGACAGATTTAGCGATCGAGCAGGCCAATGCAACATGTTGATATTCTGTAGAGCATGTTGGATTACAACAGCGGTATGTGGGCGAGCGTTATCCTGTTGGAAAGCACCCCCTATAATACTGTTCATGAATGGCAGTACAACAGATCTAATCACCAAATGGACACAAATTTACAGCCAGGTTACTTTGGATAACCACGAGTGTGACCTGCTGACTTGTGAAATCGCACCCCGGAACATAACTCCAGGTGTACGTCCAGGGTGTCCAGCAAGCAGACAGGTTGGTTGCAGACCCTCAGCTGGACTCCTTCCAATCTATACACGGCACCGAAGCAGCACCAGCTTTTATCAGAAAACTCCAATGAGTTCTCGCTTGACACCACTAAAGTCGCAATTGGCGGTGGTTCGGGCTCAGAGATATGCACACTACAGGGCGTCTGGTTCGGAGCTGTCCTTGAAGTAACCGAATTCTGACAGTTCGTTGTGTCACTGTGGTGGTAACTACTGCTCAAATTGCTACTGCAGATGGTCTTCCCCCTCGGCAGTGCCATGTGGCCGTCCGGAGCCCGGTCTGTTTCGACTGTATATTCTCGTGACCACCGCTGTTGGCAGTCATCAGCAGTCAAATACATTACGTACATTTCTGCCAAGTCTTTCTGTAATATCGCAGAAGGAACATCCAGCTTCTTGTAGCCTTATTACACGACCTCGTTCAGACTCAGTGAGGTGTGTCTGTCACCTAGAGGTATTTTTGACTGACATCAACTCACCACTTCCAATCTGAAAGGTAACTAACGCTCACGAGCGTTACAGCGTGTATTTAAAGCAAACCTGATATGTATCTTCAAGTAGCACTTCTAGCGCCACGCTTACGCGACTGGTACGAAATCTGAATAGTCATCGTCTTTCAGATGTAGAAACACGCCTACCAACTTTCGTTTATGTCACACAACTAGTTCTGAATATTGACTTTTTCTGTCAGTGTATAAAAATAGGTCTGGATTAGAAGTAAATAATCAAAAGTAGTTTTTATTATTTTCCGTCAGTGTATAAAAAGAGGTACGCACTAATAGTAAATAATTAAAACTAGTTTTCATTGGTTTTTTCTTTGCGGGTTTCATAAATATTGCCTTAATAAAATTGGTTGCAAAATAATCTCCTTAACTGCAAATACGCCTGCTTCTCTCCACGACAGAGCAATAAGTTCTACATTCCGCTTTTTATAATTTGCTTTGGCAGAGAAAGCCGGCAGCAACAACTGATCGGACTTAATCCTTCATTATAACTAAATAAATTCTGCACACATCGATTGATGCCACTGAGGAAGGAGGGAGTTGTTCTTTCTTCTTTTGCTACTTTTTCTTTACATTTCCATGGTAACAAAAGAGGAAAGTAATAATGCCTGTTTTTAAAGGCAAATACTTATTACGTGTAAGATACCAATACAAAGTAATTACACAACACAACACATTTTAATTTTTTCTCTGTTCTCTGAATAAGATTAATGTTTTCTGCTTGTCATGGTGATGGGGAATAAGGATTTTCAAATAAAAATTTCCTACCACATACTGTTTTTCAAAAGAAGTTTTAATATTCATTAATAATTCATAATTTTAAAACTAAGGACAAGTATTTACGCAACTGTAAGTTTAAAAGGACACTTCTGCCCCCCCCCCCCCCAGGAACCGCTTTTCCATTATTACAATTTCCTGGTGTCCCCGTTTTAATCACTCCTATCCCCGAAGCTCTGAGGGAAAAAGTCAAGATGGCAACCAAGGGAGTGTACTCTTGGTGACATAGTGACATATGACTGATTATACGTTGGAAACACCATATCATGTTATTTACAATCACTTTATCACCATTATATTTGTGATTTCGAAGAATGTGGGTACACACGGGCTTGAAGGCATTCCGTGCATCTTTTTCAGTCACTCTAGTGAATGGGTGAAATCTGTATCTTGCAGAAGCTGTTGTATTTAGGGGCCAATAAATACTACCCTTTTATTCTTCGCACCGCTGATAATGGAATACTTTGTCTTCAGGTGTGCAAAAGCCTCCCGTTTCCTGTTCAGCGTTTTTATAGATATCTTCATTAACCACATTTTAATATGCTGGGTTTACAAACAGCTCATACGATACGTTTATTTTACGTGGAATGTTGGCGTTTCGCTTGGGCCATTCTTTACGTACGGTATTTAAGGTTTTTTTGTTGCGACTGCCTTCCTCGCACAGAAAGCAGCAGCATTTCGTGTAACCCGTTTACGTACCAGTTAGTAGCCGCATTACTTTCACATCTGCACACGACTTTCAGTTATGCATATCGTAGTGTAAGTAACTGAGCAAATCTCGCATAGTTGCACAATTTCTTGTCAACCGAGGCTCCAACTAAAATTGAGATACACTATATGATCAAAAGTATCCTGACACCTGGCTGAAAATGACTTACAAGTCGTAGTGCCCTCCATCGTTAATGCTGGAATTCAATATGGTGTTGGCCCACCCTTAGCCTTGATGACAGCTTGCACTCTCGCGGTCATACGCCCAAACAGGTGCTGGAAGGTATCGTGGGGAATGGCAGCCCATTTTTCACAGAGTGCTGCACTGAGGAGAGGTATCGATGTCCATCGGTGAGGCCTGGCACGAACTCGGCGTTCCGAAACATCCCAAAGGTGTTCTGTAGGATTCAGGTCAGGACTCTGTGCGGGCCAGTCTATTACAGGGATGTTACTGCCGTGTAAGCACTCCGCCACAGCCTGTGTATTATGAACAGGTGCTCGATCGTGTTGAAAGATGCACTCGCCATCTCCGAATTGCTCTTCAATAGTGGAAAGCACGAAGGTGCTTAAAATATCACTTTATAGGAAATACAAAAAGTTAGTTATATGTGGTGACTTCAATATTAATTGTATAAGTGATTGTGCAAGGAAAAGGATGCTGGTAGACCTCCTTAATTCATATAATCTTATGCAAACCGTATTCTTTCCAACGAGAGTGCAAGGGAACAGTAGAACAACCATAGACAATATTTTTGTTCATTCGTCATTATTAGAAGGGCATTCTGTTAGCAAAAAGGTGAATGGCCTTTCAGATCATGATACACAAATTTTAAGTCTAAAAGATTTTTGTGCTGCAACACATGTTAAATATAGTTACCAACTTTTTAGGAAAGCTGATCCAGTTGCTGTACAGACTTTTGTAAACCTTATCAAGGAACAAGAGTGGCAAGATGTTTATAGTGCTGATACAGTAGACGATAAATATAATGCTTTCCTCAAGACTTTTCTCGTGCTCTTTGAAAGTTGCTTTCAGTTAGAACGTTCAAAACAGGGTACTAGCACAAACAGGCAGCCTGGGTGGCTGACTAAAGGGATAAGAATATCTTGTAGAACAAAGTGGCAATTATATCAAAACGTTAGAAACAGTCACAATCTAAATGCAGCAGCCCATTACAAACAGCATTGTAAGGTGCTTAAAAAAGTTATTAGGAAGGCAAAAAGTATGTGGTATGCAGATAGAATAGCTAAGTCTCCGGATAAAATTAAAACCATATGGTCAGTCGTAAAGGAAGTGGCTGGTCTGCAGAGACAGATCGAGAATATAGAATCAGTGCGTAGTGGGGATGTCCGTGTTACTGATAAGTCGCATATATGTACAGTACTTAATAATCACTTTCTGAATATAGCAGGTGAACTAAATAGAAACCTAGTCCCAACAGGGAATCATATAGCGCTCTTAGAAAAAAGTGTTCCGAGACTGTTACCTGAAATGCTCCTCCATGATACTGACAAGAGGGAGATTGAGTTCATAATTAAATTACTAAAGACCAAGAACTCTCATGGATATGACGGGGTATCTAGCAGAATACTGAAGTATTGTTCCACGTATGTTAGCTCAGTACTTAGCCATATCTGTAACTTTTCCTTTAGGAGTGGTCGGTTTCCTGACCGATTAAAGTACTCGGTAGTGAAGCCACTTTATAAAAAGGGAGACAGGGATAATGTTGACAATTATAGACCTATTTCTATGCCATCGGTGTTTGCTAAAGTTATCGAGAGGGTTGTATATACAAGGTTACTGCAGCATTTAAATTCACATAATTTGCTGTCAAATGTACAGTTTGGTTTTAGAAATGGCTTAACAACTGAAAATGCTATAGTCTCTTTTCTCTGTGAGGTTTTGGCGGATTAAATAAAAGGTTGCGAACGTTAGGTGTTTTCTTTGATTTAACGAAGGCTTTTGACTGTGTTGACCACAAAATATTACTGCAGAAGTTGGAACATTATGGAGTAACGGGAGTAGCTTACAATTGGTTCGCCTCCTACTTTAAGAACAGAAAGCAGAAGGTAATCCTCCGCAATATTGAGAGTGGTAATGATGTTCGGTCCCAATGGGGCACTGTTAAATGGGGCGTTCCCCAAGGGTCGGTGCTGGGGCCACTGCTGTTTCTTATTTATATAAATGATATGCCTTCTAGTATTACAGGTGATTCAAAAATATTTCTGTTTGCTGATGACACCACCTTGGTAGTGAAGGATCTTGTGTGTAATATTGAAACATTATCAAATAATGTAGTTCATGATATAAGTTCGTGGCTTATGGAAAATAATTTGATGCTAAATCACAGTAAGACTGAGTTTTTACAGTTTCTAACTCACAATTCAACAAGAACAGTCATTTTAATCAGACAGAATGGGCATGTTATAAGCGAGACGGAACAGTTCAAGTTCCTAGGCGTATGGAAAGCCCATGTTCAGGATCTTGTTCAGAAGCTAAATGCCGCTTTATTTACCATTAGAACAGTATCTGAAATAAGTGACATTTCAACACGAAAAGTAGTATACTTCGCATATTTTCATACGCTTATGTCATATGGTATTATTTTTTGGGGTAATTCTTCTGATTCAAAAAGGGTATTTTTGGCTCAAAAACGGGCTGTTCGAGCTATGTATGGTGTAAGTTCGAAAACCTCTTGTCGACCCCTATTCAATAGTCTGGGAATTTTGACATTGCCCTCACAGTATGTATTTTCTTTAATGTCGTTTGTTGTTAGCAATATTAGCTTATTCTCAAGAGTTAGCAGCTTTCACTCAGTTAATACTAGGCAGAAATCAAATCTGCATGTGGAATGCACTTCCTTGACTCTTGTGCAGAAAGGAGTGCAGTATTCTGCTGCATCCATTTTCAATAAGCTACCACAAGAACTCAAAAACCTTAGCAGTAGCCCAAACACTTTTAAGTCTAAACTGAGGGGTTTCCTCATGGCTCACTCCTTCTATTCTGTCGAGGAGCTCCTGGAAGAGCTAAAAAATTAAGCAAATTCCAGTGTTACATTCTTGATTTTCTTTATTTAAACTAACGACTTGTCGCCTGAATATGTTTCTTATATTTCATATCATCTGTTTCTACAATCGTGTTATAATTTCATGTATTGACTCGTTCCATGACCATGGAGACTTCTCCTAAATGTGGTCCCACGGAACAATAAATAAATAAATAAATAAATAATCAATGTAGGCCTGAGTTGTGATAGTGGCTCTGAACACTATGGGACTTAACATCTCAGGTCATCAGTCCTCTAGAACTTAGAACTACTTAAACCTAACTAACCTAAGGACATCACACACATCCATGCCCGAGACAGGATTCGAACCTGCGACCGTAGCGGTCGCGCGGCTCCAGACTGAAGCGCCTATAACCGCTCGGCCACCAGCGGCCGGCAGTTGTGATAGTGCCACGCAAAACAAAAAGGGGTGCAAGCCCTCTCCACGAAATATACGACCACACCATAACACTATCACAATCGAATTTTACTGTTGGCACTACACACGCTGGCAGATGTTCACCGGGCATTCGCCATACCCACGCCCTGCCTTCGGATCACCACATTGTGTACTGTGATTGGTCACTCCACACACGGTTTTTCCACTGTTCAATCGTCCAATGTTTACGCTCCTTATACCAAGCGAGGCGTCGTTTGGCATTTACCGGCGTGATGTGTGTCTTATGAGCAGCCGCTCGACCATGAAATCAAAGTTTTCTCACCTCCCGTCTGACATAGTACTTGCAGTGGATCCTGATGTAGTTCGGAATTCCTAAGTGATGGTCTGGATAGATGTCTGCGTATTACTCATTATGACCCTCTTCAAATGTCAGCGGTCTCTGTCAGTCAACGGACGAGGTCGCTCCTTAGGCTTTAGTGCTGTACGCATCACTTCATCTTTCCTCTTCACAATGACATCGGAAACAGTGGACCTAGGGATGTTTATAGGTGTGGAAGTCTCGCGTACAGACGTATGACACAAGTGACACCGAATCACCTGACCACGTTCGAAGTCCGTGAGTCCCTTTGAGCGCCCCATTCTGCTCTCTCATGATGTCTGATGACTACTGAGGTCGCTGATATGGAGTACATGGCAGTAAGTGGCAGCACAATGCATGTAATATGAAAAACGTATGTTTTGGGGGTGTCCGCATACTTTTGATCACATGTGTATTTATCACCAATATGGAGGACTGCTTTCAACTCGATAAATTTTACATAAGCACATCACACAATTCAGCAGTAACTATCATTATAGTGTACCACCAATACACGTTCTTCGAAATTGCATAAGAATTCACCAGCTGGCAGATGTAACTGTGACATCTGTTTCTGATAGCAGACACTAGATGGAAAAACACTGAGATCAAAATATAAATAACGGAGAACGTTACCCTGTTACAAGTGAACTGAAACGTACTTCAATTAAATTGAAGTACATTTCCGCAGTAGAGAAAAACATTGATATCCAGAAGAAACTGAACATGATGGAAAAAAACTAAAATCGAATCTGAATTAAGCACACGTAAATTAGTCATAATCACCCACTTTCACGCAGAGGGCGAAAACGTATTATACGGTGTTATTTGTAAGTATGGTTTCTTGGGCTGATAATTACTAAAATTGCATGTAGTGCAGGCGTAACTAACGAAGAGCATGCTCTTGCGTGCCAGAGATGCCCATCGCCAGCTGCCGGTGAAGGGTACGCAGGCTCTTCCACTTGTCCCAACCCACAGCGGCCGATGGCCCCAGTGAAAGCGGAGCGCACCAGCCGCTCATCTGCCACGTCCCTGACCACAGGCCGACCGCCAGGCTGCCCGGCTGCTAACAACACGTGCTAGGTGTTGCCATCGATCGCCTTACTCGTGATGGGTCCGGATCAGCCTGTGAACAATCCGGTACTCTTATTATGTACGAAGAACCAGCTAAACAATGTATTGTTCCATCTATTGCATGGCCGGCCGGTGTGGCCGTGCGGTTCTAGGCGCGTCAGTCCGGAACCGCGCTGCTGCTACGATCGCAGGTTCGAAACCTGCCTCGGGCATTGATGTGTGTGATGTCCTTAGGTTAGTTAGGTTTAAGTAGTTCTAAGTTCTGATGACCTCAGAAGTCAAGTCCCATAGTGCTCAGAGCCATTTGAACAATTTTTGAACCATCTATTGCGTGAATTGGATTCGACTTTTAAGTGGTCGAGGCTACGTCTCTGCACAGATCAACCAGAGGTTGTTTGCAGGCGCGCAGCTGGAGCCAGATAGCGTCCCAGATGTGTTCCATCGGATTCAGAACTGCCGATTTTAGTGGCCGATACATCATTGTGAGTTCACCCAAACAACTGCTCCCTCAAACAACTGAATCTTGATTCTGATCTTCCGACATGAACAGTTATGCTGCTGGAAGATGCCATCGACGTTAGGGACACATAAATCATAAATAATGTTCACCTAGCCCACAGCTCTCGTGGTGCCTTCGTGTACTGCAACAGCCCTCCCTGGGACCGAGCCTAATGTTCTTCGCAGCATAATAGCCCCCCTCCCCCCACCTCCACCGGCGTGTGTCAGTGGGGCGGTGCATTGGTCGAGTAGCCTTTTGTCTGGATGCCGGCATATACGACGCGATCATCGATCTGATGTAGCAAGAAACGTGATTCACCAGCAATTTTCTCAGTGAAGAAGTGTCTACATTTAATGATATAATTTCCTGTTAATTAGTATAAATAAGAATAAATATTAAGTAGTTCATTTACTACTTTTATCTTAGAGAGATGCTAATTGTTCATAGAATGGTGATTCCTACCGAAATAATCTGGTGTCGTGTCGCTGTTTGATGGCACGTTACCTAGTATGGACTTCTGATGCACGAAGATACCACTGCACTATGCCGGATGAGACGTTTTGAGCTCCGTGCACCAATAAAGATAGTAGGGGGAAGAAATCCGTTTGATAGCCAGCGGTATTCAAGATGGTAATATGCAGCATCTACTAGAGAAAACTGTTGTTGGCAAAACAAAGAGAAATTTAGTTTTTTACTGAAAAGACCTATTTTTATTTGCATATTCGTTTTGTATAGTTCAATTACTACTTTCTTCATTCGTTGTTTACAAAAATTTGCAAGACCTTGAGTAGTTGCCGAAACAGTAATTATTCAAGTACATGTTCGAAGAGATGACCGTCATCCTCGATTCATTTATTGATCCTTCATTTTAAATGGTACTGACGACACGAAAGCATCTCTCCGTCAACGTTTCTGAGAGTTTATGTAATGTGTTCACCTAGGTTTGACGATTAGTTACTATTTCGTGGTACAAAATCTGTAGAGACAGAGATGTAGCCACCGATTCATTAAATTACGCCTTCTGATGGAGTACCTCCTGTACGATTATTGAGTAACGTGCTGGACACCAGGTATATTGGATCCACATAATTGTACATCCTTTAATGGCGATATATTAAAAAATATTATTCTCTCACCCAGAAACTCTGGGTACGTTTGTTCATACAGAATGTTTCCAAAGCAACAAAGACTAACACCTTTGGCTCTGAGCACTATGGGACTTAACATCTGAAGTCATCAGTCCCCTAGAACTTAGAACTACTTAAACCTAACCAACCTAAGGACACCACACAACACCCAGTCATCACGAGGCAGAGAAAATCCCTGACCTCGCCGGGAATCGAACCCGGGAACCCGGGCGCGGAAGCGAGAACGCTACCGCACGACCACGAGCTGCGGACCCCAGTAATGCATCCCGTAGTTATTAATAGTACGATTATTCATGTATATTGAACCATTCAAGAAAAATATAACGTGAAAATAAATTCTAACGCTGACGAAGACTATTATCATGTCGTACCATGATGTTCATGAGCCACCAAATTGAGAGGAATAAAACTCTTGATGCTGTACGAACAGCATTTTTCGAAATAAAAGCCTTTGATGAAAGTTTATCACCTACATCATATTGGTCCACCAGATAGAATGAATAAAATGTCAGTAGGACTAGCACTCAGTACCACTCAGTTCGGTTCTATTATTTACGCAAATACTATCTCCTCTTCATCCGTAATACTAGTCCAGCCGTTGTGACTTCACACTTAAATTCTGCTTGTGCATCATGCTCATGTCCATCACAAGCATTTGTCTTTTTTCTGTTTTCTTGTGGGTTGCATAATTCTCGAGACTTATTGTTGCCACAGTTTACACAACTTTTCCTGTACACTCCGTAGTGGTATCAGCTATATGAAAATTAACATCTATAAATAAAATTCATCAACGGTTCTTAGAGATATTAGAGTACCAGCTCTTTTGATCTACGTTACTGTTTTGTAATTTTTTATGTATTACCTTAACTTTCATTATTGGAAAACTTCACCGCTTCGTGAGTAAGCTACACGGGCTCATGAGACACTTCGTAATGTCGTGTCGCCCCTAATACTGCAGTAACTGCATATGGCATGGACTCAACAAGTCATTGGAAGTCCCTTGCAGAAACATCGAGCCATGGTGCCTCTATAGTCGTTCGGACTTGCGCAAGTGTTGCCGGTGCAGGATTTTGTGCATGAACTGACATCTTGTCATGTGCCATAAGTGTGCCCAGAGATTCATGCCGGTAGATCAGGGTGGTCACACCAGTCGCTCTATTTGTCCAGAATGTTATTCAAACCAATTGCGAACAATTGTGGTGTGGCGAGATGGCACATTGTCATCCACAAAAATTCCATCGTTGTTTGGGAACATGTAGACCATTAATGGCTGCAAATGATCTCCAAGTAGCCGAGCATAACCATTTCCTGTCAATGACTAGTTCAGTTGGACATACACAATCACGAAGCTACCACCAGCTTGCACAGTGCCTTGTTGTCAACTTGAGTCCGTCCATGGCTTCGTTGGCTGTGCACCACACTCGAACTCTACCATCAGCTCTTACCAACAGAAATCTGGACTCATCTTTCCAAGCCACAGTTTTATAATGGAGCCAACCCTGCCACAGACCTGCGACTCCCATGAATCAGCATTTCCTTTCGATACATATTTTGCAAATGTGCAGTCAAGGAAAGGATAGTGTAAAATGGGTTCTTACTTGCTCTCGAGAAATAAGTGACGCAGAAGGAGCAACTGAAATTTGTCGAAAACGTTATGAAGGACAGCTCTGCACAGTTAATCCGACTACGAAATGTGCTGCCTACAAGATTCAAAATTATTAGCCGGACATTTTCCTGATAACAACCACGTGGATCCACAACAGTCAGCGACGCTTCTGTTTGCAAATTCTTCCTACAAACATCTTCTTGGTGGAGTGACTTATTTTTATTACTTAACAGTAACTTTCAGGTCATGTCGTGAAACTGGTAAAGGCGTGATTCCTTGTTTTAAGTTACTGCGACTGCTAGAATGGAATTAATAGCTGTCTGCCAGTGAGGTTCGTATGACTACTTTCGAGATAAAAGTGGTTTACTCTCCGAAATGTTTTAGTTTCCGAAATTTCCTCTTTTGTCTTTTGCTAGTAATAGGCTTAAAACACAAAACTTATTTCGTTAAAGATAAATTGTACGTAATATATTGTATCTAGCAGTTTATAATTACAACAGTTATTTAATAACTATTTTGTAGGTTTCATGTTGGATAATCCATCCGCTATTCAGGAAGCCAAATATATATTTAGAACTGTAACAAATGGCTCTAAGCACTATGGGACTTAACATCTGAGGTCATCAGTCCCCTAAACGTAGAACTACTTAAACCTAACTAACCTAAGGACATCACACACATCCATGCCCGAGGCAGGATTCGAAACTGCGGCTTTAGCAGCAGTGCGGTTCCGGACTGAAGCACCTAGAACAGCTCGGCCACAGCGGTCGGCTTAGGGCTTTATGTTCACAGTAGAAATACAAGACGAAGGAAATCTGCGTTTACCACCTTTAAAAGAAGAGAGAATCTCATCACATCGGTATCTTGTGTATTGAGTGGAGGCGATAACTGTTTACAACGTACGACAGTGATGTGGAGCACTTCGAGCCGAACATTGTGCAATGGGTCACTTGTTTTCTACAAAGTCGGGAAAGTACTTCAGATTGACCTACAAAAACCACCTAAGCTACATATTTTCTATATTCTCTCATTCTCCTCAAGTATGCTATTAATCCTTGAGATAAAATGAACAGGACATTTTTATAGGAGATTTAATGTAGTTTGGTTTAGTTCTGGGAGAAGTTTTCGCTGGAAGCTGCAGTTTTAGAATTAATCAAGAAAAAGTTACCTTCAAACGCATTCCCATCCCGCCCCCATTCCACCTCCCACTAGTCAGGCTTTTGGATATTACGCCGCCGGATAAATTTGTTATTTCGTTACAATAATTAATTTAATCTTTCCTATGATGGTAATGAGAGAACCAGAGTGTTCGTAATCATTAAGCTAAACTTAATTACGTTTAAAATACGATGAAAATTTTTTCCTTACAAGCAAATTTGCTTTGTAATAAGAAAGCCAGACAAACGAAACGCTTTAGTTCTCAATTTAAAGCTGCTAAAATTCTCAAAATTGTAAGCTACAATTTACACAAATATCTATTTTACTATTTGTAAGCGCGTGATTAAGCCGGTAGCATAACAGCCCCTGTGAATGGAGACCAAACCGGAAGGGTGTGAGAAATAATTCGTGTAGCCGCAAATTTTTGCACATTGGTAGGAGGAGTGGCTTGAACAACGTAATAAACATTCTAACTTCCTCATCCAGGGTGGAGTTGGAGTGTGGAGGGGGAGGGTTCGTTTGAAGGTCACCTCTGTACGTTTTCCTTGCATTAGCCCAAAACTGCATCCTCCAGCGAAAAAGTATCTCAGTACAGAATTAAACTGCATTAAATGTCCTAATAAAAAGGCAGTTTTAGTTTTCTCTCGAGGATTAATAATTTCCGCCGAGAGACTTTATGTACGACAAGTGCCCAATATAAAATTGTACTTCCTGTACACCACTGTGGTGGAGTGTAAACCGTTATCTTATACAGCCCGTATGTTTTCACTAGTTCTCGTCATATACAATAAAGGGTTACCAGTTTATACAGGAGCACATTTTAAAATACCGTTCTCTAAAAGAGACATTTAATGTGTAAGCTGGCGATCGATGAAATGAGCTGGCTAAGAATCAGCAATCACATTCGGCTGTGAGTCCTGTTTGGCATGCGGTCGATAGTACAGATTGGCTTAGTCAGTAATACGCGAGCGTGCTCAAAGTGGGGCAAAGTGAATCCCAATTGGAAAAAAAAGAAAAAAAAACCTTTGGAGGGTTACGAATTCTGCCAAGTGTCTTATAATCAAGGTAATATTCCCAAACCCCTGACTAATACCGGAAGACTGAAGTTATTTTTGTTTTATTTCTAGGACAATACAAAAGGAAACAGAAAGCTCCGAATTCTGGCTCAGAAGGGCGTAATCTGGACCGGTTGAACGCAGAGTCATCCTCCTTCAGTGCTCCATTTGGATACGGTATGCAGGGGCATGGTTTCAGTACACGTCTCCCACAGCCGTTGTCGGTTTTCTGAACTTTGATGCCAATACTTCTCGCTGCAGTGGCTCCTCAGTTGATCTCACGAGGCTGAATGCACACCGTTCCAGTCGCCTCACCGAGGAAAAATCCTTGGCAGTACCCGGAATCGAACCCATGTCCTTCACAGAATAGCTAGACATGCTGACCACTGAGCTGGTGCAATAAGTCACAGCCAAAATCTCATGGTCGAATTTGTGTTTATGTGTCAGTTTGTGTCTGTAAGACAGCAAAACCGTCAACTTGCTTGTCATACGGAGTGTACCTAAGCTGTGGAAAGTTCTTTTTCAGAAAAAAGAAAGAAAATCACTTTAAGTGACCGAGAGAAAATGGATGAAATCTGTAATATGTGTAAAGTAGGTAAATTAAAAATCGAGAAGGTTTAGTCTTGAGTTTCTTGTTGGGAGGAATACCACTTCTACTTCTAGAATACCGGAATAACTCTAATTCAACACATTCTTATGTCTCAGGGATTTCTTTTAGGTTAAATTCGAAACAAATGCTTCTCTGCCAGCTGTACAGCCCAAAAATGATTATTTCGTTGATCTTTGTCTTTATATGAGCAAACATTTGGTCTTAGAGACCTAACGATTGTTTTCGTTCTACTCACATTTTATCACAAATTGCCGACATTCAGTACCTTTAATTCAATATATGGTACCTAGTGTATTATAGACTGGGTAAGTTGATAGAATTGATAGTGAAAGTCCAACGAGGAATGGCAAGTTTCGTCAGAGGAATTTTTAGTAATTGCGAGAGCGTTATGGAGACGCTCAACAAATTACAGTCGCTGACATTTCTAGAGAGACGTTTTGCATCACGGAGATGTATATTGTTGAAATTCCGAGAGAGTACCTTCGAAGATGAGCTGATCGTACTACTTCCTGCCACATAGGTCAAGTAAGGTAAAGTTCCGCGTTCTGGCCCTAGACTGACAGCCGTCTCATCCTCTGACTGTGGCGTCACCGGATGCTGTGGAATGGATGATGATGATGTTTGGTTTGTCGGGCGCTCAACCACGCGGTCATCAGGCCTGTAGAAAGTCCCAATTTTTACACAGACCAATCCAATCCAATCTAGCAACTGTCACGAATGGTGAAGATGATGATGAAATGATGAGGACAACACAAACACCCAGTCCCGCCACTAGACCACGACCTGCTGACATGCGGTATGCAAGGGCACATGGTCAGCACACCGCTCTCCCTGTCGTTGTTGGGTTTCTTGACCTTGTAACCGTTACTGGTCTGTTGAGTAGCTCCTCAGTTGACATCACGAGGTTGAGTGCACTCCGTTCCAGAACTCCCACCAAGGAAAAATTCCTGGCAGTGCCAGAAAAAGAACCCCTGTCCCTCTAAGATGAGTACGCCGCGTTGACCACAACTACGGAAGAAACATTTCCTCACACATACGTCTCACGAAACGATCACATCGAGACGAAAAAGAAAAAGTGGAGCTCTTGAAGAAGCTATTCGGCAGTCATTTGTCCCACGGTTCATTCATCATTACAACTGAGAAGATGGGAAACGATAGTGATACACTGCGCCACAAACAATAAGGTGGACTGCATAGTGTACAACTAGACGTAGTTTGCCATGTACTGAAGAAATAACTTAACGATCACCTGATTGTCTCCAGAAAGTGGTCACAGATTAACGCTCCGTCGACATCGAGATCGCTGGAGACGGTCATGGCCGTGTTAAAGGTTCTATCGACGAATTTTGTTGAAACGGCTTAGATAACCGACATAAAAACTGATTAGAGAACATCGGGTGGCATTTTTTAAATCTGTTACTCTCCTATTTGCAACTAGTGGCTTAACCATTACGCCACTTCACCCGTCTACATCTCGCCCAGATGAAGAACGAACAGCAGCGTGGTGGCCCTGCGGTTGCAGAACCTCTGGATAATGTATCACGTGGGACAGCAAGGACAGAGTCGTCCCGGAGTGAGTAGCATTCCCACAATCACGGCGTCCATCAGCGAGACGTGTGCGCGCTCTGGCGCTGGTTGCGCGATCCACCTGTCACCAGCTCCACAACACGCTCTTTCGCGCTGCATACTAATGCTTCCTCCTGGCCTGCACAATGACCTCGCGTTGCGAAAAGAAAAGAATTAATTCTCGAGAAGCTACTTTCGCTGTCACCACTTATGTACGATGGAATTACAAAACAATGACGTTGCTTCCTAGGGCTTCCTGCACAACTTGACAGCATAAAAGGTTACTGATAGACAGGGGTTCGACAAAAAATACGTAAACATCGCGAGAAATAGATGCCTGAATATAAATGTAGGCGGTAGCCAGGTCTGCAGGTTGCACTGTCGTACTTGCCCACCTGTGCAGTGCCCTCCAGCACCGTGCAAGTGTCAGTCGTGGTCGGAACAGTGTTCTGTGTGGATGTGAGTGGAATTATGTCGGAGCTAAGTGAATCCGAATGTGCGCAAGTCGTTAATGCTTCCACATCCATGGTAGTCGAAGGGTTTGGTGTCAGAAAAGGGGACCTATCGGTGATTTATACCACACACAGGGAAAGCGGCAAAAAATCTTCCTCTAAGTCACAACACGGACGAAAATGTGTGTTGAGTTATTTTGATGAACAGTCATTTAAAGGAATTGTGACCGAAAGAAAGAGGGCGAAAGCCGCTAAAATCACTACAGAACTGAATCTCGTACTCGAGAGACCTGTCTGCACCCAAACAACAAGAGAGTAACTCCGTGAACAGGAAATTTGCAGGGCGAACGGGAATTAGAAAATCATTCATCAGTGATGCAAATGTCTATATCAGGGAAACGTGGTGCCGAAGTCATAGAACTTGGACTATAGAGGATTGGAGGAAAGTCACTTCGTTGGATGAGCGTCGTTTCTCACTGTTTATAACTCCTGGTCGAGTTTACGTCCAAAGAATGAAACACGGAGGGGGTTTGTGATGATTTGGGCAGCCATATTCCATGGGACCCATGGTTACTCTGGCAGATCGCATTACTGCCAATGATTATGTGACCGCTTTGGTTGGTCAGGCCCATCCCACGTTTGTTCCTCAACGGAGGTAACGATTTCCAAGACGACATGACCACTATAAACAGCGCTTGCAGGACTAGTTTTGTGAGCACCAGGATGAATTTTCGCATCTCCCTTGGCAACCATAGGCATCAGGTCTCAATACGATCGACGCTTTGTGGTCTACGTTGGAGAAAGGTGCGTGCTCGCAGTCCACCTCTGTCACCGCTACCTTAGCTTGCCATTCTGCGGGAAGAATGACTCAAAATTCCCTATAAAATCACACACAACCTTTGTCTATCCATTCCCGAGACGACTGGATACTGTTTTGAAAGCCAACTGTCTTCCCACATCATATTAGGCATGGTAAAGTCGTTTTGGTATTTCCATACTCTCGAATTCACTGTAAGTTCGATGGAGTTGCTGTAGCCAGCAGGTTGAGAATAAATTCTGGATTTTGTTTCTGGGAGATATAGCACCAGCGCAACAGATCATGGTAGGTCCTTTCTGGAACGTGGAATTCTACGACTAACATGGTAACACATATAAGCTGGCGTAAGCCTAGATCACTTAATGATGACTTTATTTAAGGAAATTATTTGGATTCAGATGTCGGATAAGTGTTGTTTCAAAGTGACATGTAACACATTATTTACATTCAACATATAAAATTAGAGCCAAAGTGATTGTCATTTGATCTATAACAACTTTACTTATACACCACATTTGCATTGTTGTATATATAATAATAAACGTTTAATCGTAACAGTCAGAAAAAGACAGCCGTTTGTTCATAATATACCTATAATAGATTGCATGTGACGTAAATAACACTGGTGTGGGTTTCATTTCGAAGATGGTGTTGCTGCATCCCTCTTTGCTGGTCTATCCTGTGTAACCTCCTCATCTCTGCATACTTACTGCAATCAATATCCACTTGATCCTGCTTGTTGAATTCAATAGTCGGTCTCCCTCTATAGTTTCACTTCGCACATTTCCCTCCATAACCAAACTGCCGATTGCTTAATGGTTCAGCATATGTCCTATCAACAAGTCCTTTTTGTCGAATTGTGTCATAAATCTTTTTTCTCCAACATTCTATTCAGAGTATCCTCATTAGTTACGTTTCCACCCACCTAATCTTCATCACTCTTTTCTAACATATTTCTCCTCTGTGTCTGAACCGTTTGTACTTCAACTTTCACCACCCTGCAAGGTTAAACTCCAAACAATAAGTTCAGAAAGTGCTTCTTTACACTTCATATTAGATGCTGACACATTTCTTTCTTTCAGGAAACCTTCTTTTGCTATAGCCTCACAAATTTTGCTACCATTATCGGTTATTTAATTGCTTAAACAACAAACAGCATCTTCTGCTTATAGTGACTCAGTTCCCAATACGATAACCTTATAATGACTTACTGAATTCGGCTTATTTCATTGCCTTTGATTCCCTGTTGCTTAAGTTCATCTTATAGCCTCTCTTCAAGATACTGTTCATTTTGAACTGTCCTTTCAAGCTCTCCAGCATGCCTTCAGCGTTTCGTTTCTTCTCTGTATTTATTAGTTCCCTTTCTTAAAGTCTCTTCGGTTTCTTTTATTGATAGATCAAAGTAAAGAGTAAATAAAATGAGGCAAAGTTTGCAAACATGTTTTACATCCTTCTCAATTATTTCCTCCTTTCCTTGCCCTTTGTGTAGCTGTGGAAAAACTTTCGGTCTCTGTATGTTTATCCCTGAAATCTTCAATACTTCAAAGAGTCTATTCCGATCCACATTATCAAAAGCATTGTTTAAATTTATAAATGCCTGTTTGCCTTTCTTTTACAGCCTATCCTCTAAGATAAGTTGGAGGGTCAATATTCCCTTATATGTCCATAGTTTTACAAAGATCTTCCGGTGTGACCTCTACTAGTCCTTCCATTCTCCCGTGAATAATCGAGTGAGTATTGTGCAGTCATAACATAATCTGATAGTTCATAAATATTGACTTCTTTTAGCACTATCCATCTTTGAAATTGGGATTATTAGATTTTTCTAGAAGTCTGAACACGTTTCTCCAGTCGCATATATCTTGGATCCAAGGTACAGTCGTTTTGGCATGGCAGGTTCTCCATAGGATCTTAATAATTGTGGGGAAAGTTCGTCTACTTCAGGTGCCTTGTTTAGACTTAGGTTGGTCTTTACTCATTTTCATCTATCTTCATCTTTCCTTCCCTTCCCGAAAAATTACTAGTATATTTCACTGTTGGCCATCACGTAATTTATTACTGAAGTCTGCCCCCTGCCCTCCAAGTGCATTTATGTATATCTCTCTCCCTAAAAAAATAGTAATTTTCAGTACATTATTTGAGGTAAAATGTATGAGAGAGAATATACATTATAATTTATGAGTATATGTTGTTCGCCAGATGCTCCCACTGTTGCTGTTGGTAATGTTCGCGGAATTATTCAATCCTGTTGGTCTTTGCAATTGAATGATGGAGTGATACAGACCAGTAATAGTTCCTGGAGATCACCAATCGTTATTCTACCTAAACAATGATCAGGCAGTACAAGAAATAACAGGTTCTGTTGTGATTACTGTTATTTAATCATTAGAATTGTTACAGATGCACATTTTATACAAAACATTAGACAACCTGGGTGAAAGCAAATACTGCTTCACAATAGACCTGAAGAGTAGTTACTCGCATAACGAGTGACGACGGTTTAGTATAACGCCATGATCCGTTCGCGCACGGAGGGTGGAACGTCCACTAACATGAACACCTTTCACCGTCTGCAGCGGCTTATCAACAACGTCTTTAGTAAGTACTGCAGTCTGCGTTTAGCGCTCTTTCTGCTACCATTTTAGTGCAGCTCGTGAGCACACGTTTTTCTAAACTTATGTTCACACAGTGTTTTATTGTGTGCAAATTGTAATAACCTACTTAGAAATGTCCCCGAAGATAACGCCGCAAGAACATGACAATAAGAGAAAGAAAATCACCTTAGAAATGAAACGTAAAAATCATTGGAAAACGCGAAAGTGGTGTGAGCATGCCGATTTAGCGCGCACATATAATCGGCCTTCATCAAATATTTGCACTATCCTCAAGAGGAAGAAGAAGATTAAGGGGGGCTGGAACGATGAAAATGACAAAGTAAACGTTTTTTTATTATTATTATTATGAAATTATTTGGAGTTTTCTGAATAAAACAAATAAAGTTTCACCCATCTAAGTGAATTCTAAGTGTGTTTTTTATTGTTGCAAAGTTGACGTACCGTGTAAACGGTTGTAGCGACTTGGTGTATCACCTCTGACAGCGCCACTCGCTGGTTGCAAGCAGGGTATCTTTGCGGAATTAGACAGTGTTTTGTTTTCCAACGTTGTATGGCTTCATCTCCGTGACAAGTAACGGTAAACATAAACGCTATACCATGAGTGTTGACTTGTGGAGTTTGCTTTGCGTTGTTTAGCTGTTCAATTTTGCGTATTTGACGAATTTTGCTCGTACCTGTTTTACGTATTTGGTTCGCGGATATCAATATGCCCCGTTTCAGCAATCGAGTGTTTAAGAAAAGGCACAATGAGTGGAAGACGAAATCTTTTGTTGTTTCGAAGGGAGATGCAGCTCAGACTGCTTCACCGACTACTCCAAATGAATGCGATAGAACTTCTTCCGAAAGTGACAGTAATGATGTGAATGAAATAATTAACATTTCCATGCTCTCTAATATTTTGAAACATAACGTATTGTGCCAAGTTTGCAAAGAAGGAGTACTGGAATTGAAAATGACTTCACACATTTGTTTGGCATGTAAAATGTAATTGAAGTGCAACAAATGTGCTGCAGAAGTTTCGTTTTCTAATTCTAACAATATTCCTCGTAGTGGTAATAGTGGAAAGAAGGTGTATGATATGAATGTTAGGGTAGTGTATGGCTTGCGTTGCATTGGCAAGGGCAGTGCTGCAGGGACAATGTTATGTGGAATTATGAACTTGCCAAAACCACCAACCAAGTTTGGATTTTATAATGAATTGGTGGGATCTTCTGCTGAAGATATAGCTCAAGCAACAATGAATAATGCAGTTGAAGAAGCTGTGACAGATTATGGGAATTGTAGAGATTTAACTGTTGCTTTAGATGGAGCATGGCAACGTAGAGGTCACAAAACTGTAAATGGAGTTGTGACAGCTACCAGTGGAGACAGTTGCAAAGTAATTGATGTTGCTATTCTCTCAAAACATTGTAGATGTAAGGGCAAAGCAAGGACTAACATAGTGAAAGTTGTGAAGCAAATTTTCACGGCACAAGTGGAGCAATGGAAGTAGAGGGAGTGAAAGCAATTTTTTCCAGATCACAGGAGTGGTAAAATGTACGATACACTATCTAGGAGATGGTAAATCTGAGGGATATAAAGCTGTAGAGGAACTCAAACCTTATGGCAATGAAATTCACATTACAAAACAGTACGAGGTGCATTCAAGTTCTAAGGCCTCCGATTTTTTTTCTCCGGACTGGAAAGAGATAGAAACATGCACATTGTTTTAAAATGAGGCCGCGTTCATTGTCAATACGTCCCAGAGATGGCAGCATCGTACGGCAGATGGAATTTTACCGCCAGAGGCGAGAATGAGAACTGTTTTAAATACTTAAAATGGCGACGTTTTCCTTACTTGAACAGCGTGCAATCATTCGTTTTCTGAATTTGCGTGGTGTGAAACCAAATGAAATTCATCGACAGTTGAAGGAGACATGTGGTGATGGAGTTATGGATGTGTCGAAAGTGCGTTCGTGGGTGCGATAGTTTAATGAAGGCAGAACATCGTGTGACAACAAACCGAAACAACCTCAGGCTCGCACAACCTGGTCTGACGACATGATCGAGAAAGTGGAGAGAATTGTTTTGGGGGATCGCCGAATGACTGTTGAACAGACCGCCTCCAGAGTTGGCATTTCTGTGGGTTCTGTGCACACAATCCTGCATGACGACCTGAAAATGCGAAAAGGGAAGGTGCATCCTACGAAAATGTTTTGAAGAACAAATTCCTTCCTGCACTGCAACAAAAACGTCCGGGAAGGGCTGCGCGTGTGCTGTTTCACCAAGACAACGCACCCGCACATCGAGCTAACGTTACGCAACAGTTTCTTCGTGATAACAACTTTGAAGTGATTCCTCATGCTCTCTACTCACCTGACCTGGCTCCTAGTGACTTTTGGCTTTTTCCAACAATGAAAGACACTCTCCGTTGCCGCACATTCACCAGTTGTGCTGCTATTGCCTCAGCGATTTTCCAGTGGTCAAAACAGACTCCTAAAGGAGCCTTCGCCGCTGCCATGGAATCATGTCTTCAGCGTTGTGAAAAATGTGTACGTCTGCAGGGCGATTACGTCGAGAAGTAACGCCAGTTTCATCGATTTCGGGTGAGTAGTTAATTAGAAAAAAAATCGGAGGCCTTAGAACTTGAATGCACCTCGTAGTGCACTGGACATGTGCAAAAGCGCATGGGGACTCACTTGTGGAAATTAAAACAGACATTAGGATCCCAGAAGCTTAGTGATGGTAAGACCCTTGGAGGAAGAGTAAGATTGACAGATGAAGCAATTAATAGATTGCAGAGGTATTATGGGTGTGCAATTAGGCAAAAAGCATATGAGGAGAGCAGTATGGGCATTATTTTTTCATACTGCATCAACAAATGAGCACCCACAACATGCACTGTGCCTCACAGGTGATGATTCATGGTGTAAGTACCAATCAGGAAAGGAATATGCCCATAAAAACAGTTTTCCAAATGCTGTAATTGATGTAATGAAGCTCATATTCAGAGATTTATCACAGCCAAGTTTATTGAAATAGTGTTTACATGGGAAAACATAAAATCCAAATGGAAGTGTAAATAATTTAATTTGTATTAGTATTCCCAAAAGAGTGTTTGTACTGATAAAAACATTGCATTTTGGAGTGTATGATGCAGTGGCAACATACAATGAAGGAAAAATTATCAAATGTGATGTGCTGAAACGTTTAGATTTCCAACCAGGACACAACACCATTTCCACAATGCGCCTAATTGGTGAAGAAAGACTATGAGGTACAGGAAGCAGAGACAAAAGCCTACAACATGCACCAAAAGGGAAGGAAGGACAAGTGAAAAGGAAACTAACACTGGAAAAAGAATAGAATGCTGATAATCCATCATATGGGGCAGGAATGCATTAAAAAACTTTGGAAGCCATTTCCTGTAACTTTAAAATTTTCATCTTTGAGGAACATTTTCTCAAAAACTGCTAGCAGTATAGCAATGAAATTTATACATAATATTGTTTACTTCTTTTCCTTCATTTTTACAACAAATTGTAAAAAAATGTATAATTCAAGAGTTATAGAAGAGAAAATGCAAAATTTTAGAGAAAAAATAAGCATCTTTTTAAAAACATTGTAAAACAAAAACCAATAAATATTTCTTAAATGGCATTATAATTTTGTTGAGAAATATACACTGAACATGTAGTCCAAATTCTGCGTTGCCTCTACTGTCTCCCCAATGAAGACGTCAAGCACCGTCAAAAATTACGGCACTTCTTAAATTACGGCAGACACAATGGTTGTCGTTGGTGGTAACACCACCTGAGGAGTGAGAATCCACGTAACTCCCCCTAATCGTTACAAATCAATGACAATATAGCTCTTACTATTACGTTTGCATACCCTCATCTTACTTTACACACTGCCTAGCATGCTTACTGCTACAAAAAATATCAAAGTAAAGTTCCCCATACAGTGTAACCTCGCATAGCCAGCATAATTCGTTCCAGTATCTTAAGTGTAGAGCGAAACACTCTTTACGTGACCCAATGTACTACAAGTAGTTGTACTGTTTTCAGGCTGGAGGACATCGTCGTGATCAGCCACTATTGGACGCTGAAGTTGACTTACAACGTGTGGGGAGTAAAGAACAAAGTGTGGAGTCTGGAGGAGCTGTTCACTGAATTATATCTTGAGGTTGAGAGGAAGAAACATTGAAGGAAGTACGAGAAAGGTACCAAGGGTTACATCTTCCATAAGAGCAACTATGAAATGGTTATAACAGGTAGTAGACTTGGCGCCACACACATTACTATGTCGCAAGAGAGAATGGTTGGATGCAGGTATTAAATTGTTTAAGACACTCTTCAAGATCTGGAATGCTGATGTCCAGGAATTCAACGATTTGCTTGCATGAGTGAAACATGTGGAAAATAAGAATAGAGATGTTACTGAGTGGCATACCATGCAGTAAACTTGTAGCAGGATATGTTTAATAACGCTCTAATTTCGTGGGAACTGACAGCATAGCTGATGGGGTATGTGAAAGCAACCATCTGTAGATGAATCAAGACCTAAATCTGATACCGACTCGGCTGGATCTAGTAGATGCTAGAGTGGCAGAGGCAGGTCTCCTACAGTCACTAGCTGAGAGTGTAGGGGATCCGAGAGTAAAACAGGCTATACAGAATGATAAGTATCGATGTATGGTATGAATGCCTTATAATCCACCTCTATCCGATATTTTAGGAAACTCGTAGGAAGTATATACATATGAGGACACATAAGGTAATGCTGATCTCCAAAGAAAGAGGAAGCTACATGCAATTTCCAGCACATGTGCTCCATCGTCGACAGGGACAACAAGTTACAACATTCAAATAACTTCCGGGAATTCAGCCAGGTAACACTTTCAGCGACCACCGATATTTCGGCGGGAGAACACCCCGCCATTTTCAAGGCAATCTACAACGGACAGGCGGCGTACATGTAGACTGAACGTGCGTTGCGCTATCGACCAACTGTACATCGGGTGTTTCATGATAATTCTGAGTCAACACCTAAGTCTACTGCCTTTTTGCCTTACGTACGAAACACGTCCAACCAGATCGGTCGTATTTTACGGAAATACGATATGAAATGTGTTTTCCGAGCTCCATCTAAAATTAGAGAACTTTTGAGTTCCGTTAAGGATGATCTTGGACTGCGTAAGGTGGGTGTATATCGTATTCCTTGTAGCTGCGGCATGGCATATATTGGTCAAACTATCAGGACCGTGGAGGACCGATGTACTGAGCATAAACGGCACACACGACTACAGCAGCCAAATAGATCTGCTATTGCAGAACATTGCTTGGATACTGGTCACCCCATGTTATATAATAACACCGAGATATTGGCATTGACGTCCAGCTATTGGGACAGTGTTATTACGGAGGCAGTTGAGATTAAATTAGCGAGCAACCTCGTTAACAGGGATGGCTGTTTCTGTTTAAACTCTGTTTGGAATGCGGCTCTCTCCATTGTCAAAAAACAGAGGGACAGAGTCAATGCTACCTCACCTGCGAATTCATAGTCTCACTATCGATAGCTCTGACTTTGGTCAGCTTTGGTGGCACTAGTGTTCAGTGTGTGTGTTATCTTTCCTGCTTCAGTCCGAGAACCGAGGTTTTAAATTTGCATGTACGCCGCCTGTCGTTGCAGTTTGGCTTGAAAATGGCGGGGTGTTCTCCCGCCGAAATATCGGCGGTCGCTGAAAGTGTTACCTGGCTGAATTCCCGGAAGTTATTTGAAAGTTGTATACGCCAGGAGAAACTCAGGTCTCACAAAGTTACAAAATGCCTAACCTAGGTGATCCAAATTGATGCAAATGCTTACAAGGCACAGTTGTATCTAAGGAAAGTAGATGTTACATGAATATCCCTGTGGTGTCACTGCCAGACACCACACTTGCTAGGTGGTAGCTTAAATCGGCCGCGGTCCATTAGTACATGTCGGACCCGCGTGTCGCCACTGTGTGATCGCAGACCGAGCGCCACCACACGGCAGGTCTCGAGAGACGTACGAGAACTCGCCCCAGTTGTACGACGACGTTGCTAGCGACTATACGGACGTTGCCTTTGCTCTCATTTGCCGAGAGACAGTTAGAATAGCCTTCAGCTAAGTTAATGGCTACGACTTAGCAAGGCGCCATTAGCCTTAAATAGCTTGTATATAAAGAGTCACTTGTATCGCCACAATCTCCAGATGTCTCATCAAGAACGATGTATACAAGGATGTATTAAAAGTTAAGTATATTCCAAAGATACGTATTTTCTTTATCACATTCATTAAGTCTCCTGTTTCAGACCTCACTCCATCCTTCGTGAGTTAGCGCGTGCATCTTGGCCGCCTCTTTCAATTAGTGTGCGTAGTGTTGGCAAGTCTGCCGACACTACAATCCCGGCACCACACCCTTAGTTTCAAAGGATGCATTGGATCTATTCCATGTTTAAACCTAAAATACCGGAGTAGTTGTCATAAACTTATGAGAAGGGTCGATCTAAAGGGATGATGAGGCTATAACTAACAGGTAGTGGGTTACTGATTAATGGTACAAGCTGTCACAAAGCAGGAACAGCTTTTCATCTTCCAGGTATTATCACCAAGACACTATAGTGAATCTGACATAGCTGGAAAGCCATTGGAGGTACTACCAACATAAAACATAATTTATATATGCAACACGTTGAAACATGACTTTGTCCATTCACTGAATAAACTTACAACTACGCAAGAAGGCCACTTGTACAGCAATACAACGATGAGCAAAGCAGGACAGTCATTACAGTGAATGCCTCGATTTCTGGCACTACTACGGTTGTGACTACATGGAGTAACCGGTATTTAGAAGGCGTAAAATGGAGTGTGTTGCGTAAGTAAGACGAGGGTATGTTGACATAAGAATAAGTATATCGTGTATCCTATATCTAGGAGGAAAACCGCCTGACCATTCGGGTCACCAGTGAATCGGTTCATAGCGCAGTGGGATAATATTACAAACTAGTTTTTAAATTAATAAACATATTTCTTGAACCTGAATCAAGGTGAAAAGGAAAACGGAGACTATTGTACGTGTATACTGAACTATGGAACATGTTTTACGATTTTTTCAGAAATGTAAATAGGTGTTGCGCCGCGCTTCTGCCTGAGGAAGCACACAACTCCCTTGTCTATTCAGCAGAACGACGCCACAAGAACAGTACAGCGAGTCATTTGGGCAACTACGAGCCCAGGCACAAGAAAACGTATCCAGTACGCAGTAGACGTGTTCAGCACACTGAGTTGCAGAAGATACCACCCAGCGCTTCCAGAAATAAGAGTTGTGATACGTTACGGCGTCCAAAGTGCTTCTGGATGAACTGAAAAGCCAAGCCAGCCAGGGCAAATCATTTCATGATTTCCATACTATTACGCCTGGCAGCTTAAGCCTGATATGACTCTGGACAGGGGTGCTGTCCTTTAAGAAACACTAGGCAACCTGGTTTGTACATACGCCACCTAATTTAGACTCGAGTCTCAGTTATGCTCAGCATGCTCTGTTACACAGTCGATGACAGCCAGAAAAGGTCAACATTTGGTCACAATCTGAGATGAATCAGTAAGCTTCCAATGTCAGACTTCGCTGCCATTAACTGCAGGTATCTGTCTAAGCTGAGTCTGAGCGCTGTCGACTTGCTGCCCTTGCACTTTTGGCCACCTGCAGGATGCCTACCATCTGCTGACAGCCACCATCTTGTTGGGCCATGTATTCAGGTCTGGGCCATCTAGCATCTCAGCCACCACCTCCCTAATGAACATACTGTCACTGTTTGCAGCCCTGGGCTGTCATTAGTTGCAGATCTCACAATCACTGTCCATCTCCCAGTGTCGTTACATGCGATTCTCGTCAGCCATGCCAGAGGCTGTAGTTTCATCTTGTCAGTCTGAGGTGCATCCTGCCAAGTTGCATATGTGGGCCAGCAGCTGTGGCCACTTCCAGCTATCCATCACTGCCAGCTGCTGCCACCTTGCACCGCACATCTGCTGTCATACTGACAGCATTCCACCAACAGCCAATGTCACCTGTGGGTACATGTCACATGCCTTCTTCCTGCTGGCCTGTTGCTGAAGGCTGCACATCACAGAAGCTGTTTACTGCCTCTCTAGCTCTGACGCCACCACTGCAAAGGAATGAAAGATTTTCTCACCTAGAAACGTTTCAATGATGGATCACCGGAGGTGAACTGCACTGCATCCCAAGGTATCAGAGATAGCTTCATCTGCCACCATAGAGGTCGTACACCCCTAGCTTTACAGTCTCATCATTATGTTCAGTTTCGAACTACTGACAAGATCTTCTGCCATACTCTGAGTTTTATTTATTACTTTGCCCGATAACACCAATTTTAAGACGATTGTCAATCATTACCTCAGGATGTCCCTCGAAAAATAGTAGTTTAAAGTGTAAAATTGCCACCTCTAAAGATGCGACGTAGAACTACTGTATTTGGATGGGGCACCAATAGAGAAATTAAGCCCACTTATTAAAAGGTCCATGCAGTAGATGAAATGAAAATATTGAAGAGAAAACCACATAGAGCACATGAAAACACCTGTACTTGACTTGCTGCAAGACTGATCTGTTGTTTCTAGTACTACAAAAAAATGGTTCAAATGGCTCTGAGCACTATGGGACTTATGAGGTCATCAGTCGCCTAGAACTTAGAACTAATTAAACCTAACTAACCTAAGGACATCACACACATCCATGCCCGAGGCAGGATTCGAACCTGCGACCGTAGCGGTCACTCGGTTCCAGACTGCAGCGCCTAGAACCACACGGCCACTCCGGCCGGCTTCCACTACTACATTCTGAAGCTATTGTCGCTGAGTAGATCAGTTAACGAAAATTTTTTAGACCCTTACGAATAATTACCAGTCGCATTTGTAGTGACGTGGTAGTCGCGCATTAGTGCTAATGCCGGTGCAAACTGAATATGATCGTTATTCTCGATCTGGACAGAAGAAGCATATATACCCACGCAACTGCTGTATTAGACGAGTAACCATTCCAGATCGAAGGGTGACCACAGCACTAGCAGAACTAATATAACATCGACAGCGCCGGTTAGGACTATCAGAAACTATTTATTGGAAGCTGGAAAATTTACAAGACTTTGGATTTTCTGATGTACGAATCAGGTGTAAGAACTACTGAGTATGCTTATACAGTCATCAGTCATCTTGAAACGTCCCCTTTTGAACAATTTTTACAAGACTGTGCTTAAACTGACACACAATATTTTTAGCGCAACGCAATCTGACTTTCAAAAAATCTCTACAAAAGAATGGCCCTGACTAACATTAACCTATACGTTTCACAAATCACTTACCTCACAAAAATCTTGGTTACTCGAACTACTGCAATACAGCGAGCGCCACTACTGCCAGCTAAATAAAAGATTCAAACTACGGAAGGCACTAACTACTGATAGGCATAGTTAGCAAATGAAAGATTTTAATAGAGAACAAACAATGTATTTACCTTAATAGTCATAATATATCCAGTCTTACAAATTTCAAAACTCCGCCATCTCTCTCCCCACATCCACCACTACTGGCGGCTCACCTCCAACTGCGCAACGCTACGCGCTGTTCACATGCAGCTGCCCAACACTACAATGGCAGACAACAATGCAAACCAGCCACAGACTGCACACAGCACAGCCAGTGATTTTCATACAGAGCGCTACGTAACGTTGCCAATAAGAAAACATAAACAGCCTACTTACAATCTGACAGGTTGGACGCGGCCTGCGACAATTTTTCGCTCCTGCACCAATCTCTTCATCTCAAGATAATAGTTGCACAAAATGCCGTCAGTCATTTGTTGGATAAAATCAGTTGAACTCTATCCTCCCTTACAGTTTTGCTCCATGGATCTCTCTGATACCACAGAAATTATTCTGTAATGTCCTGTCATCCTGTCCCTTCTGCTACGTAATTAAAGTTTTCCACATATTCCCCTTTCTCACCGATTATATGGGCAGACTCCAACTTTCTTGTCGTATCAATTTGTTTAATTTTCATGATCCTCCTGTAACATTAAATGTGAAATCTTTTGAGTCCCCTCTTTTCCACTTCTCCCACAGAAAGTGATGGCGTGGTGGTCAGCATAATGGATTCACTTTCGGAAGGACTACGGTTCAAATCCCTGTTCCGCGAACCAGATTTGGTTTTCCCATGATTTCCCTAAATCGCTCAATGAGACTACCAGGGTGGTTCCTTTGAAAGGACACGTCCAGTTTCCTTCCACTTCTCAGAATAATTCATGCTTTTGCTTATCACTAAAGACTTCGATGTTGATGGTACAGTAAAGTCTAATCTTCCTCTCTTTCTCGCAGTGCTCCCACGGACTATAAATCACTTCTGTATAAAGTTGCACTCCAGACGTATATTCTCAGAAATTTATTTCTCAAATTGAGAGCAATGTTTAATACTACTATACTTCTCTTGCAAAGGACGTTCTCTGACGTTCTCTTTACTCGTGCTACTCTGCTTCTCAAGTCCTCCTTGATTCTACAGTCATGCTTTATTTTCTTCCCAAATTCTCAGAATTTCATTACTTCTTCTACGGCGTGTTCGCTGTTTGGCTTAGACTTTTTTTTTGTTAATCTCCTTTTTTTTTCTCTCAATACTTTTGTCTTTCTTTGATGTATTTTTGAATTCATATTCTGTGCTCAATAGATGAGTCATCAGTTCAAGATGTTCTGTAATTTCCCCTTACATTCATGGAGGACAGCAGTATCATCTCGTAATTTTCTCAATGATATCTTTTAGCGCTGAACCAAATTTGTAACTCACTTGTGTTCTTTTATTTTATTTCCTTCATTGCTTTCTAGATTTGCTGGTTGAACAGTAGAAGAGACATATCTTTAATTCCGACCACTTCTATATTGATTTTTTTATTATTCCCTCTTAGTTCTCGTATATAATGTACTTTAGACAGTTTCTACATAGCGTGTACGTATTTTTATGTTGGTTTCAAAATTATTTCACCACTTTAAGTTGTCGAACGCTAGTGTTAGATCTAAAATCCAGAGAAGATATCCTGATATTTTCCGTAAACGCTACATCTGTTACACAAGTCGCCGTGCGGGATTAGCCAAGCGGTCTAAAGGCACTGCAGTCATGGACTGTGCGCCTGGTCCCGGCGGAGTTTCGAGTCCTCCCTCGGGCATGGGTGTGTGTGTTTCATCTTAGGATAATTTAGGTTAAGTAGTGTGTAAGCTTAGTGACTGATGACCTTAGCAGTTAAGTCCCATAAGATTTCACACACATCTGAACATTTTTTTGTTACACAAGTCAACAAAATGTTTTCTGTAAGTGGCGTGAATACTGCCAATCAGCCGGCCGCGGTGGTCTAGCGGTTCTAGGCGCTCAGTCCGGAACCGCGCGACTGCTACGGTCGCAGGTTCGAATCCTGCCTCGGGCATGGATGTGTGTGATGTCCTTAGGTTAGTTAGGTTTAAGTAGTTCTAAGTTGTAGGGGACTAATGACCACAGATGTTAAGTCCCATAGTGCTCAGAGCCATTTGAACCATTTTTTACTGCTAATCTTTAAGTTTTCAGGTGTTCAGATATCGAAAATGGTAATGGAAATGCTAGATTAGCTCTCGTTTTCAAGTTATGATAAATTTACGTTATGCCTATATAAACTTAAGTTTGTATTTACTCTAGAGTTATCTCTCGGAGGAAGGTCACTTAAGGCGCAACTACTCTCCCTGGCGTTTGTAGTGTTCTGCTTGTGATTCCCTGATTAGTGTCCAGCAGTAATCGGCTAACATTGGTGCACTTCACTTTCTCTGGTGTCTCAATTCCACGCTCCAGATTTGCTGGTGGAAGCATACTCCGTGCTTGTCGGGTACATCGCCACAGTCGTCAGGAAATAAATCCAAGTGGGGACCTAAGAAATGTACACTCCTAGAAATGGAAAAAAGAACACATTGACACCGGTGTGTCAGACCCACCATACTTGCTCCGGACACTGCGAGAGGGCTGTACAAGCAATGATCACACGCACGGCACAGCGGACACACCAGGAACCGCGGTGTTGGCCGTCGAATGGCGCTAGCTGCGCAGCATTTGTGCACCGCCGCCGTCAGTGTCAGCCAGTTTGCCGTGGCATACGGAGCTCCATCGCAGTCTTTAACACTGGTAGCATGCCGCGACAGCGTGGACGTGAACCGTATGTGCAGTTGACGGACTTTGAGCGAGGGCGTATAGTGGGCATGCGGGAGGCCGGGTGGACGTACCGCCGAATTGCTCAACACGTGGGGCGTGAGGTCTCCACAGTACATCGATGTTGTCGCCAGTGGTCGGCGGAAGGTGCACGTGCCCGTCGACCTGGGACCGGACCGCAGCGACGCACGGATGCACGCCAAGACCGTAGGATCCTACGCAGTGCCGTAGGGTACCGCACCGCCACTTCCCAGCAAATTAGGGACACTGTTGCTCCTGGGGTATCGGCGAGGACCATTCGCAACCGTCTCCATGAAGCTGGGCTACGGTCCCGCACACCGTTAGGCCGTCTTCCGCTCACGCCCCAACATCGTGCAGCCCGCCTCCAGTGGTGTCGCGACAGGCGTGAATGGAGGGACGAATGGAGACGTGTCGTCTTCAGCGATGAGAGTCGCTTCTGCCTTGGTGCCAATGATGGTCGTATGCGTGTTTGGCGCCGTGCAGGTGAGCGCCACAATCAGGACTGCATACGACCGAGGCACACAGGGCCAACACCCGGCATCATGGTGTGGGGAGCGATCTCCTACACTGGCCGTACACCACTGGTGATCGTCGAGGGGACACTGAATAGTGCACGGTACATCCAAACCGTCATCGAACCCATCGTTCTACCATTCCTAGACCGGCAAGGGAACTTGCTGTTCCAACAGGACAATGCACGTCCGCATGTATCCCGTGCCACCCAACGTGCTCTAGAAGGCGTAAGTCAACTACCCTGGCCAGCAAGATCTCCGGATCTGTCCCCCATTGAGCATGTTTGGGACTGGATGAAGCGTCGTCTCACGCGGTCTGCACGTCCAGCACGAACGCTGGTCCAACTGAGGCGCCAGGTGGAAATGGCATGGCAAGCCGTTCCACAGGACTACATCCAGCATATCTACGATCGTCTCCATGGGAGAATAGCAGCCTGCATTGCTGCGAAAGGTGGGTATACACTGTACTAGTGCCGACATTGTGCATGCTCTGTTGCCTGTGTCTATGTGTCTGTGGTTCTGTCAGTGTGATCATGTGATGTATCTGACCCCAGGAATGTGTCAATAAAGTTTCCCCTTCTTGGGACAATGAATTCACGGTGTTCTTATTTCAATTTCCAGGAGTGTAACTTTGAGAACGTGTTCCACCCCAGTTATTGTAGCAGTGCAGAAGATTTACCACAAGATATTTGTTGTTTTCTTCCCTGTTATTTCCTAAAAAGTTTGTTGACACTTAAAAAAATGGATCCCAAGCTACGTTTTCATCACCTGTCAGGATGGTGTTGAAATGCTCATCTTTCAACAGTTTGCGTGTCTGGGGACCCGCGAAAATCCACTCTTTTATTTTTTTTATTTTCGCTTCATTAAGATTTGGAAATTTCCCGCGAACATGGAGAAATACTTCCCCAGTTTTATCCATGACCTCAACTAAGTTTTTCATTAGGTCCAATTTTATGTGAAGAACAGGGATAATTATGATCTGGGATTCGATAAGTGCTTCGTGCACATCATTGTGAGAGCCTGGTTCAAGTGACTTACGCTTAGGTCGACCTTTCTTTTTTTAATGAAGTTCTTCGGTGCGGCTATCGCAGAGGCTCAAGAAGCAACAGAAATTAGTGTAGTCGTGTTGGAGCCCAAGTAATATGCCTGTGACTTACAGATCCCCAAAAGTATGCCATTTAAACTTGTCATTGTTCAGTCGCAATAACATCGGTTTCATGCTATCATACGTTTCGTTCATGTAAGGGGCGTATCCAACAGGAATCGATGATAACATGTCGCCAACATACAGTAGAACACACTTGACATTTACTTTGGAAGAATCGGTGAACTACCTCCGCTGACCACTTTTATAGTTAATGCTCGTAGCTCCCATTAGTCCCTGTACATCACTATAAAATACGAAGTTTTTTTCCATATTCGAAAAATGGAAGAAATGGCTTATGGCGCTTACGGAAAGCAGGCACATTTACCATCTTATCAAGACAATTCCACTGTTGTAGTCTAGCTGCCAAAAGTTCAGATCTTTCGAAAAACTGAGTTTTGAAGGTGATAGTGCAGCAGTAGTTTCACGACCTGTTCACAAATGTAGCGCTGTTTACGTATTTGCAAGACATATTGAATCACAGGAATGAAAATGGCCATATGCACTAACTACACTTCCGTTACACGTTCTTCCAGCATACGAACACAACACGGCTTGTAACAGAATAAAACAACGCTTAAATTAAACATGATACTCTCCTCCCATTCTCTTCCCCTTCCTCTTTTTGCTATGAGCCCGGTTTAAAAATAGCGAAAAAATGAACACAGCTATTTTTGGCTGAAATTCCATTACTTCGTCTATTATCAGCGGGATATCGAAGCCTATATGGGGATTGGCTGTGGTGTCACCGCTAGACACCACACTTGCTAGGTGGTAACTTAAATCGGCCGCGGTCCTGTAGTACATGTCGGACCCGCGTGTCGCCACTGTGTATTCGCAAACGTAGCGCCACCACAGGGCAGGTCACAAGACACGGACTTGACCTCGCCCCAGTTGTACGGACGACATAGCTTGCGACAAGACGTATCACGTCTTCCTCTCATTTGCCGAGAGACAGATTAAATAGCCTTCAGCTAGTCCATCGCTACTACCTAGCCAGGCGCCATGTGTATCATTGCTAATGGCTTACTACTATGCAAGAGATGTATTTCAACAAGAACAAGACTACATTAAAGTTAAGTATATTAAAATCTCTCTTCTTTTCTTTATAGTTTTCATCCAGTCTCCTGTTTCAGAATTTACGCCCGTCAGCGTTAGTTTCGCGTGCACCTAGCCACTCATTGTGTCGAGACCTTAGGGAATCGACACAACATTGGCAATTAATGCTAATAAAATATAATTACAATTAAATGCACCCTCATTTAGCTTGAAAACGAGAGCATATTAGAGATTTTAATCGTCGGTTTCGTTATCACCCTCGTCGATACGGTTACCAAACATTTATTTTATCCCAGTTATATTTTCACTGTTGGCTACTGTTATCAAGAGCAACACAGGGACTGGCTCTTGGCACCTTTAGCCATTCTTCATCACCAAACAGATCCTCAGCTTTGTTTTCCTGTCCACAGTATACTATTCTGGTTAGCAGATCAGATTCGTGGGCTGTCAAGTTTATTGTGATATAGCTTTCAGATCTGTTTGCCCTTGCCATCTCCAGGCTTGTCTAGGTGAAATTCTTGATTACATCAGCCTTGACAACAACAAAGCAAGCAATCCCCATTTACGAGAAATGACTGATCCCAGGATCTAATCTTTGTAGTACATTATTTCAGACCGAGGTGACCTCGTGGCAAATGTTTTTGATGAACACTAATTTCCTCGGGCACTTTTTACTCAGTGTGTTCGCAGCGACACTTGCGCCAACTCACCGCCACGCCGGTCGCAGACGGTCGTCGCACAGAGACGGTGAGTGGCTAGCCTTTACCGAAAACCCCGTTGCATGAAACCCAGCGTTGCACAAACCGCCTGGGGAACGTGTTTGGCCGGTGAGAGGACAGCCCGTGGCCTGCCCAGCAGCCGAGAAGTTTTTTTGTTTTTTACGTTGCCGGATTTCGCGGCGGCCGAGCCGTGACCACTCCCACTCTAGGTCGACGGAAGTGAAACACACTGGCGGCCGCATACAGCTGCACCAGGAAAAAGACTGGCTTACTTCTGTAAACCCACGTGTGCAATTTCCACTACTGTGTCTTTTTTAACAATGCTGGTAGCTATAGCTCATTTCTTGCATCGTCACATTGGTCTCTCCTGCGACAGCATGTTTAGTCACTTTGCAGGAATTCTGAAGCTCCTCGCGTTCTAATGCATTATGAGTGCCTTTCGTCACCGACGTTGTTCTCTTCAGTTCCTCAACAGCCCCAGCGGCTTGCTCAGTAAAGGCACGGAGGAAATTTGGAACTACCTGCTCCTAAAGCAGTTGGCGTACGGCCAACAGTGCTGCATACTTTTAGCGTACGGAACTTTCATCCTTAAGTTTCCATTGGCACTGCCGATTTCCTTTCCATCCTTCCTTAACCCGAGCTACTGTGCCTTCTCTAATCAACTGGTTGCCGACAGAACGTTAAGCACAGACCGCACTCTCCTGTTCAAACTACTTTATAATATATCCTCCTACCACGCTATGACGTGCGTCACTGCATCGTTCCTTACAAGAGGACAATGTTCGCGGTCAACTATGCTTACATATTCCATGTGTATAATAAAGACAGAAGTGGCACCTCACTGTCAGACCGGGTATTCACGACAGGCCAGTACACAGACGCAGCTCATAGTGGACTAGGAAGAGCTACATTTTGGAAGCAATTTTGTTTTTGTAAAATGATTCAAGCGCAGAATTTATTGATACAGCTGTCACCTGAAACTGGCATAACAGCCCGAAATCGAGAAATTTTTGGAAATTTATGTTAAGTCCTATGGGACCAAGCTGCTGGGGTGATCGGCCCGTAAGCTTACACATTACTTAACCTAACTTAAACTAACTTACGCTAAGGACAATACACACACACACACGCCAGAGGAAGAACTTTAACCTCCGACAGGGGCAGCCGCGAAGACCGTGACAAGGCGGCCGAGACAACGCGGCTACCCCGCGTGGTTCCGAAATCCAGATCATGGTGGATATATACACCGCTAAGGCAGGACATTATGAGCACCACCATACTGTCGATATTAAAAAGGAGGAGATTCGTGTTTAACGTCTGCTGCCGATATAAACCCATCAAGGCGACAGCAGCCTCACCTGACGAGGAATCACTGCTAGTTAGGCGATTGTCGGGAGGTTCGGCACGAGCATTTCGGACTCTTGATGAGTTGTCGGGTTTTCTAGGAATACAGGAGTACTGTGGTGAGTGTGCTCAACATGTGACAAAAACAAAGTGAACCCATCTCCAGACGTCGTAGCGTTGGGCGGCCACCCCACATTACAGGTGTCGGACGTCGTAGGCTGGACAGACTGATGAAACAGGACAGGCGGCGAACTGCGGCGGAACTAACATCAGACTTTAATGTTGGGCAGAGTATAAATGTGTCTGAACACACAGTGCAACGAACACTCCTAACGATAGGTTCCGCAGCCAATGTTAACGCCGACATCGGCAGCTACGACTGAAAAGGGCACGTGACCATCGGCACTGTACGTTGGCGCAGTGGCACAGCGTTACATGGTCTGATCAATCCCGATACCTTCTTCATCATTCCGGCGGGAGGGCGCGAATCCGTAGTCTTGCAGGGGAACAGCTCCTTGACATCTGTGCTGCGGGACAAGGACAACCTGGCAGTGGCTCCATCGTACTCGAGGTACATTAACGTGGGCAACTATGGGTCCAGTAGAGCTCATGGAAGTCGCCATGACAGCCAAGGAGTATCGTACACTGGCTGCAGACCACGAACATGAATATCATGTTTCCCGACAGCAGTGACATTTCTCAAAAGGATAATGCGACATGTCACGAAGAAAGGGGTGTGATAGAGTGGCTCGAGGAACGTGTAATGGAACGTGGCGTCAGAGCTCATCTCCCATCTCCCCTCTCCCAGAAATTTACGGAAATCAGGTGACTTGTGTGTGCAGATGTGTTGCGAACTCCATCCAGCGACCTACCAGCGTCTGATTGCTTCCATGCCACAACGCATCGCCGCTGTTATCCGTGCCGAAGGTGGACTTACGGCTTATTAGGTAGGTGATCATAGTGTTCTGGCTGATCAGTGTACATTTGATAACAGTTCACGCTGAAAATATGTATGCTTCACTGAAAACAATTAAAAAATATGATACTCCATGGAAGAGTGTTAAACCTTAGTCACTTTTCAGATACAGAAGTTTAATATAGTTTTAACCCATTTTTAATTGGTTGCAATCACGTTTTATATGCTGCAGTCTTTTTTCTGAAATTACGAAAATTACCCCGTAAAGGTAATGTGAAAACGTAATCCGTACAACATGATAATGTTCTTAGGAATAAGTATTTGATTGGGATTGAAAAACGTTGCAGCTGCGTAAATCTTGAGAGTACTGTATGTAACAGAGTATCTGTTACTTTATTATTCTACAACACACCAGTAATTAGTAACTGAAATCAAATTAACCAGAGTAATTATCAAAAAATAGTTACAAGTTAATACATTTTGAAACAGAAGCTATTGCAAAGTAACACAAAATTTCATCTTTAAGACAGGTCAAAATGTTGAGACATTAGATAAAGTCAGCTCATAAGCTCGTATCAGATATTCTTCCGCTTTTCTGTCTCAAGGTAGAAGATGGTTCTCAGCCAACGAGGTATGGCTTAAATTTTCAAACTTTTTATAAATAGTTCTAAATACCGACTGGCGTCCAGATCTTAAGAACATCCATGCTACATTATACCTCCCCACATCATGACACCTCCACCGCCGAAGTGATAATATGTCTCTGGGTACTTTTCGTGGGTGCATTACGTGGAAGCCTCTCGCCATATGAAGGTACGTCCACAATCACTACTCATACCGAATCTCCTCTCATCCGAAAACAGCACTCGTTCCCACCCCTAGCTGGTCCAGTTCCTATCATTTGGCATCATCAAAAATCCTTCAGCACGGTACACTCACTCTATTTTATTCCTGGGAAATGTTTCTTACAGGATTAAGCGTCTTCTATTAAAAAATTATAAATGTGATGTTTCCTTCTCTGCAGACAACAGTTTAAAGAAAAACGCAGTGATGGACTGTGCGGCTGGTCCCGGCGGAGGTTCGAGTCCTCTCTCGGGCATGGGTGTATGTGTTCGTCCTTAGGATAATTTAGGTTAAGTAGTGTGTAAGCTTAGAGACTGATGACCTCAGCAGTTAACTCCCATAAGATTTCACACACATTTGAACATTTGAAAGAAAAACACTTGTGTATACCATGGAAAATACGGGTTACTAGTTTTCCAATTCAGGCATCTATAAACTGAGATATAAAAAGCATGTGTTAGGAAACAAATTGGTGAATATACATAGTTCTACGTTTGCCGAACAACTTTCTGATCGATAATCAAACCCAGAAAAATTTGGAAGATACAGCTGTTTCGCATAGGGAAGTCTAAGGGTGCAACTTGGATCTTCGGGAAGAACTAGAGATCTTTAAACACCTACAGCTCAGGGACGAAAATTTACTGAGTGACCAGCTGCATCTTGCTTGCCGGTAGCCTTTGCGAGTTGCTCATTCCTCAAAGTTCTGACGTACATTATTTGTGCTTACGTGTTCGTTTCCCCCTTTTTTATATTTTGTAAAGTCATTGGTATTTCTCACTCTCGTTCCTGTACGTTTTTCGCTGTACGAGTACCCACGTGCGTTTATCACAGCGAGTTCACCCATTAACTTTATTACTGTTTGTACGATACCGCACTTTTACTCTAATAAGGGTTTTAAAGTCATTTAGTATATCTTACTCTACAATAGAGTCCTTTAACGTTCTTTATTTCTTACTATCCTCTAACTCCCCCATCCCAATGTATTTCCACTTACCAGCCGTTTATGCCGCATGCGCCACCTGCGCTGTTTTCCTGTCAGTCAGCGTGCAGCTCATAATATGACCTGACATTTTATTTGATTGGTTTTATTTCTACGTTTTAACTATTCTTTCTTGACAACCCCTGATCATAGGGACCAGCATATTTATTAATGTATACAATGATGTGCACTGACAGCATATTTTTGTCGGACGAATGTCAGATAGCAACATTATTTGTTGTTTTGCCACTGTGAAATATTCGTAATTACTGGTTTTTGTGCTTTTGGTTATGTTTTATGATCTATGTGATATTTCCAACACTTTGTGGGGATCTAGTCTCTGTGACACGTGATTTTGTCATGTATGTTTCCGAGTTTGTTGTTATTGCTGTTAACATAACCTTCAGGTTAAACGTATTTCTGAATAAGATGAAAACCATAGTCAAAGGTTGAATAAAATCACTTTGGCTGTTTTGGATTCATTTACTCATCGAGGTATGTAACTTGGCAGAGACCTGTGATGCGAAACTTATTTTCGTCGTTAAGCTTTGCACACAATTGTACGAGCATATTGCAATTTACTCACCATAAAAATCAGTTGCCGCATATATGAAAGATCATCATCAGAGGATGACTTGACCGATTTTGTTGATACTTTTTTTTGCGTTCGTAATTGTGGATGATAATGGCGTATTCGGTATGAAAAGAAGATTTTAAAAAATCGCGTTCAGTCTGAGAGTTCCGCTTTCACATGTTTTCATAACAAAAACATGGTGTCAATTATTGAACTATATTAAATAAAGTCATCAAAACTTCTGAACGGTTTGCGTTAGGACGTTCAAACTGCCCAGTTGGTCACGGTGCACGATGGGAATTAGCATGTGCACACATGGTTTGGTTTAGCGATGAAGTCCACTTTCATTTGGATGGGTACGTCAATAAGCAAGAGAATCCGCACTTAGCAATTGAGAAGTCTCTTCACCCTCAACACGTGACTGTGTGGTGTGCAATGTCCAATCGCGGAATAATCGGTGCGATATTCCTTGATGCCACGGTGTCTACCGAACGGTACGCGAAAGTTTTGGAGGAGGATTTCATCCCATTATTCAGAGTGACTCGTCATTTCGACAAGATGTGGCTCATGCAAGACAGAGCTGGACCCATCGAAGCAGGAGAGTGATGTTTTCCGGAGCACTTTGGGGATCGCATTCTGGGTCTGGGGTACCCGGAGGCGACTGACATGGGCCTCGATTGGCCACCATACTCTCCGGATCTGAATACATGGTACTCTTTTTTGTGGGGCTATATTTAAGACAACGTGTACAGTAAAAATCCCAAAATAATTGCTGAGTTGAAAACAGCTATTCAGAAGGTCATCGACAGCATCGATGTTCCGACACTCCAGCGGGTCATACAAAATTTCGCTGTTCGTCTGCGCCACATCATCGCTATTGATGGCAGACATATCGAACATCTCATAACTTAAATCCGAATATCTGCAGTGACGTTTACATGTTGAATAAAGTGTGTGCACGCCGTAGTTTTTAACTAGTTTACGCTTTTTACATATAGTTCAATAATTGTTATCCTGTACATATGTATTGAATAAAGGCGAGAATTTGTCACCGAAAATCTGGAATAGTTCTTGACAGATTTACCATAAATTTTTACATGACACTGTAACGAATGTTCGGACTGTCTTTTGATACTGTCTTGCACTGCCGTCTAGTGAAAAAAATTACGAGCTTCCCGAGTACCAGACCAGATTTGCAACTGGATTCATGACTTGTTCGCAGATACAACTCCACACGTCGCTCTTAATGGAAAAAACCGACAGACGTAAAGGCAATTTCCGGAGTACCCCAAGAAAGTGAAACCGTTCACAATTTGTATGCGTACGTACAGGTGAAGCGATTATCTGTAAGAAAGTAGCAATGCCAGAAGACAGTATCGATTTGTAAAATGACCTACAAAAGATTGATGAATGTTGCAGTCTCTGGTAATTGAACCATAAAATAAATAAATGTAATACATTGCGCACACATACAAAAAGAAATCAACTACTGTACAGCTACACTATGGATGATGTGGTATCCACGTCAATATTTTAACCAGAATAATATTCACGACAGCATTGTGTGTGGAATGTGACTGAACATTCTCGTGATATTAATAAAAAGGATTTCATCGATAGTAAAATAATAAATAATTATTGTCAATGACATGATTTAAAATTTTGTAAAAAGTAATATCTCAGACAATACCCATGGAAAAAAATAATGAAAATTTCAATCTTTTGTAATCCATGATTCTTCTAGAATAATCCTTCTTCTTGTTCTAACTGTTATACTGACAGGCTGTGAATGATGTCTCGTAACACAGAGATCTGTAAAAAACTGTATTATGTTGCTAATTCAGTATTTGAAAAATAAAGTCTATGTGTCATTTAAATGAATCTTCTTTGTTTGGAGCTTTAGTTCATTGTGATTCTCGTCCTATATAAATATTCAGTTTTCTGATCAGCTACAAAGGAGCGCAGCCATAGCGCTATTGATCTCAGCGCGGTTTATTGGTAAATGCTGTTTAATAAGCAATTAACATTGAGAAATATTTTCAAATTAATGCATATAGTGAAGAGTTAATATATATTATTTGTTTGTAGTAAAACAGTGACTGAAGGAGAATCGATAGGCGATTGTCTCATGTTAGCCGCCATCTTAGTGAACTATTGCAGCGGAAATTTTAAATTGATTTTCTATACAAACATAAATGTTAATGGTCATAACTACGACAATAATTGTGTATTGTTGGCCAAGAACCCACTCTGAGGTGATAAATTCCAGTTATACTTAGAATAAACTATAAATATAGTGAACTTATATGAATGCAAACAGCATCTTACCTGATACAAATTGTTATATGCTTATGTACCCGTAAGAAGCCAGGTTATTTCGTAACAACCTTTATGAAATATTTTGACAGGAAAAAATACGGTAGTGTTGTGTGTGTCGAATTGTGTGACAAAACTGTTCATTTTGCTTAAAGAAAATTGTTGCCACCTCGAGTAACAGTAGCATTAAATTCGATAAACGATCTGGAACTAGTAAAGAGACTATTATGCAATAGCACTGAAAATTACAAAAGAACATTACTCTTGTTTAGTTCAGATTACTTATCAAAATGGTTCAAATGGCTCTGAGCACTATGGGACTTAACATCTGAGGTCATCAGTCCCCTAGAACTTAGAACTACTTAAACCTAACTAACCTAAGGACATCACACACATCCATGCCCCAAGCAGGATTCGAACCTGCGACCGTAGCGGTCGCGCGGTTCCAGACTGTAGCGCCTAGAACAGCTCGGCCACTACGGCCGGCATTACTTATCAAACATTTAACTTGTTTGCTGGTAATATATGTAATTACTTCTGTGAATGGACTTGGTGCCATTTAAACTGCTTGACAGACAACATTGCTACTCGTTCCCAGGTGGAGATTTCTTTAAAAAATAACGATTATTAGCTTGGAAAGTAATGTTTAAATAAAATTTCATGTTATGTTCATAATAAGTAACTAGTTTTATTGTAATTTTGCTGAAATTTTACAACACGCATTTAAATCACAATACAGCACACCACAATGACAAATTCATAGAAACAGTATGTACTGTAAATCATTTATGAGTAAATATTTAGAGCGACCTTAAGTGGAATGATCACTTAAAACAAATAGGAAAAGCTGATGCCAGACCGGTATTCATGGGAAGAATCTTTAGAAATTAACTCATCCTCGAAAGACGTGGCTTACAAGGCGCTTATCGACCAATTATTGAATACTGTTCATCAGTCTGGGATCCTTACCAGGTAGGACTGATGGAAGAGATAAAGAAGATCCAACGAACAGCGGCGTGTTTCGTCACGGCGTCGTTCAGTCGTCGCTGGTGCGTTACAGAGATGCTCAACAAACTCCAGTGGCAGATATTACAAGAGAGGCGTTGAGCTTTGGACTGAGGTTTGTTATTGAAATCTGGAGAGAGTATTTTCCGGGAAGAGTCGGGCAACATACTATTTTCTCCCACATAAATCTCGCGAAATGACTATGAAGAAAAAATTCGAGAAATTCGAGCTAAACAGAGACTTACAATCATTTTTCCTACGAGTCATTCGCGAGTGGGAAAGGGAAGGGGACGATCAGATAGTGATGCCAATAGTAACCACGGCCCCACACTCTCACGTGGCTTGCAGAGTATGTTGTAGACGTAGATGCTTCTTCCTGCAGATCCTGAGTTAAATGGTCCTCATGGATGCGGAATAAGTAAAAAAATGTGAAACGTATATTCCTTTAAGAGGCCTAATAACCAACTTATCACAAAAGAGCAAATGTATTGCACTCTGAAAAGCATATGATAATTCAAATGCTATTGTAGTATCATCAAACAGAAAATTAATTTATAATTCTTATTTCCTCTCATCAGGTTCTGCACTGAAGGTGAGCACAACTAAGTTTTTACAAACCATATTTCATATTGGCGGTAACATACACATCGGTTGATTCCACTAAGAAATTCGTCAATAAAATAGAAGAAGCTGGACACTTATAAATCCTTTGGATTCCTTTGCAACTGAACAAATAGGAAAAGCTGATGCAAGAGCGAGATCCACAGGACGAACAAATAGCTAACGTTTTATGGCTGTTGGCATGTTACTGAAAATGTGTGTTCCTGAGCAATGACCAACTTTCTGGACAGACGTAAGGGACTTTCAATCTTCATGTAGATTATTCTTATTTCTAGTGTTGATTTCATCAACTGAAAAACTGCTCTGAAAAGTAAATATATTATTTTCGACAAATTTCAGTTAGTCGGGGTCCTCAGTTCCCTGAACAGGCCTCTGGAGGACGGTTTTGAATTCAAACCACAATAATTAGTATTATATGCTCTTGAGCTCGGAATGCTACAGCTGGGTTGATGAATTATCCAAAAAATGAACGTATGTGGTATTACACAACGAAGGTAAGCAAATGCATCGATTACCCAAAACAATATGACTACCTGTTTAATAGGGTGTTGGTCCTCTTTACAAACAGAATACAGCAGTGATTCTGCTTTTCATGGATTCGACAAGTTCTTGGTAGGTTTCTGGAGGTATGTGACACCATATGTCACCCCTCACATCAGGTAAATCTCGTAAATTACGACCGGCGGTTTCGTGTGAGCAGCAGACGCCCGATATATGTTCCAACGGGTACAGGCCAGGCCATTTGCTGGTCAAGACATCACTGTGAGTTTACTATCATGGCCCTCAAACAACTGCGTACGCTTCTGACATTTTGACACGGACACTTATTCTTCTGGAAGATACAATCGCCGTAGGGTAAGACTTCAAGCATGGAGTGACGCAGTTGGTCCTCAATAATGTTCAAGTGGTACACAACTGTCATGGTGCTTTCGATTACAACGACAAGTCCCGTGGAATCCCAACTCAACGTACTGCATCACATGCACTATGTGATCAAAAGTATCCGGACACCTGGCCGAAAATGGCTTACAAGTTCCTGGCGCCCTCCATCGGTAATACTGGAATTCAGTATGGTGTTGGACCAACCTTAGCCTTGATGAAAGCTTCCACTCTCGCAGGCATACGTTCAATCAGGTGCTGGTAGGTTTCTTGCGGAATGGCATCCCATTCTTCATGGAGTGCTGCACTGAGGATAGGTATCGATGTCGGTCAGTGAGGCCAGGTACAAACTATACTTTCCAAAACATCCATAAGGTGTTTATAGGATTCAAGTCAGGACTCCCTGCAGGCCAGTCCATTACAGGCATGTTATTGACGTGTAACCACTCCGCCACAGGCCGTGCATTATGAACCTGTGCTCGATAGTGTTGAAAAGTATAATCGCCATCCCCGAAATGCTCTTCAACATTGGGGAGCAAGAAGGTGCTTAAAACATCAATGTAGGCCTCTGCTGTGAATAGTGCCACGCCAAACAACAAGGGGTGCAAGCCCACTCCATGAAAAACACGACCACACCATAACACCACCGCCTCCGAATTTTACTGTTGGCACTACGCACGCTGGCAGATGACGTTCACCGGGCATTCGCTATACCCATACCCCGCCATCGGATCGCCACATTGTGTACCGTGATTCGTCACTCCACACAACGTTTCTCCACTGTTCAATCGTCCAATTTTTCGCTCCTTACACCAAGCGAGGCGTCGTTTGGCATTTACTACCGTGATGTATGGCTTATGAGCAGCCGCTCGACCACTAAATCCAAGTTTTCTCACCTCCCGCATAACTGTCATAGCACTTGCAGTGGATCCTGACGCAGTTTAGAATTCTTGTGTGATGGTCTGGATAGATGTCTGCCTATTATACATTATGACCCTCTTCAACTGTCGGCGATCTCTGTCAGTCAACAGACGAGGTCGGCCTGTACGCTTTTGTGCTGCACGTGTCCCTTCACGTTTACACTTCACTATCATAAAGGAAACAGTGGATCTTGTAATGTTTAGGAGTGTGGAAATCTCGCGTACAGACGTATGACACAAGTGACACCGAATCACCTGCCACGTTCGAAGTCCGCGAGTTCCGTGGAGCGCCCCGTTCTGCTCTCTCACGATGTCTCATGACTACTGAGGTCGCTGATATGGAGTACCTGTCAGTTGGTGGCAGCACAACGCACATACGAAAAACTTATGGTTTTTGGGTGTCCGGATGCTTTTGCTCACATAGTGTAACTCTGCCCTCTCCGGCTTGAGCCTGTGACGCGGTGCATGTTTCGAGCAGCCACTCGCCTGGATGACGGCGTGTGAGGACAAAACCATCGACTTGGTGTAACAAGAAATGCGATTAATTTGACCAGGTGATCCGTGTCTATTGATCCACGGTAAAAACTCGGTGATGCTGTGTCCACTGCAATCGTAATTGACGATGTCGTTATTCAACACTGGAACAAATAGGGGTCGAGTGATGTGGAGTTCCATGTTCAACAATGGCCTTTTAACGGTGTACTCCGAAACACACTTGCACTGTGTTTTATCATCTGATCTGCCACGGATCGCTGGCTACCCTACATTACCCAGCGGGCAATTTTCCTGTCTCCACGTGGACGTCCGGTACCGATCGGTATCTTTGGGCCTTCAGGACCTGTTCGGCCGGTGCTTTTACTTCTTCTCTTTTGGTACTCGTTATTTTATCATCCTTCAATCACCTTATGCAGATGCTCACGACAGTGGTATGCAAACCGTCGACCAGCTGCGCTGTTTCAGAGATTCTCGTTCCCAGGTTCAGGACCATAATAATCTGACCTTTGCCAAAGGCGCTTCTATCAGTGGATTTCCGTATTTCGGTACGTATCTTCCCTACAACGACTACCCATTCGTCTCTGTTCCGTATATATTCTTTCCTTACCACGTCACGTGACCACAACACGACAAGAAGGCATTCAGACTCGCAGTGACCAGTAGTCATAATATTTTGGCCCATCACTGCACATTATCTCATTTATTTTTGCACCTCCTATATCGAACAACATCCGCATTGCAAAGAAATATTTGTTTATTGGCTCCAGCATTTCTGTGGTATCCTCCTCTCTGTTTCATTTATTATCAAATTATAAGACCCGGAATTTAATACTATCAACCTTCTCTGTCCGCTTATCACCGTGTTTTAGACAAATAATTATCTTCAAAGCTCTGAATTAGATAAAGTTTGTCTTTCCAAAGCTTACTGGTAAACAATTGGCTATGATCCATTTACGAAAATCCATGAAAATTTCATCTATCTATTATATTTTGTCCACCATAAATGTATTTTTTAAGCATGAGACTGTGAAAAAACTGGGTTTGTTCATAAACCCAGTACTTTCTTTTGTTCGCATTTTAGACGAGTCATTTCAGGAATGATTCCCATTTTAAAGTGTGTATTTCTTTGCACTATGCCATTTTTACGCAATGTTTTTGAGATGTGAGGTTCTGCTTTGTTTTGTTGATTTTATTATAGTATTTAAAAATGTGCACTTTGTAGTTAGTTATCAATTTTTATATGTCGTTACTGGCGAAATTTGTAAGAACTTGTACTTCCAGTTTTCATATGGTCCATTTGCGCAGAGTCTCACACATGTTAAACATCACTCACAACTTTCACTGCACAGCACACATCGAGAATAACTTACAGTAAACAAACAGTTATAAAGTTGTTTTTAGATGTAGTTGCCAGAGTTAATGTTGTCCTCCTCAGACATACTTTTGCACAGAATGTATTTATCTTAATGACTTTGATTATAAATTGCTTACATCTATTTTACAATGGTGCTTATTTCTGTGTGTTACTACCTTTATTTAAGTATATCGCATAAGGATCTGAAGAAATTCTCCAATTCACTTCCAGGCTTTTCGTTTAGCATTTTGTCTTCATATTTTCTGTAATGTCTATATATATTTCAAGCTCTTCTAACCAATCCATTTCATACCCTTTGACATTTTGCTCTACTTTTAAAAATGAGTGTCTGTATTATGTATGGGTGCAGCAATTGCTGACGTCGTGTCTCTGTTGTGTGTGTAGTCTTTAATGTGCTCTTGTAAATGTTGTTGAAATTTCGGCCTGTTTGTACTAGGCAGAATTTGGGACATTCCTAGCATGTTACTCTGTATGTTCCAGAGTCTGAATATAGGTCATGATTACACTTTATATTATGTATTAGTTTTGGTTGCCGTTTATTTTATGTAGAAAACCCAACTTTTACTTTGTGATCTTTAAAAATTTTTGCAGTCTTCTGTGGTATATTACCATTGTATGGGATGCTAAATATACATTTGTTTTTGTCTCTTTCTTCTTTCTTCCGTGGTGCAATTCATGTTTGTGCCTTTCCTCACTTTGTTTAGCACTGTGTCAACCATGGAAGCAGTATAATCATTAGCCACTGCAGTCTGTTTCACTATATTTATTTCTTGTTGCATGTTTTCTTGATTCATAGGTCTTTTACTTGCCCTGTGTAACAATGATCTGTATGCTACCTGCATATGTTTGTCTGGATGACCTGAGGTTGCACGGATTGTGTTGTCGGTAAATGTATTTCTCATGTAAATTTTGAATGTGCATAATTTTGTTGTTTCTAGTAATATTCAGTCCAGGTAATTGATGCTTTTGTTTTGTCATGTTCCACTGTAAACGAATTTTCTCATGTAAAATATTGAGACGATTCATTATGTCTGTTATATGTTTGGCATCCTCTTTCACTAACCGTAGTATGTCATCTACATATCTCCTATAAAATTTCGTTTCCTTTAGACAGCGTTCTTAGCTGATAAATAACTTTTGTTTCAAGTGATTTATATAAATGTCAGCTATGGTACCTGATATACATGATTCCATTGCTACGCCATCTGGTTGCTTATAAATATTGGAATTAAAGGTATAGTTGTAACTTAGAGTTAGTTGGAAGAGTTATGTAAATTCAATTATCTCTCTGTACGCAAGTTTCCTATGTTTCATAATGTTCTTTAGATTACTGTTACTGCTTCTTGTGTAGGTATGTTTGGGTAGAGGTTGACAATATCAGCTGATAAGAATTGAGCATCTATGGGGCGCTTTTTGCCTTTTAGTTCTTCAGCTAGCATCATGCAATTTTTTTTAATATGTTGTTTCATATGTATATTTTTTCTCAGTACTTTATTCAGTTTCTGTGACAATTCGTATGCTGTGCTATTTATAGAGTTTACCACGCGACGTGTCGGATTACCTTCTTTTTGTACCCATCACTGTGCTCATAGGCGCGACAAAATGCTAAACAAAAAACTTGAAAGTGAATCGATGAATTTCTTAAGACGCTTAGACAATCTTATTAATGGAGTTTATTACAATAAACTGAATTGACAATATTTAACGTGCTCTTCACGATGAAGTGTGGCAAGCAATTGGTGACATGTAAATAATCAATTTTCTTCGCTATATACAATTTCCATGCAAGTAATTAATATAAGGCACAAGTCTCAGCTAAACAGTTGGGATAACGGCTCGTCTTTTAGTGTGGCTCTTCTAGTGTGGTTCTTCTAGTGCGACTCTACTGGCGCCTCTCTTCTAATGCGACCAAGGCTCGCTGGAGTGGCGCTTATATTCTCTTCTGATAAGAGGCCGCTCCTGTCGTGTTGCGTTCCTAGTCAGCGTACAATTTTCTGACGTCGTCTCACAGCCTTCTCTGCAGTTACATTCAATGCGAACTTGCCGGAGCTTTATGTTACGCCAGTACACCTTCCAATTGTTCATCTCCTTCAGCGCCTTTTCTGCTTCTGTTTCCGAGATGCTGTACCCTTTTCCATATTCAGACACATATTTCTCTTCTTCAAGTTTGATTTCAGTGGATGTGTAATCTGTCTTGTAGACATTCTATATTTTCTTGCCAACTGCTCAAAACCTCCTGTGGTTCTTAAGGTATGTACTGAGCTAGTCTTCCTTCTTTTACTTTCAAAAATGATCTCTCCAGAAATTTGCACATCATTTCATACTTTCCCTCTGTCTCTCTATTTCCTTTATGTCCTCACATTTCTCTTGCTTCTTCAGTTTCTCTTCGTAATTCATTATTCAGGTTCTTGTGCCTCTTTTTACATTCTATATTTTCCACGTTCTTCCACTTTCTTTCTGCTTCCGTCATTTTCAACATTTTTCCGTATTCCATTCCTTCTTGAAACTTTAGGACACACTAATTCCTATCCTTCCCTTATTTTTATCCATTTGTCATTGACAGATTCCTAGCTCTAGCAGGAGCAGGTTTAATAATAAATAAAAAAAGTTGGAGTACGGGTAAGCTACTACAAACAGTATCCTGAACGCACTATTGCGGCCAAGATAGACACGAAGCCCACGCCTACTACAGTGGTACAAGTTTATATGCCAACTAGCTCTGCAGATGACGAAGAAATTGATGAAATGTATGATGACATAAAAGAAATTATTCAGGTAGTGAAGGGAGACGAAAATTTAATATTCATGGGTGACTGGAATAAGAGAGTAGGAAAGGGGAGAGAAGGAAACATAGTAGGTGAATATGGATTGGGGCTAAGAAATGAAAGAGGAAGCCGCCTGGTAGAATTTTGCACAGAGCATAACTTAATCATAGCTAACACTTGGTTCATGAACGATGGAAGAAGGTTGTATACATGGAAGAACCCTGGAGATACTAAAAGGTGTCAGATATATTATATAATGGTGAGACAGAGATTTATGAACCAGGTTTTAAATTGTTAGACAGTTCCAGGGGCAGATGTGGACTATAACCACAATCTATTGGTTATGAACTGTAGATCAAAACTGAAGAAACTGCAAAAAGGTGGGAATTTAAGGAGATGGGACCTGGATAAACTGAAAGAACCAGAAGTTGTAGAGAGTTTCAGGGAGAGCATAAGGGAACAATGACAGGAATGGGGCAAATAAATACAGTAGAAGAAGAATGGGTAGCTTTGAGGGATGAAATAGTGAAGGCAGCAGAGGATCAAATAGGTAAAAAGACGAGGGCTAGTAGAAACCCCTGGGTGACAGAAGAAATATTGAACTTAATTGGCGAAAGGAGAAAATATAAAAATGCAGTACATGAAGCAGGCAAAAAGGAATACAAACGTCTCAAAAATGATATGGACAGGAAGTGCAAAATAGCTAAGCAGGGATATCTAGAGGACAAATGTAAGGATGTAGAGGCTTATCTCACGAGGGATAAGATAGATACTGCCTACAGAAAAATTAAAGAGACCTATGGAGAAAGGAAAACCACTTGCATAAATATCAAGAGCTCAGATGGAAATCCAGTTCTAAGCAAAGAAGGGAAGGCAGAAAGGTGGAAGGAGTACATAGAGGGTCCATACAAAGGCGATGTACTTGAGGACAATAGTATGGAAATGGAAGAGAATGTAGATGAAGATGAAGTGGGAGATATGGTACTGCGTGAAGAGTTTAACAGAGAACTGAAAGACCTGAGTCGAAACAAGGACCCTGGAGTAGACAACATTCCATTAGAACTACTGACAGCCTTGGGAGAGCCAGTCGTGACAAAACTCTACCATCTGGTGAGCAAGATGTATGAGACAGGCCAAATACCCTCAGACTTCAAGAAGAATATAATAATACCAATCCCAAAGAAAGCAGGTGTTGACAGATGTGAGCCCGCATCTCGTGGTCGTGCGGTAGCGTTCTCGCTTCCCACGCCCGGGTTCCCGGGTTCGATTCCCGGCGGGGTCAGGGATTTTCTCTGCCTCGTGATGGCTCGGTGTTGTGTGCTGTCCTTAGGTTAGTTAGGTTTAAGTAGTTCTAAGTTCTAGGGGACTTATGACCACAGCAGTTGAGTCCCATAGTGCTCAGAGCCATTTGAACCATTTTTGACAGATGTGAAAATTACCGAACTATCAGTTTAATAAGTCACAGCTGCAAAATACTTACGCGAATTCTTTACAGACGAATGGAAAAACTGATAGAAGCCGACCTCGGGGAAGATCAGTTTGGATTCCATAGAAATGTTGGAACACGTGAGGCAATACTGACCCTACGACTTATCATAGAAGAAAGATTAAGGAAAGGCAAACCTACGTTTCTAGCATTTGTAGACTTAGAGAAAGCTTTTGACAATGTTGATTGGAATACTCTTTTTCAAAATCTGAAGGTGGCAGGGGTAAAATACAGAAATACAGGGAGCGAAAGGCTATTTACAATTTGTACAGAAACCAGATGACAGTTATAAGAGTCGAGGGGCATGAAAGGGAAGCAGGGGTTGGGAAGGGAGTGAGACAGGGTTGTAGCCTATCCCCGATGTTATTCAATCTGTATATTGAGCAAGCAATAAAGGAAACAAATGAAAAGTTCGGAGTAGGTATTAAAATCCATGGAGAAGACATAAAAACTTTGAGGTTCGCTGATGACAGTGTAATTCTGTCAGAGACAGCAAAGGACTTGGAAGAGCAGTTGAACGGAATGGACAGTGTCTTGAGAGGAGGGTATAAGATGAACATCAACAAAAGCAAAACGAGGATAATGGAATGTAGTCAAATTAAGTGGGGTGATGCTGAGGGAATTAGATTAGGAAATGAGACACTTAAAGTAGTAAAGGAGTTTTGCTATTTGGGGAGCAAAATAACTGATGATGGTCGAAGTAGAGAGGATATAAAATGTAGACTGGCAATGGCAAGGAAAGCGTTTCTGAAGAAGAGAAATTTGTTAACATCGAGTATAGATTTAAGTGTCAGGAAGTCGTTTCTGAAAGTATTTGTATGGAGTGTAGCCATGTATGGAAGTGAAACATGGACGATAAATAGTTTAGACAAGTAGAGAATAGAAGCTTTCGAAATGTGGTGCTACAGAAGAATGCTGAAGATTAGATGGGTAGATCACATGACTAATGAGGAGGTATTTAATAGAATTGGGGAGAAGAGGAGCTTGTGGCACAACTTGACTAGAAGAAGGAATCGGTTGGTAGGACTTGTTCTGAGACATCGAGGGATCACCAATTTAGTATTGGAGGGCAGCGTGGAGGGTAAAAATCGTAGAGGGAGACCAAGAGATGAATACACTAAGCAGATTCAGAAGGATGCAGGCTGCAGTAGGTACTGGGAGATGAAGAAGCCTGCACAGGATAGAGTAGCATGGAGAGCTGCATCAAACCAGTCTCAGGACTGAAGACCACATCAACAACAAACAACAGCTCTACCTCTTTCCCATTTTTCCATAGACCTGTCTTCCAACTCTGGAAACTTACCTACCTCCTTGAGTATCTCAAAGTTTAATCCTTCTTTCGCATTATCTCTCAGCACTTTCTTCCGATTATGAGGTAGTTTTCTGAAATTATGTCTGCTCTTGGGTGTGCTTTGGCGTTCTTCAGACAGGTCCTGAACCTTTGCTGAATAAGGATGTAGTCCAGCTGATACCTTTCTCTATTCAAATTTGAGAAGTGAGTTTTCTTCTCTGAAGTTGATTAGCCGTTCACCTTTTTAATTTCTTCTTACTGTATCATTGTCTCTTCCTTCCTCCAACACTGCTTTTCAACCTCAATAGTAATAAAGTAGGCATTTCTGTTTTCCTTCTCGATAAGTTATTGAATCTTCTCATAATATTTGTATCAGTATATCTTTGGAAGTATCCTGCAGTCGTATCATCATCAGGCTTCCATCAATATATTGCATCTTCATCAGCTCGTTTCACTTCACGCATGCCAAATGCATCTAAACTTTTCTTTTTAATCTTCCGCTTAGCGTTTTCCGGTTTTCCTACTTGAAGTAGTGTGAGAACATTCCATGTTACAATCCTTGTCTTTCCTTCCTCCATTCCCTCCGTTCTCTCATGTATTGAAACTTGTTCCTAAAATTCAGTTTAACAGTAATAGATTTACTACCTAAAGCAACTTATACGTGTCCTGTAAGTGATTCGACTGAGGAGAAATTTTAGGTCCGGATTCCTTCACATGGGGAGATACAGCATGTACAGATTGTCCGTTAAAACCAAATGGGACATAGAAACTGTTGTGTTGCGCTGTGAGAATGAGTGGTTTCGTTTTCTTTCTCATAGTCAGTTCTAACTACGATAGCAAGGCATTTATGTTCTTGGAGAACTTGTTTCTACCATATTCACTGTTTCTCTGTACAAACAGGATGAACCAGAACTCTACCCACCAAATTTTAGAGTTGTTCAGGAACATGTTCTGAGCATTTTGATCTAACGGATACGTGGTGTCCAGTGGCTCACTAGAGAATAACTGTGTTCCGATTGATTTCTTGCCCTAATTTATGTTTGTATCTGTATTGGTCTGAAAATATTTCCATAATACTGCAAATATCGACGGTGTGCTATGTGTCTCTTACACTGAGGTGACAAAAGTCATGGGATAGCTATACATGTATGTATATATAAAGATGGTGGTAGTAGCGTGGAGAGTACGAAAGGTCAGTGGGTTGGCGGAGCTGTCATTTGTGCTCAGGTGTTTCATGTGAAAAGGTTTCCGACGTGATTATGGCCGCACGACAGAAATTAATGGACTTTGAACGCGGAACAGTAGTTCAAGCTGGACGCATGGGACAGTCCATTACGGAAATCGTTAGAGAATTCAACAGTCCGAGATTTACAGGGTCAAGAGTGTGCCGAGAATACCAAATTTCAGGCATTACTTCTCAAAACGTACAATGCAGTAGCCGACTGCCTTTACTGAGCGACTGAGAGCAGCGGCGTTTGCATAGTGCTAACACACAAGCAACACTGCGTGAAATAACCGCAGACATCAATGTGGGACGTACGATGAACGTATCCGTGTGGAGAACTTTTGGTGTTAATGGGCCATGGTAGCAGACGAGCGACACGAGTGGCTTTGCTAACAGCACGACATCGCCTGCTGTGCCTCTCCCGGGCTCGTGACCATATCGGTTGGACTGGACAACTGGACAACTGCAGCCTGGTCAAATTAGTCTCCAGTTGGTGAGAGCTGATGGTAGGGTTCGAGGGTGGCACAGCTGTCGACAAGGCACTGTGGAAGCTGGTGGTAACTCACTAATGGTGCAGGCTGTGTTTTCATGGAATGGACTGGGTCCTCTGCTACAACTGAAAGGATCATTGACAAGAAATGGTCATGTTCGGCTACTTGGAGATCATTTGCAGCCGTTCGTGGTCCTCATGCTCCCAAGCAACGATGGAATTTTTATGGATGATATTGCGCCACGTCACTGGGCCACAGCTGTTTGCGATTGGTTTGAGCAACATTCTGGGTAATTTGAGAGAATTATTTTGCCACCCAGATTATCCGAGAAGAATCCCAACAAACATTCATGTAACATAATCTTCCACCGGCAACGCTTTCATAACTACTAACGGCCATAGAGGTAGCATGGCTCAGTATTTCTGCAGAGGACTTCCAACGAGTTGTTCAGTTCATGCCACTTTGAGTTGCTGCGCTACGTCTGGCAAAAGGAGGTCCGAGAACGATCTTAGGGGGTATCCCATGACCTTCGTCAGCTCAGTGTACTTGGAAACACTTATCCATTCACTCATGGCATAACAAGTAAGCCCACTTTACCTAGCGATCTCAAACTTACTGTTCAGTTCTGTATTGTTTACTCTTTCCGGCTAAGATAGTTGTTCGTTGACAACGACACACACCAGTACTGGCGGAGACTTTGCCTATATCCACCTAGTGTATGGGTTCACTAAACGCAATGGAGAACTCCACAATGACTCCATGATGGGATATTCTCCCATCGACGGAAGCCCCATTACATTACTTTTGTGCTGTTTCACTGTTATGAAGGTTGTTTCCCAAATATAAAGGTAAATAGGGTAGCAAGGCAATTATGATTTCATCATTACTCTGTAACGAGGTATCGGAGACCACGGAGTGCCTTGTGCTAGAATACTTGGAAAATATCCCTGAACAGCCTACGAAACAATGTCGGTGGAGTACTGGTTCCCTGTGTATAATTTTAAACAAAAATTTAATACACAGCAATGAGCTGCATTGTTTTCTCCCTCTTCACAGATTAAAACTATACGAAACAATGTCAATGACGCTACTGTCCTCACAGATCCAAAAACTGGTGAGGTCTCAGACATACCCCGTATGCCAATGGCCCCAGCCGATTTGCCAATTCAGTTTAAATGAATCAAGGTTACGTTTGCCGAAGGATGAAGGTCAGACATCGAAGTATAGTGAAACTTATTTATGGTCAGAATGTTTTTCACGTGGTTAGCTGTAGTTTCCGTTTCACGAACCAATAGCTCAAAAAACCAGTTCATACTCTTACCACACATTACCCAAAAAAAGGAAAACAATATATGCGTTTGATTGCATTGTGCACAAAAAATTAAATTTTGAAAACCAGAAACGAAAACAAAGAAGTTTTTCCATTCATATTCTATACGATTTATTATAATTTAAAGTTACATACCTTCAGGTCACAAAGAGGAGCAGAAGTTCTCAGGGTTGCCAAAAATTAGGACTATATCCAATTCCCATACTTATTTAGTAGCTGCGAAGCACTGCCAGGTTCGCTAGTGCAGTACAAACAAATGATGTCATTAGCCGAAAGGTGTATCTCCTTATCAAGGGGACGTCATGAGGGCTCAAGAGTCGAAATTTATTATTTAATAAAATTCTGTGAGTCTTCCTAATTGTAAGGCCGGCCAGGGTGGCCGAGCGGTTCTAGGCGCTACAGTTTGGAACCGCGCGACCACTACGGTCGCAGGTTCGAATGCTGCCTCGGGCATGGATGTGTGTGATGTCCTTAGGTTAGTTAGGTTTAAGTAGTTCTAAGGTCTAGGGGATTGATGACCTTAGAAGTTAAGTCCCATAGTGCTCAGAGCCATTTGAACCATTTTTGAACCTAATTGTAAAAATATATACTTCATGTATAGTACCTCATCATTGGCGTGTTTAGATTCCTTTCTAAAGCAGATGCCTAGCTGTTACACTACCGTCAAACACAAAACCTTGCTTACAATGTCTCGCTACTTAATTTTGGCGTCACTATTTCCGTACCAACTCGTTTGTGTAATATACTTGATTAACATATCAACTGTACTGTCAGCAGAGATTTATTGCAATCGAGCTTCCTGTCGTTACATGTAGATTACTTGAGTTTACTTACGTTTCTCGACTGCTATCTTTTTGTAATATCAGCTTTTCGGATTGGTGTGAAGGACACCGTAGCATGCTTTAATGATGGAGTAACAAGCAGATTAAAAGCCATGAGCACACCTGGTATCAAAACAGAGGACAACATGAAAAGTGGCCTGCTAAGAGTGGACAGGCAATGCGTAGTCGAAGCTGAAAAAACTGTTGAAAACATGACAAAGGTGGCCAGAATAACAAAGAAAAGAAAGAAAATTAAAGAAGATGAAAAGAACACTCAGCATCAACAAGATTATGGAGCTGGAATCTTTTGACATGTCATCATTGAGAAGAAAATGACAAGGAACGTCTTTCCTTACGTAGGTATCATTATCTCATCGAATTTTAAAGTCACAACTTTTTTTTTTGCATTTCTGAGACAGCGAACCACATTATTAAACAATTATGAAATATTTTGAAGCTGGAGCGTGTCACAAGTTCTTAAATTATTAGCAGAAAATATTGACTTATAAATTCTTTTTAAATATAGAGGACAACAAAATGGTTAATATTTCTGGTTTTAAAGTTTCAACAAGACAATATTTAAAAGGACAAAGTTTGTTTTGATCTTCTATTTTAAATAGTGCGGAAGTACATTGCACCTAAAATAAAAATTACACGTCATTTAGTACATAACATATAAATAAATATTAACTCCACTATGTATTCCACAGTTTTTAAATTTTTTTCACATAGTGGTAATAATATATTAATTATTTGGTTAAAGTTTCATTCTAATAACTAGTAAAGTTTTCGAATTATTAAACTTCAAAATATTAGTAAAAAGTACCGGATATGAGTTACAGGTCCCCTTAAAATCTACATATCTTAGCCAAAGTAAAACAACTTGTTCTCCAAAACACGAAAAGGGGTGTACTCATAAACAGCTCAAATGGCTCTGAGCACTATGGGACTTAACATCTCAGGTCATCAGTCCCCTAGAACTCAGAACTACTTAAACCTAACTAACCTAAGGACATCACACACATCCATACCAGAAGCAGGATTCGAACCTGCAACCGTAGCGGTCGCGCGGTTCCAGACTGAAGCCCCTAGAACCGTTCGGCCACCCCGGCCGGCCATAAACAGTTCATGTGACTGTAGGTAGATGGTGGTTAGAGTATGTTGGCCTGAACCTGTACCTTTCGTTCTAATACCAGAGAGATATGCTAAGCGATCTGGAATGTTTCTAGTTGTATGGAAAATGCTGCTGACATGTCAACGAAGTCCGTTGCGTTCCTAAAGTATCCATAAATTTCTCAGTTGCGCAACATTCACGAATTATATCTCACTAAACAAACGAGAATAATGTAGTAGGTAGGTCGCCAAACGTAAGCGTGAACTACGTGAAAATGTGTTAGCAACCTAAAGTGAACAGTATTACAAAGGTTCCAGACCATGACAGGTAACAGCGAAAAGTTAATTGGCAGACGGTCATTGAAAGGCGGGTGAAGGCATAAGAAAGCGGGGTAACACAAAACAGCGAGTAACTGGCGAAGGAGCCGGCAGCCAGAGCGAACCCGCCGCCAGCGTGTAATCCGCGAGGTTTCGGCTGTCGCCGACCTATGCAAGAAACGATCCGCTCCACTGCCGGCTCACTTTCAAATAAACAGCTTATGGTTAACAGTTGCTTCATCAACTGTCTGGCAAACTTACGTCAATGGGCTATACCTGTCGTCCACGCCTGTTTTACAGGGACTACGCTGTCTGACATAAAAAAGGACGCAGAAGGGAAGGAGGAAACGAAATGAAATTTCACAGGTTCAGCTGATATGTGATATCATTTCTTCCACAATACCGAGAGAAATGTGCAGAAACCTTGGCAGTGTGGCGTTGTACTGGACTGGATGCATGCACTGATTCAGCTGGGAAGGTATTCATAAAACCTTTGTATCCTTTCCCGAGGCTAGCTGACCCACACTGTTCTAACTGCTCCTTGATATCCTAGGCACTGTCACCGCGACGGAGTTGACTTTTGAGCTGTTTTATTAGGGACAAGTGTGGTAGATGTTGTTGGCTGCGAGATTACCTCAAAATCACGCACTCAATTTATAGAGATGCATTTAATGTGTTGACGAGCACTGATCTGTTGGGAAATGACAGGACGATACTGTAGCATGTCACTACCAGCCGTGACATGAATTCATATCCAATGCGTCTCCACACCATGGTGCCTGGAGTAAAACCGCTGTGCCTTTCCAAAACATTGGAACAATGGGAGACTTACTCAAGCTTCCACTGTACTACCTGACAACGATAATCCTGGGTAATGCAGACCCCGATTCAACGCTAAACACGTTGTGACTCCATTAATCAGCAATCCACGCTTCCCAGTGACGACAGCACTCCAAACGCAGCTATTTGTATTGTGGAGTTGCGGTAGTTCAATAGTCTGTCTACTGCTAGTCTCCGACGAATGGTGAGTCCTAACACAGAATGCTGCACGGAGTCCATTACTTGTGCACGGATGTCAGGCGCAGATGCTAAGAGCCTACTATACTGAAGCGCTAAACAAAGTGGTATAAGCATGCGTATTCAAATACAGACGCACGTAAACAGCCAGAATACGGTCCTGCAATCGGAAACGCCTATATAACACAACAAGAGTCTGACGCCGTTGTTAGATCGGTTACTGCTGCTACAGTGGCAGGTTATCAAGATTTAAGTGAGTTTGCACGTGGTGTTATAGTCAGTGCACGAGCGATAGGACACAGCATCTCCGAGGTAGCGATGAAGTGGCGATTTTCCCGTATGATCATTTCAAGACTGTACCGTGAATATCGGGAATCCGGTAAAATGTCAGTCACCGACATCGCTGCGGCCGGAAAAAAACATCCTGCATGAACGGGACCAATGCCGACTGAAGAGAATCGTTCAGCGTGACAGAAGTGCAACCCTTCCACAAATTGCTGCAGATTTCAGTGTAGGGCCATCAATACGTGTCGGCGTGCGAACCATTCAATGAAACATCATCGATATGGGCTTTCGGAGCCGAACGCCCACTCGTGTACCCTTGATGACTGTACGACACAAAGCTTTATGCCCCGCCTGGGCTCGTCAACATCGACATTGAACTATTGATGACTGCAGACATGTTGCCTGGTCGGACGAGTCTCGTTTCAAATTCTATCGAGCGGATGGACGTGTACGGGTATGGAGACAACCTCATGAATCCATGGACCCAGCATCTCAGCAGGGGACTCTGCAAGGTGGTGGAGGTGCAGTAATGGTGTGGGGCGTGTGCAGTTGTAGTGATATGGAACTCCTGATACTAGTAGATACAACTCTGGTAGGTTACATGTATATAAGCATCCTCTCTGATCACCTACATCCATTCATGTCTATTGTGCATTTCGACAGACTTGGGCAATTCCAGCAGGACAATGCGACACCCTACACGTCCAGAATTGCTACAAAGTAGCTTCACGAACACTCTTCTGAGTTTACATACTTCCGTTGGCCACCAAACGCTACAGACATCCACAGTATTGAGCATATCTGGGATGCCTTTCAACGTGCTGTTCAGAAGAGATCTCCATCACGTCGTACTCTTACGAATTTATGGACAGTCCTGCAGGATTCATGGTGTCAGGTCCCTCCAGCCCTACTTCAGACATTAATGAAGTCCATGTCATGTCGTGTTGCGGCACTTCTGCGTGCTCACGGGGGCCCTACACGATATTATGCAGGTGTGCCAGTTTCTCTGGCCCTTCAGTGTATTTGCTTGGTGCACAGTAAGGTGGTCATCCCTTGTGGTGATCAGATGTGATTGCCGGAAACGTGAAGGCGACTACTCTCGTTCTCATGTTCACACGCAATCAAACATCGGACCACAGTCACACCAGAAAGCTTCACAAATCTGGATATTGCACGATTTGGCCAGCCGGCAAAAGAAGGCTCTACAACGAGGCCTCCTCAAACTTCGTTAGGTGCTGATACCGCTGTCGCACCGGAGAACAGTGATTATTCAACATATGACGCTGTTCACGCACGTTATACACCTTACCAGGGCTGGTAACGATACTAAACCCGAAAAACACTAATCCACTCTCGTGGCCGTCCTCCCTAAAGCAGAGAATTACAGCTGCAATCATTTTTCATACCCGCCGAAAGCGTGTACGTACACGAACGCAGTTACGTTGAAAACGGACCATGTCTTCTGGGTTTTACACTTTTTTTTCAGGCAGTGCATCTTCAGTGGACATGTTCTAACAGACAGGATGGGAGGGAGGCATAGTAGCTGGGATTATGTGGTTGGTTCCAGTTTAATGGAAGTAATCAGTGCGACGTTTTGTAGTGTGTAAATTTCTTTTCATGTTTTTCACTACAATTGTATTTCATGTGAAACATTTTGCATCTCTGCATGATTTCTCCAGTGTCATTTGTAAACAAAGAAAGTCTTTTTCATTATAATACTCGTCGCTTTCGTTGTGAATATAAAATGTTCCTGGGAGTGCATTGTTTCCTTCACACAGGGCGTAACTGTGTGTTCTCCCCGTCGATACCTTAAGCGTATGTAGTTTACCTATCTTTTCTTTTCGTTTCCTTTTCATTTCGTCCATGTCAGCTAGTGAAACGTTAAATTTAAATTTGTGGTAAGATCTTATGGGACCAAACAGCTTAGGTCATCGGTCCCTAAGCTTAATGTAACTTAAATTAACTTACGCTATGACCGCTAGACGCCTTAGATCGCGCGGCTATCCCGCGCGGCTAGTGAAACGTGTCAGAACGTGTAGGTTATGGCTAATTGCGAACAGATCGATGATTTATCAAAAGCGTACGATTTGTCTACTGTTTCAATGTCGTGTGTATTGTGAAGCGTTGTCAGGGCATTAATCATAATAATGTAGATGAAAAACATTTGGTAAAGACAATAGTTCTCATGGGGTAAGATACCAGTAATCACTGGATGCGACAATGAGCTGTTGCCAATAATTTCAACCGGGTCCACACTAATGAGATCTGCTTATGAGTTTAGTCACTTCATGGAAACAACGTTTAGCTCTCATTTGCAGATTCTGATACAAAACGTCCGATAAATAACTGGCTTTCAAAAACAAAAATATATATAAAAAAAAGAAAATCCAGGCTATTTCTATTAGTTATAAGAAAGCTGTTCTCAGTGTTGAATTTCTTCTTCCTGTATCACTATACAATACCACTCCTAAATTCACATGTTGTTCATGTTTTAGCGTACCAGCAAAGCACGTATCTTTAACTACGTACGGAATATGTTGTTGATGTTGATACTGCAGTTGTCAGGCTGCAGTGCGTATCTTAGTAATAAGTACAACATTAATACTTTTTACTTAAAGCGCAATAACAGCCGTTATCAGTTATTCAAGAACATGAATTGTTTTCTTAGGTGTGACAGGACTTGAAAAAATTATTGTGTCCGTATTTCTGAAATTATTTTGTCAACCAATAAAAATGAGGTACTGTCAATAAGAAATGCAACACACTTCTTTTCTCAGTCAGTTTCGATTTAAAAATTGTGGAATTATTGTGAGATATCGTGGAATATTCCCGTTTCAGCCCCTATACTTTCATGAAATTCCATTAGCTGGAGGCGCTATTTGTTGCCTCCAAAATAGCGTCTGTACCGGAAGTGTGTTCTAAGCAGAGAGCTGTCACTGAGTGACTTTTGGTGGAAAAGCACAGAGCATCGCATATATTTGTAAGCGCTTGCAGAATGTCAACGGAGACCTGGTAGTGAACAAAAGCACGCTGAGTCGTTGGCCGAGGCCTCTGTGATCATCGCAACAAGGTCGCGCAATCAGGTACGATCTTCCGCGTGCCGGCCGGCCGCACACAGCTGTGACTCCTGCAATGTTGGAACGTGCGGACACTCTCATTCGAGATGCTCAAACACCTCGCTGCTCAACTGGACCTCTCTTTTGGTAGCATTAGGGGTACTCAAAGGTGTGTATTCGCTAGGTTACTCGCTGCTAACGGAAGACTTTAACTAGCAACCATCTGTGAGGAATTGTTTGCGCATTACGAGGGTGATGGTGACAATTTTTTGTATAGTTACAGGCAATGAAACATGGATTCAGCTGTTCGTATTGAAAGTAAAACTGTCATCCGTGGTGTAGCGTCACATCATTTCTCCTCCGACGAAAAGCTTCATAGGTGCACTCTCAGCAGGTAAAGTCATGCCGATGGTCTTATGTCTCCTCCCATCGGGTAGACCGTTCGCCGGGTGCAAGTCTTTCGATTTCACGCCACTTCGGTGACTTGCGCGTCAAAGAGGTGAAATGATGATGATTAGGACAACACAACACCCAGTCCCTGAGCGGAGAAAATCTCCGTCCCAGCCGTGAATCGAACCCAGGGCCTTAGGATTGACCTTCTGTCGCGCCGACCACTCAGCTACCGGGGACGGACATGGTCTTATGTGACTCTATTTAATGTCCTACCTCATGATGCAACGCTTAACTCTGAAGTTTTCTGTGCTGTCCTCAGGAAGTTGAAGAAACGACTTCAGAGTGTTCGTCGCCACAAAAATGGAAACAAACCACCCCTTCCCCATGACAACGCAAAGTCTCACATAAGTACGCTCACTCCAGAGGAGCTCGCAGAACTTCCCCCTACTATCCTTCCTCTCTCACTCTACAACCCGGACTTCGCACTTTGCGACTTTCATCTGTTTGACCCAATGAAGGATGCACTCCACGGGGAGCAGTATGTGGGTGATGGAGAGGTTACTGATGCAGCAAGACGTTGGCTCCGAGGATTCGCTCCGACTTCGACCAGTAGAGGTTATTTTGAGGAATAACATGATGTGAAAAGTGTTGGGAATAATATGATGTATTGGAATCCTGAATAAAACTAGCCTGCTTTCAAAATAAATGTGTTCCATTACTTATTGGACGCCCCTAATACATAAATAAACACTCACAGCAGGTAAAGTCATGCCGACGGTCTGCAGGGATCCTGAATGGGTTACTCCATTTAATGTCCTCCCTCATGGTGCAACACTGAACTCTGAAGTGTACTGTGCTGCCTTCAGGAAATTGAAGGAACGACTTCCGAGCTAGTAGCCCAGCTAAGAATCGTATCCTTTTCAAGTACGACTCTTCAGGTGTACTTCTAATCCAAGAAAACCAGTTGGCCTCTTGTACTTACAAAGTACATAAAAAAAGGTGAAGATGTCATCTACCCAAAGACTGAACGTCACACCACAGTGCTTTTCTAAGCGTCATCCTATTGGATCTTGCCTTTCTCTAATATCTGAACTGACTTTCCCAGAAAGGTGCAGGTACAGCTCCGCATTTTTCATGTTATCAAATATTGCCAGATGTGAAGGGAATGATACATAACAGGTAAAAATCCCAGGACTGACTGGGTATCGAAACCGACACCCCTGAATCCATAACATGATACTTTACCTTTCTTTTTATCGTGACATCAACCCACGTATGTACGCAGGGACATCAGAAACTAATTTACACAAGTCGTCTCACGCTAATACCATCGAGCAACAAGGGTGGCCCAGTGCATGTTCAGAGTTTCCTGCGGATGCAGTACCGCTGCTGCACGGATTAGGGGTGCAAACAGTGTAAGAGTTAAATGAAATGGCGCCGTAACTGGAAACGTGCTCTAAAGTTGAAGTACTCAAGACAGTATGATTCTTGTGGGAAAAATGCCCAAATTGCAGACAGATTCAGCATCAAAGGCAATGTCTCGTCCAGTTATGGTGATATAGTGTCAACAATTTGGCCAAGGCCGCAAAGACGATTGGGAAATCCAGACCTTGCACCGTACCATTTGCAAATGTTCGCCAAGCTGAAAGAAAATCTGGTGGAAAAGAGTTTTTCCAACAATGAGGACGTACATACAGCGGTTCTCGAATGGCTTCGTGACCGAGGATCGGATTTCCATTGTCGAGGAATGAAACGATTGTTAGAATGTGCCGATAGTCGCTTACAAAGACGTGTCAACTATGTTGGAAAACAGTGTATTTTTATCTATGTCACTGTGCAGTGCAGCGCAGCGTTCAATAGAAGTTATTCGGCGTGCCACAATAATGTGTAACTTATTTTTTGAAGTACCCTCGTAGCCTCAGTATGGTTCGCCGAACACATGTGCTGCAGTTGTCACAAATTGTTGGCAAATGCTTCATGAAACTTTAATTTCATTTGCAAAAACTCATTTCATTTGCAAAAACTCATACACATTAGCCTAAGTAGGTCTGTCACGACCTGATGTTAGTGTCCTTGTGGTTTATTTAATAACTCTGTAGGATGGAAAGCCATAGTTTACGTGTAAACTATGACGACACCCTATACACTCCCTTACAACGTCATCATGTCGACGAAAATTGAATTCCACATCTTAGTTTTCAAGTTAAGCCACAATTCTTGTACATCGGAGAGAGTTTTCAACGTTCATGAGATTAGCCTTCAAATCAAAACTTTTTCTTACAGGAATGATGTGGATTATCTTCACCTGGTCTTCCACTAGCGTGTTTGAGGCGTAATATTTATGGATTAACGTTGATCTGCGGCTATCACACTCCAGTGTACCACAAATGCATTAATCATGATTCTCGTTACCCTCAATTTTTGAAATTTCGGTCCACCAATGTCCGATAATACAAAACATGATTACATCCTCGATCGTTTACATAAAAAGAAGTGAAATGACCGGGACGTACCGAAAACAAACGTGGAAATGATCATTCGTTCAATCGTTCTGGGTGCTTTTAATTGGACTTTGACAGCTTCAGTAACTTGTAAGACCTCCGTGAGCGTTTGTCACTGCCTGACACCTACGTGAAATGTTCCCTATAGGTCTGCAGAGGTCACCTTGTGGCATCCGTTCCCATTCTTCAATGAGAGCACATGAGAGTCCTCGGAGAGTCTGTGGTGGAACGGAACGACCACGAACATATCCGTCAAGCATGTCTCACACGTGCACGATGGTGTGTAGATCGGCAACCACCGCCGGCCATTCAATTACTCCAATGTCCAGGCTTCGCAGGACATCCCTGCTGAAACCCACCACGTAGGTCCTGGAATTAGAAGGCATTCAGAGCCACCACTGTGTACAGAAGCCACCACATGGTCCATCAGGATCTATTCCAGTAGTTCCCAATGTGGGTGTAATTAGCCCCCCGAGTAGTAAAATGAAATTTTCTGAGGGGTAAAAACAAAACGATGCGATTTTCAAAAGATCATTACTACTATCATAACGTTGTAAGACTAATTTCGATCATACTTTAACTACTTCTCGTCAATTAGTAGCATTATTGAGGTGGAAGTTACAGGTTCCGGACATAGCACACCCAGCAAACATACATTGTGCATTGTCTCGTATTGTGCTTTGTCTCGTACGTTGCTGATGATAAACTTAAGACATATAGGTAACAAATGACAAATATCTCTAGAAATTGTCTTCTCCAAGATGTAGATGGTACCTGCAGTAGTCCAGAAATTGCTTCACTACTCGCCTCGAAACAGATAAATGAGTTAACTGACAGCACGACACAGCAGTAACTAAATAAGGGCTACTACAGTGCTGTACAAAGTATTATTATTATTTCTTTCTTTACTCAGACGTTATGTCTCGTCAAAAATGGAAAGTGACGTGGACCTTGATCAAGCGTGACTTCCTTTTAACTGTACGGTATGCGTTATATTGCATTTAGGAACTTTCGGGTAATTGAATATGTATCAATAATTACGGATTTCTGTAGATGTATATATAAGTTTGGATGTAGCTGTATTGCATTGATGTACTGGTGCATATTGTGTGGTATGACTCCTGTAGTTGATAGTATAATTGGTATAATGTCAACTTTATCCTGATGCCACATGTCCTTGACTTCCTCAGCCAGTTGGATGTATTTTTCAATTTCTTCTCCTGTTTTCTTTTGTATATTTGTTGTACTGGTTATGGATATTTCGATTAGTTGTGTTAATTTCTTCTTTTTATTGGTGAGTATGATGTCAGGTTTGTTATGTGGTGTTGTTTTATCTGTTATAATGGTTCTGTTCCAGTATAATTTGTATTCATCATTCTCCAGTACATTTTGTGGTGCATACTTGTATGTGGGAAGGTGTTGTTTTATAAGTTTATGTTGTAAGGCAAGCTGTTGATTTTTGCTACATTGTCATGTCTTCTGGGGTATTCTGTATTTGCTAGTATTGTACACCCGCTTGTGATGTGATCTACTGTTTCTATTTGTTGTTTGCAAAGTCTGCATTTATCTGTTGTGGTATTGGGATCTTTATGCTTGCCGTAATAACTGGTATTTATTGTTTGATTCTGTATTGCAATCATGAATCCTTCCGTCTCACTGTATATATTGCCTTTTCTTAGCCAAGTGTTGGATGCGTCTTGATCGATGTGTGGCTGTGTTAGATGATACGGGTGCTTGCCATGTAGTGTTTTCTTTTTCCAATTTACTTTCTTCGTATCTGTTGATGTTATGTGATCTAAAGGGTTGTAGAAGTGGTTATGAAATTGCAGTGGTGTAGCCGATGTATTTATATGAGTGATTGCTTTGTGTATTTTGCTAGTTTCTGCTCGTTCTAGAAAGAATTTTCTTAAATTGTCTACCTGTCCATAATGTAGGTTTTTCATGTCGATAAATCCCCTTCCTCCTTCCTTTCTGCTTAATGTGAATCTTTCAGTTGCTGAATGTATGTGATGTATTCTATATTTGTGGCATTGTGATCGTGTAAGTGTATTGAGTGCTTCTACGTAGGTCTGTGTTACTCCATTTCACTACTCCAAATGAGTAGGTCAATAATGGTATAGCATAAGTATTTATAGCTTTTGTCTTGTTTCTTGCTGTCAATTCTGTTTTCAGTATTTTTGTTAGTCTTTGTCTATATTTTTCTTTTAGTTCTTCTTTAATATTTGTATTATCTATTCCTATTTTTTGTCTGTATCCTAGATATTTATAGGCATCTGTTTTTTCCATCGCTTCTATGCAGTCGCTGTGGTTATCCAATATGTAATCTTCCTGTTTAGTGCGTTTTCCCTTGACTATGCTATTTTTCTTACATTTGTCTGTTCCAAAAGCCATATTTATATCGTTGCTGAATACTTATGTTATCTTTAGTAATTGGTTGAGTTGTTGATTTGTTGCTGCCAGTAGTTTTAGATCATCCATGTATAGCAAATGTGTGATTTTGTGTGGGTATGTTCCAGTAATATTGTATCCATAATTTGTATTATTTAGCATGTTGGATAGTGGGTTCAGAGCAAGGCAGAACCAGAAAGGACTTAATGAGTCTCCTTGGTATATTCCACGCTTAATCTGTATTGGCTTTGATGTGATATTATTTGAATTTGTTTCAATATTAAGTGTGGTTTACCAATTTTTCATTACTATGTTTAGGAACTGTATCAATTTAGGATCTACTTTGTATATTTCCAATATTTGTAGTAACCATGAGTGGGGTACATTATCAAAAGCTTTTTGGTAATCAATGTATGCGTAGTGTAGTGACCTTTGATTAGTTTTAGCTTGATATGTCACCTCTGCATCTATTATCAGTCGCTCTTTACATCCTCGTGCTCCTTTGCAACAGGCTTTTTGTTCTTCATTTATAATTTTGTTCTGTGTTGTATGTGTCATTAATTTCTGTGTAATGACTGAAGTTAATATTTTGTATATTGTTGGTAGGCATGTTATGGGGCAATATTTTGCTGGGTTTGCTGTGTCTGCTTGATCTTTAGGTTTCAGATAAGTTATTCCTTGTGTAAGTGTATCAGGGAATGTGTATGGGTCTGCAATGTAACTGTTAAATAATTTAGTTAGATGTGAATGTGTTGAGGTAAACTTCTTTAGCCAGAAATTTGCTATTTTATCTTTTCCAGGGGCTTTCCAATTATGAGTAGAATTAATTGCTTGGGTGACTTCATGTTGCAAAATTATCACTTCAGGCATTTGTGGTATCATCTTGTATGTATCTGTTTCTGCTTGTATCCACAGCGCTTGCCTGTTATGTTGTACCGGGTTTGACCATATGTTGCTCCAGAAGTGTTCCATGTCTGTTATGTTTGGTGGATTGTCTATTTTAATATGTGTGTTATCTATTGTCTGGTAAAATTTCTTTTGGTTTGTGTTGAATGTTTGGTTATGTTTCCTTCTATTTTCACTTTTTTGTATCTTCTAAGTCGTTTGGCCAATGCTTGTAATTTCTGCTTCTTTTCATCTAATTGCTCTATCGCTTCTTGTTGTGAGATTTTACCTAACCTTTTTCGTTTTTTTTCTGACATTTCATTTCTTATAAATTGTGTTAGCTGTCCGATGTCTTATCTCAGTTTTTCTATTCTGATCTGTAGTCTGTGTTGCCATGCTGGTTTTGTGGGTTTCTTCTGTGTGTTGGTTGGTTCTGATATCTGCCTAGTGTGTATATTTAGTGTAGTGAGTGCTCCTATTTAAACCAGTAGTTGTAACTCTTCCATAGTTGTGTTTTCATTTCTTTTGTTGTGTATGATTGTGTTGATAGTTTTTATTGTTGTTTCGATTTGTGGGTTATTTGGCGGTCTATGCAAGAATGGTCTAATGTCTGTATTTGTGTCTTTGTATTCTATATATGTCAGATGAAATTTTTCTTCTATGTCTAACATGTGTGTTACTTCGAGTTCTATTTGTGCTTCTTCTGGTGGCTGTCTTAAGATTTCGTTTTCCTCTGATTGTTTAATTGATGCTTGTTGTTCTTTGTTTGTTTGCTCTGGGATGTTTCAGTCCTTTACTGTATTTTCTTCTTCTTCTGATTGCACATTATTTTGTTCCAGTATTTGTTGTACTTGTTGTTTGATGTTTTCTAATTCTGACTGGGGTATCCTGCTATTTTTGATTATTACACGGATCTGATCAGCTAGTCGTTGTTCTGTTAAAAATTTTAATTCTGGGTATCTGATAATAAATGTTGTGTATACTTGTGATCTGTATCCAGTTGTGTTGGTTCCTAGAGGAGGAGCCCCTCCACGCCCACACCGGCATGATGGCCAACACAAAAGGTCTACTGCCATCTCTGCATAAGGGTTAGTATTCACTAAAGTGAGGTGTCGCAGCATGTGGGTACTGCGATGTTTGCGTACGTCTGGTTAAGATTAACCATTAATACGCGCTCATCTGGAGATAGATTGGTCGAAATCTGACGAAGGGTAGCGGTTTTAAGGCCAGAGGAAAAAAAGTGCCAAGGCAAGAGCCAAGGGAAAAAAACCTCTGCGATAGTCAGGTCGGGTGGTAAGAGCAGTAGCAGTTGTCTTGCTGCCTGCGATAGGTTGTGCAAGGATAGGCTTTGTTAGTAGTGGGTATCATGCATGTTGATACCTTGACGTTGTGTGTTTGTGCTGCTCGGCGGCTGGCGCTGGGTGCTGGTACAGAGTCCTCGTTCAGTGTCAGCAACCTACAACAGTTAGGTTTGTTATCGATCTTTTGTCCGATAGGTCATATACCGGGAGCACAGTGTGAGGGAATGTTGGCAGATTGTTTGTGCGTCTGTGGGCGAGCTCGTCGGTGTCCCTGCTGTGGCCTGTTGGTCGGCTCTAATAGCAGCTGGTAGTTGCCAGTCAGTGTTGCTGATATGCAGGAGCTTGCCGACGTTTGTCGCTGTTTGCGTATGTTAGTTTACCATAGGTGGCTATGCCCTAGCTAGCAGTTTCTTTGACCGCTTGTGCTTCCACCTGTGGTTGTGATCGTAGTTTCCCAGAGTGAGGATGAAAGGATTGTTCGAGTGTCTCGAGTTCCTGTACAGTCGTGTGGCGTGTTTTTTGAATACTTCCTTGAGGGTATCAAGGCGGTATTCATGGTGAAGATCCACGGTACGTGTGTAGCGTGGAGCGTTGCTAATGATTCGTAGCACCTTGTTCTGTATGATCTGCAGGCGGCGCAGTCGTGTAGGAGCTGCATATCCCCAGACGGGAGCTGCGTACGTCATCAGAGGTCTAATCAGTGTCATGTATATAGACCTCGACACCCTCCTATTCAGTGTGCTTTCACTGTTGAGCATTGGGTAGAGCTGTTTGAGCCTCGCGTGCGCTCGGTTGGCAACGTATTCGATGTGGTCCCCCCATGTAAGTTTCCGGTCCAGTCAGACACCAAGGTACCTGACTTTCTCTCGGAAACGTATTGGGCGTGTATGTAGTGTTATCGCTCTACAGTGTTGGTGTTTGCGCAGTAGTTTCGGTCTGCGTGTGAACAGAACTGCTTCGCACTTGTCGACATTTACTTTAATACGCCATCGCTCCAGCCAAGGCTCAGCTGTTCTGAGTGCTGTCTGTATTCGTGAATTGATGTTCGACGGTTTCCAGTCTTGCGCGAGGATGGCTGTGTCATCCGCGTAGACGGCTAACGTCGTGTTTTGTGTCACTGGGAAGTCATTAATGTACAGGTTAAACAAGATGGGCCCTAGGATGCTTCCTTGGGGTACTCCAGCTTGGATACCGTGTTGTGTTGATTGTTTATCCTGCACGTTAGTGTTGAAACATCTGTTCGTGAGATATGAGTGTGTGAGACGTATGAGTCCGTCCGGGAAACCTGCTTCGCTTAGTTTGCGTATGAGTCCGTTGTGCCAGAGACGATCGTGTTGGTTCCTAGGTTTGTTGCTTGGTAATAACAGAACATGAGATGTCGATTAACTTCATCTGACCATCTCATCCTCTGTCTTTGTTTTCCTTCTAGGGTGGTTGCAGGAATCATATACTGCAAAACACCTCTATTTGGATTTAAATCATTTTCCAGTTGGCTAGCAGTGTCGTTACCATTGTGGGCGGGCATATGGTTCATACGTCGTCCACAACCATGACGGTGCTTGTTCTGGAAGCTGTCTTAAGATTTCGTTTTCCTCTTATTGTTTAATTGATGCGTGTTGTTCTTTGTTTGTTTGCTCTGCCATGTTTGAGTCCATTACTGTATTTTCTTCTTCTTCTGATTTCACATTATTTTGTTCCAGTATTTGTTGTACTTGTTGTTTGATGTTTTCTAATTCTGACTGGGGTATCCTGTTATTTTTGATTATTACACGGATCTGATCAGCTAGTCATTTTTCTGTTAAAAAATTTAATTCTGGGTATCTGATAATAAATGTTGTGTATACTTGTGATCTGTATCCAGTTGTGTTGGTTCCTAGGTTTGTTGCTTGGTAATAACAGAACATGAGGTGTCGGATTAACTTCATCTGACCATCTCATCCTCTGTCTTTGTTTTCCTTCTAGGGTGGTTGTAGGAATCATATCCTGCAAAACACCGCTATTTGGATGTAAATCATTTTCCAGTTGGCTAGCAGTGTCGTTACCATTTTGGGCGGGCATGGGGTTCATACGTCGTCCCCGACCATGACGGCGCTTGTCCGAGGCTTCTTTAGTTCTGTCCTGAACCAACTAATCACACTAAAAGGGGGTTAGCCCTATTAGTGGTTTGTTCGTTTCGTCGTCTTTTACGACTGGCAGAACATACCGGAGGCCTATTCTTTTCCCGGGCCTCCACGGGGGTTATTATTATTATTATTATTATTATTATTATTATTATTATTATCATTATTACTACTAGGGCCTGTGGTCAAATATAAAATATTACAGCCTGAAGTCATCCAATTACTGCCAGTTCAGATGTAAGGAATGCATCAATCAAGTGATTTACTGACGTAAGTATAATGCGTAAATTTTAACTTGGTTGATTTGGAAATATGTTTTGTAACTAGTGTCTACCGTCACTGTGGACAGTTAGCTTTGTTATCTAAGAAGAAACTGTTGGTAGCACTTGCGATGCACCACGAATTCCTTCGTCATTCATTCTAACACACACACACACACACACACACACACACACAAACAAACAAACAAGTTAAATATCATTCACCTTTCATTATTTTAAAAATAAAGATGTTCCCAGAAAAGTCTTTCATTCTACAGTTTATTTCGGTGCTAAAGCTGGTAATAATATGGGGGAGGAAGGGCAACAGACAGCACGGCTGTGGGGGGGGGGGGGGGGGAGGGCAATCAGCGATATTTGTCTTTCATATGTGTTAAACTCACTTTTCGCCTCTTTGTCAAACATCTACTGCGGATGAACATTGAATCATTCCACCTCTCAACAAATATATTTGTAATCACTTTTGTGAATATATGTCTACGCTGATATTGTTTGGAAAATTCTGCCCTAGAATGATATTTAACGATGTTGCATTTGACTTATATCGAAAACAAATAGTTACGTGCTGAATTAGTGACGACAAATTAATAAGTCTTTAGCTAGAAAGCAACTGTGGTCACTGACTTGACATGCATCAGCTAATGTAGCAAAGCCTCTCTCCAACACGTTTACCAACACTTGCCTAACCAGCATGACAATCTCGAAACAGGATCGCTCTAAAAACTCATCGCATGACTCAGGAGTTAACCCGGAATAGTTCTGCAACAAAGTTTGCTCCGGGAAAGAAGCGCAGTAATTATCTGGTTTCAGTTGTAGAAGGAGATGTGGAAATCTCTAAGGAGAAAGGAACCAAGCAACTATCTAATGCTGCATCTGAAGCTCTCTCGAGCTGACTATAAGAACTGTCACGGTACTTAATCACTGACAAATACAGTCTTGTATAATACGCGAAAACAGTACTCATTTTTCCATAAGAGATACTACTACATCTTCCTCCTTCTTAGTAATTACCTCTAATGCTTGGTCGTGCTTGAATTGTGCCAGAAAGCATGTCCCATTAGAGTGAAGCATATTTTTTCTGTTTTGTTTTCTCTGTCCTTTTTATTCGCCAGAAGCACTAATTTAATGTGTTCTGTGTATTATCTATAAAGTTAAACAATTTGTTTTCTTAGAGTCTGTCCAATGTTTCTCAGCAAGACAGGACCACATACCTTTTGCTACGTAATGTTGTTCAAAAATTGTGTGACATATAGAAGTTAAGATGAGAATGTGTTAACAGTTGGAGTACTTGAAGTATCTCCATAGTTGCTGGCATAATAAAAAATATTTGCAGGCCATACCCACAGAAAAGAATGGCGAAGAGTCTTGGAGGAAAATCTGAATACTTAAGGACACTGAACCACAGAATGATCGTCGCACGCGTGCATCACTGCTTGTATATGGCGTTTATAATAGGTTACGTCATTCTTAACGGAAATAATTAAAAAGATGTTCTACATGACTCAACAAAATACAAACAGGTTAGATTTCTCTGTCTGGAGACTAACCATAAGCGAAGTGCTGCTGTGTTAAGATGTATAACAAACATAGCTTCTCTTACATGTAAATGGTGTTGCATTAAATACATGGAAGCAACACTTTTCCGAATAAGGCAAATCCCAATAGATATCCAGCAGAACGAGAAACTGAAATTATATGTTAAAAGAATTATTAACTTGTTTATTGTAAATGACATTCCTCTTAGTTAAATATATACAAAATATATTCACTTTTACTCATAAAACGATACTGTACTTCATATACTACATAAATAAGAGCTAATAACTGTTGCAGAATCTCACAATACGTTGTTGCATGTAAACTGAAGATTAAATACCAACACATTGCTTGTTCAGCTAGTATTTCAGTTACAGTCATTACAACCTCAGAGATAAATACGTCAGTGAACTAACATGCTTTCCTCAAATTTCAGTAAATAAAGTGCCCTTCAATTACGTTCTTGGGTACCTCATCTCCAGACTGTAAATTTTCCTCCAGGGAATGATGAAGTAAAGTTCATTACCAGTAACTGTATGTGCTCGAACTCATTCGCAAAATGTATTACTTCTCAGTGGATAAATTTAAGATTCTTGAAGAATAACCATCTTCAAGGTAGCTTTTGCTGGAGCAGTGTTCCCTGCCTATAGTATCTCATAAATTCGTAATGAATGTTATATTGTAGATCAGAAGAACGAATGATGTCCACGATTACGAAACGAGAAAAGAATTGATAGGATAGTAGTAAAGCTAAGAGTGCAAGAACAGTGGAAAGATTTCCTGGGTAACTATTATACAGGAAGCAGTAGTTTACGTTGTGGAAAAGAATTACTCAGTTACCTCTGCGTTTCAAATGAGTTTGAGTGTTATTCTTGTACGTGGTCAGCATACAGTCATAGTTAAATATGAACTAAATTAAATAACTTATAAACTCATTTGTGCCACGTCATTACACTACATTACAATAATTAACATAAAGATAATTAAACCAAACTAGTTTACCCTACCCAACCCGATAGCTGAGTGGTCAGCGCGGCGGTCAGTTACGCCAACGGGCCCGGGTTCGATTCCTGGCTAGGTCGGAGATTTTCTCCGCTCAGGGTCTGGGTGTTGTGTTGTCCTCATTATCATTTCATCATCATCAGTCGAAGGCAAGGGGAATCACTTCTCCAGACGCTCATGGGGTGGGCCTCTGTGACGAGGCTTCCCCCGTGACAAGACCTGCCGTAAGGAAGAACACAAAGTTTAGTTTACCCTCATGTGAAAAGTAAACACACTTTTACTCTCATTCACCTCCCTTTGCGAGATAGTCTAAATTTTAACAGAGAATAATTTCATTTACAGCACTATTATTTTAGTCGTATCTTTTAGTCGTACCCAAACTTCTAAATCGTCATGTCAGACAATATCGTCTGTCTTAAATCCTACAGTTAGTTTGTATACAAAACAATAAAATCTGTCCACTATCAATCAGTGAAAACAGTTGGTATTTTGGTACGTACTTGCAATACACTGGTGCTCAAAACTTAACGATTTAAGCGCCTTCCGCATGATGAGATAATGACAAATAAGCTCGATGAACCTTGGACCATACATGGGAAGAACTGCTGCAGCATAGTACTGAAAAAGAAATACGCGTTGAGAACCATAGAAATGACACTTTCATTCAAAGACAATAATTACAATGAAGTTGCCGAAATTTGCAGTGGTACGCTGGGCATTACAAAAGGCTGGACGTGACACTTAAAAGAGTGTGAGATCAGCAGGAACAGCAGTGCGTGCTGTGCAACGCGCACCCATGGTGCGGTGGACAACTGATAGACGGTCGTTGGTGCATATGGAAGTGCTACAATACGTTTCCCCACCGCATCCCACACGCGCTGCACGGGATTTAGGGCAAGGGGGCGTATTGTTCTGTCCATTCGCAGAATATGCTCTCATCCCAAGAGTCCTCCATCAGCGCTGTTCGATGCTGTCGCGTATTGTCATCCATAAAAATGGTGCATATGGAAGTGCTACAATACGTTTCCCCACCGCATCCCACACGCGCTGCACGGGATTTAGGGCAAGGGGGCGTATTGTTCTGTCCATTCGCAGAATATGCTCTCATCCCAAGAGTCCTCCATCAGCGCTGTTCGATGCTGTCGCGTATTGTCATCCATAAAAATGACCACAAGGCCGAATGCACCCATGAAAAGACGCGCACGTGGAAGCACTAGTGTCACAATGATGTTGAGCGGTGAGTGTAGAGTACAAAGATTAGGGGGTTAGTAAATGTTATAGAAATAAATAATAATAATGATTACAAAACATCCAACGTTCCACGTAACACCTTCACACTATTATGAAACAATGTGTATATAGTGTGTGCAGTGACTGATAGTGAGATACGAGTAAACAGTGTTGCATTACATTATTTAATAAGTTATTTGTAAAAAAAGTATACCAGGAGTAAATTTAATGATTGTCTCTGACTAGAAGTGTGTAAATGTATGTGTATACCAATTAGCATATTTTAAATTGGTCTAAACTTGTAAATAGTTTGAGATGTCCTATATCCTTGTAAAAAGAGATCTACGGGTGAATAAAGCTACTGCTACTACTATGTCCTTGCAACATTATGACTCCGCGCACCATAACAACCGAACCACCAAAACTACCACATTCAATAATGTTCCCAGGTGCATTACGTGTTCCAGTCTCTCACAAAATGAGGGTACGTCCAGAATCACTACTCAGACTGAATCAGATCTCATCCGAGATGAGCACACAACCCAACTCCTCTTTGGTCCATAGCGAACGGTAACGCCTTTGTGCCGGTGTCAAAGAAACATAGCGTAACGGTCGTCGGGCAAAAAAGACCACCCTCATGCAGTTACTGTGCCACTGTGTGTCGTGAGGCTGCTTGCCTTACCGTCCTGTGAAATGTGGTTGCAATTGCACCCGCTTTTCCACGTGGGTCCCTGCTTGTCTCTTGCACAATGTAGCTGTTACATACTGCTGATGTAACGGATCGACCACGTCCTCTGCTTCGGCAGCAGTGGTTCGGACAGCATCCCATGCACCTGATACAGTGCTTTGAGCAATATAAAACTCCTGAGCTAAAGTCATCACACTTTGTCCTTCTTCTAGTTTACTGATGATTCTTCCCCGTGTGAAGCCAAAATGGTTCAAATGGCTCTGAGCACCATGGGACTTAACTTCTGAGGTCATCAGTCCCCTAGAACGTACAACTACTTAAACCTGACAAACCTAAGGACATCACACACGTCCATGCCCGAGGCAGGATGCCAACCTGCCACCGTAGTGGTCGCGCGGCTCCAGACTGTAGCGCCTAGAACCGCTCGGCCACTCCGGCCGGCGTATGAAGTCATTTAGGGGCCACTTTTGAACGAAGAACACCACCACAGTGCACCGTAACTGCTCGCAGGCTGACACACACTGCCTTTACCTGTTTCTTCAACTGCTTCGTGATGCAGTGCCAGCTCTGTTTTACACTATGGTCGAGCTCACCGCACGTCATGTGACGCCCATCTTTCTGAGCACGACTGGGAGATATCTGGCTACGTTCTTCCTCCCTTTCCTCATTTCCATGGAGTAGTACATATGTTATTTTATCTAGCACGTTCGTAAGTTTTGCAGAACAGTGCATTTCGCACAGAAAACATGTGTTAGATACACTTAATTGTCTCAAACACCAAATTCATGTTAACGAAACTAAGTATGCCCGTTTCAGTGCACGAAAAAATTGTGTTTGTTTCACAAACCGCACTGGAGACTTTCACTCGTGTTACTAGCAGTGAGACAGGGATCTAAGAGTCACTGTAGTTTATTTCGTGCACGGGAACATGGGATCAAGAAGTAAGATCTTGAGAACCGAAACGTTTGCCTGAGGTAACATACTTTGTTCTTGTCACCTGCTGGCTGCCTCTATATCAAGAAAGATTTTAAAATGTAAATAATTTTTGTGGGTTTGGAGCAGAACTCGGATAGCAACGTTTTGTAACAGTAAGGGATTAAACAGGATTCTCACTCAAACGGATTTTTTATTTGTGATACAGCCTTGTCGAATGGTGCTTTGAAATTTTAGGAAGGTGATGAGAATCTACAATCAAATCAGCCAGTAGATGTATTCTCTTCAATAATTATATTAAAAAATCATCAAAAAATAGCATACTATTCAGAATGTGGCACAATCAATTGCTCAGTGGTGGTGGAAACAGCTACGATTCATATGGGTAATTGTTGTCGGGAATCTAAAATCCAACAGAAAATACCAGTAGCTTTGTTTCTGCATCCAAGGTATGTATCAAAAATAGTATTTGTCGAGTAAATGTAACAACAAATACATTAATATCAGGGGTGGGTGGTTGTGTTGTGGTCTTCAGTCCTGAGACTGGTTTGATGCAGTTCTCCATGCTACTCTATCCTGTGCAAGCTTCTTCATCTCCCAGTACCTACTACAGCCTACATCCTTCTGAATCTACTTAGTGTATTCATCTCTCGGTCTCCCTCTACGATTTTTACCCTCCACGCTGCCCTCCAGTACTAAATTTGTGATCCCTTGATGCCTCAGAACATGTCCTACCAACCGATCCCTTCTTCTAGTCAAGTTGTGCCACAAATTTCTCTTCTCCCCAATTCTATTCAATACCTCCTCATTACTTATGTGATCTACACATCTAATCTTCAGCATTCTTCTATAGCACCACATTTCGAAAGCTCCTATTCTCTTCTGGTCTAAAATATTTATCGTCCATGTTTCACTTCCATACATGGCTACACTCCATACAAATACTTTCTGAAACGACTTCCTGACACTTAAATCAATACTTGATGTTACCAAATTTCTCTTCTTCAGAAACGCTTTCCTTGCCATTGCCAGTCTACATTTTATATCCTCTCTACTTCGACCATCATCAGTTATTTTGCTCCCCAAATAACAAAACTCCTTTACTACTTTAAGTGTCTCATTTCCTAATCTAATTCCCTCAGCATCACCCGACTTAATTCGACTACATTCCATTATCCTTGTTTTGCTTTTGTTGATGTTCATCTTATACGCTCCTTTCAAGATACCGTCCATTCCGTTCAACCGCTCTTCCAAGTCCTTTGCTGTCTCTGGCAGAATTACAATGTCATCGGCGAACCTCGAAGTTTGTATTACTTCTGCATGGATTTTAATACCTACTCCGAACTTTTCTTTTGTTTCCATTACTGCTTGGTGGTGAGAAATTTAATTCCAAGATATCTTAAGATCATACCACCAGTAGCAATGTATAGTAACCCGCCACTACTGTGGATATTAAGAGATGAAGCATAGGTTCAGTTAGACAAGAAGGCAGGTGAAATTGACTGTGGCCCTTTCCAAGAATGATTAGGTTAAGAAAATTAGTGAAAATGCGAAACACCACTAAATCAGCTTGAGTGGACTGGCAAAAGAAAACTCACGAAAATAAATCCAGTGTCTGAACCAATGGAGCACTTCGCTCAATAGCTGCACAAAGAAATAACGGCGATGATGATGGTGATGTATCATTAAGGTTGGTCAGTAGCAACGTCCTTAGAATCCATGCTGGATATCTACATTCGTGACTTGAACGTTGTCTATTTCCAAGAGAGAAATTGCTGTGACGGTTCCTCTGAAATAGGTTTTCTACCGAATGTCGGCACAAATATGCAGTTAGTCATTGAGACAATCACTTAATCCACTACCTTGCCGTCTGCTAAAATCTACCACTCGTTCGGAACACGTCCTTGTGATACATTTAGTTAAGACAATTAAAATATTCAGCACAATGTTTCCACTGTGGGTAGTTAATTAATGTGTTCACTTACCATAGCCTCTACATAGCTAAAGAAGACTTGTCGCCCGAGAGTTTTTTGAGACTTTTGAAACACTTGGAGAAGCCTCAGCAGTTGTCCAGTCCAGTACAGTCCCCTTACAAGAAAGAGAATTTAATTAAATTAAAATCATGTTCAAAATCGTAGATTAATAATGCTTAAGTAATCACTAGTTCAACGGTAGTAGTCCCAGGCCTATAAACCTATTAATCAAGAACTCAGTAAAATTGATTACTTAGTTTATGAAGTGAAAACAGTTCACGACTAACTGAAACAACTGGTTTACTTGAGTAGGCAAACATCGAACTGTGGAGCTGGAGTAATTTTAATGTTTAATGTAAAACACTTGCGTGCTGTGGGGAGGATTTTTAATTTTGACCGTGCGTGTGTCTAATGGATGAAGGTATCGGACAGTAATTTTGAATATATTGTAATTAATAGAAAAACTAAACAGGCTTTAACTTTCGGGTTCCATGAAAGTAGACAACTTCATACGAATGAAACAATAAATAGTCTCCAGTCCAATTAGGCACATTAATTTGAAATATTATGTTCAAGAAAACTGAATATTAATTATTGTAGTGGCTTTTATGAAGACTCCATTTAAATAGCACACGGGATACACACGAATACAGGGTAATCTAAGTTGTGGGTAGCAGTAGTTATCATTAATACACAAACCAGTAATAATAGAAAGCAAATTGTATCCAACTTATAATAATAACAATTACAATCACTATTATTAAGTGACTCAGTATTGAAATGTTACTTCAGCAAGTACCAGACTAAAGTTTGACATAGAGAAGCTTCTGAATTAACTGACATATAAATACCACAAATAAAATTAAATAATTCCAAAATTACACTTTTTATTCTCCCATCTATAGAAATACATCTGATTTCTTTAGTAATGACAATATTCCAATTATCTTTCTACTATTAGAAGAATATGTTAGGGACCCATAAAATGATACTGCATCCCTAGTCAAACTGTATGAATATTTCAATAATAAGATTCAGTTTAACTAAATTTAATTCCTAGCCTCACTTGGAATAGTTTATGTTTTTGTTTTTTCAAAGCAAATTATTAAACATTGGGGTTGATTAACTTCAAAATAATCGTTCATGTTAGTAATCAAGGCTAAATTATGTTTCAAATAAGTTTAACTACGTGCCTTTTTCATCACCTGTGAAGCAGGACAGCAACATTTACACAGTCTCGCATTGAATTAGTGCCCATTTGATACACAGAAATAAATTACTAGCTTGTTTGA